>NC_136063.1:734710970-735960970 GCF_964261635.1 Lissotriton helveticus | reverse complement strand
AATGTACAAAGGCAAGCATTAAGTTTGATACCATGCTAAGCTCAGCAATGATCAGAAGTTTCATTTTCTTTAGTACTCTTGCAACTTCATAACAACCTTCTCCAGATAGATTGTGATACTCCAATTTATTTTCATGTTCAACTGGTAGCATCAGTAAACAATGAAATGTAATCCCTTTAATGTTGTGTACTGCTAATCCAGTTGGAGCAGTTACAACACAAGATAAATGTGATTCAGTGGTTTTCTGTAGATAACCAGTCAAAACTTTAGTTAAGAAACTTTTTCCTGTATCAGCTTGACCACTGATATACATTCGAATAGGTTTAAATGATGTGTAGTTGCATTATATTTTTCATGCAGTAAACTATGCTCTATCTGTTGTGTAACTTGCTGATATATTTCTGTTCAATATTTAGTTGTTCTTCCAAATTTCCCAACTCCATAATATCCTGTTGTGCTTGTTGCATTGCCGTTTCTATCTACTTCACTCAGCGCTATTGCTGCTTCCTTTTCAAGAATTGGTTGTCCTAGTGGATCTTGACTCAGTGGAGCAGAACTTTGACTATCTCTAGAACTGTCTCTAGCAATTTCAACTGCAATAGAAGTTTCCTGTTCAATCTCTTCATTCAACATTGTTAGATAATTTGGAAAAACTGAATTCAATGCTGTCTTTACATGCATTAAAAGAATCTTCATAGCAGTCAGAATCTCCATGTAATTCCATTTCAGTACACCAAGGCTTAAAGAGTTGCAGGAGTGCTAAATAGAAAAATTCCCTTTTATCTGCAGTATCACAGCTGATTTTCCTGTGATTAATAAGATTTCCTTTGGCATGTTTTACCAGACATCCATCCCATCCAAATACTGCATATTTGTCTTCATTTATATTTTCTGTAACACTCTCTTAAAGCTGTAATATTGCAGTACTTCATAGAGACATATGTTTTCCAGATGTAGACTTCTTTTTGGATAGTATGTATCCAACATGTTTGTTTCAACAATATTTGTAGTTTCCGGTTCATTTAATGCTAAATATTCAATTTCTTGTACAGATTTCAATACTCGATTTCGTGTTGCAGCAAGACCTAGACTTACCCAAATGATTCCTCTTGACTTTGAATATAAACTTGCAGAAGTCAACCAATCCGAACATTCATATGATCAATCTCTCGATGGGAAAGCATCTTCAAACTAAAGCTGTACAATTTGTTACTAAGAGTCTTCTCTTGTGAAATTTCTTCCCACATTTCTATAAACTCTGTCTTTTCAGATTTTGTTATATATGATGTAATATGGCGAGCAATAGCAATTGAATTATCTGCAACATAATGGGTATCCATATTTGCATTCCACATCGTCAAAATCACTGGATTGTAATCATTAATATACTTTGAATCTTTACTTCTTTTTATATTGTAAGTATTCTTTGGATATTTTCGAGTTATAGTATGCCTCACTGCTGACATGAAACTGTTGACTCTTCCTTTGGAAATTACTGGATGTGGGAATCCAAAACAACATTTTGTATAAAGTTTTTCTTTTGACTTGTATTCCCTTCGACAATATTTCCCACATTGATGACTTTGAAACCGTAAAACTTTTTGCCTCAAGGTATTTTCTCCTCCTGTTTTTGGAATAACACAGGTTACATAGTCTTCAATGAAAGATAAAACAGTCTCCTCAGAATTGGTTCCAAATTTAGGTCCATCCTTAATCCATTATAGCATAGGTATATGAGGAGCACCTCTGGCTTGGTACTCCTTTCTTCAAAAGAAATCAATACATTCTCCAAGAGGTGGGTTATTTTTATTGCAGATAAAAGACATCATTGTTTGAAACCTATGATTAAAATATCTGCACACATTTACAGGATCCAAGGAACACAGTTCTCCAGCTGTCTTCAATTCAATGTTTTTAATATTTGAATTTGCTTCTCATAGAAATTCAAGTAAATCATCCCATGCATATTCAGCACAGCTTAGCGTAACAAACCACATATGGATTCCTAAGTTCCTTAACACATATTAAGTTCTCCATGACGACGATACCAATACTCATTAGTACCACGTTGACACACCATCAAATTAATCAATTGAGATTCTAAATGATCGTCTCTTTGTTGTACTTTGTCCATAAATTCCTTTGCAGCAACATGTGTAAGATCAACCCCTGTTTTTAATATGTGGTTCACTGCATATGAAAATCCAGACAAGTCAATTTCAAACAAAAGATGAAATATATATGGAATACATTGTCGAAATCTTGGATCTTCTGAGTACAATCTTGTTGTACGATATTCTGAAGCTGGAATCTGCACTGGTCGTTCATCATATTGTCCACCTTTTCCAGTTGGGAAGAGCTGTAGAAAACAATGGGCTTCTAAACTTCTTTGCCAAAGGAGTTCCCTTCGCTTTCTTCACTTGGAATAATTCAATAGTATTTCCAATCACTTTTTTTATGTAAAGGGTGTACACTATAATGTTCATACATTTCTTCACTCCTGGAGATGTCCACTTTTTCGATTTGGACTGTTCTGCCAGATATACATTTTCATAATGAAGATTGTTTTTATGAGATATATTGTAGCCTTTTGAACTTTGGTGACATCTACTTACTCTTGCCATATTTTCCAACTCTTTGTTGGAATACCATGAACTAAAATAACTACAGGTTCTGTATTCCTTTCTTTCTACACCAATAGTTTCAATATTTTTCTTTAAGTCTAAAGGTAAATAGACAACTCTTCCTTTTAATCCTCTGTGTGAATCTGTGGGAGGCAACTTACCTGTTTTATGCTCCATAGGAACAATAGCCTGAAACGGGTACACAGAGTGAATCAGAATATACTCATACGTATTTAAATCCACCAGTTCTGGCGGAATAGCTATCAACTCTAGGTTATTATGTACAGCTCTAGCTGGCATTTTGTTCTCTTCTAATTTGCTGTAACAATATTTACAAATACATTGATCACTACCCATCTCTATAAGACCTTCTACCAACAAACAAGGACCAAATTCCCCCCACTAATCATTGTTTTCCTTTTCACTTTTTAAATACACATCAACATTCCTAGTTTGATTTCTATAGCGAGTATGTCTAATACAAACATAGTTTTTTTTTCTAGAACAAACTACCTTAAACTTTGTAATTTCTTCTACAAACTTCTCAGTAGTACTATCTTGCACCTCTTCTTCAACACCTATACTTAATAAACTTGCACTTTGTCTACAGTCTTCTTCAGTACTATAGAAACCAAACTCTAAATCATCACAAACTTTTTTTACATCCGATACTGACCCATGCAAAAGAGCAGTGTTTATTTCACTTAAAAATAATGCAGAACTGTTTACATAGTACAATCTTCCTATTAACTTCCACATTGCAGAGTGATGTACTGATAACATTCTCAAATGATGAAAAACACTTTGACACACTTTTCCAGAAAGACAAGCCAGAGAATGACCCTGCAAGCCAGTATATTTTCTCACTTTACAAGGATCTAATACTTGCAACATCTTAATCTTTTGTTTAATACTGTTTTAGCATACTCTCGTAAGAAATTAAACACATATCAATAGATTCCTGTTGTATAGTACAAATACTACTACAATCCCATACACGGGAGCTTGTCAACGTCTCACTTGAACTTCTTCAGCTATCACTTCTAGGAACCATATTTTATTTTTTTATTTGGACAACCGTTCTTAACTTTATAATCACGGCCACTAGTATTAACTGCGTGAACCAATTTATTGTTTTGAAAATAGCTCTCTTCATTAAAAAAAGGTTCTGAACTAGAAGTGTGCTTCCATTCACCCAAATTGTTCTACAAAAGTTAGTTCTGTTAATTAGTCTTTTCCTTTTCCTTTTGTCCTTCATAGAAGTCATTGGTTTATCCAATGTTCGCATTCTTTTCAAACTAATATCAACAATCTTCTTTTCAATTCAAAAACGTTCTCGACAATGCTTTCAATCTGTTGTTTCTTTTTGTAAAATGCATATCTTCTTTTATATTTCTTGCCATCTTTCAATACATTTTGAAGTACATACGTTTCCTAATATTCTGATATTGTTTCATCCTTCTTTCAACATATATTGTTTTCTCAGAACATGATTTTCCATTAATTTGTCCTTTTTTAATTTCATTTTTCTTCTTTCTACAACTATTCTTTCTATTTTCTGCAGTTTCAAAATTCTTACCAGTCCTTAAAAGTCTTTTAACAAATTCTTTTATTCTTACCACAACACTTTTTCTTTGTTGTCACATGTTGTAGTTCATCTAATTCCTGCTTTTGTCTCTCCTTTAAATAGTACTGTTTTCTTGGTTCTTTTTTCTTTTGCGCTTTTGTTGTCATGGTGAATCTTTCTTAATAATAATGAAGAATATCTAAAACAAGAATTTTAAAAATAATATATTATCAAAATAATTATATACAAATATTCATATCTATTACTAAAGAAACACCTTCTATTTAAAAGCTACAAACAAATGCATATATGGTTTTTAGAATATGGTGACACTTACACCTGAGCTGCAAAATAAGGGAAAAGGGGTGCCGAAACAGAAAAGAAGAATACAGCTGTAATGCCTGAGTGATTACAGCATTGCACATCTAGGGCCAGATGTAGGAAGCGTAATTCCGGTCGGTAACGGCCGAAATTACCGAATTTCGGCCGTTACCGACCGGAATTAGGCTTTTCATATGTAGGTGGCTTCATTTCAGATTCGGTAATTTACCGATTCTTAAAAATACAGAATCGGTAAATTACCGAATCTGAAATGTAGGGAGCACTCAAATGAGTGCTTTTCCCATCTTAGGATTCGTTATTTACCCCCAACTAGAAGTTGGTGGTAAATAATGAAAACCTTAGAAAAAGCATTTTTTTGCTTTTCCAACAGTGCCATGTTGCAGACATACATGCCCTTAGGGCATGTATGTCTGCAACATGTGCACCCATACACATTTGAGGGGTGCAACAGGGTGTCAAAGTGACACCCTGCCAACCTTCAATGTTTCCCCCATTTACCGAATCGGTAAATACCGATTCGGTAATTGACATTCATTCCTATGGGCCACCAGGCCCATAGGAATGAATGGCAATTACCGAATCGGTAAATACCGATTCGGTAATTACCGAAACTTACCGATTCGGTGATTATTTAAGAAAAATTACCTACATCCCACTTGCCTGTTCTTAAATACCGAATCGGTATGATTCGGTATTTAAGAATCGGTAATCTGGGATTACCTACATCGGGCCCCTAGTGTTTACATAATTGTAAGACTGCATGGGGACTACTTGAGTGTTTTTATAACTGCATGAGTATTGGAGTCAACTATAAGTCTCTCCATATTGTTACAAGCATTTACACATATGTCTCTATGTTATCAAAACATCATGATATCTAAAAAAAAATGTATATAATATTTCTGGGATATAATAGAATCTAGAAACTGAGACATGTAATAGATCTGCTTGAGTAATTGCATAACTCTATGGGTAGTGCTTGGGTGATTGAATGAGTGCAAAGATAGTCACTGGGTAATTGCAATAGAAGATGAAAGAGGGAAGACGAGTGCAGAAAGAGACAACAGGGGTCCCGAAAGAAGCAAGAGAGGTGCAGAAAGAAGCAACAGAGATGCAGAAGGAGGCAAAAGAACTGCAGAAAGAGGTAGAAAAGTTGCAGAAACAGGAAAAAGAGAAAAAGAAAGAAAGCTAATTGCAGACATAGACGTTGAGTGCACAGATGACTGTATAAATACCACCTGAAGGCATACACGAGTGAATAGATATAGACTGCATACTTACATGACTGCAGGGGTAGTACATAACTAGTGCCCGAGTGATTGCATGTCTACAGGGGTAACATATGGTGGATTACTGGAGTACATAGCATGAGAGTTTGCCCTAGCCAAATATAAAGCAGCACACTATTACAGGGAATGGAGGTACAGACAGAGGCAAGAGAGGTGCACAAACAGGTAAAAGGGGTGCAGAAAGAGGCAAGAGGGGTGCAGAAAGAACAAGAGCATTGCCAAAGAACCAACAGAGGTGCACAAAGAGGAAAGTAAGGTACAGAAGGAAGCAAGAGAACTGCAGAAAGAGGCAAGAGAGTTGTAGAAACAGGCAAAAGAGATACATAAAGAGAGAACAGGTGGGCAAACTGAGGCAAGAGAGGTACATTAAGAGGGAAGAGGGGTGCAGAAAAAGGGAAGAGGGATGCAGACATTTGGAACAAAGGTGCAGGAAGAAGCCAGAGCAGTGCAGAAAGAACCAACAGAGGTACAGAAAGAGGCAACAGGGGTACAGAAAGAGGCAAGGGGAGTGCAGAACGAAGCAACAGAGGTACAGAAATAACCAAACAAGATAGAAAAAGAGGCAAGAGGAGCGCAGAAAGGGGTAGGAGAGGTGCACAAGGAAGCAAGAAGGGTACACAAAGAGGCAGGAGGGGTGCAGAAAGAAACAGGTGATGAAAGAAGGAAAAGAGGTACAGAAAGAGGGAAGAGTGGTGCAGCAAGAGGGAAGAGAGGTGTACAAAGAAGCAAGAGAGTTGCACAAAGTGGGAACAGGGGTGCAGGAAACAGGCAACATGGGTGCAGAAAGAAGCAAGTGAGGTGCAGAATGAGGCAAGAGAGGTACACAAAGAGGCAAGAGAGATACAGAAAGAGCCAAGGGAAGTGCAGAAAGAGGCAAGAGAACTGCAAACAGAGTCAATAGGGTTGCAGAAAGAGGCAAGTGAGGTGCAGAAAGAAGCAAAAGAAGTGCAGAAAGAGGGAAGAGGGTTGGAGAGAGAGGCAAGAGGGATGCAAAAGAAGCAAGACAGGTGCAGAAAGAAACAAAAGAAGTGCAGAAAGAAGGAATAGAGGTGCATAAAGAGGCAAAAAGGGTACAGAATGACGTAAGAGGGGTACAGAAAGAAGCAAATGAGGTGCAGAAAGAGGCAACAAAGGTGCAGAAAGAGGGAAAAGAGGGACAGACAGTACAAGAGATTTACAGAATGAGGCAAGAGAAGTTAAGATAAAGAAAGAAACGTGTAGAAAGAAACAACAGAAATGCAGAAAGAGGCAAGGGAGGCGCAGAGGGAAGCAGGCATGGCTTGCACACCATTAGTACCAATTTAACACCCACATTTAGCAACAAGTAACAGGTGACCATTCTAGGATTCAAAAGGCCTTCCACCACGCTGTAACACTGCATAGTTGTTAACATTTGAGCCTTTTGAGATAGAAATAATGCTTTTTGTTGTTCAAATCTGCAGATTAGGGTGCAGATGATGAATTATGTGGCTAATGTAGAACATGTATAATTGTGCGAAAGTCGGTGCAGCCAAACAGTCACATAATTCTAGTGGCCCTGTTCATACCTCTAACTAGGTTCATAAGTGCTCCTCAGTGAATCTCCCCATGTTGTTAAAAGCATGCATACATATATCTCTATGTTTTCAAATCATCATATCTAAAAGAAATATGTATAAAACATTTCTGTAATATAGTAAAACATAGAAACTGATACATGTAATTGATCTGCCTGAGTGATTCTAAAACTCAATGGGTGCTCCTTGGGTGATTGTATGAGTGCAAGGGTAGTCACTGGATAATTGCACGAAAGGATGGATAGTCACTACCTAATTGCATGAGTGCAAACATACACATTGAGTGCATGGATAAGTGTATAAATAGCACCTGAAGGCATAGATGATTAATTGAGTACTGCCTAGGTGAATAGATGAATGCAACAGAAGGGCATGGGTGATTCTGCAAATGTAAGGGAAGTTGTTGGTAATTACATGATTCCCTAGGTACAGCCTGCATGATTGCATGACTGTAGGGGTAGTATATAACTAGGCCCTGAGCGATTCCTTGCCTGCACGGGTAATATCTGGGAGATTACTGAAGTACATAGCAAATGAGTAGGTGATTTATAAGTTCATGAGTACCGCCTGTGTGATTACTGAACTACTAAGATGCTGCCTGAGTGATTACTAGAGTGCAAAGGTAGTGACTGGGTGATTTTAAAAGTACATGACTGCTGGCTGAATGATTTCATAGTACAAGAAAAGTGTGTACATGATTGAAAGAGTACAAGGGGATTAATGGACTACATAGGTAACACCTCGGTGATTGCATGACTACAGGGATAATGGCTACAGATGTACATGACTACATAGCAAGTGACTGGGTGATTTTATAAGTGTATGGGTACTTCTTGGGTGATAGCAGGACTACTGAGGTAGAGCCTGAGTAAATAAAAGAGTGTGAAAGTAGTGCCTGAGTGTTTTCATAACAGCATGACTACTGGCTGAGTGATTACATGAGTACAGACGTAGTGCCTCCATGATTCAAAGAGTGCAGCAGTAGTGCCTGGGTGAGTATATACGAAATACCTTAGTGATTGCATAACTGCATAGACACTGTCTAAATGATTGCATCAGTACAGCAGTATTGCCTGAGTGAGAACAGCACTGCCTATGTAGTGCCTGCATCATTGTAAGACTGCAAGGCGTGTACTTGGGTGTTTTTATAAGTGCTTGAGAGTTGGGCCTAGCCAAATATAGAGCAGCACACTATTACATAACGCTGCAATTATAAGTATGTCCATATTGTTAAAAGCACACGTACATATGTCTCTACGTATTCAAATCATCATGATATCCAAAATATGTATTCAATATTTCTGAAATATAGTGAAACCTAGAAACTGAGACATGTAATAGATATACCAGAGTGATTCCAAAACTCAATGGGTATTCCTTGGGTGATGGTATGAGTGCTACGGTAGTCACTGGGTAAGTACAGGACTAGATGAAAAGTGGCTGGCTAGTTGCATGAGCACCGATATAGACGTTGAGAGCACGGATACGTTTATAAATAGCAACTAAAGGCAAATATAAATCATGACGTACTGCCTGGATGAATAGAGGACTTACAATAGTACAGCCTGCGTATTCCATGACCGCAAGAGTAGTGTGGGGGTTATTACCTGAGTACATAGATACAGCCTGGATGATTACATGGCTGTAGGGGTAGTACATTAATAGTACCTAGATGATTGTATGACTACAGGAGTAATATCTGGTGGATTACTGGAGTAGATAGCAAGTGCGTGGGTGATTTTATAAGTTCATGAGTACCGCCTAGGTGATTACTGAACTACTAAGATACTGAGTACAAGAGTGCAAAGGTAGTAACTGGGTGATTTTAAAAGTACATGAATACTGGCGCAGTGATTACATAATTACAAGAAAAGTGTGTCGGTGATTGAAAGATACAAGGGGAATAAAGCAGTACATTGGTAACACCTCGGTTTTTGCATAACTACAGGGATAATGTCTGGAGATTTACATGACTACATAACAAGTGACTGGGTGTTTTTATAAGTGTATGGGTACTTCTTGGGTGATTCCAGGACTACTGAGGTAGAGCCTGAGTAAATAAAAAAAGTGCAAAAGTAGTGCTTGGGTGATTTCATAACAGCATGACTACTGGCTGAGTAATTACATGAGTAAAAAGGTAGTGCCTCCATGATTCAAGGAGTGCAGCAGCAGTGCCTAGGTGATTCTATGAGTAACACCTTATTTATTTATTTTATTTTTGGCATTTAATAAAGCACGAACAATTGCCCGTGGGCGTCTCAGCACTGTTACTACTGCAAACTTCTCCACAACTGAGCTTCAGGCGATTACTGATTAAACAGCCAGGTTTTCAGTTTTTTTCGGAATGACATGAGAGTAGGGCTAGTCCTGATAGACTGGGGGAGTGTGTTCCATAATTTTGGTGCGGCAACCAAGAAACGACGAGATCCCCAAGTGACCAACTTTGTGTGGGGCACCACCAATTCGTTAAGATTGGAGGAGCGGAGTGGTCTCGAGGGGCGGTATGGAGTTAACTGGTCTCTCAGAAACTGGGGTGCTTGTTGATGCAGTGATTTGTAGACTATGCATAGGGTCTTGAATTTAATACGGTTACCAATGGTGAGCCAATGATAACTTCTGATGGTATCGGCTATGGGTTTATACCTAGTAGTTCCCGAGAGAAGTCTGGCCGCCGCATTCTGTACCGTCTGCATTTTCTTGATGACCCTAATCTGGGCATTGGCAAACAAGCCATTGCAATAGTCTAATGCAGATAAAACTAAGGAGCTTACCAAGGTCTTAGCTGCACTCTTCGGTAGAAAAGGCATGATTTTTTTCACCAATCGTAATTTGTAAAAAGCTGTGGCAGCAGTCTGATTGGCATGGGCTACAAAATTAAGGTCGTTATCGAAGATAACACCTAAGTTTCTCACCTTGGAAGTTGGTTTCGGCAGGGTACCGAAAGATGTTGGCCACCAAACAGGGGACCAGCTAGGAGATAGGTGTCCAAAGGTTACCACCTCCGTTTTATCGGAATTAAGTTTCAAACAGTTTGCAGACATCCACTGTTCGATTGCCAGCATACCTGTTTTAAAACCCTCTGCCACTTTTTCTCCATCATTTTTGATGGCCAGAACCAGCTGTGTGTCGTCTGCGTATGAGGTAAGGTTCATCCCGTATGCTTTGATGGTTTTTGCTAGGTCCGACACATAGATGTTAAATAGTGTCGGACTAAGGGATGAACTTTGAGGTACCCCACACGGCCAAGACAAATTGGCCGATTGGAACGGTCCCAACGTTACAGCCTGCGATCTTTCGTTCAAAAAAGAAGCCAATAGGTTCTTAGCTGTCCCCTGAATATCCATTTTTTCGACATGGTCGACCAAAATCTGATGGTCGACCGTGTTGAAGGCTGCAGAGAGATCCAAGAGCACCAATAGTGCTGAGCCTCCTTGGTCTCGGATGACTCTAATGTCATCCGCAGCCTTGATCAGAGCAGTTTCTGTTCCGTGGAACTTGCGGAACCCATATTGGGTTTCGTCGAGTAGGTGATGTTCCTCGATAAAAGCTGCTAACTGGGTGTTCATTGCCTTTTCCGCAACCTTAGCCAAAAATGGCAGATTGGCAATCGGTCTGTATTTTTTCAACTCTGTTTTATCTAAGCCTGGTTTTTTCAGGAGGGGCTTCAGGAGGTTTTTTTTTCAATGAACTCGGATAGATTCCTGTGCTAAACATGAGATTACAGATTTGTGTAATAGTAGGAATCAAAGAGTCCATGATCGGGACAAGAGTTTTCAGAGGACATGGATCCAATGCTGATCCCGATTTAATAGTGCTTATGATATCTCTAGCTTGGGTCTCTGAGATATCTGCAAACTGAGAAAATGCACTGCTAGGGGGGACAGTGTATACAGCGTTAGTACTGTGATTAGCATTGGAGGAGAAGGCTGAATAAATATTATTCACTTTTGTGAAGACAAATAGTGCTAAAGAATCACAAAAAAATTTGTGAAGCAGGGGGATTAAGATCAGGAGCACTTCCTGCTAGCTGCTTGGTTATGTCGTATAGCTTCTTATTGGAGTTTTTTGCACTCTCTATTTGCTCGCTAAAATACTTTTTTTTGGCCTCTGTAATCATGGATTTATACTCAGTTAACCGCTCTTTATAACATTTTTTACTTTCCTCATCATAGTTTTTTCTCCAATACCTTTCCCTATTTCTGCAGAGTTGTTTCTGCTTCCTTAGTTCCTCAGAAAACCATGGGGCCGAGGGGGTCTTCCTATTTCTGGTTATCAGTTTGAGCGGTACCAGTCCGTTAATAGCTTGGTCTAACCAGTCCTGGAATTGCTTAATGGAAATATCCGGATCATTAGACAGAGTTGGTTTAGTACTGTCAAGTCAAATTTTGCGATTAGGAATATTAATGTCTTTCCAGGCCTTAAAAGGTTCACGACTAAAGAGGGGTATCCTAGCGATGGGGACCTCATTAGTTATAATTGCACCAAGAACTACATGATGATCAGACCAAGGTAGCGGGAGGATATCAGTTATTTGTAGATCTTCTAGATTAGTGAAGATACCGTCCAACGTATGTCCTGCATCATGAGTAGGCCGGTTTACTAATTGAGAGAGCCCCAAGATTTCCATCTCAGATAGAAGAGACAGTGTATCGTTGTCATCAATTCTATCTAAATGGAAGTTGAAGTCTCCAAGTACTGTAAGTGACTTCTCAATTGCCAATGATTCCAAAATAGTGCCGACTTCTGTGAGGAATCCGGAGCATGCTCCTGGCCGTCTATATAATAACAGTCCCCTAAAATTGTACGTGGGGGAAAGATGAATATCAAATTGCATTGCTTCGCAGGTGATCGAGGGTATCGGTGAGGTCCGGATATTATACGTGTCTCGAGCAATTATAGCTATCCCACCTCCTCTTTTACCCTGTCTGTCATATCTATGGATTCTAAATCCACTGGGGACCGCAATCACAAGATCTGGGTCGGACGACTTGTCCATCCATGTTTCAGTCAGAAACATAATATCAATATTCCTGTCTCTAACTAGGTATGATATTTCTTGTCGATGCTTTCCTAATGAGCGGACATTAGTAAGCGCTAATATGTTTTTTTTTTCAGGGTGTTTCTGATTAATACAATGAGTAGAGTTGTTCTCTAAAGGTATGGTGGTCTGACAGTGCATACATTTGAGCAAGGTAATGTCTAAGGTGGAGCCTAGGTTAAACTTGGTGCATTTGTCTGCGGGCGAAGGACGAAGATCAGTCAGCTTTAGGGATGAATAGGTGAGGTGGCAAGCTGTACCGTGAGGTCCAGGGGTTGTGGCCCTCGGCCCGGTTCCGGCACGGACGGGCGCAGACGGGCTTGCATTTGGCGCGCCTTGGGAGTGCCGCCGGCGCGCCGGCTGCACCCACCCGCTGCGCGGACGGGAAAACATGGTTCCTTTATACAGGGTGGAGGAGGGCGTGAGGCGTCCAGCAGCTGGACCGCAACCCTCTCCTACCAGTAATTTGGCGGCTGTAGTGTCAGAGTCATGGCGTCAGCACCTTACTCGGCTGCGCCGTGACAATCAATCGAGTATGTAAGCCTCGGTGTGAAGTAATCTCACACACGAGAACCTGAAGTGCAGGTAAGCTAAAAATTACGTATTAAAATATTTACAGCTTTTAAAACAAGTATTTACCGGCAGTTGTAAATTCAGTAAGCTGACACAGAGATAGCAGGAGAAACCCCCGGCTTCCGCCTCAGGGGAGAAAAATGCAGTTTGTGAGCGCGATATCAATTAACAGCCTTAAATAATCTGGGAGGGCGGGAGGCGTCCAGCAGCTGGACTGCAACCCTCTCCTACCAGTAATATGGCGGCTGTAGTGTCAGAGTCACGGCGTCAGCACCTTACTCGGCTGCGCCGTGACAATCAATCGAGTATGTAAGCCTCGGTGCGAAGTAATCTCAAACACGAGAACCTGAAGTGCAGGTAAGCTAAAAATTGCGTATTAAAATATTTACAGCTTTTAAAACAAGTATTTACCGGCAGTCGTAAATTCAGTAAGCTGACACAGAGATAGCAGGAGAAACCCCCGGCTTCCGCCTCAGGGGAGAAAAATGCAGTTTGTGAGCGCGATATCAATTAACAGCCTTAAATAATCTGGGAGGGCGGGAGGCGTCCAGCAGCTGGACTGCAACCCTCTCCTACCACTAATATGGCGGCTGTAGTGTCAGAGTCACGGCGTCAGCACCTTACTCCGCTGCGCCGTGACAATCAATCGAGTATGTAAGCCTCGGTGTGAAGTAATCTCACACACGAGAACCTGAAGTGCAGGTAAGCTAAAAATTACGTATTAAAATATTTACAGCTTTTAAAACAAGTATTTACCGGCAGTCGTAAATTCAGTAAGCTGACACAGAGATAGCAGGAGAAACCCCCGGCTTCCGCCTCAGGGGAGAAAAATGCAGTTTGTGAGTGCAATATCAATTAACAGCCTTAAATAATCTGGGAGGGCGGGAGGCGTCCAGCAGCTGGACTGCAACCCTCTCCTAACAGTAATATGGCGGCTGTAGTGTCAGAGTCACGGCGTCAGCACCTTACTCGGCTGCGCCGTGACAATCAATCGAGTATGTAAGTCTCGGTGTGAAGTAATCTCACACACGAGAACCTGAAGTGCAGGTAAGCTAAAAATTGCGTATTAAAATATTTACAGCTTTTAAAACAAGTATTTACCGGCAGTCGTAAATTCAGTAAGCTGACACAGAGATAGCAGGAGAAACCCCCGGCTTCTGCCTCAGGGGAGAAAAATGCAGTTTGTGAGCACGATATCAATTAACAGCCTTAAATAATCTGGGAGGGCGGGAGGCATCCAGCAGCTGGACCGCAACCCTCTCCTACCAGTAATATGGCGGCTGTAGTGTCAGAGTAACGGCGTCAGCACCTTACTCGGCTGCGCCGTGACAATCAATCGAGTATGTAAGCCTCGGTGTGAAGTAATCTCACACACGAGAACCTGAAGTGCAGGTAAGCTAAAAATTGCGTATTAAAATATTTACAGCTTTTAAAACAAGTATTTACCGGCAGTCGTAAATTCAGTAAGCTGACACAGAGATAGCAGGAGAAACCCCCGGCTTCTGCCTCAGGGAAGAAAAATGCAGTTTGTGAGCGCGATATCAATTAACAGCCTTAAATAATCTGGGAGGGCGGGAGGCGTCCAGCAGCTGGACCGCAACCCTCTCCTACCAGTAATATGGCGGCTGTAGTGTCAGAGTCACGGCGTCAGCACCTTACTCGGCTGCGCCATGACAATCAATCGAGTATGTAAGCCTCGGTGTGAAGTAATCTCACACACGAGAACCTGAAGTGCAGGTAAGCTAAAAATTGCGTATTCAAATATTTACAGCTTTTAAAACAAGTATTTACCGGCAGTCGTAAATTCAGTAAGCTGACACAGAGATAGCAGAAGAAACCCCCGGCTTCCGCCTCAGGGAAGAAAAATGCAGTTTGTGAGCGCGATATCAATTAACTGCATACATAGTGTCCAAATGATTGCATCAGTGCAGCAGTAATGCCTTAGTGATTAAAGCACTGCATATGTAGTGTGTGCATCATTGTAAGATTGCATGGCGAGTACTTGGGTGTTTTTATAAGTGCATAAGAGTTGGGCCTAATCAAATATAAAGCAGCACACTATTACATAACTCAACTATAAATGTGTCCAGATTGCTAAAAGCACGCATACATATGTCTCTATGGTTTCAAATCATCATGATATCTAAAAGAAATATGTATACAATATTTCTGTAATATAGTTAAACCTAGAAACTGAGACATGTAGTGGATATGCCTGAGTGATTCCAAACCTCAATAGGTACTCCATGGGTGAGTATATGAGTGCAAGGGAAGTCACTAGATAATTGCTCGATAATATGGATAGTGACTAGCTAAATGCATGAATGCAAACATACACGTTGAGTGCATGGATTCTTGTTTAAATAGCACCTGAAGGCATAGATGAGTCATTGAGTAGTGGCTAGGTGAATAGATCAATGCAACAGAAGGGCATGGGTGATTCTAAGACTGCAAGGGTAGTGTGTGGATTATTACATGACTGCATAGGTACAGCCTGCATGATTGCAAGACTGTAGGGGTAGTACATAACTAGTGCCTGGGTGATTGCATGCCTGCAGGGGTAATATCTGGGGGATTACTGGAATATATAAAAAGTGAGTGGGTGATTTTAAAAGTGCATGAGTACTGCCTGGGTGATTACAGACATACTAGGTTACTGCCTGACTGATTACAGGAGTACATTACACTATCCAAAACTTATCATTTCAACCAAACATGTAAAACTATGCATCATCATTCAACTATACCTTTCTACAGACTAGAAAAAAGAAGCCTAATTAATAGCACCTTATGTGAACATTTATCAAAACACACTTTTGTGCTACATCTTCACCATTCTATCTAAAATGATGCGGCATCATTCAACTATATCTTCCTGAGGACTAGAAAAAAGAAGCATAACTAATAACACCTTATGTGAACATTTTTCAAACCACACTTTTGTGCTACATTTTCACCATTCTATCTAAAATTATGCGGCATCATTCAAATATAACTTTCTACAGAGTAGAAAAAAGAAGCCTAATTAATAACACCTTATATGAGCAGTTTTCAAACCACACTTTTGTGCTGCATTTTCACCATTCTATCTAAAATTATGCTGCATCATTCAACTATACCACCTTTCTACAGACTAGAAAAAAAGCCTAATTAATAACGCCCTATGTCAGCATCTTTCAAACCACACTTTTGTGCTGCATCTTCACCATTCTATCTTAAATTATGCAGCATTATTCAACTATACCTTTATACAGACTAGAAAAAATAAACCTAATAATAACACCTTATAGGAGCATCTTTCAAACCACACTTTTGTGCAGCATCTTCACCATTCTATTTAAAATTAGATGGCATGATTCAACTATACCTTTCTACAGACTAGAAAAAACAAGCCTAATTAATAACACCTTATGGAAGCATCTTTCAAACCACAATTTTGTGCTGCATCTTCGACATTCTTCTAGTACTCACAGTCTTGACCCTACCACATAAAAAGCAACAACAGCTCTTTGTGATACATCATGCACCTTCAAATGTCTAAGACATATGAAAATTCATATACAAGTAAAAACATACTCGGGACAGAAATCCATGCACACCTTAAAACTTGACAGACTCCACCTCCAAATTTAAACCAACAGTTAAAATTATACGGTATACTTCAAAGGTACATATCCACACACTAAAACAAGCTACCATAATCACTAATCCAGCTTCCAAACTACACATACTACTATACAGAATCTTTTTCAAACAAAATTTAAGTACAATAAAACAACTCTACATTTAGTAATATATTTCAACTATCACCGTTTTTAATACTTTTAAAAGTTTAAAAATAAGCCTTACATAATACACCTCACAAATGTATAACTCACCTTCCAAATAGATGTGTAGGATTTAAAACATCACAAACTCTTAAAAGATTTTCTTTTGCACACAATCAATATAGTGCACCAGTCCCAGTAAGCTAAAACCAGTAATGGCAGACTTTCCTTCTTTCTCCACACAAATTCATGTAACAAACCACACTGCTTCCTAGATTATTTTAATTTGTAAAACACATTTCTATTGGTTACACATATTTACCCTTACCAACTGACTTCTAAAAGTGCCCAAACTGCTTCTAGATTTTTTTTTTAAGTCACGACTCTACCGTGCACCTTTGCAATGGAGCAGCGAATTGATACGGGAGTTCAAAAATATCTTACACATAAAATTACCACTATTTTTTAAGAACACATCACTTTTAAATATAGTACTGACTTGGATACTTACTTTAATAACATTCCCAATTTTGTCAACATTTAAAGCTGTGATATGTAGTACTCGCACCAGTCGGTGCCTCAGTAAAACATACTAAAAACGATATACAGAAGGAAACAATAATGAAAGTTGCAATAAATAACAGATAATCTGCCAAAAGTGAAATGGTCAGTTGACCCTGTATTGTATATATTATAACAGAGGATAGTAAGGAGTCAAGTACAAGAATGAACTAAGTTGCAACCCTACGTGTTGAATGGAGAACTAAGGCAATGAACTTACAATGTGTTGTGCAAATCACACATAGGGTCCCTCATAACTCATGAGAAGATTCCCATCAGTCACCACTCGGATCCGCCCTTCATCATCTGGGATCCTTATTTCTCACTTGTATATTATGGAACCCACAGTGGATTGGCAGATGGTAAAAGCCTAATCCTACATGTGGTATACAATGTGAGTGAAAAAAGGTAGTAAAGTGACTGAGAAGCAGTGCTAAAAAATAGTGAAGTGAAAGTGAACTAGTGAAGTGTACTTGTAAAATTAGGTAATGAAGAGAAACAAATTAATTTATTAGGATTCTCTTCAATCCTAAACATAAAATGAGTGCGTAGTGGTATACACAAATAACCACTAATGGAGATGGAGGGTCGACATGTTTCTGCAGACTTATTGGATCCAAAAGGTATCTAGCTGCTTCGTCAGGACCATTACCGCTACTGCTTGAACCAAAAACAAATAGAAAGGAAAAAGATATATATCACCTGAGTATAGTGATACCGTCCTTCTCCTGACTGTGTAGAGGCTCTGGCTGAGGGATGGTTGTTAGAAAAAGAGGCACAATATCTATGTGCAATGTTGTATATAAAATGATGGATAGTCATGTAGTTTCTTGATGTTCCTTTATTCATGTAGGATGGTAACAAGATATGATGAAGAAAACCCCACCAGGAACAGGATGGTCACTGCTCAGCCCACTCTCTTCAACTGTCATTTCACATACACACCAGGCACACTAACATTCTACTCACTCTGTCATCCAGCATTCAACATTCTACACAGACATCACATTCATACTGGCTGAGCAGCTACAAGGAGATAATCCAATGTACAACATATCCCCTTTTCTTCAATAACAATAAACACAATAATATGTTACATAGCTATTTAAATTGAAAAGATTACATAGCTATTTAAATTGAAAAGAGAAAACTTGCAATATATCACATAGTTCATAATATCAGAAAAGAAAGAAGAGACTAGGTGGTAAAGAATATGTAGCTGAAAGTGAAGGCACACATCTCCTTCCCTTGGAAAAAATTAAAAAAACTTAAGAAAGAAATGTTGTTTAGTAAAAGTGAAATAGTACAGGACTGAGAGAGAAGAAAAACTTTGCATAGAGGTCCCAAAACTATGTATATGTACTTAACGCATTGCCTAAGGCATAAAGGCTCAAAGACATAATATTGCATAAAGGCACAATGTATAGGTTAGATAAATATAAGTGCATAGCCTATTGTATACTGGCATAAATGTATAGGGACATGACCCATGTATAATTGAAATGTATAGGTAGATGACAAAGTGCATAACTCTTCAAATACAGATACAAATGAATAGGTACATGACCCATTGTATTTTATAAACTGAAGTGTGAACTCAACATTGTAATCCGTAGTGTAGAAACAATGAAAAAAGTGTGCGCACCACCCTCATTGAAGAATAGAATAAATGTAAAGAGGCCTGCTCCTATACATAACTACACTACTCAACAAATCAAAACTAGAGTTCTACAACAGTTAATATCATTCAGATAAACACATGTTACTTCTTTAAATTCTAATTATAGAATCATGTAAAATACTGTGCATATAGCATGTAATCATAAATAATGAAAATACAGAAAACTTCAACTACGTCTTAACATCAGTGCGCAGGAAGCGTTTCGTGACTTATAATATATGTGATCAAACTTAGAGCTGTACATATATCAATATTAGCCAAATATAACATATAATAAAGAAAACTCTAAAATAACATCACGTCTTAGTATCAGCGCGCATGAAGCATCTCGCGACTTATAACATGCGTGACTAAATTTGGAGCTCTACTAACCTCAAGACTCATATTATGTATGTGAGTCACGTAACATGCATTAATACTAGTGCATGTAGGAAGCATTACGCGATTTATAATATGAGCGTTTTAATTAAATTGTCATATAACGCGTTTTAATATCAGTGTGCAGGAAGCATCTCGCGACTTATGAAATGCACGTGTTCCTACCTCTTTATACATAACTACTGCTAAATACATCACAGGAACTATGAATTTTAGTACTAGTTAATATAAGCTTAATAAATTGGAATCACAATCACAAATAAGAATGCATGTAATGTAATATAAACAGTGTAAACTCAATAAAACTTGAGTAGAGTTCACATTGACATAAACATTGCAGATAATCAATGTTTAAGATAATAGCACTGTAGATTATAGTTCCACTAACTGTTTGTAGCGAAATCACCACTTGTCTTGAAATCCCATGTTCTTAATATTAGAAATAAAAACCGGTTACCAGTTAAGTGCAGGCAGTTTCAATCGAGTATTACAGCTTCACTAAGTTTTGTCCGACGAACTTCACCATCGGCAATTTGCGGCAGTTCTCAGAGACAAGTCTTAGATGGCGGCACGTTACTTGACGTTGATCCGGGTGGTTCACGGTGCTCTAGTGCACACTGACGACTAAAAGCAGTTCCGATCGTCATGGAAATAGTTTTGCCTCACGAGGAGATGCAGGTGAGCTCGAGTGCATGGCTCGTGTTTAAATCAAACTGACAACGGTCATACTGCCTTCGGGTGCTCCAAGTGATGTACATAGAAAACATAAATAAATAAATAAAATCTGCATACATACGAACTGCTCACTCGGGTGTTCGATCACAGCGAAGGAAATTATTCCGACATTTTCTTTGAAACATTTTAGAGCAGATGTACAGTACTCGTACTGGGGATCTAATTCCAATGAAATAAAAGTTCCTTTTAAATCCAGTAGATGGCAGCAGCACAAAACAAAATACATGGAGATCGTTTTCTAGCTTGTCTGTCCGTTTTGACAGTTGAGCATTCCTTCTCCTCAAATACCTCTCGTACTGCTCTTGGACTGGTGTGAGAGATGACTCATCACTCAGGAAATTAGCAGGAGCAAGTTCAGTATAATTACGGAGCCAAAAGCAGTAAACAGTCAACTGTATTAATATTCGCTTGAAGAGCCCCGAGTCCTGACACTCTTCAGTGTGTTTCTCCTGCTGGTCACACGTATTACGAGAGGTTACACATCTCATTAAATGACACAGCTCTCTGCTATTAAGGTCAGTAACTTTGAACATATAAACTTAACATGGCACTGGTTTAGAGTTTAGGGCGACCGATTTCGGGGTCACTGGTGGGGTTTAATAGTGCCAGTTTGCCTAAATGTATATTTTAAATTGAAAAAAAATCTTTACCTTGATCCAATTCTGTTTCTTAAGGTTTTATTCCTTGTAGATACCTTAGTTTGTTTGTACGTAGTTTCTTGCACGCTTTAAGTTCTCCAAACGTCGCCAAAATGTCGTATATAAAATGATGGATAGTCATGTAGTTTCTTGATGTTCCTTTATTCATGTAGGATGGTAACAAGATATGATGAAGAAAACCCCACCAGGAACAGGATGGTCACTGCTCAGCCCACTCTCTTCAACTGTCATTCCACATACACACCAGGCACACTAACATTCTACTCACTCTGTCATCCAGCATTCAACATTCTACACAGACATCATATTCATACTGGCTGAGCAGCTACAAGGAGATAATCCAATTTACAACATGCAACCAATCCAATCATGCCGTATTTCTATATACTGCCAAAGGTACACAAACCCCAGAGACCACCGCCTGGGCGCCCCATTATATCGGGCATTTGCTCGTTGCTTGAGCCATTATCCACTTTTGTGGATCACTTTCTTCAACCGTTGGTACTTGAGATGCCAACTTACTTAAAAGACACCAAGGCTGTGCTTAGAACTTTACCAGAAGTCAATTACGATATTGATCAAGATCTTCTATTCTCTTTCGATGTGGAGAGCTTATATACTTCCATACCTCAAACTGAAACTTTGGAGGTAATAGAAAGCTTGCTCGAAGCGAGAGATCTTAATTCTATCACACCCGTGAGGTTGGTCATGACTCTTGCCACCTTGGCGATGACAGAGAACTTTTTCATGTTCGAGGAGACTGTGTACCTACAGATTAGCGGGACCAGCATGGGCAGCGTTTTTGCCCCTAGTCTCGCTAATCTGTACGTACACAGTTTCGAACAACACCACGTACTCAATGTTATCAATCCATTCCTAGACAATGTGCGTCTATGGAAACGATACATTGATGATATTTTAGTGGTGTGGCATGGCTCAATCGAGGATCTGAATAAGTTCCATGGGTGGCTAAATGAAAGAAATCCTTTTCTGAAATTTACCATGGAATACAGCAGTGATAAACTTGCCTTTCTTGATCTTTTGATCACTGCTACTCGTACTGGTTTGCACACAGAAATATACCGTAAACCAATATCAAGGAACTCTTTACTGAGCTATGAGAGTTTCCATCCCAAGGCACTTCTCAACAATTTGCCCTACGGACAGTTCCTCCGAATTCAACGGAATTGTTCCAGCAGGGCAGCATTTGACGAACACTCTCAGACTCTTGAACAACACCTGATTGAGAAGAAATATCCGAAAAGCCTAGTAAAGGCCGCAAAGAAACGTGCTTCGAACAACAATAGGGAAGGTTTATTAGAACTACTACCTCCCAAGCCGTCACTAAAAAGGATTACATGTGTCAATACTTTTAGTACTAAGTCGAATCAGATCCAGAAAATTGTGAGGAAGCACTGGGCGATTTTAAACACAGGGAATGACACGGTCGATTTACCAACCCCCTTATTCGCCTTCAAACGAGGACGAAATATGAAAGACCAGTTGGTCCACACTAGACCTAAGCCCACGATTCCCCGCACCATAGGAACCCTATGGGACATGCCTGCAGTCACAGGACATCATCCTTGCGGGAATTGTGTTGCTTGCCCATTAACAACTAAGTCGACTCAGATTGATATTGGTACAGGTCGTCCCTGGGAGCAACAACGCTTCACCAATTGTAACAGTCAAAATCTAATCTATCTGATTACATGTCCCTGCGACAAACAATATGTGGGGATGACTACACGTAAAGTGAAGCTAAGAATATCAGAACATAAGAGCTCTATTAGATGTTGTAAACAGGCCACAAGACTCACCTCACATTATATAGAGGCTGGGCATCTACCAACAGAGCTGAAGTGGACTGTCATTGAACAGCCTATGATCCCTCCCCATATCACTGACATCAGCAGCTTTCTTTTTAAAAAAGAACAAAAATGGGTGTTCAAACTCAGATCTGATAAAGAGGGCCTCAACGAAAATATTCCCTGGATGGCACTATAAAGACCTTGTGGTAATATTTATTACCTATGGCATTGATAAGCATCACTCTCTTTCTTTACAGTCTTAGAAATTGTGAAGATTTGTCTATTTTTTCAGTTGATCACTCCAGACATTACATATGGAGAATATACATTTTCAATCACATAGGATGCTTTTCACTTTTTAAACCTCTAACTGATATCTAGGGTTATTTTCTTATGAGATACCATCCAAATATCGAGCCGCTCGAAGATTAGCAAACGCTTTTTTTAAATATTGACAGCGCAATTGCCATTCTCGCCCTTACTACAACTCCCATGAGGCTAGGGGTGGCGCGGAGAAACTGACGTCACCCAGGCGACTCCGGCACCGAAGAAGAAGCCGAGATAAAATGGACAACTGCTGCGCACCGCGTCGGTACCTCCCACGACAGCCCAGAGGGACGCCTGGGGTACCGACGGACAGGTAGGCGCCGTCACATCTTGCGCTGCGTTTCGAGGCTTATGATTTACCGGCATACGCGTGCACCTGTGGTTGGCTAGCAGCGTGAATATCGGTAAAAAGCTGTGTAAGAGAGGCTTAACTCAGTCATAGTTTTGAAAAGATACCTTTGAGTCCCGTGGCCTTCGTCCGTCACGGAATCCAGCAGTGTTGCCGAGTGTTCCACGTGACGGTCGGCAATCGCTTATTTTACAATGCTAAAGCACTGCTGGTTTGAAATAATGGACACGAATAATGCGTCTGTGTCAAGACATGCTTGTAAAGCACGCATAACTACGATGATTTTCAATGCTAAAGAACAGCTGGTTTGAAATAACGGATACGATAAATGCGTCTCTGTTAAGATATGCTTGTAAAGCACGCATAACAACGATGATTTTCAGGCGTAGCACTAACGCATAGGCGTTTCACAATAGACATTGTCAAATGTGTTCGTTGTAGGGCTCGCCTGTTAATGTTACGTAACGACTATGGTTGTAAATAATGGCATCAGTAACATCTGAGTAATGACCCAATGCGAACATTTGGCAAATAATTGTTGGGACATTCACATGGAATAGTCTTTTTGACTTAATGATTGTTTGCTGGAGCAGAGTGGGACCTTGGGTGTCCTAATTTTCTTTTCATTGATTCTTTTTTGCTACTTTAGAGCGGTGCCCTATTTTACCTGCGCTGTGGCCAGGTGAGGTGGGACTTTTCTCTCCTGCCAAATTGGTAAGTGAGCAGTCAATAGTCTTTTTTGCTGAGAACAGATGTGTATGATATATACAGTTGAAATACTACACATCTGCAACTAAAGAAGTTGTATCTGCGTTAAGAAAAATTCATTTCTAATACAGTGTTTTGTACCTAATTTTGTATGCACTTTGTTTCTTCCCTTTATGTGTATCGTGTTATGAATGGATTCACTTCTTGGTTTTGACTACACAGTCAGGAGAAGGACGGTATCACTATACTCAGGTGATATATATCTTTTTCCTTTCTATTTGTTTTTGGTTCAAGCAGTAGCGGTAATGGTCCTGACGAAGCAGCTAGATACCTTTTGGATCCAATAACTCTGCAGAAACATGTCGACCCTCCATCTCCATTAGTGGTTATTTGTGTATACCACTACGCACTCATTTTATGTTTAGGATTGAAGAGAATCCTAATAAATTAATTTGTTTCTCTTCTTTACCTAATTTTACAAGTACACTTCACTAGTTCACTTTCACTTCACTATTTTTTAGCACTGCTTCTCAGTCACTTTACTACCTTTTTTCACTCACATTGTATACCACATGTAGGATTAGGCTTTTACCATCTGCCAATCCACTGTGGGTTCCATAATATACAAGTGAGAAATAAGGATCCCAGATGATGAAGGGCGGATCCGAGTGGTGACTGATGGGAATCTTCTCATGAGTTATGAGGGACCCTATGTGTGATTTGCAGAACACATTGTAAGTTCATTGCCTTAGTTCTCCATTCAACACGTAGGGTTGCAACTTAGTTCATTCTTGTACTTGACTCCTTACTATCCTCTGTTATAATAGCTGTTTACTGGGACTACAGTATTGTTGGGTCGTTAAACGGTCCCTCAGACCCTCATTCCCCTCGTTTGCTAATGACCCTGTATTGTAATCAAATGTTGTACTAACTGCATAAATGCTCATTTTTGATTGCTGTTAACATTTGACTGACCAATTATAATGTTTGTTAAAAACAAATTAATTGATAGACCCTATCAAATAATGCAATTCAATAATGCAGACACAACCACAAAACAAATCCTGACATTGGCATAAGACCTACTAGTGACAACTAGTGGTATTATTTTATTGCAATAACAAGATGTAAACAATATGGAGATCATAACTCTGACGTATGTATCTCAGGCCACAGAATATAAGTGACAATTCACATAAGCATGATACCAGCATAAATGCCGATAATTCATGTTAGAGCAAACTACCCATATGCCTTCCATGACCTCATAGCTTATTCTACATCTTAACATGCCAACTCTATGTGGTGTTGCAATAGCGATACATCAGCCGAATGAGTCAGGGTCACTATCTAATTGGCAAACCTTAGGCAGATTCATTCTCTTTAATGTAACTGGGGCATGGTGCCCCTACTCCTCATTCCTAGGCACTGGATTTTGTACAAACTTAGCACTTTAAAGTGCAATGTGTTTTCATTTATAAAGTGCAAATAGTGTTTAAATGTAATACCAATATTATAGCCTTAAAACCACTTCTAAAAAACACTTCTAACTTAATATTATTTTTATGGGATTTTTTATAATTTTTTTATTTAAAAACGTTATGTGTGATCATTGGATGGTATTTGTATTAAAATACAAATCATGAGACTGAAGCTAGTTAATAAATAGAACGTACCCTAGAATAAATAAAAAAAAATCACTACATTATTTCAAGATAGGAAATGACTTTGTGGGAAATATGACCTTACTGATTATATAATTAATAGTGCAAGTCCTCAGTGGTGTTAAGGCCATTTGGGGCCATGCTGTCAAATTCCATTATCATGTGCGTTTCAAGTTTCCTAAGTTTTAATTCTCTATTACCTCCGCGGAGAAGTACAGGAATCGCCGCTATCACATAATATTTTAGACAGCTAAGGTCGTTGTTGTGTATTGCCTTAAAGTGCCATGCTACAGTATAATTATTGTAATTGTTGACAATAGCACGCAGGTGCTGTAAGATTTGTGCAAGTACCGGGAGTTTGGTGCTCCCTATGTAATTTAAGTTGCAGGTACATCAAAGGACATATACAGCGAAGTTTGTACGCCATGTAAAGTGACCTCTTATTTCTCTTTGATGTGGGCTGAACGGAACAGTGTAATGGGTGGTATTCCGGCCAAATTTGCACGCCCTACAATTAGAACATTTGAAAAAATATATATAACCCTCCTGACTACAAGCCTCATTCTGATTGGCTGCTAACACTCCTCTTTCTGCAACTCTCTTGCCTGTTTCTGCACCCCTGTTCCCTCTTTCTGCCCCTTTTCTTGCCTGTTTCTGTATTTCTCTTGCCTCTTTCTGTACCTCTGGTGTTTCTTTATGCACTTCTCTTGCCTCTTTCTGCACACTTTGTGCTCCTTTCAGCACCTTTAGTGCCGCTTTTTACACTTCTCGTCCTTCTTTCTGCACCCCTCCTGCCTCTTTCTGTGCCCTTCTTGCCTCATTTTGCATCTCTCCTACCTCTTCCTGTACTCCTCTTGCCTCTTTTTGTACCTCTGTTGGTTCTTTCTGCACTGCTCCTGCTTCTTTCTGCACATCTTTTGCAAATTTCTATAGCCCTCTTGCCTCTCTTTGCACCCCTCTATCCTATTTCCTCACATCTCCTGCTTTTATCTGGACTTTTCTTGCTCCTTTTTGCACTGCTCCTGCTTCTTTCTGCACCTTCTGTATCCTTCATACCTCTTTCTGCACCCCTGTTCCCACTTTCTGCACCATTCCCGCCTGTTGTTGCACCTCTCTTGCCTCTTTCCTCACCTCTGCTGCTTCTTTCTACACTTCTTCTGCCTCATTCTGCATCCCTTTTGTCTCTTTCTGCACTCATCTTCCCTCTTTCTGCACCTCTCTTTTTTTTTTTTTTTGGTTAAAAACTTTTATTGAGCAATCAGATAAAAAGTACAAAGATGGGCCTACAACCACACGGGCTGGCCGCTAATTCGCAAAGCACGACACATGAGGTAGACAATCCTTTCCGTGGCCAGGACGAAATCATAGAGTAAATATTGCTCCAGACATAGGACAGAACATGATAATTTTCTATATTAAACATTAAAATAACGAACACTAAAACAAGGCGAATGCAGCAATCAAGTCAGCCCGGATGTCAGAGGGGAGGGCCACTAATCAGGAAAACAAAGGTGAATCAATGAGACTCGGCAAGGCCGGGGGAGGGGGGAAGCAGGGAGGACAGGAAAATCCTAAAACAGAATGAAAAATTTCGGGAAAGTCAGCCTAGGGAGACAGGGTAATATCGGAGGTGTCAACCAAGGGAGGGGTACAAATTTCTCCACGATATGCATTCCATTGACCCCAAATTTTCGTCCACGCCCTGGGTCTGCCCCTAGCCACATAGACGGTCTTCTCTCGGAACATGGACCAGTCCATGTTATCCTCCCACACAGAAACGTCTGGAGGACGGGATGCGCCCCAAAGTTGCGCAATGTCACGCTTCGCGACCATGTAACCCAAGGTCGCCCATCTAGTCTGGGCCACAGAGTAATCGGAGGGTTCCCACACGTTCAGCAGGCATCGTCGGGCCTCAGGCCGCAGTACAACACCAGTCACAACAGTCATTATCGCAAGTACATCCACCCAGTAGGCTGCCACCACAGGGCACTCCCAAAGTATATGCATAAAGGTAGCGCTCATCCCACACCCACGCTTACATAAGCCATCCGGGGAAAAACCCATTACCACCAGACGCGGACCAGTCACATACACCCAGTGGAGGATTTTAAGTTGCACCAAACGAAGACGGGCGGGAATGGCGACTTCTTTCGGAGAGGAGAGTGCCGACTGCCAATCCTCGTCATCTAATTCCAATCCGTCACCGACCCACATCTCTCTGAGCCGGAGCAACAAATCAGGGCGAGTATGAATCAATTTTTTGTAAATAAGGGAGATAGTGCTGTCGGGCAGGTGTCCATCTAGTATACGATCCTCAAGGGGGGAGGACTCGGGCAGGGCCACATCAGGAGTCAGAACTGAGGACAGGGCATGCCGGACCTGCAGATACCGGAAAAACTCTCTATCACTCAAGTCGTATTCTGCTTTAAGGGCCTGGAACGACTTCACGCTACCATTCACACAAACATCACCCACCTTACAAATCCCAATCATATCCCAGCGGTCAAAGCCCTTAGTAGACCAGAGACACCCCAAACGTTCAGAAGCATAAAGCGGAGTCGCCAGCGTCAGTCGATTCTCCCATCCCAAACTCACATTCGCGGCGCGCCACACGTTGACTGCGGTCCTGGACGGGCCCGTAAGGTGGCGCCCGGCCGATCTAGAATAAAGCGCTCTATTAAAGTCCCCTCCCGGCAACTGGAACCTATCCATCTCAAAGGCCGGATCGCGACCCGGCGAATACATCGCGTGGTTAATGGCAGATAGCTGGGCAGCCCAGTAATATCTCTTGATATCGGGGAGCGCCATGCCCCCGTCGTACCAAGGGATGGTAAGTTTCGCAAGGGCTATACGTGGACGCCGGTCCCAAATCAGTTGTCTTTGCAGACTCTCGATCTCTCGGAAATAGGTAGCGGGAATGTCGTCATAGGAATTTTGAAGTGCGTAGAGGAACCGCGGCAAGGACATCATTTTAAAAAGAGCTGCCCTACCCAAAGGAGATAGGGGCAGCTTACGCCAACGGGCCTCATCCAGTCGCAGTCTAAGAAGCGGGGGGAGGAGATTACGCTCAAACCGGAGTAAGGGGTCCAGGGTAATAAAAATCCCCAAATACTTGAAGCCAGACTGGACCAACTGGATAGGAAATCTGTCCGGCAAAGGGGGCAAAATACCCGAAAGAACATACACACAGGACTTAGCCCAATTAATAACAAGGCCCGAATTAGCACCGAACGAAGTAAGAACATCAAATAAGACATTTAAAGATTTACGCGGGGAGGTAAGATATAGAAGAATGTCGTCCGCGTAAAGAGAGACACGGTCCTCAAAGTCCGGTGACCAACGGATCCCTTTGAGCGAAGGCTCCCAACGAAGCCACGCAGCTAACGGTTCCAAGGCAAGCGCGAAAAGCAATGGAGACAAGGGGCAACCCTGACGGGTCCCCTACCAAGGCAGAAGGGGACAGAAACTTTACCGTTCACCACTACTTGCGCTAAGGGTTCAACGTACAACAACTTCACCCAACCGATAAATTCAGGGCCAAAACCAAATTTTTCCAGAGCTGCCCAAAGATAGGGCCACTCTACAGTATCAAAGGCCATCGAGGCGTCTAACGAGGCCAAAATGGCCGGCTCCGTCAGAAGCCCTGCCCTCGCAACAGCACCGTGGAGACGACGTAGGTTAAGAGCCGTGTTACGATGTGGGATAAATCCGGATTGATCCGGATGAACCAAGCCACTAATGACCGTCAGTAGGCGGGTCGCCAGGAGCTTAGCCAGGACCTAAGGCTCAACATTTAACAGGGAAATGGGCCTATAAGACGAACAAAGGTCCCGCGGTTTCCCGTCCTTGGGAATTACGACTATCGTAGCCAAACGCTGGTCATGCGGGAGAATACCCCGTTCCCGGGACTCCAAAAACATAGCCCGAAGATAGGGCGCTACCCTGTCAGGGCGTAGCTTGTACAGCTCAATCGGTAACCCATTGGGGCCTAAGGCCTTGCCCGAACGGAGCGAGCGAATGGCAGTCGCTATCTCATCCGTAGTAAAAAGGGACTCCAATGAGACACGGTCAAGATCGGAAACAATGGGCAAAGCTATATCGCGCAACAAAAGGCGAGAGTCAGCCACATCCCGTCCAGACACAGGGGTATAAACCACATGAAAATATTCCGCAAAACATTCAACGATTCCAATCGGGTCCGTCACTGCAACACCAATCGATGACTGAATCACAGGCACCACACGATTCGCCCTCTCTTTCTTATCCAACCACGCCAACAATTTACCCGCTTTATCCCCCACATCATACAGACGACCCTGCTGTTCGCGGAACATCAGTTTAGCCGCATCCGTGACCAAGGACTTATAAGCAAATTGTTTCAGACCCAGGGCGTGGAGTTTATCCGAGGTGACATCCGACTCCAAGTCGGCCTCCCTCTCCGCAATCTCTCTCTCAAGGTCCACCGCCTCCCGATTCCTAGCCTTCTTGGATTCAGCAATAAGGGAAAGGGCCTGCCCACGAATCACTGTCTTAAAGGCCTCCCACAGGGATACCGCAGAGGAAACGGACCCCTCGTTGTCTAAAAAATAGGCATCCAACGACTTAGTCAAAAGGTTGCAGGTCTCAGGGGAGGTAAGATACCAAGGGTTAATAGGAGCCACTCGGCTCGCCGCCTCCACCCCAATTTCAAAACAAAGCCAGAGCGGAGAATGATCGGAGATGCCCCGGGGGAGGTGTCTAATTTCACGCACCGCTGGCGTTTGCGCCGCGGGTATCAGGAAATAATCCAGTCTAGACAGACTCCCATGGGCCCCCGAATGGAAAGTGTATTGAAGCTGGGTAGGATGCAGAAGCCTCCAGCAATCCACCAAGCCAAACGTGTCCAAAAACCCACCCAGCCACTGATGGGCCGAAGGAGTATCCCTAGGGGGGTAACGATCGTGTAGACCGGAGATCACAGAATTAAAGTCACCTGCAATAAAGAGAGTACTATCAGGGAGGTTCAACAACACACGGCCCAAATCGGAAAAGGTAGAAGTCTGTAGGCCGGGGGGCACGTAAACAGTAAACAAGGAGAGGGTACGACCCTCATAACGACCCACAAGGACAGCATAACGCCCCCGGTCATCAAGGATCACATCATCAATAGCCAGGGGGAGGGAAGCCCGAACAAGGATACCCACCCCCCTGGAACCCGTGGTAAACCCCGAATGTGCGGCAAGGCGATATCCCCACCTATTCATCGCACGACAAGTATTACCCACCAAATGAGTCTCCTGTAGAAAAACAATATCTGGAGATAAACGGCGTAGACATTTTAACACCACACTCCGCTTAATGCGATCTCCCAGACCATTAACATTCCATGAAACAAACCTCAACCCGCTACCCCCATCCCACACAGCAACGCCGAAACCCCTCTGCAATGAGCATGACATAAAAAACATCAGAAACAAAATAGAGTCGCCTTGAAAACATAACACACAAACATCAAACGTCCCAACCACCCACCCCCCAACAATCAAGATAACACCCCCCACCCTGCACCCCTGCAAAATGCTAAAAAGCCACCCCAACATGCAGTGTGCCTGTCGCCCAAGAACCCCAATTCTACAAAAAGACCCCGGAGGAGGAAAGGCTCCGGTCCACCCGCCACCCCGAGCAAGACAGATAATGAGGAGAACACATAGACAGTGGAGGTACTGAGGCATAGAATCCCTGAAAAGTTTACTCTATACGAGGGCCCAGGCGTAGACAAATTGTTCAGCTCTCCACACCACCCTCAGCACCACCCGGGTGGGCGTCGGACTCAGTCGCAGGAGGCCGGTCAGGCAGAGAGTCCAGCCAGTCATTCACAGAATCAGGTCGATCAAAGAAGAAGGTTCGGTCATTGTACTCGACGCGCAGCCTGGTCGGAAAAAGCATAGCGTTGCGTAACCCCATGTCTCGGAGACGTTTCTTGACACCACGGAAGCCCATACGCTGTTTCCGGACCTGTTGAGAAAAGTCCGGATAAAAGTTCACCGTGGCGTTCTCAAAGGCCACCGGGCCCTTCACACGTGATGCTTGCAGGATAGCGTCCCGATCCCTATAATGGAAGAGTTTCGCAACAATAGGCCTCGGCGGGGCACCTGGCTTACCCTGGCCCCCCGGAACACGATGGGCACGCTCCACTGCGAAAAATTTACTCAGACCAGACGGAGAGAGGTAGTTCTGGATCAAGTCCTCAACAAGGAGATCAACAGAGTGAGGTTCTGGATTCTCCGGAACTCCGACCACGCGCACATTACAGCGACGTGCCCTGTTCTCAAAGTCCTCCAAGCGCCGGGTCATGAAATCGTTCACCTTACGGAGGTTGCCAATCTCCGTCTGTATCTCCGAGACGTCTGCCGTGAGGCTGGATGACTTGAGATCCAATGACTTCACCTTCTCATTGGTTTTCGACAGGTCGGCTCAAATCAAGTTTACATCAATGGCCACGGTGTCGATTTTGTGGGCCAAAGTTTCATATTGTTGGCCTATCGTCTCCTTCATGGCAGAAATGGCGCCCATGATGTCCTGCAAGGACGGCTCAGTTGACGCTTCTACAATGTGGTCAGAAGTACTTGATCCGGGCAGGGCGGCTCCGGAGGACTCCTTTGAATGGGTGTAGCGGTCCATAACGTTAGACTGAACCGGGCCCCCACGCAGGGGCGTCTTGGTCTTCCGAGTCTCTCGGTCCCCTCTGCCTGCCATGCTAGAACTGCGTCACCAGGAGATTTACCAGGCTCGATGGAATGGCCACAGGAAGGTAGGGCTTCGGGATCAAAGAGCCGCTACTAGGGTACCACTAGAATAGGGCCAGCAGATAGGAGAATCTACCAGCCAAAGGCCAGACCGCCGTTTCGTGCCCCGGATCCAGCCCAGGCCAGGCTCCCCTGCCAGATGTCGCAGTCTGAGGCAGAAACGAAACCGAAACTTAAGAGGGGGACCCACAAGTCGAATCCCCCTGCCGCTGTTGTTCAACTCCAAGACGGCCACAGAGCCTCACCCAGTCCCGGGCGCACCTCGAGGGCGGAGCCCAAAAGTTCGAATCACCGTAACTCCGGCACCTCGGGTCCAAATCAAATTACAAAAGTTCCAGGGTAATCAGCTCAGCGTCCTCTACACAAATCCTTGTAAAGAGTCAGGATATGTTCAGGATGTCATGCCGGGAGTGGCGGGGGTCCGGGGAGCGCTGTGCTCACGCGGCCATCTCGGATGCTCGCCAAGCTCCTCTTTTCTGCACCTCTCTTGCTGCTTTCTGCACTTCTTTTCCTTCTTTCTGCACCTTACTTGCTTCATTCTGCACCTCACTTGCCCGTTTCTGCACTTTTCTTCCTTCTTTCTGCACCCTTCTTCCCTTTCTCTGCACATTTCTTGCCTCTTTCTGTACCTCTCTTGCCTCTTCCTGCACATCCCTTGGTTCTTTCTGCACAGTTCTTACCACTTTCTGCACCCCTCTTTCCGCTTTCTGTACCTCTGTTGCTTTTTTCTGCACTTCTCTCTGTTCTTCCAGTACCCCTCTTGCCTCTCTCTGCACCTCTGTTGCTTCTTTCTGAACTTCTTTTGCCTCTTTCTGCACCTCTCTTGCTTCTTTCTATACATCTGTTGTCTTTCTGCACTTGTCTTCCCTCTTTCTGCACCTCTCTTGCTGCTTTCTGCACTTCTTTTCCTTCTTTCTGCACCTCACTTGCTTCATTCTGCACCTCACTTGCCTGTTTCTGCACTTTTCTTCCTTCTTTCTGCACCCTTCTTCCCTTTCTTTGCACATTTCTTGCCTCTTTCTGTACCTCTCTTGCCTCTTCCTGCACATCCCTTGGTTCTTTCTGCACAGTTCTTACCACTTTCTGCACCCCTCTTTCTGCTTTCTGTACCTCTGTTGCTTTTTTCTGCACTTCTCTCTGTTCTTCCAGTACCCCTCTTGCCTCTCTCTGCACCTCTGTTGCTTCTTTCTGAACTTCTCTTGCTTCTTTTTACACCTCTCTTGCTTCTTTCTGTACCCTACTTCCCTTTATTGCATCCCTCTTGCCTCTTTCTACAATTTTCTTGCTATTGTCTGCACCTCTTTTGCCTCATTCTGCACCTCACTTGCCTGTTTGATCACTTCTCCTGCTTCTTTCAGCAATTCTCTTGCCTCTTTCTACACTTCTCTTGCTTGTTTCTGCAACTCTCTTGCTTCTTTCTACACCTCTTGTGGTTCTTTCTGCACTGCTCCTGCTTCTTTCTGCACCTCTGTTGCAAATGTCTGCATCCCTCTTGCCTCTTTTTGAACCCCTCTATCCTCCTTCTGCACCTCACTTCCTTCTTTCTGCACCCCTCTTGCCTCTTTCTGCACCTCTCTTCCGTCTTTCTGCACCTCTGTTGGTTCTTTCTACACTGCTCTTTCTTCTTTCTGCACCTCTGTTGTAATTTTCTGTATCACTCTTACGTCTTTCTGCACTTCTCTTGCCTCTGTCTGCATACCTATTTCCTCATTCTGCACCCCTTTTGTCTGTTTATGCAACTCACATGCCTCTTTCTGCAGTTCTCATGTTTCTTTCTGCACCCTTCTTCGCTTGTTCTGCACATCATTTACTTCTTTCTGCACCCCTATTGCCTCTTTCTGCATCTCTGTTGCTTCTTTCTGTACTGCTCTTGTATCTTTCTGTATATCTCTTGGTTCTTTCTGCACTGCTTTCTCCTCTTGCTGCACTCCTCTTGCCTCTTTCTGTACCTCTGTTGTTACTTTCTGTACTGCTCTTGCTTCTTTCTGTACCCTCTTTCCTCTTTCTGTACCCCTCTTACCTCTTTTTGCAATTCTCTTGCCTCTGTCTGTACTCCTGTTCCCTCTTTCTGTACCTCTTTTGTCTGTTTCAGAAACTCTCTCGCCTCTTTGTGCAGTTCTCTTGCCTCCTTCTCCACCTCTGTTACCTGTTTCTGCAACTCTCTTGCCTCTTTCTGCAGTTTTCTTGCCTCTTTTTGCACCTCACTTGCCTCTTCCTGCACTTCCCTTGCTTCTTTCTGTACCCTTCTTCTCTTTTTCTGCACATCTCTTGCCTCTTTCTGCACCTCTTTTGTCTCTTTCTGCACATCCCTTGGTTCTTTCTGCACTACTCTTTCCTCTTTCTGCACCCCTCTTGCCTCTTGATGCACCTCTTTTGCTTCTTTCCGCACTTCTCTCTTCTCTTTCTGCACCCCTCCTGCCACTTTTTGCACCTCTTTTGCTTTTTTCTGTACTTCTTTTGCCTCTTTCTGCACCTCTCTTGCTTTTTTCTGTACCCCTGTTGTCTCTTTCTGCACTCATCTTTCCTCTTTTTGTACCTCTTTTGCTACTTTCTGCACTTCTCTTGCTTCTTTCTGCACCTCTCTTGCTTCTTTCTGCACCCAACTTCCCTGTTTTACATCTCTCTTGCCTCTTTCTGTAGTTCTCTTGCCTTTATATGTACCTCTTCTTCCTCTTTCTGTACCTCACATGCCTCTGTCTGCACTTTTATTGCTTTTTTTCATGCCTCTGTTGCTTCTTTCAGCAATTCTCTTGCCTCTTTTTGTACTTCGATTGCTTGTTTCTGCACCTCTCTTGCCTCTTTCTGCACCTCTCTTACCTCTTTCTGCGCAACTGTTGGTTCTTTCTACACAGATCTTACTTCTGTCTGCATCTCTGTTGCAAATTTCTGCATCCCTCTTGGCTCTTTCTGTACCCCTCTTCCCTCTTTCTGCACCTCTCTTGCCTCTGTCTGCACACCTGTTCCCTCTTTCTACATCCATTTTTGCCTGTTTCCGCAACTCTCTTGCCTCTTTCTGCAGTTCTCTTGCTTCCTTCTGCACTTCACTTGCTTCTTTCTGGATTCTTCTTTCATTTTTCTACACATTTCTTGCCTCTTTTTACACCCCTCTTGCCTCTTTCTGAGCATCTTTAAGTTCTTTCTGCACTGCTCTTTCCTCTTTCTGCACCCCTCTTTCTTCTCTCTGCTCCTCTTTTGCTTCTTTCTGCACTTCACTCTTCTCATTCTGTACCCCTCTTTCCTCTTTATGCACCTCTGTTGCTTCTTTTTGCACTGTTCTTGCTTCTTTCTGCACCTCTCTTACCTCTTTCTGCATCCCTTTTCCATCTTTCTGTAATTCTCTTGCCTTTGTCTGTACCCCTGTTCCTCTTTTCTTCACCTCTTTGTCCGTTTCTGCAACTCTCTTGGTACTTTTTGCAGTTCTCTTGCTTCCGTCTGCACCTCTGTTGCCTCTTTCTTCACTCATCTTGCCTCTTTCTGCACCCATCTAGCATCTTTCTGTACCCCTGATGCTTCTTTCTGCACTGCTCTTGCATGTTTCTTCATGTCTCTTGCAAATTTCTGCATCCCTCTTGCCTCTTCTGTATCCCTTTTCCCTCTTTCTGTACCTCACTTGCTTCTTTCTGCACCTCTTTTGCTTCTTTCTGCACTTCTCTCTTCTCATTCTGTACCCCTCGTTCCTCTTTCTGCACCTCTGTTGCTTCATTTTGCACTGTTCTTGCATCTTTCTGCACCTCTCTTACCTCTTTATGTACCCCTCTTCCTTCTTTCTGTAATTCTCTTTCCTTTGTCTGTACCCCTGTTCCCTCTTTCTTCACCTCTTTGTCCGTTTCTGCAATTTTTTTTAAAATTTTTTTTATTTAATCCTCATTAGCCTTATCGCCACCCATTATATGGAAAAACGGTACCGCCCATGGGCTTTTACCTCATGTACCTACTTGTCCAAAATGGCTTCTTACAGCATCCCTCGAGATTACGGACTCTCTTTTTTCTTACCAGACCCTGATTACAGTCCGGCACTCGAACGACTACTGTTACCATTTCGACTCAATGCAGGTGAGATAGGCCAAGACCTTAATCATTGGATTTTTCATTTAAACATTACTCATTATTAATACCCCTACCATTACACTACTACTACCCATTATCTCCCTCACCCGAAAAGTGTAAAAAATGGCAACCAATATTTACATTTTTTCTCATTCTGACCCATAGAATCTACTCTTGCAATATTCCTCATGGCCCTCACCCAATCCATAAGCGTCGGGGACACATTTGATACCCACAATTTACACAGCTCTCTACGGGCCAGGAGTATCCCATAAAACACTAGTTTAACTTTATCATCTATATTTTTACTCTGTAAATCAAGTCTTCCTGTTATTATTAATTCAGGGCTTACCTCTATCCTTTGAGCTGTTACCTCCGCCAAACTTTTACTTACAGCTCCCCAGAATTCTCTAATATTCGGACACTCCACAAACATGTGTAGGTCATCCACATTTACACATCTGCACTTCGGACACTCCACTACCCCTTCGGCTCTGAACTTGGATAATCTGCGAGGGGTCCAGTAAGCCCTATGGGTTGTAAACAAATGATTCCGCCTTAAATTTGCAGATTTAACTGTTTTGTAAAGTATAGTCATTGTTACTTGCCATTGGGTTTCCGTAGCGATGTCTGGCAAGCAATTCCTCCACAATACTTCCGGAAGTAGAAATACACCATCCTCCGCCTCGAGTATCAGCCAATACCAGAGTGATATTTCCTTCTTGTGTGAGCCTATTGACATTAGTTTATCTTCCAGAGCATTCTGAGATCCAATCATATTCTCTGCTTTGCTTGCCCAGCTGCGGATTTGCAAGTACTTAAATTTTGAAAATCCCTGACCCCACAGACTCTGAACTTGAGTCCAGTCCATCAAATTTCCTTCCAAAAATATGTCTTCCCAGCAAACTACCCCTGCAAGTTTAAGAGGAATCGCCAAAGCATCAAGTGCCCACATAGGTGAACCTGGTCCGTCCCACATCGGGGCCCTGTAACTATAGTATGGAATCTTCAAAGTTTTCCTTATACTATACCACAGTACTGCAGCATCATGTAGCAATTTCAACCGAACTTTTTTGAAGTATCTTGGGTCGGAAAATTTACACATAAATCCATGATCATTATATTTACAAAATTTGAGCATTGCTGCATACATTTTGCCAATATCCGAGGCTGGCGGTGTATCCATTAACATCCTCAATTTTTTTAATTGAAAAGCCCAAAAGTAAATCTGAACATCTGGGGCCGCAAAACCCCCCTTAACCAGCCATCTCCTTATCTTTTTCCAGGCCAGCCGAGACCCCTTTGAGGCCCAAATAAAAGAACATATTTCACTCATCACCTTTTTAAACCAATCCTTTTTTAAATTCTAAAGGGATAGTTTCAAACAGAAATGTCAGTTTCGGCAGAATTGTCATCTTTATCAGGTTAGTACGCCCATATAAGTTAAGTGATAGATGCCCCCACCCCTGTAACATGACTCCTATTTCTCTTTTTATCCTGAAAACGTTAGTTTTTGCTAGCTCCTCAAGCTTATGAGTAATCCTTACCCCCAAGTACCTCATCTCCATTTTGCATTTGATTCCAGATGTGTCCAAATTCCAGGCCATGATTTCGGTTTTATCCTTATTTATTTTGTACCCTGAAACTGATCCAAATTCTTTCGCTATATCTAATATGGCTTGTAGTGACTGATGTAGATTGGGGGTATAAATAATAATGTCGTCCGCATAAAGACCCATTTTTTTTTACCATGTTTCAAATCTAAACGAGGGGATATCTTCCGTATTTCTAATCCTGCACGCCAGGGGCTCTATATACAAGTCAAATAATAAAGGGGACAGTGGGCATCCCTGTCTCGTTCCTCACATTACCCTAATAGATTTAGTTAACATCCCATTAATCAGTACTTTTGATGTTGGTGAGTCATATAAGGACATCAATACTTTAGTAAACCTGGTCCCAAGTTCTAGATGCGCCAGCAAGGCCTTTAGATAGTCCCAGTTAACCCGGTCAAACGCCTTGGCGGCGTCAAGTGCTATAAGCGCCAGCGGTAGTCTCTCTGTTGTGGCCATATCTATTGCACCAATTAAAGTAAAAGTAAGCTCCTTCATAAACCTGCCCTTAATAAAACCCTTTTGATCTTCATGCACCAACTTGGGAATAACCGTGCTTAATCTATCCGCCATTATTTTCGCAAATAATTTGTAATCGCAATTTAATAGCGAAATAGGTCTGTACGAATCTGGATATTTAGGGGATTTCCCTGGTTTCAGTATTAAAACAATAGTAGCCTCATTCCATGAATGCGGCAGAGATACCTCTCCTAAAAAGATACCATTAAAAAGTTGGCAAAGTGAGGGCTTATTATCTCAACTAAACTTTTATACACCTCTAAAGGTAAACCGTCTGGTCCCGGCGCTTTTCCTTTCTTCCCTTCTTTAATAGTATTTACGACTTCATTCAAAGATATTTCCCTATTTAATACCTGCTTAAACTCAGTCGGGAGCGGGTCCAACAAGTGTAACCAACCTCTTATTGCAGTTGCCTCTGGTTTTAGCTCTTCTTTGTATACTTTTAGAAAATATTTATAAAAAACCTCCACAATTTCTTTGCTGTCTGTAGTGCTTAGATTGGCTTCTGGAGATATTATTTCTTTAATGCAACTACGAACCTGCTCTTGTTTTGCCTTCCAGGCTAAAAGTTTCCCACATCCCTCTCCATAGCTGAAATGTGCCACCTTGCTTGCTTCCCACGTCTCTTTAATTCTGTAATAAAGGGTTGCCATTAACTCTAATTTCCAGTTTTCCAAATTCTGCAAGACTCGGTCGTAACTACCGGAAATCCTGGCGCTAATAACCTCTGCCTCAGCCGCCCGAATTTTTTCCTCCAGTTCTGTAATTTTACTGTAATAAAGTCTCCTCTTATTTGCTCCAACTGCTCCCAACCTCCCTCTCAAAAACGCCTTACAAGCTTCCCAAACCATATCAGTGCTTGCCGTACCCAGGTTACTATCTACAAAAACTTCTAGCTCATCCTTGATTGTTTTTAAACTATCCTCATCCAGGAGAACTGTCCTATCCAGCCTCCATATTGTCTCCCCCCTAACCATTTCTAGTTTTTAAATTCAGAAAGACAGCTGAATGATCTGATATATGTACTCCCACATGTCTCACCTCTGTTACAAAATCCTTCAATCTGAAGTCCAGAAGATAATAATCAATACGGGATCTGTGTCTGTATTTTTTATTATAGTACGTGTACCCCAACTGTCTACCTTTCTTTACCCTCCATATATCACAAAGCCCAAATTGAGTCATCAGCCACCTTATTTTTGCAGTCATTTTAGAATTTATTAAACCCCAATCTAATACTACATTAAAATCGCCTACCATGATAATTTTTCCCGTAAAGTCTACTAACTCCCGGGCTATTGTTTCTAAGGGAACATCATCATCCACATTTGGACCATAATAGCCTATTATAACAAATGATTCTCCTGCTATTTTTATTTTCAAAATTAACCACCTGCCCCTCGGATCTGCCCTAAAACATTCAACACAAAAATGTAGGCCTTGTCTAATCAAAATCGCTACTCCTTTCGTAACTAAAGTTTGAGGCGTATAACCTGAATATGCGATCCACCTCTGAGCCGACAACATTTCTTTACATTCATCTCCCGTTAAATGTGTCTCCTGTAATATGATAATTTGAGCTTGTGAATCTTCTAAATATTTTAATATTGCATGTCTTCTATGCTTAACCCGTAACCCGTTAACATTCCATGACAAAATCTTTAAGTCCATGGTATTAGCGCCACTCATACCATTAAAAAAAAGTTGCTACTATGTAAAACCGGCTAATGAGGAAATTTTTTCCTATTTTCCCCCCTACCCCTTCCAACCCCCAACCCCCAACCCCCTCTTTCCCCCCCGTGCCCCCCTGGAAAACCCTCCCATTCTTCCCAGTGGCAAACAGCCCATTGGGATGCCAACAAAAGGTGCTGCAGATTAGATACACATTTTTGCAATAATTCCTATTATGAAATAAGGTGAAGTTCGGTGCACAATCCTCTCATCCCTGGAACTTATACACCATCCTGCCGCCCTGACTCTTGACATTGCGCTATAAAAGTATCCACTTCCTCTATTACCCTAAAGGAATACATCTTGTTCCTCCACATAACTTTAAAAAATGCTGGGAATTTAAGCTGCACTGTAGCTACCAGTGCCCTTAAAGGATCAATCCGTTTTCCTAATTCCCACTGGCTGTTTGCGGTGGCGGGAGATAAGTCAGATCTGACTTCAATTTTTACTCCATCCAATAGAATAAACTGTTTTTTCAGGGCGGCTATCAGGATTTTTTCTTTTAAATCAAAAGTCAAAAAATGTATAAGAATCTTCCTGGGTTTGCTACGATTTGGATTCAACCTAAAAGGATCTCGGTGGACCCTCTGAATATCGGCCAATATGTCCTCTTCCCCAACATCCAAGTCCAACTCTATTTTCAGTAAGTGTGCCACAAACTTTTTTATATCCGAACCTTCCTTTCCCTCCGGTAATTTCAAAATTTTTAAATTATTGCGTCTTTGCATATTTTCCAGCCTCTCCAGTCTATCTTCTTGTACCCTCTCTCTGGCTTTTATTTCATCAATTTCCTTACGGTTCTCTGCAGCGGATTTTTGCAACTTTTTGGTCTCGGCTTCTAACTCCTCTGTACGGGAGCTTAATGCATTTAACTTGGCCTCCAATATTGTGCATGAAGCTTGGATACTATCCTGGTTTACCTTCGAAACCTCAAAGCCTTTATGTATATCTAAATCTAACTTCTTAAGTAGGGCAATTACTGAAATATCCATATTAAACATCTTTAAGTCTTCATCGTCTTTATCTTCTGTAGGAGCACAATCCAACTGATTAAGAGTTTCTTCTTGAACCCCTGGATCCTTTGCTTCCTCCAACACTGTACCTATCGAACTTTGAAAGTTAGACTTGACTAAACTATTTTCCTGAATCTCCTGATCCCCCATTTTCTGTTCTTCCATTTCCGACATAAGCATTTGATATCGATTAGGACTTAAATGTTTAGACCAATCTGATAATGAATCCTCAATTTCTCCCCCTTTACCCTCCTCGTCGTCAGAATTTATTAAGGGCTTGAGAATTAGAGTTTTTGGGACGACTTTAAAATAAGAATTGAGAGAGGGGGTAATTTTTGGTTTGACCTCTGCTAGCTTAGTTTTACCTGATTTGTTTGCACTCTTAAGACTCTTCTTGCTTTGCAGTTTTTCTGTAGTAACTACCTGTACTTTTTTTTCCTTGCGTTTATTAATTCCGCAACCTTGCTTTACCCCTTCCCCTCCGACCCCTCTCCCAGCACTTCTCAGTGCGTATCCCACTACCCTACAATCCGCCTTCTCTACCAGCTCTTGTACATCCAAAACCTGTGAAGCCTGTGAAGTCGGTATTTCAATCTCGGTCTCTCCTGATTTTAACTCACTACCCCTTCCACCGCTCCCTTTGTTTCTGTATCCAATTTTTGCTGCTGCTCGTCGGCCTCTTCCCACCTCAAATGCCGCTCTCCCCCAACGCCCCAGGTCTGTCCGCGTTGGACTAACAACTGCCCCCGCAATAAATACTTTGTTTAGCTCCGCGTTATCAGTCAACGTACCCTGTGTAACTTTTTCCTGGCTGCCCGCCATACAGTTGTCCACCACTATTTTCGCGGCGTTGCCTGAAGCCAAAGACTCGCATATAGCCAATCTCATGCCCTTTACCTCTGTACAAGCTTTTATCCTCGTATTCACAGTATCAATGCCGCCGCCTTACTCTCTAAGTTCCTTCTCTGGAGCCGCCACCAACAGCCGCCGTAAACGGTCTCCAAAACGCCAAAATGCAAAAACCGCCGTAACAGCCAGCAGTCGGCAGCCAGCAGTCGGCAGCCGATCCCTCGAAGCCAGACCCGATCAGCTGATTGCAGCTCCTAACCTCCAGATCAGTCCGAGCAAAAAACACATTATAGCTCCAAACGTAGGCCGATATTATTTGGAGAATCTTATTTAGAGAACCGCAATGACCGAAGAGTTCTGCCAAATAACCCCGCCTAAGCACAGACCGGAGCGGCTGGTTTTAGAGTCTACGCTGCAGCACCCTTTCTCCGCACCCGCGACCCGCTGCTAGCCGGCCGCCATGTTTTCCTCTCTGCAACTCTCTTGGTAATTATTGCAGTTCTCTTGCCTCCTTCTGCACCTCTGTTGCCTCTTTCTTCACTCATCTTGCCTCTTTCTGTACCCATCTAGCATCTTCCTGTACCCCTATTGCTTCATTCTGCACTGCTCTTGCTTGTTTCTTCACCTCTCTTGCAACTTTCTGCATCCCTCTTTCTGTACCTCACTTGCTTCTTTCTGCACCCCTCTTGCCTCTTTCTGCACCTCTCTTGCCTCTTTCTGCACCTCTGTTAGTTCTTTCTACACTGTTCTTCCTTCTTTTTACACCTCTGTTGCAAATTTCTGCATCTCTCTTGCCTCTTTCTATACCCCTCTTTCTTCGTTCTGCACCTCTCTGGCCTCTGTCTGCACACCTTTTCACTCTTTCTACACCCCTTTTCCCTGCTTCTGCAACTCGCTTGCCCCTTTGTACAGTTCTTTTGCTTCCTTCTGTACCTCACTTGACTCTATCTGCACTTTTCTTGCATCTTTCTGCACCCTTCTTACCTTTTTCTGCACATTTCTTGCCTCTTTCTGCATCACTACTGCCTTTTTTGCACGTCTCCTCCCTCTTTCCGCAATTCTCTTGCCTCTGTCTGCACCCTTGATCCCTATTTCTGCACCTCTTTTGTCTGTTTCTGCAACCTTCTTGGCATTTTGTGCAATTCTGCTTCCCCCTTCTGCACCTCTGTTGACTTTTTCTGCACCCCACTTGCCTCTTTCTGCATCTCTTTTGCCTCCTTCTGTGCCTTTCTTCCCTCTTTCTGCATCTCTTTTGCCTCTTTCTGCACTTCTCTTTCCTCTTTCTGCACCCTTTTCACCTCTTTCTGCACCTCCTTTGGTTCTTTGTGCAATTCTCTTGCTTTTTCCTGTATCTCTCTTCCTTTTATCTGTACCCCTCTTGCCTCTTTCTCCACATCTGTGGCTTATTTCTGCACTTCTCTTGCTTCTACCTTTTTGTACACAAATTTACAGAGTATGCTGTTTAAAGCACAGGTATTCACTGATTTGCATGTTTATATTTATGTAACTTGACACTAGATAAAAGCTGACACACACGTGCATACCTTCACAAACTTGGTCAGGCTTACAACAGTGATACGCTTAGGATTGCTGTTTTATATTTGGTAGGTCTAACATTCTGAGCAGTCGATGAATATTGAACCTTCATGAGAAAAGTAAGGTTTAAGACATCTTGGGAGACGGATTTGTGATGAAGCTACTTTGTATGCGTCTGTTGTAATGTTCAGACAAAGTAGGCCTCTTTTTGCACCTCTGTTGGTTCTTTCTGCACATCTCCTGCTACTTTCTGCACCTCTCTTGCTTCTTTCTGCACTTTTCTTGCTTTTTCTGAGCCTCTCTTGCTGTTTTCTGTACCCTACTTCCTTTTTTTGCATCCCTCTTGCCTCTTTCTGCAATTCTCTTCCCCTTTTCTGCACCTCTTTTGCTGCTTTCTGCATCTCATGTACCTCCTTCTGTACTTCTCATGCTTCTTTCTATACCTCTGTTGCTTCTTTCAGCAATTCTCTCACCTCTTTCTGTACTTCTCTTGCGTGTTTCTCGTGCCCCTGTGTTCTTTCTGCACCGCCCTTGCCTCTTTCTGTACCCCTCTGTTCTCTTTCTGCAGCTCTCTTGATTCTTTCTGCACTTCTCTCTATTCTTTCTGCATGCCTCTTGCCTCTTTCTGCACCTCTGTTTCTTCTTACTGCACTGCTCTTGCTTCTTTCTGTACCTCTCTTGCCTCTTTCTTTGCTCCTCTTCCTTCTTTCTGCAATTCTCTTGCCTCTGTCTGCACCACTGTTTCCTCTTTCTTTACCTATTTTGTATGTCTCTGCAACTCTCCTGACTGTTTTTGCAGTTCTCTTGCCTCTTTCCGCACCTCTGTTGCCTCTTTCTGCACCCATCTAGCCTCTTTCTGTACTCCTGTTGTTTCATTCTGCACTTCTCTTGTTTCTTTCTGCATCCCCTCTTGCCTCTTTCTTTACCATTCTTCCCTCTTTCTGCAGTGCTCTTGCATCTTTCTGCACCTCTATTGCAAATTTCTGCATCCCTCTTGCCTCTTTCTGTATCCCTCTTCCCTTTTTCTGGACCTCACGTGCTTCTTTCTGCATCCTTCTTGCTTCTTTCTGCACCTCTCTTGCCTCTTTCTGCACCTCTGTTGGTTCTTTCTGCACTGCTCTTGCTTCTTTCTACACCTCTGTGGCAAACTTCTGCATCCCTCTTGCCTCTTTCTGTACTCCTCTTCCCTCATTCTGCACCTCTCTTGCCTCTGTCTGCACACATGTTCCCTCTTTCTGCACTATGTTTGCCTGTTTCTGTAACTTGCTTGCTTCTTTCTTTAGTTCTCTTGCTTCCTTCTGCTCCTCACTTGCTTCTTTCTGCACCCATCTTGCTTCTTTCTGCACCCCTTTTGCTTCTTTCTGTACGTCTGTCTTGTCTTTCTGCACCCCTCTTGCCTCTTTCTGCACCTCTGTTGCTTCTTTCTGAAAAGCTCTTGCTTCTTTCTATACCTCTCTTGCCTCTCTTGGATTGCGAGCAGCCCGGTGGCAGTGGGCTTGCTAGCAGGAGCTGAGGGCTACGTTTACATTTTTAACTTTTGCGCGTTGTCACGCTGACTGAGAGCGGAGGCGCGCTTGTATTTTTAACGTCGTTTGTGAATGCATTTACTAACCTGTACTGAACATCAACAGGTTTATTAATCACCCACCTTGCTTCCTAGGGGCTGTGAGGGCTGGCCGGCAGCTAATTCTATCGCGGGCTTGCACCAGCCGTGGCCGCCATCTTGGCTTGGGCTGGATCGCCCAACCCCACCCACGCCACTCCCCCCACGCTGCTTCTCCATTTAGGAGCACTTCCGACGTTGTCCCAGCGATTGCGAGCAGCCCGGTGGCAGTGGGCTTGCTAGCAGGAGCTGAGGGCTACGTTTACATTTTTAACTTTTGCGCGTTGTCACGCTGACTGAGAGCGGAGGCGCACCTGTATTTTTAACGTCGTTTGTGAATGCATTTACTAACCTGTACTGAACATCAACAGGTTTATTAATCACCCACCTTGCTTCCTAGGGGCTGTGAGGGCTGGCCGGCAGCTAATTCTATCGCGGGCTTGCACCAGCCGTGGCCGCCATCTTGGCTTGGGCTGGATCACCCAACCCCACCCACGCCACTCCCCCCACGCTGCTTCTCCATTTAGGAGCACTTCCGACGTTGTCCCAGCGATTGTGAGCAGCCCGGTGGCAGTGGGCTTGCTAGCAGGAGCTGAGGGCTACGTTTACATTTTTAACTTTTGCGCGTTGTCACGCTGACTGAGAGCGGAGGCGCGCCTGTATTTTTAACGTCGTTTGTGAATGCATTTACTAACCTGTACTGAACATCAACAGGTTTATTAATCACCCACCTTGCTTCCTAGGGGCTGTGAGGGCTGGCCGGCAGCTAATTCTATCGCGGGCTTGCACCAGCCGTGGCCGCCATCTTGGCTTGGGCTGGATCGCCCAACCCCACCCATGCCACTCCCCCCACGCTGCTTCTCCATTTAGGAGCACTTCCGACGTTGTCCCAGCGATTGCGAGCAGCCCGGTGGCAGTGGGCTTGCTAGCAGGAGCTGAGGGCTACGTTTACATTTTTAACTTTTGCGCGTTGTCACGCTGACTGAGAGCGGAGGCGCGCCTGTATTTTTAACGTTGTTTGTGAATGCATTTACTAACCTGTACTGAACATCAACAGGTTTATTAATCACCCACCTTGCTTCCTAGGGGCTGTGAGGGCTGGCCGGCAGCTAATTCTATCGCGGGCTTGCACCAGCCGTGGCTGCCATCTTGGCTTGGGCTGGATCGCCCAACCCCACCCACGCCACTCCCCCCACGCTGCTTCTCCATTTAAACGTCCTTCATGTGTCTGCGCAGCGGACGAGCGCAGCGGGCGCACCGTAGACGCGCCGGAGTCACGCCAGAGTCCAGCCCGTCTGCGCCCATCCGCGGCAGGCCGGGGCTAGGGGCACCTCCTAATGTTCCACTGCTGTCTTATTCCTCCCTCGGTCTTCTGTCGCTCTGGACCCCTGGCACCATTAGCTTGTCTGTCTCCGATCGGCTGAAACACTTAGGTCTCCTTTCCAGTCTCCCGCCCATTCCTCCAGCTACCACAGCTGGTTTGTTCCCCTCGCCCTGCACTGTCCCCCCCACCCCTTCCTTTTTACCTGCCCCCCACACTCCGGCCTTTAACACCACGGCCGCGCTTCTTAATACCAGATCAGCAGTCAGCCACCAGTATGAGCTATTCGACTACATCGATACTCATAAACCGGATCTCTTGTTTTTAACAGAGACCTGGTTCAAGGCCGACTCCCTGCCCAATGTCCTAGCTGCACTACCTCCCTCATACTCTACCATCCGAGCGGATCGACCGGAGAGCAGGAGAGGCGGCGGAGTGGCTCTGATAGCTCATACTGATTTCCACTTTCAGATTCTTCCCTCCCCCCCCCATTCCGGAAGTCGACTGCCTGATAATTCGTTCTAGTTCTCACTTGACTCCCTTAACTGTTGTCCTCATCTATCGTCCCCCCACCCCACTCCCACCTTCGTCTCTAGTCTTCAGGACATTCTCGCAACACTGGTAGTAAACAACTCGTCAGTGTTAGTCCTAGGCGACCTGAATTTTTGGCCTAATGATCCCGCCGAAAGCCCCTCCTCCAAAGAATTCACTGATCTTATGATCAGTCTCAACTTCACCCTTCATGTCCACAGCCCTACTCACGTACATGGCCACTCGCTCGATCAGGTTTGGACCCTGAACATTCCCATCACTCCACCCACCATTTCCCCCTGTTCCTGGTCTGACCACTTTTTAATCTCCTTCTCCCTTGCCTTAGCCCCAGCTGTCAAACCCCCTCTCCCTAAGAACATCTGGGTCAGAAAATGGGGTAAAGCCGACATGCCATCCCTTTGCTCATTCCTGGCCAACTCTAGCCCCAACCTTATCGGCCTCGCCGCCCCGGCCCAACTGGCCACCATCAACAACTGGTTGACCCACGCAGGCGACGACTTTGCCCCCTTAAGGCGGATCACGGTTAAGCGAACTCATGCTGCTAACCGTTGGTTCACCCCTGATCTCAAGGAGAAAAAGCTGGCCGCACGCAGAGCAGAGCGCGCATGGAGAAGAACATACTGCCCCGCCCAAAAAATTACCTACTTTTCCGTGCTCAAGGTATACAAGCAAGGCATCCTTGATGCTAAGACCGTGTTTTACTCCAACAGGATACTGTCAGCTGAGTCACAACCTAAAGAAATCTTCGCCACGGTACACGAGCTTGCCTCATCTAATAGAGCCACGGCTTCGATCCCCCCCTCCCAACCGCTCTGCGACTCGCTCAACGATTTCTTCGTTGATAAAGTCGCAAAGATTAAGGTCAATATCCCCCCTCCATCCCCCACATTCATCAACCCCTCCCCACCTGCTGTCACTTCCAAACTCGCTTCCATTTCCCTCCTGACTAAAGTCACGCTCCCCCCTCTGCTTCAAAAGGTGAAGTCAGGTTCCCCCCTGGACTTTGCCCCTGCCTACATCCTGAGAGAAATCTTCCTAGCTTGTCCAACTCCACCCCTCACACTCCTGAATGACTCACTCAGGAACGGAGTGGTTCCCGCTGCCCACAAATTCGCGGCTATTATTCCCATCTTAAAAAAGGCTGGTGCCGACCCCTCATCCCCTTCCAACTACCGTCCCATCTCCCTTCTGCCTTACTTGGGCAAGGTCTTGGAAACCCATGTAACCAGCACCCTGAGCACCTACGTGGAAATCAATCACTGCCTCTCCCCTCGGCAGGCGGGCTTCCGCCCCCTCCACTCAACGGAAAAGGTGGTGATCTCAGTGATGGACAGCCTACGCGAGGGCATTGACACCAATCTTCCGCAGGCCCTCATTCTTTTAGACCTGTCCGCCGCTTTTGACACGGTGGATCACTCCATTCTTCTTACCCGTGTCAGGGCGGCGGGCATAGAGGGCCTAGCCCTCGCTTGGCTCGAGTCCTTCCTGAGTGACAGGGCTCAGGCGGTCCATCTAGCTGGTTTCATGGCTGCCCCCCGTAAGGTTGCTTGCGGGGTCCCCCAAGGTTCCTCACTTTCCCCTCTTTTGTTTAATTTATACATCTACCCCCTCATTTTTATGTTACAGCAGCTCGAGGTCACGGTGTTCAATTACGCCGATGACCTCCAGCTAATTTTTAACCTTTCTCATTCCCCTTCATCTTCCCAGAATGTTCAATCTGTCATGCTGTTCATCCAAGATTGGATGAACTGCAACCACCTCAAACTCAATCCGGACAAGACGGAGCTAGTCTTGACCGGAGGTGGTTGCAGTCCCTGGTCCCCTTCCCATTGGCCGTCTTCACTTGGTGTTTCCCCGCTTCCCGTTCCTAAGGTCAAAACCCTTGGTATCTTCCTTAATTCTTCACTTTCTGTTCACTCACAGGTTAATTCGGTTGTCTCCTCCTGTTATTTTTCCCTCAGAACTATTAGGAAGATCTCTCGCTTTTTTTCCCTTCCTGCCCTAAAGATCATAGTGATGGCTATGGTGCTCTCGCGCCTTGATTATGGTAATATCACCTATAATGGCGCTCCGGCCTACGTCACCCACCGGCTGCAGCTAGTGCAGAACCAGGCTACCCGCCTGATCCATGGCCTGCCTAAATATCATCGCGCCACCCCTTTACTGCAGGCACTGCACTGGCTGCCGGTGAAAGAGCGAGCCTTATTCAAGCTTGGTTGCCTCACCTTTCAGGCTAAAATGGGCACTGCCCCGGAGTTTATTTGCTCCGCCGTTAAGCCTTACATACCGGGCAGAGAGCTTCGTTCCACCCACCAGGTACTCCTCACCGCTCACCGGTTCAGAAAGAAAAAGGCGGGCGGAACCAAATTTGCAGTCCTCGCCCCCATGTTTTGGAACTCCCTCCCTGCGGAACTTCGCATGACACCCTCCTACACTGAGTTCCGTAAAGGTCTTAAAACCCTGCTCTTCTCCCGAGCCCACGCTGTCTAAAACCCCCTCCGCTCCTGCTGCCTCCTCGCAATCTAAAAGCGCCAAGAAACCGCGTGGTAAATGCGCGCTATATAAATGTTTTTAAATTAAAAAAAAAATTCAAATTCTTTCTGTACCCCTCTTCCCTCTTTCTGCACATCTCTTTCCTCTGTCTGTACCCTTGTTACCTCTTTCTGCACCTCTTGTGCCTGTTTCTGCAACTCTCTACATTCTTTCTATACCCCTCTTAGGTCTTTCTGCATATCTGTTGCTTCTCCTGCACTTCTATACCTTCTTTCTGCACCCCTCCTGCCTCTTTCTGTAACTCTTGTTTCTTTCTGCACTTCTTTTGTTTCTTTCTGCACCTCTCGCGCTTCTTTCAGCATACCTCTTGCCTCTTTCTGAACCTCTTGCTTATTTCTGCACTTTTCTCTTCTCTTTACGCACCCCCTTGCCTCTTTCTCCACCTCTATTGCTTCTTTCTGCAATGCTCTTCCCTCTTTCTACACGCCTCTCTTCACCTCTTTCTGCATTTGTCTTGCCTCTGTCTGCACCCCTGTTCCCTCTTTCTCCATCTCTTTTGTCTGTTTCTACAACTCTCTTGGCACTTTATGCAGTTCACTTGCCTCCTCCTGCACCTCTGCTACCTCTTTATTTACCCTTCTTCCCTCTTTGTGCATCTCTCTTGCCTCTTTCTGCACTTCTCTTTCCTCTTTCTGCACCCCTCTTGCATCTTTCTGCACCTTTGTTGGTTCTTTGTGCACTTTTCTTGCTTCTACATTTTGTACAAAAATTTTCAGAGTGTGCTGTTTGAAACACAGGTATTCAAGTATATGTATGTTTATTTTTATGTAACTTGTCACTAGGTAAAAGCAAAGCAACACACATGCATACCTTCACAAACTTGGTCAGACTTACAACAGTGATATGCTTAGGATTTCTGTTTTATATTTGATAGGCCTAACATTCTGAGCAGTCGATGAATAATGAACTTTCAAGGGAAAAGTAAGATTTACAACATCCTGGGAGACGGATTAGTGATTAGGCTACTTTGTATGAGTCTGTTGTAATGTACAGTCAAAGTAGGCTTCTTTCTGCACCTCTGTTGGTTCTTTCTGCACATCTCTTGCTTCTTTCTGCACCTTTCTTTCTCTTTCTGGACTTCTGTTGCCTCTTTCTGCATTTTTCTTGCTGCTTTCTACACCTTTCATCCTTTTTCTGTGCCTCTTATTCCTCTTTTACATTCCTCTTGCTTCTTTCTGCACCTCTCTTCCTCTTTCAGAACTTCTGTTGCCTCTTTCTGCATTTCCCTTGCTTCTTTCTGTGCCTTTCTTCCTCTTTCTGCACATGTCCTACCTATGTAGGCATAGTTAGAAATTAGCATTTAAAAAACCTTAGAAATTCACAGAAAAAATAGAGGTTTCAAGGAAATTATAGCTAGAGATTAGCATTTAAAAAACCATAGAAAGTTACTGAAAAAAACACAGTTTTCAGGGACATTATAGTTAGAAATGTTCATTTAAAAAACCTTTGAAATTCACTGAAAACACCATAGGTTTCAGGGACATTATAGTAAGAATGCACTGCTCAGGAACTCCCATTCATGACATGGTAAGTGATATCACTGATGACATCTCAAACAACCTCTCCTACTCCTACTTACATATCTGCAAACCTCACCCATTCGCAGAACTTTACCAGTACTCACATACCCACTCACTACTACATAGATCTACTCACACACCCATTCACTCATACAGCCACTCACACAACCATACAGCTACCCATACAACCAGTTACACTCATACAGCCAGTCACATAACTACACACTCACCTATACAGTTACTCACACATCAACTTGTTTACTAACAAACTCACTCACACACCCACTCTTCCATCCAAACAAACTTTCAACACAACCACTCACTCACCCATAAAAGCCATCACACACTAATATACCCTTTCACACATCCATACATGCACTCACAGATCCACATTCTCACTTATACAGCCATTCATACAGATACTCACTCTCCAATACAGCAACTCACACACCAACTCATTTAATGCAACACCCACTAAAACAGCTACTCAATAACACATACAGCCACTTACACACCCAGTCAGTCCCTCATACATCCGTTCATATACCCACTCACTCACCCATACAGTCACTACACACCCATTTACTGACCCATAGAGCCATTCACACTGCCACTCACAAACCCATACAGCCACTGACACACCACTCACTCACCAATACAGCTACTCACAAAGCATTTCACTCACACACACAGCTACTCACACAGCCACGTATACACCCATACAGCCACTCACATACCCATATGCACAAGGATATATGCAGTCATACAGCCACTCACATAATATATATTAGAAATAGCATCACTCATTAGTAGTACACCTAGTATACTACTTCAACTTTTGTAGTACCTTAGTGTATATGTTTAACAATCATACACTCTTACAAAATACTTTCACTCACCGAATGATGTAATCTATGATGTTATCAGTGATGTCGTTTGAGATGTCATAAGTGATGTCATCAGTGATTTCACTGACTATGTCAGGAGTGATAGACACAATCGCAATGGACCGCACACCGCTAGCCCCTCCTCTGGATCGCCCCTAGGGACTCTGGTACATGGAGTTCTTGAGTGGTTCACCCCAGTGGGTGCAAGTAGGTACTTGTTGAACTGATGATCTCTAGACCCAATACATGTGCCGGGTTTTTGGATATCGCCCGAGACATGGCTCGGGTTTCGGGATAACTTCCCTCATCAGTGGAGAAAATAGTTAGGGGTGGAAGAGAAGGCCGCCAAGCAACCATCAAAGGCCTCGATGCCCGAACCGGCAGGCAGGTGCGTCGTCCAGGAGCCCGTCGGCTCAAAGCTCAAGGGAGCCAATTTGTAGACACAATCGCAATGGACCGCACACCGTTAGCCCCTCCTCCGGATCGCCCCTAGGGACTCTTGTACATGGAGTTCTTGAGTGGTTCACCCCAGTGGGTGCAAGTAGGTACTTGTTGAACTGATGATCTCTAGACCCGATACATGTCCCGGGTTTTTACTATCGCCCGAGATTTGGCTCGGGTTTCGGGATAACTTCCCTCATCAGTAGAGAAAATAGTTAGGGGTGGAAGAGAAGGCCGCCAAGCAACCGTCAAAGGCCTTCTTCTCAACCCCAGATACGTTCTCTACTGATGAGGGAATATATCCCGAAACCCGGGCCATGTCTCGGATCTAGAGATTCTTGGGACCAACAAGTACATACTTGCACCTACTCAGGTGAACCACTCACAAACTTTACAGTCATTCTTCGAACTTCACGCACTTCATGTACCAGAGTGCCTAGGGGCGATCCGGAGGAGGGGCTAGCGGTGTGCGATCCATTGCGTTGGTTTCTTATGTCAGGAGTGATGTAATATGCAAGGTCATAAGCAGCGCATTGTGAGGGTGTACATTATAGTTAGTTCAGGTAACTATGACTGCAAAATTGACTGGTTTTGTACGAGTGAAATCTGAGCCTAATTAGGACGTCCCTGTAACCTTTTGTTTTTTCAGTGAATTTCTAAGGTTTTTTAAATTCTATTTGCAAACTATAGTGACCCTGTAACTTTGGTTGGGATCATGTTTCCATAGAAGCTTTTTTTTGGTTGCTTATAACTTTGGTGTCATTTGGCAAATTTTCACAAACTCAAGGAAAGTCTCATCTAACTCACCCCCTCCCTGGAAGGTTTTTGAATGACCCATCTAGTGGTAGAGGAGAGAAAGAGGAGTCCCAAAACACATTTCCCCCCTACAATCTTTAATTAGAAATAAGATACAGCTACAGCCAAATCAGCTAAAATGTATTTCACCACATTTTGCAGAAAGCTAGATCTTGGTCCAGAGAGCATGCTTTTGTGATTTGGGTAAAGCTGTTCAGCAAATTTTTGAAAATTTAAGGATTAAAAAATGTAACAGATCAAAACATATGATCTGTTAAATTTTTTAATCCTTAAATTTTCAAAAATTGCTGAACAGCTTTACATATGATCTGAAATCCTAAAGGCGGTGGAGGACTACAGGAGGAATCATTTTCGAAAAAGGTGCAAGAGTGGGCGCGACGCTTTGTGCTCGTATGAGTTTAAAAGCGCACTTTTGGATTTATCAAGATTCAAATGGAACCTAAAAGTCCTTAATGGACGGAATTGGACCCTAGGATTGAATGTAAAACTCAAAAGAGGACAAGCTTTTACACATCGGGGCCACAACTATCATATTGATGAGTGAAAAATAGGAGTGCATACCTGCGACAACAATCTGCGTAAAAAAATGAATTCAAATATCCGGGATACCTTCCATCCGCTTAAGAGAAAAGCATCTAAGGGAATACTCATAATCATAGACGTTTGGAGAAACTAATAACGAGCCTTCAGAAAGCCTTGTGGGCGAAACGCACGTCGGCTGCTGTTTTCTTCTCGTGAACTGTGAAATTAAAAACAGACCTCAACCTAAGAAGATCTGTTTGGACTATTTACTTCTTCTTTTTGAAAATCTCTGGATCTAGAATACATAGGGTGCTGAGACGTTACAGATTGTTTTGAAAAATATCTATAGTATCGATTTTGGAAATAATGATATTGGTGTGCTCAGGTGTTTTGTGTATATATGTATGACCCTGGTTCCTTTGAATTCTGGTACTGAATGACACTTTGATGGGTAGGTGTCTTATACCTTACGAGCACCCTAGCCATAGTCGCTTTCTGTTATAAATTGATGTTCTTATCACAATTGGCATAACCTTGTGATGTGCGGCTCAAGTTAAGCAAACCCATTCAATCTATGTGCAGGAGGAACATGGTGGCGGGCTGACGCCGGTCGCGGGAGCTCTTGTTCCGATCAGGAGATTACCCCGAGCTAACTGACCTTCTTTGACGTGGATGGACGAGATTCCGGCGGTGAGAGTGGGGGGATTCTTCTGCACCCATAGTGCGGTCGTCGCTTTGCCTGCGAACCGGGTGCACGTTAGTGGAGCCGGGCTTTGAGACTCGGGAGGCTAAACCCGCATGGGGATGAAGACAGAGGTGGAGGCCGAGTCAGAAGTGCTCGAGCTACACGGAGGCCATGGAAGATATCGGGAAAAACTTTGGAGGAGGATCAGGGCAGCAGCGGCGAAAATTGATTTCCGTGCCCCTGAGGGTCGAGGAGTTGCTGCAATACGGTCAGTGGGGGCAGGGATGGACTGTATGCAGCAGCATTTTCAAGGGTGCACTGACGTTCCATCACAAAGGGAGCTGGACGTTTTTCAGGTCCTGCCCATGGAAAAGGACTCTCCTGTCCCAGGTTTGGCGAGTGTTGATACAGCTGTGAAACAGGGCCCAGCCACGAGTCACAGAGCTAGGGATAGGACCACGGCCACCGAAGACGGGGGGAGAGAGCATTTCCTGCTAAGAACAGGTACCAGCTTCACTCCCAGTTAGAGCTGCAGAATAAAGATTTACAGGTAGCCCAGGGACATAGTACAGGGGGGTGTGAGTTGTAGTCCCATTGACCCCTCTGAATAAGAAAAACAATACGAAGGTGGGGGAGCTTAAAAAACGTAAGACCTTTAAAGACATCGCCCCACCTGAAAACCACGCCTTCGCTCAAATCGTATTTTAAGATAATGGAGCAAGTGGCAATCTCTAAGGGGCTGAGGACTGCCTCTATATCTTCCTCTATACATTCTCCCCCTCTTGTCTCCACCGAAAATCGGTATTCTCCCTTAACCTGCGACCCTGACATTGGAGAGGGAATCTCACCCACATTGGAGTTAACTGATCTCCTGGTTTTATTCGCACCAACCACCCCAACTCAGTATCCAGATCAAGACCCCGATCCTACTATTAGTACTAATATCAACACCAGTACGGTAGTAGGCTCTCCATCAGTCCTATGTTTAACGCCAGGCACTGATGTAGAAGGAGGGAAAAAAACAAACCAAGGCGCTCTTGGAGCAGGATCTGAGAATTTGAATAGCGGGCAATTACAGCTGGAGTTGCTGCTACAGTCCCTTAGCGGGGACTTACTTTCTAAATTTGAAATCTCCGAGGCAAACCAGAAAGGAGTCCATCAGAAGTATGAAAACCTCAAAACTAAAATAGACAACATTTGCAAGCAAACTGGAGTTTTGGAAACAGAAGTGGCTACGCTCTCAGATGTAGTTCAAGGGCATACAAAAGATATAGCGGGGTTAAAGGCGCAGAATAAATCATTCCAAATGTACATCGAGAGGCTCGAGATTCATGCCAGAAGGAACAACTTAAAATTCCGGAAGATTCCGGAAGGGGCGGAGAGTGGGGATGGTAAATCATTCATTTGTAAACTTCTCAAAGAGGGAGTATTAAAAGATAGACCAGATTTAGACCTCGAGAAAGAAATCCAAAGGGTCCATAGAGATCCCTTTAGGCAGCATCCTAACAGGAAATCTCCCAGTAAAATGTTAGTTAATTTCCATACTTATGCAATCAAGGAGTTGATACTGGGAAGAGCGCTAACTGACACGACACTCCAATCTGACTCTGTGAAATACCTTATTCGCTCCGATATGGGAAAAATAACGGCACAAAGGCAATGGGAGCTGGGGTATAGAATGCCCGAGTTAAGGAGCCCGGGAGCGCATGTCCAGATGAAGTTCCCCGCATTATTAAAGGTGATGTGGAGAAACAAGCTCCACAACTTTACTATCCCCCAAGAAGTTGATACCTTTCTGATCTTAATAAAAGAAAACTCCCATTAAGGGGTCACCTAGATGGAGGGTTGGACTTGAAGTTGAGATTCTAGTGGCACATTCCATGGTGCCCTCCCTTCCTATATGGTAAATTATAAGGAGACATCAATAATGGATTTATAGATATAAAATATATTTAAAAAAAAGGGGGAGAGAAAGCTTGTACATAATTATAAGAGGGTGATAGCATATTAGGTATTACGTTTCACATAAGGGGGTTTTGTCCTGGTGTCGGGTCAAGGGTGGTCCCAAATAGGGGACAAGGATCGCCAAAGGAAAGAAGGGTGGGTTCCTTATGGGGGGATGGGGGAAGGTTCAATAGGGAAAAAATAGAAACATTAATCCTCATACAAGTGTGCAGAAAGGAAAGTACAATGTCCATGTGGGAACAGAATTCAGTTTATATAAGTAAGTCCCAAAATGAATAGCACCATTAATAAAATCAAGCTAATCAGCTGGAATGTGAATAGGTTAAGAGATGGAGAAAGATGTCTAGAGTGAGTGAATTTCTCAACAACTGTAAGGCCCATATTTGCTTTTTAGAAGAAACGCACCTAGAATCACAGGAGTGCAAGCTGGGGTTTGGCAAGCTCAGTTGGGTCCAAGATGTTCTCTATTCCGAACAAAAGGGCAGCTCCAGGGGAGTAGCAATAATAATCAGAAGCAATGCAGGGATCAAAGTGGAGAAGCTCGATACGGACCAATCTGGGAGGTGGTTGGTGGCCTCGCTATCAATAGCAGGTTTACCAATGGTGTGTGCAGTTTACTGTGGGCCGAATCAAGATAATCCAGGGGTTCTCCTGAAATTAAAAGCTAGTCTTTTCGATACAGCAGCACCCATTATCTTAGGGGGAGGTTTTAATTTGATATTTGATGAGTGATTAGATCGCACCTCAAAAGCCAAATACACCCCTCCTCTTAAATCACACCTGGAGCTTAGAAATATCATTAAAGAATTCAACCTGTTAGATATTTGGAGAGTAAAAAACGGACGTAAAAGGGATTTTTCCTTTTATAGTCAGAAGTATAGACATCACTCCAGAATTGATTTATTTCTGCTGGATCAGACCATCTTTTCAGCAGTAGATTCAATTTCTTACATTCCAGCTGTACTTTCTGATCATTCTGCAGTGGAGTCGAATGTTAAGCTCAAACAAAAAGAATGCCAGAGAAGGTGGACTCTGGATAGATCCCTATTACTGAAGGAGGAGGTTAAGCTAGACCTTGTGACCCATTCAGAGGAATATTTTAGGCACAACTGTGGCACTGCAAACGACCAGGTTGTTTGGGAGGCTTTTAAGGCTGTTTTAAGAGGACTATTAAGTTCGCTGATGATTAGGAAAAACAAATCATTGAGAAGGCTGGAGGAGGAGCGCCTCTGTAAGATTAAGGAAAAAGAGCAAGAATTGCAGAGGGCCTCAGTCGTCTTCCGGATATAGTACCACGTCTGCAAAATGAGTTAGATGCACTCCGGGCAGAATTCCAAGCTAGCATGGACAAGACTTTAAAAGAGAGGTGGGAAGCTAGCAAGCTCCAAAATTTCTCTTATGGGGAAAGATGTGGCTCTCTTCTTGCCTGGAAGACCAGGACAGATAGAGTATGAAATCAAATTAAAAGTATATCTCAGAGTAGTACAGGAACTATTTTATATGATGATGATCAAATTCGGGAGGAGGCCAGAGCATTTATGCAAGATCTGTATAAGGAAGACACTGACTATACACCTCAGAAAGCCAAAGAATGGTTAAACCAGTTAGATCTCCCCCAGCTGTCTGAAGCAGATAGGGCCCTCTTACGTTCCAGCATAACAGAGGGTGAAGTCGAAACTCAGCTGAAGAAAATGGCCAGGGGCAAGGCTGCCGGCCCAGATGGGCTTCAGACTGAGGTATATCTCGCGATATCCGACAAGGTAGTGCCTGTGTTAAAAAATCTCTATAACAGAATATATTTGTTGGGTGAGGCCGTCCCAAAGTCCTGGTCTGAAGCCACAGTAACTTTGGTTCTGAAAGCCAACAAAGATCCGTTAAAAATTGAGTCATATAGACCAATTTCATTGTTAAACTCGGATTACAACATTGTTGCTGGGGTTTTGGCAGCAAGGACAGCAAGAATTACTAAAACAATAATACATCAGGATCAAAGGGGTTTCATCCCCGGTAGACAGTTGAATGAACTAACTTTCCAACTTATTGGGGCAATAGATGTGGCGACGGATAAGAAGCTCCGACTGACGTTAGTTGCCATTGATGCCGCTAAGGCTTTTGACCAGGTGAACTGGTCATACTTATGGGAATCCCCGTCTAGTTCTGGATTCCCTTGTAATTTTGTCTCAGCGGTTAGGTCTCTTTATTCTGGCCCTCAGGCAAAAATCTTAGTCAACGGAGCTCTGATGGACTGGGTCACCATTTCCCGTTGCCCTCCGTCACCTCTATTGTTTAATCTTTATATCGAACCTTTTGTCTGTCAGCTTAGGTCCGACCCTCAGATCAAACCTTTTAAAATTGCAGATTTGGAGTTAAAATTTGCTTTGTACGCTGATGATGTGCTTATGTATACAATCAATCCCGCAGAAGCTATTCCTAGACTAGTAGATCAAGCCGAACTTTTCGGAAGAATCTCGGGTTACAGAATAAACAAAGACAATACCGAGATCATGGAATGGAACCAAGATGCTGAAACACAAGGGATTAAGCCCCGAATGAGGTATCTTGCTATCCATATAGCCCAGAAAATTGAGGATATATCCAAGATCAACTGGACTAGGGTTTCTAAAGATGTCTGTAGCTTGCTTCTGCAGTGGTCAAGCCTCCCTTTAAACATCTTCGGAAGGGTAAACCTGATAAAAATGATCATCCTGCCAAAAATAACCTTTCTATTTAATTCAATTCCGCTATCTTTTATGGCATCAGTTATTGCGAAACTGCAGGGAAAAATTGGTTCTTTTATCTGGAACACTAAGTCCCCTATATTCACTTGGAAAAAGCTTAGGAGAAGTCTAAACACGGGTGGTCTGGCTTTACCAGATCTACTCACATACTGTCACGCATTTCATTTTAAAAGCTTTAGAATTTTGGTTAACAAGACTGATTCATCCTCATTGGGTCTATTGTTTCGGGCTTTATTACATGACATCCCTCAGGGGCAGGAGTTGTTTCTTTTCAAATTTGGGGACCCTAAGTTTTATAAGAAAGTCAGGCTTAAGATTATGGGTGCTGCTTTAAAAAATTGTCTCTACATTAGAAAAAGTCTTAAAATTCCTTATTATGTATGCCAGACCGCAATCTGTCTTAGAGATCAACTTTCCGGCCACTGAAAATGGCAGGCATTCTACTCTGGGGCGATCTCCAGAAGGACTCGCAGCTGTTGAGCTGGGAGTGCCTTTCTGGTATAACTGGTGGCACGCTCACTAGATTTAAGTATTATCAGCTGTCGGGATGGTGGGCAACGAACTCCTGGGATCATGAAGAAGCAAGCTCCAATTTTGACTCGGTTTCAAGGAGGGGAGGATGGAAACCGGAGATCTCCTTTTGGTATTGGGCCCTTCTGGAAGCTGGTGGAGCTACGGAACCCGAACTTCAAAAACTATGGGGTAGTGTCCTCAGTGCCAATACTAATAATATCGGGGGCATCTGGGGTGATTCCTTCACTAGGCTGCTCTTAAAAGAAATCATCTTTACACTGCATATAGGGTATATTGGACACCTGGAAAACTAGCTACGGTGAGAGGTTCAGAATATCACTGCCCTTGGTGTAAGCACCCGGCTGCAGATGATCTCCATATGTTTTTGGATTGTCCAGGGATTTTCCACTATTGGACTGAGGTGCAAGAATTCTTGGAGGATGTGCTCCATCAACAAGTAGAGGTTATTCCTAGGACAATCTTTTTTGGCCTTACAACTGACTACCGCCTGAACGATCCTGCTTCCAAATGTATCTTTTACGTCATAATCCTGGCGAGGAAAGAGATATGCAGGGCCTGGAAAGCTGTAAATGCCCCAACCTTTGTGGAGTGCCTGAAACATATAATTTTTACAAGTGAATCTGATTTGGCCTGTGATAGTACGAGCTTAGATAAGATCTGGGAGGCCCTAGTGGCCTGGCAAAACAAGTAACGGTGGTCCTATGATTTTGCCAGGGCTCTGTTGGCTCTTTTTCTCCTAAGTAACACATGGTCTTGTAGGCGGTGTGAACCGGAGTGGATTAAGAAAACAGTACCGGCTTGAGGGAATTCCATCTCCCGCTTTTCATAGGCCTAAATGCCAGGGTCGGAACAGGTTAGCTAGATGAGAAGGGATGTAGGTTTCCCATCAAGAATGTCCATCACGGTGTATGAGGACCAAAAAAACCACACAAAAAAACATACAATCTGATTGGCTGCCACTACATAAACCAAGATATGGTCACAGCAGTTTTATCACTTGGGTACTCAGTCTGCTGTCATGAATAAAAAACTTCATATAGAGGGGCAGGAAAGGGATACCCTGCCCCCCCTGGCCTGTTGGGAATAAGAAGGGATCCCACAGTGAAAAAGATTGATTTCTTTTAATTATCAAAGAGAATCCATGGAATAAACATAGGCTCTTGCCCATTTTAAAACATATTTCCTGGGTGAGCTAGGTCCCAGGGAGTCATCATGTTTTTTAGGGGGCGGGGGATATGCCACCCCTGTCACCGACTATTTGTCTGGGACCCCTTTCTCTAGGGTTGTGTTTTATTAAAAGGGAAGAGGGGGTGCACAGTCCTCCCTCCCAGAGCCTTAGTAGGCCCTGAGAAACCCTTCCCTGGGTCTGATATACATAGTTAAGGAATGGGGCATATGGCTGCCATTTTAGAGCCTCAAAGACTGACTAATATTTAATTTTAGGAGTGGGGTGTGCTGCCCCCTTCCCTCAGTCATTGGATGGGCCCTCGCACCCCACCTCAAATGGACCTGCAGTGTATCAGGGACTCCATACCCTGGGACACTTTAGTTCCCTGTCCAGGAGAGTGCAGGCATTCCCTGTCCACCCTCCCCTGACCAGGAAACAAAACTTTTCTTTTTCCCTGGCGGGAGCAGTGAAATATGTTGCTCCAGCCTAGGGGCAAGCAAAGTAACAGAGCCCACTCCCGCTAGCACCATAATGGGTGATAGTGGGGAGCCAGCTGGGGTCTCAAGGCCTTTGGGGATCCCCTTGCAACCCTCAACATTTTGGACAGATGTGGTTGCACCAGGTGGGCACTGGGGGACCCACTTTTCTAAAAACATTCTGATTCTTGCTGGCAGCTGGTAGGGGTGCTGCTGGGGTGCCAGCAGGGGCACAGGGGTGTCAGGTAACCTGGGACTACCCCCTCCACCCCAATTATTAAAAATGAAAAGGTGTAATTACATAAAGAAGTCCCTCATATATTATTCACTGCTCAGCAAGAAGCACCCCAAATATCCTAGGGCTTTTAAAATTACATATGTTCTACTTTGTGGTGCCATAGAAGATGCATGAGCACAACCAACCATTTTTATGTCGGCGTCTACAGGGAGTGCAGCAGCACCTCAGCAACAATGAAAGAATCACACAGCAAGTCACTTAATCCATGATCCCTGGAGAGCTTACCATATTTTTGGGAAGCACTTCGAGCTGGAGTTTTATGCTCTTCAGGTGGAGTGCCGGGTCCTTTTGTGGTAGGTTCTATGGCTGCATTGTTTGGCCTGAAAGATGTTAAAAAAAACTTCAAGATATGTTTAATGTTTTTTGTGAAAAATGTATCAAAATAACTTTGGGCAATGACTATAAGTTTAAACAGTGTCAAGTGTGAATTTATGAAATATATATTTGAGTATAGTTACAGGTGACATTTTAACAAAACCAATATGTCTGCTTATACATGTTGATGTGCTGACCACTTGATACGAGCCAATTGTTGCTATTTTGGCAAAGGCAAAGTGGCCTTGCATGGCTTCATAAATTTCAATTTTAATTTGTGTCGCTCTTCCAACACGATGCATTGTGCAAGAGCAACACAAAGGGGCTCATAAATATGGCCTCAAAGGTTACAGGGGCGTTATATTTAGGTTTCGATTTTACACACACAAAGTCATAGACATTCAGCAGTTACAGTTTTAGTTATTGTTATCTCATGAAACAATAACTCATGTCCTAAGGTAACTTTAACTCACTCTCCCGCCATGCACAACTTCCTCAGCAATATTTTTATTTTATCGTAAATGTTGCATAAAAGATGTCATGACTGATGTAACATGTGGGATCATTAGCAGTGCATGGATATATTTACCTGAGGGTACAAGTTATAGTTTCTTACGATAAGTATAACCATAACTGCTGAATTTATATGGTTTTGTGTGCGTAAAATCTGAACCTATCTATACTGTACCTGTAACATTGGCTTTTTCAGTGAATTTCTATTTTTTGTTATTCTATATTCTTACTATATCATCCCTGTGACCTTTGTTTTTTTCAGTGAATTTCACCTTTTTTAATGGTATTTCCTAACTATAACTTTCCTATAACCTTTATTTTTTTAATGAATGTCTATGTTTTAAATTTAAAAAAAATAATATGTAATTTTCAAATGATAATCCAACCGCCATGGCACACAGCCTTTGATCAGGTGCAGTAGGGGTTGGCCACAGGCCCTGCGCTCATGCTCTCAGCCAACCCCCTTATGCAGTCAACCTCACGCCTTGGGACCGATTTTGGTACAGGGACCCCATATCCCTGGGCCAGCCATTCATGGCCCGGGGATCCATCCTCCAGGACCCGCTGCTGGATTTATGGGGATGGGGGCACACAGTCCCCCTCCCTGGGCTGATTTCAGCATGTGGACCCCATCATCTGCAGCCAGGCAATATTGTAAATAGGGTTGGAGCACATAGTCCTGCTCCCGGACTGATTTCTGGTCCCAAAAACCTAATTCTCCAGGGCCCTTAATCTTCTTAAATAGGGAGGTGTGCATGCAGCCTCCTCCCCTGGCCTATTTCAGCCCCGGGGACAATCACTAAAGGGGGAGGAAACATGCAAACCCTCTTCCTGGGCTTATTTCCCCAGGGCCTGACCACCTGAGGGTGGGTGCCCTGATGCCCATCCAGAGAACCCACCATGTTCTTGTTGGGGGCTGCAGTGGTAGCTGGCATTGCTCTGGCCAGTATGTCCCAAATTAGTTTGCTAGTCACTTCTGCTGCTGTCTTGAAAGTTTCAGGGTGATTCATTAAGTGGGGGATAAGAAAAGTGGTCATCCCAAAATGCATTTTCCCCATGTAATTTCCCGTGGGTATTTTAGACACAATTACAGCCCGAACCGCTTAACGGAACTACACCAAATAAGGCAGAGAGCTAGATGTTGGTCTAGAGAGAGTGTTTTCTATAATTTATTGTAAATCTGTTCAGTAGTTTTGGAGTTATTAAAGAAAAAATAAGTATCGGGATAGAGATATCCTGACGCCGGGGGGGGGCTGATAAAGGGGTCCGAGAGGGACCCCACATGGGGAACAAGTTGATGATTTTTTTTGCACTCTCAAGGATCCATGGATTCATCATGGCACTCAGTACGACCCTGTGTGAATTTGTGAGCGATCCACAGATCTGAATCCAACTGGATCAGTGAATCCAGACTCTAATTAAAAAAATGCACCCACTCAAAGAACCACTTGTGCACTCTCTCACACACTATTCAAGAATCCCTTCACCCACTCACACACCCATATAGTCACTCATACAACCTTACTGTCACTGATACATCCACTCAGAAGCATAGATAAAATCTCACACACATCCACTCACAGACCCACAAAGTCACTCACACAGCCATGTACATACCCACACAGCTGCCTACACACCCACCCATAGACCCACACAGCCCCTTACATACCCACTCACTCACCTATATAGCAAAACCACTGACACACCCATACAGTCACTCACACATGGCTTAGAGACCCACACAGTCACTTATGCTCCCACCCATCACACACTTACTCACTCTCCCACACCCCCACACAACCACTCACACACCCACACATGTGGATACACCCACTCACACACCCAGTCATTCACATATTCTCTCATGCACCCATACTTTCACTAATACATCAAGTCACAAACCCAGAGAAGAACTCACACACACACACACTCACAGACCCATAGAGGCACTTACACACCCACTCACACAGCATCATAAATACCCAATCATACATGTACCCTTCACACACTCACATACTCTCTTACAGCATTGCTCCACCAATCCCTCACCCACTCACATGTCCATACACCCACTCAAACAGTCACTCACACACCCTTTCACTCATCCATACAGTGACTGATACATACACTCGGAGCCCCAGAGAGCCACTCAGATACCAACCCACAGATTCACACAGGCGCTCACACAACCATGTACATGGCAATTGGGGAGTAGGCCTTAGTAAATGGATGTATGACATTACAACGCATGCTTTTACATCGCATGCCTTTACAACGCATGCCTTTACAACGCATAGTGCTTTTGGGCGCTGGATAGTGAATTGTTTAATTTGTGCTAGGGATTTGACTAGTCTTAGCTTTAATCTTTTTTGAGTTATCTAGAAATTTTGGAGTGTTAGGTAGCTTCTTCCAAATGTTCTTTGGAAGAAATTGGGCCTCTCCTCCATTGAATTGATAGCTTTTGCATCTTGAGAGATGGTACTATGGTAGATATTCCATCATGAAATGTTAAATTTGGTTTTGTGCATGTGTCCTGATTAGTGCAGATGACCAATCCAAGTGTCTTCAAAATAGTCTATTAGTGGTGATAGTTTTTCAGTTGTATGGGGATTCTAATACCATGTCATAGACCTTGCTTATTTCACAGGGACGTAGGTTAATGCTGCTAACTTTCTCTATGCAAATTGCGTGTGTGTGGTGCGTTCTGTGCTGAGTGTAGATTGTCGTAGTTGACTTCTTATACTTTGGTTGATCTTGTTCGAAAATAATAATGATTTATTGGGGAATAGTAATTATTTGTTTTTTGTTTCATTAGTGTTAAATGTTCATTATATTTTTCAGTTTGCTTGTTTGGCAGCAGTACATTTATTTAAAGGGATATTTGTTTTATGGTATTGTACATGTTTAGTGTACATTTGTGTAAGAGGTGCTGGGCACAATTTAAAAGTCCGGCCCATGACCCTTGGGTTGTACTATGTTAGGATGAGTAAATGATTGCTAGTTGCATACACCCTGATTCCTTTGCTTTTATTTCATTGTCATGAAATAAGAAACCTTGGTTAGTATGTAATATTTTTAAATGATGGATATTTCTACATATGTTCTGGATGTTCTTAGGATATACTTAGTATTTCTTCTTGTTCTATTTATCCATATTTTCAGATTTTCAGTGGGAGAGAGTTGCCCAGTTGTTACTTCAGGAACTTGGGGAATTACATTTTTTGTATACGGGACCCTTACGAGATTGTGCTCTCTTCTCATAAGTATTGTAGGAAGTTCCTATCTTGAATTTAAGATACGGCCCGAGGGTGATTGTGTTTCTTTGTACTTTCAACAATAAGTTCTTTTGTGGTGACCCTGCCAAGCATTAACTGAACAGTTGTTTCCTCTTTTGTGTTTTGATATATCCTACAGCTTCCCCCATTATATCTGCCAATGACAGATATATCAAAATATATGTTTGAACTAACAAGCATCGCGCCCTCTCACACTTTATAGTTCAATTAAGAAGGCCTGTTTGTTGAGATAAGGAGGTTTCAATAAAAAAAAATCCATTTGATTCTTCAGGTTTAAAATTCAAAGTATTTTATTTAAAATTAAAGGAATGGGTATCCAAAACATTTTGGCGAACACACGTCATCACTAAGAAATCAATGATAACTTGCTGCTTCTTCAGAGTCAACACATAGTTAATTTCATTTTGGCTAATAAGTCTAATTATTTGAACTTTTTGAGAAATCTTGTATCATAAATGAAAAACACCTATTGGAAAGCTAAAGCCTCAATATAGTTTGATCATTAATTTGAGCTACAAAGCACTATGATAACTCCGTACCAATCCAACATCAGTTCTAGTTCCAGAACTGATGTTGAATCAATTATGTGTTGACCTTGAAGATTCTCCAAATTGCAGTACATTCGTTAATCGCGAAACACATGTTGTCCAAAACATTTTGTATATCCATTCCTTCAATTTTGAAAATAGTACATTGAGTTTTATTCCAGAAGAATAATTTAAATTATTTTCGATTCAACCTTAAAAAACAATCATTCTGAATTCAACTATAGCGTGTCAGAGTGAGAAAAAGAAATAATTATTTATTTTTTTAACTAGATTGGTGAGTGAGGAGTTTATAAAAAAAAGAAAGAATTCTTTCTTTTTCTGCATCTCTCTCCATCCATCTTTGATCACTAGGACTGTGTCCTGGGGATACTCTCTCTTTGTTTCGTAAAAACATTAAACTAACCATTGCATAGTAAACAAGTGTGTATAAAAGGAAGTAGGTACACAAACATGTAAGTGCTGAAGGATTGGAGGAAATGTAGGTCCCGATGTATTTAACATATTTAATTTTAAAAACCACCACATCTAGTTCTATAAATATGTACTCAACAAATGCATAAAACTAAAAGTAAATAAATGGTTAATTTGCACATGCTCACCCACACACACACGCACCCACCCACACACGCACCCACACACACAACAGAGAGTGCTCTAACCTTCCCTGTGATATACAGTACATGGTTTTCTATTTGCAGAGCATCGAAGTTATATTTCAAGGTCTCACATAATACAATAATCCTTCTACATAACAACAGTCAGATGTGTATTAGGCTTTTTTTTATTTTCAGACAGAGCGAACTGGCTCAAACAGTACACAGTGTGAAAGAAGAAAGCTTTTCAAGTGTCACTAATGCCAATGGAAGAGGGAAAATGTTCAATGCTCTTTGCATGAAATGAAAGCAACTGCTGGGACTCCACGGGGCCCAGGATGAATACGCACATGCAAGACAGTTTCTTATGCTAAATTTCTGATTTTATGGACTGCTTTTCCATATTTACTTTCATGAGTATTCTGGGGAATCTGGCTCTCTGTTAACCCCACTGGCTTTGTTTACAGATTCAGAGGTTGGCTTTTGTAGATAAACAAGTCCATCTGCCACTCATGAGCACATATGAAAAGTCGTGTGTACAGAAATGAAATCAAACACGTGAAATGGAAAGGAAGGCAAACACAGATAGGATCTTCTGCAGGAGTAGTTGCGATATCAGGGAAAGGAGAAGCAAAGGTATTTTAGATCTCACAGAATAAATATATTGTGAATCTAAAAATGAGAAATCGCGGAATGTGATAAAAGCAATGCAAGGCTCCTTTACTCTTCTTTCTCTGTGAAACATGGAGCATCACTAAAATATGAAACTGTGAGTTTTGACTGACTTTTACCTATTCTATTTGTAAAATGTTTAATGGCTTTAAGGATCAACAGGAGAGACGTCCAAAACATTGGAGAGAATCTTAGTTGAAGCATGTAAAGGGCTGTCTTAAATCTAAGATTTACCCCTGCGTGTAAGGGGCAGATTTATAAGCCCCTTGCGCCACATTTACGTCACTTTTAACAAGGGAAAAGTAACATAAATGTGGTGCAAGGGTCTTGTAAATCTGCCTCTAAAGGTATAACTGACAAAAAACAGGACCAACTTGGGGGCATATTATCAAGGACGGCATTAAAATTATCGCTGGTTTAGCAGCAGAAAACTGCCGCTAAAGCAGCGATAAAGGGCTTGATAATATGCCCTGAAGAATTGCACTACAAGCCCATGTTCACACCAGAACATGGACTTCTATTGGAATTTTCAAGGACATATTATCTAGCCAATTATCACCGCTTTAGCTGCAGTTTTCTGCCTCTAAACCGGCGGTAATTTTTAACACAGTTCTTGATAATATGCCCCCTTGGTTTTCTGTCCAATTGTTCAAATGCATATAACTGAATACGTCATCCTCTCTTAACCTCAGACAACTAGGTGACTATGAAAGTCCTCTACCACCCTCCAAGTAGAGTATAACACCACTTTCACAAAAGGTAGTCAGGCCGTTAGAGTACTAAATGGAAGACTGCAGAAAGTTATGGTCAATAAATAAAAGGTTTAAGCAATTACGTTTTATGGGATTATTCGCACAGCTTGTGGAATGGCATTCCAGACTTTGGGAGCACTTGGTTAGAAAGGCTGGTTACAGGTACATTTTTTAAAACAATGGTTTGTAGCAGAAGATTGTCAGGGCTGAGGAGTTGTTCAGAACCCATGAAAATCTTCAACTCTGTTGAAAGATAATGTGAATAATCTTGTGAAGAAGCTTATACACTAAACATGGCACTTTATATATTGGGCTACCATCAACACAGGCCTGCGTTAAACGTGAAATGCACGACTGATGTGGTCAAAGCAGCCAACAACCAAGATAAATCTAACTGCTGCATATAAGGAAGCTTTGTGAGGGACCAGTTGGATTTTAGGAATGCCAGAGAGAATGGTATTTCAATAGTCAAGTTTGGAAAGTGCTGGAATTCAACCACATCTTTATGGAACTTTTGTAGAGGGAGTGATGATGTGATCTCAAGGGTTCCATGATAGATGGGGTGTGGTCTAAATTGTGGGACGAGTTTAGCCAATGATGGACATGCAGAGCATTAATGATCGAGCTAAATAAAGGTTTTTCGATTGAAAATAAATCTTAGATTTTGAGCTGCCATTCAGGATTAAAAGTCAAAAACTGGTGAAGCTACTAAACTGGTGTATGCAAAACGGGAAATCAACAAATAAAACTAGGTGTCCTCAGCCTGTATGTGATATGAAATACCAGACCAGCAGATCAGGTCATCCAGGTTTAAGGAAGAGATTTGAATGTGCAGAGGCCAAAGCACAGGCCCGAGTAACTTCCTATGAAACATAAGCAGAAATGGACAAAGAGATGTCAATTTTTGTCATTTGAGAATAATTAGTCAGATAAGAATTAAAGTAGCCCCGAACCTTGCATTAAAACCCTATTATTATATATTATTATATGTTAAAGGTGTGTTTTCAAAATCAAAATTATTTCATAGTGCGCACAATGTGAATAGTAACTATTATTAAAAAATCAACAAAATAGTTGTAGTGATATTTACAAAAAGGATGATTAGCAAATAATATTGTAAAATGTTGTGATATCAAATCTTTTTATTTATTTTAATATCTCCATCCCCACCCTCATCTCTCTGGCTAACTAAACTAAACCAGCACCAAGAAAGGGACCTATTATGAGTTTGAGTAATGGTTCGCACCTGCATATCTCGACTGAACAAGTTCTGCAAAATAGCAGCATCTGCTATTCTCGCCTGCGTTGGCAGGCTGGCTGATAAGTCCTGGTAGCCTACAGCAAAGAACGTTGAATCACTTCTGTTTGGCTCTGTCTCAAGTCACATGAAGATCCCCTCTGTATCGTGACACTTTGTTCTTAGTTAATATAAGGTATATAATCATTGTTGAACTTTTCAGAATAAACAAGCAGCAAAAAAACCTTGGCACCTTTTCACATACTTACATCTAATAATCTTCTTATTGTTTAAAAAGAAAATGAGAGGTGAAATTATAGGCTTTCATGAAACTTTGTTCTTTATTTGAAAAAGTTGCCAGAACAAATAATTTGATTCATATGAAATGGCATGAATATTTTCAAGCTGACTTAAATTATCATAATCCAATGAGTAATAACATGAATACATTTGAATTTTATATTTCAACATTTATCTCTAAATATCGTGCATGTATATTTCAAGAAGGGTTACCTGAAAGGGAAAAACAGTAAATTGTAATTGTGGCTCTGCTTCAAGAAGAGCATTAAGAACAGGTTATTGCATCAAAGAAGAATGAAAGAAAAAACATTGAAAGAACAAATGGGAGTTAGACTAAGCCTTGCTAAGAGTAGATGCAATATTATTCGGTTTAGTTTGGAGATGCATCTCAGTGAGGCCTTGCTTTGAAATCTCTCTATCAGGGCGAGTCACAGCACTAAAAAGATCCTTGAGGTTACTCGAAGGCAACTAGAACCACAAACATGTTTCCCTACAACACTATGAAACAGTCGCGGTCCTTGCTGGTAACAGCGGCGGGGCGGTAGGGCTATGTAAGGGGGATTCCAAGGGATGATGAAGAGGGAAAATTAAACTTAATAATTCATTTTCCCTCATAATCGACCCTCGGAAGACCCCCTTACATGGCCCCACCGCTCTTACCTACACGGACCGCGGCTGCTGTGAAAACTCAAACCCTAAACTCTGTGTGAAGCTTCTCTTGCATAGCAGCAGCCTGAGCTTATGACCTGGAGCGTCACAGGGGTATGTTCACAAGGAAGTGGCGGAGAGAGGCGTTAGCCTTTTTGGCTTAACGCCTCTCTCCGCCACTTTGGAAACGCAGGGCTGCACCATATTCGCAAGGATATGGTGCATCCTTGCATTTCCCCCTGCGATGGGGCTAAGTTTCACAACTTAGTGCCAACGCAGGCACCCTTGCACCAGAGTGCAAGGGTGTCTGCAAGCAAGGAGGTTTGTTTATGTACAGCACGGTGTCCCTTACTACACATTAACAAACCTAAAATGACAGTTACAAAACGGCATTTGAAAAAAGGTTTATTTATGTACAGGAAGGGACACCTTCCTGTACATACACAAACCATGGTATTTTGCTTTTTCCATGTGTGCTTCACAAGTAAGCACACATGGAAACACCAAAAACGAGGGAAAACAAATAATTTCTCCTCATTTCGCCAAATTAAGACCAGCGTTTTCCTGGCCTTAATTTTGGGGCTACCTCTTATTTACGCTGTCTTTGTGAATAGGGGGCAACGTCAAAATCAATAGTTGTTACGGTGGAACGCTCACCACAACACTCACTGCACGCCTCCTTCACGCTAAACAAGCGTGAAAGGGGGCTTATTCACAAGGCAGCGTTAAGCCACATTAATTGGCTTAACGCTGCCTTGTGAATAAGGCGAGGCCCCTATCACCATCACAACGTCACTGAAAGTGGCGTTATGGTAGCGATAAGGGCTTGGGAATATGCCCCTTAGACCTTAAAGACTCCCAGGGGTTTTCAGGTACCTTCTACTAGTAGGGTTCTACCCCTTATGATGCAGTTCATTGCACCTTTTACCGAGCAGGTAATTATTTGTTATAAAATATTTGATAACCTATTTCGAATTAAAAAAATATTTTTGTGTTATATGTTTATTTTAGTCCATGCCAGATTTCATGCTGCTCACAGAGAACTGATTGTATGTGTGTCATATACTATTAAGGTATTTAAATCATAGGATCTCTATAGGAATGTTGAGAAAAATCTCAAATTATTAGGACACACAGAGACAACTCATTGTCCTTTATTTTTGAGTTCATTAATATCCAAAAGCACAATTTGTAAATTTAAAAAAAAAATCAAAATAGTTATTTAACATTTTATAATTAAATAAATATGCACTATTTCTATATATTTTGAACATATTAATTTATATTTACTTTTAACTATTTTAACCCCTCAACTGGTGACGCTTTTTCACCCCAGCCCGGAGCCCTTCTTTGGCTGATTGGGGAACTTTACACTCATATCTCACAACTTTTTTTCCCACATGTGTTTCCACCCCAAACATGCGTCCTTTTTTTCTTACATCCTGTGGATTGTAAAGGTACCCATATTGTGTGTGTTCTACCTTGAGGGGTCAGAGGAAATAGTCAAAATATAGCTAGATTTTGAATTTTTGGGGAACTACAGAAAAAAAGTGTCTGGATCTTTTCCTTAATATGGCATCAACAAAAGGTTTGCTATGCTAAATCACCATATTTCTATAGTTTGGGGACAGGTAGAACTAAATCAAAACAATATTTTTTTGTTTACTACAGTTTTGTCATTTTTCAAAGAGGTAGCCCATTTTTTCAAGTTTTTGTGCTTTCAGTTTGAGGCGGAAACTGGTGAAAAACCCAGGGGTGATCCTAGAAAGCTATAGATTTTTAAAAGTGGTCAGAATTATGAGTTCAGAAATGGGTCATTTGGTACATCTCTCAAGCTTCTTTGAAAGAAACTAGTTGTTGATATTGAAAAATATTGAAAATAAGAAGAAAGGACAGTCCTTTGTGACAAACTTTTCATCTCTAACTTGTTGTCATGACGGGTCACATACAAAAGCAAAATGCCATTACGCCCACTAAGACCCTCTGGTTGCAGGGATATGTAGGGTTTGTTGGTTGTCTAAGAACCCATGGTTCCCAGAGGCAACAACTGAGCTGTGCCGTACAATGCTTTTTATTGTGTACCAGGTATAGAGCAATTCATATGGTAAACAACACAGAGTGAAACATGGGTATCAAGGAAATCTACATACTTCTGAACTGTACCATAATGGAAGTTAGGAACAGTGGTTATTTATACATCTGTGAATTTGTGTGTATCCATACTAGCATGTGATTCAGCAGGCATATTTCAAAATGTCTTCTTTTTTACACACTTGCTTACATTTAGACGGCACAAACGAAGAGAAATCCACTCATTAATAAGAATTGTTCTAGTATTCTGTTTTCCCACATGTCTTCCTGATGAAAATTGTACCTTGCTTGTGTAGGTAGGCTGAGTGCCCATGACAGAAAAGGGCCCCGAACTCAACATGGACACTTCACATTTTTCTACTGATAACTGTCCCTTCTTTGTAATGCAGGTAGTTGTGGATTCTGGGCCCTAGCTTAGCCTGCACCTAGGAAAATCTGCAATTGATTTTAAAACAATACACTGTCGAGCAATCCATGGAGGGTGGCATGCAAGACTCGCCCCAGGTTATATTACCCTGAATCCCTTGCAAACATCAAAGTTTGTCTAAAAACATACATTATTCCCACATTTCTGTGAGGAAATCTACTGAAATCTGCAGGGACCCATAAATGTCATACCACCCAGCATTTCCCCTGGTCTTCCAAAAATAAATGGTATCTCACCTGTGTGGGTAGACCTAGTGCTCATTAGAGGAAAGAGCCCAAATCATGACATAGACAAATAAACGTTTTGCACTGAAAATGTACCCTTTTTTGCAATTTGGCTAGGAGTGAATTTTGGGCCCTAGCTCGGCTGGCAGCTAAGGAAACCTAGCAAACCTCTACAGTTGTGGAAAATAGACAAGTGACCCCAGAGGTGTGTGACTTGCATGGCTCTCACTGGGTAATTTTACCCAGATGTGGAGCCACACATTTCCTGCAGGAGTTCTCACACGTCTCTCGATAATAACACGTCTCCATTTGTGTGGGGGGGCAAGAGACAGTTGCACAAAAGGTCCTAAAGCATTTTTGGAGAGATCAGCGTTGGGGTAGCTTCTGCATTAAGGGCTGTGCTGTGCTACCCCCATGGAAACCCACCAACCATACACATTTTTTAAATTAGACACCGGGGGATTCCTGGTGGTATGACGTGGATCATACAAGGTTTCTTATCCACAATTTCCTGCAAACCACAAACTTTGTCAAAAATCATACATTGTCCTTACATTTCTGTGATTGAACCTTCAGGAAGTAGCAGGAATCCACACAATTCCTACCAGCAATTGATACTCCACTTCACTCCACTCCACTCCACTCCAGCCCTGGGCACCGCCCCCAAGCCAACAGACTACACACGCAACCTAGGCTTCATCCTGGACTCCTCCCTCTCGATGACCAGACAAGTCAACGCCGTCACCTCTTCATGCTTTCACACCCTCCGCATGCTCCGCAAGATCTTCTGATGGATCCCGACCGAAACCAGGAAGACGGTCACCCAGGCCCTCGTCACCAGCCGGATGGACTACGGAAACACCCTCTACGCCAGAACCACAGCCAAGCTACAGAAAAGACTACAACGCATCCAGAACGCCTCCGCCCGACTCATCCTGGACATCCCTCGACGCAGCCACATCTCCGGCCACCTGAGGAACCTGCACTGGCTCCCCGTCAACAAGAGGATCACGTTCAGGCTCCTCACCCACGCACACAAGTCTCTCCACAACCTGGGCCCCAAGTACCTCAACGACCGCCTGACCTTCCACACGCCCACCCACCAACTACAATCCGCTAGCCTCGCCGTCGCCGCCGTACCACGCATCAGAAGAGCCACCGCCGGAGGCAGATCCTTCTCCTACCTGGCGGCCAAGACATGGAACTCCCTCCCCATCCACCTTCGGCTGACCCAGGACCACCTCACCTTCAGGAGACAACTCAAGACCTGGCTGTTCGAGCAGTAGCGGACCCCCCCCCCCCCCCCAAGCGCCTTGAGACCCTCCCGGGTGAGTAGCGCGCTATACAAGTGCTATGATTGATTGATTGACTTGTCCTGACAAAAACACTATCCTATTTGCGTGGCTGGGCCTAGCACCTGTGACACAAACAGATCAAATCAAGGTCAATGGAAGTGCCCTGTAAAGACTTCCTTTGACTCAAGTTTGATGTGTTCCTGTCAGAGGAGCAGATTAAAACCCTCCACAGCAACGGCCTATGGCCAACAGATGTACTGGTGGGTAGTACAAGTGTCAGTCATTGACTGACGCCCACACTAAAAAGGTTAAATTAATATTTCATTTAACATAATTTCCTATGGAGTATCATTTCAAGTCCATACCTCCATTATTTTCTACAGGAGGGTGTTGCAGTACTAGTGGGTGCCTATGTAGAGTGCTGGACTTACAATAAAAGTATAACTTACTACAAAAGTGCAGTTTGTGATAAACGAAAAGTAGTAAACTAACTTAAAACTGGAAAACTACTCAAAAGTGCACTTTGTGAATCATGCCACTAGTCTTCTCTGTAATATATAGGATCCTGGGATAGTGCACGTTAAAGGTGCTAGAATGACATTGAAGAGGACTAGGTTGAACAGGGATAGACTTGCAGGGCAGTAGAGAGTCCCTTCCACAAAGCTATTATATTGGATTTTCATCTGCTAATCTATTTGTTTAGTCCATTTGTCTCACCAGATGATCTATCTGATTAGAAACTACTTTGTCTGGAAATCAGTAGCAGATAGAAACAGAATCACCTACCAAAGAAGTAGCAAATATCTTAAAACACTGCTTGGCCCACTAACACTTTAGAACTAGCCAGGTAAACTTACACCCATACCTGCTGTGCTAGAAGAAGCCATGCACGTTGGACAGAAGAATTCTAAAATAGCTGTTAATATCAATGCCTGAATAAGTACATCTTCATTCCTTAACTCAAAATGACAATTGATTTAGGCAGAGTTTCTGTGGTAATGTGTTTCAAGCACAGGTTCTGCTCCATATTCTCTTTTAAAAAATCTAGAAACACTCAAAAGTTCACCATGATTTAAACTGAGAGCTCAAGATAGCTTACACTGCCTCAGTGTTCTCCTGAGAAAAGCTAGGTGACCTTTGAATATTAGCATATGCACCATGTTTGACCTGGGATCTTTTGGCATGTTTCTCCTGTCTCCTATTTTGAATGCTACGTTGTTCTGATGGTGTAGTGCCTCTGCGCACTTTCTCACTATTGTTCACTGTTAAAGTGCAAGGGCTCCTAATGTAAATTGTGCTTATGAATTGGTGTTTCCATGTTTGGCTTATTTGATTTAAAACTTAGGGGCTGATTATGATGTTGTTCGGCAACTGTTCCGAACAAATCGGTCTTGGTATTGTTTCCAAACTAATCAGGTCCTGCGAGTCCGAACGACCAATTACGATGCTTCTCAACATCATTTGGTTGGACTCACATTGACTTCAATGGGAGCCTATGTTCCTGAACGAGAAGTCAGGCTTCCATTGAACAAGCATTTACAATGCAACGGTTTCGCCTTTGGAGAAGTTAGAGCTATTGGCATTGTAAATGACAAAATGTGTACTTATGTGTTGGTTTTGAAAACAGATAAATAAATGGCATTGTCATTTACATTGCCAATAGCTTAATATCTCGCAAATGTGAGAACTATTGTACCCTACGGACGAGCTCAGCAGACAGCAATTACTACCACACACACACACACACACCCAGAGCCACACACACACCCATAGCCAGCCCCACACACCCAGAGCCAGCCACACACACCCAGTGCCAGCCACACCCAGAGCCACACACACACACCCAGAGCCCCACACACACACACACAACCAGAGCAGTCACATACACACACCCACTGGAGTAGTCACACACACACACACACTGGAGCAGTCACACACACACTGGAGCAGTCACATACACACACACACACTCTGGAGCAGTCACATACACACACACACACACCCTGGAACAGTCACACACACACACACACCCAGGAGCTCCGGCAATGACGGGCAGATCTGTCTTCCAATGGCTAGCCTCCATTTATGGAGCTATCCAATGGAAGACAGAGGCGGGAGAAAGCTCCATACTTGTTTACAAAAGTTTTCGCCTGCGCGATACTGCTTGCGCAGTAAACGCCAGGCGAAACCTAAAAATGACTAAAGCATGGGAAGTCTCCATATGTCCTGCTAGTAATACTTATTTACACACTAGGACTATTGTTAACCAGACATATTTGAAATAAGAAACAGGATAAGAAGACCACCAAAAGGTCAAATATGATTTACATTCACTCGAATTCTGTACAATGTGAACAACAATTAAATCAAAAAAGAAAACGCACTTATGAATTATGCCTCTCTGTGGACCAAACTAAAACAAAAATAAAATACACTATTTGAGTGGTATTCCGAAACATCAACTTGGACAATTCTTCCTTGATGCTTTGTACATCCACACAGTGCTATTTAGGGCACCCAAAATGCATTTGTGAGAACCCATATTTCTGAAAAGAAAACATGATTCTGCTTTACCTTTATCCATGGCCTGAAAGTAACTGAATCAGTAAGTTGTTCCCTACACGCAAAGTCGATTTCTGTGATCATCATACAGATGCTGATTCAATTGCCCAAAGTTTCAATGCAAAGGAAGAGAAAACAAAGAATTTCAGTATGTCCCAATACTTTGGAAAACCTTTTGAAATAACACAATCTGCCTACCTTAATAGAAATTCAGTAACCCTAATAATCTCCCATTTAGCTGATCATAACAACGCACAGTGTTTTAAACACACACACACGCTCGCATGTCACACAATTCTCGAATAAACGGAAGCACGCACACATTGTTATATACCTAAACGGGTACACACACACTAGCATGTACATACACTTCTTCCAGCATACATGCAATGCTCTCTTCAGACATGGCTTTTCTCTAACGCTCATGCACAATCCCCTATGTATGGATAAACACACCCCCGTGGAGCTGCAGTACCCTGGCTCCCCCTACTCGGCGTGCCCATCCGCGGCTGGCAGAGTGTGTCCTTTTAGGGCACGTGTGCTGTGACTGACACCTCTTACCAGTGACAGCCTCTGAGCTGTGGAGGGGCCGCCGTCCCTCTCAGCGAGTGTGGCTGACACTAACCGGTCTGCCTGCACTTCACCCACATCCTGCAAGCGCCTTACCCTATCCCACGATAAGCATGAGCGGGGGGGTGTGGTGCGCAGCCCACTCACCCCAAGAAATATCACCAAACTTCTTAAACTGCCAGGCAAGCTTCCATGAAGTGCCAAGCTCGGCGTATCTGCGCCTGCACACACATCGCCAGCTGACCGCAGGTTCGAATCCACCCGGCAATATAGTGCGAGGGAACATTGACACACATAGCACATGCTGACCTGCAACAGTCCACACACAGCAAGACAGTGTTGTAAAAGCGCGGCGAACCACGTCAGACTGCCTCTGTTGCGCAGTAGGGTTGGCACAGGGTCAGTCTCGCGCCAGAAGGGGCCAGAGGAGCTGTCAGGGGCAGGGCTGGAGTAAAGTCATGTCACTGCCTGAAAAGCGAAGCCGGTAGGGATGGAACAGTCGATTGCATGTTAGACTTCTTCCAGGAAGAGGCAGTCCATTCTGCCAAGTGTTTAATTTGAGCAGGTGCTCAGCACCGGCGATTATGTCGCATGATTTCCCCTGGACATTGAGGCACGCCGAGACTCGAGCCCGGTTCTCCAGCTCCGAAATAGGCAGCTTCTAGCCATTTGGCCAAGTCCTCTCCAGAATAACGAGTGCTGGGGCTCTAGTCGGGAGGCAGATTACACCTGCACATTTCTACGGTTAGCGCTGTCTCCTGATGAGAGCCCCGGCACTTTTTATTTTACAAATTAACCACTGAGTTTCTAGACAGCTGAGGTAGTCAGGCACTGGCAGCGTTTTCTCAGAGACAGCCCTACAGCCCGGAGTGATTGACTTGGCGCGGGCCTGCCCCGTGACTGACAGCCTGCCCCGTCCCCGGCACACGTGCAGACGCGAGGTGTGGGGTCGCTCACCTAGTAGCAGCAGCAGTAGGGCCCCCCTGCCGGCCGGTCCAGGGTCCGAGGTGCTGCCCCCTGCAGGCGACGCCATCTTCATGCAGTCCAGCGCCCAGAAGAGGTGAGTCAAGAGCCTGGGCGCCGAGTCAGATGGCAGGAGACGGTCAAAGGCGAAGGATAAAAATAGTGCAAGAGTAGGTAGAGGCCGGAGCCCGAGCAGTCCGCAGGGCGAGTCTGTCTAAAGTTTTAACAGGGAAATCAAGTCCACGGGCCATCTCCCTTCCCCCAACTCCTCATTCCTGTCTGGTGCTCGCTGCTAAGCCACCTCTCCCTTCTGTCCCTCCTCCTCTCTCACTTTCTCTCTTTCCTTCTCTTTACCCCTCCCCCCCCATCCACTGCTACTTTGCTGCCCCTCTTTCTGTCTCTTCCCTATCTCTTTAGGACTCTGTTTTTTCTCTTATCCTTCCTTTTTCTCTTCCTTATACTTGCTTCTCCCCTCGCCCGTCTCTTCTCTTTTATCTATACTGTCGCTATCTCTCTATGTTCCTACATCAACATTCTCTTTTAACTCTGTATTGCCATGCCCCTCTTTCTCCTCTACCGACCTCTCCTCCCTCTTTTTCTACTTTTTATTCTCTCTCCACTTGTCACCCCCTCTTGCTACCCTCTAGCTGCCTTTTTAACCTGACTGTTCTCCCTCTCTTTCGTTTTTTTCTCTGCCTTTTCCCCCTCCCTCCCACTGTCTCCTTCGTCCCTGTCTCTCTCACCCTCTCTTGCGCTCTCTCTCTCGCCAGCGCTCTGACTCTCTCACTCCCCTCTAACCCCAGGAGTCCTAATCCTCCCTCCCCCTCCATACCTCACTGTTCGATGAGGCGTTGATGGGCTTTTCTGCATTTAGAAGACAGTAGTAAACATCCATCCACGGAGGAGGGGAGAATGCTTACAATTCGACCAGGGGAACAAAAGGCCGTAGAAGAGCCAGGGAGGGGGCAGAGTGGCTCGAATGAAACAAGCACCTACGAGGACAGGGGGGGGGGCGGGAGAGGACACGAACGGCGGGAGGGAGGCGGGAAGCGCGGCTCGTACCGCAGCTGTATTCACACGCAGCGGGGCTCATGGGGGGGGGGGGGCTGCAGCTGGGCAAGGGCGATGCGAGCCTCGCTGGCAGGGCGGCTCGGGTCGCGGCGGGGCTTACAGGGCAGGCCGCGCAACTCCATTGTCTGCCGTGAGCCGGGTGACTGTGCCTGCAGCAGCCCGGGTTAGGAGAGCCAGTGTGAGGAGAGGGTGGCGGGGTGGAGGGAGCAGGGCAGGCCGAGCAACTCCATTGTCTGCCGTGAGCCGGGTGACTGTGCCTGCAGCAGCCCGGGTTAGGAGAGCCAGTGTGAGGAGAGGGTGGCGGGGTGGAGGGAGCAGGGCAGGCCGAGCAACTCCATTGTCTGCCGTGAGCCGGGTGACTAATCTTCCGTCGTGGGACCCAAAAAAATGGCGGCCGGCAACTCCTGAATTTTTTCAGATTCGGGGGGCGTGTTTACAGCGGGAGGGGGGCGGGAACGTTGCACGGACAGCGGGGGGATTTATACATGTATTTTTAAAAATTATGCTGCAAAGACAATGGGACACAAGGGTTGTTTTGCTTCTGTGGGAGGGGAAGGGGACATGGACGGCCGGCGGGAGGGAGGCGGGAATCGTGCACAGGACAGCGAGGAGGGGGGGGGGACGGCGGGAGGAGGGACACAGAGTAAGGCAGGACAGCAGCAAGCACGGCCCGGCCGGACCAGATTCGGGGGCGTTCCCGGCTTTTGGCTGACGTATCATGACGTAGCCAAAAGCCAAAGATTCTCGGGAACGCCCCCGAATCTGGTCCAGCCATGACGGACGCCTCTCTGTTCCAATGGCTAGCCTCCATTTATGGAGCTAGCCAATGAAGCAGAGGGGCGTGTTCAAGTCACCCATACTAGAAACTACAGATTTCTCTGGAGGCGGAGCTTACAGCTCCGCCCTCCAGCGAAACCTAAAAAAGGGGAGGTGGGGAAAACCTTGCACCCTGTGGCGGGCAGCCCTTGGAGCCTGCTACATTGTACACAGTTGGGAAGAGGGGTCCCTAGGATACACCATCGGGCCCCAATTGGATGCCTCTGGGTGATGGAGGGCCCTCAACGGGCCCCCAAAGACAGAATCGGACAGTCGTTTCATATCGGGCAGAATCGGAACGGCTGTCCGAATCTCTCATTGTAATCGCTTGCTCGGAAACCATAGAGCTGTACAATTCCGCTCCAAAAGACTTGCTCTATCCGAATGCCTTTCAGAACCAATTTGGACTGCCTGAACGGTTTCCAGGCATCATAATCGGTCATAGAGAAATGTATCGTCCCTATTATAGTGAACTGTGTGTGCCCAAGGCCAGGAAATCAAATGCTGCTAGTGGGCCTGCAACACTCATTGTGCCATCCATATAAGCAGCATTTCAAAGGTCTCTCAGACCTGCCTCTGCAGTGTCTGCGTGCAGTTCTTGCTGCCATGTCGACCTGGCAAGTGCCTTCACTTGCCAGCCCCTAACCTTTTCTTTTCTAACATTTAAGGCACCCCTCAGGTAGGCCCATGGTATCCCCCTGGGCAGGGTGCAGTCCATGTGAAAGGTAGGGCATGCCCTGATGTGTGTGACATGTCCTGATAGTGAAACACTGCCAATTTCATTTTTCGCTATTGCAAGGCTCTCTGTCCCATGGGCTAACATGGGAGTTTCTATGTAACATCTTATAAGTATAACTTTCCATTGAGAGAAGATAGCGAAATTGAATTTAGGCTTTTTGGACTCAGAATTTAATAAAACATCTTTTTAGGGAGATTGTTTATAAATTGTGCTTTTGAAAATGCCACTTTTTGAAAGGTACTAATAAAAAAAGGTTGTTTTAGCTCTCTGTTTACACTGTCATCTACTTCCTACTCGGCAAGGGCTACAATATCCAGCATGCAAGGAGAGCTCGACATCCGGCAGACTCATACTATATTGAAACCAGAAGACGCCTTGAACGGATTTGCCGTTGGAGACAAATACTCACGTATATATTGTCAACACCAGCAATGCCCAAAAGTAGGTAGCAAAATCAACTGAGACAAAAGATTTAATGTTAACACCTTTACTGCAGTAAGAATGTAAAGTGCAACCAAGGCAAAGAAACTTTTGAATATATACTTTTCTTGGGAGATATCAAAACACAGCTTATAGTCACGATGGGTAACGGTAGCCAAAAATTAAGCAGCTGCACAATGTCCCAGTATGGAACAGATGCAAAAATGTCAGGGTCGTAACACAAGCCACGAGGCCCCCGGGGTGCGGGAGTCACCCCCAAGCTCCAGGGGGCCCTCACAGCACAGCACTCTGGCTACAGAGCTCCTGATGGAGCACAGAGGGGGCCCCTCCACGTGCCATGCAGGGAGTCCGCGTCGAGTTTCGTTATGTCAATGAACTATGTATCTAAGTATAAATTCACAACCCCCCACAGGTTGATCATTAAAGACCATTTGAAAAATAAAGAATCCTTGACTCCTTGTGATTAACAACCTGACCGAAACCTGCATAAATCGCTTCATACTGTCTACTAGAAGAGTTCAAGCTAAAATAAGGAACCATTGATTACAGAGTAGTAACACATCTAAGTGAAGATAGAGGGTTAGTGAAAAGAAGCTAATTACAATCCCTTTATCATTATCTGCAGAATATAGACAGTCATCTAGCCAGTCATTGTCCTGAGGAGAACCCCTATAGCGACAATGGGGTATGAAATGGGTCGGCATACCTACATTTCTTGGGGAACACAATCCTATGAATAGGATCACCTAGGGGAATGGTCAAGAACTTTCAACCCTAAGAACTGTGGTATTAGTTCCTAAGAGTTATAAGTAGCATAACAAATCCATCTTTGACAAAAGGAACCACAGCTACTGTTGCTTTATTATGTAAATAGATGGCTGTTTCATTTCTGTGACAAATTTTACACATGTATTGTCGTTCTTCATGGCCTATTCATTTTCATAAGTGTGTTTATTGTTGTGATTTTAAAAGTCTGCTAAAGCTTTTGTTGATTTGAAACGCTGCAAATAAGTATATATAAATTGAAAGAAATGATTGTGGCCTCCCTTTTTCTCTGACAAAAAAGAGAATGCGAGTTAACAGAAACTGTAAAAGAATCAAGGTTAATAAATACAAGGGCCATGAAAATGACTAATTGGTCCTAGTATGTTGAAGTAGATGACAGTGTAAACAGAGAGCTAGAACAACCTTTTTTGATTAGTATATTAATGGCCTATTCTAGCTGTCAATAAAAATAACAACCCCTCCAAATATGCTAGGACTTTTAGAAAGGTGGCATTTTCATGTCTAACCCTTCTTCATGCCTCTGCTGGTTTGTGTATTGACTGTCTGGTTTTGGAGTGACACGGGCTGGGAATGTGCAGTCACTGTAGATAGCCGCAAGGGGGGTTGAGGTGTGTCCTGCCTTTCCTGGGTGTCATAGTTGGGCTGAATAGTCCTGGTCTGCATTTAGAGTGGTGGGAGGAGTTTTCACTAGCACCTGAATAAGCAGTGTCTCCTCTGCACGATGCTCTCTCCACCTCCTGTAGTGAAGCTGGGCCAGAGAGTGCAGAACTGGTTTGGACTGGACTCAAAGACACTTGCCACAAAGAGAACAAAGAGAAAATGTGGTATAAATATTGGGTCCCTGACCCCAGGGTTTTAGAACTCTTTTGGATCATTTGCTACCAGCACTCGGAAGTGTGTGTTTTGAGCTGCAACGGAAGAAAAAGAAACCTGGTGCTGTCAATGACTCAGTGGCCAGGTCTGTGTCTTGAAGGCATAGCAGAAGGCACCATCACACTTTGCACAGCAACCCTGGTCTCACCAATGCCGCCACCAAGCCACTGCTTGCACCGTGACCTGTGGGCACTACACTTCACACCACCTCACTTCACACCACTGCCCTGGTATCCCTGATGACACCACTCTACACCAACATTGATGTCTCTGCTTGCTTCATGGTTTGAGGGCACCGCTCAAAAGTTACACGATGCACCTCACCTATCCCACACCGTAGCCTTGGTCTACTGATGCCAGCGCCATTGACTCCAGTTTGTCAGACAATGACAGCACTTCAGCAACGATGACACTGCTGCCTGCACCGTGACCTGCTAGCACCACAATGAACACTGCACCACCTTGCACCACAGCCCTGGTCTCACCGACACCGATGGATGACTGTCACTATGCCTATGCCTGCACCGCAACCTGAGGGCATGGCATGCTGCACCTCTGTACTTCACACCGCAGCCCCAATGCCAACTTATGCCAGCGCTCCTGACAGGCATACTAAACTCGATTTTCTACCTAGTTCCCTGACTCAGTTAGGATTATGAGATGTAATAATCAAACTGCCCATTATGGCCTATGAGGAACAGATAGCCTTGCAATAGTGAAAAACGAAAATGGTTGTAATTCACTATTAGGACGTGCCACACACATCAGGGCTTGTCCTACCTCATACTTACAATGTACCATGCCGTTGGGCCTACTATAGGGGTACCTGGTGTGATGAAAAGGGAAGGTTTAGGGACCAGTAAGTGGGTGCACTTGCCCAGTCAACATGGCAGTACCAGACTGCACACAGGCTCTGCAATGGCAGACCTGAGACACACTTTACAGGCTGCTTCTGTGGGTGGCACAACCAGTGCTGCAAACCCACAAGCAACATTTGATTTACAAAACCTGGGCACATGCAGTGCACTGTACTAGAGTCTGACAAGTAAACCAAACCAGCCAATCATGGAGTCACTAATCCATACATCAATTTACAATAGGTTAGCATATGCACTTTAGCACTGATCAGCAGTGTTAAAGTGCCCAGAGTCATAAAACCAACAAAAACAGGTCAGAATATATACATGAGGAAGGCAAAAAGTTCAGAGATGACCCTGCAAAAAGGGCCAGGTCTAACACAACTCCCTTCCAGCCAAAACGCAGAGGAGACCAATCACTACCCTGATGGGCTTCTCTGGTTTGGGCGACAGAACATGGACCCTGGCCTGCAACAGCCGGGGCATAGTCCAGTTCTATGCCAATCTGAACCTTTTTATATCCCTCTGCCCATACTCTCAGGGTCCGCCATGCTACCCATTGGGAACCCTTCTCCTCACCTGTGGACACCATTTGTGCAGCACCTAACCTTAGCTTGCTCACAGGTGTGTCCCAGTAGACAGACAGCAATCCACAGTGGCCACTGACAGTAGTCAGTGATGAGACCCAGGCCTTATGCCTGTCAGGGCTCTCAAACCTTTGTGGCATCAGAGAGCGGGGGGCAGTCGTCCCATGTCCTTGGCACCCTTCATCCGCTCTCCCTCCTGTCAGGTCAGGTATGAAATCCTGACTCTGACCCACCAGCCCCAAGCCTTTTCCCGGTGCCTGGACAAGAGACTGGGGTGGGCTCTCCCACACCCGGTCCTCCTCCTTGGGGCTCAGTACCCTCCCACCTGGAGAGGTACCCCCTCCCAGAATTGTCAGGGTGCCTGTAGCCGGTGTCCTGCACAATTAACCCACCAGTTTAGGGGTTCTATCCTGCAACTGGGCTTCCAGTTCAGGGGGGACCCTGAACCTGGCACTACAACCTAGGGTCTACACCCTCAGGCTGCACTGGGGTCAGAGGCGAGGACTCCCTCCCTCTGAACCCCCTTCCTGAGCACTGCACCATCCTAACTGGAGTTGTACCCCTAGAAGCTAAATTGGTTAGGTCACTGATTACAGTTGCCCCTTCCTCCAGGGCAGACAACACCTCAACCTGGCTTCCTAACCCAGGGACCAACCCCTGTGGTTGAACACTTGCAAGGCGCACCAGGACTTCATTGGGAGCAAACATGCCCTCTCCAGGGGTGACACATAACTATTGTGTCGTGTGACAGTCTGTCTGGTGCAGATCTCGTGACCCCTGCCCATCTGACAGTGTGTGAAGATCCCCACAACAGAAGTGGTGTCACCATGGGCACTCCTTGGTGACTCAGCGCTTCTGGCTGGCCCCTGACCCACTGGTTCTTCCATTGGGTACTCTTTCCCCCTCTCACCCCCCACTCTGGACTTCTGCACCCTCCACATAGGAGTGGTACTGCCAGACACCAGAACTGATGGAGGCCTGCTTACAGACACTCCCAGTTCACTAGACACTAGGGGATTCCCCTCAATGGGCTTCCCATCAGGACAGCCTCGGTGCTCTACCTGGTGTTCCCTTAAAGAACCATCCAGGCCCTGAGTCTGGGTTTCGGGCACCTTGGGACATGCAGCCCCACACTCACTCCTTCTCCACTGAGACAGGACATGAGTCCCTACACCCCTCCCACTACACAAGGACCTAGCTGGGCTACACTGAACCTTTTCCCCCACTCTGGATTGGAATATACCTGAGCCACTCCTCTGAGGGTCACTCCCCAATACCTCTCCAGACCCTCTGGAATCCACCAAAAAGTCTGCCTCCAATGTGAGCTCCCTGGGGTCAGAGAACTCACTCTCCAACAGGTGTTGGCATAGCTCTGGAAAACAGGGACTTACAATATGCTCTCCCACGATTGGATCACACAGCCCCCTACAAGGGTTAACCAAACTATCATTCACCACACCATCCAGTGCCTCGCACACATATTCCACACCACCCTCCTGAGATTAGCAAGACAGTATTTGACTGTCTCTGTCACTCAAACCACACTCTTCTGGGCGGTCTTCACACTCACATACCAGGACTTCAAACTTGCGGGAACCCCTCTCCCTGCATCTCTCATCTAGAGTCAATAGAGTGTCTCTCCCACCACTAGAACAATGAACTCCTGCATTAGTTTCCCCATTCTCCTCAGGGAGACTGCGCACTACTGGAGCTACCTCATGTCCTTGAACCTCCTGGTGTATGTTAACCCTCTCCTTCAAGTCAGCCGCGACATCTCTGGGTGTATGTACTGCTCCCTCAGCACTAGATAACCCAATTTTGCTGCCACCATCTGAGCTAGATTCCACCACCAATTCAGCAAAGCTCACTTCCTGAGCTACACACATTTCTTTTTTCTGGGCTGAGACACTCATGGCCTCAAGCCTCTCAAGCTCCAAAAAAGCTCCCTCATTCTCAACTCATGCTCAAACTGCATCCTTTATTCCTCTAGGGCCAATTTCCTAGTTTGCAACTCCAATTCTAACTGCCCACTCAACTTGAGCTTTGTCAGCTCCATCTCATGCATACTACTCTTCTCCCTGTCCTCCAGCTCTTCTGGGGACAGGCCCTTGGCAGAAACACTGCTACCTGCTGGGGAAGGTGCTCTCCTCCCCCCTGGTCCCAATGTCCTTTCCAGCTGCTCCTCTGCATTTTCATTCTTGGGGGTATTCCTTGCTTCGACCCAGGCCCTCAGCGCCTTTTGAAACTCCTCTTTCGTGGAGAGACCGGTCATAGCAACTTTAAATCTCCTGCAGAAGTGCTTCAGCTGTTTCACATTGTAGCATTCTAATTTCTCCTCTTCCCAATCAAAATCAACAGATGCTATGGATGCTGCATTCTCCATGGTGGTTAAACTTGGCAGTTCTTGGTAAAAATAGAAAATCCCAGGAAAAAAAATCTACCAAAATGTATGTGATTGCGTTTGGTCTGCACTCACTAGTAGTGTTCACCAATCACTATATATGAGTCACAAATGCAGGTCCAGAATCCTCACCACTGACCACCAATGTTAGATTTGACGGTCTCTAGTAGGCATAGGTAGGTACCTATGACAAATAGGTACCCTTGCGTCTAGTCAGGGTGAGGGGGTACACTCCTAAAATAATCCCTATACAACAAAAGTGTTGCAGGGAAGGTGATGCGTTGGTTCCTGACACGCAGGAACAGTGATGCGTCGGTTTCTTACTATGCTTCCGTGGCGATGCCGCTAACAGCGCCGTGATGCGATGTCGTCTTATCCTTGATGCTACACGATGCATGCACGCCTGATGGCCGTGCGGCGACTCAACGATTCTTCTGAGCCGTGACAGGCCCTGCGACACGCTTCTCTGGTGATGCCGGTCGCTTCGGCGAGGCGATGCGACAACTGCAATGGCAACACCCTTGTTCAGTGATGCGATGACAGCGGCTGCGGCGGCAACACTCTCCTCCGGTTATGTGAGACGCTTCTGCGATGCAATGCGACAGCAACAGCAGCGACACCCTTCTTCAGTGATGCGATGACAGCGGCTGCGGTGGCGACACGCTTCTCCGGTGTTGTGAGACGCTTCTGAGATGCGATTTGACAGCTACAGCAGCGACACCATTCTTCAGTGATGCGACAACATCGGCGTGTCTGTGACAGCTACAGTGGCGACACCCTTCTTCAGTAATGCGACAACAGCGGTTGCGGCGGCGACACGTTTCTTCTTCGTTAGTCACACTTCCAGCCCCTTGTGACACGCAGTTCCTCAGAAAGCCCAACACAACTGCAGGCACTTCCAAAGAACTCTCGGGGAGCTGACAGTTGAAGTCTGTTGTCCCTGAGCCTTCAGCAGGAGCCAAGCTCTTTCTCAAGCCCTTGGGGATCCATCACAAGTTGATGAAAGTACACACAAAGTACCTCTCTCCGCTCTTTGGCAGTCAGGCAACCGCTGCAGGCCAATCCCGCAACCAGCACTTCAGCTTAGGGATAGTCTCTCCTCAGTCTCTCTGGTTCCTCTCCTCAGCAAAGGTTTCTTCTTGTTTCCCAAAAGTGATCTAAAGTTCTTGGGTCTGGGCCACCCTTTTTATACACAGTTTCTCTTTGCTCTCTGAAGGCAAAGCGGCCTGTGCCTAGTTCAGACCAGTTCTGGTCAGTCCTGGAGCACTCAGTTTACTTGTCTCCTTCTTTCCTTTCACAATGCAGGGCAGAGACATCAGACGCACCACAGGAAGTGGAGCCAGCATTGTGGAGGGAAGGCAGAGCCCTATTCAGGTCCCAGGTGCAACTCCTCCCACCCATCTGCATGTAGATCTCTCTACTCAGCCCTGTGCTGACTCACCCTGTCTCCTGGAATACCCCAGCCCTTGTCACTCAAACTCCAGACAAGGAATACACAACCTAGCAGAGGCAAGCTTGGGTGGTTAGACAAGAAAAGACCTACTTTCTAAAAGTGGTATTTTCAAACACAGAATGTTAAAACCAACTTCAATAAAAGATGTATTTTATCATTCTGAGTTCAGGCATACTAAACTGGAATTTATACCTAGTTCCCTGAGTCAGTTAGGATTATATATAATTCACTATTAGAACATGTCACACACAACAGGGCTTGTCCTACCTTATACTTAAAAAGCACCCTGCCTTTGGGCCTACCATAGGGGAGTCTGATATGAGGAAAATGGAAGGTTTAGGGACTGGTAAGTGGGTGCACTTGAACAGTCAACATGGCAGTACTAGACTGCACACAGGCATTGCCATGGCAGACCTGAGTCACACTTTACAGGCTACTTGTGTGGTTGGCACAACCAGTGCAGCAAACCCACCAGCAACAACATTTCATTTACATGCCCTGGGCACACACAGTGCACTGAACTAGGGTCTGACAAGTTAACCAAACCAGCCAATCATGGAGTCACTCATCCATACATCAATTTACAATAGGGAGAGCATATGCACTTTAGCACTGATCAGCAGAAGTAAAGTGCCCAGAGTCATAAAACCAACAAAAACAGGTCAGAAAAAATACAGGAGGAAGGCAAAAAGTTCAGGGATGAGCCTGCAAATAGGGCCAAGACCAACAAACCATAACACACAATTGCTGATATAACTCCAATTACACTAGGTAATTTAATGTTTGCCCAAGCATAATTACAGCCCACTACCACTCTTGTCTTGTCTCATCTAAAGTATGCAAATTGCCTCTAGGAGATCCCTTTGTCCAATTCAAGTGCATCAGCAATACAGCTTATCTACCTTTGTCAACGTTGAAATTCACTTCAGTAACACCCCTAAGGAAAAAGTCATCAGCCACCCTACTATTCTGGCAAATTATAGGCCTATATCACTATTGCTTATGCCAATAAAGATCCTCAGAAAATAAATAGTCTGCTCTCTTGTTTCTTAGAAACAAGTTTTCCACTAGATTCCACACCTAGGGCCAGATGTAGGTAGAAAAGATTTACCGATTCTTAATTACCGAATTTTACCGATTCGGTAATTAAGAATCGGTAAATCTGAGGGGTGGATATGTAGGTATTCCAGATGTGCTGGAATACCGAATCGGAACAAATCGGTATTTACCGATTCGGTAAATACCAAATCGGTAATGCCCATTCATTCCTATGGGCTTTGAAGCCCATAGGAATGAATGGGCATTACCGATTCGGTATTTACCGATTCGGTAAATACCGAATTTCACAAGGGTGCAGGGGGTGTCACTTTGACACCCTCTGGCCCCCCCAAAACAGGCTCGGGTGCCATGTGGCAGGCATACATACCCCAAGGGCAGGTCTGCCTGTCATATGGCAGAGGTGTGCATGCACACATGTGCATGCACACCAGAATCGGTATTTTACCATCAAATTGGATTTGATGGTAAAATACCGATTCGGTAAGGCTTGTGGGACTCAGAAGAGTCCCATCTACATCTCAGATTTACCGAATCAGTAAAAATACCGATTCGGTATTTAACAGAATCGGTAAATTTACCGAATCGGTAAATTTACCGATTCTTTAAAATTAAGGGTCCTACATCTCAAAATCCAATTACCGGTCGGTAACGGCCGAATTCGGCCGTTACCGACCGGTAATTGGCCACCTACATCTGGCCCAATGTGTCTTTCATAAATGGTACACTACTGAGACAGTGTCATTGGCAGCAACTGAAGCCATCAGAGCTCTACTGAACAGTAATTGTCAGTAGCCCTAGACAAGTAGATACTACTGGACTAAATTGTTGCATTTAATATTAGGTAAACTAAAAAGAGATTGCTCGGTGCACAGCTGCAGTTATTAGCAAGTAGTTCAACTAAAAGTTCAGTAAGGGGTAGGGTGCTCAAACAGGTAACGTATCCGTCCAGTTACGTTCTGTAATTACTATCACAAAAAGTGTACCCATAGATTATGAGTGCATCCCTGTAGTATGGCACACCATAGGTTCTAAACAGAAGACTCCGCAAAGAATGTTCAATTGTTTTAATTAGAGGTATCAAGAAATGTTCATTTTGATATTTCAGTTCATATCATGAAGTTTTTTGGACAATCCTTTAAATCACATAAACAATCCATGGTATTTCTAAATGCTCCGATGCATTTCGGGCAACACAGCCCTTTATCCAGGAGCTCTATAAACAAAATCAGATATAGTCCATTACACGAATATATATGTATGAACATATAAATAACCATACATGTAAATGACATTGAGCATACATAAAAATAACTTTCTAAGGTGCAGCATGCATGTGAACACGGCGAGTGAAGGGTGACCGTACCCCAAGTGTGCAACTTAAAAAACGAATAAGGGATATAACCAGTTTAGAGTTCTTGCACAAAGATGGTTTCAGCACTATCCTGAGCCTGAACATTTCTTGATACCTCTAATTAAAACAATTGAACATTCTTTACGGAGTCTTCTGTTTAGAACCTATGGTGTGCCATACTACAGGGATTTAATATTAGGTCCCATTTTATTCGCCTGGATTGAATTTTCAACATTGGAATCTGAGACTATGCAAGAACCTGGATCAGTGTTTTCTTGTCTAATCTATTTGTCCCTAACAGCCAAAAGATCATGAGCTTTGTTTTAGAGTACCGCATGGCTCTGCTTTCAGGCCAATACTTTTTATGATACATTATCCCCTTTGCTAAACTGGTTAAATCTTTTGGTGTACCATTTGTGTCAAACACCGATGACACCCAGATGGTTTTTACTCTATCTAAAACTAACCCTCAAAATCCAAGACAATTTCAAGTCCTGTCTCAACAGTTGCAGTGTGGATGTCCTCTAACTGACTGAAATGTAACAGCAATAAAAAGATTGTGTTGTTTGATCAGTCTACTTTTCTCATGTCTCACTATTGATGGTTGAAGAATTGGGCCCCCCAGCCAATACTGCTCAAAATTGTGGCATCACAATTGACTTCTACCTACTATTTGCCTACCATATCAAGCTGGTCTCGTCAACGTGATTTGTCCTCCTTAAAGCTCTTCCTATGTGGATTCCTCGTGTGAAGACCACCAATTTTGCCAATGACATCACAGACTTCCTTGCACCCTTCATCCTCAACACCAGCACTCTTATGCTTCCATGATACCTGAACTTCCACCTAGTACACTGATCTGACCCTAACTCTATGGCCCTTCTAGTAAACATCAGAAACCTTTCCCTCACCCAGCACATTACCGAACCCACCCACACCACCAGACAACAAATGGACCAGATTTATTCCCTAATCAGCAGCAAATAAATTGGCAAGCCAGCAAGAATGACCTGGACAGACCACGTCCTCGTCAGGTTCAGCATATCCATCTTGCACCACCGCAGATCTACCACTGCAATCGCAACTGGGGAAGCATCACAGAAGAGCAGTGGGCTTCTGCTCTCTCCAAACACTTGCGCAAGCACACCAGCAACTTGCTGAAAGCCATTAAGAACCTCGTGGCTGGGTCACAACAGGCACCAACACCCTGGCTGCCCTCAAGTGGAACCCAACGACAGCAGCCTGAACACAGTGCAGCTGTTACCCAGATTATTTCGGACTGACCAACATCAATTCAAGTAACTACAATTATAATTAAAATCAAGTTAAATCATAAGTTAAAAAAAACATATAGACACATCTTCAAATCGGCCGTAAGATGCTAACACCAGAGGATACAGAACACCATGGCACAGCTCTTGCAGATAGCATAAACACCAGCACTAACAGCAGCTGAGAAATCTTTGCCATCGTCAAAGATTTTACCGTGCCTCCTGCCTCCTATAACAATTAAACTCCTCACAAGACCTTTGCAATAATCTCTCTCAATTAATCTGTAACAAAACCATCTCCATATACAGCAACTTTGACCCTCAACCAGACCCTTTCACAACTTGTTTCCCAATCACTACAGATGAACAAACCCTGACCTTGTGGCCTGCCCTCACCACAGTCAGAATTACTGCTACTAAGAAGACCATCCACTTGGACGCTCCATTTAACCCGTACTCTTACAATGCCTTCAGCAAATGACTCCTACCAATCAGTGAAGCACTAACACCCATCTTCAGCACCTCCATCAGCTCATTCTAATTCCTGGGCACCTGGAAACATGCTACAGTCATGGGCTGCTCAAGAAATCAGCCGATGACCTAGCCGAGCTTTCCAACTACAGACTCATCTCCTTCCTACCATACCCGCCAAAGGTCTCAGAGAAACTAATCAACAGACACTTCACTGACTACCTCATCATCCACAAGCTCCTCAAAACCACACAGTCCAGATTCAGGCCCAGCCACAGTACGCAAACAGCACTAATGGTCATCACACATGACATCTGCATGATGCTTGACAGAAGAGACATGTCAGCTCTCATTCTCCTGGACCTCCCAGCAGCATTTGACACAGTCACATTCTCCATCCTCATTTGACAAATACACACAATTGACATCCATGTAGCTGCTTGCCATTGAACGTGCTCCTTTTTAACGACTAGAACACAAACTGTTATCCTGACACCTTACTCCTCGGAAGCCCATGAACTCCTCTGTGGCACACCTTAATGCATACTTGATCAATCTAGCCAATGTCATCCTTGCACACCACATCCACAGCCTCTCCTATACCGATGAAATGCAACTCATACTCTCCCTCTGAGACAAGTGGACAAGACCTCACAACACAAGAAACATGTTCACTGCCTACATGACCCAAGTTGCTAACTGCTGCAAAGGAAAGGTAGTAGCGCAGTGGCCAGAGTTCTCGACTCTGGAGCTAGGGATCCGAGTCCGAGTCTCATTGTCAGTGAATATCCTGATATTCTGGCCAAATCACTTAATCTCCCCATGCCCAGGGAGAGTGTCTGACTACCATCACGAGTGATAAGCCACACAATATAAATCTGCAAATGCACTTTTAAATTTAGATGTCTGAAAGCCAAATGACTTAAGTTCAACACCAATAAGACAGAAGGATTGGTCTTTGGCAAGAACGCCTTTCCATGGGACTCCCACTGGTGGCCAGCCAAGCTGATGCAAACACCCACATATAGTACCCACATCAGGAATCTTGGAATAATTATCAACAGCAAACTTGGCATTGCTGCACAAGTCAACTCTGTCGCTAAATCCCACTTCGACACCCTGAAGATGCTAAGATTGATCTTTAAATGCCTCCTAAGCAACCCTCGAAAAACTGTCACTCATGTCCTAGTCGCCAGAAAGTTGGACTATGTGACACCCTTCAAGGAGGGATCACCAAGCAATTCACTAGAAGACTACAAACCATGCAGAATTCGGCAGCCAAACGTATCCTCAATCTCGCACACAAAACTGACATCACATGACACCTCAAGGAGTTACACTATCTCCTGATACACAAATGTGTTCAATTCAAACTCCTCATATACACATTCAAGACACTGCTCAACTCAGGGCCCACTTATCTAAACAGTCACATCTCTTTCTACCAATCACCTAGTCATCTCCACTCCACAGGACTTCTCCCACATTCCACGCATACACAGGACCAGATCAGGAGAAAGGGCAGTCTCTTACATCTCTTATAAAGCATGAAACAGCCTCGCACTTCACATCAAAGCTTCCTCCTCTCTTCTAGAATTCCTAAAGAAGCAGAAGACCTGGTGTTTCAATTTAACAACCTACCACAGGCAGAGCTGCTGAGTGCTAAGATACCATTGGGGTGATAGTGTGCTTTACAAATGCACATAACAATAACTTTACTCCAATGCAGAAACGTAAAATAATTATCCATGCCATCATAACTTAGAATTGATAATGGTTATTCTTTATTATATATTACCCCAAAGTACTTATTGAAACGTCTCAAAACTGTTCATAAAACAGCTGTGAGACTAGTACTAAATATTCCTTAGTGCAAATCCATATCAACTTCACTGGCATTTTTACATTGGTTGCTATTTTTAAAAGAATGCAATTCTAAACTCTTCCCCTGATATACAGGGCACTAAACTGCACTAGCTGTAAATATCTACGGGCATTTTATCTCCTTAAATGCCAGCTTGACTTCTCAGATCATCATGACAAGAACTTCTTTGCCTCTCACATTTACATAAATTGCAGAAGGGAATTAACGCTTTTGCTGTTTGTGATGCTAGACTCTGGAACACGCTTCCTTTGCCCATTCTGAATTTTCTTTTCACAAGCTGATGAAACACAGCTTTTTCCCCCAATAGTTTTTTACCCAACTATGTTGGTTCTTTATCTCTTTGGCTGCTCTTTTGGTGCCAAGACACTCAGTCTGAGTAGCTGTACACGCTTCAGAAATAATTTTGCATTCATGAATAAAGGGAGCATTATATCACACCAAAGAAACAATCTACACATGGCCAGATGATGTGTATTCAAGCACAATGTATTTTCCGAAGTTGATCTGTAGCAAGTGTCCATGATTCATATGAGTAAAGCTACAAAGATTCTCTCACATAAACAATCCACTGAAACCTCAGATAATTATCACCCAAAGAGAAAGAAATGCAAAATTATGACATTTCCTCCCATATCCAATATTACACACGATTCTGACAGCAGAAACGATATGGCTCTTCCCAACCAGATGATGTAAAATCAACTAACCAATAAACTAATCAAGCAGATCAAATACCCAACCCAAGCAGAGTATGGAGATGAGCTAAACATAAACCATATTGACTGAAGAACTGAAAATTGCCCAGCTAACAAGGGTCGTTCACATAATCCCATGTAAAATGTTCTCTTATCCTACTTCTTTTCAGTCAAGGAAGAATAACATCTGCATTGCCGCTACCTGCTACTTATCACTCAAAATACAAGCAGACTTCTCAAATGGCCATAGTTACAAAACACCCTTCCATCAATACACAGTAATAATGCAACGTTTAAACTGTCTATTCGTAAGTCCTTACTGCTCAAATATACACTGAGGGCTAGATTTAGCAAGGGCAATGCAAACCCTTAAGTAGGATTTACGATGCCACGCAGAACCACCTTGCATGAATGAATGAATGAATGGACGTACACTGTTACTCGTTAGGTGAGCATCCGGATGTATGACATTACAACGCATGCTTTTACCACGCATGCCTTTACATCGCAGTTTTTACAACGCATGCTGTTACAACGCATAGCGCTTAGGGGTGCTGGATAGTGAATAGTTTAATTTACTATTCCAACTCAAGTCCCCGTGGATAGTAGGGAAGGTGTTGGATAGTAAATTAAATCCATTCCCTATCCTAGAGCACCCCCCAGCGCAATGCGTTGTAATGGCATGCATTGTAATAGTTGCGTCGTAAAGGCACTGCGTGGTAAAAGTTGCATTGTAAAGGATGTTTCCCGAGCATCCTGGTTCTGTACTAAGTAGCATTGCAAACCTTGTCATAGACCTGAATGGCGATTACTAAACGAGGGCATGACAGAGTGCATCGGGGACTTGGAAGGGTCATGTCTTCATGTTTTAAATTATTTTCTATAAATCGAAGGTGCATTGGCAGTTGATTCCAAGCTTTAGTGTCAAGCACCATGAAGGATTTTCTCCCTCGAGTTTTTATTCTGAAGGATGGGGTATCCATCAGATTTGCACTTGTGGATCTCAATGTTCTCTGGTCTTGGAGAGGTTAACACTTTCCAGGATTCTTTTTAGTATAGGTAGCCAAGGAATTCTTTGTAAAGCAGATGATGCAGTGCTCTGTTTTAGGAGCTGTAACACCATTCTAGCTGCTGCATGTTGGACCATCTGAAGTTTGTAATTCATCTGTTTTGAGAAGTCCGTATGTAGGCTGCTGCAATAGTCCATTATTGACTCAACGAGGGCCAATTCTACGGTTTTCCTGGTGGTGAAGAGAAGATAAAAACATTTTTCTGAGAGATTTAATCACAAGTGTGTCAGTGTAAATGGAGAACAGTAATGTGCCATATAATTAAAAACACAACACATCCTGCCCTCTCCATTTCATGCAGTGTAACAAGTTGCTTTGCTGCATTGAGCTTCATCAAATGTTAGTAAATCTGCCCCATAATTGCAGCAAATGATGACAGCATAAGAGCACTATTATGGTTAACATACACAACACCATAGCTTTTCCCACAGAGACCACACTACAATCCAACTTGCTTTCAGTCAAGCAAAACATATGATGTAGCATGCAATCCACTACAAATACAGTTCTGCACATATTCACTTTGTAAATATAAGTAACAAATAATATAATACGCTCTGTAGAAAAGTATTGCTTGTTGCTTTTTAGAAATGGGGGTCTCTAGTTGGTAGAGGTATGCACCTTGTCCAAGTAAGGATCCTTCATCTCGTCACGGTAAGGGGATTACACTTCTAAAATAACCCCTGCTCACCCATTTGATAGCTTGGCATGAGCAGTTAGACTTATCTCAGAGGCAATGTGTATGGCATTTGCACATAGCACACAGTAATACAGTGAAAACACTGCAAAAGGACACCACACCAGTGTTAGAAACATAGCCAGTATGTATCTGTGCCAAACAAGACCAAATTGATAAACATCCAGCATACAGTAATAAAAATATGAATATTGCAAAAATAAATGTAAAATACAGTTCCTTGAAGTTGATAGCTCCGTTTGAACAACCAAATCCAACAGTTCAGACCGAACGCTGCATCGCGGGCCAGCTAACATGTGAGGAAAACCCGCAAACAGTACCTTTGAAATGCAGGGCATTGGGGATGTTGCAATGAGATCCAAAGAAGTGGCGATGTAGTTGCCAGAGGTCGGTGCAGGAGTCAATGGGTCCTTGAGGTCACACGTGTTGCCGATCGAACTCCCAGAGGTTGAAGCCAGGATCATCAGGGCAGTGGTGTGAAGTGGAACAGTGCCCTCAGGTCATGGTGCAGGCAGCCGCACGACAACAGCATCTAGCGGAGTTGGTGAGACCAGGGATGCAGTGATAAGTGGGGTGGTGCTCATCGCAGTGCTGGCAGGTAACGGTGCAAGCAGCCGCATTGTCGTTGCTGAAGCACTGTCGTCGGCAGATCTGGAGTCAATGGTGCTGGCGTCGGTAAGTCAAGGTGCTGGTGTGAGATAGGGTAGTGAATCGAGTAACTAACAAGCGGTGCCCTCAGGCCAGGGTGCCGGCAGTTGTATCGATGTCGGCATAGAGCAGAGTCATTGGGGATACCAGGGCAGGAATGTGACATGAGGCAGTGCGAAGTGCGTTGCCCTCAGGTCACAGTGCAAAGAGCGGCTCAGTGGTGGCTGCGGTTGGTGTCGTTGATGAGATCTGGGTTGCAGTGTGAAGCAGGGCAATGTTCTCTGTGGTGCCAATAAGGCGTTAAGTTGCGTTTTCCTCTGTGGCAACTGAAACACACAGTTCCAGAAGTGGGTACCGAGAGGAAGGTGAATTATTTGCTGTTCCTAGGACTTCTTGAGCAGTGGGCTAGCTCTACCTCACACCCTTGGAGAAACTTTGGAAGATAAGTTGCAAAAGTTCAGTCCAGTTTTTCACTGCCCAAGACAGAATCAGCCATGCCAGGCCATCACAGCAAAGCACACAACAAAGTGGTAATTCCTCATCACAGCTTCTCCAAACCTTCTTCTTGGCAGGATCCTTAGTCCAAAAGAGTTCTAAAGTTAAAAGGACACCACACTAGTTTTAGAAGAATAGACAACATGTGTCTGTGCAAAACAGGACCAAAAGGATAACACTCCAGCATACAGTAATAAAAATACGAATATTGCAAAAATAAACTTAAAATACAGTTCCTTGAAGTCGATAGCACAAACCAAATCCAACAGGGTAAGCCGACCATGGTTTTGCAGGGCCAGCTACAGTATGGGGAACACCCACAAACAGTACCTTGCAAATTAAAGGCATCCTGGACCTTGCGATGCACTCAGAAGAAGCATCGTCATCTGTGCCAAATGTCGGTGCAAGAGTCTTTGAGTCCTTGAAATCATACAAGTTGCAGATCAAACTCTCTGAGGTTGAAGCCAGAAGTGCCGACATTGGGACCGCGGTGTGAAATGGAGCGACACTGTGTGCAGTGCCCTCAGGTTGCTGTGCAGGCAGCAGCTCAGTGACAGCATCCAACAGTGTAGGTGAGACCAGGGATGCAATGTGAGAGGGATAGTGCTCATCGCTGTGGTGGCAAGTCACGGTGCAAGCAGCAGCACCATTGTTGCTGAAGCACTGATGTTGGCAGAAGATCTGGAGTCGATGGCGCTGGCATCGGTAGGCCAAGGCTGCATTATGGGATTGAGCGAACGTCAATTAACTCACTACCAGGAGTCAGGCCATGGTGTAGGAGCAGCATTGATGTTGAGCATGGAGCGGTGTCATCGGGGATCCCAGGGCGGCGATTTGAAGTAAGACAGTGCAAAGTGCAGTGCCTACAGGTAGCACTGCAAGCAGTGCCTAGGTGACAGCATCATTCGGCACTGTCGCTGAGACCAGTGTTGCGGTGTGAAGTGTGGCGATGCTCTCTGCTCTGCAAACAGGTCACAGAGCCGACAGTGTCATTGTTGACGGTGTCAAATTGCTTTTTCCTCTGTGGCAACCAAAACATACAGCTTCGGAAGTGGGTACCCAGAGGATGGAGAAGTCTTTGCTGTTCCTGAAACTTCCTGAATAGGGGCAAGCTCTACCTCAAGCCTTTGTCGAAACTTTGGAAGATAAGTTGCAGAAAGTTGCTTCCAGTCCTAACTCTACCCAAGAGACAGAAGCAGCCACTGCAGACCAACACAGCACAGCACTCAGCAAAGTGGTAGCTCCTCCTCACAGCTTCTCCAGATCTTCTTATTGGCATGTTCCTTAGTCCCAAAAAGTTCTAAAGTTTGGGGTCAGGGCCCCAATATTTATACTCCTTTTCCCTTTGATGTTTTAGGCAGAAAGTTTCTGAGTGTAGTAGAACCCAGTGTATCCTCTCTAGTCCAGCTTCACTACAGAAGATGGAGACAGCATTGAGCAGAGCAGACACAGCCTATTCAGGTGCTAGTGAATACTCCTCCCATCACCCCAAATGCATAGAAGGTCTCTCCAGCCTGGCTATGGGTCACCCAGGAAAGGCAGGACACACCTCATCCACCCTTGTGACTGTCTAGTGTGAATCCACATCCTCAGCCCTGTCACAGGATGGTTCAGTAAGAAAATGCCCCCTTTCTAAAAGTAGTGTAAGTAAATGGTGCCTACAAGGAATATTTTTCATATGCAAAGTTATTCGATAGTTCAAAGCAAATTATGAGAGCCCTTGTTATTGGCCTCTTGTAAAATAAATTTGAAAAAAAAGTGTAACAATTCTATATGGACTTATCAGAAAAGGGACAACAGAAAGGGGCAAGAAATACAAATACAAAAAGATTGTATGCTTTTTTAATACAAATTTATATAAATAGAGTAAAAGGGTACACAATGTGTTTCACATACACAAAAGCAGCTGAGAGGAACACTTATTTTTACACAAATCTTTTCCCAAGAACACTTTTGTAAAAACCCATTTCTTGCACTTAGTTAAAGGGAAAACATCATTAAAATACAATGCACAGCTCCTGTGTACAAATAGGGATGAAAATGGATGGAGAGTGTCGACGTTTTGGTATTATCTTGTGTAATCATCTACAAGACCATCTTCAGGACAAGGTGTTCAGGTGTGAACTGAAGACCCCTATAGAAATGAGTAATCCAATAAAATATGTATGTGTCAGTGTAAGACATCAATTTATAAATCAGTTGCTTGTGTGTGTGAGAAGTAGGTGCATTTACCAGGTCAACATGGCAGTAAAATATGGGCAGTGGCAAATCTGAGAAACCCTTTCAAAGGCTACTGGTGTGGGTGGCACAACCAGTGCTGCTAGGCCATTAATAGCATTTGATTTACAGGCCTTGGGGACACACAGTGCACTGTACTAGGGACTTACTAGTACATCAAATATCTCAATCATGGAAAACCAAACATAGCACAATTTACAGTAGGAACACTTGCACGTTAGCACTGAATAGTAGTGAAAAAGCAAAAACAAAGTCCAGCATACCATCAAAAACAACAGGGTTGAAAGCAAAAAGACAGGGGAAACACACTAAAAGATGACAGTTCTAACATTGCTGCTTTAAAAATGTCTAACTATATGTTTTGTGGTGAAAGTCTATTTGCCATAGACACACTTTTATGCACACAATTCTTCCTGGCATCCTAGCCATCCTGCCCATTTTCTGTTTGACAATGGTATCTTGCTCATTCTCTACATGAACGCCCCTAAACATGCTACTCTGGTATTGCATGTGCCTTGGATTTAATACAATGTGGCTGGTTCATACTACACAATCCCCCATAGTTGAGGCGACATCTGAATCTTGGTCTTAGATTGCTACATGAGGAATTAATAACTGAGCTTTCCCTTTCTTGTGCCCTATTTACGCTGATAACTGTTGTGCATTCAAACAATGGATTAGGATGCACCCAGGTTGGTATTTTGCACTGTCAAATTATGCTCAATCTGCCATGCCAATCTCTGTATGTCAGTGGTTGATATATTCCATTTTGACTTGAATATGTCATGGTCACTTAAGCTGCTTGGGTATTCCGCTTATCTATTCATTATCATGTACTTGCCTTTGCGTGAAAACACCCCTTGACTACTTCCCCTTCCGATTTCAATACAAGTGCTGTGAGACAGATAGTGGGCAGGGACATATATGTATATTATCAGAATCATTATGTGTATCAGAAGTCCCCCTTTAGATATGCTAACTTTGAAAGGGTGTGGAGACTGGGAATGTAGGTTATATGTTTGCGTGCCCAGCTGTGAGCAACTGAGAAAATCATTAGTTGACTCCACTCTTGGAAATGCTAGCTGGTTTTCTAGGCTAGTACGTCCATGAGGTGAGGAGGTGTGATGTAGCCAGTGTTTGCACATGTGTGGATAGTGCTTGACTCTCCCAAGGGCTCAATTACATGTGATATATCAGTTTGCCATTGGTACTCACAGGGCATTCAGTATTAGCCCCTGAGAAATGAGGAATTCCAATGGGTAATAGGTGTTTCCACAACAATCTTCACATAAAATGTGTGAAAAAGACCAGGACCAATTATTTTACTGGCCGTTAGCAGTCTGGTGAAATGCAGAGATGGGGCACAAGGGTAAGACTATGTATTTTCCCTTAGTCAATGGGATGAACTGTTGTATACAGGTGGACACCTGCAAAGACCATTTCTACACTAGGCATATACAACTGTTGATGAAGTGTATCTACACATATAACATACTTAGTTATTTTAAAGTTAAGAGCCTGGAGAGAGCCATCAACTACCAGTGGGCTGTGTTTGCCCTATATAAGGATTGCTCACCAACCTCAGGATACCCTCAGGAACAGATCTTTATTCACGCGGTCCCCCAGAAGGCCTGATATTTTGTTTCCAGCTCACTTCATCTACCCCCCCTTTCCCACCCCCACTGGACTCTCCTCTGTGACCACCGAAATTATATGCAGGCCCCTCACCACCAAGGACTGAAGGACTGCCTTTCTCCCCACTATTCTTGGCTCCCCAACTGTGAATATTGTAGTACCAGTATCATGAGCATTGTTCATCTTAGGGCCAGGTACTACAACTAATACAGTCAGCCCAAACTTCACCTATTAGCATTGGTTATTATAGGTCTCACAATTGGTATAATAGTGAGGCTATAATGAAATATTGGTAAATAACAGATTCAACCTCTTGTTTTATAAGAGGCTTGTAGATGAGATCTGCTTAAGTGAGAAATCCTAACATACTGGGATCCCTAATAACCTGAGCCTCCTTTACTGGAATGCACATGGTTTCAGTATTATCACATAAAACTTTGTTGTTGGTGAATAGTCTTTGAGACAATTACATTTTATTATTTGAGGAGACTTGAATCCCGGCAAACCCAGCCATATTAGGTTATGCAGTCGTCAATACTTTTGGCCTTTGTTGGGTTATATACAATTGCATACAAGAGTTTGTTGTGTAGTTCCTACAAACCTATATAGGGTCTGCACATGTAGACAACATCCACTGTTGGATTGGTGTCCAGACTTATTCTAGACACCCCCACTGGGTATGTTAGCCTGTATACTAGCTAGCTCACAGTGCCACTAGAAACCCCTCTTACCAAGGAGAGAATAGTTATTGGCAACTATCGAGCATGACAATCCTGATCCCTCAGGATTGTGGAAAGAGTTTGATACTTTTTAATCACTCACTCATGCTCATTTTGTCTCAGAGAACTACACAGAATAAATGGTGAGGACGTTTTTCAATAAGCATTTATTGAACCAGCGTCATTCTAATGTAAATTAGTCTTGCTGAAACAACCATAATACAGAAACAGATATAAATGATCGTACGCACCAACAGAGTAAAAGGATGGTAGATTTCTACCATAGTGCTAAAACCATGAATACAGGCAAGTATAAACAATAAAATGCGTACTCCTACAATGCAATCCTAACAAAATGTACCTAAGTGTTCCTAGAATGCATGTAGGTGTAGAAGACAAGAATCCCTCTAGGATAAAGCCAACCCCATTATCTAAAGTGAGAGACTGTGGGACCCCCGTCTTGGTCCCGAGGTGGACACCCGCAAGGAATGTCAGACGACTGCGAGCTGGAGTGTCTGCGTGCAGGAACCTCAGTGTCTCATATCAGTGTGTCAGCATGAAAGTTCTTTTCCTCTCTCTTGCCACAGATATGGCATTTATATACCCAATGTGGTACCCCCACAGGATATACCTTGCTGTGTCATGTCGGACTGGGATGACTGAATGAATGACCATTATACATAGTTATTATGCAGGAGATCGTGTTCTGCTGTATCCTGCTGTGATTCCAAGAATCCTCATGCATAATGAATGAGGCTAGTTTTTAGAGCAAACCCCATGTAATTTAGGCATTACTGTAACTAGGTAAAAGGTCAGTACCAAGAACCGTTATGTAGTGCAATGGAAGGGGAAATGTAGGTGAAAGGTCGGGTTGCTACCTGAGCCTATATTGGGCAAGTGTATGAAGCATAACAAGTTAATATAAATTTATTCTGCAACTGTTGCTGTTTGGCTTCTATATACACATTGGAATGGCATATGTTTGGACCAGCTGCAACTGAAATTGGTAGAATCTGATCTTACCAAAATTAGTTAATCATACCTCCAGTTTCTCTTGGTGGCATCGCGTGATTTTAGCAGCAGACTTTTTCATCTCAATATGAAGGTAGTTCAGCTGGACCTCTTCCTGTTTTTTGTGCAATGGCTGCTTACTTCCCTAAAGTTGGAGCAGTGTAGATACACAACATAACATAAAATATGTTGTTTAGTCTGGGCTTAATTTGCTTAAATGTTTGTAGATATAATGACTCCCCCATCCAAAGTACTTTTCAATAGGGTACATCACTAGCTCCCATAGATTACATATTTATACTTACCCATCAATTTGCTTTTTGCTGTTTTTCTGAAACTGAAAAACATAAGACAGTAATTTCTGCTCATATGTTAATTGTTGGGCATATCATACTTCACTGTAAACAGACTTTTAACATGGCAACAGTTACCTTGTGAGGATTTATGCACTTAGTGGCGCTCCTTAACTCTCAGATAGATCAAGTTCCTAAAACTGACTTTTAATCTGAGGTTGATTTCCTTCCTTAATATCTACTGTGTTTACAAGTCTCCCTGACACCATAATTGTTAACAGAAACTCTCAATACATTTATGTAATCCCCATAATAAAATGTATTAACTCATGTCATCTGGAGCTAATGGTTTATGTGGACAAAACTCAAATTATAGAATACTGGATGATGAGCTTCAAATGGTACAATCTCACTTTTAAACCAGTCAGTCTGCTGTGGCATATTGGGTGAAGAGAAATTGTCTGCAATTGAATCAGTTTTCATGGAGTATCGTACCGCACAAAATGTATGTCTTAAGAAACAAGAAATCAACAATTGTGTGTAACCTCATATGCAGTCCCTTGTCTCATGGTGGGTGTCCACGTGGGATCTCTGTTTTACGTGAAGGACCGAACTGACGTGGACCATGACGGGTATGAGAGGACGCCGCATCACAGTGGGTACATATGGAAAGAATAAAACATTTAAGAAGTATCCTCTGATGGTTGGCCTTTTGAGACAGAATTAAAATCTCAAGCTTAGACTTAATACCGTGGGATCAATACAGTCAAGAATATATGAACCTTGAGATACAGAGATTAGAGATTACATGGTAACCTACAGCAGTGAGCTGATCATAGGCCCACCTGCCATCCCCAACCAGTCATCCTTCCCATACCTTTCCTCACTGTATTCAACAATATGAGATAGTAAGTTAAATTCATCACTTCTGAAGCTCCGCTCAGTGACGATACAGTAATAGCAATGTCCATAATTAAATAGATAAGTATGAAGAGTGTGATATCCAGTGGTACATTTAATAAATATCCCTTATACCCTTGTCACCATTAGAACAGTGAGGTTCTTGTTGGAGCGTTAAACAGCCTAATATCCCCACTCTTATGACATATCAATCACTTTTGTGTCCGAAGAAGGTTGCTCAAAATGTTGTCAATGATAGATCTTCTAGTTTGTATTCTACTCGCTTGTAAGATGCTATTGAAAATATTTCCCTGAGGTAACCGCTAAGACTGTGGCAAGCCAGTTACTAGATTATAGAATGATATCTGGCTATGAGGACATTTCATCAAGCATTTTTAGAGTCCACCGGTTCACCTGTGATCCCAATCAAGGTTTCAGTTTCTGACCAGAAATCATCCCAATAGGATCGCACCTTCTGACATTCCTGAACTACATGATTGATGTAAAGATCAGTTTTGTGGCATCTCCACCAGGTTAAGTCGCCAGGGAGCCCTGCCTTCCTCAGTCTATATAGGGACCACTGCCAACTTTACATGATTTTGCAGTGTTCCAGCTTCAGTCTGTCCACTCATAAGATACTTATCATAATGTCTTCATCCATATATTTTAGGTACATTCTGGTGGACTACCAGACTTTGAACTGAATCTGTGTTGGGAACAAGAAAAACAAATCGATTAGGAGTTTGTATAGCCTGAGACTCTCCCTTTGTAGGTTCCCAAAGTTTGTAGTAAGACTACAGGGTAGACTCACTCTGACAAAGTAGCTGGACATTGTCCCATAGTTACAGCTGGAAACTGCATTAACTGGCGGTACCTCCAGGACGACTGATGTAGGGAAAGTGTGTATATGGTGTGTGCTTCAGGGAAAGACATTTTCCTGCCTTCTATCAGTATTTGGTCTTTTTCAGTCATCGCTTTCTCAACAAAGTGCATCCAAATAGGCTTGCAATCCCCGTCAGCACGTAGAAAACTGTGGTGGCAGGTGACTAGTGCTTGAGTGACAGTTTTCCTCATGCTGACGGGGATCGATATGATGATCTTTTGGAGCATGCGGAGGGTGTGAAAGCAGGTGGAGGAGATTGTGTTTATCTGGTGTTTCATGGTGAGAGTTTGGTCCTGGATGATGCCAAGGTTGCAGGCGTGGTCTGTCGGTAAGGGTTCGAGTTCAGAAGACCACCAGGTGTCATTCCACAGGCAGGTGTTGTTCCCAAAAAACTGCACTTCCATCTTGTCCGTGTCGATCTTCAGGCAGTTGGTCTTCATCCATTCAATAACAGTTGTCATGCAGGTGAGGAAGTTGGTACCAGTGGTTGGTGGGTCTTTAGAGAGCGAGAGCATGAGCTAGGTGTTGTCTGCGTAGGATATGATGGTCAGGCAATGGATACTGATGATGACAGCCAGGGGCATCATGGAGATGATGAAACGGTGGGGTTGAGGGATGAACCTTGATGAATGCCACAGTTGGCACTCTTTGGTTCCAAGGTGAAGGTTGATAGGCTGATTCTCTGGGATTGTCCTGTGACAACAGATGCAATCCATTTGCTTGTGTCTCCCTGCATCCTGATGTGGTGGACGCTCTTGATGAGTATGTGGTAGGATAATGTGTTGAATGTTGCTGAGCCGTCAATGAAGAACAGGGCCCATGATTCATAATGGTCGAGGAGGGTTCTGCTGTTGTCTGTGGCAGCAATCGGTACGGTCTCTCAGTGGAGTCTGTGAGCATCATTTTCATTATCACTATGCCACTCATCACAAATATATTGCTGGCCCTGGGTGGCACATTTGTTTTAACAACTGGCACCTTGCCCCATAGTGATTGCATGAGAGCAGACCATCTCTCCATATTAAGCTGGATTTTCGCAAGTAGGAAATTCAAGTTACCTTCTATGATATTAGAAAGACCAGGATTCATCAAGATTCCAAAGTATTTTAGGTTGGTTGGTTTCTATCTGAACGGATGGGACCCTCATTTAGTGATGGTGCTGGTGTAGGTCAGGAGGGTGGCTTTACTTTTCAACTAGTTAATACAGTAGCCAGAGAAGGTTGCACATTTTGAAATCATGGTCATAAGGTGCGTCAAGGATGCTACCACAATGTATAGAATCAGTAGGACTTCCCAAGAATAAACTATTGCCTTTAACTCACCAGTGGGAGTGAGAACACCTCGGATCTGGTGTTTTCTAATAGGTATCAAAAGCAGCTTGAATATGGGAACAAAAAGCGGCAGAAATAATTGGCATCCCGGCTTCATTCCCCTGCAGATTGCACAGGGTTGCCAGGTATGCCAATTGCAGAAGACCACTACTTTGAGACAAGTTTAGAGCCATTTCACTGTGGTCAAGAATCTTTGACCTAAACCCATGGAGTTCAATAAACTGAATAGATATCCCCCCTCAACCCCCTCAAAATCCTTCTTGGAATTAAAGGATACTTTTGTCTTCCCTTCTGTATCATCCCTCATTTGACAGACTACATATGTTAATGTTCTTTAAGTTAAAGGCAGATGACCAATGTGGAATGAATCCCACTTGGGCAGTGTGTATCAGTGATGACAGTAGTTCCTTTAACTGGTTAGATACAACATTTGCTAGAATCTTTAAGTCCACTTTGATTAAAGAAATTGTCCTGTAGCTCTTTGTCAGGTTAGAGTAAGCGTACTAGTCTTACTTTGTTAACATCAGAGAGTGGGGAATCATAGTCTTCTACCTAATTGTGTAACATTTAGCTGAGTAGCCATCTACTCCTGGGTCTTGGAAGTGGGAAGGTTGTCTATAACCTGGCCTATCTCTTTTTCAGTGTTGTCATCTACCAGTTTGACTGTTATCTCAGGTAGTGTTTGGGTGTGGGTAATTGCGAGGAAACTCCTCCTCTGTGTATTCAGAGCAGTTTGCTGTATTCAGTCTTTCGTAAAAAATATAGGACTTGTAAAATGTCTGTAGATGTGTTAGCATTACACACAAGTCATTCCTAATACCTGTGATCATGTGGAAGGCTTCCTGCTGCCTCAACTGGTAAGCTTTCAGGCCTTCCGCCTTTGCTCATCTCTTATAATGCCTCTGTTTTCAGCTAAGGACAGAGTATCCTGCTTGGCAACAGTAGATCCCATTTAGTTCAGATTTGTTTTCCAGAGAATTTCTTCAGGTGTGTCTCAGGAATGTGTTTTATTGTACCATATGGTAAAGTGAGCCACTTGTCGCCTAGTGTTTCATGAGCCACAAGTCCCTGTCATTTCAGAAGGGCTACATTTCACATTAACATCCCTGTAAACATGCCTTCCCCACCTCTCACAATACATAGGAAGAGGGCACAGAGTGACTATTCTCGCCCACATAAATAGTGGCTAAACCATGCACTCTACATTTCACTTCTGATATTTTAAGCCTTGGGTTGTGTCATTGGTCCATTGTGGATGTTGGTATACCTATCGGAAGTTGGAAATGTACCACATCATGATTGGAAGTGCTGTTTGTAATAATCTCCGCTTCTTCAATGTATGGAAGAAGGCTGGATGTACATAGGTGTTATACCTGCTATACATGGCCTGTTTTTCCCCCAAATCTTTTGGCTTTCCTTCACCTATTTGTCTAAATTCGCTTCTTGTTAGCCATAGTACTGTGTGCACATAACTACTCCTAACCAGTGCTAAAGAGTTTGTGCTAACTCCTCTAAACGTGGTAAAACTGACTTACCCAATTTGTTAATTTAATTTACTTATAGGTCCCAAGTAGAGTAGTACTACATGTACCCAGGGCCTGTAAAATAAATGCCACCAGTGGGCCTGCAGCACTCATAGTATCACCCACTTATGTAACACTTCAAAGCATGTCTCAGGCCTTCCATTGCAACCTGTGCAAAGTTTTAAACTTCCATTTCGATGACCTGGAAAAATAAAATTTTTGCCAGGCTAAACTTTCCTTTTTAATACACATGTTGCACCTAGGTTAGACCGTAACAAGCCCCAAATATTTTAAAAGTTGGACATGTACTTTTAAGTTTTACATGTCCTAGTAGTGAACAACTCTGTACATTTGTTGTGTACTACTGTAACACCCACCTCTCCCATAGAATAACATTGGATTATCTTATTTCATTGAACACGTGATAACTTTTGTTTGGGAACATATAGAAATGACATGTTTAGTCAATAGAGTTGTAATTTAAAACCTACTTATTGCAAAGTTGCATATTAAGTCACAATTCTTAAAATGCCACTTTTAGATAGTTGGTATTTTCTTGTCATAATTGTTTGGTTCCTGTGTCCTGGGTCACAACTAGGTGTAGCTGGCCTTTGTGAATTCCTAACAGACAGTATCACAAAGGGGGACTGGATGTTGGCAGGATTGGCCATCATGACCTGATGGGATGGGTGGAGATGCGACCTACCACAATTGCTCCTTAAAGGAGTTGCCTCTAAACACAAAGAACTTCACATTGACCTTTGTGACTCCAGATCTTCTGGGAGAAGGGCAAGGCCAGGAAGGAAAGTCCAGCACCAGATGGAGGAATTGTAGATGTTTCTCTCACTTCAAACCTGGCACCAGATATAAATATTGGACCGTCAGACCAACTCCTCAGCACATTCCTGGACCTCTGGATACTACAGAAGAATAGTTACCCTGCTGCCAGAGTACTGTCCTGCTGCTTGGGACCTGCCCTACCGTCTGAGAAGGAAGACTGACCATCTTCCTTCATCTCTTGATACCTGAAGTGACTCCAAGGGTTAGCTGACTGGCCTCCTGTTTAGAGCTGCAGGGACATAACAAGCTCCATTGGTCTTTCTAAAACTGCCCAGTTCACCTACTGAAGTGGATGTGTCTGGCACACAACTGGACTTACATGAGCCATACTGGCTTCTGCTGGAATGAGTTACTGATCCCCAAGAGGTACCTCCCAGGTCCTGGACCCTAAGGGGTCATTATGATGACGGGCGGACTGTGAAACGGGACCGCCCGCCATAAGGGCGGGGGTCCCGTGGGGGGAATTAGGATGTGCCCACCACAGTGGCGGGCACATCCTGTAGTTTTAGCATTGTGACGGGCGGTGCACTCTGCACCGCCCGCCACAATGTAAAAAAATGTTTTTTTGCATTTGCATAGGCAAAGCGGCAGGCACCGCGCGGTGCCTGCCGCTTTGCCTATGCAAATGTGGGGGGGTACCATAGGTACCCCCCATGTGCCCCCTGACAGTGGTGTGAACCTGGGGGCCCTGCAGGGGGCCCCCGCAGCAATCCCCGCCTGTCTTTCCGTGGCGGCATTGCCGCCGCGGAAAAGCCTCTACTTTGTGCAATTATAATATGGCTGGCGGTGTCCATTGGACACCGCCACCATATTAATCCATTACCGCCGCGGTCGCCTTGCGACCACGGCGGTAAATCGGCGGACGGTCTTTCCGTCCGCCGCTGTGCCCTCCGCCATCCTAATCTGGCGGAGGGGAAAACGGGAGTGCTTGTCGGGCGGATTGCCTCCGCCAGGGTGGCGGTGGCCACTGCCACCCTGGCGGAGGCAATCCGCCCGACATCCTAATGGACCCCTTGGTTTGGGACAATTTGAGCTCCTCCTAGGAGAAGTAGAGAAATGCTGCTGCAGATTTTGCCGCCTGAGATGGACACTGAAGTGAAGATCCAGTGAACTGACTCTTCCTGCTACAGTGACTGCCAAAGACAATCGGCAATGTGAGATCCGCAATTTGTGCTTCAACATCGACAATCTGTGATGACTGCCAATGTGAAGATCCAGCAATAACCATCTACCTGCCCAACTGGTTCTTTGTGCTACAGTGACGACCATCCACGACATCCTGCCTGCTCCTCACGGCCTCCTCTGTAGCAAACTGGATTCTTGTGCTGGACTTTTAGAAGGTAATATTTTCAGCTGTACTAGCCTGGCCCTTATATCTAAATCACTCTCCATTACAGTTGGCATGAAGTTGTGACTTTCCCAGGTCTAGCATGACCGGATGACCATGAGTGGCGCTTTGTGCTTTTATGCGCTACACCTTCTTAAAATTTTGCAATTGCATATCTCCGGTTCTACTGATTGTTATTTTGGTGGCAAATAATGTATTTAATTTTACTCTATTTTTTCAAATTGATGTGGGATTTTGCCTGTGTTCTGTTTTCACTTTATTACTGTTTGTGTGCTACATAAATACTTTACAAATTGCCTCTAAGTTAAGGATAACTGCTTTTGTGCATGCTACCAGAGGGTTAAGTACAGGTTAATTTATTGACTTTTGTGGTTCACCCTGACAAGGATTGTGGCTGTTGCTTGAGAAAGGGTCACATCCCCCTCAACAAAAAACCCGATTTCTCACAGTAGGTAATAGTGAACCAGAGTGCTGGTGCTATATGTGCTGGAGGTGAATGTGTAATCACAATATTAAAGATGAGTCAGTCTCTAGGGGGTCTCGTAATGAGTGGTCAAATTGTATTCAGTGAGGATATGGCAATACTTCCATCTGGACTTCCCTTGGTGGTCAGGTTTGTCTAGTACTGGGGACCGTGACTAAATTCCAGTCACCTCCCAAGAGTGATTTGGTCTTTGGCATAGCAAGGTGAGTGCAATATTATGCTACCTCATCTCTCATTGGGGCATTTACAGAACCAAACACTAGTGTTAAGCACTAGATGCTAGCCTTAAGAATTATGTATTGCCCTTTTGGATCAAGCCATATTTTGGGTACTCTCAGCGACAATGCCTTCTGCCTCAAAATATCTATCCTTACTTTATGATGGGGCTTGTTTGATGGTGTCTCATCCCCTTTTTGGGATACCCCACATGCTTGGTATTCCCTGCCAACTCAATCTCATCAGAATTTCTCACTTTGAAGGTGGGAGAGGTGTTTTTCTTGGATAAATACCGTACCCATATGATGAGTATGCTGATTCGTGTTCACAGAAGGGTAGACACTCCAATAGGAATGATAATTTAACTTATGGAAATAGAAAAGCTTTGACTCTCTAGACAGACAATACAATAGTTATATGAGAGGCAGACAAAAGAAGTAATATTGTCATCATGTGAAGAAGTAATTATGATAATGAAATCAGGAGCCAATGGAGTGATGTTCACTGGTATGGAAAAATTCAGGTAAACCCAATTTATGAGGACAACAGTTGAGTTTCTGAAAAATGATATTCTTGGAAAGAAATTGAACTGTTAGATGAAAGTGAATTCAGATACCTCAGAGTTGCTCATGCCTACCCAAAATCCATAAATCTAGGAACTCTCCACCTGTCAGGCTAATTGTTTCTGGAGACACCAAGGCTCTGCAGCTGTGGCTTACTGAGAGGTTGGAGGATCTCACCCCTAAGTCAGCCCCCCGGTCCACGGTAATACGGCAATCTGCGTCGTGGTTCACGGAGGCGCTGCGCGTGGCTCGCAGCCAATGTAAGGTTGCTGAGCGGGCCTGGTGCCTTCAGTACAACGGGGAGGCTAAAAGTGCCTACAGGGCGGTTGTGAAAGCATATCACCGGGACATCCTAGGCGCTAAGAAAGAATATCTTGCTAGGAGGATTGAGGCGTCGGCGAACTCCTGTAAGGAGATTTTTACGATTGTGAAGGAGTTCACGACCCCTATCTCCCACTCGCCCCCGCCAGTATCATCGGATGCGTGGGCGTGTGATCTTGCCAGTTTTTTTACCAACAAGATCAAGGCGATTCAGGCCTCCTTCTCGGAGAGCTCGGAGGAGGGCTGTTGCGGCCCCGGGTCGGGTCATGGGTTACCATCCATGCCGGTCGCTGTGTTGTCAGACTTTCCAGCTGTCTCCAGCGACGCGTCCCGGGTGTTGTTGGCCAGTCTTAAATCAGGTTCGCCACTGGACCCATGCCCTGCCCAATTTTTGACCGGGATAGCGGCGGTGGTGAACCCCCTGGTTAACCCTATCCTCAATGCCTCCCTGAGGGAGGGGAGTGTTCCACGTACCTTGAAAAGGGCGATGGTAATCCCCCTCCTGAAAAAGCCCGGCCTTGATGCCACGGTTTTGGCCAATTATAGGCCAATCTCACTTCTCCCGGCTCTGGCTAAGATCACAGAGAAACATGTCCATGGCGTCTTGTCGAGCTTTTTAGAAGCCAACAATCTGCTCCATCCATCCCAATCCGGATTCCGCCCTAATTTTAGCACGGAATCGGCGTTGTTGGAGGTCTCAGAGATCATCAGGGAGACTTTGGATGTGGGTGGCAAGGCCATGTTAGTCATGTTGGACCTGTCGGCGGCCTGTGACACCGTCCCCCATGAGGCGCTCCTCGCCAGGCTTTATGACATCGGCATCAGGGGAACGGTGTTCAAATGGTTTACATCTTTTCTTATAGGCCGCCGCCAAACGATCTGGGTTTCCCAGAGCTCCGCCGAGATGCCGCCATTGGGAGTCGGGGTTCCACATGGTTCGGTGTTGAGCCCGTCATTGTTTAACATCTTCATGTCCCCTTTGGCGGCGGCGGTGGAGGCTTATGGGGCCCAGATCGTGTCCTACGCCGACGACACGCAACTCCTCTTCACTTGCGGTAAAGATCAGGCATTTGATGGGGAGAGTATTCGGGGCTGTCTGGGAATGGTCTTTGACTGGTTCCAGCGGAACAGTTTAAAGGCCAACTCCAGCAAGTCGGAGGTCTTATTCTTTGGTTGTGCCACTGACCCTGACTGGCGGCAATGGTGGCCCTCTGATATGTGTCCTCCTGCACAGTCATCACAGGTTGCTAAAAATCTTGGTGTCAAGCTGGATAACAGGCTCTCACTAAGAGCTCATGTCCTGGGGCTGGCTGGCACCTGTTTTGGTATTCTTAAGATGCTTCGCAAGTTTTTACCACTGCTGTCTGTGGAGCATAGGCGGATTACTGTGCAGGCGCTCATCGGATCCAGGTTGGATTATGCCAACGCCCTTTTCCTTGGCCTTCCGGACTACTTGGTCCAGCGCCTGCAGGTGGCACAAAACTCTGCTGTCCGCGCCATTTTTGGCCTGCACAGGCGAGCACAAGCTTCTGGGTTGCTGCACACGCTTCACTGGCTGCCTATCCGGGAGCGGATTATGTTTAAATCCCTGACGCTGATGCACAAAGCATTGTTTGGTTTAGGTGCTGGATACCTGCGGCGAAGATTGGCCTTTTATTGCCCAGCCCGCTCACTGCGGTCCGAATCTCTTTTTAAGGCTGTGGTTCCGCGTGTGAGGAAGGCCCGCACTGGGGGCACTCCTTCAGCTACAATGCCCCCCAGCTGTGGAATTCGCTCCCGCTGGCGCTCCGCAGCACCTCCAATCTGCTTCAGTTGAGGAAGAGCCTGAAGACCTGGCTTTTTAATCTTTAGGCGTTCCTCTGGTGTTTTTTTTTTCTCTTCTTCTTTGTATCTGTTTATTTCGTGTTGTGTTATTCTACTTCGAGCTGCCTGTGGAAAGCGCCGGGACACTCTTTTAGGGTAGCCGTGCGCTATATAAACTTAATTTAACATAACATAACATAACATAACATAACATCTTGGAGTCTCAATGAGCACTTATCTGAGTATGTTGGACTATTCTTAAAATCTTTGGTGGTTAACATGCCCTTTTATATAAGAAACACAATGGTCATGTTGAACAAAATGATTGATGTGACATAGGATTCCATCATGATGTTTGTATCCTTCAATGTAGTAAGACTTTATACTTAAATATTTAATGAGTTTGGTCTCTGGGCCCTGGAACATTTTTTGTTGAGAAGGAGTGCCAGTTTGTTAGAACATTCCAAGATGTTGATTGAAATGGCAGAACTGATTTTGACTAATTACTTCTTCTTGTTTGCAGTGATTGCTATTACCAAGTCCAAGGTACTGTGATGGGGTCCAGGTTTACACCCTTTTACTCCAACCTTTGTATCGGTTGATTTGAGAGGGTGATTGTCTGGGCCTCATCTACTAGAGAATGAATGGAGTACATCTATTTCTAAGGATGCTTCATTGATGATGTGCTGATCACATTGGCATGTATGAGTGAGAGTTTAAATGAGAATGGGGAAAATCTCAATGAAAATGCATATCAGGTGCAATTCACGATGTGCAATAACCCAGATAAAATCAACTTTTTGGATGTACAATTGTTTATAAAGGGTGACACCATACAGGGTAGACTGTACTGCAAGGAAACAGCTACCAACAGTATCTTGAGAGTGGACAGTGCACATGCTTTTTCAGAAATTGGTGAAATCCCTTATGGTGAGATGATCAAATTGTGCAAGAATTGTGGTCAGGATCAAGATGTTGATGCAAGCATGGAAGATCTAAGAAACAGATTCAATGTATGGGGGTATGATGGTAATTTATTGAATTGAGCAGAAAAGAGAATATTGATAGAAGCCTCACTCTTGTACAGAAACCAAAGAATAAAAAAGGTGATGAAAGAGTAGCACTAGTGGTGACTTGCAACCAAGACCACAAGAAGGTCTATAAAATATTACATAAAAATGTCTCTCTCTTAATTGGTGGGCCTGGTTTGGCTGATATCATCTCAGCACCACCTACTGTTACCTATATAAGGGGCCAAACAGTAAGAGACAAAGTGATGAGAAACTACTTCGACATTATTGAGTGTAACAGTGACAACTGGTTGCCAGATCCACCTAAAGGGTTCCATGCTTGTGGTGGGTGTAGTGTCTGCCAATATGGTCTCAACAAACTAAAAGACTTCAGTTACAATACATGACAACATATATATATATATATACAACAGTTGATCAATTGCAATATTATGGCTTCATTTGTAAAAGCTCAAACGTATATATAGGGGGTACTAAGAAACTACTGAAATGAAGGATACAAGAATATCATAGGTCAATTGCTAGCGATGATGTACAGTCATCCCTGGCACATCACATCAAAGATTGTCATCCAGGCTGTACTGATTTTAAATTCCATGGAGTAAAAGAAAATTGTGAAGGACAAAAGGGTGGATGACGTGGAATTAAAACTCTTAGTTAAGGTGGCAAGGTGGATCATTAAAAAAGGGCACTGGAGAAGGGAATTAAATTAGGACATTAGTTACATTACTTTTTATGCTGCACTTGCAAATGAGCTAGATAATTTTATAGATCGGCAGATTGTCAACGCTCCGTCCATCATTTCCTTTGGTTTTTCTTTGTTCACCATAAGTTGGCAGGGTATGCTCAGACGTGAGGCCCTTGCTCACTTTGCCACTGGATTCAAGCAAGCCGGGCTGCAGACGGCTGAAATGCCAGAAACCGGTCCTCGGTAGCTTGTTTCCGGTCCAAGGAAGGCATGGCTTGGCAGTTCGGGCTGGACTGTTCCCAAGAGGCACAGGGTCAGACTGATTTGCATATGGCCATGTCTGAACTGGGGTGGCAGAGTGGGCTAAAGAACGGTGATGGATTAAACCCAGATCAGTTGACTGGGGGTCAGTGCTTGTATTGTCAACGCTCCGCCCATCATTTCCTTTGGTTTTTCTTTGTTCGCCATAAGTTGGCAGGGTATGCTCAGCCGTGAGTCCCTTGCTCACTTTGCCACTGGATTCAAGCAAGCCGGTCTGAAGACGGCTGAAATGCCAGAAACCGGTCCTCGGTAGCTTGTTTCCGGTCCAGGGAAGGCATGGCTTGGCAGTTCGGGTTGGACTGTTCCCATGAGGCACAGGGTCAGACTGATTTGCATATGGCCATGTCCGAACTGGGGTGGCAGAGTGGGCTAAAGAACGGTGATAGATTAAACCCAGATCAGTTGACTGGGGGTGAGTGCTTGTATTGTCAACGCTCCGTCCATCATTTCCTTTGGTTTTGCTTTTTCAGAAGCCTGGCATCTGGTTGTGACCCCAGATGATATGACTTTATTGAGTGAGTGTATCTGGTTAGTCTTTTCGCATGACACTTTCTAGAATGCACGTTTTGAGGAATGAGGTTAGCATGGCTTGTGACAATGGAAGTTCTTGTTTTTGGACGTCCATGATTAGTGGTTTTGCATTTTGGGAAATGTTGATGTGTCAGAGTGCTTGTGATATTTAAAGCAAAACAAGTGAACGATTGAGCCCAAAAAATACCTACTTAGATTATGATTTGGTGCATTTTTAATCTCAATCAATTAATATGGGGAATTGTAAGCATGCTAGGGTCTCAAGGCACAGGGGGGGGAGGGTCAGCAGAACTGTTTAGCCGAAGAGCCAGATCTTGAGGGTTTTCCTGAAGGTATTCAGGGAGGGGGCGCATCTGATGTCTGCCGGTAGCTCGTTCCAGGTCTTGGCTGCAAGATGAGAGAAGGATATTCCGCCTGCTCCAGCTCTGTGGATGCGTGGTGTTTGACCAGAGCAAGATTGGTCAATCAGAGGGTTTTTTTGGGTACGTGGAAGTTGATTCTGTCACGGAGATATTTGGGTCCGTTGTTGTGTAGGCATTTGTAGGCATGAGGGAGGATTTTGACGGTGACTCTTTTCTCAACAGGGAGTCAGTGGAGTCTACGTAGGTGCTGGCTGATGTGTTCGTGCCGGGGGATGCCGAGGACGAATCTGGCGGCGGTGTTCTGCATTGTTTGGAGTTTGCGTTGTAGGGACTTGTTGATGCCGGATTAGAGTGCATTTCCATAGTCCAGTCTGCTGGTGATGAGTGCTTGGGTGACTGTCTTCCTTGACTCAAGGGGGATCCATTTTAAGGTCTTGCGGAGGATACAGAGGGTGTTGACGCAGCTGGAGGTGACGGCGTTGACCTGTCAGTTCATGGTGAGTGATGAGTTGAGTACAATGCCAAGGTTTTTGGCGTGGGCTGAGGGGGTAGGTGGGCTTTCGAGGGCGATCGGCCACCAGGTGCTGTCCCATGCTGAGGGGGTGGTTCAGAGGATGAGGACTTCTGTCTTCTCAGCGTTGAGCTTCAGGCAGCTGTTGTTCATTCAGACTGGGATGCCTTGCATTCCTTTCTGGAATTTGAGTTTGGCAGTGGTAGGGTCTTTGGTGAGGGAGAGGATGAGCTGGGTGTCGTCGGCGTACGATACAAAGTTGAGGCCGAGTTGTTGGACTATGGCTGCGTGGGGGGCCATGTAGATGTTGAAGAGGATCGGGCTCAGTGATGACCCCTATGGGACTCTGCAGGTAATTTTCATGGGATCGGAGAGGGGAAGGGTGGTAGTCTGATCCTTTGGCTTCTTCTGGTGAGGAATTATCGGATCCAGTCCAGGGCTGTTCCTTGTATGCCGGCGTTGTGTAGTCTGGTGACTAGCGTGAGGTGGGAGACAGTGTCGAAGGCCGCTAATAGGTTGAGTAGGAAGATGGCTGCGGAGTGGCGTTGGTCCAGGTGGGTGCAGATGTCTTCTCTGGCAGTGAGTGGGGCGGTGTCGGTGCTGTGGTTGCTTCGGAAACCGGATTGGGACAGGTTGAGGGCAGAGTTCTCTTCGATGAATCGAGTCAGGTCCCTGTTGACTGTTTTCTCTGCAACTTTAGCTGTGAAGGGGAGGGGTGAGATGGGCAGGTAGTTCTTGAGGTCGGTCATGTAAGCTGTATGCTTCTTGAGCAGGGGCCTGACTTCAGCACGTTTCCAGTCATCTGGGAAGGTGCCTGTTTCGAAGGAGGAGTTGATGGTGCATTGCAGTTCGGGTGCGATGACAGCCGCGGCTCTGTGGTAGATGTGGGGAGGGCAGGAGTCAATAGGGGCTCCCTAGTGGATGCCTTTCATGGTCGAGGTGGTGTCTTCGGTCGTGATCGGTGTCCAGTTGGAGATGGTGGGCTGGCTGGTTTTTCTGGAGGGGGGGCGCTTGTGTCGACTGGTGGATGGTCGACGAAGTTGTCATAGAGTTTTTTGATCTTGAGGTGGAAGTAGGTTCCAAGCTTGTTGCAGACGTCTTGGGATGGGGTGATGTCTGTGGCTTCAATGTGTGGGTTTGTGAATTCCTGAATGACGTTGAAGAGTTCTTTGGAGTTGGTGGAGTTGGGGAGGATTTTATTGGGGATGAAGTTCCTCTTGGCGGTTCTGATTTCATTGTGGTTGCTCGTCATGGCATTGTAGGTGGAGTAGTTTTCAGATGTCTTAGTGTTTCTCCAGTTGTTCTCCAGGTGTCTGCATGTGCGCCTGGCTTCTTGGAGGTCGTTCGTGAACCAAGCGGCTTTCCTGGGGTGTTGTTTGTTGAGGTTGCGTGGCGGGCCAAGCTCATCTGTGCAGTTGGGGATCCAGGTGTGGAGTCCTCTGGCTGCGATGTTTATGTCGGATGCCCAGGTGTGGTTGTTTTGGGTGAGGGTAGAGTTGAGTTGCTCGACGGAAACCTTGCTCCAGTTCCTTTGTGGTGGGCCACGGGGCTGGTTTCGGTGCCTTGGGTTTGTCGACGGTGAAGTGTACGCAGTGGTGGTCGGTCCATGGCAATTGCGTTGAGTGCCTGAAGTGAATGCTGTTTCCTGCGGGGAAGATGGGGTCGAGTGTGTGTCCTGCTCTGTGGGTTGGTGTGGCAACGAGTTGTTTAAGTCCGATGTTGGCAAGGTTGTCACGGAGGATGGTTGGCGGGGCTGTTGAGGCGGAATTTCAGGGCTCCAATGAGTATGTAGTTCATTGAGGCGATGACGTGGAGCGTGATGAAGTCAGTGATGGTGGTGGCGAAGGGTGTCTGGGGGTCGGAGGGTCTGTAGATGAGGGTTCCTCGGTTCCTCGGAGCGTAGCTTTGGGGTGGGTCTGGATCTGGAAGTGCAGGTGTTCGTGGAGGGGAGGGGATGGTTTTGGTGGAGGTGGTGAGGCAGAGGGAGCTCTTGTGGGCGATGGCGAGGCCCCCTCCTGGGTGGTTGGGGCAGTCCTTCCTCTGGATCTTGTATCCGTCTGGGATGGCGGTGCTAATGTCCGGGGCGGAGGAGGAGTTGGTCCAGGTTTCCGTGAAGAAAGTGAGTTTGGGCGCGAGAGAGTTGAGTAGGTTCCAGATTTCCACTGCGTGTTTGTGTAAGGAGCGCACATTGAGGAGGATGCATTTTAGGGTATCATCGTGATGGTGTCGGTAGTGTTGGAAGCTGGGGTGATGGTGAAGGTCTGGCGGCAGTGAAGGCAGGAGAACTGGCCATGGGTTGTGTTTGGTGAGGCCTGTTGGCAGTGTCTGAGTCTTCTGGGGTTGAGTGCAAGGAGGGTGGTAGTGTCGTAGCGATGGATGGTCGGAGATCTAGGGTTCCTGGTGCTGGACGTGGTTGGTCGTAGACGGGTGCAGACAGGCTTGCCTTAGGTTCACCCACTGCATGCGTCTGCTGCTGGAATGCACAGCGGCTGCCATTATATAGTGAAGGGGGAGGGACGTGCAGCTGGGAGGTGCGAGCGGGGACCATTTGGGGGCGGGCTGCAGGGGCAGCTGTGGTGGGAAAGACCACAAAAGTGAAAAGTGAAATAAACCAATCCAAAACAGAGGCTGGGGACACAACAAGACTGGCATAAAAGACAAAACTAAGTGCAGAAATGCAACAAAAGTAAAAAGTGAAATAAATAAATCCACCAAGAATCCTACTATGGCAGCAGGCAAGGTGCGGTGTGGAGGCAGCGGCAGATATCAGCCAGGTGGGGGCTGGAGGTCTGACAATGGCACAGCGGAGGTGCTGGGGAGAGAGCCGGCCTAGACCAGAGGCCAGAGGTCTAGGTTGCATTGATTGGGCATAGGGCTCATGTTTTATAGGTCTGTGATTGGGCTAGACTACTGTGTAGCTTAATGTTGGAATTAAGATTCTGCTGATGATTGAGCAATGTCAATTGACCTGCTTCAATGGTGGTACTCGATGATTGGTGCCTTTGAATGCTGTGATGCATTGATTTGACATAGGGCTCTTGGTTTTCAATGGTGAGAATTGGGCCGAACCACAATGTAAACCAGTGTTGGAACTATCATGGCGTTACTGATACCACAGGCTGATTGTAGAATGGTGTAGTAGGGATGAATTATTTCAAAATATTGAAAGTAAAAACTTTTTGAAAACCCTGCTTTTGTGAGGCACAAATCGTGTAACGTTCTATTAGCGTGTCTTACGACGAACTAGTAGTGCAATCTACATATTTTGTATTGAGCACACTGTGGCTCCTGAGGAAGAGAATCCTCATGTTGGTACCATAACGTACTGCACGGAATTAGGCAATTACAATGATATGATACATGCCATGGATTGGGAATGATACCCATCAAGCAGAGAGCTCATCACGGAGTTTTTCGGTGCTGTGGCATCGTGAAGCTGATGAAAAAGCTAATGAGATTGTTTTGTTTACTTGTATCATTGGATGTTAAGCTTTGTGAGTTACAACATTGTTGAAATAATATTGTTGTGAACAGCTTTTACTAGGATATAATTTTGATGGTAATTACTATAGCAACAGTGCGCAAAGGCCAGGTCTTAGTGGCTTGTGTTAGGTTGGCACTGATTGGATGGGACACTTTCCTAACTGAGAGCTATTATGTTGATAATCATGCAATACGCCAATTATGATATAGTGATGTGGATATGTATAAATGCATACTAATATAAGCAACAACATTGTGTTAGCTGAATTTTTGTGAGGCACAAATTGTGCAAGTCTGAAGTTACCACAAGATGGTGATAATTCTTGGGTCTGTGCTTTTGAGTACCGTAATGTGTTTCACGAAAATGGACAATTTGAATCATATGATGCACGGATTGGATGAGACATTCTTCTGGTTGAGGGCTCGACACAGAAGATGACTCCAACATTGCTATTTGCATGATTCGAGTAAGGGTTGTTCGGATTGGCTGATGTTGCTTATAATGCTATATGATATGGAGATGGGTGATTTGAATTTTATGGCGCACTGATTAGGTGAAACACCCCTCAAATAGAGAGCTCGACATGGAGCCCAATTATGAGAAACATACGTATCCGTGCTGTAGTGTGTCTTTTATACTTTGCAGGTTAGTGATTGATGGCCAAGGGCTGGGAGAAGCCTTGAGGCATGAGTGGACTGGTGGTATGAGGGTGTGCACCATTATGGCTGGATTTGAATTGTGTATTGGAAGTACATGTATTTGAGGCAAATTTACTTTAAGTAAGGTACAAGATTGGGACATGCTAATGAGTGTGGAATATGGTGTGTTTGGTACTGTTGGGAAATTTTATATTGACAGTTGATAAAGGAAGATTGGGATATGTTAAGTAGTGTGCAATATGGTGTGTAACTTTAGTGCTGTTGGGAAATTTTAAAGAGTATGAGTTGATAGAATGTCAGACAAAATATCAAAACACAAAATATCGAAATACAAAAATATCAGAGCAATAATATCGATGTCAACCATATCGACATCCTATCTACAACAAGGTAAATACAAAAATATCGGAAAAAACTATTGATGTCAAAAATATCGTTTTAAAAAAAACATTGTTTTTTTAAATTAAAAAAAGATGGAAAATTATCAAAAAATACTTTAAAATATAATAAAGATAGTAAAACATATTTTATAGTATTTAAAATTAATTAAGTAATATACATAATTTAATAAAAAACGAATTACACATATACATATAATATACAATATACTTAATCAGTTTTAATATTCATTGTAATAACTTAAAAACAATTAAACATATTATAACTTACAAATTCATCTATACACATAAAATAATAACATAAATAAAAATTAAATAATTATGCAAAACTAATTAAACATTTTTTATTTACTTTTAATATTTAAAAAATTAATTATATACTACATTAACTAAAACAATACAAACAATATTAAGTAACAGAGGGAATAAAATACTATTCCAACTCCCAAAAAAACAACAGTTAGGAAAATGTTGGATAGCGTAGGGGTAGAAATTACTATTCCCACAACAGAGAGAGCAACAGTAGGGAAAGTGTTGGATAGTGTAGTGGTAAAAATAACTATTCCCACTTCAGAGAGTGCAACAGTAGGGAAAGTGTTGGATAGCGTAGGGGTAAAAATTACTATTCCAACTCCAGAGAGTGCAACAGTAGGGAAAGTGTTGGATAGCATAGGGGTCAAAATTACTTTTCCCACTCCAAGGAGTGCAACCGTAGAGAAAGTGTTGGATAGCGTAGGGATAAAAATTACTATTCCAACTCCATAGAGTGCAACAGTAGGGAAAGTGTTGGATAGCGTAGGGGAAAAAAATTACTATTCCCACTCCAGAGAGTGCAATAGTAGGGAAAGTGTTTGATAGCATAGGGGTAACAATTACTATTCCAACTCCAGAGAGTGCAATAGTAGGGAAAGTGTTGGATAGCGTAGCGGTAATAATTACCATTCCAACTACAGAGAGTGCAAAAGTAGGGAAAGTGTTGGATAGCGTAGAAATTAAAAATAACATACTTATAAATAAATTAATATTTTAAAATAATAAAAACATTATTTACTAAATTAATCTAAACTATTTACAAATACCAATAAATAATTATAACAAAATAATTACCAATTAACATTTAATATCCCAAAAATGAATTATCAATACCCAACTATAATTGTAATACCTACTTAATTACATATCAATTACTTTAACACAATATTCCTCTATTAACACACAACAAACGCCAATAATAAAATAATACACTTAACATAATTATCAAGTAATCAATTAGTTAAAATTAATTACCAACTTAAAAAAATTATTACCAATTAAGAATTAATTACCAACAATATAATTAGCAAAAACAATTAGTGAAAATAAATTAATACTTAATTACATTTAAATTACTTCCCACCCTATTACCCTGTAAACCCCTAACCCGCTACAGAACATAATTATTAATTAATCCATTAATTAAAATAAATTACCAGTTAATAACAATGTATTACCATTTAATTAAAATTAATTTATAATTCCTACAAAATTAATAATTAATTTAGTATAATTAAATTACTTCCCACCCTATTCCACTATAAACCCACAACCCACTACAGAACAGAATTATCAATTAATCAATTAATTAAAATAAATTACCAATTAATAAAGATTAACTATCAATTAATTAAAATTAATGTATAATTCCTAAAAAAAAAAAATTTAGTATAATTAAATTACCTCCCACCCTATTCCCTATAAACCCACAAACCGCTACGGTACTAAAATACAAAATTTACTTAAATGACATAAAAAAAAGAATACATTTTAAATACATAATAATATACATAAAAATCATATAAAAATCGAGATTAGTAACATGGATATTACTAACATCGATATTAGTAACATGGATATTACTTACATCGATATTAATAGAATCGATATTACTTACCTCTGAAATTCTGTCGCTTCGATATTAAAAAAATAGATATTACTTACCTTCTATATTCTGTCCCTTCTATATTAAAACATCAATATTATGGTAGGTCGATATTAAAAAATCGATATTTTGTCTGCCTACCGAGTTGATATATGGGTGTATGGAAAATGAATGTATATATTAAGCATAATCTTTGAGAGTATGATTAGGGTGTCTTCGAAAGATATCAGTAGTGTATGAAATGACAGAGCTTGATTTATGGAGCTGGTCAATCATAAATGAGTGCGAATAGTAGACAATATTTATGAGGCTCCTTTCATTCATCTTACCTTTAGAATCCACTTGGGAGTGACAATGTTTACGACTATATTGGTATTCTAATCTACTGCAAATCCTGAAAGATAACACAGGAACTTACCAAGTGAGTTGACTGTGATATGAAATAAGACTCTTCATGGACAGTGTAAATACTTCGATGCCTTACAGCTTCTCCTAAATCGTAGGACTTAATAACGCTTCTCTTAGAATATAAGGTTGTCCAACACTTGGGTCATCCTGGGGTATTGGTTATGAGTTATTGTTATTGTTTAGTATTATGATATAGTAATATTTATGTATAGGGTATCTGTTGTAATATTACATTGCTGGTTGAAGTGAAATATGTGCATATTCTTGTCTAGTAAGTCGTTTCACAACTGTATTTTGTTGGAGGGTTTTTGGGAGTGATAAGGTTTCAGTCATGGTGATTTGGTATGTATTTAAATTGGATTGTGACTGTACCACTGTCACTATATATTTTTAAGAATGTACATGTATGTTCGATTACTGCTCTGATTAATGAATTTACAGTTAGAGAAAATACTCAAATATAAAAATTCACATAGTGTAGCAACATGAGATGTCAGTTTGGACCCATTATGCTGACACTGACTATAGAGAGTGCATCAATTCACGTTTGACTTATATATAATAGTTCAGTTACTATACACAAACTACTTTACAATGAGTATGAATGGACTGAGCACTGTTTCCTGAATTGATTATGAAATTGCAAAGCGTACAAAAGGTTCAAGTGATGCCTGTTGATTGCCAGTTATAGTGCACATTTACTTAACTAAGCAGGAGCACTTTCTGTTTAAACACAGTACTTTATGACATAAAAAGAGCAATCTATTTTTAATATATAGATCTAGTTATCATGTACACTTGTCAGGAAAGACCTATGTCAAGAGCTCAGGTCAGTATAGCTTTGGGAGATGGAAAGAGGGACAGACCATTTGCTGTATTTATTTATGTATATGTTTGTATAGCGCTTGAATCAACTCCCGAAGGTGTATCTCTGCACTTAGGCGGGCTTTGAGGAGGATTGAGGACACTAGCATACTCAGTCAGTGTGAAACAGAAAAGTCCTTAACAGTTTCCTAATTTTTGTGTGTTCTGGACAGAGTCTAAGGGAGTCAGGGAGATCATTCCAGAGGCGTGGGCCAAGGTAAGAGAGGGCCTTCCCTGCCAATCTTGCCCTCTTAATGATTGGTATTTCGAGGAACTTTTTACTGCTGGAACGAAGAGCACGTGAGGGAGTGTAAGGCAGTGTTGGAACCGGAGGTCTCTGGTTGGCACAGGTATGCACTTGTGACAAGCAGGGACCCTCACTTCCAGTCAGGGCAAGTGAACTACTCCTTCGAATAGCCCCTGCTCACCCTCTAGATAGTGTGGCGCGAGCAGACAAGGCTAATCCTCAGGGCGATAGTTAGTTAAGCATTTATGACCACACACAGTAAACCCACTGACCCTCCACAAGTGGACACCAGTCAAATGGTTGTATCAAAAATACGTATACTTTATATAAAAGATAGATTCAAGCAGGATTATCCCAAGACCAAAATACCGTTTAGCGAGTTGAAGCCACCAGATTACAATAGGCAAGCTTAGTCTTTGAATGTTCGTTGTTCAGCAAGGTACGATGACAGGGAAATAAGAATGTTGCGGACCCTGGATCCGATATGAACTCGAGACGGAGTTCAAGTGTACCTTGCTTGTGGAAGTCCGAGGCATTTCAGGCGCGGCTACTGATGAGGGCGGACCCTGGACGAGGCCGACGGTTCTCCAGAGGATCTCTTCGGCTCGGTCCCCCTCGAGGAGCGAGGTGGGGGAGCTAGACTGAGGAGGGTTGAGGCGATCCGGGGTCGATGCAGCTCACGGGGCGAGGCGCCGTTCAGGCCTGCGGGACGTACTACTTCTTAGCACTCCGAGTCGTACTCGTGGATCTGTGAGGGACATTGCATTCTATGGTAGGCGGGTGCAGCACCAGGCTTCCGGTACCACAGTACGGGGAGGCATTTCTTGAGGTCCGGCGCGAGCCTTGGTATGCAGGAGGGCAAAGCGAGACAGTCGGGTACGTTACGACGTACGGACCGTCCGAGGCTATGGAATGCGCTCCGTGCAAATTCCGGCGGGAGAAGATGAGAGGTTCCCAATGCGCTTGGTTAGCGGCGAGGTGACAGGAGAGCGGGCGGCCCGGCACTGAAGCGGAGAGCGACTCAGGGTTGAGCGGGGCTCTCTACGGCGGGGCGACCAGGCTCTGAGCTGTCACGACCTGGGAGGGGGCGAAGGCACCCGAGTCACAACTCTGGCGAGGGAATAAGAACTAAGGCCCAACAGCAGACGGGCACAAGCAGAATAGAACCCAATGGTCCTGGGGTTCCGTTCAGGGGGCAAGCTCTCGATCAAGCCCTTGGAGATCGTTTCAGGCACAAGTCTACAAAGTCCTCTCTGGTCCTTTCCTCTCCGTTCTCAGCAAGGCACCACTGCAGGCCAGTCTAACAGGATACAGACTGGTTTCCGTCCTTCAGCTTCTCTTGGTCCTTCTAGTCAGGCAGAGGTTTGTCGTGGTCAAAACTGGATCTGATTTGTAAGGAGCGGAGCTCCTATATTTATACTACGTTTCCTTTGTCTTTGCAGGCCAGGGGGCCTGAGCCTGGTTCAACACGGTTCTGGAGTACTTTGTCGGCAGGATGCTGCTGTCTTCTTTCAGGGTGCAGGGCAGAGACATCAGACGCTCCGCAGGAGGTGGAGCCAGCATTGTGGTGGTGGAGCACAACCCTATTCAGAGTCAAGGACTACTCCGCCCACCCATCCTGGTGTAAGCACCCCATTCACCACCTGGAGCACTCGACTGTCCCCGGGAATCTCCCACCCCTGTCAATCACACAAACCCAGACAGCAGATACACATCCTGGCAGAGGCGGGCTGAACAGTTAGGCGAGCCAAGGCTAACTTTCTAAAAGTAGCATTTGCAAACACAGGATATTAAAATAAACCTTACTAAAGGAAGTATTTTATTATTCTGAGTTCAGGCATACTAAACTCGACGTGCTACCTTGTTCCCTGAGCCTGCCGGGACTATAGCGTGTAATAGTTCCGACAGCTCATCTGGCCTAAGAGAACAGGTAGCCCTTCAATAGTGAAGAACGAAAAGGGCGGTAATTCACTACTAGGACATGCAACACTCTAGGCTTGTCCTACTTTACGCTTACAATGCACCCTGCCCATAGGCCTACCATAGGGGTGACTGATATGAAGGTTAGGGAAGGTTCAGGGACTGGCCAGTGTGGGCACTTGCGCAGTCAGCGTGACAGAACGGGACTGTACGCGGGTTCTGCAATGGCGGACCCGAGACACATCTTACAAGGCTGCTTCTGTGGGTGGCGCAACCAGCGCTGCAGGCCCACTAGCAGCATTTGTATCTACAAGCACCGGCACTCCTCGTGCACGTTACTGGGGACTGACAGTAAACCAAATAAGCCAATCGTGGAAATCAATTACACATACACTTTACATTGGGAGCACTTGTACTGCGGGACGATTGGCCGTGGCGCAGTGCCCTGAGCATTGAACACCAGCAAAACATCTGAGGCACATCAGCTAAAAGTGGAAGGGAGTCTCACGCTAAGGTGCAAGGTCTAACAGGCAGGAATTTGTCCGCCAAGTAGGAGGGGCCCATATTTTGGAGTGCTTTGTGGACAGTACAACAAGTTTTAAACTTGATCCGTTGGCGGATGGGCAGCCAATAGAGCTTCACCAACAAAGGTCGCGAAGGCAACCTGGGTGGCGCATTCTGGACCAGTCTGGCCGCTGTATTTTGGACTACTTAAAGTCTGCTTAGTAAAGAGTCATTAGCAGAAATCAGTAGCCCATTACAGTAGTCCAGGAAACTAATCACCAGAGCCTGGACCAGAGTTTTCGGGTGGAGTCAGGGAGTAGGGGAAAAATTCTTCGGAGCATTCCAATTATATGGAAGCATGAACCAGCTGTTTGAGTCACCTGCTCTTTTAAACTAAGGGCATGATCCAGGCAGACACCTAGGGTTTTAACCACAAGCTTGGGGACAGGGTTAGGACCCAGATCTGATGGCCACCATTCAGGAGTCCACAGAAGAGGGGCCTCCCCGATTAGCATCACCTCTGTCTTCCCTACATTACATTGTAGGTAGTTGTTTACCATCCACTGGGACACAGCACGCATTCCATCAGAGAAGGCCCGTTGGACCGCGGTTGTGAGTTTACTGAATGGAAAGAGGAGCTGGGTGTCGTCGGCATATGAGACGGGGATGAAGCCGTATGTCCTTAGGAGACTAGCCAAGGGGGCAACATATATGTTAAAAAGCGTAGGGCCCTGTGGCACCCCCTTAGTCAATTCCACGGGGGTCGAGCGATATGGGCCGAGGTTGACACTCTGCGATCGCCCCGACAGAAAACTTCTCATCCATGACAGAGCTGGCCCCCTTAGCCCCACCTCTTCCAATCTTCTGAGCATGACGTCATGGGATATTGGAGTTTTTCTGAATGGGTCTCACCTGGGCTGTCTTCCATTCCTGTGGCACCAGACATTGTTTTAGGGAAAGGTTGACGAGGGACTGGACTATATGGCCTAGTTGTTTAACCAGGGATGGGATGATTTTAGCGGGGATATAGTCAGATGGTGAGCCGGATTTGATCTTGCACATCATGTATATAATATATTCTATTTCTATAGGTCAAACATAGCAAAATGGCAGCGAGTGATGGGAGAGGTAGCTGGTTTATCGAGGGTTAATGCATTGTGATGTAGTGAGTCTTCAACTCTTCCATAAATTGAAGCAGCGTTGTGCTTTGCTGGTGGATATGGGATGTTGTTCCAAAACCTGGGAGCATGGAGAGAAAATGCTTGCAGGCTTATTATTATAATTATTTTTACACTTCTTGACAGGGTTGCAAATGAATAGCCTGCTGCAGAGGTATGCAGGGTAAACGAGTCTAATTGATATTCAAGAGACGCAAAGAAAGGACTGGCCGAGACTCCGCTACGACCTGAGCAGCCATTGTGTTGTGCTGCGACAGAGCCCAAAGTGTGTAAAGAATGTGAACATTTACTGTTAAATTGATAACAACTTGTGTAGAGCAAGGATAGTGTCACATTCGGAGCAGCAGGAGGTTTTCAAAAAGATGTGCCACCTGAGAAAAAACAAATTGAGTCAAATTTTCCTTGTTCAAGAAGAGATGCAAATCATTTTCAGCGGGCCTTCGTTCAGTTTGAAATCCGTCATTAATCAAAAGATCATTGGTGCTTTTCTTTCTCAAAAGGAAAAAAAGGAGTACAATACGTGTAGTGCTCTTCTGATTGAAGAGTATTGTCCTGATGGTATCGTTTTTTAATATTATACTGATGAAGTTCAATGTTCTCCCCTCTCTTACAAGCATTCTTCATAGTCTTAAGTGTTTATGCTAATCATCTCGTAATGAACAACGATGCCGGATTTGCAATTACCAAACAACAAAATGTTGCTTTACTGCAAACTGTACACAGATAATGAAAAAATAATTAATCTCGCTAGTATAGTTCATTTGTTGCCATGGAAATATCATGTCTCCATAGAGCCATTAGTAAACATTATAATATTTGTGCGGCCACTAGCATAATGGCCCTTGGCAGGGCCTGCAATGCCATCTAGAGACTTAAATTCTGCTAAATACATATTATCTCACAACGGCTATTTTCAATTGTACCAGATTAATTGTAAATTTGGTGAGCTGCTGAAAAAAGAGTGAATGTGCTGGAATTTAGAAGAGCATTCACTTTTTATTTCCGATTTTATTAGATTTGCAATATGTTGCCATCGAGTAATAATCATTCATGAGAAGCCTTAGAATATTTCATATAATTAAAACTAAATGATAGACAATATTAAATTACTGATTGTAATTAGGACTCATTTAGCCACAGGGTATTCCACATTGTGCGATAAACAGATCTCTGCAAGAAGCAGAACCATTCAAAAGAGGACACATGAAAAGTTTGCGTAAATTGCACGTAGCATGGATTTGCAGGGAATATAGGGAAAAGACTGCAACTCTGACAAAATCATTTCAAATGCACTATCGTTTTAAATGTTGGAAACATAGGGTCATATTTATGAAATAGTGGTGTGGTGCAGGGAATCAGGTCACCTTGATGTGCTGCACTGCATCTCTGGGAAAGGGCAGGAATGTGTTGTATTTCAGGTATAAGGTATTCAGGGGCATATTATCAAGGGGGTTTATCTCTCTGCTTTTTTGGCTTTAAAAGCCAAGAAAGCGGAGATAAAATGATCTCCCTATCACCTAGCTGTCGCTAACACCAGTTAGCTACAGCTAGTAGGAGATAGCGACCATCTTGGGCCCCACTTTGCATGTCAGTGATATTAATCACTAATGACATGCAATGTGGGCGTGCCAAGATGTTAGCGACTGGAAACAGTCGCTAACATCGCTATCTCCTATTACCAACTTATGGAGATATTCGCGCTAAGCGCGAATATCTCCAAAAGCTAACACCTGCCCTGAGCAGTTCTTAGCCATGTTATCCAAAGGGAGGTGGATAACATGGCTAAGAGCATTAGCTCGATAATGCATGAATATCGCGGACTTTTCAACGATATTCATGCATTGCAGCGATTTTTATCGCATTTGCGATAAACCTTGGTAATACCAAGGTTTATTTGCGATAAAAATCGCCGCAGCTTTGCGGTACATTTTTGTCTCTAACCAAGAAATAGCGATAATTATCGCTATTGCTTGGTAATATGCCCCTAATTTATTCCTGAATTCTCCCCCTGAGCTGGCGCACAATGGCAGCCTAGAACCAATGCACCTTCCTGCAAAAAAACAAACTAGAGAGGCATATTCCTTTATATATGTATGCTGCCTTCTGCAGCACACATAGAAAGAAGGAGTAATGAGGATAATTCTCCTTGTTACACCTCTCCTTGGGAGGTGTATCTTTTTGGCACATTCCCAGGTTAAAAAGGTCTTGTATATCTGGGAAGTCTTCAAAAACCATGGGATTTGTGTCTGAGCACCCATGCAATGCCCATGGAATACCTTCCTAGGGCACAGGAAAGCAACACAGTGATTTGTGCTGTGTTGCGTTACTCCAGATTGATGGAGCCACAAATCGTGGCTTTGCATGGCCTCAAACTATTGATATAGGTTTGTGTCACTCTTGCATCACATTGAGTGGTGCAAGAGCAAAGCAAGCCAGGTCATAAATATGGCCCATAATGGTGAGCTATTATGGCACTGTGAAGATCTGAGAGCCTGCTTTATGCACCTGAAGGGTGTAAAGTGAATTAATTTAACTCTTTGTTTTCAGACATTGGTGGTCAGCACTGCTTTGTTTGATCTAAGTTGGAAAATAATGCCCAGACCTGAGTCCCTTGCTCACTTTGCCACTGGATTCAAGATAGCCTGGCTGATGAGGGGTGTTACCCCGAAACTGTTCCCAGGATGCTTGTTTCCGGCCTGGTGAAGATTTGGCTTGGCAGTTCGGGCTGGGATGTTCCCATGAGGCACAGGGTCAAGAGTGATTTGCATTTGGCTGCGTCTGAACTGGGGTGGCAAAGTGAGCTAAAGAACGATGATGATTCAACCAAGATCTTTGACTGGGGGTGAGTGTCTGAAGGTTTTCAGTGCTTCGTCCATAATCTCCTTGTGTTTGCTTTGTTTGTCCTAAGTTGGCTGGGGATGCCAGACGTGGGTCCCTTGCCCACTTTGCCAATGGATTCAAGCTAGCCTGGCTGATGAGGAGTATTACCCTGAAACTGTTCCCAGGATGCTTGTTTCCGCTCCAGTGAAGAAGACATGGCTCGGCAGTTCGGGCTAGGCTGTTCCCATGAGGCACAGGGTCAAGACTGATTTGCATATGGCTGGGTCGGACCTGGGGTGGCAAAGTGAGCTAAAGAACAATGATCTTTTCAACCCAGATCTGTGAATGGAGGTGAGTGTCTGAAAAGCTTCAGTGCTCCATCCATCATCTTCTTTTGTCAGCAATAGAAAGAGGCAGACCTTGCTTTGTTTGCCCTAAGTTGGCAGAGTATGCCCTGAAGTGGGTCACTGCTCACTTCGCCGCTGGATTCAAGCTAGCCTGGCTGATGAGGTTTGTTACCCTGAAAGCAGTCCCAGAATGCTTGTTTACGGTCCAGTGAAGACCTGGCTAGGCAGTTCAGGCTGGTCTGTTCCCATGAGGTACAGGGTGAAGACTGATTTGCATTTGGCTGCATCTGAACTGGGTTGGCGAAGTGAGCTAAAGAACGATGATGGATTCAACGAAGATCTGTGACTGGGGGTGAGTGTCTGAAGAGTTTCAGTGCTTCATCCATCATCTCCTTTTGTTTGCTTTGTTTGTCCTATGTTTACAGGGTATGGCCAGACGTGGGTCCCTTGCTCACTTTGCCACTGAATTCAAGCTAGCCTGGCTGATGAAGAGTGTTACCCCGAAACTGTTCCCAAGATGCTTGTTTCCGCTCCAGTGAAGACATGGCTTGGCAGTTCGGGCTAAACTGTCCCATAAGGCACAGGGTCAAGACTGATTTGCATATGGCTGGGTCTGACCTGGGGTGGGGAAGTGAGCTAAAGAACGACGATGGATTTAACCCAGATCTGTGACTGGGTGTGAGTGTCTAAAAAGCTTCAGTGCTCCTTCCATCATCTTCTTTTGTCAGCAAAAAGAAGAGGCAGACCTTGCTCACTCTTTTGGAGTTGCACTGTCTGAAAATAAAGCACTAATGGGTATATTTACAAGACACTGTCGCCACGGCAAATTTACTTTTTACGATGTTCCTGTGGCGTTAGGGGTTTTGCCTTATTTACAAGGCAGTGTTAAGCCACTTAACGTGGGTTAACGCTGCCTTGTAAATAAGGCCACCTTTAACACTATGCTTAGCGCAAAAGAGGTAGGCAATGTTTGTTACGGTGGGCACTCCACCGCAGCACCCATTGATTCTGAAGCTGCCACCCATTTACAAGGGAGGCGTTTAAGAAAATGGCACAAAATGGGGTCAACTGGGTCACTCACGACCACCTCTCAGCCTTCCATACCAAATGTAGTGTTGGTCAGACAGTAGAGAATACAAACCAATATCTTTTTATTCAGGTACACTTAGAGTGGAGCCCAGTTGCTTAGGAGTGCTGCAGAGGGACTGACATCAACAAGCATAACAATACATTATGTACACTTTGAAACCAATGAAAGCACACCCACCATGAAATTTTCCAAGTGGATGCAGCTGGACAGTAAATTACAAAGGAGTACGTTTCGAATCCGAGGCCGGGCACACAATATCTACTATTCACGGTCACTCTGCCTGTGCCCACCGCAAGACTAGTGGGCGAAGGCCTAACTTTAAAAGGAAAGGTATGTGCTAATTAATTAGTGTGGCAGAACTCAGTTTTGGAGAAACATAACTTAGAGGAAGCCATTTCTCGGAAATAGCAAAGAATTCATTTCAAGCATGATTTAAAATGGCACTCATACGCAAAATAGTGCAGCGAATGCTAACTTACGTAAAACAATATAGAAGCATATTGTTGATCTTCTATCAGCGTGAATAGGAGGCATCACCAGAATTAAGACAAGGGAAAACCTGGCTTTACCCTGGTGCAACAAGGAGATGTGTTTCATTTCTCCTCTTTTATGCTTGTGCAGCACACATGAAAATTGTTTATTGTTTATGTGCAGAAAGGGGGACCTTCCTGCACATAAACAATGTTCCCCTGCACGCAGACACCCTTGCACTATGGTGCAAAGGTGCCTGCATTGGCGCTAGTCTGCTAAGTGTAGCGCTAGTACAGGGGGAAACGCAGGGCTGCACCATATTCTTGTAAATAGGCCGGAAGGCTAACGCCTCACTCCCAACTTCTCTTATAAATATGCCGCTAACTTCGAGAAAAATCAGGTTAAATTAATTCACTTTATACACTGCTGGCACATAAAACAGGGGCTTGGCTCAGTGCTGTGCTGGTAAACTCCATAATGGTACAGATCCTCACGGTTTTTCCTCTGCCACAGAGATTTGTAGCACAAAGCTTAGCAGTCACAGCAAAACTATGGCGAAGTGTGTATCTTCAGCCATTGCAAAAGGGCTAGGTTCTCAAGATAGACTTATTCTGACAGTAACTCTCTCCCTCTATCATCTTTATATTGGAGTTCGTGAATCCATTGTAAAACAAAATCTTGGAGCGTGCTAGTACATTAGGTGTGGTGGTAGATGAATTATTGTGGGACTGTGGGGTGGAACTGCATCCCTTTGTCAGGTATGCCCCCAATACCAAAAATTCTTCTACCTTCATCTTCCTCCACAAAAGTTCCCACAGCAGACCGGTGAGTGGAATATATATCTCAATTTGGCCTATCATAATCGAGCTACCATCGTCTGGACTTTATTTGTCCTGATTCATATAAATGCAGAAAGTCCCCATCATAAGTGTGCAGCACACGTGTGATGTAACGCTGAGATGTTCAAGACAGTGGTAAAGTAGTAGAAAACATAGGAAACTTTGCTGCTCTCTGCTCTGTGTACACCAAGCTGTACATTGCATCATGATTGACAGCTCCTACCTTTGTAGTGGCAAAGGGGAATTATGGTGTGTTTTGTACAATTCAGGGGATGTATTATCCCATGCAGTGCAGAAGTCAACTCAGAACAGATCCAGGTATTTATCTTTCCCGAAAGTGCCCTGTTTACAGTGCAAACATTAACTTTAAAAAAAATGGTGAGTTAGTGCTTCATCTGCAGATGCTCCAGCACAACTACAGAGAGCAGTGTTTGCCTCTCTATTGATGGTATCATGAGCGTGTATTGGGGCCAAGCAGAGATGTGCAGCTATTCCTTGGCATTCCACTGTTCATAGTGCATTTACTGATCTCAGAGATTCACTGGGTTTGTGCTTGAGCAGCAGGCAACATAGATTATAAATCGAGAGAAGTTACGACTGCTCACTGTATGTCCTTTTGACCCTCCCTCCAGCACTTCCTTTACTACGGAGGCCAGCAAAAACCATCTTCCAGGAATGCTTCCTCGGTTTAAATAATGTTTACCACTTAGCCCACAGCAGAAACTGAACAAATAAATGGAACTACTAAATTTGGCGGTGTAAAGCCTCATCCTTTTAATATCCAGTTCGACTCATATTTTGCCAGCTTAAATTCGATGTCACTACATGCCTTTTTACCATTTTGCAAGAGATTTCCTGTGGAGAAGTAGCCTATCAAGTCATTAGAGTTGCATTGTGATGTCAGAAACCCCCACTAAAAATGTAAATCAGACGTATCCTGCAGATACAGCAGTGGCAGTCGGTACGGATTGTGGGTGCAGGGCGGGCAAGGGTGGGCACGGGTTACAATGTAAAAAAAAAATCTTACCTTACCGCTGGGTCCCGTCTCTCTTCTCCTGCATTCAACTCCAGGGACAGGAAGTAGGCCGCCAGGCTCCATCTCTAAGCGCAGTTTCCTCTCGATGCGGCAAGAGCGGGGAAATCAGGCACGTAGTACTTGGTTGCTCGCGCTGTCAGCCCCTCGATGAACTCAGTGCCAGGCAGCCGATGTGTAGACACACAAACACCGTGTTACATCACGCTAATCCTCCGAGGCCTCTCAGTGCAGATTGGAGCGCATGCAGCATGGAGGCTCAGAGAAATCCCGACCGTCAAGTCAGACAGCAGACTACACATAGATGGCAATCTGGGTCCAGGCACATGTACCCAGACGGATGAGGTTACTTCTGGAAACTTTTGTGTTCCTGAGTTTTATCAGGAGGCCAGCTCTCTTCTGGCCCTTGGAGACACTCAGGACACAGCACACAGCAAAGTCACCTGTCCTCACCCGTACTAGATTCAGCAAACTCTAGGTCAGCCGCAGAACACACAGCAAGGGCAGTCTTCCTGTCGAGTCTCTTCAGTTGATCTCCTTGGGGAGAGGTTCCTCTTGATTGTTGAAGTCTAATTTTACTGGGGTTTCAGGTCTTACTTTTATACCCTAAAAGTATTTGTTCTTCATGTGTGAGGGGTCCAGGATCCAGTCCCAACCAGTTCTGGGTGCCCTCTACCAGGGCAGATCTTCTTCCTTTGTGAGTGTGGGCCAGTGCTATTAGACGCACCGCAGGAGGTGGAGCCAGCATTGTGGAAGGCAGGCACAGTCCAATTCAGGCCCAGGTGCAACTCCTCCCACCACTCTAAGTATAGATAGGTCTATTCAGCCTAGGGCTGACCCCCAGCCTCCTGCAGCCACCCCCAGCCCTTGTCACTCACAAACCAGACAGTCAATACACAAACAGGCAGAGGTACACAGAAAGGTTGAACAGGAAAATAGCCACTTTCTAAAAGTGCTATTTTCAAACACAGGAATTTAAAAAACATCTTTCCTAAAAGATGCATTTTCAATTTTTGAGTTCAGGGATACCAGACTTCAGCTCTCCATCTTGCTCCTATGGGGAGAGATGCAGGTACACATGGGACACAGCATTCCCCATTCTATTTTATGGGCAAGATGGCAGTTCAATAGTAAAAAACTAAATTGGCAGTATTTTACTATCAGGACATATCACCCACACTAGTACATGTCCTACCTTTCACATACACTGCAACCTACCCAGGGGGGTACCTTGGGCCTACCATAGGGGTGTCCAATGTGTAAGAAAAGAAAAGGGTCAGACCTGGTCAGTGTGTACACTGGCTAAGACAACATGGCAGTTCACAGATTGCGCACAGGCACTGAGGTGGCAGGCCTGAGACACCATTTTAGGGCTACTCATGTGGGTGGCACAATCAGCGCTGCAGGCCCACTAGTAGCATTTGAATTACCAACCCTGGCACAATCAGTGCCCTTTACTAGGGACTTTACCGGTAAAACAAATATGCCAATCATGGATAACCAATTACATTATTCATTTACAGGGAGATCATATGCACTTTAGCACTGATCAGCAGTGGTAAAGTGCTCAGAGTCCTATTGCCAACAACCACAGGTCAGGATAAACAAGGGAGGAAGAAGCAAAAAGTTTGGGGATAACCCCGCAAAAAGGGCCATTTCCAACACAACCCGCTGCCAGCCTAAAGCCAGGGTAGACCAAATGATACCTCGATGGGCTTCCCTGCTTGGTGAGCTAGAACACGGAAACTGGCCTGAACAGCGGGGACTATTCCTGTTCTACACCTTCCTGAACCTAGTTGGACCACTCTATCCATACTCTCAGGGCCCAATAGGCTAAACCACGGGGGACCCTTCTCCCCACCCGGGGACCCCATCTGTGCAGCGCCTAACTTTACTTTGCTCACAGATGTGTCCTAACTGGTAAACAGTACCCACCTGGCCAGCACAACGGTGTGGCCCAGCCCACCCACAGGGTGTGACTCTTGTCCCCTCCCAGGGACAACTCTGTCCACCAAGACAACCAGCCACAGTGGCCACTGACAGCTGTCAGTGATGAGAGCCAGGACTCAAGCCTGTTAGGCCTCTCTAACCTCTGTGGCGTCAAAAAGTGAGGGGCAGTAGCCCCAGGTGCCTGGCACCTTTTCTCCACTCTCCCAAGTCAGGTATGGAATCCTCACACTGGCCCAACAGCCCAGGGTCTGCACCCTCAGGTTGACCAGGGTCCTGCCCATTCCTCCCAGGAGAGTCACCCTCAGAATACAACACTCCCACCAGTTCAGGACCTCTGTCTTGCAACTGATCTCCTAACCTAGGGTCTAAACTACGTTTGGGCAAAATTTGCAAATTCGCGGTCCGCGAATTTGCGCGAAATCGAATTTGCGATCCGCATAAGCCGCGAATTCGTGCGAATTTGCGGATTTTTTTTTGCATGTTAGCGGGTTTTTTTTGTGTATTCACGGGCCGCTTGCAGCGCACCGACCGTGAAGTTACCCATGCGGTCGTACATGGGCGCGGCCACCTTGTGCGCGTTGCGTATTTCCATTTCCGGGCGCTATTGGCAATATCACGTTGTGTGCGGTGCGCTATTACGAGTTTGCGTGTGTTTTTGCGTGCTCGCGGGGGAAATATTGCTCAAACTTACCCACGCGGTCCTCAATGGGTGCAGCCATCTTGTTTTTCATTCATTGCTATGGTTCTGGGGATGGCTTTTCTTTCCTCTTTTAATCTTTGCAATCCTTTGTTTCTTTGAACTTTTTTTGGCCTGAATATGTATGAGTGTAGTACTTTACAGAACTGCGTAATGCTAGAGAGACTAGAGACTCAAGTCTAGTCCTTCCTTTGTACTCCTGCTGCCACTAAGAAGAAGAGATAGTGATGGATTGATAGGTTGAGTATATTATGACTTGTTATTAGTAGTAGGACATATTTTAGTGCTCTGCAATCATGATGATCGACTGTGTCTGTGACGTCGCGTGCTGCTGAGTGCTGGCAGTCATAGTAGAACCTTTTTGTTGCTGGTTTAGTTAGTGATTTACATAACTTTCCAAGTAGACGGTCTGCAAATCCAGCAATACTGTACTAGTATCCTCCTAGTTGACCAGATCAGATAGGTCAATACATGTAGTGCAATTGTTGCTAATTTGTTTCCCCGAGATAATTTTAGATTGTGGTCAAAGAAATCAAATATTTCCAAAAAACAATCATCCATGTTTGTGTTTATTTCATGATCATCAGCACCTCCCAGGGGCAAGGCAGCAACATCCCAGACTCCGGCGGAACAGAGTGGGCAGGAACAGTCCTCTGCAGGCTCTTCTGCTGGCCCCAGTAAGTTATTCTGTTGTTAATATAATTATACCTCCCTAACTTTTACAGCTCCTATTCCTTCCAAACTGTTTCTTAATTCTATTTTTTACAAAATGGTCTTTGATCTTCTTGTAGACTGTTTCTACTTTCTTATCCTGCCTCTCTACCATCACTCTCTGTGCTGCTACTATTTACTATTATTTCTGAGTCGGTCTGTGTAGGTAGCTAAGCTCGCCCAGTCGGCAAACGGTGTTAAACAAAACTCTGAACCAGCAATAGCTCTAGAGGCACTTAGTGCAGTCCTCTGGGTTGCCCTTGCTGTCTATTCCAGTCTTCTTAATGTTAGTGCTTTGACAATTTCCAACAGCAAAATGTCAATGCCCACAAAGAATAAGCTTGTAGTTGGCTTTTTGATTTGATAGTAGCACATACCATACCACTAGTGTTTCAGGGACTATTCTGCACATACAGAAGTATGGACAAGAGAAATAGGACATTGTTGATGATAGGTGCAGTTCGACTTTCCACATACCTCAGTCAGAAGTAACTGTGCGGGACTCGGGAGCCCTCACCTTGTTGGAACTTCAAGTCCTCCTGGTGGTGATGAGGAGTAGTTGGTTCTGCAGTAATTATAAAAATGTTGCACGTTAAAGAGCAAGCATTCATCAGTTGTGCCAAAACGAGTTGCATGTTATGGCTAAGCATATAAGTTAACACCCTCCCCAAAACCGTGACTTCTTTTCAGTCCCAATAATTAAAAATTGTTTAACATTTTCTCTTCCATTACGAGACGAAGTAGGGGGTGGTGTATGGCATCTAAAAATATTACATGTTTTTTCTAGGCGTCACAATATTGGATGCAGCACTTGCCACCACCTGTGCCGGGGTCAGCAGCGCGGAGGGTTCAACTCAAGTGGCGGATGCGGCGGCGCCACCAAGAGGAGCTGAGGGGGATGGCTCAGCAGCGGCAGACGGTGGTAAGTAATTATTATACTCCTTACTTATTGACATTTTAGAGTAGGCTCGCAAAGGAGTGTATCATGTACTGTACAGTAGACAGTACACTACTACAAGTACACTGTACTGTTAAGAACAGTTACTGATTTAGAACTACATTTTTTTAGCCAATCACGGAGAAGACAGTCACCCTTGACTTAGCAATAGCATTAGCGGTGGTAGTTCTCGAGTAAGCAATGGCCCCCTCTATTTGAGTTCAAATCAGCTGGGAAACTTTTAAGGTGAAGCTAAGTCATATCAGATGAACTTGAGGGATGTGATGAACGAAAAGGGAAAAGAACTTAGGGTCAATGGAAGGACGAGCAAGTCGTAACATTTATGACTAAAGAATGATACGTGTTTCTGAATGCAGGCAGAGGTGGCTGATAGGAAGGAATCAGATGCATGGCTGCTTGAAGCAAGGATGGTTGGAGAAGAAAGAAAAAATGACTGCCTGTGTGGGTCAATCAGAAAATTCATGTGTGGTGTGCATTGCAATATTTCATTTTGGTGAAACTCAAATGCAAGTCAAGACGGTGGTTTACCAAATAAAATGAAAAGGGTGTTATTTGGTTGTTGAGAAAACGTAAAGTTGTTACAGTTGAGACATTAAGAAGAATCATAGATGTTTACTTTGGAAGCCTGGACGGTATCTTCTTCCTCATACACAGCAGAGGTGTATGTGTAGAGAAGACGCTCAGTGCATGAAGAGTGTTACTTTGTTCGAACAGCATGTCCGTGCCAGAGTAGCAAAGCAGAGGAAATCCAAATACTACAAGTTGTGATTGTTCAGAAACTCTCCCTTGCCTAAAGTAACAGTACAGTAGTTTACTTTGCAAGCACAGCATATATTGTGTATGTATTGTATAGTTGACAATTATATCAAGTCAAGTCCCTTCCTCCGGCAATTATGGTTACCACACTCACTCCCTATGTTCATAATTTTCTTTCTGCTGTGTTAATCATGGGTGGACTATCACTGTTGTTCACTCAATCTATCACAACAAAGCACCTAAAATCATACGCAAAGAGCAAGCAAAGAGATCATGTGATCAGCTGGATACATGATCAGAAATTAATAATCGTCATTTTCCTTTTGTAGTACAGAAGGCCCAGTGGGGGCAGTGCGAAATATAAATTACATTGAGCAGTAGCCCTTGATGTAACCGAGTATGGCCAGTGCCACCCCTATACAAAAGTAAGAGCTTCCCTATCCCCACCAGCATGTACTGCTTAAAGTAATGCATGCAAGTCTGCGTCATCATGACTTGTGTCTCTTTTTCTTGGGTGCAAGCTGACTGAGCTGGCATTATGCCGGCTACCACAAGTTCACGTACAAGTAATTTCTTTCGCAAAACTAGAAAAAACAGAAGAATACTGGTGTACTCTCTGACTCTCTGACTATGTATTGAGTCCATAGTGCTGCCTGGTAGTAGAATTCCTGAAACTCCCACTGTTACAGGCCTACAAAGACGGCGGAAAGATACATGCCAAAATGTTATACTGTGCTTGCAAATTGCTAGTGTTACTGTGAGACAACTTTCTGTTGTGTTATTGTTAAAGAGTATTGGTTACATAATTTTTCTTTCTTTCTTCATATAGATGCTCCCAAAAAGCTCACCAAAAGGGAGATGGCTGTCTGGGCCAGGGCCCGGAAGCTGGAGGCCATTCGGGTGGAATATTGCCGGCTGTGGGCTCGGGAACAGGAGGAGGGGGCATCAACAACCTCCTCCAGCACTGCCCCCGTGTCCAGCAGCCAGCAGCCTCCAGCACGACACCGTGCTCGGATAGCCCCCCGCCGCCACTCAGCTGCAAGAACATCTGCAGCTGCCCCCCCCGAACCTGGAAGGCACGCATGCGCCGCCTAAGCCTAAGAATGGACTACCTGGAGCACAAGGCGGACGACCTTGAAAAACAGCTCCGGGACATCTGCAAGGAGCGGCGGGACCGCCTGTCCAAACACCGCCGGAAGTGACTGTGTCCCTTGCCCCTTTTTTAAAGACTGTTGGGGGGTGGGAATCGGGAGTTGGGGATTATTTGGGACTAGTGGACTATTTGAAATGGACAATTGTTTGGGTTAGGGAGGGGTGGGACTAGTTTATTTTTGTTAGGGGAACTATATCATTATTCTTTTTACATACTTCAACATAGTGTATGCGTTGATCTTATTTTATGGGGTGGTGGGCGGGGTTTACGGCACGTTTGGTTTCATCAAACTTGCCAGCATGAATTATCTAAAATGTCCAAAAATGTTCAAAAGTGCCACTAACAGAGTTAGTGAATTCAATTGGCCTACTAGCACTTTACTAGTACTACTGTCAGTCTCTCATCCGAGTCCTAGCCCATTATTCTACCTCCCCAAAATGCTTATCTTACCTGTGATTCGTGTTTGAGAATAGAGCTAGGCACAGCGCTGGCTGCATGGCAAATGGCGATTACACCTTCCCGGACTGAAATTCCGTTGTTGTGGTGTTAGTGGGAGTGGTACCACACTGGCGGTAGCAGCATATGAAAAACAAAGTACAAAAATTAGACATTGAGTGGCCTGAGAGGAGTATTAGAAGGAACAGTAGCCTAATCAATGCTGATGATAAGTATGGGGAAAAAAGAATTGCATGGATGATTATGGCTACAACAAGAACAGTGACACAGCAGCGTAACGACAAGTCTTCTTGACATGTAGGAGGATGATGTTGACGATGGATCCAATCGACGGTGGGCATGAAATTCAGAATGTATTTTAAAATACTCATTGTTGTGTTTTTTAACCAGAATTACAATATCCTAGGATTCATCTAGCTGCCTTAAAAATGATTTTAGGAGGTTGCTTGCACCTTATCAGCCCCAGCAAGTGTGTGGAATTATTGTTGTAATTTACTCACACCTCAATGAAAACCACACGGCACAGGGGAAGAGGGTTAGTGTTTGAAACTTGGATGGGAATGGGGTTTGTGGGGAAAGTTTTGTGGAGAGATGAAAAAAAACACAGCATGGACAAACAACAAATGAAGATAAACAAACCTTTGGATACACAGCTATCCATAAATCTTTTAAGGGACATGAAGGAAGTACATGCACTACTGCATGCATGAAGTTGTTTGCTAAATGGATAGGTTACTGAAAAGTAAGTAGTACTTTCTACAATGTACTAACTATGAAGAAACAATGTGACAGTACAGGGCTGCAGTAATTACGCAATTTCACTTGCCAATCTGCCCTCAGAGAGAAGAACCACTTAGTGCATTAAATTAGTTAAAAAAATAGCAAAGAAAAAAGTATATGATGGCTGGAGGGATGAATTGAAGCAGAGAGCAAACAAATGCACAGAGTCACACTCATAGAAGTTCACAGCAATAACATTACTTAAAAGATAAGTAGAAATGAAGATGGATACTGTAACTTTACGGTGTTGTAGTTGTCCTGTTGAATTTGGGAAGTTGCATGCATCCAGCTATTTCTCTTTTTCGCGTTACTCCTCCATTCCATCTGATGCTCCGTCGATCAATGTTGGGGACTAGAAGACACCTTGTCCACTGCCTGCCTGGCGGATGCTGAATTGCGGGTCGCTAATTGTAAGCCTGAGTTCATCCTTTTTGCCATTGCACAGGGTAAAAGCCGGCCTGTAATTGTAGATGGAAAAACAGGAAGTGATATTAAAACACCACGGAGAAAAAAATATAAGGTACGCTGTTCAATGCAAAAATAACACTTTCAGTTTCAGAGTCGACAGTATTACAATACATACAAGCATCATTTCAAAAGTGCGTACTCTGAGTCTCCTTTTCAAGGATAAATAACTTGTGTAGGCGCAATTTGCGGATCGTTCACTCAAGCTAGGTGTAAAGTGTAAACTGCGATTTTAGAAGAAAATTAGACCTTCCCAGCAGTGCTCCCAGACCCCTCAACTCACCCCTAAACATCTAGAACCCCCCCAAGCAGCCCCCCAAAAACATGCAATACTACTAGGCCTAACTTTCAACTTTGCCAAAACGCTCTCTGCAACTAAGGCTAGGCCCAAACCCCCCTTTTCCACCATGGATTTTCTTCAAACCATTTGCATCCAATATTAGACCTTCCCAGCAGTGCCCCCAGACCCCTCAACTCACCCCCAAACATCTAGAACCCCCCCAAGCAACCCCCCAAAAAACATGCAATACTACTACTAGGCCTAACTTTCAACTGTGCCAAAACGTTCTCTGCAACTAGGGCTAGGCCCAAACCCCACTTTTCCACCATGGAATTTCTCCAAACCACATGCATCTGATATTAGACCTTCCCGGAATTGCACCCAGGCCCCTCAATCGACGTCCAAAAAAAAGTAGGACACCCCCAAACAGGCCAAAAGCAAAAATGGTAAATCCCACACTTAAAAAATTTGAGGCCTACCAGTCAAAATCACTCCAAACGCGTTCTGCATCTAGGCCCTAACTACCCTTTTCCACCAAGGATTTTCTTCAAACCACTTGCAATAAAAATTAGACTTTCCCAGCAGTACTCCCAGACCCCCCAACCCACCCCCAAAAACCTAGAACCCCCCAAACAGCCCAACAAAAATATGCAATACTGTTAGGCCTCAGGTTAAATTGTGCCAAAACGCTGTCTGCAACTAGGCCCAAACCCCCCTTTTCCACGAAGGATTTTCTTGAAACCACTTGCAATCAAAATTAGACCTTCCCAGCAGTGCTCCCAGACCCCCAACCCACCCCCAAAAACCTAGAACCCCCCAAACAGCCCCCCAAAAACACGCAAGAGAGCTAAAAAGGAAAAACTTTTTCACCATGGATTTTCTCCAAACCACTTGCATCCGATATTAGACCTTCCCAGCATTGCCCCAAGACCCCCCAACCCACCCGCAAAATAGTAGAACACACCCAAACAGGCCAAAAGCAAAAAAGGAAAATCCCACACTTAGAAAATTTGAGGCCTACAAGTCAAAATCACTCCAAACGCGCTCTGCAGCTAGGCCCTAACTCCCCTTTTCCAAGATGGATTTTCTTCAAACTACTTGCAATCAAAATTAGACTTTCCCAGTAGTGCTCCCAGACCCCCCAACCTACCCCCAAAAACCTAGAACCCCCCAAACAGCCCTTCAAAAACATGTAATACTGCTAGGCCTCAGTTTAAATTGTGCCAAAACGCTGTCTGTAACTAGGCCCAAACCCCCCTTTTCCACCATGGGTTTTCTTGAAACCACTTGAAATCAAAATTAGACCTTCCCAGCAGTGCTCCCAGACCCCCAACGCACCCCCAAAAACCTAGAACCCACCCAAACAGCCCTCCAAAAACACACAAGTGAGCTAAAAAGGAAAAACTTTTTCAACATGGATTTTCTCCGAAAAACCCGCGTTCCCATATTAGACCATCCCAGCATTGCCCCCAGACCCCTCAACCCACCCGCAAAAAAAGTAGAACACCCTCAAACAGGCCAAAAGCAAAACTGGAAAATCCCACAATTAGAAAATATGAGGCCTACCAGTCAAAATCACTCCAAACGCGCTCTGCAGCTAGGCCCTTACTCCCTTTTTCACCATGGATTTTCTTCAAACCACTTGCAATAAAAATTAGACTTTCCCAGTAGTGCTCCCAGACCCCCCAACCTACCCCCAAAAACCTAGAACCTCCCAAACAGCCCTTCAAAAACATGCAATACTGCTAGGCCTCAGTTTAAATTGTGCCAAAACGCTGTCTGTAACTAGGCCCAAACCCCCCTTTTCCACCATGGGTTTTCTCCAAACCACTTGCATCCAATATTAGACCTTCCCAGCGGTGCTCCCAGACCCCCCAGCCCACCGCCAAAAACTTAGAACCCCCAAACAGCCCCCCAAAAACACACAAGTGAGCTAAAAAGGTAAAACTTTTTCACCATGGATTTTCTCCGAAAAACCCGCGTTCCGATATTAGACCATCCCAGCATTGCCCCCAGACCCCTCAACCCACCCGCAAAAAAAGTAGAACACCCTCAAACAGGCCAAAAGCAAAACTGGAAAATCCCACAATTAGAAAATATGAGGCCTACCAATCAAAATCACTCCAAACGCGCTCTGCAGCTAGGCCCTAACTCCCCTTTTTCACCATGGATTTTCTTCAAACCACTTGCAATCAAAATTAGACCTTATCAGCAGTGCTCCCAGACCCTCCAGCCCACCCCCAAAAAACTAGAATCCCCCCAAAAAGCCCCCCCAAAACACGCAAGTGAGCTAAAAAAGAAAAACTTTTTCACCATGGATTTTCTACAAACCACTTGCATCCGATATTAGACCTTCCCAGCATTGCCGCCAGATCCCTCAACCCACCCGCAAAAAAGTAGAACACCCTCAAACAGGCCAAAAGAAAAAATGGAAAATCCCACCAAACGCGCTCTGCAGCTAGGCCCTAACTCCCCTTTTCCACCATGGATTTTCTTGAAACCACTTGCAATCTAAATTAGACCTTCCCAGCAGTTCTTCCAGACCCATAAACCAACCACCACAAATCTAGAACACCCCCAAACTGCCCCCCAAAAACATGCACTACTGGTATATTCAAAACATGGCAAATTGAGCCGTTCACAAAAAATTGCTGTTTTCAGCACTTCCACTACTTCGATCCTCTTGAAACTTACCTGGACACTTGTTCCAGCGATTCCCAAGAATCTCAGCAAGGCAGAACAAAATCGAACCACTGCGCTCTGTGAAGAAGAAGAAGAAGGTCTACGCCTAGTTTTTACTTTTCACCCAAACACACGCGCCTGCAAAACACCAAAAAAGGCCGAAATTCGGCCAATTCTGGACCAAAGAACGCCAAACCCCCTCTAAAACCTTGCCAACATCATTATGAACGAGCCTGCATCGGGCCCTGAGCCCTAGACTCCGCGGGAACCCTACCAACTTAAACCCAAAAACCCTAGTAAATCGCACTGAACCCTAAACCCTAGATATGCTTTGTCTGTCTGTGTCAAAGAGCCTAGGTATGCTACATCAGGTTGCTTCACTCAGTGGTGCCTGCCTTGACCGTCTGCATGGCCCTGCCTCAAGCATGGGCCAAAAATCTGTTACACTCAAGAATTTTTGAATTTTGGGATTCGCGAAAAACCGAAAAATAGCACATTTTGCAAACATAACGGATGTTTGGCCCAATCTTGAGGCAGGGCCATGCTGACGGTCAAGGCAGGCACCACTGAGTGAAGCAACCTGATGTAGCATACCTAGGCTCTTTGTCACAGACAGACAAAGCATATCTAATTATATGCAGCAAGCCACATAGCCCCAATTTTACATGAACTGCTGTCTGGAGTGGAGTGGACTCTGCCTAGCATAACAACAACAGTGCACTGCCTCGCCCTCGACCACTACATACCATGAATAGACAGACATGTAGTTCTGCTGTAGTAGTTCTTGTAGACTGGTTTACCTGTTTGCCACTCACAAATTGGCCATAGTTCTTCCTTAAACCGACGCTGATGATCCATCCATCCCAGTGAGTGACTGTAAAGAAAAAATATACATTATTTAATCAATCATCATGGTATATTGTCAAGTGAGTCCACTCCAAGGACATTTTGCATATTGGAAAATGCAACATAGTGGACCCTGAAGTTGGAGTACAATTTGAATTAAACAAGGTAAAAAAAAAACGAGTAGTAGACATGAGTTACAATTACTGTGTAAAAGATTAAATAATAACTAAGACAAGACATATGATTCATTTCATGCACAAAAAACAAACAGCAATTAGTTTCATCAGAGCCAGACAGCCATTGCTGTCCACTGCATGCCATCTTCTCATTATTCATTACCTGTTCTACTTTTTGTCCGCATCTTCTTTGGAAAGTGAGGGCCCACAGTGCAGCCTCTCCTGTCAATTTCAGAAGTAACTCTGTCAGCAATCAGCAAGCATGTAGTCAGTCAGTAATTTCAGTCCTACTTGAGGGGACTCGTCTACGAAGACAACGTTTATTTATTCTGCGTAATTCATCCATCTGCCTTGAGGGAAATGGATAGGGGGAGTCTGGAGGAGGAGGATAGAGGAGCATGATTGAGTTGTGAACTTGTGAACCTCAGGAATGCAGACTGCGGCACCTTCAAATCAATAAGAAAAATAAGATGAAGACAGTGCTGCTGATGGACTTGTTGTGATTAGGTGATTAGAGTTTTGTTGCGGTAAAAGTTACAAAACAAAGAAAGACACACAGGAATAAAAGTGAATAAGGACGAAAAAAGAAAGTCATTTTCAGGCCTCGGTGTCAGGGAAGTAGAGCTCATCCTCAAACTCTATGAATTGAGAAGGGAGTAGGTCAGCTAAGAGAGAAGAACTTCCGTCACCTAAGTCGGTGTCCTCTTCTTCCTGCGTGCATTCACGTATTTTGTAATCTGGTGGTATGAAGTGCTGATTCATCTTGATCAGTGCTAACCTCTCCACATTTTTGGGTGAGAGGCGGGTCCTTTTTGAAGTTACAATGGCACCAGCAGCACTGAAAACACGTTGAGAAGACATGCTTGCGAGTGAGCAAGACAAATAATTTAGAGCCAGGTTGGTGATCAGTCGCCATAGAGGCCTTTTCCTATACCATTACAGCATATGGGTTCTGATTAACAAAGACCTCTGTTGAGTCATCCAGATAGGCCTGCACCATCGACTCAAGGTTCTCCAGGGTTGCTCCACTTTGCGTACCATCTGTGGCCTTTGCATCACTGGAAAGAGCAAACCCTTGATGAGTTAGCCAATCCGCTTCTGACAATATTATGGCTGGGCCTGGTGAACGTGAGGATGATGATATGGTTGCTTGTGTCGTTAACGGCTGTGAGGGAAAGTGACTCCCTTCGGCCACAGATTCAGAAGTGGAACTTGACGCCGGATGGCCTGCTGATTCAGTTGTACTTCTGCCAGCTCCTTCAATTTTCTGCCGCTCTTTTTCGAACCAAGTGGCTGACACAGCTAGCCAATGTTTGTACTTTGAAACATCTGCTTCATCAAAAGGAATGAATGCTTTGCTGGCCACTGCCTTTTTGTACCGTGGATCCAGAATAGTGGCACAAATGTAATGTTGTTCTGTATGTATGTTTTTAAGCCTTTCATTGTCAACTAGGCGGCTTAATAACCTCTCCGCCAACTGATATGCGTCTTGCTTTTCAGCATCATCTCGGAACATTGAAGACACCGCCTTCAGTTGGTGCTCTAGCATGACCAACAATGGGATACCTTTGCCCAAAGAACAGTCCTCCCTGCTGACTTCACGCGTGAAGACCTTAAAAGGACGAAGCTTGTCTGTCAGGCTTGCAACTAGCTTCCATTCCTCCAACTCTAGCCTCATGTCTGTCACAGTAGAACCCAGTTTATAGACATAATCATTTATTACCCCCCACTGCTCAGACAGACGCTCAAGCATGTAAAAGGTTGAGTTCCAACCTGTTGCCACCTCCTGGATGAGTCTTTTGACTGGCAGTCTACGTTCATGTTGAATGCTCCTCAGCTGCTTCCAGGCCTTAAAAGAATGGCTGAAATGTGTGCAGATTCTTCGGCAGGTGGTCAGTAACTTGATGACTGTGTTTTCTTTTTTCAAGAAATCTTGCACCACGATGTTAATACTGTGCGCCAAACAGGGCACTCCGAAAAAGCCACCTTGCTGCATGGCCTTAACTATATTACTGCCATTATACGTGGAAACATAACCAACTATGCGATTTCTTGGATACAGCCATTCATAGACCTTCCTATCAAACTCCTCCAAAAGGTTAGGTGCAGTATGAGTTTTCTGCAATGGCAAACATGGCTACTGTTGCATGTTTCCGAGTAGCTTGAAAAACTGTGTCCGTGTCAACACCTGCTTTTAACTGGTCTTTAACCCCTGCAAAAGAGACCCAGTGTGCAGTGATGCACATGTAATCAAGGGCAACTGGTCCACATGTCTGTTGTCAGGTGGATAGTGTGAACAGCACTCCTCAGAATAGCTGCGCCAATCACCTCCAGCACATCTTGATGTAGTTCTGGAACAGCAACCCTGGCAAAATAGGACCGGCTAGGAACCTTCCATTTAGGGCAGACTGTTGCCACAAATTCTAGAAACCCACACCTTCAACAAAAGAAAAAGGGAGAAGGTCCAGCACTAGCATTTTAGCCAGCATTACGTTATACAGACGTGCCGTTGGGTGGTTGCGGTCAAATGGCGCATCCGACCAAAACATGCTTCTAATGGTGGGCTGGACCATTTTACGTGATGATGATGATGCAGACTTCTTCAAACCAGTTAAGCTCATTGATGTACTTTTTCGCATTGGTGTCTCTCCCAGACTCTTAGTGTGCCTCATACATGTTGCAGGGGTAGAGGGTGTGGGTGCTACCACTGCAGTGCTGCTGCCAGGGGTACTGGGTGTACCAGAAAAAATGTTGGTCGGTTCTTGACTTCCCCCTGCAATATCAGCCCCTCATCATCATCAGATGCAATGTGAATGGATACATTTTGATCAGTTCTACTTTTGGCTTCCCCGATCTTCCTTAGGTTCGCCTCCCACCGGATAGTGTGGTGTTTTTGGAGATGACCTCTCTGGCCTTCGGTACCATAGTTAGTACCAAGCTTACCCCGACTAACTACTATTTTACAAATCAAACAAACAACCATGTTTTCCGCCTTTTTGCTAACACTAAATAAGTCCCAAACTGGGGACTGGAGATGTCTGCTGGTGGTGGAGGTGCTACTTTCAGTTTCAAAGCCAGATGAAGTGGAGGATGGGCGTGGCTGAATTCGACTCTGTTGTTCACTTACAGCACCACTACTTGAGGTAATGGAGGTCGAGCTGGATGGAGGTCCCTGCTGGCCCTTCTGACTAAAAAATATGGAAGCTGTAGTTCGTGTTGGTGTTGTAGTTAACTGCCTTGGTGGTGGTACCAGTGCCACGCCGCCCATATCCCGCAGCCATTCGGGATAGGGTGAAAATGTCTGTCTGCTGCTTGCCCCCTGGGGCTGGAGTGACAACTGTGATGACTGGATCGTCGTCAGACTGTTCATCAGCAGCAGAAGACACCACTTCTTGTTCGTCGCCATCACCCATAAGTGGAAGCCTTGCGGGAATCTTCCTTTTAGGCTTAGCTACCTTTGTCGGCTCATGGCGTGCCTCACTCTCAGACTGCATTGCTGGATTCCAATCAACATCATGGTCATCAGAATGAAGGGGGCTTGAAGAAGAACTTGTAGTAGTAGTAGCCATCCTTGACCTTTTTCTTGCTTGGGATCTGGAAGACAATGGATCATCATCAGGAGGCGTGGCTTCCTCGGATGATACATCTGCTTGAATCTCAATTTCCTGATCTGCCCCTACTTCTGGAGGAACAAGCGTTGTAGGCAGTTGTGCCGCTCCATGAACCTCTAGTTGCACCTCTCCATGCACCTCTCCATGCGCCTCTACTTGCGCCTCTCATTGCGCATGTACTTGCGCCACTCCTTGCGCATGTACTTGCGCCTCTCCTTGCGCATGTACTTGCGCTTGTACTAGTTGCACCTGTGGTTGTCGTTGCGGCTGTGGTTGTTGAACACTCGTCAGCTGAGTTACACCCGGCATTGATTGGATGGTACTTTCTTGTGATGAGCCAACATCACTGGTCGACGGTGATTAAGAAACTAAAGTGGCTGCCTCAGCAGCACTCATGATCTTGGACCTAACTTGGCGTGGTGGCACTGAGCCCAATGAAGCGGAGGTGCTGCTTCCAGCTTGGTCACCGGCGGACACGGCTGCTGCTGCAGGCATAGTTTTTTTCCCCAAAAAAGGTGTCGGTGGGCCCACCAGTCTTCTTGGTAGGTGGTGCTACTTGCTTCTTCTGCTCCTTCTTACTGGCAGTGGCAACTTTTTTTCGCTGAGGCGTTACGGCCACCTTTCTTTGGGCCCATCTTCTTCAGATGTCTGAACAGCAGGCCGCAGTTGCATGAGTTGCAGAGTTGTCTTGTCTGTGGCCACACTTGACGTCACATGATGTTGTGCTGCACACACCGCTGCAGGACTTCTTCCTGGCACTGGTGGTTCTCTTGTGCACCTAAAAGCAAAGGAAGCCAGAGGAACATCAGTTAAACACCCCAAAAAGTAAAAAAAAAAAACAGAAAAATCAACACAATCCAATGCCATCCATGCCCTCAATGATGTTTAAATTCAAGAGGCCCCACACAAAGCCTTGGTACATGCACCACTCACTACCCCTGGGCATAATGGGTGAAAGCAGGGCAGACTGGGTGCAGGCCTACGGCTCAGAGCACACTGCCTGGCTTCAAAATGGCCCCTTGTCCCCCAGCCACATGGTCAGGCCCTTCCTAGACCAGGCCTCAAAATGGCCCCCACCCACATGGCCAGGCCCCAACAACACCCCAAAAAGTAAAAAAACACAGAAAAATCAACACAATCCAATGCCATCCATGCCCTCAATGGTGTTTAAATTCAAGACACGCCACAGAAAGACTTGGTCCATGCACGACTCACTACCCCTGGGCGTACTGGCTAGTGTGGCTTTACAGGCACCCCCCCACAAAAAAAATCCACATATAGTGAGCTAAAATTCAATGACATAAATGCGATTTAAGTTTAACAAAACTCACAGAAACAGTTGTATCATGCACCCATGACTAACCCTGGGCCTACTGGATACTGTGGCTGCCCACAACATATTTTTTTTAAAGTTGTGAAAAAGTTTTAAAATTGTAGTTGCAGCAACTGCAATGCCCCAGACAAACAACACCAACTTACTTGTAAAATCTCAAATCCAAAAGTGATTACAAAACTCCAAAGTCCAAACAGTGCTCAAATACAAATATCCAGCAGCAGCCCCAAAAAGTAATCCTTCCAGCTCCAGATCCAAATGAAAAGTGACCAGGAGATGGACAAAGCACTGGGAGGAGCCTGCTGGACAGGAACAGGAAGTTGGAGACTCTGGGGCACTTCCTTCCTCCCACCCCCCCAAAAATGGACTCCTTGCACAAAAAAGTGCAGCCAAATCTCAATCTGAGGAGTTATTCTGCGGTGGATTTCTTGTGCAGAATTGCAATTTTTGCAATTTCGGGAAAGCGGGCTGTTCAAATCTCCCGCCGGAAGTCAGCTGCACGCCGCATCTACGTATTCGGCATTGTTACTCCCGCAATGTGTGATCACGAGCCCTTATGAAGTACTCGCGTTGTCAAACTCTCGCTGTGCAAGATGGAGGACCGCGACAACGTAATAAAACTTTTGCGCGATCACGCAGCATGATCCAAAATGGCGCAGCACATGCAAACTGGGAGAAAAACAACTTGGCGGACTCAGAATCACGGTAACTCAATGCCACGCGCGCAATATTGTATTTTTTAAGCGCGACCAAGCAAAAAAATCCGCAAGCTTGCGAATTTATGGATTTTTGGGCAAATTCGCAGGATTCGCGGACCGCGAAATTGCCAAAAATCCGCAAATTCAGCGAACGAAATGGATTTTACGCACACGCTTAGTCTAAACCCTCGGGTTGAGCCGGGGTCATAGGCGAGGACTCCCTCTCTCTGCACCCCCTTCCAGAGGACTGCACCCCCCCAACTGGGGTGATCCCCCTGGAAGCCAAAGAGGTCAGGACACTGGTTACAGACGTCCTTCTCTCCAGGTCAGGCAGATACTGAACCTGGCCTCCCAACCCAGGGACTAAACCCTCTGGTTGAACACTTGCTTGGGGACTCACACAGTATCCCCCCGAGGGTAATACATGCCTCATGGGTGACAGTCGGCCTGGCGCAGATCTCCCGACCCCTGTCCATCTGACAGTGTGCGAAGATCCCCCAGGACAGGAGTGGTGTCACCATGGTCACACCTGTGAGGCTCAGCCCTTCTGGCTGGCCCCTGACCCACTGGTTCTCCCACTGGGAAACTCATCCCCCTCTCACCCCTCACTCTGGACTTCTGCCCCCTCCCAAGTGGAGTGGCACCACCAGACACCAGAACCACTGGAACTCCATTTACAGATGCTCCAGGTTCTCCTGACACTAGGAGATCCCCCTCAAATGCTCTACTGGTACAGCCTAGGCCCCTAACCTGGTGTTCCCTTAAGGAACCCTCTAGGCATTGAGACTGGGTTTCGGGAACCTTGGGACACGCAGTCCCACGCTCACTCCTTCTCCACTGAGACAGGACGTGAGTCCCTACACCCCTCCCACTACAATGGGACCTAGCTGGGCTACACTGAACCTTGTCCACCACACAGGACTGGAAGATACCCAGGCCACTACTTTTGGAATCATTCCCAATGCTTCTTCAGACCCTCTGGAATCCACCAAGAGGTCTGCCTCCAAAGCAAGTTCCCTGGAATCAGAGAATTCACACTCCACCGGGTGTTGGCATAGCTCTGGAAAACAGGGACTTAAATTATGCTCTCCAACAAATGAATCACAGAGCCCCCAACAATTGTTAACAAAGCTACCCTCTGCCTCACCCTCCATTGCCTCACACAATCACCCCACACCAATCTCCTGCGATTGGCAAGACAGTGTCTGACTGCCTCTGTCACTCAACCCACACTCTTCTGGGCGGTCTCCACACTCACACTTCAGGATTTCTACCATGGGGGAAACCCTCTCCCTGCACCTCTTATCTAGAGTCAGTAGAGTGTCCCTCCCACCACTAGGAATATGATCCCCTGTATCAGTTCCCCAATCTACTTCAGGGACACCGCACACCACTGGAGCTACCTCAAAAACCTGCACACTCTGGTGTATGTCAACCCCCTCCCGCAAGTCAGGCGCCACATCTCTGGGTGTGTGTACTTCTCACCCAGCACTAGATTCCATAATCTTGCTGCCACCATCTGAGCTGGACTCCACCTCCAACTCAGCAAAACTCACTTCATGGGCTGAGACACTCATGGCCTCAAGCCTCTCGAGCTCCAGGTCAAGCTTCCTTGTCGTGGGGCTGAGCATTGCATTCACACAGTGTTAAGTTGACATGAGATTATTAGAAGTTTAAATGCCATTTTTCATTTCTGCTGCCTTTTTGCACACAGCACACACTTTATTAATTGTTTAGAGTTTAGCAGAGTGTTTTGCTTCACATGAGAATAATATGTTTTTCTAGATTAGTAGCCTTGCTTGGTAAGCATAGTCTGAACATTGAGTGCCGAAGCCTTCAAAGTTATTTTAACACTGGTAGTTGTTCGGACTGATCAGCGCACGTTCTAGACATAACACATATGCAGCTGTGGCCATCTCTGATATTGGCGCGTTTAATAATGCACTGCTAAGGCATGATCACACACACTTGGAGAACATTTGTATGCTGAGATGGGGCCGCCTATGTAATCCCAAGAGACCTTCTGTAGATACAAAATAACCTACTAGCAAGGGAGGGTGAAATATAGGTATATTTTAAACCTGTTTCCATTTAGCATTATAACATGCTTTTTCCCTTTGTATTTTATGGAATAGTAACTATGCTGATAATCTTGTTGCCTATAATATGTCTGCTTGTATTAGCTAAGATACTGCGCATGAGAACACAGTATTAGAAATAAATATTTCATACTTGCACATGTTTTCTTTTACTCCCTGTTTCGGACTAGTATGATAGCATAACGAAAGAGTGTTCATGTGTTCCACCTTTCCTGAGATAATCTAAGTTCCATGTTCTGGGTTGTCTAATCATTGGTGTTATGGAAGAGCCAATGAGACACTGATGCTAGCCTGGTAGGGGATGTTGGGTACTAAGGTGAGTTTTGGCACACCCTAATTCACTAAGGTACTAAGTCTCTGTGCACAGTTCTGTGTAGGAGCAGAATCCCTGCTACATGGCGCCCAACGTTGGTGGTCTTATATCATGATGCTTGAGTAGTACTTCTATCAGTCCTAAGCCCCTTCGCTATTGTTTCCGGTTAACAGTGGTGACGGATAAACCTACCTATAGTTACTTAGGTCTTTTCAAGCTTGAATCTTTCAAAATGTTTTTCTTTTGAATTACTACCCAGTTGTGCTACATAGTTTTACATTGTAACTCTAATTCTCTGTGTCACTAAGGCTAACGTTGATATACCGCAGCATAGTCGCATTGCGGTCCGCAACCATTTGCAGGCTTTTAACATTGGCCTGGAGGGCATGGCAGTTATTTTGGTAGTGAGTGCTGAGGTTGCTTACCCGTTTGACATTTTCTACTCATGGGTGACATTTCCCACTGTGGAGGTGGCTACTCAGGTGTTTGAAACTTATACTCACACAGCCGTGCCCTTGGAGTATGTTCCTTATAAGACACAGGAGATTCCGATTTCTGCATGGCAGCACCGTGTTTGGTTTAATGGCACCCTTTCCCACAGTGTAACGGCGATTAGATGGGGTCCTTTGTCCATTCCAGGTGCTTCCTGGCCTGTTTTGGTTGGATTTACCCGCATCCTCGTGCGGGGGTAGTCCCCATTTCTAAATTACGGACCCTGTATAACTCTGCAATCAGAGTTATCAGGGCCCTAGTTCAATATATCACCCGCAATTTCCAGGGCGGGGCCCCTAGTGTTGAGGTGCTTCCAGCTGGACCAAGCAGAATGAAGCTTAATCCCATGATGGTTAATGGGGTTATGGGCAAGCGTCCCCAGGATAAGGATGATATGCCTTTTTTGGCTTGCCGAGTAGTTTTACCAGCTGGAGGCGTTTTTTCTTAATTCGACTCCCATAGAAAAACACAGGATTCTTACAATTAGTTTACCCAAGGACTTGGTACCAGAAGCCGGTGACTGCGAGTCATGGGGTAGAATTTTTGCGGCAGTGTACACGAGGTGCTTTGGCACTCCGTCAATGGCTGTCCTTCCGACGGTCATTAAGGGTGTTCAGGATGAACACGGACCGGAGGCTGCGGTTGAATTGGGAATGAGACTCGTGGGCTCATTCGATGTAGTTTCCGATCTGGTCCTTTCTAATATAAAGGGAGATGAGGTGAACTTTCAAGTGGCTAATGCCTTGCGCGATGTCCCCGATGCTGACAAACCCCGACAGTTACAGAGAATTATTATGTGGCTTATAAAAATATTGGCCTCAATAGTTTAGGTGTCAAGCCCTTTTCTGCTAAAGATAAAAAACAACCTCAGGGTTCGAAGTCTGAAACGGACGTTCAACCCAAAGCTCCAAAGCAAAATTGGAACAGAAATAAAAAACTGGGGAAACAGCAACAGAAACAGGAGACCCGTCCCCCATCACCAGTGCCTGCATCTACTGAGCGTGTTTATGATTTGCACGACCGCACTACGATTACGTCGCCTGATCGATTTCTGGTTCCTGATCAACGCTCCCCTCGTTCTTTACAGGACACATCGGCCTCTTCGTCCGTTGGTGTAATCGGCGGCAGAGGTCGGGGTGGCCAGCAGAGTCGCGACCAGCCCCGCCCGAAAGATGGATTCTTAACAGAAAAGACCCCAGTTTCAGAAAAAGAAAGTTGCTGCTTTAACAGCGAGATATGCCACAGATAGTGAGAACGCAGCTTCGTAATCAGACGTGGGCGCTGACGCTATTGAACAGCGCGGCGGAGATTACCACAGTGTGAGAAGCCCTGCGTCCACTACTGAAGGTGACAGACAGCGACTGACCAATATGTTGTTGTGGAGACAGCTGATACTAGAGTAGCTCCCCCGATAGGCTTTTTGAAATTGTCCTTTCAAATGAAGGTGACAAACAACGTACCATAGAAGGGGTATTTTGGGAGAATCTTACAACTACCTATGACATTTTGTTAGCGGAGGCTGACTGGCCCCCACCTTTTGCTCTCGCAGCTCCGAGAGGGGAGGAGGTAATCCTCCCTAGTTTAACGCACACAGTGTCTAAGGAGCATGCGCTGAATTTTGCAGAAGAGTGGGCTAAGGCCCTTGCGCCGGCTTTGTACCGTACTCACTGTGGTTGGGATTAATTTTCCCCACACCACGAGATTCCATTACGGTCTATGCCACAGCCTCAACCTCAATATCCTAAACGGAGTGAAGCAAAGGCTTGCATTGCGGAAACCCTTGAGCAATTGGAATATCAAGGAGTGATTGAAACTTGTGTGTCACCGATGAAAAAACTCACTTTTTAAGGTGACCAAGCCTGACGGTTCGTACAGTTTGGTATTGGATTACCGGCATTTAAACTCGCATTGCCATACAGAATACCCACGGCTCTGCTTTAGTGGATGGTCTTGTGCGTAAACTGTTTAAAACCACGCTTGACATATCCAACGTTTTTTTTGCCCACGATCTGTCTGGTCTGAGTTCCCAATGGACCAGTTTTACCAGTGGCGGCAAAAAACACCCATTTAAACGCCTGGCTATGGGCTATAAGAATAGTCCGGGTGTGTTTGCTGCCCGCATTGTCCTCTCTTTTGGAGAGAGTGGACCCAGATGCATGTTCGTATGTGGATGACATTTATCTCACAGACAACGAAATTTGGGCGCATCTGTGTCGCGTTGACCACTTCATTTGTAATTATGCGGACTTTGGTTACAAATTCAACTTTGCAAAGTCTCACATTGAAGAGTACACAGTGTTGTTCCTGGGCTATGAGCTCAATAATGAAGGTCACAGTCTAGCTCTGCACTTCTTGGAGAAATGCGCACAGCTGCGCACTCCTACAACACTAAAGAAACTACAGTCCTTGCTGGGATTTTGGAATTTCAGGCGCACATATATTCCCGAATATGCCCAGCGTATCAAGCCATTGTATGCTTTGATACAACCTCCTTTAACCAAATTGTGCTGGCTGCCTGAACATTCAGCCGTTTTGCAATCATTGCAGGCTGATCTTCTAGAATCTAAATTCTTACTGACTCGTGATAACCACACCAACCTGGTGATAAGAATCATCCCTGTGGCGGTGGGTTTCACATACCTTACTTTTAACAAAGGTGACACAGTACCTATCGCTTACAAGTCACACTTGTACACTTCGGCTGAAATGCGGTTTTCCACTGACTGGTTACTGTCAGTAACCAGTAAACACATGTTGGTTGTTACCCCGTATCCTGCACTAGAGGCAGTGACGAAAGCCAGTGTACCCAATTCTAAAGCTTTGCATCCACGGTGGGTACAATGGGCTGCATCATTGACATCTCCGGATGTCACGTTTATTTTTGATGCCACCTTCCAGTCACAAGAGTTTTTGCAGTATGAGTTTGTTCATCCTGCTCCGTTGACTATGCGGCCTTTGGAGGATTTCCATTGTATCATTTACACTGATGGTTCAGCGCAAGTTGAGCATGGGTCTAAGCACGTATTCGTCTCAGCTTGCGCCATTGTGGTTGGTACCATGGTGAATGATGAATTCAAGTCCGATGTCGTACATACGCAGACATTAGGGGACTATAACGCCCAATTGGCAAAGCTCCAAGCTCTGATGCTTGCATTGGAGTACGCAGATCCTGGTGTGACTACTCTCATTGTGAGTGACTCTTACTACTGTGCCCAGTCTTACAATGAAAACCTGTTCTTTTGTATTCAGAATGATTTTCGTGATTCCAAGGGTAGCACAATAAAACATAAAATGATCTGGGTCCGAGTGACTGGTCTTAAAGAGCAACTGCTGTTCGTGTATGTAATTCATACTCTCGGTCATCAACGTGTGGGAGTTCACACTGTTGGCAATAGTTGTGCCGATGAGGCCGCAAAAACAGCAGTTTCGATATATTTGGTTGCAGCAGTTACACGTTCCAAAAGTAAGATTGATGATGACATCCTGGCTGTTGCCGCTACTGAGAGGGGAGGTAAATATCCTAAGGGGTTACCTCCAAAGTATTCTTATCATCTAAGTCCTGATAAAGTTCCTTATGTGAAAATACTGGACGTTGGTGAAAGATTAATTCCCAACGCGGGCCGCAGGTCCACACTGATTTCAGCTGCCCACGAGATTTTTGCGTCTGCGCATGCAGGCGTTTCGGCTACTGTTTCTTAGTGACAACAACATTTCTGGTGGCGGGGACTGTACAAACAGACGCGTGAATATGTCCTTCAATGTGACATTTGCCAGCAGATCAAACTTTCGACTGCTACGCGTCCGCCCCAGACACAGTTGTACATTTCTAATAGACCACTTGGTTGTCTTTATTTAGATCACTGCGGTCCTTTTTCCTCTGATACTGCGTATAAGTATATCTTAGTTGCAGTTGGTTCTTGCACACGCTTTGTTTGGGTGTGGCCACACCGCAGCGCTGATTCGCGAACTGTCATAAGAGACTTGCGTATCTTTGTAGGGATTTTTGCCTGTGGCACCTTCCATTTAGATCAGGGTCCAGCATTCGCCTCTAAGGAATACAAGGATGCCACGACTTCGTTGGCGGTCCAAGTCAAGTTTTCGTCTCCATACCAACCTGAGGGTAATAGTGTTGTGGAACGAATGAACCGCGATTTAAAGCAATCTTTGACGGCTAGGGTTATAGGTACTGGAAGGAACTGGCTGGCCCATCTCAATAGCTTACAACGTGCACTTAATAATCTCCCTAGAAGGTCTCTGGGTGGCCGGACCCCATACAAAATGCTCTTTGGTTTCAAAATGCTCGTCCCAGACCTTGAAGGTCTAGACCAGGCGGCGGTTGCTGCCCCCTTTGACGTAGATGAACATTGTCATATTTTACAGAATCTACAAGAGACAAGAGACAGTTTTGCAAAGGAACACTTGCCCTCCACATCTGATGCTGCGTTGCAGATTCCGGTAGTTGGCTGGCTACCCGAGTTGGAGAACTGGTTCGAGAGAAGATCGAAAACAAGAAAGAGTTCGGTCCCTCATATTGAGCTCCAGTTCCTGTACTTGGCGTGCAGGGCACAAGAACAGTCATTTTACCACCACTTCCAGGTCATAAAGAAAAAAGGTATATCTCCATTGACAATGTCAAACTACACAGAGTGGCTGATTCTTCTTAGTATGACACCAGCAGTCTCCTGTCCATCTTTTTGAGACATTCAGTTTTGGCCCCGGCTTTTTAATTCCAGGCATGACGTTGCCCTCGAGATGCCTGCAGTTTCCAGTCCTTTATTGAGTTCTCCACCTGATGTTCATCTTGATGAGACTGAATATACTTACCCCACATACTTATTGATGCCTGATTTGCAAAATTGTTTGGCTACTGAGTCCAGATTTTCATTTGACACTGACTCTAACACATCTAAGACCCCTTCAAAAATTTCTGTTTTTGCAACATGGTTTAAAAAACATTTTTTGATTCCTCCTTGGACCTACATTTGGTTGGTGCTTTTTTCAATGTACTTGTTCATGTCAATTGGATTTGTGGTGTATTTTTTCCGTCTTGTCAACGGACACTATGTTGAGGAAAGAATATGTATTCTACACATTAATGGAACATTGGCACCCCATTCCTCATCGCACAGATTGATGAGGGGCCTGGCTTTTGTTAACATTACTGCTTGACCCATCTTCGATGGGATAGTGGGGGATGCTGTTAGATTTCAAATCCACAGACCCACGGAGGTTATAAATGTCCCAAATGTCCTAAGGGTTTCTATGGTAGATGTGATTAAACAAAATATACGTTCTGATGATTGGGATGTTCAGGCCGTAGAAGCTTTGTTTTCTGATATGAAATATTATGCTGCCTTTGATGCTGAGGATTTGTATTTAGATTCTGCAAATTATGGTGGTTTGTTTTGTTATCAACACTTTGGCAATCACTACCTGCATAAGGCTAATACCAGGCGGAATATGGTTAATTATACACAATGGGAACATTGTCCCACTCCTGTTGAGGGCAGCTTCAATTCTCTTTTAAAGAGGTTCACCTATTTTACTGATTTTGATCAGTCAAATCCCAATGCATTTTATTTTAAAATGACCGAGAAATCCACTTCCAAGGTTAGACTTACCCACACGAAATTATTATATTCGAAGTCCTTTCTAGACCAATTGGCTGATGGGGGCTATGAACTGTGGAAGGATTCGTTCTAAAAGTTGGCAATGTTGTTTTTGAATTCTACAATTTCACAAACGACTTTCTTTGGATTGGCTACTACTAAAAAATTAAATACTCCTTCTTTTTCTTAATTAGAGGAATACTCCGGTTGGAATAATATTACCAATTTTTCAATTTGAGAATTACAGACGCTGCTATTGAATTCTACCTTTAACATATCCAGCTTGGATCCTAACGGTTGGTTGCTGTGGCACAAAAGTGCAGATTCTTGTCAACATTGTTTTCTGGGTTTAGCTCAAGGCTACACACAGGTTAGGGTGGATCCCCGTTTTGAAAGTGGCCATTCTGTGACTACCTATTCTGTAGGCAAATTATGTCAGAGTTGGCTCAAACATTCCACTTTAGCATCAGTTAAGCTGCATTTATCTAAGTTGACTGACTGTTGATCTGAATGATTTTGTCAAAGGCCCGGCTTCCAGCAGATCTAAGAGATGGATATATGCTGTTTATAACGAAGTTTGGAAACTGTCCCAGATTGAGGCTGTTTCTCGCATTAGAGCAATAGATCAAGTGAATTTAGAAAAAGTGCTAGCAGTTGTAGATAAAAGCATTAACACATTTTCTTCCCGCATTTACACATTTGATAATATAGTTTCATCTGTTGTTGATATTGTGCAGGAAGATGTGTCTGTTTTGTACCATGGTCAAAATCAATTGCGCTCTATTATGCAATTTGCCTGGACTTTGCAGACGTTGAAGTCAGGAAAAGTGCCCTGTCACTAAATGAATACATCATCTTTGTTTGCCCCTTTTTAATTTAACTGAAAAGCAACATTTTATGTCTATGAAAGATGCAACTTTTTCTATGTTACACTTTGAGAAGTTGGAACCTTTGCCGTTTTCTGTGGCCGAAACAAATTCTGCAGTGTGGCTAGTCCACGGGTTAATAACATTACCTTTCCCTTTGTTCAAATTCGAAGGTTGTATGAAGTACTACGCAATTGGTAGATATGAACCTCTGGTCACTGCTTATCTTCATGAAGCTTGGTCACTACCATTTACCTATAGGTGCCTTACGGAGGGAAAATAGGTTTATTTAAATAGAGAGGATTGCACTACAACACCAGATCACTCATTAATGTGTTGGAATATCCAATTGCATGGCTCTTGTAATCAGAATGAGCCAAAGTTAGCCTGTATTTTGAAAGGTACACCAGCACCTGCTATCATACCCACATTCACATTACTAGCAAACGGTAGTTATTTACTTTTAAATAATGAGGATTGTTGTGGGATGGTAGCTGGCATTCCTTACGTGGTTACAGTCAGTGAACGTGTAGTCTACTGTAAAAACGTAATGTTTCCTCCTCCGCATGGGAAGCTAGATGTTTCCATATGGCCGTCGATTCTGACCTTTAAAGCAGAGTTCAACAAGATGAGTCGCATAAGAGCTCTATTGTCTCAGAAAGAAGTCGCCCTCACATCTGCTAATGAAACATTTGTCCTTCACGTGGCAAACACCCGCACCGAAGTGCAAGCTTTATTTGATACGGATTTGCCCTTGCATTCCAGTGAATTAATTCACACTATCTTTATTGCGTCCTCCACCACAGGGCTGGCTCACTTTTTTAAAGTTGTTAGCAGTGGCCTTATGACTTCTTTTCAAACTATATTTGGTATGTTCCCGGCATTTTTTCTTTCGTTTTTTTCCAGCCTGTTTGGTGGATGTCTCTTAATGCTCCCTCTGGTTGCAGGCATACTTCTGTTGTTTTGTTTATTTCAAAATGTATGCACGTTATGTGTTTTGCGAGGAGATCTATCACGGCTGCTGCTGCTCCGCAACCGAATGCTTGGATATTATGGAGCGCTGCCTCTTGCTACACTGAGCTTATGGATTATCGTTTCGATTTTCCTTTTTCACATGCATCCAGCCTGTCTGTCATTGCCTGAGTTGCGATTTTGACTGAGTCCTGGATTTGTGTCTGTGCAATACGGTGTCTCCCAATGCAGATTATGATCAACTGATGAGCCCCTTAGTTTCTCATGAATTGGTTTGTTCTGGCGGAGGGATTAAGGCCTTTGCAGCGATGCATGGAGTCCATTGGACGTTGGAATGTGTTCGCGCGGCGCATGATTTCTTGGCCTGCAGTTACATTGAAGAAGACCCGAGTTGGTCTCTGATAGTGCTAGAGGCTCCGGTTATTGAGGAACATGTATGTTCCTTCCCTTTGCTAAATTGGATGGCTGAAATGTTTTCAGATGGTAACAATGACTTCCTATTGGAGGCTGTTGCGACATACTATGCATATACACTGTTGGAATGAGATGCGTTTCCTCTTTTACCGCTTTCGTGACCAACGTCACATGTTGGACATCGGATTATTTTTAGATATTTTTGCCATCTTCATTTTTTCCGAGGCACATTGGCTTCACTGTTCCCGTTAAAGTGATTCTTAATTTGAGGTGTTTTCAAAATTTGGAGTGTACTCCTGTTTTTCCACTGTGGCAATTTGAACTTGTTTCTGACTCTCAAACTTGAACTCTGCATTCCAAATTTGCCCCATTCTTATCCGTGCTCAGATCAAGGGAGGGTGTCGTGAGGCTGAGCCTTGCATTCACACAGTGTTAAGTTGACATGAGCTTATTAGAAGTTTAAACAACATTTTTCCAATCTGCTGACATTTTTTAAACACGGCACACACTTTATTAATTATTTAGAGTTTAGCAGAGTGTTTTGCTTCACATGAGAATAATATGTTTTTCTACATTAGTAGCCTTGCTTGGTAAGCTTAGTCTGAACAGTGGCCTTCAAGGTTATTTCAACACTGGTTGTTGTTCAGACTGATCAGTGCACGTTCTAGACATAACACATATGCAGCTGCGGCCATCTCTGATATTGGCGCGTTTAATAATGCACTGCCTAGGCATGATCACACACACTTAGAGAACATTCGTATGCTGAGAGCTGGTGCAGAATCTGATGTGATCCCCTTCTCCTAAATACCAGAGGTATGGGGGCGCCTATGTAATCCCAAGAGACCTTCTGTAGATATAAAATAACCTACTAGCAAGGGAGGGTAAAATATAGGTATATTTTAAACCTGTTTCCATTTAGCATTATAACATGCTTTCTCCCTTTGCATTTTATGGAATAGTAACTATGCTGATAATCTTGTTGCTTATAATATGTCTGCTTGTATTAGCTAAGATACTGCGCATGAGAACACGGCATTAGAAATAAATATTTCAAACTTGCATGTGTCTTCTTTTACTCCCTGTTTTGGACTGGTATGATAGTATACCGAAAGAGTGTTCATGTGTTCCACCTTTCCTGAGGAAATCTAAGTTCCATGTTCTGGGTTGTCTAATCATTGGTGTTATGGAAGAGCTAATGAGACACTGATGCTAGTCTGGTAGGGGATGTTGGGTACTAAGGTGAGTTTTGGCACACCCTGATTCACTAAGGTCCTAAGTTTCTGTGCACAGTTCTGTGTAGGAGCAGAATCCCTGCTACACCCTCATTCTCAATGTATGAGCCAAAAGCATTCGCTTCTCCTCCATCGGTACCTAGAGCCTCAAGACTTCCAGCTCATGATCTCTGATCCTCTGGTTCTCCTGTAACTCCTCTGGAGAGAGTCCCCTACTGGAATGATTGCTGCCAGCCCTTGAGGCTGGTCTGCCCACTGGCAGATCCTGTAACCTAAATCCATCCCACCTAAGGTTCTCCCCTCCATTCTCAGCATCTGTCTCCTCCGCCTCTTTGGCCTCCCACCAGGCCTTCGAGGCTTCCTGCAGCTCCTCCTTCCTAGAGCTGCTTCTCAGGGCGCAACCAAAATCCTTGCAAAATTGTCTGAGCTCATCCTTTTTGTAATAATATAGCTCCTCAACACGAAATTCCAATTCTGCTTTCTCATTTGCTGCACTCCCCTTTGGAGACATGACGCTTCCTGGGCATTACACAAAAATGGAACCAAAAAACCCAAAAGTTCAGTATGTGACTGCGTTATCTGCGCTGAACTGGTGATGTTCACCAATCACTGTGGGTCAAGTGTAAATACAAGTTCAAATCCTCACCGCTGCCCACCAATGTTAGAAACAGGATTTCTGGTTGGCTGAGGCTTGCGTCAAAGACAGGTAGAAACCACCACTCTAGTCAGGGTAAGGGGGAAACACACACTGATGATAACCCCTGCTCATCCCCTTGGTAGCTTGGCACGAGCAGAGAGGCTTATCCTCAAGGCAATGTGTAAAGTATTGCACCAACACTCACAGCAATCCATTGAGCACCACAAATGGACACTACACCAGTGATTATAAAAATAAAAATATCTTTATATAGCTTAAGCAAATCACAAACGCCCCAAAAATGCACATACAAAAAATACTACCTTTTTTTTCTGAACGCCTCTTGAAAAATATTCACTTTGGTTTCCTTATAAAAACAAACTGGTAGGTTGCTGTTTGTCAGAAGCAAAATTCTGTAAAGTAGCAACAGCGCTGGTGTCTTTAGTCCCTACGTAGCTCTTTTATCATTTGCACAGTTCTGTCAGCAGAAACCCACATTGTAAGCCCAAAGTTCACCTCAGTATTTCTCCTTCGTGCTCGTGGGGAAAGTTACTGGGAAAACCAACTGCAGGCTTAGATGGTGATGTCTGCAATACAAGGCAAATATCTCCCAAGTGCGGGCCCCTTTTGGATCGGTGGTAGATAAATGCGCAGTCAGGTGCGGTACTGACTTTGTCCTCCGTGATTGAGGGAAATATGCCCCACATATGATTTAAGTAGGCCCAGATGGTTTTCTGCCCAGGTCCAATACTGCCACACTTCTAGGTGACGAGTCCAGGCCCTCACGATCCCCTTGTACTGAAGCTGCCACCGTCAGATTCCCCTGCAGTCCCCGGCAGCCCCGCCGACCCTCAACCCACTCTCAGCACACTCACGCAATAGTGCGGCTGGTGTCGGTTTACTTGGGGTGTCGATCTCGCGCCGTCAGTTGGTCCGTTGCAGGTCATAGCTGTTTGTTGAAACGGGGTCGGGCTGCGGGAAGACGCCTCGTGCTTCCTGGGCTTCAGCGCTGCTCCTCCTGGTGACAAGCCCCTCGTTGCTTAGGTAACGCTCCACTCCTTCCTGCTTTCGGTGAGGCTCCTTCTGGCAGCGAGCTCTCTGTTACCTAGGTGCCGCCCCGCGCTGGGACAAATCCCAGCACGGCTCTATGATGACGCGACTGACCCCTTCTCTGTGGCGGCCAGGGAATCTTCACGGCTCTTTACTCCCGGTGAACCTGGAGTCCGGCTCACAGACTTCAATGCTAACGCGAGCATGACTCCTCACTTGGCAAAGTCATCCATGCACAGTCCGGCTCGCAGATTCCAACGCTACTGCGAGCCTTACCTCTCAGATGGTGTCTCCCACTGCCGCCAGTGTTTCGGATAGATCACGGCGGACCCCTCCTCCACACAGCTGCTGTACAGGCTGAATGGGGCATCCTTTTCTCGACTTGAGCGCGGTTTCCTCTCGATGCGACAAGAGCGGTGAAATCGGGCACGCAGTACTTGGTTGCTCGCACTGTCAGCCCCTCGATGCTCAGTGCCAGGGAGCTGATGTGTAGACACACACACACCGTGTTACAGCCCCCTGATCCTCCAAGGCCTCTCAGTGCAGATTGGAGCACGTGCAGGCAGAGGCGTACAGCGTGGAGGCTCAGAGTAATCCCGATCGTCAAGTCAGACAGCAGGCTTCACATAGATGGTAATCTGGGCTCAGGCACATGTACCCAGACGGATGAGGTTAATTCTGAAACTTTTGTGTTCCTGAGTTTTAACAGGAGACCAGCTCTCTTTTGGCCCTTGGAGACTCTCAAGACACAGCACACAGCAAAGTCCTTAATTTTTCAAGCAGGGGTGGGACACAGCACACATCAAAGTCCTCACCCTTAGTAGATTCAGCAAACTGTAGGTCAGCCCCACAACACACAGCAAGGGCAGCCTTCCTATCCAGTCTCTTCAGTTGATCTCCTTGGGTAGAGGTTCCTCTTGACTGTAGAAGTGTAATTTTACAGGGGTTTCAGGTCTTATTTTTATACCCCAAATGACTTTGTTCTTCATGTGTGAGGGGTCCAAGATCCAGTCCCAAACAGTTCTGGGTGCCCTCTGCCAGGGCAGGTCTTCTTCCTTTGTGAGTGTGGGCCAGGGCTATTAGACACATCGCAGGAGGTGGGCCCAGTATTGTGGAAGGCAGACACAGTCCTATTCAGGCCCAGGTGCAACTCCTCCCACCACTCTAAGTGTAGATAAGTCTATTCAGCCTAGGGCTGACCCCCAGCCCCTGTCACTCACAAACCAGACAGTCAATACACAAACAGGCAGAGGTTCACAGAAAGGTTGAACAGGAAAATAGCCACTTTCTAAAAGTGCTATTTTTAAACACAGGAATTTAAAAACCTTCTTTCCTAAAAGATGCGTTATCAAATTCTGAGTTCAGGGGCACCCGACTTCAGCCCTCTATCTTGCTCCTTTAGGGAGAGATGCAGGTACACATGGGACACAGCATTCCCTATTCTATCCTATGGGCAAGATGGCCGTTCACTAATGAAAAACTAAGGGGCATATCAACAAGGGGGCGTTAAAAGTTGTTCACCGTTTTCGGTCGAAAAACGGCGATAATTCTAACACCCTATTAGCAAGGACACACTAACGAGTGATTTCATGCTTCTCCGCCCTTTCCCTCAATGCCCAGCTTTGCATCTCTAATGAGATGCAAAGTGGGCGTGCCTCCCCAGCGTAATTTCTCCTATTATCAAGCCTCACGCAAAGCAGCATAGCGACAAGAAAAGTAGCGATAATCTCTGTTATCACTACTTTCCTTATGCCTGCTTTCAAACTGACTTAGCTATGACTTAGCTATGATATCCTATGGAAGGTGGATATCATGGCTAAGTATGTGAGGCCCTATCAGCAAGCTATCGCAAAAAGTTGTGTGATTATCACTGGATTTCCAGCGATAATCACACAGCTAGGCAGCTTAGCGATAATTATTGCCCCCTCTTGATGATATGCCCCAGAATTGGCAGTATTTCACTATCAGAATATGTCACCCACACTAGTACATGTTCTACCTTTCACATACACTGCACCCTGCTCAGGGGGGTACCTTGGGCCTACCATAGGGGTGTCCAATGTGTAAGAAAAGGGAAGGGTCAGGCCTGGTCAGTGTGTACACTGGCCAGAACAACATGGCAGTTCACAGACTTCGCACAGGCACTCCGGTGGCAGGCCTGAGACACCATTTTAGGGCTACTCGTGTGGGTGGCACAATCAGTGCTGCAGGCCCACTAGTAGCATTTGAATTACTAGCCCTGGCACACTCAGTGCTCTTTACTAGGGACTTTATCAGTAAAACAAATAAGCCAATCATGGATTACCAATCACAGTAATAATTTACAGGGAGAGCATATGCACTTTAGCACTGATCAGCATTGGTAAAGTGCTCAGAGTCCTATTGCCAACCACCACAGGTCAGGAAAAACAAGGGAGGAAGAAGCAAAACGTTTGGGGGTAACCCTGCAAAAAGGGCCATTTCCAACACTTATTAAAATAAAACCCCTTTTCTCTGGAAACATGTACGTCATATGTGGATTTTGGGGTAAAAAAAGATTAATATTTTTTTACGGTCATAAATATTAATTTTTATACCAAGAAAATATGTATTTTACCCCAAACATTTTTTTAACATGAGGAAAGATTTTAGTCACCACGGTGACACCTCTCTTTTAAAAAAAAACTTGTTTCTGGAATGGTCATACATATACATCATATGCAGAACTGTGGGTCATAGGCTTTTTTGTCTAATGGTTCAATTCCAAGTCACCTCCTAGGTAGAATAGAAACCTTTGCTTTATGGGTACTCGGATGCCCTGAGTGCCTACACTTTTTTGTATCATTTTACGCACTGCTTTCTTCCCCTCTAGCATCAAACCTTTCTTCAAAACATCATACACTCCCCATAGATGCTTCTCATGCTCCATCTCATCCTTAGAAAATATCATCTTGGACACATTTAACACATTTTTCCATGTCCTTAAACAGATGGAACATGGCCTCTGGAATACAGATACCTCAGAGGGTAATCCAAAAGGCATTAGTCTAAATTGAAATAACCCCTATGGCATAATAAATGCTGTTAGATGACGAGAATCCTCAGTCAGCTCAATCTGGTAGTATGCTGACCTCACATCCAAAGTGGAGAACACTCTGGCACCATCCAACATGCAAATGACCTCATTGATGTTGGGCAAAGGATGACAGTTTCCAACAATGTTGGCATTCACAGCTCTCAAGTCCACACAGAGTCTGAGAGAATCGTCTGGTTTACATGCCAAAACTACCGGAGACACACACTTGGACGACTCTATTTCTTCAGTCACTCCCTCACTCACCAGTCACAGCAACATTTGTTGAGCTCATCCCTCACATTGATGGGCACATTGCATAACTTCTTTATAACAGGCTTAGCATTCGATTTGAGTTTGATTTTGTGGGAATAACCTTCCAGTTTTCCCAGCCTCTCAGTGAAAACTTTAGGGAATCTTTCTACAATACCTCTATCAATCTTCCCTTCTTCTATTATCAAAACTGGTTCCTGATTTCTTGTGTTGAGAATTATTCCCAGCTTCCACTGATCCTTCCAACCAAGGACATTCACTCCTTTAGGTGCCACATAAAACTTTATAACCGCATCCCTTCCATTAAACAGGATGTCATTATCAACTTAGCCAACAATGTGAAAAACACTCCCATCAAAACTCTCAGCAATGATGTGTGAAGGTTTCAGACCTTCCACGCTCCATACATGTCCAAATTTATGAAGGAAATATTCAGTTGTGACAATTGTTCATGAAGACCCAGAATCCACCATCAGCTCTAAATCAACACCATTAATATTCACAACACACTTTGGGGAGTTCTTAACCGCCTCCTCTATATTCTCCGCTACCCCATCAGAAATAGACACAACCACCCCTCTGACTCCCTCCCATTCCTTAACACACCCTTTTACATGTTCCAACCTTCCTTCATCACAAAGACTTCCACTTGCAAGATACAATACCCTACTCTTATTACCCAAATTACTACTTCTTCTCAAATCACGACACACCCTGGCTAAATTGCCACACTTTACACATGTTTTCCCAAAAGCAGAAAAACGAGGTGAGTAGCAATGTGAGCCGCACTACCACAGCAATAACATGAAAGCCTGTCATCCTTGATATATTTCTTTCCTTCAAACCTGTTGCCCCTGTCAGCTGTAGTCCTTTTGAATTCTTCATACCTTTTTTTAACCACTCCTCCATGGGTTTAAAAGCACCATGCGCACCTTCTGTACAAACCACATCAACTTCATCTTTGTTGACTTTCTCTGACGCATGCAGAGATTTAATCGACTTTTCAGATTGTTCCAATGCCTTGGCCGTGGTAATCACATCCTGCAGCTTGGGATCCCCCATGACCCACAATTGTTCTAGCACTTTTCTACTTTTCACATGCACTATAATTTGATTCCTCATCATCTAATCAGTTATCACTCCAAAATTGCAATGTAACTATAACCCCCTCAAAGCAGTTAGAAACTCATCAAAACTCTCCTCACTCCCTTGTGCTCTGCTGTAAAACTTGAACCGGTTCAAAGCTACACTAGCTGTTGGGTTTAATCTATTCTCCAACCTTATCAGTCCCTCCTGAAAAACATTAACTTCCTTGTCATCACCCTACCACTGCATAGGAATATGTGGTACAGTGTGAAAGGTCAACTGTCCTTCTGAACTCAAACAATGCAGGAGGATATTTTTTCTTGTGCTCATTCGGCATATCATCATCATCGATAGCCGTCATGTGTGTCAAAAACTCTTCTTACCAACGCATCCAGGGAATGGTTGGATCCCTTTATTTTGCAGAAACTTAGTTGTAGGCTCAAACTGCATGCTTGAAGACGAACGACACAAAATGACAATCTTTAGTTAACATAGTGTACAAATCACTGTGAGAATATGCACAAATAAGGGAGTACGCCCCGGGACTACATTACCCGGCAGGCTTAGCGGCGGCACGCAAATCACACGGAACCAGAGCGCCCGAAGGCGCATTTAAACAGCGGAGATCCCGGCAGGAGCGGGAGACGACTTACCTGTCATGCCGACACCGCCAGGAGTCACGAGAGAGGCCAGGACCAAACGCCGCCACCGCCAGGAGTCACAACACGCTAAGCCTCGCGCCGCCGCCCCGGGACTACGTTACCCGGCAGGCTTAGCGGTGGTGCGCAAATCACATGGAACCAGAGCGCCCAAAGACGCATTTAAACAGCGGAGATCCCGGCAGGAGCGGGGGATGACTTACCTGTCACGCCGACACCGCCAGGAGTCACGAGAGAGGCCAGGACCAAACGCCGCCACCGCCAGGAGTCACAACACGCTAAGCCTCGCGCCGCCGCCCCAGGACTATATTACCCGGCAGGCTTAGCGGCGGCGCGCAAATCACACGGAACCAGAGCGCCCGAAGGCGCATTTAAACAGCGGAGATCTCCGCGTCGCGGGACGCCGGGGCGAAGCCCGGGCCAAGGGCGGACCCGTTTAAGCCCGTTCAAGACCGAGCAAGGACGGGACGAGCCAGACCACTAACATCTCCAGTACAGGCACAAGGTTAGTGTCAAATTAGATCATCTTTTGTGTGGTCCATATGGTTGGGAGGACTAGTAATCTTACATCATTGAGCATGGACACTCCACCAGAGGCAGCCCTTAATGGTAGAAGGTCTACAGGAGGCTCTCTTTTGGGAACACTGGATAATTTCTTGATTAGGGTATCGTAAGCCCTTGCCAAGGATATAGAACTTACGGAAAAAAGACTATCCTTGGACACCCTGTTTGATAAGCGTTCATCTTTGGGGAATTTGGTAACAGCTAGATCACCGTTACCTCGGCAGGAAGATATCCAGGGAACACTCCCTCCGTCGGGGGTGGTGGAGATTATTTCTTCTCTCCACCTAGATCTTACGGATGAGCTAAGCATGTCTTCATCTATGTCTTTACTCCCCCATCCTGGTGCTCGAAGAGTCCCCTCACCTAACATCAAAACCCGCTCAGCCTATAATTTAAAATCAGGCCTGGCACAGATAGAGGGGGGTTGTTAGCTAAAAGAAAACGTCCCGGTCCATCGATACAAGCTGAGGGTAGGAAAGCAAAGTGTCCAAAGAAGACTGCTCCAAAGGAGGTCGTAGTAGTAACGTCATCTGGTAGCCAAACTCAGACTGTACCACCTATTATTGAAGGTCATGGAGGGTTACAGGTACCTGTAAGGAACGAGTCACATCTTGATCTGGGCCAACCATTTTGGAAAAAAATGGAGGGAACCATTAAAAAGCTATGCAACCCAATATATGATCGGTTGGAGTCTATTGAAAATAGGCTGGTGTGTCTAGAACTTTTATTATCAACAGTCCAGAAGCAGGTTGGATCACGGCGTAGTGTTCCAAACCTGCAACGAAAATCACCAATAGCTCAAAACCCACCGGACTCTTCCAATTATGGGGCAACCAGTGAGGGGGCCAGAGTCCCTGAGGCAGTTAACGCGGTGACTTCTCTGGCATCACTGCCATCTACACTGCCAGATACTGGGAGCATAGTGGGGACGGAGCAAGGGCCTCATGTTACAGAGAATAGACCAGCAGTACCTTCGTCAAATCCATCTTTGGGGCCTGTAACAAGTACCGTGGGGCCTGTAACAAGATCTGTGGCTACCCTACCGACTATTGATCTCCCACCTGAATCAGCACCGTATGTGGTAATATTAGTGGGAGTACCTCCAGTAGCCCAGGGCAACCGAGAAACTTACGGGGAGCTGAAAAATAAGTGTGTCTTTTGGCTCAACATGCATCGCCCATTACCACCGAACATTCTTACAGAAATTCTGTTTGCAAGGAGAGTGAACTGGTTGGGAAGGAGCCCTAAGTCTTCTGAAGGGGACTGTGTCATTATTAACTTCAAAGACTGGAGAAGTGTAAACTACATTTGTAGCTGGCCACGATCTGATCAGTCCCCCCAGATACAAACTTTCCCCCTATCATATTTCTATGGCCCCAGGGTACCCATTAGAAGGAATGCTTTTAGATCGGGAGAGCAAACTAATACATGCCCTTTGGGCAATTTAAGGCTGTTCAATAGGTTTGAGGCTTTTTCGGGGTTGGGCGAGTGTGACTGACGCTATGTGCCCCAAAATACTGCATTAAGTGATGTGTCTCCAGGTATAGGTGAGGATGGGTGTGATAAGTGGGTAGCTGAAGTGACCGCCAATGATTGCAGATGCATAGAGAAAGGTGCCTGCAGCTCAGTCATGACAGGTACTGGAAATATAGTTGAGACTTTAGGAGTGGGAGGATTGTCTATGCAGAACGAGGAATTCCAAGCACCCGTGAGTATTCCAGTATCAGGAAATTTAGTTTGTGATCATGCTGGGGTGGTATGCCAGACATCGTTCATTTCATGGAATGTGGCGGGCGTGGGGACCAAACTTAACTCACCCGCCTGGTTGGAATTTATTGATAAATTTGACATTTGTCTGCTCCAGGAGACTTGGGCGATTGATCCTGTGTTTAAAGAGGGTTATCTAAATTTGTATGTCCCCGCAGTTAAAAGCCACCCAGGTCGCCCTATGGGGGGCCTAGTTATTTGGGTTAGTCTTAACTGCTATAGCCACTTACTCCCTGGGTCAAATTGCGATATTCTTACCGTAAGGCTTTCCTTCCCTCCGAATTTGAAAATTTACATTTTTAATGTCTATGCTAGGGGTCTCCCAGGAGGCAAAAAATCCGAGGTGGTAGTAGCCCTGGACACAATGCTTCAGGCAACCCCTGGAAATGTACTACCATTAATAGCAGGTGATTTTAATACCACTTTCGAGCCATTGGGCCCCGATGATATGCACCTGACAGATGAAGAGGATAGCAGATGGGGAGTTCCCCAGCTAGACACTAACCCTATAAGTAAGTGGACCGAGGCAGCAATCTAATTGAAGGGCCTCTGTATGGGGCATCAGTTGAGGGCAGCTAATGGCCGCACACCTTCGGATAGAATGGGCAAAGGAACGTTTGATAATGGTATTAGAGCAAGTCACATAGACTATATACTTGTTCCTCTCAAGCTGTGGTACACCCTTCTTGACATGGAGGTAGTGGACCGCATTGAGAGTGACCATAACCCCATCTCCGCGGCGTTTAATTTGGGTTTAAAGATGGTGGATGAAACGTCTAGGGGTCCCATTAAGTCGAACCTAGTTCTAGCTAATGATGAGCGACGCTTAAAGTGGTGCCAGGTGGTAGAACATCAGGATATCATTACAGAAATTGAGGAGGGTTTGGAAGGTGTCCTGGCGACTATGGAGGTTGAACCTAATGATGGGCTCCCGTATAGAGCTTTTATGGAGGCCCATGATATTTATTTTACTAGTCTGAAAAGCTACTTCTGTAAGACTCGTAAAGGAAAAAGTGTGCAAATTCGAAGAGCAGAGAGTTGGTATGATGGCTCCCGTCGTAAAGCTAGGGGGGAGCTATCTAAAGCATTAAAATCAAAGGACCCAAGTGAAGTAAAGGTGGCCAGAGCCAACTATAGGCACAAACAGTTTATTGCTAAAAAAGCATGGGAAGAGTCTAGTTGGCAGGACCTTAAAGAAGCTTGTAAAGCTAAAATCACAAAAGCTTTTTGGGACTTTTTTTAAATGGGGTAGGGATGGACAACATGAGACACCCCAAAATAATGTAGCACAAAGTGCATGGGTTGAGTACTTTAAACCACAATATGCCGCCAATGAAGCAGGAGGTACAGAGGGAACACGGGTCCACGTTTTCTACAATGAAGTAGTATTCACAGTAGGAGATGTGGACAGAGCGTTAGATCTGGTGACCACGCGCCGCGCACCTGGAATGGATTGTGTCCCCGCTGACTTGTTTTTATACAATAAGGGAAGATGGCAGTTGTATATCATTCATTTGGCAAATGCCATCGCCCAGGGGATGGAAGTCCCACTTTCATGGAAATGCGCGGAAATAGTTCCGGTGTTTAAAAAAGGGGACAAGTCGTTAGCAGGTAATTACAGGACCATCAGCCTGATCGACTCTGTCCAAAAAATCATGGGACGGCTGGTTTTGGGAAAAATCCAGACGTGGATGGATGATAATAACATCTTGAGTCACCTCCAGGCTGGGTTTAGACCCAAGACCAGCACTATAGACCAGGTCTTCCGATTTATTATTTTATTTTGGCGCACTGTGGTTTTGGACAAAGGTACCCTTTATGCCTTCTTCGTAGATTTAAGGGCGGCTTTTGACTTGGTGCCCCGCAACAAATTGTGGCTAGTGCTGGAGGAATTAGAGATGCCCCCTGAGCTGTTGTGTTTGGTCGTCTGGTTACATGAGGATACGTTTGCTCGGGTACGGTGGGGGGGCCAGGGAGATGTTACGGAACCCTTCCCTGTTGGACGAGGGGTGAGGCAGGGCTGCGCCTTGGCGCCTACCCTGTTCTCTCTCTTTGTGAACGGGGTAGCGAGTTTTCTCTCCCTGGTCCCGACCGATGCCCCTGTGATGTGCGGTGAGCGAGCCCTGATCCTCATGTTCGCGGACGACACCTTATTAATTTCAAAAACTCCCAGTGGCCTGCAGCGTGCTCTTAAGCGCTTTGAGGACTTTTGCCTAGAAGGGGGTTTGGAAATAAATAAAGCCAAAACCAAGTATATGGTCCTTACTGACCGTAAATCTACTGGGTGTACCAAACCCTATAGAGGGAGGATATACATGAACAATTCCCCGTTTGAACAGGTTGAAGCTTTTACCTACTTGGGGGGTCACCCTTCAGAAATATCTGGGTTGGACTAGCCAACTAGAACTAGCAGTCCTTAAGCATCGCCAGCAGGCAGGTATCCTTCTTAAAAGGTTTAAATCTTCTGAATCAAAACCCATTAGCCCACTGCTAGAAATATATGGGATGAAGGTACTTAGTTCGGCTCTTTATGGAGCTGAACTATGGGGTTTTGAAAAACTGGGGAGCCTGACACAAGCAGAAAATGAATTCCTAAGAAAAGCGACTAGTGTCCCGATAAGTACCCCGTTGTTACCTTTAATGTGGGATCTAGGGAAAAAATCTTTCCAAGATCTTGCTTTCCTGGGCCCACTTCTGTATTGGCGCAGGATATGGACCACAGAAGAGCTTCAGCACTATGCAGAGGGCCTAAATGAAATAATAGCTAAAGATTCCTCCCCAAAAATACGTTGGCTAAAGGCCATAAAGTCTCTGCTAATTAGCCTGGGGATGAGGGAACTTTGGGATGACCCGTCAAATGCGGTTTTTCCCTCTAAAAAAGATTTAAAGATAAAATATTGGGAGATGGTTACATTAAATGCAAGAACGAAGGGCCTCTCCCTGCACCTTACAGGTCGCTTCCTGGAATTCAAGGGATACCCTAAGCTGGAATCGTATTGGGATGCCATCAAAAAGCAGCTGGACCGTAAACTTTATTTTCAAACTGGAGTAGGCTCCCTTCCAACAAGGTCATTCACAGCTAATTGGGTAGGCGAAAATCATCATGATAAATGCCCTAGGTGTAGAGAAGAACAAGAGACGATAAGTCACCTCCTTTTTTTCTGTCCTCTCTATGTGGCCCCTAGAAAGATGGGGATTAAACCAATATGTAAATTAATAGGTATCCGCAGACATGAGGAGGCGCTACAAATCTTGTGTACAGACCCCAATCCCCCAATTGCCATAGCAGTGGCAACATTTTTAAAATGGTAATGGATAATCCGGGCAAGAGCTCTATCAAATTAGATTGAGAATACCATCTAAACTGTTTATTTACATTGTAAACGCCGGGATGTAGCTGGGACATGAGCCTTGCAATATAGCATCTGACCCACACAACTGATGAGTTTTATAAATTTTAAGGATGTGTTTTTAGCTATGTGATATTCGGCAATTGTCCCTTGGTGTTTAATTCTTTTTTAAATATATTTATTGTATAATCTTTTTTATGATATTTTTTAATCATTGGAAAATGTGAGTTTATGTCTCACTTTTATGACTTAATTGTCGAATAAAGTTTATTTGATTGGATTTGAGTACAAATCACTGAATAGTGCATAAACTGTGGAAACACAAACACTTCTTGAAGTAGTGTGCAAATCACTGTAAGAATCTGCACGACAAGAGTGTACAAATCACTGAAATGATCCGCACCTCAGAAGTGTGTCAATCACTGAAACAATCTGCACTTCATATGTATGCAAATCACAGAAACGATCTGCACTTCATATGTATGCAAATCACAGAAACGATCTGCATCTTACAAGTGTGCAAATCACTGAACTACCATGCACTCCGGTGTAGTGAACACGATGACCTCACAGGTGTGAAGGAAACCACCAAAAGACTGCATTTGGGACGCGCTCCAGTCTTCTTATGAATCACAGGCAGAGCGTGATGACTGTGATAGGAGAACCTAAAGAACATCAAAACAATGCATTATGCGCACTAGTCTCCACTCGGAGTGCAGGCAGAGCATGATGACCTCACTGCTTTCTCCGAGAAAAATGCCAGAAGGAGGCGCATCGTTATGGAAGTGTGGAAGATGGAGGTGTCCACAGGTGAACAGTAAGAAAGAGCCCCTCTTTCCTCCAGTGACAATGCAATGACACGCACACCAGCAGGCAAAAGAGAGCCGGCGCGCGAGGAGTAATTTGAAAAATTATAGAAACAGTCATGGCTCTGACATAACATCAAAATAGCATTGCAAAACTGTGTAGCATTGAAAAAAACAGCGGGAGGCTGCTCGGTCAAGTGTGGAACTTTATAGGCACACACACGAGTAAAAGGTACAGTCTCCTTGAATGAACAGCCACCACATAAAGTTAAACTGCCCTCACACACTTCAGTCAGCACATGTAACAGCGCTCTCTTGGTGAAAATAAAAGTGAAATACAGTACCAGTGACCAATACAGCTCATCCAAATTTTGAAACCGCAAAGACACATAGTGCAGTTCCAAATAATCCCTTCTAGAGAAGAACATCGGGTTCGGCCAAAGACAACACCGCTCCTGTATAAGTGAAAGGGGTAACAGATGTTGCTTCAGCTCGTCACCACTTCCTAACTTCACATAAACTCCAGAAAGTAGATTCAAGATAGTAGCTTTATTCCTTACAGCACAGTACCTTCCAACTGCATCAACCGACGTGACTGGACTGATTCCCAAGCATCCCCACATTCCATAACAGAATTCAGTTACCTCACACAGATGGATGACATAAGGCAAAGACCCTGATAAAGAGCAGTAATGCAGATGTAAATCCAACAGCATCTTTGGTCTATGTGCTATACACACATCCAGCTTACATGCTAGTGATGTACTGCATACAGCATTGGTTGACGGTAGAGCTGGAGAAACAGGGTCACACATAGATGGCTGGCATAACTGATGTAATCAGTGATTTAATCAGGGCTAGAGCCAGCCTAGCCGAGCAAGAAAACAAAGCCTTCTGAGGAGGTAGCCCCTTCCCCTACTTTCAACAGCTCTCATCACCAATGATGCCCTGCTGGCCCCTACTTACATCAGAGGAGTGCCCCCGGGGAGAAGAAATGTTCTAGAGGATGGCAGTGCTAGCAATGGAAGTCTTATTACTATATCTGAAAGGAGACTGTGGATGGATGGGGGGCTCTATACAACCGTTTGCTGCAGAGGACTGAAAGGAATGGAGACCCAAGGAGTCAGGTTGGCATTTGGGCATTAAAAGGGATGGGGTCGAGATCAGAAGGGCAGCTAACTCTGTAAAGATTCCATTCAGCATACAACAAAACAAGAACACAATGAACATTTTGTTTATAGACTATGTATATACAACAGGACAATCCCTTGGTGCTTTAATTTATATTAACACCCAGCTCTGATTATAAACCTGTCTGCTCTGCCAGGATTCGCACCTGTTACTCCATGGACTAACATAAAATGAAAGGGCTCCCTGTCGCTTGGGATAAGGGACCACCTAACATTCCTATATTTCACAGATGTGCATAGGATGAATGTGTGTCTCCCCGATGGGAATAGAAACCTCTGAATATTGTGAACAGAAATGTCATCTGGCTTAAATATTATGTTCGAAATATGGTTTTCCACAAATATCGCTTCCTTGGATGTAGATTTTCTGTAATCAAAAAAAGGTGACATTTTCATAAATAATATATAAGGACATGAAGTTCATTTCAGATGCTATTCTGATGACTGTATTGTTTAATCATACCATAGCGACACATCTATAATGTTTGTACACAGAAAGTAAACACAACCTGGGCCAGCAACACTAAGATTTGTGCTAACAATACTCAACTGATGGGAAGCTACAGCACTGGGTATTTTTCCAAGGAGGAGAAGTTTCAAGGTATGGATATGTATAGTGTCCTGCTTCTCTGCTGGAATGCAGCTGCCTGTTCCTAGGTGACCATCCCTGGAATGTGGAACCTGGCACTTGCTTAGTAATGTTGTGGACTTGTCAGTTGACAGTTGCAAGGATAGGATGATGGATGGTGTCTCTGTTGGTTGTTACCTAATAAAGCCTATTCAAGCCTACTCCGGTCTCTTGACATCTTCTTCATGGTGTCACCCTGATCATACATTGGGCAATGACCGGAAGTTGGCAGAAACCCACGTGTCCATCGGAGGCCCCAACACATCAAGATTACCAGTCTCTACCCAACCCTGCCAGCTGCAGTTCTTGGCGCTGAGTTGACGGCTGCAGAGCTATGTCCTGGAAACATTTGGCTCCCCCTCCCTTGATTGGTGTACAAATAGGGATGGCCATGCGCTCAGCACCATGGACCACCTGGTGTTAAGCTGTTGTGTTCCAGCTTATGCACACCTGTGATGTAACAGGCGTGCAGCGTAAGTCACACGTGACCCTTCTAAATAAAGAGGGGCTACGCACGCACGTACGCCAACTGGCGACGGTGTGCCGAGGGAGTCAACCCAGATCCCGAGAAGGTAAAGGATGTCAAAGAAGCTGCTCCTCCCACCACCGTCACAGAAGTCCGTAGTTTCCTGGGAATGGTCAACTATTGCAGGAGATTCATCCGAGATCTAGCTAATCTCACACTCCCGTTGAGAGAACTCACGAAAGACTCCACGCCCTGGAAATGGAGACCGGAGCAAGCAAAGCCGTTCAAGGACATCAAGGCAGCCCTTTCAGACGCCACCACCTTGGCATTTTTTGACCCCCGGAAACTAACCCTAGTGGCGGTTGACGCCGGTCCAGCCGGACTAGGTGCCGTGCTCATGCAAAAACAGCGGGATGAGGAAGACTGGGCCCCGGTTGCATTTGCCAGCCGTTCACCCTCAGACACTGAACAACGCTATTCCCAGATTGAAAAAGAGGCAATAGCAATACACTGGGGGTGCCGGCATTTTCATCTATATCTGTACGGAAAGCCATTCACAGTAGCCACGGATCACAAACCACTGGTCGCCCTTTTCTCGGGGACCTCGACAAAACCCCCACCTCGCATAGAAAAATGTATGCCACAGCTCCAGGACTACAACTGCCGGGTGGAGTACCAACCAGGATCACGAAATCCGGCGGACTACCTCTCACGGCATCCAAGGGCAGCCACACAGGCGGAAATGGAGGATGCCGCGGATACAGAAGCCTATGTCAGGTGTGTCACTGCACGATCATGTCCACGGCCACTATCCATGGGCAACATCGCGGAGGCTACTCAGAAGAATGACTGTCTACAAAGGGTGCGGAAAGCCCTTCAAAGCGGAAATTGGCACCGGGCCAAGGAGGAGTGGAAAATACTCACACCGGAAGCCCAACGAATCATGGAGAGCCTGCACCATGTGAGAGGAGAACTGAATGAGGATGATACAGGGTGCCTGTTACGGGGTCACCGGCTGGTGATACCCTCCGCCTTGACAGATCAGGTGGTGCAATTGGCCCATGTTGGCCATCAAGGAATGGTCAAAACTAAGGCAAGGTTGATGACCAAAGTATGGTTTCCACTCATGGATGACCTAGTCGAAAATACCGTGCGATCATGCGCAGCCTGCCAAGTCACGGGAGATGTCCCGCGAGAAGCACCCGTCATAGTCGAGCCTCGACCTCAACAACCATGGGAGTGTGTCAGCATGGACTTTGGCAGCCTCCCCGATGGGCGACACACCATGGTTGTGATCAACAATCACTCAAAGTACCCAGAAGTAGAGATAATATCTACCCCAGTGCCACTGAAGTGATCCCCAAACTGGAGAAAATCCTAGCGGCCCATGGAGTGATACGAGAACTAAGAACGGACAATGGCCCTCCATTTCAAGGCCAGGAATTAGCCAACTACTTGAATGCCCTAGGAATCCGGCACCGCCGCGTGACCCCTCGATGGCCACAAGCCAATGGTGAAGCTGAGCGCTTCATGCGGACTCTCAACAAGGTAATCCGGATCGCTCACGACAAAGGACAGTCGCTGGAATTGGCGATATTTACATTCCTGCGAAGCTACCGACAAACACCCCATACCACCACGGGGGTAGCTCCGGCACATGTCCTGATGGGACGGGTAGTGGCAGACTCCATTCCCCATCACCCCCAGTAGACACCTGCATCAGTCAATGAAAGTAAAATCGAGGCGAAGCGACAAAAGTCATATGCACAGACGAGCCGGAGGAGGAGAGCTGCCATAACCCGGATTGACCGAGGCGATCTCGTGTTGCTGAAGAACAGAGTAACCAGTGGAAAGTTCAGACTGACGTTTGAAAAGAGACCATGGAAGGTTATCAGTGTGAAGGGCACTCGCATCATCGCTGCCAGAGGTCGCGAAGTAGTGACCCGGAATGTGTCCCACTTTAAACTATTTCACCCGGAAGTGGAGACAGCAAGTCGTCCGGAGTCTCCCGCTGCTCGAGTGGCCGCGAGTCCAGCAGCCGTGGAAGTCCAGGAATCTCAAAATGATCTTCTAAGGAACACTTCTCCTGCTGTGATAAGTGAAGGTCCAGATGACGCAGATAGCTCTAGCATGGAACAAGAGGAGCCTGGTTGTGATCCTGCCAGCCCATGTCCAACGTCCCCGGCCGGGGGTGATGTCCCCAAGACTCGTGGGACCTCTAACTACAGGCTGAGAAGTAATCCAGAACCTTCCTGCCGTCTTCGTGACCATCTCATGTAAGACTGTTCCAATATATATATATCTATATAGATTTAATGTGTGTGTTAATCGTGAACTAGAACTTTGCAGTCCCATCCAAAGAAAAGAACATTTAACTCAAGGACTGTCCTGAAGTGCCTTTCTGTGGTCGTATGTTTTTGTTTTTTTTATATTTTAGGAGGAATGTTGTGTTCCAGCTTATGCACGCCTGTGATGTAACAGGCGTGCAGCGTAAGTCACACGTGACCCTTCTCAATAAAGAGGGGCTACGCATGCACGTACGCCAGTTGGCGACGGTGTGCAGAGCCAGAACCATTACCCAGTGTCCGAGTACTTCTTTAACAGCTGGCCACGTGTTAGGCCTAGGCCACCCCAGATGCCCCTCAAGAGTAGGCCCCCACAGCATTTGCCCCGAGGTGTCACTTGCCACCCAGCAACACAACATTAAGCCACGCAAGCTTGCGTGTGAAAGCAGCTTTCGCAAGGAGCAGTTGCGGTGACTGGATATGGAGGGGCACATAAGTCACAAGCCACGGTAACACGTGTAAACAGTCAGCGGTGCCTGGAGATGTCACAAGCAGTGGTGATGCTTGTATCTTCCTCTATGTGAGTACTGTTCTAGAGAGTAGCGTACACCTGCGTGTGATTCTGCTCTGCCTCTACATCAGGTGTACGGGTGGCCATCTTGGATTGGGCCATGTGTTATTCCTGTGGTACACTGATGCGCACAGCCTTGCCTGTTTTTGTCTGTCTCACTGCTGCAAGCAGCGGTGTAATTCTCCTGTTCCACGCTGATGCCTACAGCCTAATACTTTTGTATTACACTGACGCAGCTGACGTGCACAGCTGGGAACAGCTGATGCATTCGACTCATCCTGCACTGCACCCCAGTTGAGCCTGTTGTGGGTCAACTGAGTCAGAAACACTGAGGCCGGTCAGTAACACGCTGATGTGCACAGCTTTTCAATATTCATTTTGTGCTGCGTACATCCCTGAGGCCGTTTATTAGCACACTGACACGCACAGCTTTTAAAGTTTTCATATGGGGTGTGTTAACCATGCAAGCAATGCAGCAGCCGTTGGTGAACACGCAGACCCCGCCCTGCTTTTGCTACAGTTGAGCTAACTTTGTAGTGGTGCGAGCAGCGCCGAGATCTCTTGGAAGCATGCTAATGTGCACAACTTATTCACTACCTGTTTTAGCACGCTGACACGCACAGCATCTTGAGAGAACTTCTCAAATAACACTAATAGGTGTTGGCAGCTGTGTTTTTAGAAGGTACAAGACCATATGTTGCAACAATGCAAAATGTACGTGCTCCACCCTTTTTTCTGCCCTCAACTGGTGAACCAGTTCTTTTCTGGGTGAAGCGGAAAAGGGTCTTTACCCATTAGGCTCGGGTGTGCGGGACATCTCTTAGTGCTGAGAGAAAAACATCCTATTAATCAACTGTTTAAGTTCGGGCAGACAAGATGTGTTTGAACATCTCCCCAAACTTTATAATAATGATTCTTTAAGTCTAAATGAATTTGAGATCTGTGTGAAAAAGTTGGACTACATTATTTGCCAAAGGTGAGCACAGTTCTTGAAATGTATCACTTTTGCAGAAGGATGCAAAGGTAAGAGGAGTCAGTAGAACAGTACATCACCGAGTTACATAAATTAGCCTCAATGTGCAACTTTGGGGCGTCATTAGAGGAGCAACTCAGAGACCAGCTAATGTTGGGTTGTAGTATTGATAAAGCCAGGGACAGTTTATGGCAGAAGGATGATCCCTCTCTGCATGAGGTGCTCACTATTGCAAAGACTCATTAACATTCAAAGGCCTCTTTGGAAACAATTTGTAAGACTATTCCCCTAGAAAAAAGTGATGGTAGTGTTGTGAAGGTAAAAAAGGATAAAGTGGTCAGAAACTAAATCTTCACAAAGGCAGAAAACATATCTGTTATCTCAAAGAACTTCCAGGGTAAATGTTTCAGATGTGGAAACTCTGGCCATATGGCGAGTTTTAAGGATTGTCCGGGATGGAAGGTTACTTGCAGTGCCTGTGGGCATAAGGGTCACATTGCAAAATGTTGCAGGTCCAGTAGAAATAAAAAAAAAGTCAGAGAAGTGGACCTCTATGAAGATGCGGTAGAAGAGGTCAACATCTGTCAGATCAAAGTGTCGGGTGGTGAGGGTCCCATAGAGGTGGTATTGGTTATTAACACACCAGTAAAAATGCTTTTTAACTCTGGGGCCAAGGTAACATTAATTCCCAAGTTTTTCTTTGATCAATATCTGGTAAAGAATGTCAAGTTTTGAAGTCAGATATGAAGCCAAGGCGGTATAGAGGAGAAATGATTGATCTCCTATGCTACTTTTGGGGCACTATCGACTTTAAGGGGAGGATCATCCTGGGAAATGTGTATGTTTCCATGACTCTCTGATAAGCTGGTTTTACCAACGTGATTTGCATGTATTTTTGGATCCCAATGAGAGCCCCTCAGTGTGTTTAAAGGAGATGCCATCTGTCAGCCAGGTGGCTGAAGAGTGGAATGCCTGGGTCAAGGAATTTCCAGAAGTGTTCGATAGCAAGTTGGGGTGTCTCACAAATTACATGCATTGCATCGAAATTAAACCTGGTTCAGTACCAAAGGTAGCTAAAGTTTGGGGTGTTACGCTCATGGTAAAGGAAAGTATGAAGGGTGAGTTGGACAAATTGATCGCCAACGGCTTAATACAGGATGTTGAGGCCACTCAATGGCTTTCTTCGATTGTTATGGCCCGCAAGGCCAATGGGGAGGCCAGGCTCTCTGTGGACTTAAGAGGACTCAACAAGGCGGTGGTGGATCACTACTCCCTACCCAATATCAGTGAAATGATATGTTCCCTTGGGGAGCGAAGCATTTTTCATTTCTCGACTTGACGTCGGCCTATCATCAGGTCAAGTTATACTCCACCTCGCAAGACCTTACTGCCTTTGTTACACCGTTTGGTACCTTCAAGTTCTTGAGGAGGCCATTCGGTCTAATCTCTGCTGCTTCATGTTTCAGAGGGTCATGGAACACATCTTGATGGGAGTTGATGGTCTCAAAGTACTCCAGGAGGATCTTATGGCGTTTGAGGTTGATTCTGAAGAGCATGATGGGAGTTTGAGAATGGGCTTGAGAAAACTGTGTGATGCTGGCTTAACCTAGCGAGCCGACAAATGTAAGTTTGATGTGGCAGAGATCGAGTACTTGGGACACTTGGTATCAGCAAGTGGTATTAGAACCAATGCTTCTTTGGTCAGCACCATTTGCAAGCTTGGATGATTTTGTGAAGTTCTTCGGGATGACAGAATTTTATCACAAGTTTGTACCCAACTTTGCTGGACAGACTGGTCATTTAAGAGATCTCCTGAAGATATGGTTGTGGGTTTGTGCAGTCAAAAGCTTGTGATGTTGAGTTTCAGAACTTGAAAAGGTGTTTGAGCAAGGCGCAGGATCTAGGCAGTTTTGACTCAAAGAAGGAATTTTATTGAATGACAGATCACAGCTCTATGGGCATAGGTGTGGTGCTGCTTCAGAAGTCCAAGGGTGAAGAGAAAGCCATTTTGTTTATGTCTAGACCCTTGAGGGGTGCACAGTGTAATTATTCCATTCTGGAAAAAGAAGCCCTTCACATCTTTTGGTCCTTCCAAACGTGGTGGAAGTTCTTTTGGGATAGCAATTTTGAGGTGTTAATGGATCATAAACCTTTGAAGGAGGTGTTTACTAAGAAAGGTATTGATTTTGTTTCCCACAACATACGAAAGTGTATGGTGGCTTTTTAGGTATTTAATTTTGTTGTCTCCTATTTGCCTGTGGACAGTAACACTCTGGCTGACTGTCTAGGTTGGGTGATATGCATGATGAAATGTCTGAAGAGGGTGAATGGTTTGGTAGAGAAGAGTTTGAGGAGAATGTTGATGTGTGCCTGATTAGTGATGGTATTTTTTCTGAAGCCGAATGGAGAGAGCTATTAGCAAAGGATGATACTTTACAAAAGGTGGTGCTGATGATTTTGGAGGGGTGGTGTGAGAAGAAGAATTGTAGTCAGGTCTTGAAGGGTTGATGGCAAGTTAAGGGTGAACTAGCGGTTGTTGATGGTCTCCTCTTGAGGGGCAGCAAATTGGTTCCCCCTCACGTTTTATGGGATAGGTTGTTAAAGAGTGTCATGCCAGCCATATGGGAATTGTAAAAAATAAAGAGAGGATTAAAGAAGCAAATTGGTGGCAAGCCATGGACGTCTGGCTCGAGAGGCAGGTTAGAAATTGTGCAGAGTGTACGTGCAGCGATAAAATTCTAATATGTAGAACGCAACTCATGGTGCTGAGGGAGTAGTCTAAGGAGCCTTGGTCGGATATTGCTATTGATATTTTAGGTCCTGTGAAACTAAACACTTGAGATCGGTATGTCCTGATCTGCATAGATATGTACTCACAGTGGCCAGAATTAAGGTGCTGAGCTCTGTTGAGTCTATGATGGTCATTGAGTTTTTTGGATGTTCTCTTCGAGAGGGAGGGTTTTCCGTTGTCCTTATTCTCGGGCAATGGTGTACAATTTACCTCAGGGGTGGTTGAGGAGTTCTTGACTAACAGGGGGATCAAACACAAGAAGGCAGCTCTTTACCATCCAGAAAGCAATAGTGTGGTTGAGAGGTTCGTAAAGGTGTTGAAAGAGACCCTGCAACATGCTGTTGCTTTGGGTGCAGACTGGGAGGAGGCGTTGAGAAAGAAAGTGAGGGAGTACAGGTTTACCCCACATCTTCTACAGAAAAAGGTAGTGAACACAGAAGTTTGTCCTTCATAGGTCTCTGGAAATAGATTGTTGATTGACTGTGATGATGGTCGTGCGATAGGTTGGAGAGAAAGAGAGAGAGTGGTTATTAAGAAGAGGAAGAGGTGGATTGATGAGAGAAGAGCTGTCAAGAACACGGTGGTGTCTGTGGGTGTTTGGGTAAAGATCAAATCTCCTCGTACGGGTAAAGGGAACTCAAAGTTCAGCAAACCATTCAAGGTAATAAAGGTTTTCAAGAATGCAATCAATACAAGTGATCACAGGGTGTGGAATTTGAACATAGTGGCCAGATGTCAATCTATTGATGTGGTTGAAGATACGGATACTGTCATCTCACATCACTCTCCTCCTCCTGTGTCCTCCTCTGATAGAGAATAACAAGACATATGTGGGATTTAGGCCAACGTTAGGATCTGGCCACACATTACCTTTACTCATGGCCCCCCAACAGGTACCCACTGTATTTCCGAATTTGTCTAATTAATTTTTCTGCTCGTATATTTCTCTTTCCTCCACTTCTTCCAAGTTAGTCTTCCCCAAGGCAAATCCAACTAGTTCATACCAAATGTTATCATTTTTTTAAGTTTAAAGATGCTGAATCAATCTCTCATATTTTATGTAGTGCAAAAAAGCCTATTGTTTTATAATGCTGCATTGAATATTTGTTTTTAAAAAACCTAATAAAAATAATTGCACTACTAAGATTTGTGCAATGTAAAGCAGCATGAAACCCTGTAGCATTGAGTTCTGTTAACTGATATTTCGGCCAAATTTACTTTGTGCTGCGTGGCATTGCTACTATTGTCCGGTCACGTGGAAAGGAATGATGCATGTTGTTAATGACAGCATTGTGTGATGGCACCTGCACCAACAAATTTGATAAACTGTTTAGCTACATGGATTACACATCAATAATCAAAAGTGGCATCCTCTGAGAGCCAGAAAAGTCAGGAATGAAAAAGTACCTAGTGAGTTGAAGCCAGTGATGGCAGGAAGGAGACAATTATGTTTACAGTAGCGTAGGCGTACCTATATCCTTATTAAATTAATGCACCACACACCAAAACAAAAACTCTGAAATTAAATCCATGGAAAACTCAGTGCCATGGCACCCACAAAGAGGATAGTGGATGAAACAAAAACCATGGCACAACATGAATTGTCACGCCCAGGAATAGCTTGCACAGAACAGGAGGGCAACCCTGGCAATAGGTGATGGCAACAAACAAGGGACCAGACACCTATAAAAGCCTCACTGCAATTATGTACTTTGTCATTACAATGGACATATTAATGTGGTGCAGTTCGGAGTTACTTATGTTGCTCTGTGACACATGCAGGTAAGGTTTTTCTATGTTTATGTTACTTATAAGTAAAGGCGCTCAGCATGATTTCCTGTCCCCTCATCTATTCCTCCCATGAAATTATAGTCTGCGTTGGTGCTGTCCTCTAGTGGCTGCACATTGCTGCCTTCGTATTGGTCACTTAGCATTTCACTTTAATTAGCTAGGATGTTTAATGTTCCACACTCTATCATGTCAAGACGATCCTGGGTGGTAGAGAAGTCTGCCTCTCATTAGGTACTGCCATCTAGACTTAATGGGCTAAAAACCCCACTCTCTGATGTAGCATGCCCCCTGGGTACTCTGTTTTAAGCTTCTTCTGCTGAGTCTTTATGAGTGGCACATATATTTCTTGTAAGTGTGTTAACAACAGCTTTTTCACTTACCTGAACTATGAGGTGAATGGGAAACATCACAATTTTCACCTGTTAAGTTTCTGCAGGAAAAAGCTGTTGAAATTTGTCAGAGTAAAAATGCTTGAAAATTACCAGGACATGGGGTTTTTTAATACTGTAAGCATCAAAATCAGAATCCCATTCCCTGTTCTCTGGGACAAACTCATATTCGGGCTCTGTTTATTACATTCAAGGAATCCCGGCCCAGCAGTGTCAGATGTCAATAGGTGTAATAAAGGCCAGCCTAAACATTTATCGGCTCATAATGAGGGCCTTTCGATATGTGTATGTTGTCATCAGCCATGTTCTCAAAGTGGCATTCTGTTCACCCATAGTGGAGAATTGAGAAAATATTACACATGTTACATTTGACTGCTGAAATACCCATATTTTACTTTGCCAGGTGTCTCATACATATCTAGCAGTTTGTCTAATCTGCAAACATACCTTTAAAAATAATTGTTGATGATATGGTGCCGGAATATAAATGGGTCATGTTTGCTTCTTGGGTACATCACCACAATATAGGTGAAACAGTAGTTGAACTAACAGATTGCTTGTACATTTATAAAATGTATGTGTTTTTGGTCCATGCAGATGTGTGCTATATGTGCAGGTGGTGGTAATCTGGCACGCATACATGTGTATGTGAAGTTGACAATGGCTTATAAGACTTTGTTTACTACTTGGGGCTTGGTTTGGTGGTTCAGAAGTGCTGTGGTGTGACGGACATGATCACCTCCAGGACACAAGAGAGGAATGCGAATAGTATGTTATGTGGCACCTCAGAAACTTTAGAATGTGTGTTTCAGAATGAGACAAATACTAGTAGATGCATATCAGCAAGTTATTTAATACAGAATGATCTTGCATTTAATCCATTTACAGATGGTTGAATGGAGTGTCCAATTTGGGATCACTGACATAATATCAATGCATACAATGTCAAAACACAAAAATATCGGAAAATAAATATTGTTAACAAAAATACCACTTTTCTTTACTTAACTAATAAAACTACAAATATTGAGATCATCATCGTTAAATATATAACATTTTACTTAAACTGAAAACACAAATATCGGAAATGGAAATATTGTCACCTTTAAATACACATGTAATATGTCAAAAATATCAATTCACACAATATCAATTACAATAATGTCAGCAAAATAATTACAAAATCATTAATAAATATAAAAAACACTTTTGCGTAGAATAATTATTTAAAATAAACATGAAACATTTTATACAATGTTTAAATTAGGAAGAATTTACGATTCACCTCAAAACAATGAAATCCATAACAATATAACTAAATATATGTTGCCATTAACTACAAAAATATATATATCAACTTAAATAATAAGTGTATCTACATATATAAATACATTTATATACAGAATTGAACAAGTTACATATAAAACATAAAAAAACAAAATTAGCGTTTACCATAGAGAGACATAATTCATAAAAAAATTCAGCTGCGGAGGCAGGCATGATGCAGACATGTGAAGGCAGACATGATGTAATGCCTACAATCAAGGTGGTCAAGAGGGATAGTAGAGCCATATGTTGATCTGAATATCAGAATACCCTTACTTACCAATTAACTACTGCATACTCTGAAGGACAGCTACATGTCCATCTACCATGGCCCTCATGACCTCTTTGAGAGCAGGCATTGAGACATATTTGGGGGGAATGTTGGCCAACACATGAGGGCTCAGGGGTATCTGGGGCAATTTGGGACCTTGACTGCTGCGGTTCTGGGTGGGCAATTGAGGAGGAAGAGGAGCAGGAGGTAGAGCAGGGGATGCAGCTGGAGGACGTGTGGTGTGGGGGTTCTGGGGTTAAGGAGGAGGTAGGAGAAGGCCTAAATGATGGCTGGGCTTGCTTTTGGAATACCACTGAGATGTATTGTTCTCTGTTCTTGGGTAGGAGTAACTTCATCGTCGACCTTCTCTTATTGGTTATGTCCAAATAATCTGCTCCCACAGTGGATTTGATAGTCTCCACAGGAGTCCTCCTTGTTGCTGTTTTAAAATTGAAATGACCACTTTGCAGTTGAAGATCCCGAAGCTCTTCGATCGGGGCCCTGTTAGTTGGTTGCTTGGCCAGCTCTGCCCATTAAAAAGTATTAAAGATCAAAACAATCAATGACTTAATATGTCCACTACATTTTATACATTAAAATATTTTTAAAGACATTTACAACATTAACTAAGAAAAAGATTGACCATGTGAAGCCCATTCTTTGTGATCAGAATGTCTAAACTAATCCTTCTCTTTGTCACAGTGGGTTAGTTGTATGTTATAATTACATATTTTAAATAGTCAACCCTGATTGGAGAACATATAAGTCTGATTGGGTCATGGCAAACAGTCATATTCAGGCAACAGCCCTTCTGGCATGCTTCCCACTATTTAGCAGTAGATTATCCACTTGAGTTGTGTCTCTATATATTAATAAAGATGTACAGCTTTAAGAGTATTAGACTAACAAAAAATGTTTAAAGGGTTATTGGTGCTTTAAAACAATTGTGCATGAGATAGTAAGTTACATCTGCACAATGTAAGCCTTATATTAACTTATGTTGGAAAAATAAACCTGTTACATGAGAAAAAGTTTAAACTGCGAGAACTGATTGGATACATACTCAATATATTAATTTCATAATCATTGTCCATTGTGAAAACTTAATATGAATTTCTCACACAAATGACAGAAACAAAAAACTATCTGTCAATCCATTTAGTAAACAGGACAGCACATGGTATAAAGAATATTGTCTTAATAAAAAAAGCATTTAATTGGACATGACAGGGCTGCACTCTCAAGACATATTTGCACTTATATTATCAGACCTATTTTAGTTACCACTTCTTTGTTAATTTATAATGCAAGATCCCACATTTAAAGTGAAAAGCTAAATTTTTTGTGTAGCATTTATATAGCAGATACTGAGCACGTTAAGAGGATGCTCCGACATGGTCAGGTCTGCTAAAGGGAACTTTGATTTTGTCCGTGAGGTTGATTAAGAGAGACCTTTGTGATTCCACTAAGCTGTTATGTACAATGCACTTTATTATATTCTACTTTGGAAAAACAAGTTGCATGCTGCTAGTTATTTTGTCACTTTGACCTTGTCAGTAAGAGAGAGAGAGAGACCCTTGTGATAAGATGTTGGGCACAATGCACTTTATGATGTTTTCTGAGGAGAACGAGTTGCATTCTGCTAGTTATTACCACTTTCTCTCCTTTTAAAATGCTCCTAATATATGTGGGATCTTGGGTTGTTGACCTTTTATTGATTTTCAATGTGGAGAAATGTAAAATACCTATACTGCAATCTGTAAGTCGAAGCCTTGTGTTGGTCGAATCGATTCAAATGTTTGTCATGCACTATTGGTTCTATGATATTTGTGATTGTCTATATTAATGAAAAAGTAACACTTTGAATCAAAACCAGCATGATTTTCGGAGTATGTTTCCACAGTATATTTTTTTAAGAACAGAATCACGATGATCCAAACACCCTATTTATCATTTCGCTCTTTTGAGGTCCTTATTGGCCCTTCTGTAGATACACACATAGATTGAGTAGTTAGACTGGCTGTAGAAAGCAGTCAATAAATCACAACTGGTATGTAGTGAAATATCTTGATCATACTGTTTCATAGTTAGATTTTTTTAATTGATGTTTCAAGATGGGAGAAGTCTTGGACTTGCCCTCTGTTCAAAGCCACTCTACTTGTCTCAGACTGATTTCCTTCCAGATTTTCAGGAAATTGCTGCTAAACTGGGGAAATGGTTTCTTAATTTTATTTCTGACTGTTCAGCACTCTGTGCTGACAAATTTATTTGTGATTGTGTCTCCTGCCTAAATGCAGAAATGTTAGCTCCTAGGTCGTTTTTGTATTATGATGTATTTTGATGTGTTTATGAAAGAGTTTAATTCAATTAGCACTATATTTGTTGAAATGCTTTCATTTGAAAAACCCCACAAACAACAGTTCTTTAAAAAAGATCATGATCATTTTTAATCGATATTATGGATAATTAGAGTTCTACGTATATGTAATCTAAACGCCTTCAGACGAAATGCCATATCTGCTGATGGTTTAGCTACCCTTTTCCTGAATTACTTCGGTGTCTTTAATAACAAATTTATTATTTAACAACAAGGGGAGGTGATGGACAGAGTTTCTGAATTAAGCAGAATACTCTCACCCAGTCAAGAGATTAGGGCTAGATCCAACACCGTTTTTTAGCTCACTGCACCATCCCAGTTCAGAACCTGGCTATATGCAAATTTGTCTGTTCCTGTCCCAGTGCATGATGGGAACAGGGCAAACAAACTACCAAGCCAATTCTTACACTGGGAAGGAAACAAGCTTCCGGGGACCGGTTTCTGCCATTTCAGGCGTCGTCGGCCCGGCTTGCTTGAATCCTGATGGTGCAATGAGCAAGGGACTCACATCTGAGTATACCCATCCACGCTTAGGGTGGACAAAATATTTAACAACAAGGGGTGGTGATGGACAGAGTTTCTGAATTAAGCAGAATACTCTCACCCAGTCAAGAGATCAGGGCTAGATCCAACACCGTTTTTTAGCTCACTGCACCATCCCAGTTCAGAACCTGGCTATATGCCAATTAGTCTGTTCCTGTCCCAGTGCATGATGGGAACAGGGCAAACCAAACTACAGGATTCAAGCAAGCCGGGCCGACGAGGCTGAAATGCCAGAAACCGGTCCCCGGTAGCTTGTATCCTTTCTGGTGAAGAATTGGCGGTGCCTGCCGCTTTGTGCATGCAAATGCACAACTTTCATTTTTTACATTGCGGCGGGTGCTGCTTCAAGCAGCACCCGCCGCAATGTTAAAAATACAGGATGTGACCGCCAGGGTGGCGGTCACATCCTAATTTGCACAGAGGGACCGCCGCTGCCCCTGCGGACGGTCCCTCCTACTCTGGGGTCCGCCATCATAATCTGCCCCTAAGTACCAAGGACAACTGCTCAGTGCTCCAGTAATCACTTGTTGACTTCTCATGTCAAAATCTTGAAAAGCACTAAGATTTGAATTAGACACGTTTTAACCCTAATTTGTTATCCCCCATTGCCAAGCTTTAGTAGTTGAATATCTTCTCCTTTGTAGCACATTGACATTTAAAGCCGAGTTGAAACTGCCTCTATGAGTGTCTTTACAGGGGGACAATCACCACACTAAGCAATCTTTTACTATGTTAGGGCTTGATGGAATGGCTGAATGACTGAAATGAGTGCAAATCCTATGACAGGTGACCAATATTTGTAGACTACTTCCCCTTGAGGAAATCCTGCACAATTGGTGTAGGTTTGCAGGAGATGGTTAGGCTGCACATCACAGCAGCAACTAAGTGCTGCATGTGATGTACAGCTGTGGATGCCTTACATCATTCAATTTTTTTTTAAACACAGCCTCTACTAATTACAGGAACACCACTCCCCCACTCCTTAAATGGGTTGGATTGAAGGTTAAGTGATGCAGGGACTCCTTGCTCAACATAGCCCTCATAATGGTTTGTATTTCTCTTTTTTGTGACAGATAAATCCTCTCTTTTCAAAAGCATCTCCAAATTGCACTTCAATTTTCACATAAGTTAAAACCTCCTTTCTAAACCTTCAACAACGAAAACACTTTGTCTTCTTTTCTACAGTCCCAGTAAAATTAAGGACATTTTTTGAAAGACCTAAATTATCAACTAAGCCTAACCTACACATTGTGGAATTATCAACAACTGTATTATCAATTATTACAGCCAAGTTCAAACATGGAAAGGTATGAATCTTGATTTTTAAAAAAAGAACAACAATAATCCAAGCTTCAAATAACCCTGCTTTTGCACATCTTAATAACACAATCTTTTAAGTCTCCACCCAGAGAGCATGCATTCCCTTATCCACAGACTCCACTTCTGCCATCGGACAACTTGTTCAGTTCATCTATCTCATGGCCAGAGAGACAAAGGCCCCAGATAACACTAGGTTAACTTCTGTTGATAACCATTACCCCCACTGTTTCTCTTACCCTCACTCCAGTCCTGACACATTTCCAAACCTAGACCCTACCATATCATATCTTGCAGAAATAACTAATGCATTCTGTTCACAAGTTTCTCACAATCCATCTTCCACATCTTCAACGCGCTGCACTCCCTTCAAAGTTCCATGATAATGCACCTTCACTCCTGTCCCTTAATCACCCTATCTATAGCTCATCCTAAATCTACTCTGCCCAATAAAAAAGAACCACACCTGTGTAGGTCCTCATACTCTCTACCTGAGAAAATCATAAAAGGCCTATTCCACTCATACTCAAGCTCAGATACACATTCTCCAATATCATCTCTTCAAAATATTACAGTCATCACAAGAATCAGAACCCCATCAATGTTGCCTTAACAGAAACAAATATTACACTAGCAACCATAATCAAATCCTAAAGGTCACCTCCCCCAGCTTGGAAGCTTGGAAGAAAAGCACTTCTGCGTAAAGTGTGCCCTGCACAACTGCCCAGCAACTGCCAAACAATGTATGGAAATTTTAGATATGATTGCCTATTGACCTATTGTGCATAATGGGATATTGGCTTACTGACAACTCACACCGAGTGCTGGGTCTCTTCGTATAACAAGTATATTTAATAATATGCCTGTATCATGCTGAAAAGCCAGTAGGACGTTTTGCACTTAAACACAGATGGTTCATCCAAAGCAAAAATGGGTACATTGAACGATTCCCCACATTCCATTGCCAAACCATAGAAATGAGAAGAGCTCCAAGCAAACCTACCCTCTTTCTTTCCATCTACAATCCCCAGGTGAAAACAGCACAATATTTTTTGAAAACATATTTGAAATGTTAGCCTTTCAAACATATTCTGCTGTTAGCAACAACGTGGGCAAATTCAATCAACAAAAGGGAATTAACCAACAACTCTGATGCATCTCAATTAGCTCAGGTCCTAAAAAAACAACAGTTTCTAACACCTAAGTGCTTTACTCAATTCAATTCAATTCATAAAGCTTTATTCGGCACATATAAAATAACCATAAAAGCACAAGATAACACATCTGATAACCAAAATAACAGAATTTGACAAATACATAGAAAAATACAAATAAATGCTTAAAACAACATACCTTTCCGGGCATTAATTGATTGATTTAAAAACGTAGCAGTATAAAAACAAATATCTACAAATTGCAAATTTAAAATTAATCTCATTGCCTGGTTACTGTACATACGCTATAAGTGACAAACATAGGTTTCAGATAAGCAGTACGAAAATTCTTGTACAGTTTACAGAATAATAAAAAGTGCAAAGTGCTCTGTTTTGATACGCCGTCACACAAGCAAGGTGGCTGGACAGGATTATTCGTGAAACAATTCCCCAGACACACAGTCAATCTGTACCGTGTGACCACTGGATTTAATTTTCCAAACAAGTTTATTTTTATTTTTTACATTTATCAGCAATTTTTTGAAACACAAGCACAAACAAAACCACTGTCAATTCAAAAGGTTCATATATACAGTATCTACAAATGCACACATTTACAAATTTGCAACAAAGAATCAAACAAAAGATTGGTTAGACACACCAAAAGACAATCACAAATGTATAATAATTCAAATAAATTGCAATTATATACAGTGCAGAGATTAATCCATAAGCGAACAAACGGGAACCAGTCCTAGAGATTGAAAAAACCAAGTGACAGGCGGGGTTGAGATCAAAAACAAGCCTGCCTGTCAACGAAAGCCTGTGGTGTAATGTTAAATCGGGTTGCAAGGCTAGGATACAGAGTGGTGGTATGATTTACATCCTAGCGGCACCCTTTGTTGTAGCCACAGGGTGGTATTGTCGACGCGTTTCGAACCTAAGTATTCAAGGTTCTCTTCAGGACAGGGACTGGGAAACAGATTCTGCAAAAAAGTACAGAATTTGGTGTCAGACGTACATTGACGTACTGTAAAATGCCTACTCAGACTCCATGAGAAGTGGAAAGTATTTACCTGCACGCGGGCACAAAGGTTGCCGTGGCGTAGGTATGTCGTGTTCACACCTAAAATACATATATAAAGGTGCTTAGTGCACGGGAATTAAAAGGGTCGCACTAGGAAAGGCGAACGGGCTGGCCTATGTATGAATCATACCTGCAATAGGCGCAGAGCAGGACTTAAGGCGTGGTGTCAGGCTTCAGAAGCTTGCAGGTATCAGGGCGGCTTACATTATTTTGCGCGTGTAGGTCTAGATAGGTGATACAAAATCATGTATGGAATATATATCTCTCAAGGCATGGGTGCACAGCACAACACCCCCCCAATCGCCAAGAACGACTTGCGCGAGGTTCCTACCTGGCTATGCAGACCACAGGGAGGGAAGCGGCCGGTCACTGGCCTCAGTTCAGGCCGGCAGTTAAAGTTGGCCCGCTGAAAAAAGAGAGAAACCCTTTGTGAGCGCCAGGGTCAGCAGCGGAGCTGGTTACAAACCGCTGCGCATAGCAATGCTTACTTTTCTGAATGAAGTAATCAAGCCACAGAAGGTCCGTGTTGCTCACTCTCTCCCAGGAACAAGCTGTCTGTAGGTGGAGCGCCGGGACACCAGTGGGTGTTTTGAATCCAGTTCACAGTAACAAGGGGTGTGGTCAAAAAACGGAATAGAGCCCCTAAGAATGCTGGGATCTGTAGTTTTTGGGAACACTGAAGACTGGCCTGTCGGCTGATATTATACAAGGAAGCCTGCCCAAAGCCTCGCAATTTCATAATTCTACAGGCGTGCAATTTGTAGATGGGACGCCTGGACACCAGAAGGTATTTTGGATCCGGTTCACAGTGACCGTGATGCCCCTGAGGAATGCTGGGATCTGTAGTTTTGATGCAACTAAAGACTAGCGTCTCGGCTGATATTATGCTTGGAGGCATGCCAGAAGCAACCCCATTTTCGTAATACAACTGCTTGCTCAACTGATTTTCATGACTTTCCTCCCCGCACATGGGCATATTTACAAGGTCAATACAATGAGCCACATTTACACAATAACACTCTATTTCATCATATCCCTTGTTTTCCCCAACGTGGTGCATGTACATATACACATCCAAACGCGACCTTCCTCCCTGCGCATGGGCATATTTACAAGGCCACTTTAAAAAAAGACATTTTCATCAGTCGAAATGAGCAATATTTACACAATATCACTACACGTCCTCATACACGTTGTTTTCACTACAGTAGTACATGCCAATATACCCATCTAGCACATGAAAATTCTGAATTAATTGTACATTTCAGAGTTCTGAACAGCAATAATTGCATTGCACCCATAGACACTGCCATGACTCAAAAGACAAGGTGACTCAATACTAGACCTTGTGCGACTCAGTGGATATTGTTAAAAACGTGAGTAGAAAAAGGAAAATAATTACACAGCGAAAGTTATAGTAGTGCAGCACAGCCAAACTGGACAACATCAAGGGCGGAATCATAAATTGACAGTTTCAGACATCTCGTTCAATCCGGAATTGGATGTATCGAACTTCAGGATAAGATACGCCTCTTTTTGAGAAAGGCGAAGGTCAGGATCTCCACTGCCACCCCTGATAACCGCCAGGACAGTCCATCTTATATCCTGGCTGGAGTGTTTCTGTTGCAAAAAATGAGAGACAAGAGGAGCAGTCAAGATCTTGTTATTGATCCGTGAGCGGTGTTGAATAATTCTTTGGCGGACTTCCTGCGTGGTTTTACCAATGTACAGTTTTTTACACGGACACTGGATGGCATACACAGTGTATTTTGTCTTACAGTTCGTGTGTTCATTGTGTCGCCAGAACTTTTTGCCATCTGTAAACAGGGAACCTTCTATTGTTAGGTTACAGACCGAGCATGTCCCGCACTTCCGATGGCCCAAAACTGGATTGGCTCCAAAAATCGTACCTTGTGAATCCTTTTTTGGAGGAGGGCGGGTCGATGTAATCATTTGGCCAATGCTCCTGTTCTTTTTTAAGGCAAAGAGAGGTGTGCCTATATCAGGCATTATTTCCTGCACCAAATGCCAACTTTTTCTGATTATTTTTTGGAGCTGATTGGTATGGGGACCAAAAGTAGACACACAGACCATCCTTTCCGTCGTCGGTCTCAGTCTCTTCTCAAGAAGATGTTCCCTTGGTGTCCATCTCGCTCTCTTCATAGAGTGTTTTAGGAGCTTGCGAGGGTATCCACGTTCCTGTAATTTCGTAGTCAGTCCTTGTCCATGTAACTCGAACTGTTGAATGGTGGAACAGTTCCGTCTCACCCGGAGATACTGTCCATAGGGCAGATTGTCTCTTAAACTCCGCGGGTGGTAGCTCTTATAATGCAAGGCATTATTCTTGTCAGTTTTCTTCTGGTAAAGTGAGCATGTGAGCACATCATTTCTCACAGATATCTCGACATCAAGAAATGGTAAGGACTTCTCATTGTGCGTCAGGCTGAATTTTATATCTGGACTCCTATCGTTCAACCACACGTGGAACTCCTCAAGTTGTGCCGGTGTCCCGTTCCACACACACCACACGTCGTCTATGAAACGGAGCCATTGGGCGATATGACCTCTGTATGGGTTGTTGTTCAAAACATATTTCTCTTCGAATTGGCCCATGAACAGAATAGCCATCTCAGGGGCAAATGGACAGCCCATTGCCGAGCCTTTGATCTGTAGGAACATCTCGTCCTCAAAGGTGAAGAAGTTCTTCTTCAAAGCCAAAGTTGCGAAAGAGATGATGAGTTCAGTCGGTACCCTGTGTGGACGTGGTCGGTTCTCCAGGTATAATTCCATAACGTCCAGGCCATCTTGCTGTGGTATCTGTGTATACAGAGATGACACGTTCATGGTAGCTAGCAATTGGCATGAGGAATCAAATGGCAGCCCTTCCACCTTGTTTATAAAATCCATGGTGTCTCTGAGGTAGGATGGTACCTGAACCACAAGGGGTTTCAAGAACACATCCACGAATTTGGAGATGGGTTCAAACACAGAGTCACACCCGGACACTATCGGGCGTCCTGGAGGTGTCAAGGGGTCCTTATGTACTTTCGGGAGAAAGTACAAATGGGGAGTCCGTGGATAACGCTTCACCAGATATTCAGATTCTTTTAGTCCAAGTATCCCTGCTTCTCTGGCAGTGTTGACCAATCTTCCAATTTCGTCCTGGATCTGTGCAGTGGGATCATGCGTGATCCGTCGGTACCACTCCTGGTTGTACACGTGATTCCGACCTTCAGTTCGATATAAATTTTTAGACCAGAGAACCACCGCGCCCCCTTTGTCTGCTTGCCTTATTACTGCTTCCTGTTGCGTCTTGAGTTCTTGAATGGCTTCTTTGTGTTTTTTCATAATGTTTAGGGGGACGAAAGGACGTTTCTTCTCCAACGAGTTCAAGGCAGACATGACTGAGCGTTCAAAAGCTATGATGTTCTTGGAGACATTGTGGTTCGGTGGACAAAAGGTAGACTTATTCCTCAGGCCCGAGGCTTCTGAATGGAGTTTATCACTGGACTCCTTGAAGAACCATCGCAAACGGACTTTGCGGAAAAATTCCGTGACCTCCAGTTTGATTTTGGTAAAATCCATGGCGACCCCCGGTACAAAGGAAAGACCCATTTCTAGAACTTCTTGTTCAGCTCTTGTTAGTACTTTTTCCGAGATGTTAATGATGGCAGATGATTTCATGAGTTGTAATGTTTCTTGCGGGTGGTCATCTCCCATTGGGGTTTGAATCTCGTCCGCTTCTGCTGTTGGCCCTGCCCTAAAAAAGGCCTCTTTGGAGTATTCCTATTCTGTTGGTTCCTGTTCGAAGTACCCTCTCCTGCATCAGAATCCTCCGTTGATTCAGATGAGGATGTCTCAGAGAATGTAGTAAATCTCCTCTTCGATCTTCCCTGATTGCTATTCAGGTATCTAGTAGAGTCAGGTCTACTATAAAAATCATCTTTCAAGTAGGGATACACAGTCTCGATATTGAAGTTCTTTTGATCTTTCTCAAACTTTGACGTTTTGAAATTGATGGTATTATCCCTGAATGTCACCAACTCTTTTTCGATCTTCTCCAAAAGAGCTTTAGCTTCAATTTCCGTATGGTTATCCCTGATGGCTTGGAGTTGTTCTTCGATTTCCTCCTCTTCCTTTTTGAAACATCTCTGGGCGGTTTCCACTGTATGCACCATCAGGTCCCTACTACATTTAGTACTAATAAAGCTGAAACCTTTGCGGTAGACAGGATCGTCGGTAAAGATGACAGGGACGTTCTTGATTTGGAGACCCCATGGGATCGTTCCGGCTCGGAGATTGGCAAGTAGGAAGTGACCGTGGAGTTCTGTGCGAACATGTTTTTTACGCAGTCTCGTCAATTTATCCGCAAAGTTGAGTTGTTTGGCTGTGCTGCTGAGTTTGACAGAGGAAAAAAGATTGGAGTCAGAGAGGAGTTTTTTAATGTGATCCTCGCTGAACGACAGCGTGTCCTGTTCAGCCATGTCTATTTGACAGGAGGGCGCACCCCCCTCTTAACAATAAATGTACAAAATCGACCAACGATTTATAAGTCGAAGTGAAAAAGAAACACCATACGAGCAACCGCCCGCTCAACCAAACTGTGAAACAGTAAAGGTATTGGATCCTACATCTGACCAACCCGGATCTCAACAATAGGAAAAACAGAACAGGGTGGCTGGATAGGATTATTCGTGAAACAATTCCCCAGACACACAGTCAATCTGTACCGTGTGACCACTGGATTTAATTTTCCAAACAAGTTTATTTTTCTTTTTTACATTTATCAGCAATTTTTTGAAACACAAGCACAAACAAAACCACTGTCAATTCAAAAGGTTCATATATACAGTATCTACAAATGCACACATTTACAAATTTGCAACAAAGAATCAAACAAAAGATTGGTTAGACACACCAAAAGACAATCACAAATGTATAATAATTCAAATAAATTGCAATTATATACAGTGCAGAGATTAATCCATAAGCGAACAAACGGGAACCAGTCCTAGAGATTGAAAAAACCAAGTGACAGGCGGGGTTGAGATCAAAAACAAGCCTGCCTGTCAACGAAAGCCTGTGGTGTAATGTTAACCATGCTATGATGTTCTTGGAGACATTGTGGTTCGGTGGACAAAAGGTAGACTTATTCCTCAGGCCCGAGGCTTCTGAATGGAGTTTATCACTGGACTCCTTGAAGAACCATCGCAAACGGACTTTGCGGAAAAATTCCGTGACCTCCAGTTTGATTTTGGTAAAATCCATGGCGACCCCCGGTACAAAGGAAAGACCCATTTCTAGAACTTCTTGTTCAGCTCTTGTTAGTACTTTTTCCGAGATGTTAATGATGGCAGATGATTTCATGAGTTGTAATGTTTCTTGCGGGTGGTCATCTCCCATTGGGGTTTGAATCTCGTCCGCTTCTGCTGTTGGCCCTGCCCTAAAAAAGGCCTCTTTGGAGTATTCCTATTCTGTTGGTTCCTGTTCGAAGTACCCTCTCCTGCATCAGAATCCTCCGTTGATTCAGACGAGGATGTCTCAGAGAATGTAGTAAATCTCCTCTTCGATCTTCCCTGATTGCTATTCAATTGGCATTTGGTGCAGGAAATAATGCCTGATATAGGCACACCTCTCTTTGCCTTAAAAAAGAACAGGAGCATTGGCCAAATGATTACATCGACCCGCCCTCCTCCAAAAAAGGATTCACAAGGTACGATTTTTGGAGCCAATCCAGTTTTGGGCCATCGGAAGTGCGGGACATGCTCGGTCTGTAACCTAACAATAGAAGGTTCCCTGTTTACAGATGGCAAAAAGTTCTGGCGACACAATGAACACACGAACTGTAAGACAAAATACACTGTGTATGCCATCCAGTGTCCGTGTAAAAAACTGTACATTGGTAAAACCACGCAGGAAGTCCGCCAAAGAATTATTCAACACCGCTCACGGATCAATAACAAGATCTTGACTGCTCCTCTTGTCTCTCATTTTTTGCAACAGAAACACTCCAGCCAGGATATAAGATGGACTGTCCTGGCGGTTATCAGGGGTGGCAGTGGAGATCCTGACCTTCGCCTTTCTCAAAAAGAGGCGTATCTTATCCTGAAGTTCGATACATCCAATTCCGGATTGAACGAGATGTCTGAAACTGTCAATTTATGATTCCGCCCTTGATGTTGTCCAGTTTGGCTGTGCTGCACTACTATAACTTTCGCTGTGTAATTATTTTCCTTTTTCTACTCACGTTTTTAACAATATCCACTGAGTCGCACAAGGTCTAGTATTGAGTCACCTTGTCTTTTGAGTCATGGCAGTGTCTATGGGTGCAATGCAATTATTGCTGTTCAGAACTCTGAAATGTACAATGAATTCAGAATTTTCATGTGCTAGATGGGTATATTGACATGTACTACTGTAGTGAAAACAACGTGTATGAGGACGTGTAGTGATATTGTGTAAATATTGCTCATTTCGACTGATGAAAATGTCTTTTTTTAAAGTGGCCTTGTAAATATGCCCATGCGCAGGGAGGAAGGTCGCGTTTGGATGTGTATATGTACATGCACCACGTTGGGGAAAACAAGGGATATGATGAAATAGAGTGTTATTGTGTAAATGTGGCTCATTGTATTGACCTTGTAAATATGCCCATGTGCGGGGAGGAAAGTCATGAAAATCAGTTGAGCAAGCAGTTGTATTACGAAAATGGGGTTGCTTCTGGCATGCCTCCAAGCATAATATCAGCCGAGACGCTAGTCTTTAGTTGCATCAAAACTACAGATCCCAGCATTCCCTCAGGGGCATCACGGTCACTGTGAACCGGATCCAAAATACCTTCTGGTGTCCAGGCGTCCCATCTACAAATTGCACGCCTGTAGAATTATGAAATTGCGAGGCTTTGGGCAGGCTTCCTTGTATAATATCAGCCGACAGGCCAGTCTTCAGTGTTCCCAAAAACTACAGATCCCAGCATTCTTAGGGGCTCTATTCCGTTTTTTGACCACACCCCTTGTTACTGTGAACTGGATTCAAAACACCCACTGGTGTCCCGGCGCTCCACCTACAGACAGCTTGTTCCTGGGAGAGAGTGAGCAACACGGACCTTCTGTGGCTTGATTACTTCATTCAGAAAAGTAAGCATTGCTATGCGCAGCGGTTTGTAACCAGCTCCGCTGCTGCCTCTTGACCCTGGCGCTCACAAAGGGTTTCTCTCTTTTTTCAGCGGGCCAACTTTAACTGCCGGCCTGAACTGAGGCCAGTGACCGGCCGCTTCCCTCCCTGTGGTCTGCATAGCCAGGTAGGAACCTCGCGCAAGTCGTTCTTGGCGATTGGGGGGGTGTTGTGCTGTGCACCCATGCCTTGAGAGATATATATTCCATACATGATTTTGTATCACCTATCTAGACCTACACGCGCAAAATAATGTAAGCCGCCCTGATACCTGCAAGCTTCTGAAGCCTGACACCACGCCTTAAGTCCTGCTCTGCGCCTATTGCAGGTATGATTCATACATAGGACAGCCCGTTCGCCTTTCCTAGTGCGACCCTTTTAATTCCCGTGCACTAAGCACCTTTATATATGTCTTTTAGGTGTGAACACGACATACCTACGCCACGGCAACCTTTGTGCCCGCGTGCAGGTAAATACTTTCCACTTCTCATGGAGTCTGAGTAGGCATTTTACAGTACGTCAATGTACGTCTGACACCAAATTCTGTACTTTTTTGCAGAATCTGTTTCCCAGTCCCTGTCCTGAAGAGAACCTTGAATACTTAGGTTCGAAACGCGTCGACAATACCACCCTGTGGCTACAACAAAGGGTGCCGCTAGGATGTAAATCATACCACCACTCTGTATCCTAGCCTTGCAACCCGATTTAACATTACACCACAGGCTTTCGTTGACAGGCAGGCTTGTTTTTGATCTCAACCCCGCCTGTCACTTGGTTTTTTTAATCTCTAGGACTGGTTCCCGTTTGTTCGCTTATGGATTAATCTCTGCACTGTATATAATTGCAATTTATTTGAATTATTATACATTTGTGATTGTCTTTTGGTGTGTCTAACCAATCTTTTGTTTGATTCTTTGTTGCAAATTTGTAAATGTGTGCATTTGTAGATACTGTATATATGAACCTTTTGAATTGACAGTGGTTTTGTTTGTGCTTGTGTTTCAAAAAATTGCTGATAAATGTAAAAAAGAAAAATAAACTTGTTTGGAAAATTAAATCCAGTGGTCACACGGTACAGATTGACTGTGTGTCTGGGGAATTGTTTCACGAATAATCCTGTCCAGCCACCCTGTTCTGTTTTTCCTATTGTTGAGATCCGGGTTGGTCAGATGTAGGATCCAATACCTTTACTGTTTCACAGTCACACAAGCAAGGCCCTATCGGATGTTTCTTGAGGTTCGGGAGAGCTACAAGATGATGTGCTAAACCAAGCCTCGGTCTGGTTAGCACAAACTTATGTGATGGCCTAGATACCATAACTAGATGAAAGTGGAAACCTTCAGTTATAATATCATTGTTATAAAACATGATAGAGGACATAAAACCGTTAACTAATGTCCGCTTCCTCACTCTGAAGGCCAAAAAGGTAGATTTCAGGACTGCTTTGGGTATCAGGGATGCGGCACTTGGGTCAGCCAATCTGGTTATATTAAAAATTTCTAAAAAAACAATCAGCAATATATATTATCCAGGGAATTTTTAAATGGTTGTCCAATAAAAGGCAATCTTCTATTACAGATCTATTAAAAAAAATTCCGTCCTGTAGCCAGATGGAGCGCCAGACCATCAGGGGCCTTAAAGATAAAAAATCAATAAAAAAATTGATATCCAGTTCTCGTGGATCAGCTCAGTATGGGCGGAAGGGGGTAGGCACAAAAGCTTTTTCAAAAAGGAATTTTCCTCTGTCTGCAGGATATAATCACAGCTATGCCCCTAGACACCCACCCCATACAATGCAGTTGAAACACATCTGGCCTGGTAGATCTGAAGCATGTCCCTGGTACGTCTATCACCAACTTTTGCCGCAAATCTAAAAACCCTATAAGCGTTTTTGGCCATTTTGTTACGGATATTAGTAAACTCATTAGTCCACTTTCTATCTTTTGAGAAGGTTATACCAAGATGGCAACATTTATCTACATGTTGCACTTTGTCATTATCAATAAAAAAGGCATTAGAAGATTTACTTTTTATCCCACAGGTCATGGTGTGCGTTTTTCCCTTGTTGATGATCAGTTTCCTATACTTTATAAAAATAGAAAATCTGTTGATCAAACGTTGTAACCCAAGGGTAGTTCTTGAGAGTAGCACAGCGTCATCCGCATATAATAACACCGGCACAGTCGCACCATTGACCTGGGGTGCATCAGCATTTACAGTTTTTAAAATAGCGTCAATTTCATTAATAAATAAGATAAAAAGTAGGGGGGCCAAAATACAACCCTGTCTGATCCCTCTTTTAACACTGAACATGGGAGTACATTCACCTTTGGTGCCATAACACACACATGTTTGTAGCTTTTCATACAGCCTGGCAAGGAAGAAAATAATTCCCTCCGGCTCTCCAAGCTGTAGCAAGGTTGGCCAAAGTATGGAGTGGTCAACCAAATCGAAGGCGCTGCTTAGATCTGCAAAGCAGAGATATAATGAGCCTTGTTTAGCTTGGGTGTACTTCCCTATCAGTAAGTCTAAATGTATACACTGGTCAAGCGTGCCCCTGCCCTTCCTGAAGCCAAAGAGCTTTACTCACTTTTATAAAAGGATGCAATCCGGACCAATTACTTGCTAAGTTAGCAAGTTAGAGAATCTACCGTAAAATTCATGTGGACTAATCTGGCTCATTTATCAAACCTTTATAATTACAATATACCATATTCCATATAATAGTATGACCAAAGAAATGGAAGATATGGAGTAGGATCATCAGAGATGCGCACTTATCTGAATTAGGAAGCAAACATTTCTCTAAATGATTGCTTCCCAGAAATCATACAGATTCATCTTGCTAGTTAACAATGACATAACTCATTTGGCTCCTGATGGACTCCGTAGAGCTGTGACGTAAGTGTTAGAGCTGAATGCAATGAAGGCTGGTTTGGAATGTTGAGTTTGGAGTTACACGCAGAGAAATAAAGACGTGTAATCCTAAGCTAATTGTGATAAAGTCATAAGTTAAACGGAGTATTAATGCCGAAGGTGGATACAACCAGCTTTTCAAAGAGCAGCCATTGATAATCAAAAATGTATAACACAATAAACAGAAGTGCTGCAAGGTGGAGATAAACCAGGTGTCAGGAAGAAGAAGAAATAATTGACTTACCGAACCTATTATACAGAGTCATTGCACCACTGCTGTGAAGTGGCTCAATGAGATGTGTCCAAGGTTGTCCTTACCGAGCCATGAATACCCAAAGTGGCTAATTCCTAAAACTGTTGAGCAACTTCACAGGTCTTGAAAGAATAAAGGGCCAAGAGTGACTCACAGAATAGTGACATTTTTCAGATGGCAGCTAAGAAAATCATGCTTACATTTATCATTAAAGATGACCCAGAGACCAGAACATCACAGACCTCACAGATTATTTGCATAAACAAAGTCACAGTGATCCACAAGTAGTGTCATTAAGTTCCACACTGGTCTACAACGCTACTGCGTTCCTGAAACACTACCATGATTTAATAGCGCCAACAAGCAAAATATTGTTGATAGAAGGATTGTTTGGAAAGAGACATTTGATGATTTCATTGATGCACTTGAAGAGACTGATAACAAAAAGATTATCAAGTATCTAAAAATTCATGTTGGTGTTGGTGTCAAAGAAGTCATAAAGAAAATGCCATGCACTGAGAAAGTTGTCACATACTATCAGATTAAAGAAGCTTTGAATCTCTAGTTTACTCCAATGCCCAATGCTGATTATGTAAGATATGTTTTCAGTCAAGAGCACCTGAAAGTTGGCGAAACCATTGATACATTTGTGGAGAGACTCAACATACTCATCAAACACTCTAAGTTCAATGAATTTAATGATAAAGAAGCTATACGTCTTAAAGGTATTCATGGATCCATATCAGATTCACTCAATGATAAATGCTGAGAGAAACTCTTAGGGCCTTATTGATGGGTTTTGGCATAGTGCAGAGCAGAAAGTCACCTTGATGTACTGCCCTATATAAAAGTGAAAGGGCGGGAATTCACCATAATTATCCAATACAGTGCATTCCTGTCCTTTCCCCGTGCGCTAGCTCAGTTCCTGCAGTCTACCACTAATGAAGGCACCCTTGCACTATGGTGCAAGTGTGCCTGTGTTGTTAGCAGGGTTGTGTTTTGTGCAAGAAGGGGAACCTTCCTGCACAAAAATACACCTGGGAGGCTTTTTCCTCATTCTATGTTTGCTGTAGAATGCAGCACACATGGAAAAGGGAAAACCTAGGAGAAATAAAGTTATTTCTCCCAGTGGAGCATTCTTTGGGGATGCATACATTTTTGGCACTCTTTGGGTGTACACAGCAATCTCCTCTGCCTGCTTCCTCAATTTGCGCATGTTACGTAAGATCTTCAAGTGGCTACCCCCTTCTCAAGAGATGCACCATGACACAGGCCCTCATCACCAGCCGACTGGACTATGGCAAAGCCCTCTATGTAGGATTCACCACACACCTTCTTTAGAGACTATACAACATACAGAACGCCGAAACAAGACTCATCCTTGGCCTTCCCTGACAACCCCACATCAAACCAAACCTAAGGCAACTCCACTGGCTCCCTGTACAGTAGAGATGTCAATTCAAACTGCTAACCCATGCACACAAGGCTCTACACAACCAAGGACCAGCATACATTAGGGACCTCCTGAACTTCCAGCAACCGTTGAGAAGACTATGCTCTACCACCCTTTCATTTGCCCATACTGCCTGCATCTACCATAGCAGAAGTGGAGCGACACTCTACCTCTCACATCGTAGCAAAGACCTGGAACAGCCTCCCTACCTGGACCATCACCTCACTTCCGGAATTCCAAATGGCCCCCAAGACCTGGCTGTTTGAATAAGTCTCTGGACCTGCAAGCACCTAGACATCCTATTGAATGATTAGTCAGAATTTATAACACCTGATTGATTGATTGATTGATTGATTGATTGATAGTTTTGTAAATCTAGGGAAGCGTCAAATTCCATGGATGTTACTTTGTAACCGTCTTGTCACTGCAACAATAGTTCACTTACTCTTTTGTTTACATGTTAAGTGCTCTGTTGCCCATGGTCACTCTCGACAAAAATAAATAAATAAGTACTTAAACTAATAAATAAATACATAATTAACTTTTATGGTACATCAAGGGTCTTGGAGTGTTGTACGGCTTGTACCTTCCCAGTAAAACTATGTGTTTGTTGGACAACATAAAAATCAGGATTGTGCCAGACTAATTCCGTGCACACCATCAGAATATGCTGGCCTATAGTCCTGCTAGCTCACAATGCACCATCTGCACCCCTAACCTTACAGGGCAACAATGCATGTGCAACCTCGTAACATGGCAACACTGATCATCTAAGGAAATCGTGGTAACAGATCTAGAACCCTTTTGTTTGGTTACTCATGCATACCCAAATTAATATACAAGAAATAATCAGCAATGCATTTGAACATTTATTGAAGTATTGTGATGTTTGTGTAAAATATGTGTGCTGCAATAATCAATACAATTAAACAGATTAGCATGATTAGCATCATGAGAATAGTGAAAACGATTAACCATTCCACCATTGTGCTATAACAGTGAATAGTCCTGTGGCATAGACTACTCCTGTCTAGCACTGCCTAGGGTGGGTGATCTGCCAAATCCCTGTTGGGTGGTCCAACTCGCCATTAACTGTGGGTACGTGTCATCAGGATGTCCATCTTGGTCATAATCTGGACATCCTTCTTTGCCGGGGTAAACAGGAATCAGCGGAGCTGGAATTCAATCATGCAGCAACATTGCGGTATCAGGAAAATGCTCCTCTTCCCAACAATGTGGTAAACATCTCCCTTGCTACCATGTTGAAACCAGAGATCAGGTCATCTTTTGTTTATTGTATTATGATAGCCGTGCCACCTCGTGGACAACAACAAGGCAACAACATTTGCGCAGTCAACTTTGTACCTTGTACAAAATGTTAAAGATGTCATTATAGTGCGCCTGGGAAGTGGAAATGTAAGCAAATGCATTTTTATAGAATATTGTCCTACACAAACAAGCAAGAAAATGTATGGCAAATATCACTGTGTAAAACAAAAGGCAACTTAAGGAGCAAGAGTATGAAAATTTGGTGGAGTTTCTAACTGGGCCTTTCCTAACCACGTAACAAGAGGACCATCATCTTCTAACCATTGGAATAATGTATTAATTCATAACTGCCTAACAAAGCTGCCTTAAATATAGTTCATGAAGATCAGAGGTCATGAGTGAAAATGATGAAAGAGGGAATGTCAAAAACCGAAGAAATTGAAACAGCAGGGGAACATGGCTGAGGATAAGGATATGGCCTAATGGCTAGGGCGGTCAACCTCAAATCTGGGGAACAAGGTGCGAGTGTCGGCAAGCAGCCGCGGCCCGTGGAGGGAGTTACGGTGGGGCAGTAGGCTTGGCGGCTGAGGGTCAGGGTGAGGGGTGCTAAAAACCGGAATATGGATAATTGGAAGTAAGTAAACAATTTAATAAATAAAACTAATTTAGTAGCGCGCTCTGAATCGCAAAATGCGAGGCAGTGCGCGCTACAAAATTCGTTTTATTAATTAAATTGTTTACTTACCTCCAATTATCCACATTCCGGTCTTTAGCACCCCCACCCTGCCCCTCTCCTGCCGCGCCTTCCGGCCCCACCGTAACTCCCTCCAAGGGGCGTGGCTGTCGGCAAGGAGGCGCAACATCCTGTGATTATGGGCATATCACTTAATCTCCCCGTTCCTCACAAAAATGAATGTGTTCTCATATAACGCAACTTGTGCTCGTGTAAAGCTCTCTGATACCCGATAGCTTCGGGTCAAGTTTGCGCTATATAAAACTCCATTAAAAAAACAAAAAATGCCACATCAACAACCAATGTGGTATATTGAGCCCTGTCCTTGTAACTTCATTCTGTTTAATGAAACGAAATGAATAGCAGAAATAAGACTAAACGTGGCGCACCATTCACATTTATTTTTTTAATGCAACATTTCTGTTTTGTTCTGACATACCCTAATGAACTGTAAAAGGTGTGTTTGTGGGAATGCATAATTACAGCCCGATAGAGGTTGTATTCGAAATAAACTGCAATGTCACGGCTGTCTGATTACTAATATAAAAATATCTGTATTAAAAAATATATGTAAAAAATGTAGATATGTTATCTATGCTAATGCGAAAACTCCATGAATATAGAAACACTTTCAATCTTTCCAATTTGGCTCTTAAATGGAGCACATCTGTAATAAATTGCAATTCATAACGGATGCCTAAACCTTGCTGGAATGAACTTGACATATTTGATTTGTACATGTAAATAGCAGCTGCATTCATAATGGCGGAGCCAAGCAACCTCTTGAATGTTACTAATATGATTTAAAGTTGGACGAAATGAAAAGATTACTTGGAAGGTAAGCTGACATGGCGGAGATCCATGAAATCACATAATGGGCAACATATCTTCAAATGAGTCGATTCATTACAATTAAAGAAGGGTGTTAGAAGGAGAAATATTTAATTTGGGAAACGGCCACGCTCGTTTGTTCCGCTCACTGAATGATTATGGTATCTTACTGTAACGAATCATTCAGTTTTGGACTACATTAGCTATTCACATCTTGTTTTGGGTTTCTTTGCTCTTATTTGCTTCAGATACTGAAAAATATGTTCTCGCTCCATGGAATAATCTATAATTCAAGATCATGTAAATTTCCAATTTCATTTGCGAAATTATGCCATTTTGTTTCTATTGCATAATGAATAACAATTGCAGCGAATCTGAGCAGCCCGAATGTGCAACAACTGTGTCATTTATCAAAACGATAAACCATGATTTTATAGGCCAAACTATAGCTTAAGCTGATATGTAGCGTTAATATTTGGGGAATCAGAATAGACTACTGGGATGAACTGTGAAAAAGAACTGTATTGCTGCGAAGCCTCACATTCACATGGTTTTCTTATAATAAACATGAATGCAAGACAAAACCGCTGCAGTCCCAAAGGCCTCCAAGAACACATTGCATCTGGCATCTTCATTATGGAAATTTGACCATTGGCTCTCAATTAGGCTTTCACATTTACATAATATAATTTCATGATTTTGGCTGCATACCATATAGGGAAAAGCTTTGCATAAATCCCCTTGCACTGGGAGTTGAGCTGCATCAAAACAGCAAAATACAAAACCTTGTTAAAGTCTGAAAATAAGGCGGCACTTATTTTACATATTTAAAATGCAAGAAAAAGCTTTTCCAAGAATGAAGCTATTGTGTCTGCGGGCAACGGGAGCAGCTGCTTTACTGCGGTACATTCAGCAGATTAAATCCTTCTTAACTGCTGAGAAATTCTCTGGAACATCCACCGGATACAGTCGATAAGTGTCACTCTACCCTAACGCCCTGTGAAACCAAGCCAGGGCCAAGTCTCTGATGAGCCTTTTCAACCATATCACTATAGTGAGTATTTTAACTCATCACCTCAAAGTATCCCTAGGACAAGAAAAGAAGACCAATATATTAAAAAAAGAGTGCTATGCATAATAAAGTGTTCTCCATGTTTTTTTAATGAAATCGCCGTCCACTTCCACTACTTGCATCAGCCTCTGCACCGTGGGCACTGCCTACTGTCTTTGGGACTTTCATCAGATCCTTTGAGAAAGGACATTTGAAAAATATAGGGGCATATTATCAAGGGGGTTTATCTCCGCTTTTTGGCTTTAAAAGCCAAGAAAGCGGAGATAAAATTATCTCCCTATTACCAAGCTGTCGCTAACACCAGTTAGCGACAGCTAATAGGAGATAGCGACCATCTTGGGCCCCGCTTTGCATGTCAGTGATATTTATCACTAATGACATGCAAAGTGGGCATGCCAAGATGTTAGCGACTGGAAACAGTCGCTAACATCGCTATCTCCTATTACCAACTTTTGGAGATATTCGCGCTAAGCGAGAATATCTCCAAAAGCTAACACCTGCCCTGAGCAGTTCTTAGCCATGTTATCCAATGGGAGGTGGATAACATGGCTAAGAGCATTTGCTCGATAATGCATGAATATCGCTGACTTTTCAGCGATATTCATGCATTGCGGGAGTTTTTTATCGCATTTGCGATAAACCTTGCTAATAGCAAGGTTTATCTGCGATAAAAATCGCCGATGTGCGGCGATAATTTTTGTCTCTAAACAAGTTAGAGACAAAAATTATCGCTAGTTGTTGGTAATATACCCCATGATTTCCTAATTATGTGCCAAGGGAGTATTTTCTGTGGTGCAAATCGACTTAACAGGGTTGGATTTAAATTAAATGCGCTCGAATGTACATTTTGTCCTATGGAAGACCGGATTGTTACAGGCCTCCTTCCGTGAGGCCTGAGGTTTAATTCAGTGCAGTCCCAGCATAGACATACACCCAGACACAGGCAGTGGGTTTCTAACCACGAAGTACGTGCTTTGGGCACTTTTTATTCTCCTTTCCTCTATGTCACGGCCTCCACCATTGGTCTCATGGTTAGAGGGTTCCGGTCACTGACACTCCTCATGTCTCCACTTACTGTGGGCTCGCCCACTGCCACAACATAACATTCCTCCTTCATCCCAAACAAACGAAACATCAGGATAAAGCAGATACACTAAATTCTTGGATTCTGGTCATAAACAAAACGTCATCAGCAAGAGTGACAGAGATAGAAAGAGAGTGAGAAAGAGAGAAAGAGAGATATGTTCAAGAATATAACATGATTCAGCTCAATATAAAGTCTTTCAGCTAAGAAGATCTTGCCAGACAAGGTCAGAGATGGTGCCTTTCCCTCCCTCGGCGAGCAACTTCTTCCCTTGTCTTCTCCTACCTGGTCAGCTGTGGATTTTGGCTGGAATCTGACAGCACATCAGCGTTCTGCTCCGAGGAAGGGCATATATTTCAGTCTGTGGGGACACAGCTAAAATTGGAGTAGAATCCCTTGATTTGGGATGTCTGGTCAGGGAAGCATATTTGTCACTCCCCGATTCACCTCCTGAGATTGCAGAGAAATATTTTCTGGGGCGGTTCACAGGAGTTTGATTGTGTTTTAGAAAAAAAACACATTCCTTTAGATGGTCTCTCATGCCTTATGAGTAATGATCATTGTCCCTTTTACTGACTGCACCCGTCATGGATCAATCTGAAAAGGAAGAATAAACTTTCTCTGTGGACGTCTATTTTTCATCAGCACCAGATCGACAACCATGATAGAACTTCGTTTCACTCTCCGGTCTCTGGACATGCGGTTTTCCATATGCAGCGCTGCTGCAGATTTTCAGCAACTTGCTTATGCATTGCTGATTCCTCTTCAATTTGGGGATGTCCATCACCCACGGGTCATTTCAAACACAAGGAGCTGGGACTGACTTGGGTTGTCGAGTGAGGTGTAAGGCAGTATTCTACGAATAAAGGTATAAGAGCAAATTACATATTTTGTCCATTGGGCAGAGCGATCTCGAGTACCTAGTTGAATGTGAGCATGAATAGCTATGCTTCTCCATCGCCTATGGCCAGCGGGGCGTGACTTTCTGGTGATGAATGCCTCAGATGTATTCTGTAAATTCCTGGATCGTGAATGGAGGGCCAATGTCTGCTCACAATTCTTTGAGAAGCCCATGGGTCGTCATGATTTTCTCCAGCCCAGGTATGATTAGACTTGCAGTTGTCGAGTAGGAGACTTCTACTTCCAGATATTTAAAAAAATCATCTATGTCTACCAACATTTGTCTCCCATCGAAGAGGCTTCCAAAATCGGCACTGGCTCTCTGCCATGGACATGGTAGGATATTTACAGTGATGATTCGTGGTGGAGGTTCTGCCGGTCTGACTGGTTAACACAGTGGATACTGGCAAACTATTCGTTCAACTAGGCTGTCTAAGCTCAGAAACAAGACCTTGCATCTTAGACAGGACTTCATGTTGACAATTCCTTTATGGGCCAAGTGAGCAAGATTAACCACTCATCGTTGTATAGGTGCAGGGACCACCAGATTTGAGCTTCTCATCTGACAACCTTCAGGAGACACTGCCAGATCTGCATGTACATTATGCAGGGACGCTAACATCAATCGTGCTTCCTCCGTCCGGCAGGACGTTTTACTGATTAAGGATACTGCGAGATGGCCAACTGGAGACACTCATGTCAGCTGTGACTTTTACAATCTCTTTGTGAGAAATGGGTTGCAGTCAAAATCTTTCCATTAACATCCTCACATACTCTTCCTTTTCTTCCATGTCTGACTTTTTTGCTCTGTGGCTGGTCTTGCATATCTGAATAGATATTCCTCTGGATTTTGGTTTCCAGGGTGATGGAAACCATAAAGTGGGACTCCTGCAGTTCTTCATTTATGGATGCCAATAGAGCATTCCCATAATCCAGGCGACTGATAATTAAACATTGGATCAGTGGTAGACGGGAAGGCAGAGGAACCCATTTAAATATTTTGCGAAGGGCGTGCAATAGCCCGTAGCAGGTATAAATTACTTGATTGACGTAATAGCACATGGAAAGTTTGTTGTCGATCATTACGCCGAGGTTACTGGCTGTTACTTTTGGGAGGGGACAGGTAACTAAGGTAGAGGGCCACCAATCGTTTGTCCACAGCTTCCGTGCATTTCCAAATAGCACAATTTCCAATTTGTTTGCATTTAACTGGAGGTTGTTTGTTGACATCCAGTTCTTTATATCCAGCATGCACTTCCTGAATCTTTGTTTTGTGCTGGTAACATAAGGTCCCAAAGTAATTAACAGCTATGTGTCATCGGCATATGACACTGTGTCGAAGCTGTGAAGGTACACAGTCTAAATATTGAGATTGTAATACCGACCTAGAGAAATATCGAGTCGGAAATATCGAAGGTAAAGAATATTGAGGACAAGAATATCTTTGGACAGAATATCGACCCTAAGGTAAATCTTATCAATTTTTTTTATATCGATGTAAGTAATATCAAAGTCAGTAATATTGAAACCAAATATATTGATGTTACTAATTTTGATATTACTAATATCGATATTTGTATTATTGTTATGTATTTTATTATGTATTTAATATGTATGTGTTTTATGTTTTTTGTTAAGTATTTTACTTGTTTTAAATTATATGTGTAGTATTTTTATATATTAATAATGTTATTTTTAAGTAAATTTTATGTTTTAGTAATGGAGCGGGTATTTAGGAATTACAAATTAATTTCAATTAATTTTTCTGTTTAAGTTTTGTAGCGGGTAGTGGGTTTATAGGGGAATTGGGTGGGAAGTATTTTAATTGTAATTAAGTAATGATTTATTTTAATTTATTGGTATTGATAATTAATTAATTTTTAACTAATTATTAACTGGCAATTAATTATTTTAATTGTTAATTTCATTTTGAAATTGGTAATTAATGTTTGTAATTGGCAATTAATTTTTATAATTGGTAAATAATGTTTGTAATTGGTAATTAATGTTTGTAATTGGTAATTATTTTTTTCAATTGGTAATTCATTTTTTAATTGGTCATTAACATTTGTAATTGGTAATTCATTTTTTATTTGGCAATGAATTTTTTTAATTGGTAAGTAAATTTTTTTAATAGGAAATTATTTTTTAATAATTGGTAATTAATGTTTTATAAAAAAGTATTTTTTGGTATAAGAAATAATTTTATTGTTTAAAGTTTTCAAATTGCTAATACATTTTTAATAATAAATATATTTTTTGATTTGAAAAATATTTTATTGTTCAATATTTATTATTTGGTAACTAATATTAATTAATTATTATTTACTGGTAATTATTGTTCATTTATTTTTAATTCATTATTCAATTTTAATTATGTTTTTAATAATTATTAATGGATATTTTTAAATTATGTTGAGTTATTTAAAACGTAAAATATTAATTATTTTATATACAAACAATATTTATAAGTATGTTATATTTAACTTCTATGCTATCCAATGCTTTCCCTTCTGTTGCACTCTCTGGAGTGGGAATAGTAATTTTCTACCCCTACGCTATCCAACCTTTCCCCTACTGTTTCACTCTCTGGAGTTGGAATAGTAATTTTTACCCACCTGCTACCCAATGCTTTCCCTACTGCTGCACTCACTGGAGTGGGAATAGTCATTTATACCCCTACGCTATGCAACGCTTTCCCTACTGTTGCACTCTCTGAAATGGGAATAGTAATTTTTATCCACCCACTATCCAACACTTTCCCTACTGTTGCACTCACTGGAGTGGGAATAATAATTTTTACCCCTACGATATCCAACGCTTTCCCTACTGTTACACTTACTGCAGTGGGAATAGTCATATTTACCCACCCGCTATCCAACGCTTTCCCTACTGTTGCACTCTTTGGAGTGGGAATAGTAATTTTTACCCACCCGCTATCCAACGCTTTCCCTACTGTTGCACTCACTGGAGTGGGAATAGTAATTTTTACCCCTACGCTATCCAATGTTTTCCCTACTGTTGCACTGTCTGGAGTGGGAATGGTAATTTTTACCACTACGCTATCCAACGCTTTCCCTACTGTTTCACTCTCTGGAGTTGGAATAGTAATTTTTACCCCTACGCTATTCAACGCTTTCCCTACTGTTGCATTTTCTGGAGTGGAAATAGTAATTTTACGTTCTACGCTATCCAATGTTTTCATTAGTGTAGTTTTTTTGTGGACTTTAAATAGTAGTTTTATTTATTTATCTATTTAATATTTTTTTAATTATTTTAGATAATGTAGTATTTAATTAATTTTAAATATTTTGAAAGTATATTTAATTTTTTTAATTTACTAAAATAATTATTTACTTTTTATTTATGTTATAATTTTATATGTGTAGATATATTTGTAATGTATAGTATTTATAAATAATGTATAAGTAATTAAAATAATTATTAAAAGTTAATATTAAGTAAGTAAACATTATATATGTTATGTATATGTTTAATTAAAGTTTTATTATTATATATGTATTATTTAGTAATTTTAAACATTATTAAATATTTTTAACTATGTTTATTTTATTTATTAGTATTACTTACTTTATTTTACGAATTTATTTTTAACTGAAAAAAAAACACAATTTGTAATTATGATATTTTTAACATCAATATTTTGGTTTCGATATTTTTGAACTTACCTTCTTGTAGATAGGATGTCGATATACTTGCCTTCGATATTCCAGCGTCGATGTTTCTGTAGGTCGATGTTCTGTGAGTCGATATTCTGTCAGTGATTCGCTGTGATCCTTGATGACTTTAGCCAAGGGGTATATATACAAATTGAATTGCGTAGGGCTCAAAATAGATCCTTGAAGGACCCCCCTGTTGATGAGCTGACTCTTGGAAGTAAAAGCACCGATTTGGACTCTGGAAATACGTTCACTCAGATAACACCTGAACCAGGCCAATGCCGAACCTCCCACACCCGCCTCTCTTTAGCGCTCCAGAAGAATGGAATGGGAGATGGTGTCGAAGGCGGCCAACAGATCTAAAAGGACCATGATGGCTGATCTTTGATTGTCCAGAGAGAGTCTAATGCTATCCTTCGCATCAAGTAGGGCAGTTTCGGTGCTATGAAAAGCTCGAAACCCCAATTGAGATGGGTCTAGCACTTTATTTTTTTCCAGATGTTTTCTTATTTGACCATTTATCAGTGACTCTTGGATTTTGCCAAGCAAGGGAAGAAGAGAAATTGGTTGGTAATTGTTTGGCTTTTCAGGATCTGAGGTGGGTTTCTTTAGAATGGCTCTGACTATAGCCTCCTTTTCCCTAGTGGGTACCGAGGAATGTAGTAGGGAGAGGTTAAAAATCCTGGCTAAGCTGGGAATAATAGCTGAACTGATTTTTGATAGAACTAACCCTGGGCGGAGTTTTATGCTACACTAGCATAGTTGGCGAAGTTTGCACTACTTCACACTACGCGAATTGCACATAGCACAGTGCAAACACGAGTAGCGTAGTGCAGCAGTCATTTTTTGATTGCTCGCAGTCCTCAACGTCAAGTTGGTGACCGCGAGCGAGCAAAATGACATCCTAGCAAGACTTTTTCCTCTATCGCAATCAGCAACACCAGGTTGCCGATCGCAAGCGTGGAAAATAAACCTCCTGGCGAGATTCTCAATGCGGCGAGGTCAGGTTTCTCATTGCAAGTGGTCGCGTATGCTCGCGACTGCCTGCGATGAGAAACTTCCAGTCCGCGTTGAGAAAGCTGCCGCTCGAGTAGAATTCTACTCGAGCGGCAGAAAACGACCTCTTCAATGTGCAAGATGCGGTTTGCTCTGATTGCACAGTGCGGACAAGCATCCGGCACTGTGCAATCAGTGCGATCAGCATTTTGCACTGTGCACTACGCAGTTCGCGTAGCTTGCGTAGTGCAAAGTGCACTTCGTGTAGCTACACGTAGCGCTGCTACGCGAACTATGCCCAGGGTTAGATAGAACCTGGGGGGATACTTTATTGGAGAGAGAGCCTGATTTTACCCTTTTTTTGTACCTGGGTGACTTCCTCCAGAGAGAACTCAGAAAATTCCCTGAATATGCAATTGAACAGTATTAAGGGGGAACTAGCTATAAATACCATCAATTTTATCCCAAAAAAACGTACATAACAAGTCGACACATTCCTGTGACACTGCTGTTTGGGGCTGCATGGATGCAGGTTTTGTAAATTCATTTTGAATCTTGTACAATTCTTTCTGAGAATTGGAAGCTTTGTTTATTCTTTCCCCCAAATAGAATTTTTTCGCAGACGCTATATGAGCTAAATAACACCTATGTGACAGTTTGTAATCATTACGATCTGTGAGACTTTTTGTGTGTCTCCATTTACAACAAAAAACCTGCAATTTGGAAATGAGGGTCTCAGGGGAGATTTATAATCTTTATAGACCTACTTGTACCTTGTCCCCCAACTAAACAATATAGAACTACACGAAAGGTAACAAGGGTATTGTCAAATTCTTCGGGCTTGGTACCAAATTATGGTGCTCAGAAAACCGGGATGCTAGATAGTCATCAAGAAAAGAGAAATACAAAGGAGAGGTAGGCGAGTAAACTGCAGATGCTGGTCTACAGAGAAAGTGGAAAGAAACCCATCAGCCCACCGGTTGGCAGAACTTCATCATCTGGGTCATGTCACAATTTCCGTTTGATTCAACCTCAATATGTTTAGTTGAGGTTTACTAAAACCGGAATGTGAAAAAGAATTGTCAACCAGACAAAGAGTATAATAAAGGGCTGAAAAAGAGAGGTTTGGTTGCAGTGCTCAAAAATGTGAAAACAAACTTTAATGTGAATTAAAAATGCCTGTGTTGATGTCTACGGAAATTTTATTATGGACGACCATCAAGACGGCATGTTTAAAAGCAGAGTGGATGTAGTATGACAATATTACTACTTCTCCAAAATGTTAATTGGTCGACATGTTTCAGCCCATCAGGGCTTTCATCAGGACCTATGGTACACACTACTGCAACACTTACCACTGTTAGTGATAAAGAATATAAAGACCTACCAGTGGTGTAGTCTGTTATTTCGCAGCCTCTCCTATGTAACCAAAACACAGACAAGAGAGATAACACAAGACAAAACAATTCATCAGTAATTCTTTCGACAGTTGTGTAATTTCTACAGTGTTTGACATCTAGTAAATTTTACTTAGGAGCATCTTTGTACTCACCTAACATTGTAGGGAGGTCAAGCCTCACCTCACCTGGCGCTCGCTCAGGACAAGGGAGGCCACGCACTGAGTAGACAGGAATTGAGAATACAAAAGAAGTCTACATCAGTTATCAACATAAACATTTTTCATGTATATCTCACAAAATGCACACAGATGGACAGAAGCCCTGGTCAATGGCAACACATGAGAGACAATCTCCAGTATTCATGTGTCCGTTATTTGTGCAGTTAATTTGACACCTAGAGTAGAAAAGGAACCCATTTTAGATTTCTAACTCGGGAGTCCTTTTTCTAAGTTGCCAACAATAAGTAAAGAAGTATTTTCAAAGATTCTTTGCCATGTATGTGAGTGTTGAAAAACCTTCATTTCAAAGTTTCAGCTATAGTATAGATTGATACAGCGCTGGGTGCGCACGCAGCTCAAAAACTAGCATGAAGCTTCGTCTATGTTGGAAAATGCTCGTAGCACAAGGTCTCAGCATCTAGTTTAAACAAACAACACTCGTAGCGCAAGGTCTCAGCGTCTAGTTTAAAAGAGCGAAACAGCGGGACTCACCTCTCCGTCGTTGCCTCGGTCGAAGGGCTGAGCCGAGGGGGAGGTGCTGGAACCGCATATTGCTTCCGCCTAAAAGGGCTCCTTACGGACCTGAAAGGAAGCTGCAACACCCAATGCGCAATGCGGAAATAAACCTCCGTTTCTCGACACATTCGCAAATCATGTTTTTAGTCGAGAAACTGAGGTTTATTTCCGTTTCCGGTTTAGCCACCCAATCATGAGTACGCATACATTGCGAAATAGTAAGACCCAGCTTGTCACCAAGACGCTGATACGAGTATCCATCACCCAATGTGCGCATTGGGTGTTGCAGCTTCCTTTCAGGTCCGTAAGGAGCCCTTTTAGGCGGAAGCAATATGCGGTTCCAGCACCTCCCCCTCGGCTCAGCCCTTCGACCGAGGCAACGACGGAGAGGTGAGTCCCGCTGTTTCGCTCTTTTAAACTAGACGCTGAGACCTTGCGCTACGATTGTTGTTTGTTTAAACTAGATGCTGAGACCTTGTGCTACGAGCATTTTCCAACATAGACGAAGCTTCATGCTAGTTTTTGAGCTGCGTGCGCACCCAGCGCTGTATCAATCTATACTATAGCTGAAACTTTGAAATGAAGGTTTTTCAACACTCACATACATGGCAAAGAATCTTTGAAAATACTTCTTTACTTATTGTTGGCAACTTAGAAAAAGGACTCCCGAGTTAGAAATCTAAAATGGGTTCCTTGTCTACTCTAGGTGTCAAATTAACTGCACAAATAACGGACACATGAATACTGGAGATTGTCTCTCATGTGTTGCCATTGACCAGGGCTTCTGTCCATCTGTGTGCATTTTGTGAGATAGACATGAAACATTTTTATGTTGATAACTGATGTAGACTTCTTTTGTATTCTCAATTCCTGTCTACTCAGTGCGTGGCCTCCCTTGTCCTGAGCGAGCGCCAGGTGAGGTGAGGCTTGACCTCCCTACAATGTTAGGTGAGTACAAAGATGCTCCTAAGTAAAATTTACTAGATGTCAAACACTGTAGAAATTACACAACTGTCGAAAGAATTACTGATGAATTGTTTTGTCTTGTGTATATCTCTCTTGTCTGTGTTTTGGTTACATAGGAGAGGCTGCGAAATAACAGACTACACCACTGGTAGGTCTTTATATTCTTTATCACTAACAGTGGTAAGTGTTGCGGTAGTGTGTACCATAGGTCCTGATGAAAGCCCTGATGGGCTGAAACATGTCGACCAATTAACATTTTGGAGAAGTAGTAATATTGTCATACTACATCCACTCTGCTTTTAAACATGCCGTCTTGATGGTCGTCCATAATAAAATTTCCGTAGACATCAACACAGGCATTTTTAATTCACATTAAAGTTTGTTTTCACATTTTTGAGCACTGCAACCAAACCTCTCTTTTTCAGCCCTTTATTATACTCTTTGTCTGGTTGACAATTCTTTTTCACATTCCGGTTTTAGTAAACCTCAACTAAACATATTGAGGTTGAATCAAACGGAAATTGTGACATGACCCAGATGATGAAGTTCTGCCAACTGGTGGGCTGATGGGTTTCTTTCCACTTTCTCTGTAGACCAGCATCTGCAGTTTACTCGCCTACCTCTCCTTTGTATTTCTCTTTTCTTGATGACTATCTAGCATCCCGGTTTTCTGAGCACCATAATTTGGTACCAAGCCCGAAGAATTTGACAAGACCCTTGTCTCCATTTACATTCAGCCTTTCTGGCTGCTAATTTATCGAGTTTCAAATCTGAAGTGAACCAGGGTGTAGACTTATTAAAACGTTTAACTTTTTTCATTGGCGCAATTTTATCAAGGGCCTGGCAGATGGCAGTGTCTAGCAAGTTGACTACCTCGTTGGGGTGGTTAACATTGGACATCGAGGGAATGATAAAATGTGAGGAAAAAGATTCCAAATCTATTTTGTTCCAGGGTCCATTCCATGTTGGATCTAATGCAAAGTCTGTTTTACATATAGAGGTTGTTGATATGTTAAATTTCAACAGATAATGGTCTGTCCACAGAATAGGCAGAGGTCGATCAACCGTTACATTGGAGGAGTTTGTAAATAAAGATCTAGGGGCCGATTCCGATCTTGGTCGGTCAGCCCTCCGAGACGTGTCAGTAGCCCTTACCTTACGTCCGAACCATACCAGGAGCGAGACCGTCCAGGCGAGGAAGTACGATGCAGAAAAGTGCCAAAATCCCATCTGATCCGCACGCTCCGGCTCCATCATCAATCTCTGACTGAGCCTGACCCGGAAACACTCGATTCGCGCCGCACGGCAACACAAACACAGCTACTTCCAGCTGATCAAGTACGATGCACAGTTCCTACGTTCCGGACGGGTCGCTACGTACGGCACGTCACAGCACCCGGAAGAGCTGCATATCAACTCCGATTCGCGCCATTAACCCATTCCACGGATTCGAACCGGAGCACCTTGGAAGTGATCGAGACGGAGCATGAACCCAATTGTGCAGGTCATACCAGTCCTGTACATCTATGACCGGATCAGGAACAGATGCGGACGTCGCAGGCGGTAAGTCCGACACCCACCCCACAAACAAATCCAGGGGGATCCAACCCTGCCCACCATTATCACGCCTCCTTAGGGAACCCATGGCCACCCCCACTGCCACCCCACCCATAGGGGCATGTTACCTATCACTGATGCCACCCCACCCATATGTGTTATGTGCTCCATCACTGATGCCATCCCACCCATATGTCTCATGTGCTCTATCACTGATGCCACCCCACCCATATGTGTCATGTTCACTATCACTGATGCCACCCCACCCATATGTGTAATGTTACCTATCCCTGATGCCACCCCACCCATATGTGTTATGTTACCTATCACTGATGCCACCCCACCCATATGTGTTATGCTGCTTATCCCTGATGCCACTCCACCCATATGTGTTATGTTACCTATCACTGATGCCACCCCACCCATATGTGTTATGTTACCTATCACTGATGCCACCCCACCCATATGTGTTATGTGCTCTATCACTGATGCCACCCCACCCATATGTGTCATGTTACCTATCACTGGTGCCACCCCACCCATATGTGTCATGTTACCTATCAATGGTGCCACCACACCAATATGTGTTATGTGCTCTATCCCTGATGCAACCCCACCCATATGTGTTATGTTGCCTATCATTGATGCCACCCCACCTGTAATTATCATGTTGCCTATCACTGATGGCACCCCACCCATAGGGAGGATGATATGACACACATCCATCAAACATCAGCCACAGGCATGTCAGTCAAATACATTCCACAACAACATCATGCCAAAAGTGTGTAGTGCCTGACAAATAGCCACAACTGTGATTATGATTCATGACACACAAAGTAACTAGCATCACATGTGTGAAGTAAACTAGAGGGTGGGCTACACAAGTCAAGCTTTGAAATAGCACTGGGTCAATGTGTGAAAACACCCCATCAGTGTGTCCATCCACGTAAAATGTGTGGACACAAAGTGCAGCTAAAGTAGAGCATTGTGGAAAAGGTTCAAAATCACCCATCATCACAGTGACCACAAGGTAGGTGGCATCATGGAAATAGCAGCACCTGACATATATATATGATTCCTGTGCATGTCAGGACAACACATGTACATTCAAACTTCATCTACCACCCAATGTAGGCACTGGACATATACGCATGGGTACGGTATTGCCCCTTAAGTCACCTGCACATAAACAATACATATGTCTACCAAGTTGCACAGAGGACACAGTTGACTTTACACCAAGGATGTCCAGCACCTGCATGGACAGTGTAGATGCCACAACAGTCAGGGAAAGTGTCACATTGCACATTTTGAAGCACATTATATGTGCATGGGTGCAAGCCACAGATGTGGCCATGCCAAAGAAATGTTACCATCCCTGTGCCAAATTAGTCAATCATGACACCCCCACTCAGCTGCAAAGGATGACATGGATACCAACCTGACCATTGAACTCATCTCATGGCCCACACGGAGTTCACCATATCAACACCTCAGTAACTGACATTTGTAAATCCTGCATCTTCACACCAAGGTAAGGGTAAACAGCACCCACAAAATCTACAGCTAAATCAAATGCACAAGGAGAACAAAGAATGCTTTATTCAGCAATCTTCCATCTGGAATGGAAAATAAATAACGAAATGTAGTCCAATGTCCATTTCAAAATCAAAAGTCCAATGATGGTGTGAGTGACACCTGTCACCCATTGTTTGCCTACACTGATAAGGACTGGGGGACATCCACTCTGAGGGGCATCATTGGGCAGGCCAGGCGCCGCAGGGACAGGATCAGGGCTCAGAAGGATGTTGGGAAGGAGTGCTGGGTACAGGAGAGTCAGTGGCAACTGCAGTGGAGGGGTCTGACATGGGTTGTGCCATCACAACTGTGGGGCACATGTCTGATGGGGTTGGTTCTGAAACCACTGCAGTGGGCAGGTCAGGAGTAGTGGACATGGTCCCCACTGCAGTGCCCATGTCAGACTGGGTGGGCGTGGACTCCAATGCAGTGCCTAACACCATGGGAGTGGAAAGGGGTGCATGTGGGGTTGGCAGGGCAGCTGCGGGTAACATGCTCCCCACAGTAGTTACAGCTACATACAGACTGGTGGTGGTGTCAGTGGAAGAGCAAGTGGCAGGGGGGGAGGGCCTAAGCATTTTAGGGATGACATATCTATGGGTGGGGGAACCTGGGACAGGGTGTGGTGGGGGAACCTGTGGTGTGCTGACCTGGGGGATGGAGGAAGGAGACTGTGCAGTGGAGCTGGGAGGTGGTGGTGGAGTCTTGCTCTTCTGGCTACGGGGTGACTTGCGGGTGGGGGCCTCAGTCTGCATGCGCCTGGGGGAGGGTGTCCGGGTGTGAGGGGCACTTTTCTCTGTGTGTGGGGACTTCCCCTTCCCCCTGTAGTCTGGATCTGCTGGATCTGAGGGGAAGAGGCCTAGGTCACACAGGAAGAGCTTCTTAGGAGATGGGGTTGCAGGTGAGGCAAGGGAAGGGCTCTTGAAGGGAGAGGGATCGGAGGACTGCGAAGTGCTTGCGGATGCCTGTGTGTGTGTCTGAGCCACATCCCCTGTGTGTGCGGTATCAGTCCCCTGACTTTGCTTGCGTGCAGATTTAGACTTATGTGTGGGTGATTGTGTGCTGTCTGTGTCTGTCTGTTTGGGTGACCATGCAGGTGTGCGTGTGCTGAGGACAGGTAGGGTGCTAGGAGGAGTTGTTTGGGGCTGAGGCTGAAGGGGTCAGGGACTGCTGTAGGAGGGATACTGCTGCTGTCAGTGAGGAGGCCATGGACTGATTGGTCCTCTGTAGGGCAGACATGCCAGATGAGATGCCCTCCATGAACGACACCAGTTGTGTCAACAGACCGGTGTGTGCATGGAGGACACTCATCATTGATGTCTGCCCTACATGGATCTGGTTATGTAGGTCCACAGACTCCACACTCAGGGCAGCAGGGGACACAGGGGCAGGGGGTGCAATGCCTGGCAGGAAGGAGACATGCTCCCGAACACGGGAGCTGCCACGGACCTCTGGGATGTGAGTCCAGGGGAGGGTGGTGGTGGTAGTGGTGGTGGTGATGGTGGTGGCGGGGACAGCCTCACCCTCAGTTGTTACCTGGCTGTTGACACCCTCCCCCACAAGGGAGTCATCCTCCGAGCTGCTGTGGTCCTCAGCTGAGGTGGATGGTGCTGAGGACTCCTCGGTGTGGCTCCCCTCACCATCCGTCCCACTGGGTCCCTCCGACTCCTCAGTTGCTGGTCCAGGCTGGCTCTGTGGCTCCTCCTGGCCCGTGGCGCTGTCTCCTGTGCCCGTGGATGTATATGCATATAAGTAGGAAAAGAAGGACCACATTAGTTGCCTGCACTTACATGCACACAACACTGTCAATACACAACATTACCGGTCATGCACTGGCATCCTTAGCTGATATTTACAAAACAAATAACAAATTCACACACAGGGGTACATAGGTCAATACCCAGTCTGAACATCAACCATGGCACCCATATCCCTCCAGGACAGGTACCCATATGTCTGTTGCAGCGTGGAGGAGCAGGAGTAAGCCGCCGGAGGGGATCGCGCAGCCCGGACCGCCGCTTGCACGCCACAGGTTTATGGGGGACGCTTGACTCATTTCATCCTTTAATTTTTGCGGGAGACCTGCTGAGGAAGCCTTTCACCTCAATGAAAGAAAGAAGAACAAGCCAAAAACTTGCCAGCAAAACGATCATGGACCCCAACCAGAACGTGAAGTGCAAGATCGTTGTGGTGGGGGACAGCCAGTGCGGCAAGACGGCGCTACTGCACGTGTTCGCCAAGGACTCCTTCCCGGAGAATTACGTCCCCACAGTGTTTGAGAACTACACGGCCAGCTTTGAGATTGACACGCAGCGGATAGAGCTGAGCCTCTGGGACACTTCTGGATCTCCGTATTATAACAACGTTCGCCCGCTTTCATATCCAGATTCCGATGCAGTCTTGATTTGTTTTGACATCAGCCGTCCTGAGACTCTTGGCAGTGTTTTAAAGAAGTGGAAAGGTGAAATCCAGGAGTTTTGCCCAAACACCAAAATGTTGCTCGTTGGCTGCAAGTCTGATCTTCGCACAGATCTCACCACATTAGTGGAATTATCCAATCACAGACAGACACAAGTGTCTTACGATCAGGGCGCGAACATGGCAAAACAGATTGGTGCAGCAACTTACATAGAGTGCTCAGCCTTACAATCAGAAAACAGTGTTAGAGACATTTTCACGTTGCCACCTTGGCATGTGTAAACAAAAGTAACAAAAACTTAAAGCGGAAGAAGTCTACGCGGGTAACCAAAAGAATTTCACACATGCCAAGCAGACCAGATCTGGCCACAGACTTGCGAAAGGACAAAGCAAAAAGCTGCACTGTAATGTGAGCATGTGAACATTTTTTTCATTAATATGGACCTTGTCTTCAGATCAGGTGAAGACTGAACGAAGTGTGCAGACAAGGGGTGGTTCTTCATCGGCACCTTAAATGGCTACACTTCACCTTGTTTGGAACTAAGGATTCCGCATGTAGACCAAGTGGCAAGAAGAGGTCAGATGTCCAAAATGTTGCATAGATTGTATGCCAAAAAAAGAACTTGAATGTGTTTGAAAGGAAGGAAACATTTTGCACCCAAAGAAACGTCATTGTCTTGAATTTCTGTCTTTCTGGCTTGTTTCCCATTAATGAGTCCTTGTTTTGAAGCTTGTTAAAGTTACTAACGTCGGGTTTTTTTCTTTTGTTTTTTCACTAAACCTGGATTGGGATATATATTTTTTTTTTTGGACAACAATTTTTCACGTGGTCTGTTGTAACTTCCTGTGGTTTATTCGTCAAAACCGAAATGATAGGAAGACATGGGTTGGTTGTTCTGGGAAACCCACTGCAGAATCGGGGAAATACTGCCAAAATTGCAGAAGCAAAATGTTGAGTTTGTGGAAAAGAAAGTCTTTAAAGTTTTTCTGTTCTTTGAGGAAATAGCTGGTATGTGTGAAGTTCAGTGGAAGGGACAGAATAGGTACACTTGTATTCTCCAGATGTTACTTTTCATCATCATTGTGATTGTATTTAAAACGTGATAGCTTTATTTAGGTTATTTCAGATAGGATACTTGAAACGCGTCATGTTCACTCAAAATGAAGTTGAGGTGCTCTTCATTTTATGTACCACCTTTAGAGAAACTGGTTTGCAGTGTTGCACCCTCCAATTAGGCACAGAATAGGCTAGTTTAAAATGTGATTCCATGGAAGCCAACACTCCATAGACCTAAGAATTAGTGTCAGGAATCACTTGCTTCCTCAGCATTGTTGTGTTTGAACACTGCATCATCACTCTCTTCATTTTGAGGTGGCCGGGTTCCGGAAAGCTGTATTTATAAAAAAAAAAAACACAAAAAAAAAACCCTAATTGGTAAATTCCTACAGTACCTCAGCTGTCCCGATGCCCACCTAGAGATTCGGTCATTCTGTGTACACCCACCAACTTATAGGCTATACTTGCATAGTTCTCTTAATGTCTTCTAAAGAAGGACCTCCAGCTCTAACAGATTTCTTGTTGGTTCTTGTTGAAAACAAGCATTCTAGCCAATGAAGACGCTTCATTTGTGAAGTATTAAAGCTGTGTTTCATTTGTAATATGCAGGGTAGAGAATTATGGTAGAACTATCTGCTCTTTGTACTGCAAGCACATTCTTTTTGTCTTTACAAGGAAAAATGCAATTCCAATCCTTTCTCTACCAAATGCGGACTTTTACCACTCTACGATGCTTTGATTAATGCAGCTGTGTGCTTTGGGCAGTATTACGAAATAGCTGGCAGTTGCTTTCTGTACTTAAATATTGTATAAATAATTTATAACTGTTTAAATCTGAACAATAATTTTTTGAATGTTGAAGTCACTTTGTATGTCTGTTTTTGTTAATGTTTCTGCCGTATTTATTAAAATATCATTGTTTTTCTTGAAATAAAAAGGTTTTTAAGCTATATGTCTGTTGCATGCTTGCTGTCAATACCCCGAAGTGCACACATGCACCACATACACAGTTGTTGTACATGCAAATGACCATGCAGAAGTACATCACCAGTAACATAAATCACATCAAATGTCAATCACTCAGTACAGGTGTCTGGATGAATATATGCCCACACTCACATTTCACAATCTTGTGATGCCTAGCAGAACAACACAATGATATCCTAACGTCATGATACTAAATGACACAATGGAGTGCATGGAGCACCTCAGACTCCAATGTAGGATCCCTCCTAGCAACTCAATGCCCTGGCACACACATGCATAGTAAGTCAGTCTTCACTGTCACATGTCATGGGGCATTGCATCACAAAAACAACAGTATTCAATGCGTCACATTCATAGGTCATGCCCATACCAAAATCTGCAGCAGACAAGTGCACCAGTCTGTCCCCTGCCACACACTGTCCTAGGACTATGATGATCCTACCTCACTAAAATCTCACATATGAGTGAGTGCAAACACAACTACCTGAACATGAGCACCGCACAGTCTGCTGACAATTACACACCGCTGCGTGAAAGTCATTCTTGCATACAGCATTTTGCTCATTCAACTCATCACTCTCCTATATGTTGTAAGTATGGGCGAAATTTGCGAAATCGCTTTACGCAAATTCACGCGAAAGCGAATTCGCGGTCTGCAAAATGCACGAATTTGCGGATTTTTTTATTTATGCGTGTTCGCAGGGTTTTTTTTTCCATGCGGCTATCGTGAAGTTACCCATGCGGTCGTACATGGGTGCGGCCATCTTGTTCGCATTGCGTATTTCCATTTCCGGGCGCTAGTTGCATGCTCACGTTGTGCATTTCCTAAGTGCGGGCGCATTTGCGTGTTCGTGTCCATTTTTGTGTGCTCGCGGGGGAAATATCGCGCAAACTTACCAACGTGGTCGCAATGGGCTCGGCCATCTTGTTTTTCATTCATTGCTATGATTCTGGGCATGCTTTTTCAATCCTCCTTTAATCTTTGTAATAATTTGTTTGTTTGAACTTTTCTTAAATCTTTTTTACTCATTATCTATCTTTATTTTTGTACATCTATATTTTGTGTTTTTTGTCTACTTTTGGGGCCCAATGTAGGTAAATCTCATTTACCGACTCTAGAATACCGAATTTTACCGATTCGGGATTCTAGATTCGGTAAATGAGATTTAGGTAAAAATTCGGTAAGGCCCATAGGAATCAATGTCAATTAGCGAATCGGTAAATACCGATTTGGTAAAATTAACGAATTGTCAAGGGGCACAGGGTGTCACTTTGACACCCTGTTGCACCCCTGATTCTGGCTTGTGTGCCAGGTGTACATGCACAGATGTGCATGTATACAGGAATTCGTTATTTACCATAAAATAGTATTTCATGGTAAAAAACGAATTCTTAAGGGCCTGTGGCACTGTTTTCAGTGCCACCTACATCTAGATTTACAGATTCTGTAAATTTACCGATTCGGTATTTTACCGAATCAGTAAATTTACAGAATCGGTAAATTTACAGAATCTGTAAATTTAAGGCCCCCTACATTTCAAAAGCCAAATGCCGGTCGGTAACGGCCGAAATTGGCCGTTACCAACCGGCATTTGGCGTCCTACATCGGGCCCTTGGTTACTTTAAAACTACTTTTTTTTAACTTTCTTTTCTTTTACTTATTTTCCCTATTCTTTCCTATTTTATTTTCCTTTAACTGTCCAGGACCATGGCAAAGGGAGCCGGCAAAAATCTGAAGGGGAATGGTCCCGCACCCCGTAGCCGGCTCCCTTGCGGGCGTTTAAGGGGGGAAGCAGTAACTGCCCGGGAGATCTTCAGCACGGTGGAGGTGGTCACACTGGTTTTCTTTGTCCAGCACCACCTCCCTAAGACCATCGTGGCAGGCGGCCGGCCCGGTACCGGGTACGGGGTCCTGGAGCATCGCCAGCTATGGGGGAAGGTGTGTCGGGCCATGTATTGGGGGTCTGGGGTCCAGCCCACCTACAACCAGGCGACGCACAGGTGGTCCAACATCCTGGACCGGGAACAAGACCTGCTTGACCTGCTTGGCGTCGAGATCCCTGGGCTTGGTGAGTAGTAGTAGCTATTTAATTACTACTTTGCTTTCTCCTGCTCTGTGTTATGATATTGCAAATATTTGATTTTTCTGAAGAGCAAGAATGCTGCCGATTACATTGCAGGTAAAGTATGTTTCAAAAGCTTCTGTGATTGCAGGTGCTCGCCTGCTCACTGGTGGTGCTACTATTCTTACTTGTTTTCAATTTTGTGCTCCTTTGGCCTGGGTGATTATGTATGAGTGTACTTTACAGAAGTGCGTAATGCTAGACACTAGAGATTACATTGCAGGTAAATTATGTTTCAAACGTTTCTGTGATTGCAGGTGCTAGCCTGCTCACTGGCGGGTCTACTATGCTTACTTGTTTTCAATTTTGTGCTCATTTGGCCTGAGTGATTATGTATGAGTGTACTTTACAGAACTGAGTAATGCTAGATACTAGAGACTCAAGTCCAGTCCTTCCTTTGTACTCCTGCCACTAAGCAGAGATAATGGTGGCGCATTGATAGTTTGAGTATATTATGACTGGTTATTTAGTAGGAAACTTTTTAGTGGTCTGCAATCATGACGGACTGTGTCTGTCACTTCGCGTGCTGCGGAGTGCTGCCTGCCAGTCCTAGTAGAACCTTTTAGTAGTTGGTTTAGTGAGTTACATAACTTTCCAAGTAGACGGTCCGCGAATCCAGCAATACTAATATCCTAGTAGACCACATCAGACAGGTCAATACATTTAGTGCAATTGTTATCTATTTCTCCCGAAATAATTTGTTATTGTTTTTTTTTTTAAATGTTTGATTTGGTTGACAACAATCATCCATGTTTGTGTCTTTCTTTTATGTTGTACATCAGCTTTGCCCAGGGGCAAGAGGACAGAGGAAGTGGTAGCGGCGCCGGCAGAGCAGGAATAGGAAGGCCAGGATAGGTTCGCCGAGGGCTCCTCTGCTGGCCCCAGTAAGTTTCCTGTTAATATTATTAATTATACGTCCCTATCTTTTACAGCACCTATTTATTCCAAACGTTCCTCATAATTCTATTTGCTCCTAAATCATCTTTGATCTTCTTGTAGACTGTTTCTAAATTCTTATCCTGCCTCCACTATGACTCTCATTGCTACTACTAGATTATTATTAGTCTGTCTGTGTAGCTAGCTAAGCTTGCACAGTTGGCAAAAGGTGTTAAACAAAGCTCCTATTCAGCATTAGCTCTAGGCACTGAGTACAGTCCTCTGGGTTGTCCATAATGTCTATTGAAGTCTTCTAAATGTTTATACTTTGACAATTCCCAACAATAAAATGTCAATGGCCACCAAGAATAGGATACTAGTTTACTTTTTGATTGGATAGGAGGACATACTACTACTGTTGCAGGGACTATTCTGCACATACAGAACTATGGACAAGAAATAGGGCATTGGTGATAATAGGCACAGTTAGACTTTCCACATACCTGTCATAACAGAAGTTGAACCCCCAATCTCCTTACTGACTAGCTAGTGTGTCAGAGTCATTATATAGCTCCCGAATGCAGCGATGATCCCCAATGATTATACAACCCAGAACATAAGACAACGGAGTCAGAGTCCCGACCTCTCAAAGTCACTGACTCATGCTTGCAAATTGCAAACCCTTTTGCTCACTCACTCATGACCAAAAACCACAGAGTCTATGTAAGTTTTAAAGCTTTATTAAAAGTAAAACAACTAGCTCTGTGTGTACTCTGTAAAATTTAAATTGTGCATTATATAAAAACATTTATTAAAATCAACTTCATAATATAAGATAAACAGTGAACGACTGAAAAGTGGCTGATTTCACACATTAATTGTGGGAGAGCCCTCACCTGGTTGGAACTTAAAGTCTTGGTGGGGATGAATCGTTGACGACTCCGACTAACATTCATATGATCTTCCTCTTGTTCGTAGAAGGGAAGCTTCTGTCTGTTATGAGAAAAATGTTGCGTGTTAAAAAGCAAGCATTCATCAGTTGTGCCAAAAAGTGTAGCATCACATGTTATGGCTAAGCATAAATAAAAAACACCCTTCCCTGAAGAAAGGGACATTTTAGTTTAGACTAGAGAGTCACAAATTATTAAATTTGTTTATGTAGTACTTGTAACATTTTTTCATTCCTAGACAAAATAGTGAGTGGTGTATATGGCATCTAAAAATATTAAATGTATTTTCTAGGTGTAACAACATCGGCACAGCCAACCACCAGTGTCAGGGCCAGCGCGGAGGTGGTCACTCCAGGGGCAGATGCAGTGCCACAGCCAGCAGGAACTGCTGTGGGGGATGCCACGGTAGTGGCGGGCAGTGGTAAGCTTTTATATTCCTTACTTATTGAGATTGCAAAGTGGACTCTCTGCAGGGGTGTATATGTTGCACAGTACAAGTACACTTTACTGGTAAGAAGACTTACAAATTTAGAACTAAGTTTTTGTCAACCAGGTAGAAGACAGTCACCCTTGACTTCTCATTAGCAATAGCATTAGTGGCCGGAGTTGACGAGTAACCAATGGCCTCCTCTAAATTTGACTTCAACTCAGCTGTGGAAGTTTTATCGAGAAGCCAAATCAGATCAGAGATGTACTTGATGGATGGGATGAACGAAAAGGGAAAGAAGGGTGTAAGGAAAGACAAGCGAGTTAAAATTAATGACTGGCAAAGAATGATACGTGTTTTTGAATGCTGCCCGAGATGGCTGGGAATCTGATGCATGGCCGGTTGAAGGCTGAAGCAAGGATGGGTGGAAGGAGAAAGAAATGAGGACTGTCTGGGTGGGTGAAACAGAAACTGTATGTGTGCGCAATATATCCAAATGCAAGTCAAGCATGGATGCATGGCTGGCGGTTTTCAAAATAAAATAAAAAAGGTTGTTTTTCGTTGAGAAAAAGTAAGGTTTGTCCAGTTGAGAGTCAGACATTAAGAAGAATGATTGACATTTACTTTGAATGGATGGATGCCTGGATGGTATCTTCCTCATAGATAGCATAGGTGTATGTAGACAGAGTAGACGATCACTGGATGAAGAGTGTTACTTTGAAGAGCATGTAACACCGCAGGTCCGTGCCAGAGTAGCAAAGCCGAGGAAGGAAGTTGACATTTTTCAGAATACTACCATGACTAGTAACAGTAGTTTGCAAGTACAGCATATATCCGGCAATTACGGGAACCACTCACTACCTCTGTTAATAAATTTTTCACAACTCTGTCATTCATGTGTGGACTATCGGTGTTCACTCAATCAAAAACAAAGCACCAAAAGTCATCCCATATGTAAGCAAATATCCTGTGAAGGGATAGATGATCATATTATTTATCTTCTTCCTTTTCCTTTTGCAGTAGTCAGGGGCAGGGCAGGGTGAAAGTTAAATTAATTAAGCAGTAGCCCTTGTAGCAGAGTATGGCCAGTGCCACCCGTAATAGAAAAGTAAGAGCTTCACCACCTGCATGTACTGGACTGATAACAGTAAAGCAAGTCTGTGTCATCATGGCTTGCGTATGTTTTTCTCGGGTGCAAGTTGACTGCGCTGGCATTATGCCGTCTTGAACAAGTTTACGTACCAATTTCGCTAAACAAGAGAGAAGAAGAAGACTGGTGTACTGTCTGAGTCTAATGTAGTGAGTCCATATAGTGCTAGTAGAATTCCTGAAACTCCCACTAATGTTAGAGAAGAGGCCGACAAAGTGAGAGGTTAGATAGATACATGCCACAAATGTTATGTACTGTGCTTGCAAGTTGCTAGTGCTACTATGACACAACATTCTGCCGAATTATTTTGTGTCAATCTTAAAGAGCATTGGTTGAAGTATGTTTTTCTTTCTTCATATAGATACTCCTTCTAAATTAACAAGGAAGGAGTTGGCTAGACGGGCCTGGCAACGGAAGCTGGAGGCAATTGTCGCCGAATATCAGCAGCTGGTGGACCAGGAGGAGGAGGATGACTCGCAGTCAATAACATCCATGGCAGCTGCATCCTCCTACGCTGCCCCTGGGTCATGCATTCAGCGCAAACCTCCAGCGGTATGGAGCCGAGGTCCGGCAGCCACCCGCCGCCGCCAAGCAGCAAAAACAACAGCTGTCCCCCACAGTACCTGCAAGTGCAAGGCTTGTATGCACCGATTGACCCTGCGAGTGTCCAACCTTGAGCAGGAGGTGGTGAGGCTGAAAGCCCTGCTGAAGGACCTCCGGAGAGAGCAGCGTGACCACCTGGCCAAAGAACACCACCGGCGGAAGTAGAGAGACTGTCTCTTGCCCCTTTTTTAAAGACTTTTGGGGGGGTGGGAATTGGGCGTTGGGGGTTTTTGGTCTGGGGACATTGATTTCATGGACATTGGTCGGGTCTTCTTGTGGGATAGTTTATTTTTGTTAGGGCTCAAATAATGATTTATTTCAACTCAAACAAAGCATCCGCTTTTTTTACTGTTTTGTGGGGGAGGCAGGGGGTGGTTAACTGTACGTTTGTTTTCCTGAAACTTAACTGGCTGGTTGATTCAAATTGTTTAATCGCCCAAATTTGTACAAAAGTGCCACTGACAGACTTAGTGAATTCAATTGTCCTACTACTTTACTAGTACCACCGTCAGTCTCTCCTCTCCTCCTACTCCATTATTCTTCCTCCCCAAAATGCTTATCTTACCTGTGATTCGTGTTTGAGAATAGGGCTAGGCACAGGGCTGGTTGCATGGCAAATGGCGATTAAGGTTGACTATGGAATCCTGGACAGATGAAATGTCATTGATGTGGTGGTAGTAGTAGTGGTACACACTTGCAGTAGCAGCATATGAAAAAAAAGGAAATGAAACATTGAGTGGTCTGAGCGGAGCATTAGAACAGTACGATAGATAGTACAGTACACAAGAACAGTGCCATAAATTGTAGCCTAAGCAATGCTAAAGTATTCAAAATATAAGTACTAATTGCGTGGAGTATGGCTACTACAAGAAATAGTACTGACGTGAAGGACACAGCAGCGTAAACATTTGTCACGTGTAGGAGGAGGATGTTGTTGATGATCAATCCACTTGATGGAGCACATGAAATTCTGATTTGATTTGCAAATACTCATGGTTGTGTGTCAAGAAGAATTAGAATGAGAATATATCCTTGGATTCCTTCACCAGCCTTGAAATTGATTTTCTGTTGCTTTGACCTTATCCTCTCCAGCAAGTGTGTGGAATTATTGTTGTCATTTAGTCACACTTCAATGAAAACCACACAGCCCGGGAAAGAGGGTTAGCGTTTGAAAATTGGATGGGAATGGGTTTTTTTAGAAAGTTTTGTGGAGAGAGGAAAAAAAACATAGCATGGACAAACAACAAATGAAGAAAAACAAATCTTTGGATACAAAGATATCCATAAATCTTTTAAGGGACACAAAGGAAGAGCACTGCATGCATGAAGTTGTTTTCTAAATGGATGGTTAGGTTACTGAAAAGTAGTACTCACTTCAACTTACTAACTATGAAGAAACTATTTGACAGTACAGGGCAGCAGTAATTACTCAATTTCACTTGCCTATATGCCCTCAGAGAGAATAAACACTTATTAGTACATTAAATTAGTTTTAAAAATAACAAAGAAACATATCAAATAGCTGTAGGGATGAATTTGAAGCAGATAGCAAACACACAGAGACGCACTCTTAGAAGTTCACAACAATAACATAATTTAAAAGATAAGGAGAAGTGAAGAGGATACTGTACCTGTATGTTGTTGTTGTCCTGTTTAATTTGGGAAGTTGCATGCATACAGCCTTTCCTCTTATTCGCGGTACTCCTCCATTCCATCTGACGTTCCGTCAATCAATCTTGGTGACCAGAGACACTGTCCACTCCCTGCCTTGCGGATGCGGAATTGCGGATTGCTAATGGTAAGCCTGAGTTAATGTTTTTCCCATCGCACATGGTGAAAGCCGGCCTGTAATTGTTGATGGAAAAACAGGAAGGGATATTAAAACACCACGGAGAAATAATATATGGTACAGTGTGTAGTGCAAAAATAACACTTTCACAGGTGACAGTATTACATACAAGCATCATTTCTAAAGTGCATACTCTGAGTCTCCTTTTCAAGGATAGTAATTAGCACACAGCAGGCCAGGCCCATGCAGACGGTCAAGGCAGGCACCACAGAGTGAACCAACCTGATGTAGCATACCTCTTTGACACAGACAGACAAAGCATATCTAATTTTATGCAGCAAGCCACATAGCCGCAATTTAATTTACATGAACTTCTGTCTGCACTCTGGCATAACACTACACTGGCTCGACTACTCCATACCACAACTAGACAGACATGTAGTTCTGTTGTGGTTGGTGTTGACTTGTTTACCTGTTTGCCACTCACGAAATGGCCATAGTTCTTCCGTAAACCGACGATGATGTTCCATTCATCCCAGTGAGTGACTGTAAAGAATATAGATATTATGTAACTTTGATCATCAAGACTCATCATCATCATGGTATATTGGCAAACTCAATGTTGTTCATGCAGTCACAGTCTACACACAGTGAGTCCAAGGACATTTTCCATATTAAAAAATGCAATGTAGTGGCCCCTGCAGTAGAAGTACAATTTGAATTAAACAAGGTAAAAACAGAGTTGACTTGAGGTAAATTTAGTGTGTAAAAGATTAAATAATAACAGAACACATATGATTCATTTCATGCACAACAAACAAACAGCAATTGCTTTCATCAGAGCCAGACAGCCAGTGTTGTCCACTGCATGCCATCTCATTATTCATTACCTGTTCCAATTTTTATCCGCATCTTCTTGTTCTTAAAGTGAAGGCCCACAGGGCAGCCTCTCGTGTCCATTTCAGAAGTAACAGTCAGCTATCAGCATATAGTCAGTAATTCCAGTCCCACTTCTTTTGAGGGGACTCGTCTACGAAGCGACAGTTTCTTGATTCTGCGTAATTCAGCCATCTGCCTTGAGGGAAATGGATAGGGGGAGTCTGGAGGAGGAGGATAGAGGAGCATGACTGAGTTGTGAAGTTGTGAACTTCCGTAATGCAGACAGTGGCACCTTCAATAAGGAAATAAGACGAAGAGATTGCTGCTGATGGATTTGTTGTGATTAGAGTTTTGTTGTGGTAAAAGTTGCAAAACAAAGAAAGACACACAGGAATAAAGTGAATAAGGATGAAAAAAAGGAAGTCAGTATTTCAGGCCCAGTTGTCAGACTCTGTGAATTGAAATTGGAGTAGGTCAGCTAACAGAGAAGAACTTCCGTCACCTACGTCGGTGTCCTCTTCTTCCTGCGTGGATTCACGTATTTTGTAATCTGGTGGTATGAAGTTCTGATTCATCTTGATCATTGTTAACCTCTCCACATTTTTGGGTGAGAGGCGGGTCCTTTTTGAAGTTACAATGGCACCAGCAGAACTGAAAACACGTTCACATGACACGCTTGCGAGTGGGCAAGACAAATATTTATAGCCAGCTTGGAGATCAGTGGCCATTGACCCCTTTTCCCATACCAATACAGCAATGGGTTGTGATCAATGAAGACCTCTTGTTGTGTTTCTATCTAGGACCCTAATTTGATATTCCCGATTTATACCCTTATATGGTTATAATAAATAGTATCCTTATAAAGGCATAAAGAATCATATCCATATTTAGTAATAGCCCATGCAGTCGAAATACGGCAAGGCTACTCCCCTAGACTCCTCGAAAGTACAACGCGTTCTTTAAACAAACCAAGCCTCCAGCAGCCCGGGAATTCCCCCTGCTTTTGTTTTGATTTGCACAAGAACTTCTGGAGTCCAGAAAGAACTGTTAGTTCTTAGTGACGTCTTATGTCCAACCTTACGTCAAACCCGGCACCTTTCAGGTATAAATATACCAACGTTGCCTAAGCAAACACACCGTGGTTTAGGAGCAGAGTGGCTATCTACTTGCCCGGAAGCCCAGCTGATGCAAGAGCCGAAGGAAGCCGCCCCACCCTTTTGGCGCACTGAGAGAGGCGCTGTCTTTTTCTCCAGCTGATAAAATCCAGCTCCGGTGTTTCCAGTCACCCTTGCAGGTTGCTGGGAGATCGGGTCCTGAGAGAGAGATACAAGACCTCCTACTTTCTAGAACCAAGGTACGGAGCTGACTAAACCCTTAAGAGATTTCTTGATTCAGATTCCTGGCAAAAACCAACTTAACTTAAACTGAAACTTACTTACTCCTTCCCACGTATTAGGCTTAGGTCAGGTACACCGGGGTAGGGGTATCTTAGAAGCACGAGTTGAGTATGTTAGTCAATGTTTTTATGTATGTATATATTTTATTCATTTTAAAGTATCATATGGCTAAGAAACCATATCAATGCTTTTACAGTATTATTTTATAATACTCCTTTTACTGTACGCACTTTACTTCATGATAAGTATTGCAATTGTGGCAATTCATTTCTCTTGCATGAGAAAGAAGACTGCTCAATAAATAACACCTTTTATTGAAAACGCCCGTCTCTCTATTTCTCTGCACTCTGGTGGAACTAAGTATGCACGATTGACTGAGTGAAATAGTTGTCTATTGTTTTCACACGACTCTAGAGATACGCTCTTTATTCTGAGGGGGCAAAGTTGTCATGTTTATGCGGTTGTCAGAAGCTAATCCCTACTTGTCTAAATCAGGAGAGTTAACTCTTTCCTGAACATTCAAGAAAGTTTCTAGTGACCTCTGAGCTATCTGGCAAAACTAATTAAGTCTAATATAGTCAGTAGAGACCTAGTCGACCTCAGTCCTACGTCTACCCTGCTGTTTATATTATTCCAATGCGCAGAGCCTATTGGGAATATAGGAACTACACTACATGGAGCCCAACGTTTGGTAAGGCGATAATCTAACGCAAGACATTAGAGTAACTCAGTCATGCTTTTTCACACAGACCCTTTTTCCCGTAAAAACTCCAAAAGACGTCTGGAGTGGGTAAATGGTTAAAATCCGCCGGAACTTAGTAGGAAGAGATTCCTATGTATTAGTTTTTGGTTTTGTCAACGTTGAAGGATACAGTGTTCCAAAATATTGTGCACCTAATCTTTGTTTCCTTGGAAACCTGCTCTGCACACTTTCATTAAAAACAATGTCAACTAACGGCGACAGCAACGAAACCGGTGGAGCTGCAGTAGATGCGAATCAACCGGGTTTCGATGTTACAGGGTTTAATGAAAATGAACCAGGTGCAATTATCATTCCGGTCAAATGTAAGGAGAACTATAACTCTTAAACTTATAGCAAACGGACTATCACCAAGAGGTGGTACAGTCATATTCGTGGTAGAGGCCCATGAATATCGGCAGACAGAGGTATTCTATTCAAGGATAAACTTTCCAGCAGCAAACGCTGTAACACAAGACTTCCACTATTACAAAATAGGGGAACCTCCGGATAAATACACTCCTTTCGAGGACGTTGAAATCCCACTAACTTACCAAGAGCACCTGCTCTGGTTTAATGGCACCCTAAAACCTCAAAATCACATCACCAGGCTCGGTCCACTAGGTAGACCAGGAGCCACGTGGCTGGTTCTAGCCAGCTACACACCACATCCCGACATTGAAAAAATGTCAAGTGAAGAACTTTTAGTTAAACTAAAAGAATTAACAAAGGCATACAGAGAATTAGTTCAATTGGCAATGGACGATATAACATACCTACAGAAATTGAAAGAAACAGATATAGCAGAACAACCTTTTGAACTTGCCAGAATCATAGAAAAATCCTATGAAGAACTAGGTAGAGATAGTTTGGGTGGGAAACCAGTAAAACCCCAACTACTTGAAAATCCTGAAAAAACCTTAATTAAAAATAATCTAAACACTCCAAAAAAGAGTTGGGATGGGAATAAACAATCCACTCCCAAAAAAAACGATTCCAGTCCAGAGGAAGGTCTCCTCAACGGAGAGATAGATCTCCAGAACGAGGTGGCAAGTTTTCCCAGAGGGAGCCCTCTGAGAAAAGATACAACCTTAGAGATAGGGATAAATTGAGAAAACCTGATAGATATCAAGATATTGATACACGTCCCTCTCGATCTTTTCAGACTTCCTCACAGAAATCGGAAAGAAGAGGACGGTCAGAACACAAAGAAGAGCACGTCAAGTCCAAAGACAAAGAACCTGCTCATCAAAGTAAAAAATTACAATATCCAAAGAAGAAGGTAGCAAGTATTAGAATAAAACATGTCGAGGATACTGAGGACACAACTGAAAAACGGAGAGTGGGCCCAGACAATGCTAGACAGCGCAGCTGAATTAACCTTAGCTTGCAAGATCCTGATGAATCTTCTGGAGACAGTGGACACGAATAAATACATTCAAGTAGAAACTGCCGACACCAGAGTTAGCAAACCCCATAAATTATACGAAATAACATTGCGTATAGAGGGGGACAAGACTAGGAAAGTAAGGGGTCTCTTTTGGGATAACCTTTTGGAAGGCTATGACATCCTGTTAGCTGAGAAAGACTGGCCACCAGAGTTTGTCAGGGAGTGCCCTCATGGCGAAGAAATGATTATGCCTGCCTTCTCAAATCATATTCCAATTCATAAAAATATACATTTGCAAGAAAATGGGCAGTAGCCCAAGCTCCTGCATTATATAAAAATCATGTAGGATGGGATGAGGATTCTCCTCCTCACAAAATCCAGTTAAAAAATCAACCCACTGCACAAAGGCAGTACCCAGTTAAACAAGAAGCTAAAAAACAAGTCAGGGAGATCTTAGATCAACTTGAATATCAGGGGGTGATTGAAACATGCACCTCACAAATGAATAATCCTTTGTTTCCTGTCTCCAAGCCAGACGATTCATATCGTCTAGTTTTGGACTACAGACACCTTAACTCATGTTGCAAAACATTTGCAGTACAAAACTCACACAGTGCAGCACTAATGAATAACATTGTGCGCAAAAAATATAAAACAACATTAGATATCTCAAATGGTTTCTTTTGTAAAAAAAAACTGCTTTGAGCTGCACTGAGACTCTTTACCTGGCCCTTGCTCTTTTGATTTCCTACTACCTCTCCCTGCTTCAAGGAATCCCTCAGCGCCTCGCCGGACCCGCTTCGCGGGTCCCGCAGCGTATTCAACTTGCTGAAGCTGCTGGGCCATTCTCTAAAGGAACGTGGGTTGGTGACAGCGTCGGTGGGGCTGCGAGCACACAGGCAGGGACTCCAGTGTCCAGGAGTCCCTGCGCGCCCGATTTACTACACCTGGGCTGCTCTCCCCGCTGGCCACGCCCCCGCCAACGGATTGAAATACAGGCTTGTTCCTTAGCGCACTGGGACTGCTTTGAGCTGCGCTGAGACTCTTTACCTGGCCCTTGCTCTTTTGATTTCCTACAGCCTCTCCCTGCTTCAAGGAATCCCTCAGCGCCTCGCCGGACCCGCTTCGCGGGTCCCGCAGCGCATTCAACTTGCTGAAGCTGCTGGGCCATTCTCTAAAGGAACGCGGGTTGGTGACAGCGTTGGCAGGGCTGCGAGCACACAGGCAGGGACTCCAGTGTCCAGGAGTCCCTGCGCGCCCGATTTACTACACCTGGGCTGCTCTCCCCGCTGGCCATGCCCCCGCCAACGGATTGAAATACAGGCTTGTTCCTTAGCGCACTGGGACTGCTTTGAGCTGCGCTGAGACTCTTTACCTGGCCCTTGCTCTTTTGATTTCCTACAGCCTCTCCCTGCTTCAAGGAATCCCTCAGCGCCTCGCCGGACCCGCTTCGCGGGTCCCGCAGCGCATTCAACTTGCTGATGCTGCTGGGCCATTCTCTAAAGGAACGCGGGTTGGTGACAGCGTCGACGGGGCTGCGAGCACACAGGTAGGGACTCCAGTGTCCAGGAGTCCCTGCGCACCCGATTTACTACACCTGGGCTGCTCTCCCCGCTGGCCACGCCCCCGCCAACGGATTGAAATACAGGCTTGTTCCTTAGCGCACTGGGACTGCTTTGAGCTGCGCTGAGACTCTTTACCTGGCCCTTGCTCTTTTGATTCCCTACAGCCTCTCCCTGCTTCAAGGAATCCCTCAGCGCCTCTCCGGACCCGCTTCGCGGGTCCTGCAGCGCATTCAACTTGCTGAAGCTGCTGGGCCATTCTCTAAAGGAACGCGGGTTGGTGACAGCGTCGGCGGGGCTGCGAGCACACAGGCAGGGACTCCAGTGTCCAGGAGTCCCTGCGCGCCCGATTTACTACACCTGGGCTGCTCTCCCTGCTGGCCACGCCCCCGCCAATGGATTGAAATACAGGCTTGTTCCTTAGCGCACTGGGACTGCTTTGAGCTGCGCTGAGACTCTTTACCTGGCCCTTGCTCTTTTGATTTCCTACAGCCTCTCCCTGCTTCAAGGAATCCCTCAGTGCCTCGCCGGACCCGCTTCGAGGGTCCCGCAGCGCATTCAACTTGCTGAAGCTGCTGGGCCATTCTCTAAAGGAACGCGGGTTGGTGACAGCGTCGGCGGGGCTGCGAGCACACAGGCAAGGACTCCAGTGTCCAGGAGTCCCTGCGCACCCGATTTACTACACCTGGGCTGCTCTCCCCGCTGGCCACGCCCCCGCCAACGGATTGAAATACAGGCTTGTTCCTTAGCGCACTGGGACTGCTTTGAGCTGCGCTGAGACTCTTTACCTGGCCCTTGCTCTTTTGATTTCCTACAGCCTCTCCCTGCTTCAAGGAATCCCTCAGCGCCTCGCCGGACCCGCTTCGCGGGTCCCGCAGCGCATTCAACTTGCTGAAGCTGCTGGGCCATTCTCTAAAGGAACGCGGGTCGGTGACAGCGTCGGCGGGGCTGCGAGCACACAGGCAGGGACTCCAGTGTCCAGGAGTCCAGGCGCGCCCGATTTACTACACCTGGGCTGCTCTCCCCGCTGGCCACGCCCACCCGCCTATCAGCCTATGAGTGTGCAGTATTTTTGTTTAAAGGTGACCAGTGTTACCGCTTCGCGGGAGCGCGCCGGGAGAAGCCCGGGACAAGGGCGGGACCGTCTGTGGCCATCCGGGGCCGAGGGAGGCCGGGCTGGGCCAGCCCTCTGACATTGCCCATATTGGTTTATATTGCACTAGAAAAGGGTCCTGTCGAATAAGTGCTAGACTTGGAACTCTGTAAAAGGGTTGGTGACTCTAAAATATGTCTGTAAATCCAGGTAGTATAGTTCTGATGACCCAAACGGACGAGCCTGGACCCGCAGTTATTGGTCCCCTAGACAAATACTTTAATCGGCCCACACAAGACATTGACAAAGAGATAACGCTTGCACCTGGGCTGCTCTCCCTGCTGGCCACGCCCCCGCCAACGGATTGAAATACAGGCTTGTTCCTTAGCGCACTGGGACTGCTTTGAGCTGCGCTGAGACTCTTTACCTGGCCCTTGCTCTTTTGATTTCCTACAGCCTCTCCCTGCTTCAAGGAATCCCTCAGCGCCTCGCCGGACCCGCTTTGCTGGTCCCGCAGCGCATTCAACTTGCTGAAGCTGCTGGGCCATTCTCTAAAGGAACGCGGGTTGGTGACAGCGTCGGCGGGGCTGCGAGCACACAGGCAGGGACTCCAGTGTCCAGGAGTCCCTGCGCACCCGATTTACTACACCTGGGCTGCTCTCCCCGCTGGCCATGCCCCCGCCAACGGATTGAAATACAGGCTTGTTCCTTAGCGCACTGGGACTGCTTTGAGCTGCGCTGAGACTCTTTACCTGGCCCTTGCTCTTTTGATTTCCTACAGCCTCTCCCTGCTTCAAGGAATCCCGCAGCGAATTCAACTTGCTGAAGCTGCTGGGCCATTCTCTAAAGGAACGCGGGTTGGTGACAGCGTCGACGGGGCTGCGAGCCCACAGGTAGGGACTCCAGTGTCCAGGAGTCCCTGCGCGCCCGATTTACTACACCTGGGCTGCTCTCCCCGCTGGCCACGCCCCCGCCAACGGATTGAAATACAGGCTTGTTCCTTAGCGCACTGGGACTGCTTTGAGCTGCGCTGAGACTCTTTACCTGGCCCTTGCTCTTTTGATTCCCTACAGCCTCTCCCTGCTTCAAGGAATCCCTCAGCGCCTCTCCGGACCCGCTTCGCGGGTCCCGCAGCGCATTCAACTTGCTGAAGCTGCTGGGCCATTCTCTAAAGGAACGCGGGTTGGTGACAGCGTCGGCGGGGCTGCGAGCACACAGGCAGGGACTCCAGTGTCCAGGAGTCCCTGCGCGCCCGATTTACTACACCTGGGCTGTTCTCCCTGCTGGCCACGCCCCCCGCCAACGGATTGAAATACAGGCTTGTTCCTTAGCGCACTGGGACTGCTTTGAGCTGCGCTGAGACTCTTTACCTGGCCCTTGCTCTTTTGATTTCCTACAGCCTCTCCCTGCTTCAAGGAATCCCTCAGTGCCTCGCCGGACCCGCTTCGCGGGTCCCGCAGCGCATTCAACTTGCTGAAGCTGCTGGGCCATTCTCTAAAGGAACGCGGGTTGGTGACAGCGTCGGCGGGGCTGCGAGCACACAGGCAGGGACTCCAGTGTCCAGGAGTCCCTGCGCACCCGATTTACTACACCTGGGCTGCTCTCCCCGCTGGCCACGCCCCCCGCCAACGGATTGAAATACAGGCTTGTTCCTTAGCGCACTGGGACTGCTTTGAGCTGCGCTGAGACTCTTTACCTGGCCCTTGCTCTTTTGATTTCCTACAGCCTCTCCCTGCTTCAAGGAATCCCTCAGCGCCTCGCCGGACCCGCTTCGCGGGTCCCGCAGCGCATTCAACTTGCTGAAGCTGCTGGGCCATTCTCTAAAGGAACGCGGGTTGGTGACAGCGTCGGCGGGGCTGCGAGCACACAGGCAAGGACTCCAGTGTCCAGGAGTCCCTGCGCGCCCGATTTACTACACCTGGGCTGCTCTCCCCGCTGGCCACGCCCACCCGCCTATCAGCCTATGAGTGTGCAGTATTTTTGTTTAAAGGCGACCAGTGTTACCGCTTCGCGGGAGCGAGCGGGAGCGCGCCGGGAGAAGCCCGGGACAAGGGCGGGACCGTCTGTGGCCGTCCGGGGCCGAGGGAGGCCGGGCTGGGCCAGCCCTCTGACATTGCCCATATTGGTTTATATTGCACTAGAAAAGGGTCCTGTCGAATAAGTGCTAGACTTGGAACTCTGTAAAAGGGTTGGTGACTCTAAAATATGTCTGTAAATCCAGGTAGTATAGTTCTGATGACCCAAACGGACGAGCCTGGACCCGCAGTTATTGGTCCCCTAGACAAATACTTTAATCGGCCCACACAAGACATTGACAAAGAGATAACGCTTGCAGAGAGGCGGGCAGAGCGTAGATTGTCTATTGAACTGCTTAAAACTCCTGGAGATAAATGCTCAGTTCAAATATATCCTGCATTGGTAACGCCTTTGTCATCCTTAAACCTGCCTGTTGTAGCTGAAATATGTCACGATGTAACTACTAACAAGGGAAACCAGGGTATTGTAGCAGAACCAACATCTTCCTGTGTAAATCATATTAACCCTATAATATGCTCATCAGAAAAACATGCCCTGGTTCCTGTGCCCCAATTAAAATCAGGTTCAAAAAGAAAAAGGAGTACCGCACCTAGAAAATGCAATACTGCTAAACCCCCACACAAACTTAGGAAAGTGAGCAAAAAAATGTGCCCCAGTAAGGCTATCACTGAAGTAAGTCATAGTGGGGAAAGTATAAAAGAGGGTGATGTTGTTGTACAAGATAATCTGGATTCTAGTATTGATAATTCCCCGGATACTGGCTTGGTAATGGCCGGTACACCACAATTTCCTAGCAACCTGTTACCAGATCTAGAAAGGCTGCTAAGGTCAATTCTACTTCCAATAGAGGAACGAATTAGCAAATTATCTGACCGGCTAGACCGTTTCGAGCAGGCAACATTAGATAATTTCTTTTCAACAAAGGCACTCATAAAAACCCAAGTAAGGCTAGTTGAAAGTAGCAAGCCCAAGAATAATACTCAATGCATACCGGAGGACAAGGGACGAAGATTACAAACTAATTCCCCAGTGCCACCTAAGTCGGGTATTGCAGCAGGGAAGAGACCACCCAAGCCTCTTGATTTAGTAACAACAGGCTCTATCAACATTTGCTCTAATATTACATCTACGTCCCTGTAGTAACCTCTTTCTTAAGAATAAGACGAAGTCTTCAAGTAGCTTGAGTGTTTATTCCAAGTTGAAGTTCAGATGAAATAAAGTGCATCAGCTCCAGTAAAGGTACATCAAGAATGACATAAGATCTACCAGTTACTGTTGCCCTGCACCCAGACATTCCAATTACATATATAACATTCCAATTAAAGGAACATGCTATCACTACACATCTCCCTTCTTTATAGGAAAATTAAAAAGAACATAAGAAACATAACAAAAATTATAACTTAATATCATTAATAAACTATAAGGAATTCTTTATACTCTGGACCCAACCATTATACGTTAAAATTAATTTAGTACATTTCGCATCTTCCAAAGTGAACAGAACAGAACATTTGAGAACAGAACATGTGAAGTCACTCCTAACCATCCCCCTTTTCTAAAATGTAAGAGAGTAAAAAAAACAAATCATCAACAAATATGTCATTAACATTTGATCATTAATATTAAACCTCAATGTTCTGAACACAATTAACTTGAACATCACTATCATCAGACTCAGAAACAGATGATTCATCATCATATTGAACATAAGTAATTTTTTCCTTTGAAAACTTCTTATTTTTTTTTGGTTGCAAACTCTTGAGAAATGACCCACCAATCCGCACTCTATACATTTAGCATGTTTAGCAGGGCATCTCTCAAAAGTAGCGGCATGTGAATAACTTCCACACCTAAAACACACCACATCACTAAATTTCTTTCTTTCACTACTCTCACTAAATTTCTTCTTCTCACTACTTTCCCACTCCTTCCTATCACGAAAATCACCATTTCCTCCCTCCCACTTATCTTTATACCTTGTTTTCTTCTCAACTACTTTGGCCACTAATTCCTTCTCCACCTTGTTATCTTGCGACAAAGTGACTTTTGCACATCGGTCAGACAGTTCTGCCTTCTTAACCAAAGCCACTATATCTTTAAGACATTTGTCTCCTTCTACCCACAATTTGTCCTGTAATACCTTATTCTTAGTATACATCACTACCTGGTCACGTATAAAGTCATCATGTAATTGAGCAAACTCACACTTCCTTGCCAACTTTTTCAAAGCCGAAACAAATTCTTCTACCGTCTCATTTTTCTCTTGCTTCCTGTGGAAGAATGCATGTCTAGTCACAGCAATTGATACTGAGGGAGAGAAATGATCATCTAAATCCATCAAGGCACATTCAAAAACATTAGAATTACCTTCCACTCTTTTATGTGAGTGCATATCTTGAAAAATACGCAAACCTTCCGGGCCTAGTGAATATAACAACATTCTCTTCTTCCTTTCCGGCGAGAATGTACCATTTACGTCTTCTAAATTCGCTATATAGTTCAAAAAATATGCCTTCCAATCCAACCAAGAAATCATCGGTTCTCCAGGAATAGCTAGAAATTCTTTGGGGGAATTGATTTGTAAATTTGAAGTCAGACGTACGCCTGACGAACCTTCGTCCCCAGTACCTGAATTCCTGGCTTCCAAAGACATACTCAAATTAAACACTCAACTAACTAGCAATTATAACCACTTCGTGAATGAACGTCAGTAAATAAACTAAAACTTTAAGAACTTTCTAAACTTCATGAAACCTCTGCTGCATGTATACCCTCTCCCTCTCCATGTAATACTTCATGAGCTTCGTGAAATTTCTTTTGCTAGTATGTCTCTTGTATAATTAAAGAAAATGAAAATGCGGTCACACAATTGAGCAGTTGGTATCCCTTAGTTATTCTGTTAATAATGCCAAGTTAATAAAATTATAATGATAAACACATTTCCTTGGACATTAACTTTCCGCATATCAGTACATAAGATAACATAGTAAATTGAATGCTGTGCGCACCAGCGGTGAGCATTTTCTCGCTTTAATGTCGTGTGTAACAGTGCGAAGTTCCTCATCAAGAATTAGTGCTTCTGTTACAATTAACTCGTGCTTTACTGTTTGTGGCCCGGGAGATTGTTGTTTTATTCCCTCATTTAACATGAAGCAAAAATAAGCCTTTCAAGAGACTGTTAAAGTAATTGCCGCTGAAATGTGCGATGTTTAAACCTGTGTGAAAATTCGGTTTTTACACGCGCACATCTTACCTTGCCTGCCTGTTCTCCGTGTGACGTCTGGTCCTACGTGAGATGGCTCGAGGATATCATGCTGATTATCGACGATTTGCTGCTCTAACGTGCCAGTAGCCACCCGGCAGAACGTGAACTGCGTGCCACCATTTTAGTTTGCTGCAACTACTTGAAACCATGGAAACGCTACGTTTTGAGGTCGGGGCCATGGAGCTTAGATTGCACCTATATTGTGGAGCAGGATTGCAGCGCATCTCACGGAAACAGCAAGGAAATATGGGAAAGTGTCAAAATGCTTCGTATTTCAACTGGGACACTTCAGGAAAAGGTACTGTTTTGATGACTTTTGCCGCAATTAACCATATGCACCAGCAAGTCGATATGAAGAAGATGAAACTGTCAGTGCAGGGTGTGTTTCTCAGCAAACTTCTCAATGCACTCTATGGTCTTTGGATTGTAATTTGGATTGTGGATTCCGGAAGTTTAAGGACAGACATATCTACCCCTATGAGGACCTCGGGTGAAACATCGCTCACCGGAGCTAATTGATTCCTGTTTGATTAATTTTCTTGACACTGTATATTGCCTATGTACTTAATTTTCTTCTGATAAAATGGTTCTGTGAAGGTGATGGAAGAGGTTGAGATGAGTGTATAGGAGCTAAGCGCCCTGTATTTTGTTCATAGGATGGTCTCATTCATTAAGGTTATGGGAGTTATGTGTTTGAAATGTCATAGGGCATTATGTGCTCTGTTATTTTTAGGTTGTGGAGTGATAAGTTTAAATACTTACTTGAAGTTTAATGGAGCTTGGAGTTCCAATTTTCTGATATTTTACATGGAGTTTCAGGGAACTTAGAGTTCCACCTTTAAATATTTTTCATGGAGTTTCAAGGAACTTGGAGTTCCACTTTTAAGTATTTTCATGCAGTTTAAGGGAGCTAGGAGTACCACTCTAAAAAAAAAAAAATTTTTTATTGAGTTTGATGGGGCTTAGAGTTCCACTTTTAAATATTTTCATAGAGTTTGGGGGAACTTGGAGTTCCACTTTTAGACATTTTTATGGAGTTTGATGGGGCTTGGAGTTCCACTTTTGAATACTCTCATGGAGTTTGAGGGAGCTTGGAGTTCCACTGTACTGTTATGTCGTGAGTTGGGACCTTTTTGCCTCTTACTGACCTGGCCAGTCGGTTTGTTTGGTTTCTGGGTTGAGTATGTGATGCGTGGGCGTGATAGTGTGTTGGTTATTTCGTTGTGCGAGTAATGTTTGTTTAAGGAAGGGAGAAGGTGGTGTGAATGTTATTTATTAGTTTGCATAATTAGTTTGTGAAGATGTTAAAATTGCTAATCTTATCTAAGTTTACATTTATGTTGAAATTGCGTGATGTGACTTGTGATCTCACTTACTCTCCGCAATTTCTATTCATATCTCTCGTTCGTTAAATTAAAGAAGGGAGATGTGTTATACTTATCCCTGCTGCCCAACATAGAATGTGTGATGCAAGAGCCTGTTAGAATGTTCTGTGTGGATGTCTGTCAAGCGAAAACATTTCTTAAAGAGAACTCGTTGAAATTGAAATTACAAGTGCCCATCTCGTTGCCAATTCTGTAGTAACCTCTTTCTTAAGAATAAGACGAAGTCTTCAAGTAGCTTGAGTGTTTATTCCAAGTTGAAGTTCAGATGAAATAAAGTGCATCAGCTCCAGTAAAGGTACATCAAGAATGACATAAGATCTACCAGTTACTGTTGCCCTGCACCCAGACATTCCAATTACATATATAACATTCCAATTAAAGGAACATGCTATCACTACAGTCCCAGACTGCGGCGCAATCAACGCCGCTTAGCTTAAACCCGCTGCCCATTGAGGGTGTAGGGGGCAACGTGTGTTCTGGTACAGGTACTGCTCTACCAACCGTCCCATCAACTAGCAATCAGCCCCCAGTAAGCAAACCTGCATTTTGCCCTGCTCCCATAGCTTTCAAACCGTCCCTACCAGCCTTGATAAAGCAACCCCAAAAGAAACCCCCAATGAACCTTACCCCTGATTCCTTTCCCTATGTAGCTGTCCTTACTAATGTTCCACCACTTTTAATGGGACAGAGAGAAACCTTCCAGATGCTCAAAAATAAGGTTATGCACTGGTTAAGGGTGAACCGGCCTCTACCAGGGGAAGTGGATGGATTAATATTGGGGGTGAGGAGAATAGAATGGATAGGTTGTACCCCCAAAAGTTTGGGAGGGGACTGTATTGTGGTAAACTTTCAAGATTCAAGGGTGGCGGGATGGATAACAAAATTGGGATGGGGCTTAAATACTGGAGGAATCAACATTGTTGATCTTACTTTCTTTTACCCACGTCCTATTAGTGTCCTGACTGGTCTGCTTAACGAGCAAACTTGTCCCCCTAACCCCCCACGGCCAAGGGCTTACCCACCTGTTCCGTCGTTTCAGTGCCAAACAATCTTATTGGTCCGAACTGTAACTTTTTGGTTGGATGGCAAGATCCAGGTTGGGGATGTTGACAAACCTATCATCGTTTGAATTGTGGTGGAATGGTAAACAGTATGAATCAACAAGGGGATTCTAATGACCCTGATCCAAATGCCGGGGTAACGTTAGATGATACAAATATTGGGGATGATATTGCGAATATGGAGGAAGGTTGTGGGGATGTAAGGAAAGGGGAGTCACCTATACTGACCGTATATGCTGATAATGACATGGATGGAGGTAGTACAAAGTTTAGTGAGAGACCTGTTGGGATTGATGTAAGCTTGGAGAATATACAACCATGTTCTTTAACAAATGTAGTATGTGAGGAAGGGTTTAGTCCTGGGAAATTCCTATCTTGGAATATTGCTGGGCTGTATAGCAAGTGTGAATTACAAACCTGGGTAGATTTTATTAACAGGTTCGATGTGTGCTGTTTCCAAGAAACATGGGCCTGCGACCCAGTTTTTCTTTGTGGGTACTTAAATTTTTCAATCCCAGCTACCAGAGGGGTTAGGGGCCGGCCAATGGGAGGGCTTACAGTGTGGATAAGGCAGGATTTGGACATTTCTATCAAAGTGTTGGATGTGGGACACAGTGACATTCAAATGTTAAGACTGTCCTCTGAAAAGTGGGGTGTGATTGATCTGTATAACATCTATGCAAGAGGTACGAACTCTGGGAGTTCTCCCACCCTAGAGGCCTTGCTCTCCCTTTTGGAAACCAAGTCCCTAAAAAACAGAATTGTAGTAGCTGGGGACTTAAACAGGACCTTCGAACCACTTGACAGTACAAATGATCCCCTAGGCCAGGATGAGGATATGCTTTGGGGTATACCATCTTTGAGCATAGATCCTATAAAGCGGTGGACGAAGGACGTATTGCTGCTAAATGCAATGTGTTTGGAGCACGGGTTAAGAGCTTTAAACGGGAGGACACCAGGGGACAAAGAAGGTGTTTGTACTTTTGATAATGGCCATAGCAGGAGTAGAATAGATTATGTTATATGTAGTCTTTCACTCTGGCAGGGGGTTTTTGATATGGTCATCCATGGAAGATTGGAAAGCGATCACAATCCCCTTTGTGTGACCCATAAATGGTGGAGTGTGGGGCCTTATAACATGTATACAAGAAATGAACAACTTCCAATAATGGTCAACAACATGCGAAGGTTGAAATGGCCAAGTGTCTTAGCAAATGAAGAATCTATGATTATCATTAATGCTGAGGTTGATAGGGCTCTTATTTCTATGGAAGCGGAAAAACCTATAATCCCTGGTTCCAGGGAAATTACAGATATTCATAATGAGCTTTTCCGCCTCCTAAGACCACACTTTATGCAATCATTAAGTGCTAAAAGTAAAAGACCTCCTAAAGTGGCCAGGTGGTTTAACAGACAGTGTAGGGCAGCTCGATTGGCACTGGGTCAAGCGATTAGAGCAAGAGATAGGGCTAAGATTAGTGTAGCCAGAAAATCCTATAATATATGTATTCTCCAGGCAAAGAGACAATGGGATGAAGAGCACTGGGCAGAGCTAAAAGAGGCTTCCAGTAGAAAGGATTCCAGGCTTTTTTGGAAGATCATAAAGTGGGGTAGAGGCGGTACCCCTGATAGGCCAGATAACAACGTAGCTGAAGAAGCCTGGGTTGAGTATTTTAGACCTCAATATGCTGATGCAAAGAAGGACGGGTTAGGGGAGGTGTTACCGCTAGTTTTTGCTACTGAGAACTTATTTTCTCTCAAGGAAGTGGAATTAGCTATTTGCTCTGTTAAAGGGGGGAGGGCACCAGGGTTAGACGGAATACCGTCAGATGTCTTTAAACACGACAGGAAAAAGTGGGCGTGGTATGTTTTATTACTAAGTAATGCAATTGCCAAGGGTGGGGTGGTCCCGGAGCTGTGGCAAGGTGCTATTATTATACCCATCCACAAAAAAGGAGATCGATCTCTCCCAGCTAATTACAGACCAATAAGCTTGATTGCAACCATACAAAAAGTTCTGGGGAAAATGGTAGTAAATCAGCTTATGGACTGGGTGGACGACAATAATGCCCTATCCCCCTACCAGGCAGGATTCAGGCGGGCCACCAGCACAATCGACCAAGTTTTTCGTTTTACCATTTTGCGGTGGAGGACGGTATTGCTTGGCAAAGGCTGCCTGTATGTTGAATTTGTCGACTTGCGGGCAGCCTTTGTTTTGGTCCCAAGGCAAAAGCTATGGATGTATTACATAAATTAGCCATACCAGCTGAACTCCTTACCCTTATCATGCGATTGCATGAATGTAACTTTGCTAGGGTCCAGTGGGGTGGGAAGGGCGAGACATCCTCAGACTTCCCGGTAGAAAGGGGGGTCCGACAAGGCTGTGCAATGGCAGCCCTACTATTCTCACTATTTATTATTGGGATTGTGGGGAGGATGATAGATGTTAGTGTAGATGCACCTTCGTTAGCGGGCGTCAGGGTCCCGATCCTGATGTTCGCTGACGACACACTAATTATGTCTAAGACTCCTGCAGGTCTACAGCGAGCCCTAAATATATTTGATGATTTTTGTAAAGAGCATGGCCTTGAAGTAAATGTGGGCAAGACGAAGCTAATGGTCTTTTCCCCGCGCTATAAAACCCACCCCAGGGTATTTTTGAATAACATCAAGTTAGAGGTGGTTAGCGAATTTACATACCTAGGGGTCCAAATAACAGATGGCTCGGGCTGGTTACATCATCTGGAAAAAACGGCATTAAAACACCAACAAATCTCGGGGGCACTACGGGGGGGAACATAGGAAATCCAAAACAAAACCCATCAAGCCTGTCCTTATAGTGTATGACGCAAAAGCCCTAGGTGCGGCCCTCTATGGGGCAGAGTTGTGGGCCTGGGATAACTTATCTGCCTTACAGACATCAGAAAATAGGTTTCTTAGAGGAATTACGGGTGTACCTCAGAGCACCCCTTTAATTCCACTGTTCTCCGACCTAGGCAGACGATCAATCAGTGATAGAGCAAGATTGCGCCCCATTCTTCACTGGAGACGTCTCTGGACAACTCCAGAGATTAAACATTATGCAGATGGATTCCTGGCAATTATCAAGGAAGACAAATTTCACAAGATTAATTGGTTAAAAAATTTACGGTCCATGTTAATTAAATTGGGCCTTTCTAATCTGTGGGATAATCCCCAGGGTGAAGTCTTCCCAAGCAAAGAAACCCTCAAATCGCAATATTGGGATTGGGTAGATAGTAGCCTTTTGAGGGGCACGAGATCTGATTCTATGGCTGGCCGTTTTTTGGAAGTTAAAATCTGTCCAATATTGGAAAACTATTGGGACAGTATTACTGCCCCAATGGACAGGAAGTTATATTTCCAATTAAGGTCTGGATCCCTTCCTTTAAAAACATTGACTGCAGGATGGCAGAATCTGACCTCTAAGTGCTGCCCAGTGTGCAAAGCTGCTACCGAAAGTCTAGGTCATTTTTTTTTTGTCTGTAAGGCTTATTCGTTACCAAGGAGGGTTTGGCTAACCCGAGTTTGCAAAAATCTTGGGACACAATGTAGTGTTGTGGCTATGAGAATTCTATGTACATCCACTGATGAGCCGATTGCACTTGGAATGGCTAAATATTTGGGGTGGGCTTGGTCCATTAGGAGGAGGTCGATAGGTAGGGTTTGTTAAATGTAGTTCACTTATGTAATTTTAATGTGATTTTTAATGTAATTGGGTTTTAAATTTATGTATAATTTCAATTATATACTATTGTATTTGCTTGCACAACTGTTTTTAGAATTTGTATATGTATATTGATGAATGTACTAGTTGTTATTTGTAATGAATTATTTGTATGTTGTGCTTTTATGAGATTCATCTCGAATAAAGCTTATACCACCACCCAAAAACATTGCACATGAAAGCAGGTATTTGACCCCTTTCTCAATAATGGGGTCGCAAAAACAATTCTGTCGACTCCCACAGGGGTTCAAGAATAGCCCAGGATTATTCTCAGCAAGGGTAACAGAGTTACTACAAATATATGATGATGAGGCATTATCTTATGTCAATGACATCTATTTCACAGATGATGACCTGGAGACTCACTTGAAAAGAGTGAACACCATAATACTTGGGCTTGCAGCTGAGGGTTACAAATTCAACTTTAAAAAGTCAAGAATTGCCCATCTAACTGTCCTGTTTTTAGGATATGAACTATCAAGTGAAGGCAAAAGCCTAGCAGACAATTTCTTAGAGAAATGTGCTGTACTCCAAGCACCAAAAATGCTGAAGAATTTACAATCAATACTAGAATTCCTGAATTTCGGAAGAACATACATTCTAAATTATGCAGAAAGGGTTAAACCTCTCTATGAATTAATTAAACCTGATTTCAAACCAATCAATTGGACTCAGAAACACACAGACATTTTTAGATCATTACAAACAGACATGTTAACTAAAACAAAATTGCAAACTCGCGAAAACATACGCAACCTTGTAATCCGAGTAATCCCAGGAAGATGCGGATTCACGTACCTGACCTCTAATGAGGGAGAAACGGTACCAATAGCTTACAAATCACATCTGTACACACAAGCTGAAATGAAATTCAGTTCAACTGAAAAACTTCTAATAGCGGTTCAAACTGCTGTAGCAATAGAAAGAACCCAAGCCCAAGGCAGGAGGATATCTGTTTTTACAGCAGAATCAGCCCTTGAAGCATTAACAAGCCCATGCAATCTAAATGCAGTGGCATTAGATCCAAAATGGATACAATGGGAAAATTCTCTTGCTGCAGAAGACGTGAAGCACTATTTTGACCAGAAAATGAAAAAACTAGAAGATCTAGAATATGAAGAAGAAAATCCTCTGCCAATCGAAATTCTGCCTCTCGAACAGTACACATGTGTAATCTACATGGACAGATTTGCACAACACTACGATGTAGAGGAAAAATCCTATAACACAGCGGGCAAGATTGGTAAAGGTCGCTGGCGCTTTGGTAAATTCAGACCAATAATCACCAAAACTGAATCACTCAGAAACTGTACAGCTCAGCGAGCTGAAACAAGATCTTTAAAGATGGCGCTTGAAAATGCCAATCATGAATTCCCGACACTTAAGCGCTTAGAGACCGGCGGTGATAGGCGCTATACAAATAAGCAATAACATAACATAACATAACTTATAGTGTGCGATTCGCATTTATGCGTCAAGTCTTACAATAATGACTTGCAGAACTGGGTTCAAAACGATTACAAAGATGACACAGGTGCCACAATAAAGCATAAAAAGCTTTGGGAACAAGTAGTTCTTTTACAGAAAGAACTATGAACTCATGTGATACATACACTGAGTCATCATTGTGATGCCGTTCATGTTGCAGGGAATTCATTGGCTAACAGAGCCACAGCGGAAGCAGTTCAACCGGCTTCCGTAGCCACAAAAAAGCGTTCTAAAAACACATAGACGGAGAAACCATGCTAGCGGTAAAAGCCTTGTTAAAAGGCGACTATCCAGCATTACCTCTCGGCTATCCACTCAATTATACATACATAATTGATGCAAACTCCGTTCCTTTTGCTCAAATCCCTGGAGTGGGGGATAGAGTAATTCCAAACACGAACAGGAGAGTCTTATTAATAGCAGACGCACATATGGTATTGGGTCTGAGGCACCAAGAGATCATGAAATCTCTAAAAGAATTACAATCAGAATACTGGTGGCCGGGGATGAGCCTGCAACATTACAAATTTGCAAAGGAGTGTCCAGACTGCAACCGAGATCGCAGTCGTGAACCGGACCAGACTAGTGCCAGGAGACCTATATTAGAAAGCATAAGGCTGTCTATACGCAAAAATCCAGCAGGAGAAACGCGATCCCATAAATATTAAGACTAGATTCACTTAAAATGCAGACACCAGCGCTCGGCTGACGCCAGAACTGTTATAAAAGATTTGTGAGTCTTTATCAGCACATACGCAATTGGCATGCTACATTCTGACCAGGGTCCTGCGTTTAGCTCTCGAGCTTACAAAGAGGCCATGGCCAGCATGGGCATTGCGGTACTCTTCTCCCTTCCATCCTGAGGGAAATGCGGTAGTGGAAAGAAAAAACCGGGACATAAAGCAATCTATAACAGCGAGGGTATTAGGTTCGGGTGATGGGTGGGTCAAACATTTAACAAGTGTCCAACGTAGTCTTAACAACCTGCCAAGAAATTCTCTAAAAGGTATCACTCCTTACGAACTATTGTTCAGCACTAGAATGCACATCCAGGATCTAGATTGTCACACTTCAATGGTTAAAGAAAAAGCCTTTGATATCAAAGACCGTTTGGCTGTTTTACAGGACTTAAATGAAACAAGAAGAAGTCTGGGTAATATAAAGTTAAAGCCAACAGCCACTGAAGAGAAACCACCTGTCCCAGCAAGACCTGTCTGGATTCCAAAGATTGGGGATCTTCTCAGAGGGAAAATCGCGGTGAAGAAGGAATTTGGGCCTTCTTACAGAAAAGCAGTACCTGTCTTGGCTGTCAGCGGAACAAGATCAGTTGTACTACCGCCCCTTGCTGGTAAAAAGGAGTACCGAGTTCTATCCATCGACCTGGTAAAACCACAATCATGTGGCCAATAATAAGAAGTAGGCCCAGTGGACTCCCAAGAAATAGCAGAAGACCAAATCTTGCTACAATCCAAGAGGTTCAAACTGAAAGACTAATCACATTTGATAAACCTGCAGTGAATAAAAAAGGACTATGCAACAAAGCCATGGAACTTGTGCCTCTTGGAACCCAAATTGCAACAGTTTGTCAAGAAACACCTGTCTACAAACGATGTAGCCTCAGACTATGCTAATGAAACAAAGAAAAATCCAAAAGCAAATGAAAATCCTGAAACAATTCAAACAATTGACAGAACTGCATCTAGCTACTTCATCAATTTTGATGACTTTTCTGAAGATCCAAGCGAGCATGAAGAAACGCCAGCAACAAAAACTTTCAAAGACAAAGTAACTGAACTTTTTCACCAACTAAAAGAAACTTATCTGATTTCACCATGAATTGAATTTTGGATTGTGTTAGGTGTACTTTTCCTCCTGCTTTGGCTCATCATGGTTCTATGTTTGGGAAAATTCATTGATGGAACATATAGTACAATGGACACAGCAAGTCAGAACATCAACTTGGTCCTAAAGCCTCACACATCCTCACACATCGAGAAAAGAGAACTGTCATCAGTGAACATCACAGCCAATCCAATACCCAGTGGGGTAGCATGGGACAAAATGGATTATGAAATCTATGGCCCGATTGAGCTCTTGAAATATCCACATCAATTTAAGGTTTCCTTAAGTGACTTTTTCTGATGATTGAGACTTTGAAAATATTAATAATATGATGTCAGATTTAATAATGTCAGCAAAATTTACAGAACATGATTATTTGCAGGGTTCATCAAATTATGAAGAGTTATATTGTTATAATCATTATGGTCATCACTATTTGCATAAATCTGCTCAACCTAGAAATGTTTTAACTTATAACCAATGGGAACATTGTCCAACTCCGCCAAAAGGCAGTTCGAAAACATTTTAGGAGAAATTCCAATACTTCTCAGGGTTTAACAACAGTGATCCAGAAACGTTTTATTTTAAAATGTTAAATAAGACAGGAATGAAAACAATGTTGACAAATACTAAATTGATTTATTCTGAAAAGCTTTATGACAAAATGTCTACATTTGGTTTTGAATTTTGGAAAAACAACATTGAAACAAAAACCATCTGGGGTTCAAAAGACTGGCAGGTACAAGGTCTAGAAGCATTATTTAGAACCTGCATGATCCCAGAACAAATAATATTCTTGAATGACACAATTCAACAGACAACCTGTCTTGGCCTAGCCCAGATAAAAGATTTAAACAAACCGTCTATTCCGAAGACCATGCCTGATAGTAATAGCACTACAGAGGTGGAGATAGACGTATCCCATATTTTACACTAAAACAGAACAAATCCTGATTAGAAAAAATGGTTGATCTGGCCCACAGACACAAATAACTGTCAAGATAAATTCCTGAACAAAACACAGGGGTTTAAACAGACCAGGCCAGACCCTAGATACTCCCAGAGACAACATCCAGGGATAGTTACAACATACAGTGTAGGGAAACTGTGCCTCAAATGGCTACAAAAATCCACACTGGCTGAAATGAAGCAACACTTGACTTTACTTAAAGACGGTGCTGACTTGCGTGATTTCATACTGGGACCACGCAAACAGCGTCAAAAACATTTCATATACGCCGGTATATACTCTGCTTACAACGAAGCTTGGAAAGTAACACAAACTGAAACAGCTGAAAAAATACGAGAAATTGATTGTATAAATTTGGAAAAATCACTTTCTGTAGTGGACAATGGGTTAACAACTCTGTCCTCCAGAATATATTCACTGGACAGTATTGTATCATCTGCTATTGATATAATAGAGCAGGACTTACTAAAGTTACAACATGGTCAGTCCCAATTACGTTCTATTGTACAGCTTGGCTGGACGTTGCAAAACCTGCGTTCAGGCTACGTACCATGGCGTTTAATCAACACGTCATTATTCTCTATCTTTAACCTTACTGATAAACAAATCAGTTTGGCACAAAAAGGAGCAGACTATACGATTCTGAGCGTTGAAAAACTTGAGAGATTACCATTGACAATGTCAGAGAGACCTGTCATTGAATGGATAATACATGGAACAATTACAATTCCGATAACAACTTTCCAGTTTAAGTATTACCAAAAATATATACCAGCAGGCCTGTATGAAAGGTTGGGTAAAGAATACATGAAATCAACCTGGGATTTACCTTACACACACAAATGTTATAGTGAAGGAAAAAAGGAGGTATTCCTTAGTGGTAATAATTGTAAAAAATCACTAAGTGGTAATCTTCTGTGTCAAGGTATTAACTTGCATGGAGCCTGCGAAGGGTCTTCAAATAACCTTGCATCTCACCTGCATGGCACTCCTGCAAAACAGATAGAGCCATTTTTCAGACAGCTTTCCAACGGCAGTTATGTTCTAATAAGTGACCACAGCTGTTGTGGCATGGTGCCAGGAAAAGCCTATCTCATAACCGTCACTTCCAGGGTCATTTGCTGTATGCAAGTATTGTATCCAAACAGCAATCCAGACATGGAGGCTGCGTTATGGCCTTCTTTGAATATCTCTTCTATTCGAATTGATACTTTAAGCAGAATGAAATCCATTCTTTTACAGACAACTGTGCCTTTAACCTCGTCCAAAGAGACGTATGATCTGCAAGTTGCAAGGACAGCGGCAGAGATACATTCCCTATTATCAACAAATTGCCCCGTACATTTCGTAGAAATGTTGAGCCAAATGTTAAACATGTCTGATACCAGTGGCATCGCACATGTATTTAAGACAATTTTTTCGGGACTGTTAACACCCTTTTAAACAGTTCTGGGCATTTTTCTGAATTTTGTCCATTCTGTCCTAGGCGCCTGCCTCTTCTTTTGGGACTCGTAGCAGGAATTTTATTTTTGATCCTTCTGCTCCTATATGGCAAGCCAAGCCACAGACAAAACTCCAGCAATGATGGGAGAAACGATCCTATCTATACGCTACCGGGACCGCATCACTAAAGTCCTTGGATTAGCCCGGCTAAGAGATCTAAGTGCAACATGGTTTCTTTCATTCAGACCCATCTGGCAAGATTGCATTTTTCCTGTGCTTCGATGTCTGCTATGCGGAGAAGAATGCGTGTTGGACGTCTGTCTTACACTACCATCAGTAGTACCAATGGATATAGATACTTTTCTAGGTCCGGTAACGACTCATGCATCGTGTTGTCCCCAGCGGCTACCTATTCAGATGACGGCATTCGTTGAGACTTCACCACTATGAGTAGGTGGCGGTGAAGTACGAGAGGAAAGCAGCACCAAACAGGTACAACCTTCTGTGAGCATTGCTGATCCTGACATCGATGATAGCAATCATTCTCACATATGCACAATTTCAGCATTTTCGAACTTGGTCGAACTTTCACCTGATGTTGTAGACCAATTTTTTGCAAGCCTGTCTGATATGATGTTCTCCCCTGAACAAAAAGAATAACTTTTTAAAACAATGAGCACACAGCGTTCCCTGAACTTTGAATTCAGCCTTCAGTTTTGATAAACAAGACTACTGAAAACATTTGGAACTATTTTTCCCCTGAAAAGGAAATAGTTTTTTCCACTTCCAAAATATTTACCTTTTCTTTTGGCACACATTAATCTGCTTAAAGTAGAACTATTCTTAGAGAACAGAGCTTCTATTTTTAGGATAACTAGAGACAATATTTTACCTCAGCCTCTAGTAAGCATGGGCGGATCTAGCGGATCTCGCGTACGCGAACTTGCGGATTTACGGATTCGCAATCCGCGAAGATCCGCGAACTCTAGCGGACTTGCGGATTTTCCCATTTTTTGTGTTGGCGCGCGTTCGCGCCGATTTTGGGACAAGTTCGCAATTGCGAACTTACTTTTCGGCTCGCAACGGCCGCGACTATGTTGTTTCAACGTCTGGTTTATCATCACAGGTTCACAGCACCCTCTGTTTCACCACTGCCACCCTCTGGGACACCCATGCCACCCTCTGGTACATCCTCACTGCCACCCATTAGGTTTATTTATCACTGTAGATTATGGTGGTTGAAAAAAGCAAGCACACCTGCCCTTCTTCAACTGCCATCAATTAATTTGTGTTTCATTAATGTGTCAGTAATTTTGAAAGTTCCAGTCTGGCTGGCACCTGCTTCCTTCCTTATGTGTAATTTGCTTTTTGTTGCAGTGAAATTTTTTTTTCACAGGACCTTTATGGTCTACTTGTCTACTTCTATGAGCCTGCTGTTTGGGTCATAGCAGGGTCATAGAATAGTTGCAAACTTTGGAGGGGCCCATCAGGAAGCACTACCTTGAATGTTACTAATGTTAAGTTTGAACTTTTGCACCTGCTCATTGCTTTCAGTTTAGCTAAAATCGTTTTTTTCTGCAATTTCGCGCGTTTTTTGGGGCGCGAATCCGTGCGAGATCGATTTCGGAAGCCGCGAATACGTGCGAATACAAAATTGTTTTTTTTGCGACGTGTATGTTCGCGTGATCTTGCGCGTGTTCGCGAGGCGCTTCTAGCTATACGTTTGCCAAGTTACCCTATCGGTCGTACACGGGCACGGCCATCTTGTTGGCGTGACGTAATTCCGTTTCCGCCCGCTATGTGTAATCTCGCAAAGTGTGCTGCTCGCTAGTACAATTTCGCGCGTACTCGCAAGGAAAATCTCGCGCGAACTTACCCACGCGGTCGTGAACGGGCGCGGCCATCTTGTTTCTCATTCATTGCTATGGTTCTGGGCATGCTTTCTCTATCCTCTCTCAATCTCTGCCATCCTTTGCTTGTTTGAAGTTTTTTTGATCTAATTTTACTTATTATCTATCCCTCTATTTTTCTAGCTCTATATTTTTGTGTTTTCTGCAGCTTTTAGTTACTTTTAAACTACTTTTTTAAACTCTTTTCTTTTCTTCTTCACTATTCTATTTCTTGTTTATCATTTAACTCTATTTCTGCCCAGACCATGGTAAAGGGAGCCGGGAAGCACCCTGAGAAGGGGAAGGGTCCCGCACCCCGTGCCCGGCTCCCGTGCGGGCGTTTAAGGGGGGAGCAAGTGGTCCCGAGGGAGATCTTCAGCGCGGAGGAAGTGGCGGCACTGATCTTCCATGTCCAGCGCCGCCTCCCCAAGACGATCCTGGGAGGCGGCAAGATCGCGACCGGCTATGGCATCCGGGAGCGTCGCAAGCGGTGGGAGAAGGTGTGCCGGGCCATGTACAAGATCTCTGGGGTCCGGCGCACATATAACCAGGCCACCCACCGCTGGACCGATGTCATGGACCGGGAGCGGGACTTGCTGGACGCGCTCGGCGTAGAGGTCCCCGGGCTTGGTGAGTAGTAGTAGTAGTACATTTACTACTCTGTTTTATCCTGCTCTGTTATTTGCAAATCTTTGTTCTTTACCAAGAGCAATAATGCTGCCGATTACATTGAGGTAAATTATATTTCAAAATCTTCTATGCATTTCAGGTGCACTGCTCTCCTTCTCAGTAGCCTTGCTTGCTACTATGCTTCTTTGTTTTGTATGTTGTGTTCAGAAGCATTTCATTGGCCTGAGAAATTATGTATGAGTGTAGTGTAAAGAAAAGAACTGCGTAATGCTAGACAGTAAGGGTCATATTTTCAATTACCGGCGCATCCCTGCAAAGTAGCAGGGATGCGGCAGTAATTGTGTGCCATGCCACCACCACCCATTGGCCCAAAACGTCACAGAAGCCTTACGCATCTGTGCCGTAAAGGCAGCGCATTGCTGGAGTTGCGTGCCAACGATGGCGCAGCTCCAGCAATGCTCTGGGGTACCCTATCTCCCCAATGCTGCATCAAGCCGTACGTCGGCTTCAAGCGCGCAGGGTTTGAGTCATGCATCATTGTCCTAAAAGTGACTGATTGACATCTTGTAGATTTCCCTCAGCCACTTTTAGGATTCGTTCCTGCGCAGGTACGCCCTCCCTTGCGCCGGAACGCCCCCTGATGGCGCAGGGCTTTACAACGTGATGCATCGCCCATATGCCCATATGTGTTTTTTTTTAATATATACGCCGCACCAACACCATGGCGAGTCTTTTGTTCTGCCGCTGCGTCAGAAAAGGCACGCAACAATGGAGGAAAATTAGCCGCAACTTCCGCAAGGGACTTCTATCAGCCCCAACAGACTGAAGTCCAGTCCTTCCTTTAGACACATGGCTATAAGAAGAAATAGTGGCGGTGGTGGCGGGTGGATTGATAGTTTGAGTATTCACTGATCTGCAAGCAGGATGGACTTTGTCTGTCACGTGTTGCGCACTGCTGCCTGCAGTGCCAGGCCTAGGCAAACCTCTTTAGTAGTCTGTTTATTGAGTTACATAGGAACTTTCTAAGTCAACGTTCCGCAAATCAGGCAATACGAATAACGTAGTATACCACATGAGATAGATCCCGTGGAATAGTTGTCTATCTATTTGCTATTTTTCCAAAATATGTTGTTATTGTTCTTTTGAAATGTTTGATTTGGTTGAAAAATCTCATCCATGTTTTCTGGTTTTTCTTTCTTTCATGTTGTACATCAGCTCCCCCCAAGGGCAAGAGGACACAGGAGGAGGGTGCTGAGGATGCAGGCCAGGATCGGGCAGGCGAGGGCTCCTTTGCTGGCCCCAGTAAGTTTACATTTTAATAAACAGTACCTATTTTTTCCTAGCGTTCCTCATTCGATTTTTTCTAAATCGTCTTTGATCTTCTTGTAGACTGGATATAAATTCTTATCCTGCCTCGAATATGACTCCCTGTGGTATTACTAGACTATTCTTATTAGTCTGTCTGTGTAGCTAACTAAGATTGGACATTTGGCAATTCCATTGGACTCCCATTATATTCAGCAATACCTCTATGCACTGTCTCCTTACTGACTAGATAGTGTGGCAGAGTCATTCAGCTCCCGAAGTCACCGATTATAGATCCCCAATGATCTCTAGATTATCGTACGCAGGACAAGAGAGTAGTACGGAGTCACAGCACAGTCAAGAAGTGTCAGAGGCACTCATGCTTGCAAAAATTCCAAAACCTTTAGCTCATCCACTCTAGTCTAGAGGAACAAAAACCACAGAGTCTATTTAAGTTTAAAAGCTTTATTAAAAGTAAACACATTTATTAAAATCTACTTTGTCATAAAACTATGTAACTGAAAACGGAAAAGTGGTTAGTGCTGACGATTAATTGGACACATTTCTTGTGGTCGAGCCGAGCTCTCACCTGGTTTGAACTTGATCCTGGTCGTGTTCTTAGGACTCAGGAGTCAAGCTTCTGTCTGTTAGGAGAAAAAGTGGTGCGTGTTAAAAATCAAAAGCAAGCATTCATCAGTTGTGCATAAAAGTGCAGCAAGACAACAGCCTTCCCTGGAAAATGGGACATTTTTACTATGAGTAGACAGTCACAAATTATTACATTGTATTCTGTTTTTTTAACATTTCTCCTAGACCAAATATTATATAGTAGTGAGTGGTGTATTCTAACATTCTTAAATGTACTTTGTAGGTGTAACATCTGGTGACGGGGCCAGCGCGGAGGTGGCTGTGTTGGACCAGGACTCGGAGGCCTCTGGGGAGGAGGCGGTACAAGAGCCGGCGGACGTTCCTGTGGGGGATCAAACGGTGGTGGCGGAAACAGGTAAGCTATATATTCCTTACTTATTGAGATTGAAGACTGCATAGTGTGCTTTCTGCACGGGTGTATTACAATTACAAATCAACCAGGTAGTAGCCTCCTCGAAATGTACTTCGACTTAGCTGTGAAGTTTTTGGTGAGAAGAATCCCAATAAGTTCTTAGACGAACGTGATGGATGGGATGAACGAAAAGCGAAAGAAGGGTGTAAGTAAGTGGGACGCGAACTTGTATGATGACTGGCAAAGAAGAACGATATGTGTTTGCTTGGCCCCCGAGGTGGCTGGGAAGGAAAGAATATGGTATGGTGCATGGCTGGGTCAATGATGAAGCAAGGATGGGTGGAAGGACAGCAGCCTGGGTGGGTGAAACAGAAACTGTATGTGTGCGTATACTTTGACTGAATGGATGCCTGGAGCATGGTATTCTCTGACTCTTAGATAGCACATGTGTATCTAGAGAGAGTAGATGGTCGCCAGGTGAAGTAAGTGTTACCTTGAAGAGCATGTACCACCGCACCCGCACGTCCGTTCCAGTGCAGGGAAGGCAAGGAAAAGAAATTGTAAATGTGTCCAATACTACCATGAATAGTAGCAGTACTTTGTATTGCGTTTGCATTCACAGCATATATCTGGTTATTACGGTGGACACTCCGTACCTCTCTTAATAACTTTAGTTTACTTGTAGTACGTCATTCATGTGTGGGTGTATCACTGTTCACTCAATATTAAGCAAAGCACCTAAAGTCATCTCATCTGTCATTAAATACGTCCCATGTGAAGTGATAGATAATCAAATTAGTTAGCTTCTTCATTTTCCTTTTCTAGTACTCATTTGCACTTTAGGGTGAAAGGTAAATTAATTAAGCAGTAGCCCTTGTAACAGAGTATTCTCAGTGCCACCCGTAATAGAAAAGTAATAGCTTCACCACCTGCATGTACTGGACCGGTACAGTAACGCAAGTCTGTCTCACTCATCATGGTGTGCAACTTTTTTTCTCGGGTGCAAGTTCACTGTGCTGTCCATGTCATTCTGCCGGCTTGCATAAGATAACGTACCCATTTCCCTAAACAAGAGAGAAGAAGAAGAATAAGACTGGTGTACTGTCATAGTCGACTGTAATGGAAGTCCATAGTGGTCGTAGAATTAGTTCATTAAACTACCACTACTGTTAGAGCAAGGATGCAGAAGTGTGAGGTTACATAGATACTGTCCTCAATAGTTATGTACTGTGCTTTCAATTTGCTACTTGTACTCTGTGACCCAACTTTCGGCTCAATCACTTTGTGTTATTAATAAGGAGCATTGGTTACAGACTATGTCTTTCTTTCTTCATATAGTTGCTCCTTCCAAATCAACAACAAGGAGGGAGCAGGCTAGATTGGCCCGGCAACGGAGGCTGGAGGCCACAGTCGCCGAATATCGGCGGCTGGTGGCCCTGGAGGAGGAGGAGGAAACGCAGTCGAGCGGGGCAACAACGACATCCTCGACTGTGACCACTGCATCCTCCTCCGTGACTAAGCCAGCGGGACCGAGCCGGGCTAAGAAAGACGACCGCCACCGCCAAGCAACCGAAATACCAGCTGCCCCCCACAGGAGCTGCAAGGACCGCCAACGCCGCCTACGAGTCCGCATGTCCAACCTGGAGCAGGAGGTCCTGAGGTATAAGAACTTGGTTAAGGGCCTCCGCTCCGAGCTTGCCACCCTCCGCAAGGAGTATGATGCCCATGCCGCATCATGCACCAGCACCAGCACCCTCCAGTAGTGGAGTGTCCCTTGCCCTTTTTTTATAGACTTTTGGGGGGTGGGATTTGGGAGTTGGGATCGTTTTGGGACGTTTCAGAGACAATCGTTGGGGTTAGGGTGGGTGAGGGAGATTATTTTGTTAGGGCTAAATAAATATATTTTTCAACTTTATCTGACCATACCTGTTTTTTACTGCTTTTCAGTCTGGTGGGTGGGGGGCGGGGGTGTAACAGTAACTTTGTTTTCCTGAACAGTCGTAGGACTTTAGTAGTACAACCGTCAATCTCTTGTCTACTCCGAAATAATACTCCATTATACTACCTCCCACCAAACGCTTATCTTACCTGTAATTTGTGTTAGAAATTAGGGCTAGGCCCAGGGCTGGCTCCAGGTGAAATGGGGATTAACGTTGTCAATCCTGGGCGGGTGACATTTCCTCATTGCGGTGGTACTAGTGGTGTGACACAGTGGCAGTTGCATGCCTATGGAAAAAAAGAAAACGAAACCTTGTTTGTCCTCCTTACTGTAGCATTACAACGGTTACGGTACGATCGAGAAAATAGCAGGTGACAGTACACTAGAACAGTGCCATAATGTAGCCTAACAAATGGTAAAGTATTTGCTTGCAAGTATAACTAGTACTTGCGTTGAATTTATTTGACATTGGCTACTACTACTAGAAGATATAGTACTGAAGCTGAGTAAGTCTAGAAGATATCCTCGTATTCCTTCACCAGCCTGTTGCTGCTATGACCTTATCCTCCCCAGCAAGTGTGTGGAATTATTGATGTCATTTTAGTCAGACATCAAGCAAAACAACACAGCCCGGGGGAAGAGGGTTAGGGTTTGTAAAATGGATGGGAATGGGGGTTTCTTTTTGGGTAGGTTTTGTTGAGAGAAGAAAAAAAAAGCAGAGCATGGACAAACAATAATTGAAGATACAGACAATCTTTGGTTACAAACTAAAGGTAAGCACATGCAGTCACACTCATAGAATAAAAGACAACAATGGATACTGTATCTGTATTGCGTATGTTGTTGGAGTTGTCCTGTTGAATTTGGTAAGTAATAAGCATGCAGCAAACAATTCCTCTTATTGGCGGCACTCCTCCATTCCAGCTGACGCTTCGTCCATCAATGTGGTGACCACTGACAGAAGACACCCTGTCCACTGCCTGCCTGGCGGATGTTGACTGAAACCCGGCCTGTAATTATTGAACGGAAAACAGGAAGTGCTATTACAATACCACTGATAAATAAATAAAAGGTATGTACGCTGTGTGGTGCAAAAAGTCACACTTTGATTTCCCTAATAGACAGTACAATATTTTTGAAATTGCGTGCTCTGTCTGAGTCAACTTTTTAAGGATCAATAAGTATGGCCAAAATATTATAGCGGATCTTTCCCCTCAAGGTAGGTGTACTACTGTGTTTTAGAACAAAATTTGACCTTGAAAAAAAGGCTGTTCCTTATGGATTTTGTCCAAAACACTTCTATCCGGTATTAGACCTTCCCAGGAATGCCCCAGGCAAGACCCGCCAACCCACCCGCAAAAAAACACCCGACAACACCCCCAAACAGCGAAAAAGCTAAATCTCATACTTACAATATCTCTCGGCCTTCGGTCCAAATGCGGCGCTGTTCAGCTAGGTCATCATCATCAATCATCATAACTCCTGTTTTCCACCACGGATTTCCTGAAAAGCAAATGCAATCAAGATTAGACTGTCGCAGCAGTGCTTCGACAGAGACCCCGGCCGCAACCCACCCACGAACAGCAGGAAGCCCCCCAAAACGCTACATTGAGCAAGATGTCAGAAGAAATAGCAAAAAAAAGGCTGTTCCTTATGGATTTTGTCCAAAACACTTCTATCCGGTATTAGACCTTCCCAGGAATGCCCCAGGCAAGACCCGCCGGCGCCAACCCACCCGCAAAAAACCACCCGACAACACCCCCAAACAGCGAAAAAGCTAAATCTCATACTTACAATATCTCTCGGCCTTCGGTCCAAATGCGGCGCTGTTCAGCTAGGTCATCATCATCAATCATCATAACTCCTGTTTTCCACCACGGATTTCCTGAAAAGCAAATGCAATCAAGATTAGACTGTCGCAGCAGTGCTTCGACAGAGACCCCGGCCGCAACCCACCCACGAACAGCAGGAAGCCCCCCAAAACGCTACATTGAGCAAGATGTCAGAAGAAATAGCAAAAAAAAGGCTGTTCCTTATGGATTTTGTCCAAAACACTTCTATCCGGTATTAGACCTTCCCAGGAATGCCCCAGGCAAGACCCGCCGGCGCCAACCCACCCGCAAAAAACCACCCGACAACACCCCCAAACAGCGAAAAAGCTAAATCTCATACTTACAATATCTCTCGGCCTTCGGTCCAAATGCGGCGCTGTTCAGCTAGGTCATCATCATCAATCATCATAACTCCTGTTTTCCACCACGGATTTCCTGAAAAGCAAATGCAATCAAGATTAGACTGTCGCAGCAGTGCTTCGACAGAGACCCCGGCCGCAACCCACCCACGAACAGCAGGAAGCCCCCCAAAACGCTACATTGAGCAAGATGTCAGAAGAAATAGCAAAAAAAAGGCTGTTCCTTATGGATTTTGTCCAAAACACTTCTATCCGGTATTAGACCTTCCCAGGAATGCCCCAGGCAAGACCCGCCGGCGCCAACCCACCCGCAAAAAACCACCCGACAACACCCCCAAACAGCGAAAAAGCTAAATCTCATACTTACAATATCTCTCGGCCTTCGGTCCAAATGCGGCGCTGTTCAGCTAGGTCATCATCATCAATCATCATAACTCCTGTTTTCCACCACGGATTTCCTGAAAAGCAAATGCAATCAAGATTAGACTGTCGCAGCAGTGCTTCGACAGAGACCCCGGCTGCAACCCACCCATGAACAGCAGGAAGCCCCCCAAAACGCTACATTGAGCAAGATGTCAGAAGAAATAGCAAAAAAAAGGCTGTTCCTTATGGATTTTGTCCAAAACACTTCTATCCGGTATTAGACCTTCCCAGGAATGCCCCAGGCAAGACCCGCCGGCGCCAACCCACCCGCAAAAAACCACCCGACAACACCCCCAAACAGCGAAAAAGCTAAATCTCATACTTACAATATCTCTCGGCCTTCGGTCCAAATGCGGCGCTGTTCAGCTAGGTCATCATCATCAATCATCATAACTCCTGTTTTCCACCACGGATTTCCTGAAAAGCAAATGCAATCAAGATTAGACTGTCGCAGCAGTGCTTCGACAGAGACCCCGGCCGCAACCCACCCACGAACAGCAGGAAGCCCCCCAAAACGCTACATTGAGCAAGATGTCAGAAGAAATAGCAAAAAAAAGGCTGTTCCTTATGGATTTTGTCCAAAACACTTCTATCCGGTATTAGACCTTCCCAGGAATGCCCCAGGCAAGACCCACCGGCGCCAAACCACCCGCAAAAAACCACCCGACAACACCCCCAAACAGCGAAAAAGCGAAATCTCATACTTACAATATCTCTCGGCCTTCGGTCCAAATGCGGCGCTGTTCAGCTAGGTCATCATCATCAATCATCATAACTCCTGTTTTCCACCACGGATTTCCTGAAAAGCAAATTCAATCAAGATTAGACTGTCGCAGCAGTGCTTCGACAGACACCAAAAATTACCCACAAACCCCAGGAACCCCGCCAAAGAGCACCTCAAAGGCAAGCAAGTCAGCAAAAACGGCAAGAAATTTCCACCTCATATTTGGTCCAAAACACTTTTGTCCATTATTAGAGCTTCACAGCAATGGGCCCAAATCCGTCAACTCACCCGCAAAGAAGTACAACACCCCCACAAGTGCTGAGTCTTTCTTCATTGGGCGTAATCCAGCACTCTGCTTGGAGGGAAATCGCAGTCTGGAGGAGGAGGATAGAGGAGCATGTTCTTCGGAACTTGTGAACCTGAGGAATGTAGACTGCGGCACCTTCAAAGCAATAAGCAAACAAGTGAAGACAGTTCTGATGATGGTCTTGTTTTTGGGATTAGGTGATTAAAGTTTGAATTTAATTAACTGTGCAAAACAAAGAAAGAGAGACACAAAGCACACAGGAATAAAAGTGAATAAGGACGAAAAAGAAAGTTCTTGATTGATTGTCTCATTTTCAGGGCTTGGTGTCAGGGAATAAGAACAAGATTTCGTCATCATACTCTGCGAATTCAGGCTGGATGAGGTCAGTGCCACCGAACAGAGAAAAAATCCCCTCATCTACGTTGCCGTCCTCCTCGTCTTCATGCGGCGTGCTTTCTCGTACTTTGTAATCTGGTGGTATGAGGTGCTGATTCATCTTGATCATTGTCAGCCGCTCCACATTTTTGGGCGAGAGGCGGCTCCGTTTGGGAGTTACAATGCCACCAGCAGCACTGAAAACACGTTCAGAAGACACACTTGCGAGTGGGCAAGACAAATAGTTTATAGCCAGGTTGTAGAGCTGTGGCCACAATTGTTTTTTGCCATGCCAATACTGCAATGGCTCCTCATTAAGAAAGACCACTGTTGAGTCATTCATATAGTCCTGCACCATCGACTCAAGGTCATCAACGGTTCCTCCACTTTGCTTACTTTTTGCTGTGGCTGTGACATTTTTTCGAGAACCATACCCAAGCAAACTTAGCCAATCCTCTACAACAGCCACTGTTTTTGTTGTGTGTGGTGCAGATGATCCAGTTGCCGGTGTCTTTAACGGCTGAGAGGTCACTTGTGCCCCAGCCACAGGTGCAGAAGTGGATTCTTGTGACTGGGGATGGCCTGCTGATGCTGATGCTGATGTACTGGCTTCTCCTTCAATAACCTGCCGTTCTTTTTCAAACCTCTTGGCTGACAAGGCTAACCAATGTTTGTACTTTTGAACATCTGCATCATCAAAAGGAAAGAATGCTTCGCCTGCCAGCGCCTTTTTGTAGCGTGGATCCAGAATAGTAGCACAAATGTAATGCTGATCTGACTTGATCTTTTGAAGACGTTCATCACCACGTAGGCGCTCTAATAATTTCTCTGACAAAATGAAATGGTTTTTTTTTTTCTTCATCTTCTTTTTCAAACTCAGAAGACACCGCCATCAGTTGGTGCTCCAGCATGCACAACAATGGGATAGCTTTTCCCAAATTACAGTCCTCCTGGCTGACTGCACGCGTGAAGAACTCAAAAGGACGAAGCATGTCTGTCAGGCTTTTAACTATGTCCCATTGCGCCGCACTCATCCGCAGGTCCTCCTTCTGAGATGTACCCTCTGTGAAGAAATAGTGATCGAGTACCGTATACTGCTCATACAGACGCTCAAGCATGTAGAAGGTTGAGTTCCAACGTGTTGCCACCTCCTGGATGAGTGCTTTCACTGGCATTCTACGTTGAAGTAGCAGTCTCCGCAGATGCTTCCGGGCCTTAAAAGAATGGCTGAAATGGTTGCACATTTTGCGGCAGGTGGCCATTACCGCGAACGCTGCACTGTCTCTATCACTCAAGAATTTTTGAACTACCAGGTTGATACAGTGCGCCAAACATGGCACTCTGAAATAGCCACCCTCCGACATGGCCTTAACTACATTGGAGCCATTATCCGTGGAAACATAACCAATCTTGCGTTTTAGGGGGGATAGCATTGTCAAGACCTTTTTGTTAAACTCTTGCAAAAGGTTTTCTGCTGTGTGACTTTTCTCCAAGCCAAACATGGCTAGTGTTGCATGTTTCCGAGCAGCTTTGAAAACTTTGTCCGGGTCAACACCTGCGTTTAGCTTTGCTTTAACACCTGAAAAAGAGACCCAGTGTGCAGTGATGCACATGTAATCATGGCCTGGGCCACTGGTCCACATGTCTGTTGTCAGATGTATTGTGTGAACAGCACTCTTCTGCAAAGCTGCCCCAATCGCCTGCAGCACATCTTCATGTAGTGCTGGAACCGCAACTCTGGCAAAATAGAACCGGCTCGGAACTTTCCATTTAGGGCAGAGCGTTGCCACTAATTCAAGAAAACCTACCGCTTCTACAAAAGAAAAAGGTAGAAGGTCCACAGCTAGCATTTTAGCCAGCTTAGTGTTATACAGACACGTCAGTGGGTGGTTGCGTTCATATGGCACGTCTGAAGTAAGCATTGTTCTAATGTTGCCCTGGACCAAGCATTTACGGGCTGATAATGACTTCGTTGACCCAATTTTGCTCGCTGGTGAACTTTTGTGCGTTGGTGTCTCACTCGCTCCAACACTCTTAGTGTGCCTCACATTGGGTGTGCTGCTGACAGGGGTACTGGGTGTAAGGGACGTGTTTGACACGTCTTCTTCCTGCTCGTCATCATCAGATGAAACATCAACGTTTCCTTGATTTTGGCCTTTCTTGATCGCATCTAGGTGCGCAAACCATTTGACAGCGTGCTTTCTCTCAAGATGACCACTCTGGCCGCCGGTACCATAGTTGGTACCTGACTTACCACGACTAACTGCAAGCTTACAAAGGGTACAAATGGCAAACTTTGGATTTTTGGGACAAACAGTAAAGAAGTCCCAAACTGGGGACTTGAAGTGTCTGTGGGACCTGGAGGAGGCGGCGATACTGGTGGTGGTGGTCATGAAGCTAATGCCAGATGAAGTGGAGGATCTGGATTGCCCAACTTTTGTACGTTTTGCACTTTCACCGCCACTAATTAAGGTCGAGGTTGACGGAGGTCTCTTCTTGCCAGAAAGAAATATGGAAGCGGGACGAGTTGGTGTACTACTTAACTCCAATGATTGTGGTGTTTCCACTGCCTCCTCATCGACAACATCATCATCATCATCATCACGCGCAGCAGCTCTTCGGGCTAGGGTCAAAATGTCTGTTTGCTGCATGCCCGCTGGGGCTGCAGTGACCTTTATGATGACTGGGTCGTCGTTGGCAGAGTCTTCATCAGCAGCAGTATCCGCCACTTCTTGTTGAGCCTCATCACACTCCATAACTCTGAGACTTTGGACGAGCTTCCTTTTACGCTTAACTACCTTTGTTGGATCATGGTGTGCCTCACTCTCAGACGGCTGTGGTGCTGGTTCCCAAGTTTGATCCGTATCATCAGAAGGAGGTGTGCTTGAAGAGGATGTAGACACCACCCTTGATCTCTTCCTTGCTAGGGGTGTGGAAGACAATGAAGGATCATCAGGAGGAGTGGCTTCCTCAAATGATACCTCGCCTTGATTGTCGATTTCCTGATGTGCCCCTACTTCGGGAGGAACAACTATTGTGGGCACTTGTTGTGACCCTCCATGCACCTCTGCTTGCGCATCTCCTTGCGCTGCCTCTCCTTCCACATGTACTTGGGCTTGTACTTGCACATGTGATTGTTGTTGCGGCTGTGGTTGTTCAACACTCGTCAGATGAGCTACAACAACCTGTGTTGATTGAGGGACATTGCTGCTGCTTTCTTGCGATGAGCCAACATCACTGGTCGATGGTGATTCAAGAACTATACTGGCTGCCTCTGCAGCACTCAAGGGCTTGGACATAAGTTGGCGTGGTGGTGGTGGTGGCACTGAGCCCAATGGAGCGGGGGTGCTGCTGCCAGCTTGGTCCCCAGCAGATCCCGCTGCTGCTGCTGCAGGCATACTTTTTTTTTTACTCCCAAAAAAAGGGGCGGGCGGCACACCAGTCTCCTTGGTAACTTGCTTCTTCTGCTCCTTACTGGCACCTTTCTTGCTAGAGGAGCTACGGGTTACTTTTTTTGGGGCCATCCTCTTCAGAGCAGGTCAGCAGGCAGCAGTTGCACGAGTTGCAGAGGGTTCTGTGTCCAGACGTGACGTCGCGTGACGTTATGCTGCACACACCGCTGCAGGACTTCTTCCTGGCACTGGTGGTTCTCTTGAGTCTTCTTGTGCACCTAAAAGCAATGGAAGACAGAGGAACATCAGTTCAGTTATACACCCCAAAAAATCGACAAAACACAGAAAAATGAGCACAATCCCATGCCATCCTTGATGTTTACATTGAAGACACCCCACAGAAAGACTACGGACATGCAAGTATGCAACACTCACTACCCCTGGGCATAATAGATGAAAAGTAGGCAAAATAAGTGCAGGCCTCAGACACTGCCTCTCCTCAAAATGGCCCCCTTACACCCCAAGCACATGTTGCCTGTACCAGCCAGCACTCAAGATGGCCACCACCACCACCCACATGGCCAGTCCACATCAACAGTACACCCCCAAAAAACAGAAAAACAGCCAGAAATCACCACAATCCAATGCCATCCATGATGTTTACATCAAAGAGAGTGAGACCACACCACAGGCACACTCAGTCCATGCACCACCACCACCCCTGGGCAAGCAAAAGGCCACACCAGCAGCCCCCCAAAAACGACAAAAAACAATAAAATAAGCACAATCCCAGCCCATCCATGGCCTCAATTATGTTTAAATTCAAGAAGACACCCCACAGAAAGACTAGGCCCATGCAACACTCACCACCCCTGGGCAAAGGGCCACACCAGCAGGCCCAAAAAAACGACAAAAAACAATAAAATCTGCACAATCCCAGCCCATCCATGGCCTCAATAGAGTTTAAATTCAAGAAGACACCCCTCAGAAACACTAGGCCCATGCAACACTCACTACCCCTGGGCATAAGGGATGAAAAGTAGGCAAAATAAGTGCAGGCCTCAGACACTGCCTCTCCTCAAAATGGCCCCCTTACACCCCAAGCACATGTTGCCTGTACCAGCCAGCACTCAAGATGGCCACCACCACCACCCACATGGCCAGTCCACATCAACAGTACACCCCCAAAAAACAGAAAAACAGCCAGAAATCACCACAATCCAATGCCATCCATGATGTTTACATCAAAGAGAGTGAGACCACACCACAGGCACACTCAGTCCATGCACCACCACCACCCCTGGGCAAGCAAAAGGCCACACCAGCAGCCCCCCAAAAACGACAAAAAACAATAAAATAAGCACAATCCCAGCCCATCCATGGCCTCAATTATGTTTAAATTCAAGAAGACACCCCACAGAAAGACTAGGCCCATGCAACACTCACCACCACCCCTGGGCAAAGGGCCACACCAGCAGGCCCAAAAAAACGACAAAAAACAATAAAATCTGCACAATCCCAGCCCATCCATGGCCTCAATAGAGTTTAAATTCAAGAAGACACCCCTCAGAAACACTAGGCCCATGCAACACTCACTACCCCTGGGCATAAGGGATGAAAAATAGGCAAAATAAGTGCAGGCCTCAGACACTGCCTCTCCTCAAAATGGCCCCCTTACACCCCAAGCACATGTTGCCTGTACCAGCCAGCACTCAAGATGGCCACCACCACCACCCACATGGCCAGTCCACATCAACAGTACACCCCCAAAAAACAGAAAAACAGCCAGAAATCACCACAATCCAATGCCATCCATGATGTTTACATCAAAGAGAGTGAGACCACACCACAGGCACACTCAGTCCATGCACCACCACCACCCCTGGGCAAGCAAAGGGCCACACCAGCAGCCCCCCAAAAACGACAAAAAACAATAAAATAAGCACAATCCCAGCCCATCCATGGCCTCAATTATGTTTAAATTCAAGAAGACACCCCACAGAAAGACTAGGCCCATGCAACACTCACCACCCCTGGGCAAAGGGCCACACCAGCAGGCCCAAAAAAACGACAAAAAACAATAAAATCTGCACAATCCCAGCCCATCCATGGCCTCAATAGAGTTTAAATTCAAGAAGACACCCCTCAGAAACACTAGGCCCATGCAACACTCACTACCCCTGGGCATAAGGGATGAAAAGTAGGCAAAATAAGTGCAGGCCTCAGACACTGCCTCTCCTCAAAATGGCCCCCTTACACCCCAAGCACATGTTGCCTGTACCAGCCAGCACTCAAGATGGCCACCACCACCACCCACATGGCCAGTCCACATCAACAGTACACCCCCAAAAAACAGAAAAACAGCCAGAAATCACCACAATCCAATGCCATCCATGATGTTTACATCAAAGAGAGTGAGACCACACCACAGGCACACTCAGTCCATGCACCACCACCACCCCTGGGCAAGCAAAAGGCCACACCAGCAGCCCCCCAAAAACGACAAAAAACAATAAAATAAGCACAATCCCAGCCCATCCATGGCCTCAATTATGTTTAAATTCAAGAAGACACCCCACAGAAAGACTAGGCCCATGCAACACTCACCACCCCTGGGCAAAGGGCCACACCAGCAGGCCCAAAAAAACGACAAAAAACAATAAAATCTGCACAATCCCAGCCCATCCATGGCCTCAATAGAGTTTAAATTCAAGAAGACACCCCTCAGAAACACTAGGCCCATGCAACACTCACTACCCCTGGGCATAAGGGATGAAAAGTAGGCAAAATAAGTGCAGGCCTCAGACACTGCCTCTCCTCAAAATGGCCCCCTTACACCCCAAGCACATGTTGCCTGTACCAGCCAGCACTCAAGATGGCCACCACCACCACCCACATGGCCAGTCCACATCAACAGTACACCCCCAAAAAACAGAAAAACAGCCAGAAATCACCACAATCCAATGCCATCCATGATGTTTACATCAAAGAGAGTGAGACCACACCACAGGCACACTCAGTCCATGCACCACCACCACCCCTGGGCAAGCAAAAGGCCACACCAGCAGCCCCCCAAAAACGACAAAAAACAATAAAATAAGCACAATCCCAGCCCATCCATGGCCTCAATTATGTTTAAATTCAAGAAGACACCCCACAGAAAGACTAGGCCCATGCAACACTCACCACCACCCCTGGGCAAAGGGCCACACCAGCAGGCCCAAAAAAACGACAAAAAACAATAAAATCTGCACAATCCCAGCCCATCCATGGCCTCAATAGAGTTTAAATTCAAGAAGACACCCCTCAGAAACACTAGGCCCATGCAACACTCACTACCCCTGGGCATAAGGGATGAAAAATAGGCAAAATAAGTGCAGGCCTCAGACACTGCCTCTCCTCAAAATGGCCCCCTTACACCCCAAGCACATGTTGCCTGTACCAGCCAGCACTCAAGATGGCCACCACCACCACCCACATGGCCAGTCCACATCAACAGTACACCCCCAAAAAACAGAAAAACAGCCAGAAATCACCACAATCCAATGCCATCCATGATGTTTACATCAAAGAGAGTGAGACCACACCACAGGCACACTCAGTCCATGCACCACCACCACCCCTGGGCAAGCAAAGGGCCACACCAGCAGCCCCCCAAAAACGACAAAAAACAATAAAATAAGCACAATCCCAGCCCATCCATGGCCTCAATTATGTTTAAATTCAAGAAGACACCCCACAGAAAGACTAGGCCCATGCAACACTCACCACCCCTGGGCAAAGGGCCACACCAGCAGGCCCAAAAAAACGACAAAAAACAATAAAATCTGCACAATCCCAGCCCATCCATGGCCTCAATAGAGTTTAAATTCAAGAAGACACCCCTCAGAAACACTAGGCCCATGCAACACTCACTACCCCTGGGCATAAGGGATGAAAAGTAGGCAAAATAAGTGCAGGCCTCAGACACTGCCTCTCCTCAAAATGGCCCCCTTACACCCCAAGCACATGTTGCCTGTACCAGCCAGCACTCAAGATGGCCACCACCACCACCCACATGGCCAGTCCACATCAACAGTACACCCCCAAAAAACTGAAAAACAGCCAGAAATCACCACAATCCAATGCCATCCATGATGTTTACATCAAAGAGAGTGAGACCACACCACAGGCACACTCAGTCCATGCACCACCACCACCCCTGGGCAAGCAAAAGGCCACACCAGCAGCCCCCCAAAAACGACAAAAAACAATAAAATAAGCACAATCCCAGCCCATCCATGGCCTCAATTATGTTTAAATTCAAGAAGACACCCCACAGAAAGACTAGGCCCATGCAACACTCACCACCCCTGGGCAAAGGGCCACACCAGCAGGCCCAAAAAAACGACAAAAAACAATAAAATCTGCACAATCCCAGCCCATCCATGGCCTCAATAGAGTTTAAATTCAAGAAGACACCCCTCAGAAACACTAGGCCCATGCAACACTCACTACCCCTGGGCATAAGGGATGAAAAGTAGGCAAAATAAGTGCAGGCCTCAGACACTGCCTCTCCTCAAAATGGCCCCCTTACACCCCAAGCACATGTTGCCTGTACCAGCCAGCACTCAAGATGGCCACCACCCACATGGCCAGTCCACATCAACAGTACACCCCCAAAAAACAGAAAAACAGCCAGAAATCACCACAATCCAATGCCATCCATGATGTTTACATCAAAGAGAGTGAGACCACACCACAGGCACACTCAGTCCATGCACCACCACCACCCCTGGGCAAGCAAAAGGCCACACCAGCAGCCCCCCAAAAACGACAAAAAACAATAAAATAAGCACAATCCCAGCCCATCCATGGCCTCAATTATGTTTAAATTCAAGAAGACACCCCACAGAAAGACTAGGCCCATGCAACACTCACCACCCCTGGGCAAAGGGCCACACCAGCAGGCCCAAAAAAAACGACAAAAAACAATAAAATCTGCACAATCCCAGCCCATCCATGGCCTCAATGGTGTTTAAATTCAACAAAACAGTTGTATCATGCACCCATAACCAACCCTGGTCCTACTGGATACTGTGGCTACCCACAATATAATTTATTTAATTTTCTGAAAAAGTTCAAAAATTGTACTTGCAGCAACTGTAATGCCCCAAACAAACTTACTTGTGAAAGTTGATTTCTAATCCAAAAGTGATCCAAAGACAGTCAAAAAGGCCTCAAATCCAAATATCCAACAGCACCCACAAAAAGTAATCCTTCCAGCTCCAGATCCAAATGAAAGTGACCAGGAGATGGACAAAGCACTGGGAGGAGCCTGCTGGACAGGAACAGGAAGTTGGAGACTGTGGGGCACTTCCTTACTCCCCCCCCCCAAAATGGACTCCTTGCAAAAAAAAAAGGCCATGCAAATGTCAACCTGAGGAGTGATTCTGATAAAAATCATAATTTTCTGAAGGTTTATCCTGTTTGCTGGTGATTTTCTTGTGCGAAATTGCAAAATCTCTATTTCGCAAGTGCGAGATTGTTCCTTTCCGCCGCAACTACGTGTTCGCAATTGCGAACTCTCGCGAGGTGTACTGTGCAAGGTGGCAAGCCGCGAGTACGTATTCGCGGGCGACAAACTCCCGCGGGAACACGCAGCAAGATCTAAAATGGCGCGTCACTCGCAAAGAAAAACAACTCGGCAAACGCTAAAATGACGGAAAGTGAACGCCGTGCACCACGCCGCGCGCCGCAACCAAGCAAAAAATCCGCTGCGAGCGGATTCACGGATTTTCGACAAATTCGCGAGCGTTCGCGGATTGCGAATTTGCCGAAAATCCGAAAAATCCGCGAGCGGAGCGGATTTTACGCCCATGCTTAGCCTCTAGCACATGTACAGCATTTGTATAAATATGTGATGGAATGGTCTCGACCTTCTTTTCTGTATTTAGAGCCATTTCATGTGTAATTTTCGCAATTCATTCAGCTGATATAAAAATGCATTTAACTGAATGATAACACTGCTTGAAAAGCGTACAGTACCAATACTCATTTTCGTGTATATACCATACACCATTTCAAATGCAATTTATGTATTTTGGGGTGGGTTGGAAAACACATGCATTGTTATATGTTTACTATTGCTTCGTTTTTAGTAATGATGGACATTAATACGTGGAGTGGGTGTCGTGTTTCTATCTAAGACCCTAATTCGATATTCCCGATTTATGCCCTTATGTGGTTATAATAAATAGTATCCTTATAAAGGCAGAAAGAATCATATCCATATTTAGTAATAGCCCATGCAGTCCAAATACGGCAAGGCTACTCCCCTAGACTCCTAGAAAGTACAACGCGTTCTTTAAACAAACCAAGCCTCCAGCAGCCCGTTCTTATGTCCAACGTTACGTCAAACCCGGCACCTTTCAGGTATAAATATACCAACGTTGCCTTAAGCAAACACACGGTGGTTTGGAGCAGAGCGGCTATCTACTTGCCCGGAAACCCAGCTGATGCTAGAGCCGAAAGAAGCCGCCCCTCCCTTTTGACGCACTGAGAGAGACGCTGTCTTTTTCTCCAGCCAAGAAAATCCAGCTCCGGTGTTTCCAGTCACCCTTGCGGGTTGCTGGGATATCGAGTCCTGAGAGAGAGAAACAAGACCTCCTACATTCTAGAACCAAGGTACGAAGCTGACTAAACCCTTAAAAGATTTCTTGATTCAGATTCCTTGGCAAAAACCAACTTAACTTAAACTGCAACTTACGTACTCCTTCCCACGTATTAGGCTTAGGTCAGGTACACCGGGGTAGGCGTATCTTAGAAGCACCAGTTGAGTACTTTAGTCAATGTTTTTATGTATGTATATATTTTATTCATTTTAAAGTATCATATGGTTAAGAAACCATATCAATGCTTTTACAGTATTATTTTATAATACTGCTTTTACTGTGCGCACTTTACTTCATGATAAGTATTGCAATTGTGGCAATTAATTTCTCTTGCATGAGAAAGAAGACTGCTCAATAAATAACACCTTTTATTGAAAACGCCCGTATATCTATTTCTTTGCACTCTGGTGGAACTAAGTATGCATGATTGACTGAGTGAAATAGTTGTCTATTGTTTTCACACGACTCTAGAGATACACTCTTTATTCTGAGGGACCAAAGTTGTCATGTTTATGCGGTTGTCAGAAGCTAATCCCTTCTTGTCTAAATCAGGAGAGTTAACTCTTTCCTGAACATTCGAGAAAGTTTCTAGTGACCTCTGAGCTAGCTTGCAAAACTAATTAAGTCTAATATAGTCAGTAGAGTCCTAGTCAACCTCAGTCCTACGTCTACACTGCTGTTTATATTATTCCAATGTGCAGAGCCTATTGGGAATATAGGAACTACACTACACTCTGTTGGGTCATCCAGATAGGCCTGCACCATCCACTCAAGGTGAATCCAGAGGTGCTTCACTTTGCGTACCATCTGTGGCCTTTGCATCAATACTGGAATAAGCAAACCCTTGATGAGTTATCCAATCTTCTTCCGACAATATTATGGCTGGGCCTGGTACAGGTGAGGATGATGATGATACGGATGCTGGTGTCGGTAACGGCTCTGAGGGAAAGTGACTCCATTCGGCCACAGAATTGGACCTTGATGCCGAATGGCCTGCAGATTCAGTAGTACTTCTGCCGGTTCCTTCAATTTCCTGCCACTCTTTTTCTAACCGAGTGGCTGACAGAGCTAGCCAATGTTTGTACTTTGAAACATCTGCTTCATTAAAAGGAATGAATGTATTGCTGGCCAGTGCCTTTTTGCACCGGGGATCCAGAATAGTGGTACAAATGTAATGTTGTTCACAATGTATTCCTTTAAGCCTTGCATTGTCAAATAGGCGGGTTAATAAGTTCACCGCCAACTGATATGCTTCTTGCTTGTCAGTATCATCTTTGAACATTGAAGACACTGCCTTCAGTTGGTGCTCTAGCATGCGCACAATGGGATAGCTTTGCCAAAAGTACAGTCCTCTCTGCTGACTTCGCGCGTGAAGACCTCAAATTTACAAAGCATGTCTGTCAGGCTTTTAACTACGTCCCATTCCTCCACTTCTAGCCTCATGTCTTTCATAGAAGAACCCCGTGCGTTAAAGACATACTCATTAATTACCAAGCACTGCTCAAACAGATGCTCAAGCATGTAGAAGGTTGAGTTCCAAAGTGTTGCCACCTCCTGGATGAGTCCTCTGACTGGCACTCTACGGACACGTTGAATGATCCTCAGCTGCTTCCGGGCCTTAAAAGAATGACTGAAATGTTTGCAGATTCTTCGGCAGGTGGTCAGTAACTTGCTGACTTTGTTTTCTTTTTTCAAGAATCCTTAAACAAAAATGTTAATACTGTGCGCCAAACACGGCACTCTGAGATAAACACCATCATTCATGGCACTAACTATATTACTGCCATTATCCGTGGAAACATAACCTATCATGCGCTTTCTTGGATGCAGCCATTTAAAGACCTTACTGTTAAACTCCTCCAAAATGGTTACTGCAGTATGAGATTTCTCCATGGCAAACATGGCTACTGTTGCATGTTTCCGAGTAGCTTGAAAAATTGTGGCACTGTCAACACCTGCAGATATCTTGTCTCTAACCCCCGTAAAAGAGACCCAGTGTGCAGTGATGCACATGTAATCAACGGCTTGGCAACTGGTCCCCATGTCTGTTGTCAGGTGGATAGTGTGAACAGCACTCTTCTGCAAAACTGCCCCAATCACCTCTAGCACATCTTGATGTAGTGCAGGAACCGCAACTCTGGCAAAATAGGACCGGCTATGAACCTTCCATTTAGGGCAGACTGTTGCCAGAAATTCTAGAAAACCCACCCCTTCCATGAAAGAAAAAGGGAGAAGGTCAGCGCTAACATTTTAGCCAGCATTGCATTATAAAGACGTGCCGTTGGGTGGTTGCGTTCAAATGGCGCCTCCGACCAAAACATGCTTTTAATGGTGGTCTGGACCGTTTTCACAGGTGAAGAGGAGGATCCAGACCTCTTCAACCCAGTTAGGCTCATTGATGTACTTTTTCGCATTGGTGTCTCTTCCAGACTACTGTGCCTCCTTGATGTTGCTGGGGTAGAGGAGGGTGTGGGCGCTACCACTGCAGTGCTGCTGCCAGGGGTAATGTGTGTACCAGAACAAATGTCTCTAGGTTGTTCAAATCCCCCCTGCACGATCAGCTCCTCCTCTTTACCAGATGCAATATCAATGTCGACATTTGGATTTGTACTTTTGGCTTTCCAGATGTTACTTAGGTGCGCCTCCCACTGGATAATGTGGTGTTTTTTTAGATGACCTCTCTGGCCTCCGGTACCATAGTTGGTACAAAGCTTACCCGACTAACTACTTGTTTACAAATCAAACAAATGACTAGGTTTTCCGCCTTTTTGCTAATACTAAAGAAGTCCCAAACTAGGGACTGGAGATTTCTGGTGGTGGTGAAGGTGCTACTTTCAATGCCAGATGAAGTGGAGGATGGGCGTGGCTGAATTTGACTCTGTTGTGCACTTACAGCACCACTACTTGATGTAATGGAGGTCAAGCTGGATGGAGGTCCCTGCCGGCCCTTCTGACGAGAAAATATGGAAGCTGTTGGTCGTGTTGGTGTAGTAGTTATCTGTGTTGGTGGTGGTACCAGTACCACACCGCCCACATCCTGCACAGCAGCATTTCGGGATAGGGTAAAAATGTCTGTCTGCTACATGCCTACTGGGGCTGGAATGATGACTGGGATGACTGGGTCGTCATCATCAGACTGTTCATCAGCAGCAGACTACACCACTTCTACTTCTTGCTCGTCGTCATCACCCATAAGTGAAAGCCTTGCGGGAACCTTCCTTTTAGCTACCTTTGTCTGCTCATGGCGTACTTCCCTCTCAGACTGCATTGGCGGGTTCCAATCATGATCTAGATCATCAGAAGGAAGGGGGCTTGAAGAAGAACTTGTACTAGACCTTTTTCTTGCTGGGGATCTGGAAGACAATGGATCATCAGGAGGAGTGGCTTGCTCGGATGATACCTCCGCTTGAATCTCGATTTCCTGATGTGCCCCTACTTCTGGAGGAACAAGCATTGTGGGCAGTTGTACCTCTCCATGCGCCTCTACTTGCGCCTCTACTTGCCCCACTCAATTGCCACTCCTTGTGCCACTCCTTGCACCACTCCTTGTGCCACTCCTTGCGCCTCTCCTAGTGCCACTTCTTGCGCCTCCACTTGCTCCTCTCCTTGCGCCACTCCTTTCGCCTCTCCTTGCGCCTCTCCTTGTTGCACCTGTGGTTGATGTTGCGGCTGTGGTTGAACACTCGTCAGATGAGTTACACCCTGCGTTGATTGGATGCTATTTTGCGATGAGTCAACGCCAACATCACTGGTCTATGGTGAAAGAGCAATTGGAGAGGCTGCCTCTGCGGTATTCATGGACTTGGGCCTAACTTGGCGTGGTGACACTGAGACCAATGAAGCGCAGGTGCTGCTCCCCGCTTGGTCCCCGGCGGTCACCGCTGCTGCAGGCGTAGTTTTTTTTCCCCAAAAGAAAGTGTCTGTCGGCATACGAGTCTCCTTGGTATGTGGCGCCACTTGCTTCTTCTGCTCCTTCTTACTGGCAGTGGCACTGGCAACTTTCTTGGTAGAGGAGCTACGGCCACCTTTCTTTGGCCTATATTCTTCAGATGTCAGAACAGCAGGGCGCAGTTGCACGAGTTGCAGAGTTGTCTGTGGCCACCACACGTGACGTCACGAGACGTTGTGCACACACCGCAGCAGGACTTCTTCCTGGCACTACAACATGTGATGATAATAAGGATGATTTTGTCAGTCTTTGTGCACCTAAAGCAAAGGAAGCCAGAGGAACATCAGTTAAATAAATGTTGCATATGTCGTGCTTCAATTAATATTTGTAACTAGGCATTTATTATTATTAACACAACACACCCAAAAACGGAAAGACCCAAAATAAAAATTGCAATTCTAATCCAAAATGGATGTTTAAATTATTAGAAGAGAGAGAGACCACACAGAGAGAGTCGTTTCATGCACCACTGAGTAACCCTGGGCATAATGGATGAAAGCAAGGCAGACTGGTTGCAGGCCTATGGCCCAAAGCACACTGCCTGGCTTCAAAATGGCCCCTAGACCCCCACCCACATGGCCAGGCCCTGGACTAGGCCTCAAAATGGCCTCCACCCACATGGCCAGGCCCCAACAACACCGAAAAATCGAAATACACACAAAAATCACCACAATCCAATGGCATCCATCCCCTGAATGATGTTTAAAATCAAGAGAACACACAGAAAGATTTGGCCCATGCACCACTGACTACCCCTGGGCATAATGGATGAAAGCAAGGCAGACTGGTTGCATGCCTATGGCACAATGCACACTGCCTGGCTTCAAAATGGCCCCTAGACCCCCACCTACATGGCAAGGCCCTGGACCAGGCATCAAAAAAGCCCCCCACCCACATGGCCAGCCCCTGGACCAGGCCCCAACAACACCCAAAAAATCGAAATACACACAAAAATCACCCTAATCCAATGGCATCCATGCCCTAAATGATGTTTAAAATCAAGAGAACACAGGGAAAGACTTGGCCCATGCACCACTGACTACCCCTGGGCATAATGGATGAAAGCAAAGCAGACTGGTTGCAGGCCTAATGCACAAAGCACACTGCGTGGCTTCAAATGGCCCCTAGACCCCCATCCACATGGCCAGGCCCTGGACCAGGCCTCAAAATTGCCCCCACCCACATGGCCAAGCCGCAACAACACCCAAAAAATCGAAATACACACAAAAAATCACCCCAATCCAATGGCATCCATGCCCTAAATGATGTTTAAATTCAAGAGACCCCATGCACCACTGACTACCCCTGGGCCTACTGGCTAGTGTAGCTTTAACACGCACCCCAAAATTACAAAAAATATCCACATAGATATAGTAACAGTGAGCTATTCAATTTCATGCCATCCATGCCGTAAATTATATTTAAGTTCAACAAAACTCACAGAAACAGTTGTATCATGCACCCATGACTAGCTCTGGGCCTTCTAGATACTGTGGCTACCCACAATATATTTTAAATATTTTTTTTAAAGTTGTGAAAAAGTTCATACATTTTTGTTGCAACAACTGCAATGCCCCAAACAAACAACACCAACTTACTTGTAAAATCTCAACTCCAAAAGTGATCCAAACAAAAAGTCCTCAAATTCAAATATCCAGCAGCAGCCACAAAGAGTAATCCTTCCAGCTCCAGATCCAAATGAAAAGTGACCAGGACATGGACAAAGCATTGGGAGGAGCCTGCTGGGCGGGACCCTATGACGTACTCGCGGTCGAAAAGTCTCGCGCGATCACGCAACGACGTACTCGCGGTCGAAAAGTATTGCGTGATCACGCAACAAGATCGAAAATGGCGCAGCGCACGCAAACCGGGAGGAAAACAACTCGGTGAACTCAGAATCACTGTAAGTCAACACCGAGCGCGAGATTGTATTTTTGAAGCGCAACTCGCAAATTGCAAATTTCTTGACAATTTCACGCGATTCACGGACAAATTCGCAAATAGGGCTGGCGGAACGGATTTTCAGCCTATCCTTAATATGTTGTACAGGTATCATCCACATTGTCGCAACTCAGAGATCCTGCCCACACTAAAATCCTTAACACACCAGTTGCCACAAAATAGGAAGCTAGACTACAACGACATTGTGTCAGACACCTGATGGCACATTTCAGGAAGCACAACCAGTGGGTCCATACACGTGAGTGTGAGTACAGAGACTCACTATGCCTTGGAGTGGGCATGACAGAGCAGGTACACCAAATACAGTGTATTGGCATGGACAGTGGGCAGGTGTCTGGGCAAGTGTGACATACTTCCTCTACATAGCCCTGAGGACACTACATGGACTCACTTGCTGCATGGGTATGTTTCAACTACCCCAAACACATGATGTGACCCAGACCTGCAATTTGAACTCATACGAAAGGCACACACAGAACAAATGTCAGAGACTAAGCATAGTGCAAAGAAGGGACAAACCCACGATGCACACATCAGAGTCACATGAACATATGCTGTGCAGGACCATCAGCATAGCTCATTTAAGGGACACAGAGCCCAAGTTAATAATAGTAACAGACTGTAGGGGCCACAACTGTGGATCAGGTGAGGAGTGTGACCTACACAATAGAGGGACATGAGTCCTGGACTCCAAGACCAATGTAATGTGGGAGTATGACCAGGCCACAACACTGCACATAGCATGTCAGACATGTTCACAGATCAGGCATGGACTTACCCCCTCCTTGCTGCTGTCTGGCCTTCAGTTGCCCATCCAGGTCCGGGAAGACCACCGGCAGGATCCGCAGCATGTGGGGGGTCAGGGTCCGGTGTCCGCCCCTACGGAGAGGAGGCGACAGCTTCAGCTGGACCCTTGCGATCCTCCAGGTCCAGCCTTGTAGGTCCTGCCACCTCTTCTGGCAGTTGCGGATCCAGCGCTTGTAGACCCCCACTGATCTGACTGCCCTGGCGATGGTCAGACAGATTTCCTGCTTCTGGTGGGCATCAACCTGTGAGGATGACAAAGTGAAGATGACATTACCACACATGCCACATAATTGTGCTGCATACAGTAGAAAAAACATGTAGTCATCACAAAGGCAAAAGAGGTACACAGGTAGTGCACCCATAGCATAGACATGTGCATTTTGCAGCAGGTCTGACATGGAAACATTGGCTAGAACTTTAAGGCCAGCACTACTGCACTACTGCAGCGGGACACCTGTCCAACACATGTACCCACATGACTAGGTAGCTGAAAGTACTCAGTGCATATGCCTCATACTGCTGTGCACACTTCCATTACTTTTAGTCAGACAACTTGCATGAAATCATAGGCAGTGGACTGCACACTCACCTGCTCCCCTGGTGTCCCATACAGCTTGCTGTACTCTGGGAGGACCCCATCCAGCAGGGCCTTGTTCTCCTGCTCAGTGAATGCTGGGGCCCTCTACAAAGTACGTGCCATTGCAGGATCCAGAGGAAGCACAGACAGCAGCAGCAGTGGATAGTGAAAGCGGTCCTCTAGCATGTTGTGAAGGCAAGTGAGGTCCCTGGGGGCCTGCCAACCTTAAATCAGTGCTGCAGAGGCATATTATGTGACATTGCCCCTCACTGATGGGCCGGAGACGGTTGCATTCTGTGAATCTGTCCAATACATGGAAATAAAAGACTCCTACACGTCTTCCGCATCGTTCAAAACAGTCACCTGCAGGACCCTAGGATTGCAACATTGTTGTATGCATCCACTGTATTCATAGCGCAAGTGTTGAGCGTTTTTTAAATTTGCGTCCGTCTCTATGACAGCCCATTGACAATGAGTGCGAACGGCTCGGAAAACTGACTATCCGACGCGTTTCTTTTTAAAAATATGCATCCAGCTGGATACGAATCGATGGACTATGCGTGCGCACAGCTCGGTCCATGACTGTACAACGTGTCTGCTTACGATTCACCCGCGTCTAGCCAGATTGCATATGTGTCCAACATGCATGAACCGAGCTGTGCGCATACATTCTATCCACAAAGTCTGTGTGCATGTTGTGTCTCTGACGTTTGTGTTTACATGGCCACAATGTGAGACAGGGTCCACCATGTGCCTTGTGCATGCTATTTCATGCTGTGTGTGTAAGGGGCATCCATGTATGGCCTTCATGGACAACAGGGCCCACTAACTGGGGACGTCATTATTGTTTGTTGGATTTCCATGATACAACATGGCATTCCAGTGCACATGTGGCAATACAGTAACCATTGCTATCTCCCTGACATGGAGTCGTGAGGCCTGTGAAACATATGTCATCACTTGTCACTGTGTTGTGTGTTTGTAATGTGACAGTAGTCCATGGGCACTGTGCCACAGCCCAATGATTAGCCATAGCACCACAGGGAAGTCATGCACACATGTGTCAATGATATGTGAGATGATGGGCATGAAGGTGACATATGTGTCCATAACAAGAAAGCACACACCTTAGTTAATAGTGAATTGCTATGATGTATATTGTGAATTTTAGCAAGATGAGTGCTACATGTGTACCTGAATGTATAATGTAACTTTACCCATCTCTGTACTGCAGTGCGCCAGCAGTCCATAGACCGTTCCCAGACCTTGAGACCATGATGGAACGCGACAGCATCCGTTGGTACCGCTTCACCAGAAGCCTCATTGATGAGTTGGCAGAGAAGTTGGCAGCACATCTGCATTCTGGCTGCACATACCCGACAGGTGAAGGTGATGTCAGCCCTCCACTTCTTTGCCACTGGTACCTTCCAACACACTGTGGCTAGTGTTGGAGGTATGTCACAGACAATGTTCAGCCGTGTGCTGCGGGATGTGTTGGAGGGAATGTTGCATCACCTTGACTCATACATCAAGTTTCCATCACCAGGTGAACTCGCAGGGATCAAGGATGCCTTCTAAGGAGTGGGGAGGATGCCTAAAGTGATTGGCTCTATTGATGGCACACATGTGGCCCTGATACCACCACGGGCACATGAACAGACCTACTGCAACCGCAAACATTACCACTCAATGAATGCTCTGGTGGTATGTCTGGCGGACATGGTTATTTCACATGTGTGTGTACGGTTTCCTGGTTGGGCCCATGATGCCTACATCTTGAGGAGGAGTCACATCCCAGTGATGATGTCACAGATGCCAAACCAGCGTGCCTAGCTTGTTGGTGGGTACTGTTTTCCATTGTATGTGTTTTGCTATGTTGTCTCCAACCCCCTTACAAAACTCAACTAATGTGTGATTCTTTGTATGTAGGTTACTCTGGATACCCCAGCATGCCTTGGTTGCTGACACCCCTAAGGGAACCCTGTGACACCATCCGAGATGCGATACAATCGGGCACATGGCCGAACAGGCGAGTCATCGCGCATACCTTTGGACTCCTGAAGAGCCGCTTCCGCTGCCTGGATAAGACCAGAGGGGCTCTCCCATATGAGCCTGCAAAGGTGCGTAAAATAATCATCATCTGCTGCATGTTCCACAACAAGGCAGTAGGGAAGAAGATGCCTCTCATCCTGGATGATGATGACCAACAACCACCACCTGTACAGGATCCTGGCCTGGGCCACGAGGCCAGTGATGATGAAGATGCTGACGTCCGCACACAGCTCATCAACGACTTCTTCAGCTGAAGGTGAGTTGAGAGTATTGTCATGTCAATGTCCTGAGTGAGCCTGTGATGTGTTACTGCAGCTCAGTTGCTGTTTGTGTTTGTCTGTGTGGTACTTGACTGGAAGCATGCTGTGATGTGTCAGGTCCGATGGTCTGTAGTCCACAATTGTGTGTAAATGCTAAGATGTTACTGTGTAGGTTTCTTGAGACATGTTTATTGCATTTCCTACCTGTTCTGGTGTGCTTTTGACTGTGTCTCATTTCTGTCCTTCCCAGGGTTCTTTGCTAGTTGCTGGGGCAAGTCTGACACCAACAACCAGAGTTCAACCTTACAGCGCCATTTGACAACAGTTGTTGACCATATGTCCACTGTCATGTGGATTCACCTTGAAACTGTTGTGTAATAAACTTGTTTCTGATTTGTAATGTACCTGTGCTTCACTTAGTAATGTGTGTTGTCTGTCTTCACTCATCTAACTGACATTTGGTAACCTCACCTGGGGGCTTGTTGGCAGTGACTGTGTAAAGGTGTGGTGTCTGTGCATTCCACCGTATATCTGGAACCATCTTTGTAGGCAATGTGTCACATGTCCATGGTAAGTATGTGTTGTGGAGCCATATTGGTGTGTCTCCCTCATAGGTGTCACATCAACATGAGTCACATATCGGTAATGAAATTGCTGTAGTAGTCGGCATGCACTGTGTGCTTCTGCATTTCATCATCTCCATGACACATAACAAGTTTGAATAACAACATAGGCAAGTATAGTGTGATGGTGATTTTATTTACATGTGTGGAGATAGTGCTTTCCATGAGGATTAGAATGCACAGTTCACACATGATTTTGAACAGTAGCGGTCGGTAGTAGGTGTTTATGTAGGGCGGTGACATGGACAGGGTGGGGGGTAGTAATGTATGGATTACGGAATTTAATAGGTAAGTAAACATTTAAATAAATAAAAAAAATTGTTGCGCTGACTGCATAACAAAATGTGATGCAGTGAGCGCAACAAAATTCGTTTTATTTATTTAAATGTTTACTTACCTGTAAAACTCCGTAATCCATACATTACTACCTCCCAACCTGCCCCTCCCCCTGACCACGTCACCGCCCTACAGAAACACCTACTACCGACCGCTACTGATTTTGAGTAGGTAGATGAAATGTCCAGAGTGAAGTCCACATTCATCTTCTAGATTGGTACAACATGAACCCTCCATGTCATGATGGGGACCTGTGTCATGTGCAACAAGGTGAATGCTTTGCACCCAAAGACCAATATCCAAAACAGGTTCTGGGTACCTGGGGGATGTGCGGGAACAACTGTGGCTCACTTGTCCTTCTTCGGATGACCCCTCCTCTTCTTCTGTGGGGGATCCTCAAGAGCAGGCGCCAACGGTGCATCAGAGTCCTCACCAGATTCATCATCCCTCCCTGTGGCATTAGCAGATGTTGTTGCTTGAGATGTTGTAGGCACCAGGGAGGTGTGGACATATTTATGCTGATCTGGCGGAGACAGGTCAATATGTCCATATGCACCGCTGTGAGTTTGTCCCACTTGGCCTCCATGCGGGCATGATGGGCAGCCTGCTCCTGCTGCATGTCCTTGAGGACCCCCACTACCTGGCTGAATCCTCCAGTGCTATCCTGGTATGCATCTATGATGCGTACCAGTTGGGGGTCATCAGGCAGTCCATGCCCCTCTGCAGTCTGTGTCCTCGGCCTAACACCACTCCCACCAGCCGTAGACACACGGCCTGTACCTGTGGTGGCAGGCACAGTTGACCCGGGGCCCCGTTGGCTGTTTCCACTGGTGTCATTGTTGGTATCATCCTGTGTGGCTGGGGCCCCTGTGCTGCTTGAACTTGGTCTCCTAGGTCGGTCCCTGTTGGCGGGGTGTTAGGTCTGTCGACAGTTGGTGTTGACATGGCTGCAGGGGGTGCAGGTGATTTTGATGGTGGGGCTGCCTGATGTCTCAAACCGGAGGTGCCAGGGTGAGTATCGTCATCCGAAGTGGACAGAGCCAGATCAACACCAAAGAGCTCATCCTCCACCAGAGTCTGGGCCAGGGACTCATCTTCACTTGGTGCTGAATCCCCAGTGGCACCTGTGTTTGGAAGAGATAGACATTGTAAGTTATGTTACTATAGACATCAATGGTTGACCTAGTATATTGCAACAGGGAGGGGGGAAGAGGTACTGAAATATTAATCTTGCAATGGGTAGTACTAACAATGAAGGAGGGGGCAGTGGATCACAAATTCTGTGCATCCATGATATGTACATGATTTCATTCCTTAGTAAAGAACGTTCTGGCCGCTGGATAGAGACGCCGAGGGGGCGCGGAGAGTATGGCGGCCGGATAGAGACACCGGTCGGGAGCTCCCATAATCACATGGGCAGATAGTACAGCGATAGGCGGAATGACGGCCCGGAAAACGTTGAAGCTTGTGCATTAAACCAGTATAATAACTGGCGGAGATACTGCAGAGGAAGAAGTAAAAAAACAAACAAGGAAAAGGAATACTTGCCTCCAGGTCGTCCTCCGGGAGATTTCGTTGCAGAGTGCTCTGCGCAGCCCCTGCTGGCTGCGGTTTCGTTTTTAGTTTTCGGCGGTGGCAGAGGCTGGGATCGGCACGGAATGCATAGGGGGTTTTCGGAGCCTCCCGAGACTGTGGACTTGCGTGTAGCAGCGGCGGCAGAGTCTGAGTCAGGGCAGAAGCGTTTCCCAGCCAGGATCTCAGGGGCAGCTCTCAGAGGGGCGGAGAGACCGAGGGAGACACTGTGGAACAAGGCTGGGGCTGTTCTCAGGCAGAGCAGAAAGGCTGCTGCTAGGATTTCCTGTTGGCCAAAGGTAACAGTCAGCCCCGGCAGCAAGGGGGCCGTCGAAAGGGAGGAGACACAAGGAAAAGAGCTGGCAGGCAGGGGAGAACAACCAGGGGGGCGCAGAGCTGCTAATTCTCTAGTAGGAGATTGGAACAAGACCTGGAAAATAACAAAGAAGCCTGGGGTCATTCAAGTAAGTGAAAAATCTGGGTTGTATTTGGGATGCATTTCAGTAAATGTAGAGGGATTACCTGAAAAGGAGGTTACAGAGGTAGGACTGCTGGTAACTTGGTTAGTGACGAGGGTACGGATCCCATAGACCCCACAGATAGCCTGCCAAAAAGAGGGAAAAGATATTGTTTGAGAAGCAGAAACTTCTCAGGGGCTGTTATAAATTCCGAAGCACTACAAAGGGAGAAAAGGGAGAAAATTAAAGAAAAAACTAAAGAAGTGACACCTCCTCAAACCCTGGACCCAAAAATAGTCCCAATACGGTCTAAAGCCACAACAAAGAAGGTTAAAATTACTCCCTCCCTCCGAACTTATTTTAAGGTAAAACATACAATCCCTAAGGACTCAAAAGATCATAGCCCAGAAAAAAAGAGGGTAGTCGCTCATCTAGGAAAGGAATTACCAAAGCTTACAATGGCCGAGGGGAACTTAACAGCAGATATTCCGCATAGCCCCAATCGCCTTAGTGAATTGGCAGTATCGGGGGAAGACAAGACAGCAGAAAGTGAGGAAAATACACAGGGAAATATACAGCCCTCTGCCTCAAAGGACAGAAAAGAAGGGGTAAAAAAAACTGACCAATTAATGGAAATCTTAATTGCGGAAATGAGATCAAACTTCGCGAAATCAGAAAAAAAACAACTCAGAATTCAAGGGGTCTGTGAGACATTGGAGACCAAGATGAATTCTATGATGGAAAGGGTTACCACTCTGGAAACAACTGTGGAAGAACTAGATAGAAGGCTCACCCGGAATGAAAAAACCACGGGGGGCCTGCAGGCCAGTGAGAAAGAACTTCAAAACAAAATTGAGTCATTAGAAAATCAGGCTCGACGTAATAACCTGAAGCTCCTTCATATACCGGAGGGTCAAGAGACCGGCGACATAAAGGTCTTTGTGATAAATCTCTTAAAAGAGTTTTTTCCCTGGATTAAAAGTGAGGAGCTTTCTGAAGATATACAGAGGGTCCATAGAGACCCTTTCACGAAAAATAAAAATAGAACAAACCCCAGGAAGATACTGGTAAATTTTAAAACCTATGCACTAAAAGAAAGAATCCCTAAAGAGGCTATAAGTTCAGGATCTCACAAGAAGGATGATTGGTCTTTCAGAATAAGGTCTGATATCTCTAAGGCGACACAAGTCCGCCAGTGGCAGTTAGGTCAATACATGCAGGAGTTAAAATCTCTGGGGGCTAACGTGATAATGAAATTCCCTGAAATGCTAAGGATCATGTGGGATAACCATATGTATAACCTGAAAGAGACACAAGAGGTAGAAGCACTGATTGATACAATTAAGGTGCGAAAAGCCGGGCCACAAAACATGTAAATAATATATCTGCCCATGGGGTAGGGTTCTTGAATAGGCAGGAAAGACCTGCCAAAGAGTAAAGGGAGGGTTCTTCAGGGGAAGGATAAACTAGGGGGGAGAGGGGGGACACGGAAGTTGTATAAAATATGGTGCACATGGTGTGGGAGCATAATGGGGAAAAAATGTAAAAAAATCTCGTCCGAATCACGCGAAGCTAAGAGGGAAAGTGCCCTTCCACCTTAATTCATGGGAATCAAAATTCTCTCATGGAAGGTAAATGGCTTGAGGGTTGGAACAAGAAGGCAGAGGATCTTAGAATACCTTAAAAATAAAGATTGGGACATAATTATTTTACAAGAAACACATCTCTTGTTATCCGAATGGGATGGAATAATGAAAGGCCAGCACTGGGTGGACTTTTACATTTGTACGGAACAAACGTGCTGTGTTAAAGGTGTAATTATTATTTTTAAAAAATCAACTAAAGCAATTATGGAGTCTCACAAAGCCGATGTAAAAGGGAGATGGGTTGTCAGAAACATACGCATAGCAAGCAGAACACTAGCAATTGGAGGATAATATGGTCCCAATAATGATGATCCCTTGGCTCTGCAGGAGCTTTATGCACACTTGTTAGATGCTCCAGGGCCTATTATCCGTGGTGGCGATTTTAACATCTTGTTAGACCCTATATTAGATAGGAGCCCTTAAAAAAATAGACATACTTTGCCTAAAATGAGGAGGTGGCTTAAGAGGTATCAAGATGATCTAGGGTTAATAGATGTCTGGAGAGTTAAGGGGGAATTAACAATCCAACCTTTCACTTTCAAAAATAAAAAATTAGGGCATTCTTCTAGAATCGATTATTTCTTAATAGATAAAGCATTACTAGGAGAAGCTAAAAAGGTCAATAATTTACCTGAGCACCTCTCAGATCACTCTGCAGTAATATGGAAATTGAGTTTGACAAACTCCGGACTCAGCCAAGGTGGACTCCAGATAAAGTAATACTTCTAGAGGACAAAATAGTAGAGATTCTGAGGGTTGAAACTTTATCATATTTGCAATTAAATCAGGAACAGACCTCGAGCCAGATTAAATGGGAGGCCTATAAGGCAGTACTCAGAGGTAAAATGATCGGCATAACAGCTTATAGAAATTAAACAAATAAGAAGGAAATAGAGTGGTTGGAGGATGAAATATATAGGTGCGAAAAGAAGATTATTGAGGAAATATTAACTGAGAGAATAGAAACATCTAGGAAGGAATTGGTAAAGGCTAAAAACAACCTAATAAATACTCTAGACTCTAGAATCAAGGAAAGGTGGGAAGTGAGCAAGTTAACACACTATCAATACGGGGAGGGGTGTGGCAAGCTATTAGCTTGAAAAACAAAGACTGATCTAACAAAAAATAAAATCGCAAGCATCCAAGAGGTAAATAGCACTCAACCATAGGTGGAAGAAGCAGATATAAAAAATGCCTTTTTTGAATTTTTTTTCAGAACTATATAAGGAGGCTATAAAGAGTAGCGAGGCCTTAACTCAAGAATATCTTAGGCACTGGGTTAGACAAACTATGTCAGCAGATCAAAATAAAAAACTTAATGTAGAATTTACAGAATCTGAAGTCAATGATGTGATTAAAGGTCTGAAAAACGTGAAGGCAGCCGGCCCGGATGCCTTGCCTAATGAGTTTTATAAAGCACTGCGTGGGGAGTTGGTCCCAGAACTCACCAATCTGTTTAATGATATTTTTAAAGGAGGACAAATGCCTCCTAAATCATGGAGCGAAGCTAACATCTGTATAATATTGAAACCAGGGAACGATCCTAAGCGCTGAGAGTCTTAAAGGCCGATTTCTATGTTAAATTGTGACTATAAGATCTTCACACAGTTGTTGGCAAAGAGACTAGGAACATGCGCAGGTCATTTAATCCACACTGACCAGAAAGGGTTTATTAGGGGCAGACAGATTCAGGAACTCACACATGAGCTGATAGGAGCTATAGATTTATCTAACGAGGAAAAACTCCCCGTATCGGTTATTACCTTCGATGCCGCTAAGGCTTTTGATAGGGTTAACTGGAGTTTTTTACACAAAGCGCTAGAGGCTTATAATCTGGGCAAAAATTTCTCAAGAGCAGTTAGAGCTATATATAGCTCTCCATCCTCTTGCGTGTTGGTTAATAGGTTTCTAACAGAGAGAATATATATAGAAAGAGGCATTAGACAGGGGTGCCCGTTATCACCCATACTATTTAATCACTATATCGAGCCCTTAGCTTGTGCCCTAAGATCAAACCCACACATATCTCCTTTCACCTGTAGGAAATGGGGAAAAAAAGTCGCACTTTATGCAGACGATTTAATGATCTATACAAATAGCCTGACAGACTCTCTACCTGAAATAACAGACACATTACAGCGGTTTGGGAATCTGTCAGGTTATCAAATTAACCAACAAAAGACAGAGATAATGTGTTGGAACACGCAGGCTAATTACCCCTCAGAGAAATCGCATATTAGATATCTAGGGATTTTAATTGTAAAAGAGATTAACAAGATTGCCCAGTTAAATATTAACAAGGTGCAGTCCCAGGTTAAAAAATTATTTAATGCTTGGAGCTCGCTCCCTTTGTCATTTATAGGTCATTCTAATCTGGTTAAGATGATGATTTTACCCAAATTTACTTACCTCTTTAACTCACTACCATTAGAGTTTAAAAAAGAACTGATAGTCAAAATACAGGGCAAAATTAAACAGCTTTATTCGGGCCTCCAAGGGAGCCAGAATTTCATGGAAGATGTCAAGCTTACACTCCGCAGGATCCTCATGCAGCAACAATGCTCCACCTCCGGACCTTCTGAACACCCCGATTGTAATTCACAGGGTGTTCAGACGATACGGTGAGGGAAAAACCCCAAAAGGGGAAAAACCCCAAAAGAAGAAAGATAAGAAGGAAGGGGCACCAAGGGAACAGAAGCTGTAATAGAAAACACACATTGGTTAATACAAGTCTTAACCCTGCTCTCATTACATTCTCGCTAATCAACAGTGTGCTTGATTCACCTGTAAAAACGACTTGTGCCAGCCCTTCCTTGCTGAGGCTTCTGACTTCCTAATTATCCTGCATAATCACAAGAAGAACTTATTAACACATGGAATGAAACCTCCCTTTTTATATAGCACAAATCCTCACTAGAAACCTACCCCTTCTCTCTGTAGCTGATAGCTCTAAAGGGGGGTCCGTAATGTTAAGTCACCACAAAATGCTTAAATCCAAGAAAACAAAATCCATAAGAAGCGCAATGAGAAACAGCGCTTTAAACTAACAAAGACTCCTCCTTTGTTGTGCAAGTTACTTCTTGGCCACACACTGTACCGTATGTCACAAAAGTTAGAACCAAATACGGCATGGCGTAGTTACCTCACTACTGCCATCCGCTTTGGCATTTGTATTCCACAGAAGATTTGTAGACCAAAAGACACGTCATGTCTTCATGACGGTAATGCGGAGGTCTGTTTCTCCCCCTGCACTTCGCCACACCAAAAAGACACAAAACCCCAACATAGGATGCCTCGAAGTATTTTGTCCCAAAACGCCAGAAAACGTTATATATTTATAGTACCGGTCCTCGCAGCCGCCAGGCACCGTACTTTCAAGAAAGTATTTCTTAAACTTGCATTGGATATGAAAACAAAAACACACACGCTAGCCAGCGCGCGATCCGATTACCAGCAGGCGTCTTCCTCAGGATACAGGACACCACGATATGCCGTCCATACCAAGACAGCAGGACAACAGGAACTACAGGAACAGCCGCTCCCGCTGCAAACACAGAATAACGAGCCCTGAGCACCGGTTATCGCCCTGCATATCACCCAACCGCCGTGAACCATGGGAAATGTAGTTCTGAGCCTAAGCCTCCTGGGAGAAGTCTTTAGGCAGGCGCACGGTGCTCTAGACCCTGACTGTACGCCCTCCTCCCAAGCGCCTCCTAGGACCAGGCTTGGAAGCGAATCTCGAATGGAAGGAGCGGAGTGCCCTAGGAGCATGTATGTTCCGCCACGGCTCCCAAGAGTCATCCTCGGTCCCGTATCCCTTCCACGCGACCAGATACCGAAGCACCCCCCTGCACATCTTGGAGTCACGAATAGACCTCACTTCGTACTCCACATTTCCGTCGCAGGCAACAGGAGGTAGCGCCGTTCTGCACGATGTGAGGGCTCTCTTCAACAAGTGCACATGAAACACCGGATGTATCCTCAAGGAGTTGGGCAGCTTAAGTTTGTAAGCTACAGGGTTGATTCGTTTCACGATGGGATATGGTCCGATGAAACGCGGATGGAAAACGCTCCTCAACTTGAAACGTATGTTTTTTGTGGAGAGCCACACCTTGTCCCCTATTTGAAACTGACGACCAGGATCGCGGTGTCTATCCTCCCATCGTTTGTACACCTCTTTTGCTTTACGCAGATGTTGTTGTAACCCCTTATGCACCTTCCTTAAAGCCTGAATATGGTCTCTCACGGAAGGCTGTGTATGCAAGTCAGTGGGGATGCTGATCGGCAATGTATTAGCATCATAGCCGAAATTAGCCTTGAAAGGCGACATGCCTGTTGAACTGTGCCATGAATTGTTGTACGCTAATTCAGCCATCCATAACAATTCCACCCAAGATTCATGTGCTTCTTTGGAGTAGCAGCGCAGATATTTCTTTAAGGTCTGATTTAGGCGTTCAGTCTGCCCATCAGATGGAAACTGGTAGAGAGTGCTGACTCGATACCCAACGCCTTGTACCACATTTTCCAAAAACGGGCTATGAACTGGGGCCCCCTGTCAGATACGATTACCCTTGGGATGCCAAGCAACCTTATGACCTGGGAGGCCAGTAACTGGGCGGTTTGACCAGCAGTGGGCAGATTTACACAGGGTATAAAATGCCCCATCTTTGTCAAGTTGTCAACTACCACCAATACAGCAGTTTTACCCTGATCCAAAGGCAGACCTGTGATAAAGTCTAGGCTGATGTTTTGCCATGGTCGATCTGGTGTAGGCATAGGCATCAACAAGCCTTTCCTCCTAGTAGTGTCTCCTTTTGCTCTAGCACAAATCTCACACCTTCCTACCCATCGGGTAGCGTCCCTAACCAAGGACTCCCACCAAAAATGTCTTCGAAGCAAGCTCACGGTCTTTGTTACCCCTGGGTGTCCTGCCGATGGAGCGTCATGGCACCAACAAAAAGCCTTCTTTCGTATCTCATCGGTAGGTAGATACAAACACTCCCCCTGAAATGGCAGTCCCTGTCTCACCTTCCTGCCAGACTTGGAAGCAGCCCAACAGATTCACGACCCCGATGACCTAGAACCCTTTACTTCATCCAAAAACTTCTCAGCTCTTATCACACATATCACCGTTGCAGCAGGGATTATAGACTGATGTTCTTCTTTAACCTGTTCTGTGGGTATTTCTTGTCTTGACAGGGCATCTGCCTTCCTATTCTCAATACCTGGTCTGAAGGTCATCATTCTGAAAAGAAAAGCATCCAACGCATTTGCCTTTGCGTCAGATGTCTCGCTGAGGCCATGAGTTGGCGATTACGGTGATCGGTATATACAGTCACTGCCTGACAAGCCCCCCACAGATACGGCTTCCACTCCTGAAAGGCTCTTTTTATAGCCAGAAGTTCTTTCTCAGCTATAGTGTAGTTGACCTCAGCCGAGCTCAACTTCTTTGATAGGTAAGCAACGGGATGGAGCTGACCGTTTTGTGGATCTCTCTGAGAAAGAATCGCCCCGATGGCTTCATCAGAAGCATCTGCCTCGACTATAAAGGGATGTTCTAAAACAGGGTGCGCCAACACCGGTGCTGAGGTGAAAGCCCTTTTTAGAATCTGGAACGCATCCTCCGCCTCCCTCGACCATACAAAGGGTGCTCCCTTTCGTAGCAACTTGGTAATGGGAACAGCTGTCTGGGAGAAATACAGAATGAACCGCCGATAATAATTGGCGAACCCCAAAAAACTCTGCACCTCCCTCACGTTCCTAGAGGCTGGCCAATCCTGTACCGCCTGTACCTTCCTCCCAGACATCTGCAATCCGCTTGAGCTGAGATTCACGCCCAAAAACTCCACCTCCTGTACTCCAAACTCACATTTGCTCAGTTTTACGTATAAGCAATGCTCCCTCAGTTTGTCCAAAACCTTGCACACCTGGGCAGTATGACATGAGACATCCTGAGAGTATATCAAAATGTCGTTGATATACATCACCACGAACTGGTCCACGTACTCCTTGGGCACATCATTTATGAAAAATTGAAATGCTGCAGGAGCATTACACAGCCCAAAGGGCATGACCAGATATTCGTATAGACCATATCGCGTCTTGAAAGCCGTCTTCCACTCGTCCCCCTCTCTCACCCTGACCAGGTGATAAGCCCCACGTAAGTCTAAACGGGTGTAGATTTTAGCCTCTCTCACCTGGTCGAGCAGAACTGAAATGAGGGGGAGAGGGTAACGATTACGTATGGTATTTTTATTCAAGACGCGATAATCCACACAAGCCCTCAGATCCCCGTTGGCCTTCGCTATAAAAAACAGAGGGGAGGCAGCTGGAGAGCGGGAGGGCCGGATGAACTCCAAATGTACATAATGATCGATGTAGTCCTTTAAATGGGTGGTTTCTGGCACCGACAATGCGTACACTCTGCATGATGGTATCGTGGCCCCCTCTACCAAATCAATGCGGCAGTCATACTCCCTGTGTGGGGGTAGAGTTTCCGCTTTCTTCTCACTGAACACATCCCTATATGACATGTATTCAACGGGTAGTTGAACATCCGTTTCCACAGCGGTTGCTGCCAAAAACGGGGTTGCCAATACTGCAACATGAGCAGGCGCACATGGCACTAAGTGATCCTGACAATTCTCCATTACAAAATGGAACGTCTTTGTCTGCCAATCCACCACCGGATTGTGTTTCCTTAACCATGGCATGCCCAGAATGACCTCATACTGAGGCGCAGCTATTATGTTCAAAGTCAAATACTCAGAATGGACAAATCCCTGCAATGTTAAAGACAAACCCAACTCCCTGGTTCTTTCGATTATGTGACCTGAAGTTAAAGGTTTGCCATCCACCGCTAAGACTTCTTCCGGATTCTCTCTAGGAACCCGAGGCAAGGCCAACCTTGTTACCAGACCATCATCTATGAAATTGCCTGTGGCTCCGGAATCCAACATCACCATGACCTGATGTTGCTCTAATTCACATTCGAGTGTCATAACCACCACTAAATGTGATTCCGTTTCGTCTTTACCATAAGAGGATAGAGAAGTAAGTTTCCACTCCTGTTCACCCTCACACCTAGGTTTGTGGTCATCCTGTGCTTCTACTTTTAGATACAGCCACTTTTTTAAATCTGTTGATGTTACCCGAAGATTTGGGTTTTGATGGACATTCTCGAACATAATGACCCTTCTTCCCACAATACATGCATATGCCCTGTACTCTTCTCACTTCTCTCTCTTCCCTTGACAAAGGAGCCCTGAGGGCTCCTATTTCCATTGGTTCAGGAGCTGATTCCGATCCCCCCGCTACCTTACGAGGGCTCTTTTCACTACTGTAGGGTCCTCTTTCCCATCTTCTTCTATTGTTCCCTCTTTCGGACAGACGGCTATCCAGTCTTAACACTAGATTCACCATGTCAACATAGGTAGTAGGCTGAGGATCAACCTGCGCCACTACATCTTTTAGATCTTCTTTTAACCCTTAATAAAAAAGGGACATTCGTTTCTCCTCAGGTCATTCTGCTTCTGCCACAAGCCTGTAGAAAGCAGAAAGGTAGGTAACTAATTCTCCTCTTCCTTGCCTCAACTCCAAAATCTCTCGATCAGCACTAAAGGACGTAGCCCTTCGGTCAAACACTCTCTCAAATTCTGCTTTAAACGCGGTCCAATCCGACACGATCGGATCATCGCGTTTTACCAAAGGCACTGCCCAATCGGCCGCATCCCCAACCAAGTACGAGATAACAAAAGCCACTCTTGAGTGGTTAGTGGGAAAAGAGGAATGCTTACATGAGAAATGCATAAGAACCTGGGTCATAAACACATGCACCATGCGTGGATCACCTGAGAACCGTTCTGGAGTAGCCAGAGGAATGGGAGGGGGCACAGTGACCTGAACAGTAGAGGACGGGGCGGAGGTGTTAAAAGGATTGCCACTCAAACATTCCACCTTCTCCCTCAACGCAGCGGGTTCAGCCTTAGATGAGGCCAACTCCTGCTGCACCAGAACCAGCGCATGCAACGCATCCTCCATGGACGCCATCGCTACTACACGAGAACCGGGCGGAGTGGAATTCTTGGGCTCGTTATTCTGTCAAGCTTACACTCCGCAGGATCCTCATGCAGCAACAATGCTCCACCTCCGGACCTTCCGAACACCCCGATTGTAATTCACAGGGTCTTCAGACGATACGGTGAGGGAAAAACTCCAAAAGGGGAAAAAACCCAAAAGAAGAAAGATAAGAAGGAAGGGGCAGCAAGGAAACAGAAGCTGTAATAGAAAACACACATTGGTTAATACAAGTCTTAACCCTGCTCTCATTACATTCTCGCTAATCAACAGTGTGCTTGATTCACCTGTAAAAACGACTTGTGCCAGCCCTTCCTTGCTGAGGCTTCTGACTTCCTAATTATCCTGCATAATCACAAGAAGAACTGAATGAAACCTCCCTTTTTATATAGCACAAATCCTCACTAGAAACCTACCCCTTCTCTCTGTAGCTGATAGCTCTAAAGGGGGGTCCATAATGTTAAGTCACCACAAAATGCTTAAATCCAAGAAAACAAAATCCATAACAAGTGCAATGAGAAACAGCGCTTTAAACTAACAAAGACTCCTCCTTTGTTGTGCAATTTACTTCTTGGCCACACACTGTACCGTATGTCACAAAAGTTAGAACCAAATACGGCATGGCGTAGTTACCTCACTACTGCCATCCGCTTTGGCATTTGTATTCCACAGAAGATTTGTAGACCAAAAGACACGTCATGTCTTCATGACGGTAATGCGGAGGTCTGTTTCTCCCCCTGCACTCCGCCACACCAAAAAGACACAAAACCGCAACATAGGATGCCTCGAAGTATTTTGTCCCAAAACGCCAGAAAACGTTATATATTTATAGTACCGGTCCTCGCAGCCGCCAGGCACCGTACTTTCAAGAAAGTATTTCTTAAACTTGCATTGGATATGAAAACAAAAACACACGCGCTTGCCAGCGCCCGATCCGATTACCAGCAGCATCTTCCTCAGGATACAGGACACCACGATATGCCGTCCATACCAAGACAGCAGGACAACAGGAACTTCAGGAACAGCCGCTCTCGCTGCAAACACAGAATAACGAGCCCTGAGCACCGGTTACTGCCCTGCATATCACCCAACTGCCGTGAACCATGGGAAATGTAGTTCTGAGCCTAAGCCTCCTTGGAACTGAAGTCTTTAGGCAGGCGCACGGTGCTCTAGACCCTGACAGAAGAAGTTGAGAAGGAAACTGGAGCATGGAGGAATAGCTAGCCCAGATCTTCTTCAATATTATAGGGCTTTCCAGTTTAAGAATATCAGAGTGCTGTTTAAAACCCTCAACTGTTTCCCAGCTTATTTGCAAGCTATGACAGGCCCAGGGCTTTTTTCTGTACAAATTCGGTCACACAAAATACTTCAAAAAGATTAAATTGAAGATTTTGGGAACAGCTATTAGACTATGGGTACAGTTAAGACGTCTTTGGAAGATCCCCTAATATAGTAACCATGCCATAATTTGAGACTCACCTGGCACTCCCGAATGCTTATAGGATGCGTTATCATCTCCACTGAAAGAAAATGGAATAATGGAATGGGGACAAATATCAATTGGAGCTAATATAATTGATTGGGAAAAACTGGTAGACTTAACAAATGGAAGTGTCTCAAAATTTAAGTATTACCAGCTAATAAGCTGGGCTAACACTTTAGGGAAAGACGGGCCAGGAAATCTTGAATTAGAGGCCAAAATCCAACAAAGATTTGAGAAGAAAGAAGTAGCCTACTGGTACTGGGCGCTTATCAATGAGGGGCGAGAGGATTTCACACTACCAATCGAGATATGGGGGAAGGCGCTGCCGTCGCAGGATGTTAGAGCATTATGGCAAGTATCTGTGGCTGCACGCGGGGAAGTGATAAAATCCGCACCCTTGAAAAAGAATTTCTTGTTCACTGTGCATAGAGTGTATTGGACACCCAAGAGGCTATCAAAAACTCAACAAAGGGAGAATAAGGAGCTGCCCCAAATGCGGTGAAGCAAGAGTGGATCACATCCACATGTTTTGGCAGTGCCCGCACCTCCGGTATTATTGGGATAATGTAGGTAAAATCCTCTCTGAGGTCCTCAATCAAGAAATACAGGTAAGCGCCCATTTGATACTTTTTGGGGTTAAACTAGATGATACAGGGGTTTCTAGCCTTAATAAAAGGCTTAGGAATGTGCTATTCATGATGGTGTTAGTAGCTAGACGTGAAATATGTATAAAATGGGTTACCCCCCTCCCCCCTACAGTAGAAGATTGGTCAAACTCAGTTATCAGAATAAATAAATTGGATAAAGCGGAGCCACATAGTAAAAGGCTAGAGTTTTGGAATAATTGGGAACAGGATTGGGAGGGAAGAGTATAGAGAACCACGATTCGGCAAACTATGAGGTTCAACCATTAGGCGCATTAACTGTTTTTGAGTAGTGGGCCTGGAGTACAGCCTATAAATAGAGTGGGCATACAGCTTAGGAGAGGCCTAACAAGCCAGAAGGATACCCCCACGAGGATTAATGAGTGATCCTAGTGTCAGGGAAGGGCATGGATGGATGGTACAGTTAGCCAGAAAGTCTCTCCTTTTGCGGTCAAATTGCTATAACACTCTACTACTCGAAGCTTTGCGTGATGAGGACTAAAGAAAAAAAAGAAAAAGTTGACCCGGGGCCCCGCTGGCTGTTTCCACTGGTGTCATTGTTGGTATCATCCTGTGTGGCCGGGGCCCCTGTGCTGCTTGAACTTGGTCTCCTAGGTCGGTCCCTGTTGGCAGGGTGTTAGGTCTGTCGGCAGATGGTGTTGACATGGCTGCAGGGGGTGCAGGTGTTTTTGATGGTGGGGCTGCCTGATGTCTCAAACCGGAGGTGCCAGGGTGAGTGTCGCATCCGAAGTGGACAGGGCCAGATCAACACCAAAGAGCTCATCCTCCACCAGAGTCTGGGCCAGGGACTCATCTTCACTTGGTGCAGAATCCCCAGTGGCACCTGTGTTTGGAAGAGATAGACATTGTAAGTTATGTTACTATAGACATCAATGGTTGACCTAGTATATTGCAACAGGGAGTGGGAAGAGGTACTGAAATATTAATCTTGCAATGGGTAGTACTAACAATGAAGGAGGGGGCAGTGGATCACAAATCCTGTGCATCCATGATATGTACAGGATTTCATTCCTTAGTAAATTCCCTCCTATACGTATACAGGAATAAGGGCCGTGCTATTTGAATTCCCGCTTCAGTGTTCTGTAGCTGTATTTACTGTGGTTCACCTTTACTGCAAATGTGACGTGCTTCCACCTGGAGGTAGACTGGCTGCTTTCCCAAGAGTGTCCAGAGGAGATATTTGGTCTAGGATCACATGGGGCTGCAACATGTTGACCAACAGTGGTCATCCCTGGTGTGGTGTATGAGTAGCTGGATCCACACAGCTGGATCCTTTGTTTGTAACTTCATACATCACAATGTTCAACATGTTTCCTTTGCCTTTGGGTGTTGTATGTATTTTTGACTCACAGCACTTGAGCACAAACACACACTCTCAGTTTTCTCCTCTGGGCACTAGTGGGGAACCTGCCAAGTTACCTCCAGCTGGAGGCACAGCATATTTGCAACAAGGGGGAGCCAATGCTGCTGCTGCTACAGTACTCTGATGAAGAAAAACATGATGTCACGCACTACGCATGTGTACATAGGCGTGACTTTCAATGGAGGCAACACGATCAGTTATGAACCAGGTTGCACAGGAGGAGTAGACCATTCACCCCTCTTTGAGCTTTGTAACAATGTTTTATATACATGACATTTGCAACGTGACGTCAGGATGCATGACTGAACACTGCATTGTCTTCAGTTGTCACAGACAGAGTCAGATGTTGTGGTAACACATTGTCCTGCCAACATGGAGCCGTTCAATGTGCATGTTGATGTGTGCACATACCCAGCTCATGTATGGATTTCCATGTACGTGGAATTTGTTACTCAAGGGCCATCAGGTGGCTGACACAGGAGTGTGATCCCTGTTCACATTTGACTCTGCTTCCCTGTGAGGGGGTGTGCCTCAGCTGACAAGATGGCTGACAGTACAGTCCTTGTGTTTGTTGGTGCACAGTTCCCAGCAGGACCTTGTGCTCTCCACAACAGGACCCAGTGTCAGACATCTTGTCAATCTATTTCCACTCCCTGTGAGGTGAGCATGGTGCAGTGTGATCTTGCTGGGTCATTTGGGTGGGTGGGTATTGTGAGTGACTGCAAGTCCTAGCATGCTCTGGGCTACACCCCCTTCCCAGCATGCCCTCACTTCCCTCCTTCTGACTCTGCTTCCCTGTGAGGGGATGTGCCTGTGCTGACAAGATGGCTGACAGTGCAGTCCTGGTGTTTGTTGGTGCATAGTTCCCAGCAGGGCCTTGTGCTCCCCACAACAGGACCCAGTGTCAGACATCTTGTCAGTCCATTTTCACTCCCTGTGAGGTGAGCATGGTGCATGGTGCAGTGTGATCTTGCTGGGCCATTTGGGTGGGTGGGTATTGTGAGTCCCAGCATGCTCTGGGCTACACCCCCTTCCCAGCATGCCCTCATTTCCCTCCTTCTGACTCTGCTTCCCTGTGAGGGGGTGTGCATGTGCTGACAAAATGGCTGACAGTGGAGTTAAGTTGTTTGTTGGTAGCCAATTCCCAGCAGGGCCTTGCGCTCCCCACAACAGAGCCCAGTCCCAGAGTACCTGCCATCCCATTTCCATGCCCCTGTGAGGTGAGCATTGTTCAGAGAGGCGTTGATGGAGCAATTGTGAGGGGGTGCATTATCTGTGACAACAACACCATCATGCTTTGGTATACGCTAACTTCAGCAGCACACCCACTTTTCCTTCCTGTTAGTCAGCTTCTCTGTGAGATAGTGGCAGTGGTGGCAGGGATGTCTGACAGTGTTAACTCAGATTAGTGCTACTGCCTTGCCCTATTTGTTGGTAGGTTTGTACATGTCATGACACAGTTACAATTCACTATGATGTGGCCATTGGTGTTTTTGTCTGAGTGACATGGACTTCTTGTGCTGATTGACTTTTGATTCCTATGCCTTAGCTCTCAGTGCATGGTTTCACAGTCCCCTTAACGGTGCTGTGTATGTATTGCGACACAATATTGGGCATATTGGTTGTGTACTCACCAGGCTCTGGTATGTCAGGTAGGCCATGGACGCCCTCTGGTGATAGGATGTCTTGCACCTTCTCCTCCCAGGACCTGAAGTAGACTGGTGTGGCAGGAGGGCCACTGCTGGTGACCTGGCTCAAGGCGTGTTCCTTCTGGAGGAGCTTCTTGACCCTCCTGCGCACGTCATACTACCTGTTCTGGATGTCGGTCTTTATGCAATACGCTGGTGCTTGTGCGTTCACCTTGTCCTGGCCATACTGAATGAAAACAGTTGTGTACGCATAGAACATGCGGGTACATCCCAGGGAGGCACACCGGGGTGGTTCAAAGAATTGATTCCAATGTTTCAAACATAATTGTTTATTTTCATTATGTTGAAGTATTTTTCATGATATTGTCATCATATCAATGGTGTTTCACGACATAAGTTCCATAATGAATATATTCAACAAAAGCTCCGATGCATTTCGGGCGATCTGCCCTTTGTCAAGGAGCACTGAAAGAAGAAGAAATAGGTCTAAGAAAAAGGAAAACGAGTAAAACGTATAAGAACGTACGTTGCAATGAGGAGGTGGTGTGGGTTACTGAGTGAAATTATCATCACCGTAGGGTGTGGGGAGGGGTAAGTGAAGGATCGAGTGGCATGCTAGCTGAGATACGTGCAAAAAATAAACGCAGTCGGTGACTAAGGGTAAATAAATAACACGTGCCGGATTTAAACTGCCAAATGATCTACAAACGGGGGTCGGAACGTCCCCTTTAAACAGACTAGTAATTTCAATTAGAAAAAGACGGTCTAAGAAGGTGCAGCGGTTATCGCATGCTACGTGGTGAAAGGTTTGGGCGCACGGGGGAGTAAGTTTTAACGTTGAGACATGCCAGGCTTAAATGGACAAACAATATGAAAAGGTGCGGCGGTTAGCACTTACTTCATGATAGAAACGTCAGTAGTCGAAGGTACGGTCACTGGGTGGTCATGTGATCGGTGGGCTTACCCGGTGGATTCAAAATAAAGTGAGTGAGGCATGGTAATAGAAAGAGGACTGGTGAGAAGTGTGAAAAGGAAATATGGCGGCCATCTTAAAAAGGTGTGATAAGGAAAATTAAAGGTAAAGAACAATGCGAGATACCAATCAACACAGTACATATAAATTATACATGTTATAGATAGCAACTATATTCAATGCGATCATTTAGTCCATGCGGTTTGTGTTCGTTTATGCGTGTCTTCACATTCCTCTCTGTTTTGCCAACGTATAGTTGGCCACAAGGAAATTTGATGGCATAAATCAAATTCATAGAGTCGCAGTTGGCATTGGCGTGAAGTTTGATTGGATGGCCTTTCATGGGGTGTCTTATAGTGTTTCCTTTGATGACACAATTACAGTTACTGCAGTTTCTGCACGGCAAAGTTCCTTTATGATCTGTGTGAATGAGAGGTTTCTTCGTGAGGATTTCCTTCATGTTACTGCTATGGGTGTAGGCAAACAGTGGGGGAGTTTGAAAGCAATCCCTGAAATCAGGTTCCATTTGCAAAACTGGCCAATGCTTAAGGATAATTCTCTTGAAGGTAGCACTGGCGGTTGAGTATACCCAACGTTTATACGAACACATTCAGGATGTGAATACCTACATACAACTTGACCACAACCCCACCCGGGAGTTTCAAACCACTTTACAGAACCTGGTAGTCAAAGCACATGAAGCTGGCATTATCGAAGATCGCACCAAGAACTACTTGCTCCATGACCATCCCAAAAGCCCTGTTATACACATGTCGCCCAAGATTCACAAAAATCTACTCGACCCACCATTTAGACCAATAGTCTCCACTAAAGGATCAATACATGAGCCTGTTGGCAAATCTATTGACAGATACTTGCAGCCCTTGGTCATAAACATGAAAAGCTACATTAAAGATACAACCGAATTTTTACTGAAACTGGCACAAATGGACATCAACATGAATGAATCTCTTATACTCTGTACAGCTGACGTCAGCGCCTTGTATACTTCCATACCCCACCAAGGAGGCATTGAGGCCATCGAACAGCCCTTATTACAGAGTGACATTGACATGCCCATGCAAACTTTCTTAATGGACCTCATGGTATACACCTTATACCATAGCTACTTCCAACAAGATGACAAGTGGTACCTCCAGCTATCTGGAATGGCGATGGGAAACTGTGCGGCTCCTACGTACGCGAATATGTACATGCAAAACTTTGAAAATCTACATATCTACGGTAATACCAACCTCAATGCTAAAATTAAAATGTACGTCAGGTACATCGATGACCTTTTTTTCATGTGGACAGATACAAAGGACTCCCTCAATAATGCTCTAAGCGTATTGAACACTAAGGATGAGCGCATCAAATTGACCTGGCAGATAAGTGACACTGAAATTTCCTTTTTGGACGTCACCGTCAAGATTACCAACAATGGGATTACTACAGACCTACATCGCAAAGCGACTGATCGCAACAATACGTTGCACTACACGAGCTTCCACCAAGGATCCCTCAAAAGGCACCTACCATATTCTCAAATGTTACGCATGAAGCGTGTCGTCTCTGACAAAAACACATGTGGCATCAGACTCAAAGAAATGTACGATCGATTCTCTGATAGAGGTTACCCTCAAACCATCCTTAATGAAGCCCATACCCGAGTTGTAGCTATCAGCAGACAAGAAAGCCTTTCTAAAAAAAACAAAACCACTGATCAACGCATGGTATTAGTATGCAAATACTCAACCGCCAGTGCTACCTTCAAGAGAATTATCCTTAAGCATTGGCCAGTTTTGCAAATGGAACCTGATTTCAGGGATTGCTTTCAAACTCCCCCACTGTTTGCCTACACCCGTAGCAGTAACATGAAGGAAATCCTCACGAAGAAACCTCTCATTCACACAGATCATAAAGGAACTTTGCCGTGCAGAAACTGCAGTAACTGTAATTGTGTCATCAAAGGAAACACTATAAGACACCCCATGAAAGGCCATCCAATCAAACTTCACGTGAATGCCAACTGCGACTCTATGAATTTGATTTATGCCATCAAATGTCCTTGTGGCCAACTATACGTTGGCAAAACAGAGAGGAAAGTGAAGACACGCATAAACGAACACAAATCTAATATCCGTACAAAAAATAAGAAATCGAATGTAGCTGCCCACTTCAATGCATCACACCACACAATCGCTCAACTACAATTCATCGTTCTTGAAACTATCATTAAAAAAGAAGGAACAGACAATCGTAAATTCCTCCTTCAAAGAGAACTTGAATGGATTTATTGTCTGCATACCCTTACACCGCATGGACTAAATGATCGCATTGAATATAGTTGCTATCTATAACATGTATAATTTATATGTACTGTGTTGATTGATATCTCGCATTGTTCTTTACCTTTAATTTTCCTTATCACACCTTTTTAAGATGGCCGCCATATTTCTTTTTCACACTTCTCACCAGTCCTCTTTCTATTACCATGCCTCACTCACTTTATTTTGAATCCACCGGGTTAGCCCACCGATCACATGACCACCCAGTGACCGTACCTTCGACTACTGACGTTTCTATCATGAAGTAAGTGCTAACCGCCGCACCTTTTCATATTGTTTGTCCATTTAAGCCTGGCATGTCTCAACGTTAAAACTTACTCCCCCGTGCGCCCAAACCTTTCACCACGTAGCATGCGATAACCGCTGCACCTTCTTAGACCGTCTTTTTCTAATTGAAATTACTAGTCTGTTTAAAGGGCACGTTCCGACCCCCGTTTGTAGATCATTTGGCAGTTTAAATCCGGCACGTGTTATTTATTTACCCTTAGTCACCGACTGCGTTTATTTTTTGCACGTATCTCAGCTAGCATGCCACTCGATCCTTCACTTACCCCTCCCCACACCCTACGGTGATGATAATTTCACTCAGTAACCCACACCACCTCCTCATTGCAACGCACGTTCTTATACGTTTTACTCGTTTTCCTTTTTTTTAGACCTATTTCTTCTTCTTTCAGTGCTCCTTGACAAAGGGCAGATCGCCCGAAATGCATCGGAGCTTTTGTTGAATATATTCATTATGGATCTTATGTCGTGAAACACCATTGATATGAAGACAATATCATGAAAAAGACTTCAACATAATGAAAATAAACAATTATGTTTGAAACATTGGAATCAATTCTTTGAACCACCCCGGTGTGCCTCCCTGGGATGTACCCGCATGTTCTATGCGTACACAACTCTTTTGATTATTACACAGACATTTGGACGGAAACGCCTCCAAGGAGTGCACCCCACTGATTAACGTTTCACGCACATTTAACTACACCCGCTGTGCACCCTCCCCTTCCATTTTTTGTCAGTTCCTTCATCCGCCCTGTTTGAGGGTAGCACGCCGTCATCATGCAATTTGATGAGATTAGCAAAACCACTGAAGCAAGAGCACACACTCTTGCATACAACGAAGATGAATGCAAACGCATTTACTCACTGATCGAAGAAGACATCAGCCCTATCACAGCTTCCCGAACAAAAGAACAATGCTTGAAACAACTATTATACCTTTCTAAATGGCACATTAACCAGAAGCTTCATGCAAGCACATTACTCAAGTACCATCGAGCCCTCAGAATCCCGCATGGATTAAGAATTGCCCTTAAGCCCTCATTATGCAAAAACTCTAAAACATTCAGAGAAAAATGGGATGGCATCCTGAATAAATGCAGCCTCGACCTGATTTTACTCCTAGTGGAAGAACTCTCAGGTATCCTTAAAGACTTAGAGAAGGAAATCTCTGAAACTGACCGCGAATTAAAAGATCTACTAACTCCGGAAGAACTTACTACCACCCTTGAGGACATCAAACTGATACTTGAAAAACATAGTAAAGACATCAACGACCGCAGAGTCAGGAAATTTAGGAGAGACACTTTAGACTATAAGTTAGACGAAGTATACACTTGGGCCGATGTACACGCCCAACGACGCCGGAATCGACCCCCTAACATTCAAACGGACACTTCATCCTCCGGGAGCGACTCCACATACCGTCCGGCACAGAAAACCACCATGGGTACAGGCATGAGCGAGACTTCAACTAACAACCAAGCAAGCACATCCACAACAGAACCACAACAACCATCCCTGGTTCATTTTTTAGCATCAGGCCAAGAAACCATAGAAGACTCAGGAGGGGCAAAAAGAAAAGAGATAGAAAAAAGTCCACCTATGACCAGAAGCACAGTCACCAAGAAGGATCCCAAACCAAAAAGACCCACCTAGTCATCAACATCTCCTATACTAGTCTCACTAACCATCAAATGAACCTACTTGAAAAAGGCACGTCATTCATTCCGGTAACGCACACCAACTTACTTGAACTCGAAGTATCCACTTTCAAATTAACTCGCAAACTTAGGCTGCGACATTTTTTTGACAACATCCTTTCAACCAACACCAACGAAAAGCCTGATCAACTTAGAGGTTTACGTCCACCAAGCACATACCAAGCTCCGAACAGTCATAAGTGCATTGACCTTTTCGAAAATTTGGTTCGTCAGGATCTGTCTAAAATAAACTTCAAAAAAACCTCCAAATGTAAAAATCTCACACAAAAAGACAGGGACACCCTCAAAAACTTGGCGAATAACGGACAAATAAAATGTGTTAAAGCAGACAAGGGCGGTGCCCTCGTGATTTTGAATACCAGCATATATACCCAACGTTTATACGAACACATTCAGGATGTGAATACCTACATACAACTTGACCACAACCCCACCCGGGAGTTTCAAACCACTTTACAGAACCTGGTAGTCAAAGCACATGAAGCTGGCATTATCGAAGATCGCACCAAGAACTACTTGCTCTGTGACCATCCCAAAAGCCCTGTTATACACATGTCGCCCAAGATTCACAAAAATCTACTCGACCTACCATTTAGACCAATAGTCTCCACTAAAGGATCAATACATGAGCCTGTTGGCAAATTTATTGACAGATACCTGCAGCCCTTGGTCATAAACATGATTAGCTACATTAAAGATACAACCGAATTTTTACTGAAACTGGCACAAATGGACATCAACACGAATGAATCTCTTATACTCTGTACAGCAGCGCCTTGTATACTTCCATACCCCACTAAGGGGGCATTGAGGCCATCGAACAGGCCTTATTACAGAGTGACATTGACATGCCCATGCAAACTTTCTTAATGGAACTCATGGTATACACCTTATACCATAGCTACTTCCAACAAGATGACAAGTGGTACCTCCAGCTATCTCGTATGGCGATGGGAAACTGTGCGGCTCCTACGTACGCGAATATGTACATGCAAAACTTTGAAAATCTACATATCTACGGTAATACCAACCTCAATGATAAAACTAAAATGTACGTCAGGTACATCGATGACCTTTTTTTCATGTGGACAGATACAAAGGACTCCCTCAATAACGCTCTAAGCATATTGAACACTAAGGATGAGCGCATCAAATTGACCTGGCAGATAAGTGACACAGAAATTTCCTTTCTGGACGTCACCGTCAAGATTACCAACAATGGGATTACTACAGACCTACATCGCAAAGGGACTGATCGCAACAATACGTTGCACTACACGAGCTTCCACCAAGGATCCCTCTAAAAGCACCTACCAAATTCTCAAATGTTACGCGTGAAGCGTATCGTCTCTGACAAAAACACATGTGACATCAGACTCAAAGAAATGTACGATCGATTCTCTGATAGAGGTTACCCTCAAACCATCCTTAATGAAGCCCATACCCGAGTTGTAGCTATCAGCAGACAAGAAAGCCTTTCTAAAAAAAAAAAAAACACTGATCAACGCATGGTATTAGTATCCAAATACTCAACCGCCAGTGCTACCTTCAAGAGAATTATCCTTAAGCATTGGCCAGTTTTGCAAATGGAACCTGATTTCAGGGATTGCTTTCAAACTCTCCCACTGTTTGCCTACACCCGTAGCAGTAACATGAAGGAAATCCTCACGAAGAAACCTCTCATTCACACAGATCATAAAGGAACTTTGCCGTGCAGAAACTGCAGTAACTGTAATTGTGTCATCAAAGGAAACACTATAAGACACCCCATGAAAGGCCATCCAATCAAACTTCACGTCAATGCCAACTGCGACTCTATGAATTTGATTTATGCCATCAAATGTCCTTGTGGCCAACTATACGTTGGCAAAACAGAGAGGAAAGTGAAGACACGCATAAACGAACACAAATCTAATATCCGTACAAAAAATGAGAAATCGAATGTAGCTGCCCACTTCAATGCATCACACCACACAATCGCTCAACTACAATTCATCGTTCTTGAAACTATCATTAAAAAAGAAGGAATAGACAATCGTAAATTCATCCTTCAAAGAGAACTTGAATGGATTTATCGTCTGCATACCCTTAAACCGCATGGACTAAATGATCGCATTGAATATAGCTGCTATCTATAACATGTATAATTTATATATACTGTGTTGATTGATATCTCGCATTGTTCTTTACCTTTAATTTTCCTTATCACACCTTTTTAAGATGGCCTCCATATTTCCTTTTCACACTTCTCACCAGTCCTCTTTCTATTACCATGCCTCACTCACTTTATTTTGAATCCACCGGGTAAGCCCACCGATCACATGACCACCCAGTGACCGTACCTTCGACTGCTGACGTTTCTATCATGAAGTAAGTGCTAACCGCCGCACCTTTTCATATTGTTTGTCCATTTAAGCCTGGCATGTCTCAACGTTAAAACTTACTCCCCCGTGCGCCCAAACCTTTCACCACGTAGCATGCGATAACCGCTGCACCTTCTTAGACCGTCTTTTTCTAATTGAAATTACTAGTCTGTTTAAAGGGGACGTTCCGACCCCCGTTTGTAGATCATTTGGCAGTTTAAATCCGGCACGTGTTATTTATTTACCCTTAGTCACCGACTGCGTTTATTTTTTGCACGTATCTCAGCTAGCATGCCACTCGATCCTTCACTTACCCCTCCCCACACCCTACGGTGATGATAATTTCACTCAGTAACCCACACCACCTCCTCATTGCAACGTACGTTCTTATACGTTTTACTCGTTTTCCTTTTTCTTAGACCTATTTCTTCTTCTTTCAGTGCTCCTTGACAAAGGGCAGATCGCCCGAAATGCATCGGAGCTTTTGTTGAATATATTCATTATGGAACTTATGTCGTGAAACACCATTGATATGATGACAATATCATGAAAAATACTTCAACATAATGAAAATAAACAATTATGTTTGAAACATTGGAATCAATTCTTTGAACCACCCCGGTGTGCCTCCCTGGGATGTACCCGCATGTTCTATGCGTACACAACTCTTTTGATTATTACACAGACGTTTGGACGGAAACGCCTCCAAGGAGTGCACCCCACTGATTAACTTTTCACGCACATTTAACTACACCCGCTGTGCAGCCTCCCCTTCCATTTTTCATAATGAATGAAAGCAAGGCAGACTGGTTGCAGGCATATGGCACAAAGCACACTGCATGGCTACAAAATTGCCCCTAGACCCCCACCCACATGGCCAGGCCCTGGACCAGGCCTCAATAATGGCCCCCACCCACATGGCCAGGCCATGGACCAGGCCCCAACAACACCCAAATAATCGAAATACACACAAAAATCACCCCAATCCAATGGCATCCATGCCCTAAATGATGTTTAAAATCAAGAGAACACAGAGAAAGACTTGGCCCATGCACCAGTGACTAACCCTGGGCATAATGGATGAAAGCAAGGCACACTGGTTGCAGGCCTATGGCACAAAGCACACCGCCTGGCTTCAAAATGGCTCTTAGACCCCCACCCACATGGCCAGGCCCTGGACCAGGCCTCAAAATACCCCCCACCCACATGGCCAGGCCCTGGACCAGGCTCCAACAACACCCAAAAAATCGAAATGCACACACAAAATCACCCCAATCCAATGGCATCCATGCCCTAAATGATGTTTAAATTCAAAAGACCCCACAGAAAGACATGGCCCATGCCCCACTGACTACCCCTGGGTCTACTGGCTGGTGTAGCTTTAACACGCACCCCAAAATTACAAGAAAACATCCACATAGATATAATAACAGTGAGCTATTCAATTCCATGCCATCCATGCCGTAAATGATATGTAAGTTCAACAAAACTCACAGAAACAGTTGTATCATGCACCCATGACTAGCTCTGGGCCTACTAGATACTGTGGCTACCCACAATATATTTTAATTATTTTTTTTTAAGTTGTGAAAAAGTTTATAAATTGTAGTTGCAGCAACTGCAATGCCCCAAACAAACAACACCAACTTACTTGTAAAATCTCAACTTCAAAAGTGATCCAAACAAAAAGTCCTCAAATTCAAATATCCAGCAGCAGCCACAAAGAGTAATCCTTCCAGCTCCAGATCCAAATGAAAAGTGACCAGGACATGGACAAAGCATTGGGAGGAGCCTGCTGGACAGGAACAGGAAGTTGGAGACTCTGGGGCACTTCTTTCCTCCCAAACCCCCAAAAATGCACTCCTTGCACAAAAAAGTGTAGCCAAATGTCAATCTGAGGAGTTATTCTGATCCAAATCATCAATTTCAGAAGGTTTATGCTGCCAGCGATAGATTTCTTGTGCAGAATTGCAATTTTTGCTATTTCGGGAAAGCGAGAAGTTCAAATCACCCGCCGGAAGTCGGTTGCGCGGCGCATCTACGTGTTTGCAATTGTTTACTCTTGTGATGCGTGATCGCGGGCCCTTATGATGTATTCGCGTTCTGAGCATCTCGCCGTGCAAGATGGCAGGACCCTATGACGTACTCGCGGTCGAAAAGTCTCGCGCGATCACGCAATGACGTACTCGCGGTCAAAAAGTACTGCGCGATCACGCAGCAAGATCGAAAATGGCGCAGCGCACGCAAACCGGGAGGAAAACAACTCGGCAAACTCAGAATCACTGTAAGTCAACGCCGCACGCGAGATTGCATTTTTGAAGCGCAAGCAAGCAAAAAAAATCCGCTAACTCGCGAATTGCGAATTCTTTGACAATTTTGCGCGATTCACGGACCGAGAAATTGCCAAAAATTCACAAATTCCGCTAGCGGAATGGATTTTCAGCCCATCATTAATATGTTGCACAGGTATCATCCCCATTGTCGCAACTCAGAGGTCCTGCCCCTACTAAAATCCTCAACACACCAGTTGCCACAAAATAGGAAGCTAGACTACAACGACATTGTGTCAGACACCTGATGGCACATTTCAGGAAGAACAATCACTGGGTCCATACACTTGAGTGTGAGTACAGATGTGGTTCTGAAAATTCTGGACTCGTGTAATAAACTTTGCCACAGTATGACGATTTTGGTATCAAAAGACCGAGAATGGCCAGTACACTATGTACAAGCATTTTCGTCATATTCCAGTAACGATTTCACCTCGAAATCGTCATTTTCGTCCTAAACCCGTGGCTTCCATTTTGTGTACGGCAGCCATTTTGTGAGTTGCCCTCACATAGGCTATAATACAGCCAAATTCGATTCCAGAGGACACATACACCTTAATTGACTTCTCTTTGACCTGGGCAAGCTGAAACCATTGCCCCAGGCCGAACCTGCCCGGCCAGTTCCTTTCCCAGTGGCCGAGCGAGATAGCATCAAGGCACAACATGTCATAAACCTTTTCATCGCACACACACCCTGCCTAATCTTGCTCACACCTGTCCCTGTTTCTTTACATATGTCTTGCTTTACGAGGAGGAGGTGCCCGTTTTTATTGGGGGTCCACCGATATCTGATGAAAATGTTGGGCCTTGCCGGGTAATTTGTTGTGGGCTGGACGAACTGAAATGTGGGTTTGTCATCATGACTCTGCTTTTTCTTTGTAGTGAAAATATGTGAATGGTCTACTGTAAATCTAAGAATGTTTGCCTGAAGCATAATATTTTGAATAAAAAGAGAAGACTGGCTTTGTAAGATTGAGCAGTCTCCTGAGAATATACACTGCGTTGTACTTCTAGGACGCCTGTTACTTGGTTGCAGCCAATAAATTCGATCTTTGACTTCACCTAGAAGACTCTGAGTTTCTGTGTCTGAATCAGGAAAGTACTCGAGGTCTTAGGGTGTACCCTGACACCGCTGGGTTACCGGTTCGGTACCGGTTCCGAAAATCCAGTACCTCAGCTGGCGCCCAATGTGGGGCGATACCAGCGGTACCGGTCCAAGCCAGAGGTTCGTGAGGAGCTTCGTGTGGAAATTCTGGAGGAAGGCCGCCACTTCATCGACCCCTGCATGTCGACGTGGTCCGAAAGTCTTTGCTGCGAGGTTCCCCGCTTCCCGACGGCTACGAAGGACTGCTGCCCTGGCTATCGCCCTGATTTGGACCCTTGATGTTTGGTAGAGCGAAACGATAGACGAGTCTTCTGGTGACGTCATCGATACCTCAGTTAAGTATAAGTGGAGCGTCTCCCAGTCCTTAGTATTGGGCGCCCTTGGGATCTTTGATTTGGAACTTGCAAGTACCAAAGCCGAAGGACTCGTGTATTCACGAGACTATCGTAATCGATAATCCTTTGAAGTTTGAAGCTAGACTAGAGAGCGAAGATGCCTGGTCTTAGCAGACTTGGAAACTTGTTTTGTTGTGGTAATAATAGGGATTCCCGATTGGAGGACTCGTGTCCGGTTCCTCCGATTGGAACTCCAACTTATGAACTGTATGTGAAACATGGAGTAGGCCCCATCACATATAATGAAGTGTGGATCCGCCACACCAGAAAAGATGGTGTTCTAAAATGGCCCCAATATGGTAGCTTTGACACGGAAATCCTAGATAATCTAGAAGTTAGACTTTTTAAGAAGAAAGCCCGGCCGGCGATGTTTGACTCTTTCCGCCTATGGCGTAAGGAAGCCAAACAGAAGGACATTAAATTAGAGAAGAAAAATAAGAGAGAAAGGGGTATCTCGATAATGCAAGCTGCTATGCAGTATAAAGATAACGAAGAGGAACAGATGAGCGAGCAGTTGCATAGGCAACGTAAAATGGTAACTGATAAATGTTATCCAGTTTTGCCGCCTCTTCAGCAAGATGCAGCAAAAGACCTTGGAAAAGACCCCCTAATGTCGCATTTGCTAAGTTCGCCACCCCCTTATGCACAGAATGCTACGGCACCTCCGCAACCTTTAGTTGCGCAACCTTTGGTTGTATTGCCGCCTGCTCCTCCACAACCACCAGCTGCCTTTCAGTTGGCTCTTATTCCTCCGGTGCAGCCTCCTCAAGGGCCACCGGCTTTGACATCTGCTCTTCCTCTACTTCCTACAACTTTGACTACTATAACGACTACCACTCCTGGTACTCCTCCTGACACTGCCTCTGCGTCTGACTTGCCTCACCCTGCTTTTCCGCCTGTCCTTTCATCGACTTCTCCCTCTGTTCGCCAGAGAATGACTAGCACTGTTGCTAGCCTTCTATATCCTCTCTTTGGAGCAACAAGTGCTACCCCTGTCACAGAGCGTAAGCAGTTGCGTAGCCAACTGCCTGATTCTAGGGAGAAGGAGACATTGAATTATTTGGCGCATAAATGGGTTACTGAACCAACGAGGTATGGGCTAGAGTCTGTAATGGATGTCTTCCATCAGTGGGAAGAACAGAAGCAGAGATACGTTTTTGAGAAAATGTGTACTTTCCTTTCTGAGGATTTAGAGGAAAATGATCTGGAGCCCAATCCGTCTGAGTTGTGCCATGTACGGTTCGAGTTTGGGAAAGGCGCAATTGTGGGTTCAGATGTTAAGAAAGCAGTTGCAACGTTGTTGTCGCTTAGGACTGAAGGTGTTTCTAGGTCGTTGTTTGAGTCTGATTCCTCTGTTAAGAAGAAGGGAAGACAATATCCCATGAGAGAAGTTCCTCCGGTATGGAAGGAAGCAATTCAGGCTGATGCCGCTCTTCATATTGATGCTGTACCAGCACATTTTCAGCGTGTCTGGGTACATGTTCCTTGGAAGCGAGCTGAAGTCTTGGCCCATAAGCAGACATTACCTGATCCCCGTAAGAATCCTGCAGGGTATTACAAGGAATTGTCACAGACTGCAGGTTCTTGCATTATGAATTTAGCCGACATAGACATGTTGTTTGGAAATGTTGTTCCACAGCCTTTATGGGGAAAGATTCGTCATGCAGATCATGACCAAGAGTTAGGTAAGATTAAGCGTGACGATAACGACTACAAGTCAGGGCGTATTTACACTTTCGCTCACAAATTCGATAACGTCAAACCGGGGGGAGATGGTAAACGAGCCAGAGAAGAGTCCATTAGTGTGAGTAGCAGCTCAGTCTCCTCCTTGGATAGTTCATCCTCTAAGGATGGTGGGGCATGTCGGGTAATCTCTCCAAAACACAATTTTTTATTAGAGATGGAACGCATCCGACAAGGGAAAAAGAAACAGAATACCAACCCAGACCCAAAACCAGGAGGGGGGGCAAAGGGTGGAAAAATAGTACAACCAAGAGGAGGAACATTGCATCCAATGGATACCAGATCCAAGACAACTTAGAACATGAGATACCTCTGGTTACTACCAAGATTGATATTAACAATGACCATACTATTCATGCCTCTAACGCCCTGACTGTTGTCAACTTATCTGATCGCAATCTCACTGATGTGGAAATTAACATCCTACAGAAAGGTTTAAGTTTTTGTCCTTCGCAAGTTGGGGATCCAACTTTATTGATGATAGATTTGTTCAAATTTACGCGACAATTAAAATTAAAAGATCACTTTGCAAACAATCCTAAGTTGGCCTCTGATATTTCATCCGCCAGACCATCTTGTATTACCACAATTTCTGACTTAGAGAATGTACAATTACTTTTGTCTATTGAAACAGGTGATAATCCGACACTGTATGAAATACGTTCGGATCTCAACATAGAGGAAGACACAATGATCTCCAGTGGCCTTAAACCACGTTCAAAATACATCCCGGTGAACACACATAAAAATATTGATTTATTCCGTGAAAGAGTCTCACAGGACTTTTACAAAATGATTGATTCACCAAATAAGTATTTACAGAAACACCAAAATTTGACAAAGTCTGAGAGACTAGCTCTGGCCGGATTGGCTGAGGATAACGGTATTACCATCAAGGAAGCAGACAAGGGAGGAAATGTGGTGGTCATGAATACCACTGACTATGACGGTGAAATAAAAAGGCAACTAGCAGATATAACATGTTACAAAAGATTGCATGCTAGTCCCATTTCCTCCCTTGCCGCTCATATCAACACAAGGATACAGGACTGGGGTGAAGTTGGTCTCCTCTCTGAGGAGGAATGTCGTTACTTGAAAGTGGCCAAACCTATGGCCCCATGTATCTACTTACTCCCCAAGATACATAAGGGGGGTTCCTTTCCACCGGGACGCCCGATTATTTCGGGAATCAATTCTCCAACTGAACGACTGTCCCAGTATGTGGATGGGTTTTTGCAACCTTTGGTTGTAAATTTACCCTCATATATTCAGGATTCGGGTGACATATTGAACAAATTTGATGGTCTGCAGTGGTCATCTGACCTCATGTTTGTAACATTTGATGTAACAGGGTTATATACATGCATACCCCAACACTTTGGCATCAGGGCACTTTCCTCGTTTTTGTCTCTAAGAACGGCTGACCATATTGAACACAACGAGATGTTGCTCGAAATGACTGAGCTTATTCTCTCAAGACATTTTTTTCTACATGGTGAAACTTGGTACCACCAAATAAGGGGTACCGCGATGGGGAGCAAATTTGCTCCTTCATACGCAGGATTGTTTATGGGATGGTGGAAGAAGGAACACGCTTGGGGTCGATATGCCTCCCCCTGGATGGACTTGATCATATTCTGGGGGAGGTATATAGATGACATCATATTATTGTGGAAAGGGAGCGAATCACAATTAAGAGACTATTTCACCTACTTGATAGCCCCTATAATGTACAATTGACTATGAACTTCAGTCACAAACAGATTGAGTTTTTGGACATACTGTTCCACATAGAAAACAACACCATCCACAGCACCCTGTACCGGAAGAGCACCTCTTGTAATAGTCTACTGCATGCCTCCAGTGCTCACCCAAGCTCCACCATCAACAATATACCGTATGGTGAAATGGTGCGCATCAGACGGAATTGCAGTACTGACATGTCATTTAGAGAAAATCTCACTGACACCAAAGCTAGATTCGCTAACAGAGGGTATGATGCCAAGGTTTTGGAGAAAGCGGAAAAGAGAATACTCACTGTGACTCGTAAAAATACTTTGATGAAGAAAGCTAAGGCCTCTAAAAAACTTCAGAAACCGCAAATGGCTTTTGTCACACAGTACATACAACACAGCACTGAAGTTTTCAGGGTACTCAGACGTCATTGGAGCCTCCTCACTGAGGTACCCAGTTTAAATAATGAGGTTAACAAGACACCCAAGGTTACCTTTAGGAGGGGTAAAACTCTACGAGATGTTCTATGTCCCAGTTACCCTGTAACAAAAAAACCTAGCACTTGGATGTCTACAAAGCCGAAAGGTTTTTTCACCTGTGGGGGATGTAATATTTGCCCCCTGGGAAAAAACAAGACTAAAAAATTCCAATACAACACCAGTTGTGAATATGACATAAGGCATTACATAAACTGCAATACCAGCCATGTAGTTTATGTGATCGGTTGCGGATGCGATAAAATATATGTCGGGAGTACTATCCGACCCTTGAAAATGAGGATCCAAGAACATGTACGGGCCATCAAAAATTTCGATCTAAGATATCCAATGATATACCATATGAGGGAACACCATAAAGACAATTGTACGATATGGGTACAGGGCATTGATCATGTGCCCCCGCACCCTAGAGGTGGCGATCGTGAACTTACCCTCAGGAAGAAGGAGGCATCCTGGATTTGTCGTTTGAGGTGTCTAGAAAAAGGACACAACACTGAGGATGAGATGCACTATCATCTACAATGAGTGCTGGTGGTGCATCTGTGTTGCTTGTCACATTGACTATATTTTAAGGCATTGCATATGTTCATGTTTATTACACAACACTGCTTGGGCCTCTCTTTTGGCACTCGTTCATTAACAATTCTGGAGCCCACACACACGAATTATCAATATAATGAGCATATAGCTTTTGACTCTTTTTTGCTACTGGGCTGGCTCAAATTTAGCCATGATAGTTAGCCTAATTGTCATCTGCTACAATTAGTGTGATGGATCACCCCCTTTTTTCATCACCATTCTTTCTCTGCGGTGATGATAAAATGTGTTCTGCCCCTTTGCTCTAAGTACCCTATGGACAGCTTTCCTATCATCACTTTTTCATTGCTCGGTTTTACGGGATGCCATTGAAATGCATTGCGAGATGTCAAGTCTTCGTTCTACTGATGCACGCATAACCATCTGGCCCTCTCTCTCCTTTTTGCCAACAGGTTTTTATTTGAGCCAATTACGAATATGCCCTAATTAATTGCGGGGTTTTCGTGCTGTGCCCATTAATTTATTAGCGGCCATTACCTATTCTAGCATGCCGGTCAAACGTTTCATCACTTAGTGAGGGGGGTATTTATTCAACTATTTTCCCGCTAAAGGGGACATGAGTGCGCTCGATAAGGCTTTGTTTACCAATAGACCGTCATATATTGACTAGGCTAAGATGGCGGCCATTCTCGCGGTACTATCCGATGCAGGACACGAGTGATTTACTGCACGATACACGTGACGGATGTGAATCGCGTTTAAATGCCATGGCGGGCGAACGGGCCGCCTATCCTTAGTTGGATTGCGATTGACGCCGGTGATCCGAGACGATAGCTTTGACGGTGGTTTACTGACCACACGGGTAAGTGCTATATTTGTGTTTTTGCCCCTTTACAATATAATCTTACGTGCATGACGGGACGTTTCTCTATATTTCATCCCCTCTTTCGTCTTGCACGGTTTCTCGCAATGCGTGAAACTTATATCTGTACCTGTTTTGTTGGCGGCATGGGTATTTGCATGTAGACCTGGCGTAATCAGTTTAATTCCACAAGAGCGTTCTTTAGCGGCGGCTCGTCTGTTTACTCTCTCCTTACGATTTTACTTGGTAAGGAGTGATAGTTCACATAATGCGTGCATACCTCTTTGGCATTCGTCGTGTGGGAGGCGTGGGTATTTACACACTGACCTGGTGCTATAGGCATAACATCATTATAGCGCTGTTGGACGGTGGATCGGCCGTTCATTCCCCCTCGAGTTGTAACTCGACAGGGAGCGCAAGTTCCATTTCCTATGTACGTTTTCTTTTAATAGTCAGGACGTGCATGGAGTTAACTATTCTTTCGTTGTAGCTTTGGGCATAGAAGATGCAGTTACATATGGTGATCGACCACTGGGTATCACGCCCCACAGGTAGAACCCAGTTGCTCACTAATACACAATCCGACGTAGCAGGTCTCAGTTTTTTAACTGTTTCTGACATATGGATATCACATCTATACATTTTGTATATATTTTTGTTTTTTATAGGTAAATACTACTTGTGATATTATTGTTGACATTGAAAATCGAGCCAAAGGGAAATATCCATAATTGAAGATAGAAATTCTACACATATTAAAAAGGTAGGCGTTTCTAAAAAGGACACGCAATGTGGGACCCTCTGTCCGCATACATTAATGATATCGGTTTGGATATGTACCAACGTTTTTTCTGAGATCTGTCTCTTATATTCCACTATTCCCTCTCTTTGCATTCCAACTTTTAGGTTAATACCTGTCATGATATGAGATATACATGTTCTCCTAATGGATATTGATATGCAAATGGATTGAATATAGCCAGGAAATCATAACTCAGGAGGATTTCGGATTAGTATCACCTAGCGTCTGGGAAATAATTTAGGTAGGATTCTTGTCTAAACGACTTTGAAAAATTAAAAACATTTTTCTCATGTATATAAAGAAATGTCTAAATACAGTGCAGGTCGCTTTTGTATTTAGTTGTATACAGGATAAGTTGTTTCGGAATGAGTTGGGCATCGCGCCATATATTGCTTTTTCCGTGGGTGTGAATTTACTTTGTATGAATACAATTTGGCCAGAGGGTTTTTAGTGGGATATAACATGTTGAGAAAATTCATTAAGAAATGTGATGTACTAATGAATCATACAGGACTGTATATTGTCATTAGTTTGACTGACAGTTACTTTGTTACAATGATACTGGGAATTTTGTGTTGGTTTGTTTTCTCGCGACTTTTGAGTAGGAATTGCCATGTGCTTAAGCAGTAGCCATTTCCCGCAAATGGACTTGAATGTTTCACTTTAAACCATTGTGTTATATGTCAATTGGTTCCCACATTTTATAATGACAGAATGAACTAGCAGTAATGAAGGACGCTGATACATATGATCAAAGTATGAATTTTAATGGGAATTTAAGGAAACAGTTAATAACATGCGATATGGGATATGTAAACAGATCGAAAAACAATTTTCTTCTTTTTAACCAAAGGATATATTTTTAACAACAACCGATTAAGGTTTCCCATGGTCGCAGTTTTTTGTATATAAAAATGTACTGTTTTTTAAACACTTATGTATGTTTTACGCATACATGTTGGTTTTTTGTTGTGGCACTTATGGTGGTTTTTTGTATGTTTTTATGATTTACAGCCCTGAAGAAGTTCCGGTAACGGAACGAAACGCGTTGGCTGGTGTTTGTATGGACTAATAAAGGAACATTGAATTCCACATATCTATCCAACAGTGTTTACGATTCAGCGTCTGCATGAATGTGGCCTAACGAGTTAATACTCTCCAACGAATTATTGGACATTTAATTTTATAGCGGTGCTTTTTCATTTATAAAAAAAATATAGATTATTTCCAACTCTTTTGGATATGCCCTTGGGGACAGGGGGCATTTGAAAACTGCACGCCAGTACTTTTGAATGCAAATTATATTAGAGATATTGGGGTTGGTGCTTGGAATAAGAGTGGTCCACTGTCTGCAGTTCTGTCATATCAAGAGTTAGGTGACTCATGGGCTAATATTACTGCTACAGATGCCCGACAAGTTGGTGGTGCTAAACCCGAGCCTTTAGTAGCAGAACTCCCTGGTAGGATCATTAATTACATGAAAACTTTAATGCCCGCGATGCGTGCGAATTGGGATAAATTGTCTGCGTGTAAGCAGAAGAAAGATGAAACGGTGTCACATTTCTTCACCAGGTTTGAAGAAACAATTGTCGACCACAGTGGTCAAGATATGAGTACAGAAGGTGGCCAACGGTTGTTCGTCGATAAGTTTGTGCACAATTTGTTACCCGAGTTATGTAAGAAGTTAAAATATTCAGAGAGTTCATGGGATTTTTCCTCTTCAGCACAGATATTGGCTACTGCGCAGTATTATGAAAATCGAGACAATGATGAGAAAGATAGAGCAGAGAAGAAAACTAAAGAGTTAAAAACGAAGGTTCTGTTACAGCAAGCATATCCGCCACGTGGTGGTCAAAATAGTGGTGGTCAGAGTAACTATCAGAATAACTATCAGCAACCTCAACAGTTTCAGAGGAACTCGCAAAAAGTCGAGTATACTCAACCACGTGTCCCTGTAGGTCCCAATCAGTATTCATATTGTAAGGAAGAGGGTCATTTTAAGTATAGTTGCCCTATTTTGTTACAGCGTATGAATGGTGCTTCTGGTGCACGAGGTCGAGGTATTTCACAAGCTCCTAGAGGTAGAGGACGTGGAAATTTTCCCCAGAACGCGCGTTCCTTTCCGCCTCAAAATTCAATGAATAGTTTTGATCAGCAGAATAACGCGTCTGGTAGGACGGCTCAGTACTATGCTGATGATTACTATGCAGAAGATGAGCATATGGACGGTAATGATTGCTAGGACAGCCGTAGACAAAGAGAGGGAGTTGTTTCAGTTCCAGTAGATCAGAGTGGACCTTACGTTAAGGTGATTACATCAGGTGTGTCAGAGCCTTTTCTGTTGGATACTGGTGCTACAAAGAGTTCTATTATGCACTCTAAACTCCCTGGCGCACCTTTGTCTGGTGAAACGAATGTATCAATAGGTTTTTCTGGCGCCCCAGTTAGAAACCCGATTTCTGACCCTTTGTCCCTTTCTGTTAGACCTTGTGAATTCGAAGCACCCCTTATTTTAACGACAGGTTGTGGTGAAAACTTGCTAGGATTAGATTTGTTAAAAAGATTGTATGCGACTTTGTACTGTTCTCCTTTGGGAGTACAACTTACACTGGGTAAGAAAGTGGTTTCTCCAATGTATTTGTCAAGGGATAAACTTCCGACAGAATTGTCGATTCTTCCTAAAATTCTTTGGGCTACTGGTCCTAATGATGTAGGTCTTTTGGAAATACCGCCATATGTTGTGACATTGAAAGCCAATGTTAAAATGCCACGTATTCCCCAATATAAAATTTCTAGTGAAGGTGAAAAAGCTTTACTAGCGATCATTTATGATCTGATTGAAAAAGATGTGGTTGAAGAGACAAGAGGCAACGTTTGCAATAGTCCTGTTCTGCCTGTTTTGAAACAAACTGATCCTTCCCAGCCACCTGTTTACAGATTCGTGATCGATCTTAGAGAGGTCAATAAAATAGTTGTGCCCCAATTTCCAGTTGTTCCTGATATCACTGCCCTATTGACTATGATTCCAGCTTCCGCGACATGGTTTTCGGTGATTGACTTGAAGAATGCTTTCTTCAGCATCCCAATTGCCGAGGAGAGTAGGGATATTTTTGGCTTCAGTTTAGGAGGTCGAAGCTTCCGCTTTAAACGCGCTCCCTAGGGCTACTGCGAAAGTCCATCAATATATAGTCAGGCTTTAAAAACACAGCTTGATACGATTGTTTTACCTGATGGCGCTACCCTCATTCAGTATGTAGATGATTTGCTTGTTGCTGCAGATACTGAGGAAATCTGTAAAGAAGCCACGTTGTCATTGTTGCGCCATTTGTGTGATCTGCATCACAAAGTGTCTCTCTCAAAATTGCAATATTGTCGACAAGAAGTGACCTACTTAGGTCATCTCTTATCGAAGGAGGGAAGGAAACTGACCCCAGAAAGAATTCAGGCAATAGTGAAATTGAGTGTGCCAAGAACACAGAGAGAAGTGCGTGCTTTCTTGGGCATTACATCATATTGCAGGCAATGGATACCAAATTTTTCCTTGCTGGCCAAACCTTTGGTGGCATTAACTTGTAAAGATACACCGAATCCCGTCCCATGGTCTGAAGAGTGTCAGAAAAGTTTTTCTGAATTGCGCAGTGCATTATGTTCGGCTCCTGTGTTGGGTACCCCCGACTACAAAAAGCCCTTTACATTGTATGTCCATAAGAAAGAAGGTTGTGCATTGTCGGTGTTGACACAGTTGTTTGGAGACAAGAAGCGTCCATGCGCGTATTTTTCGTCGACTTTGGATCCGGTAGCTAAAGCATTGCCGAATTGTTTAAGACCAACAGCGGCAGCAGCTGTTTCTATTCGACAGTCTACTGGTTTAGTGATGAATAACACGTTAATTGTGATGGTTCCACATGCAGTGGACACATTGTTAAACAGAACCAAGACACAGCACTTAACTAGTGCTCGATTGTCAGGTTACGAGTTAACATTGTTAGCGAGCAATGTGCATATAAAAAGATGCAACACACTGAACCCAGCTACGTTGTTGCCAATTGTAACAGAGTTAGATACTTCTGAACAACATGATTGTTTTCATAGAACAGAAGAAGAAACAAAAGGGAGAATAGACCTCCAGGATAGTCCTCTTGCTGAATGTGATGGTACATTATGGGTGGATGGTTCATGCTTCAAGCTTCCGAATGGTGATACGACTGCAGCATATGCTGTCACGACTTTGCATACAATTGTTGAAGCTGCACGTATCCCACATAATTCAGCTCAAGCAGCAGAATTGATTGCACTTACGAGAGCATGTGTGTTGTCGAAAGGAATGAAAGTAACCATCTATACCGACAGCCAGTATGCATTTGGTGTGGCTCACAGTTTTGGACGATTGTGGAAAGAACGTGGGTTCCTGACCTCGCATGGAGCTAAGATTCAGCATGGTCAGTTGGTGAATGAGCTTCTTGAGTCACTTACTTTGCCGTTACAAGTTGCGATTGTGAAATGTAGCGCACACAAGAAGGTGACTGATGATGTTGGTCGTGGAAATGCATTTGCTGACGAGGTCGCAAAAGAAACAGCGAAGGGATGTGATGAGTCGAATGTATGTTGCGGGCCCTGCAAGATGGGTTGGTGACGTTGGAATGTGTGAAGACACAATAGAGAGTGTGAAGTCTATTCAAGCTGAAGCTACAGAGAAAGAGTTGAGTGTGTGGAGAGAGAGTACGGGTAAAATGGATGCAAATGGTTGCTGGATTGAATTGTCAGAGCATCAGAGATGGTTGTTACCCGATGCGTACGTGCTTGCAGTGGTTACAATGGCCCATGGAATGGCTCACATCAGTGTGAAAGGGATTTGTAAGTTGTTGGCTCCAGTATGGCAAAATGCTGGAATTCCTAAGTGTGCAGAAAAAGTGGTCAAGAATTGCATGGTGTGTCTGAAATACAGTCCTGGTAGGGGAACCCCAACTCCAGCTGGTCATTTTGCACCTCCAACGTATCCGTTCGAGGTTTTGCAGCTAGATTTCATCCACATGGAGAGGTGCAACAATTTAAAATATGTACTCGTTGTTGTTTGTGCCTTTTCAAGATGGGTAGAAGCGTACCCCCTAAAAGACAACACTGCCCTATCCACAGCAAAAGCCCTTGTGAAAGAGTTCTTCCCTAGGTTTGGAATGCCGAGAATGGTCTGGAGTGAAAATGGGAGTGAATTTGTGGGTCGAGTGATGAAGAAAGTATGAGAAGGGCTAGGCATTCATCAGAAATTTCACGCTGCAAATCACCCCCAATCAGCTGGATTAGTAGAATGTTACAATGGCACGCTAAAGTTAAAACTGGCCAAAATTCAAGCGAGCTCTGGTCTTAAATGGCCTGACGCCCTACCCTTAGCACTCCTATCAACAAAAATGACTGTGCATTCGCGAGTAGGACTTAGTCCATATGAGATAGTTTTCGGCCGCCCGGCCAACATATGGGGAGTGCCAAGGCCCCCAAAATTTAGTGAAATCGAACACCCAGTTCTGCTTGACTATTTGTACGAATTGATGGCTAAATTGCGTGTTTTACACCAACAGGTTCACGATACTCTGCCTCAAGCCTCTGAAGCTCCAGGTCATCACATCGAACCTGGCTCCTGGGTACTGGTGAAGAATTTCCAGCGAACAAAGAACGACCAGCCCAGGTGGACCGGCCCACACCTCGTCCTTCTGTCAACGAGATCAGCTGTTCGTGTAGAAGGGAAGAAGCACTGGATCCACGGCGTACATTGCAAGAGGGTGCCTTTACCTCTGCCGAACGACCGGTGGGTCCAGGAGGTCCAGGAGGGTGTCGCTGACTCAGAGACTGAAACTGTGCCTCGTTTTTCACCTTTCAGTGATGCACGTATAAAAGGAACACTTACTGAAAAAGAGAGTGACAATATTTTGCAACCAGCTGTATCACCGTCAGTTCGATTGGACACTACAGAACCTGAACTCTTGTTCCAAGACCAAACAATACCTGGAAAACAAAGATACAATCTGAGGCCGAGAACTATGAACTAATAAAATTGTCTTTCTAAGAACTATTTTTGAAAGTGCAGCTCTCCCATCTGAGAAACTTTTTTATTTTTGTTTTTGAACCACCATCCGGGTTCCGCTGTAGGGTGCCCGGTTGCCCAAAGTCTTTGGGGTGCAGCTGAAGACGTTAGGTCAACAGTTCTGGTTGGTCTAAGGGAGTTGCCCTGGACTGACAGAAGCATTCCTTAGCATAGAACACCCAACCATCGCGAGCAGCATATTAGAGAGGATGGAGTTTTTCGAGATGGAGAGACCTGCCAAGGAAACGAACTTTAAAAGCAGAATCTGTAAAATGATGACCAAGAAAAGCTTTTTGATATTGTGCATTTTCATGTTATTCAGTGTAATGATATTTTTAATAGGATATGTTTTATTCTCTTTTCAATTGACATTTGCACCCACTACATCGCCCATACCTCCTCCTTCTACTGTTTCCACACACTCTTTTCAACCTCTGCCTGAACATGAATCCGCTAGGAGACTAGAGTTTATTAATAACTCCTTCGTTCAGCTTTTGCACCAACACCAACTAGTAATGAACATAACTAACTGTTGGGTGTGTGGTCTTATGCCTCACACAACGGATAAAGGTATCCCTTATCTGGTCCTGCCTTTCAGCCACAATGGTTCTGTGTGGGCATACAGAACAATGTTCATCTATGCACATGAAGTCTACCCCCTACGTTCTGTGGAAGACAATCCTAAGAATAGTGCTCTAGTTAAGGGTATAGTAGACATGATTAAGGAAGATATTTCCTACTAAACTATCCCGAGAGATGAGACACTAGTATACATAGGATGGAACGTGACCGGATATGGAGCTACTCTGAGTGAGAAACAGCAAGCTAAGAGATCGTCCCCGATTTGGATTGTACCCCATCAGGGTCACCTGTGTCTGCAAGGTACTGACTAGAATCCCAGAGCTCAGCTAGGGAAAAGCATCTGCACTGAAACATATGTTTTTGCATCTCAGACTTCCCCTCCGTTCTTAGCAGCTAAGGGTACCTATTTCATCTGCCATGATAGAGCCTATACATGGTTGCCCCCTGACTTTTCGGGCACATGTTTTGTTTCGTTCCTGTTGCCTCCCACCTACACAGCTGCGGCAAATTACCATAAGACAAGGATAGTTAGAGGTGTCTTCAGTGAAGAAGACACTGCAGAACAAGAATTTGGGGACTTCGTAAAGGGTTTTCTGCCGTTCTGGGGACCCATGGTTAACAGCAGGAACATAAGGCAATTGACAAGGGTGGTTGAATCCACCGTGGTTGAAACTGCCGGTGCCCTTAGTAACTTGACTTCTGAGCTCCAGTCGGATCGTCTCATGACCCTTCAGAACAGGGTCGCATTAGATGTCATACTTGCGGACCGAGGTGGGGTATGTAAATTGATCCAATCGAGTTGCTGTGTTTTTATTCCAGATAACGCTCCAACAGTGTACCAGGCCATCTCCAAACTACATAAGATTTCCGAATCTATTCATGTGGATAAAGGAGATTGGTCGTTAATGGGATGGTTCTGGGAACTGATATCCGTCTAGGGATGGAAAATTCTTATGGTCATTGGGATGGTCTTAGCCATTCTTTTCCTGTTCTGTCTGTGCGTGCAGTGTGCTCCTGCAATATGTGGCCTCTGTGCTACATCATGTGTAAGGAGACCTGTATCAAGAGACGAGCTAAGTACTAGGATGATGTTACAGCAACATCTCAATGACTTTAGGAATATAGACCTGGCATGAGGATAGGTTAAATTGCCTATGTAAGGGCAAAAGGAGGGTTTGTGGTTCTGAAAATTCTGGACTCGTGTAATAAACTTTGCCACAGTATGACGATTTTGGTATCAAAAGACCGAGAATGGCCAGTACACTATGTACAAGCATTTTCGTCATATTCCAGTAACGATTTCACCTCGAAATCGTCATTTTTGTCCTAAACCCTTGGCTTCCATTTTGTGTACGGCAGCCATTTTGTGAGTTGCCCTCACATAGGCTATAATACAGCCAAATTCGATTCCAAAGGACACATACAGCTTAATTGACTTCTCTTTGACCTGGGCAAGCTGAAACCATTGCCCCAGGCCGAACCTGCCCGGCCAGTTCCTTTCCCAGTGGCCGAGCGAGATAGCATCAAGGCACAACATGTCATAAACCTTTTCATCGCACACACACCCTGCCTTATCTTGCTCACACCTGTCCCTGTTTCTTTACATATGTCTTGCTTTACGAGGAGGAGGTACCCGTTTTTATTGGGGGTCCACCGATATCTGATGAAAATGTTGGGCCTTGCTGGGTAATTTGTTGTGGGCTGGACGAACTGAATTGTGGGTTTGTCATCATGACTCTGCTTTTTCTTTGTAGTGAAAATATGTGAATGGTCTACTGTAAATCTAAGAATGTTTGCCTGAAGCATAATATTTTGTATAAAAAGAGAAGACTGGCTTTGTAAGATTGAGCAGTCTCCTGAGAATATACACCACGTTGTACTTCTAGGACGCCTGTTACTTGGTTGCAGCCAATAAATTCGATCTTTGACTTCACCTAGAAGACTCTCAGTTTCTGTGTCTGAATCAGGAAAGTACTCGAGGTCTTAGGGTGTACCCTGACACCGCTGGGTTACCAGTTCGGTACCGGTTCCGAAAAACCCAGTACCTCACAGAGACTCACTATGCTTTGGAGTGGGCATGAAAGAGCAGGTACACCAAATACAGTGTATTGGCATGGACAGTGGGCAGGTGTCTTCGCAAGTGTGACATACTTCCTCTACATAGCCCTGAGGACACTACATGGACTCACTTGCTGCATGGGTATGTTTCAACTACCCCAAACACATGATGTGACCCAGACCTGCAATTTGAACTCATGTGAAAGGCACACAGAGAACACATGTCAGAGACTAAGCATAGTGCAAAGAAGAGACACACCCACGATGCACACATCAGAGTCACATGAACATATGCTGTGTAGGACCATCAGCATAGCTCATTTAAGGGACACAGAGCCCAAGTTAATATTAGTAACAGACTGTAGGGGCCACAACTGTGGATCAGGTGAGGAGTTTGACTTACACAATAGAGGGACATTTGTCCTGGACTCCAAGACCAATGTAATGCTGGAGTATGAGCAGGCCACAACACTGCACATAGCATGTCAGACATGTTCACAGATCAGGCATGGACTTACCCCCTCATTGCTGCTATCTGGCCTTCAGTTGCCCATCCAGGTCCGGGAAGACCACCGGCAGGATCCGCAGCATGTGGGGGGTCAGGGTCCGGTGTCCGCCCCTATGGAGAGGAGATGACAGCTTCAGCTGGACTCTCGCGATCCTCCAAGTCCAGCAACGTATGTCCTGCCACCTCTTCTGGCAGTTGCGGATTCGGCGCTTGTAGACCCCCACTGATCTGACTGCCCTGGGGATGGTCAGACAGAGTTCCTGCTTCTGGTGGACATCAACCTGTGAGGATGACAAAGTAAAGATGACATTACCACACATGCCACATAATTGTGCTGCCTACAGTAGAAAATACATGTAGTCATCACAAAGGCAAAAGAGGTACACAGGTAGTGCACCCATAGACATGTGCATTTTTGCTGCAGGTCTGACATGGAAACATTGGCTAGAACTGTAAGGCCAGCACTACTGCACTACTGCAGCAGGACATCTGTCCAACACATGTACCCACATGCCTAGGTAGCTGAAAGTACTTAGTGCATATGCCTCATACTGCTGTGCACACGTCCATTACTTTTAGTCAGACAACTTGCATGAAATCATAGGCAGAGGACTGTACACTCACCTGCTCTCCTGGTGTCCCATACAGCCTGCTGTACTCTGGGAGGACCCCATCCAGCAGGGCCTTGTTCTCCTGCTCAGTGAATGCTGGGGCCCTCTACAAAGTACGTGCCATTGCAGGATCCAGAGGAAGCACAGACAGCAACAGCAGTGGATAGTGAAAGCGGTCCTCTAGCATGTTGTGCCGGCAAGTGAGGTCCCTGGGGGCCTGCCAGCCTTAAATCAGTGCTGCAGAGGCATATTATGTGACATTGCCCCTCACTGATAGGCCAGAGACGGCTGCATTCTGTGAATCTGTCCAATACATGGAAATGAAAGCCTCCTACACGTCTTCCGCATCGTTCAAAACAGTCACCTGCAGGACCCTAGGATTGCAACATTGTTATATGCATCCACTGTATTCCTAGCGCACGTGTTGAGTGTTTTTTAAATTCGCGTCCGTCTCTAAGACAGCCCTTGACAATGAGTGCGAACGGCTCGGAAAACTGACTATCCAACGCATTTATTTTTAAAAATACGCATCCAGCTGGATACGAATCGATGGGCTATGCGTGCGCACAGCTTGGTCCATGACTGTACAACGCGTCTGCTTACGATTCACCAGCGTCGGGTCAGATTACATACGCGTTCAACATGCATGAACCGAGCTGTGCGCATGCATTAGCAATTGGCATCAATGTGATCCTATGTGGGTGACTGTAATGCATACGTATCGTACAGTCAATGGACAAGGTGTGTGCACAACTCGGTCCATGAATGTACGGCACATCTGCATACAAGTCAGCCGCATCAGATCACAATGGTGTGATTTTCAGATGGTTTTGACACTGATTTAAGTGCCATGGCCACACCTTCAACACCACAGCATGTCCCACACTGCATTCCATGGCATGTAAGGCTTTATCACCTGTGTGTGTATGGGGGTGGGGCAACATTACTATCCTTTAATGGCACTTAGGTCAAGCCACTCCCAGGCTGGGCATGAGTTCATGGGGACAGATTACTTTTGGTGTGCTGCACCTCACTAATGTGATGTAAAAGTTGTAGCTCATGGGCATGAGTCATGGACACAGTACCAGTTTGCAGATGTGTATGACCTGTCACATACAACATGAGTAGAGGGTTGCATGTCATGTACGCCAAAGACAGAGCCATGGCTACATTCATGATCTATCCACAAAGTCTGTGTGCATGTTGTGTCTCTGATGTTTGTGTTTACATGGCCACAATGTGAGACAGGGTCCACCATGTGCCTTGTGCATGCTATTTCATGGTGTGTGTGTAAGGGGCATCCATGTATGGCCTTCATGGACAACAGGGCCCACTAACTGGGGACGTCATTATTGTTTGTTGGATTTCCATGATACAACATGGCATTCCAGTGCACATGTGGCAATACAGGAACCATTGCAATCTCCCTGAGATGGAGTCGTGAGGCCTGTGAAACATATGTCATCACTTGTCACTGTGTTGTGTGTTTGTAATGTGACAGCAGTCCATGGGTACTGTGCCACAGCCCAATGATTAGCCATAGCACCACAGGGAAGTCATGCACACATGTGTCAATGATATGTGAGATGATGGGCATGAAGGTGACATATGTGTCCATAACAAGAAAGCACACACCTTAGTTAATAGTGAATTGCTATGATGTATATTGTGAATTTTAGCAAGATGAGTGCTACATGTGTAGCTGAATGTATAATGTAACTTTACCCATCTCTGTACTGCAGTGCGCCAGCAGTCCATAGACCGTTCCCAGACCTTGAGACCATGATGGAACGCGACAGCATCCGTCGATACCGCTTCACCAGAAGCCTCATTGATGAGTTGGCAGTGCAGTTGGCGGCACATCTGCAATCTGGCTGCACATACCCGACAGCACTGACGCCAAAGGTGAAGGTGATGTCAGCCCTGCACTTCTTTGCCACTGGTACCTTCCAACACACTGTGGCTAGTGTTGGGGGTTTGTCACAGACAATGTTCAGCTGTGTGCTGCGGGATGTTTTGGAGGGAATGTTGCATCACCTTGACTCATACATCAAGTTTCCATCACCATGTGAACTCGCAGGGATCAAGGATGCCTTCTACGGAGTGGGGAGGATGCCTAATGTGATTGGCTCTATTGATGGCACACATGTGGTTCTAATACCACCAGGGGCACATGAACAGACCAACTGCAATCACAAACATTCCCACTCAATGAATGCTCTGGTGGTATGTCTGGCGGACATGGTTATTTCACATGTGTGTGTACGGTTTCCTGGTTCGGCCCATGATGCCTACATCTTGAGGAGGAGTCGCATCCCAGTGATGATGTCACAGAAGCCAAACCAGCGTGCCTGGCTTGTTGGTGTGCACTGTTTACCATTGTATGTGTTTTGCTATGTTGTCTCCAACCCCCTTACAAAACTAAACTAGTGTGTGAATCTTTGTATGTAGATTACTCTGGATACCCCAACATGCCTTGGTTGCTGACACCCCTGAGGAACCTTGTGACACCATCCGAGATGCGATACAATAGGGCACATGGCCGAACCAGGCGAGTCATCGTGCATACCTTTGGACTCCTGAAGAGCCGCTTCCGCTGCCTGGATAAGACCGGAGGGGCTCTCCCATATGAGCCTGCAAAGGTGCGTAAAATAATCATCATCTGCTGCATGTTCCACAACAAGGCAGTAGGGAGGGAGATGCCTCTCATCCTGGACGATGATGACCAACAACCACTACCTGTGGAGGATCCTGGCCTGGGCCACGAGGCCAGTGATGATGAAGAGGCTGACGTCCGCACGCAGCTCATCAACGACTTCTTCAGCTGAAGGTGAGTTGACAGTATTGTCATGTCAATGTCCTGAGTGAGCCTGTGATGTGTTACTGCACCTCAGTTGCTGTTTGTGTTTGTCTGTGTGGTACTTGACTGGAAGGATGCCGTTCACGCAAAGGAGCCACTGACATAGCGTCCTGAAAAAGAGACCCTACTGCCACTCTGTTGTTCGAGTGGGATCTTCTTCCGTGCTTTTGCGCTTTCGCCCTGCCAGCGGACCTACCGCCTGCCTCCCGCCGCCCCTTCGCTTTCAACACCTCAGCGAGGGGCTGCAGTGCGGAGTGTGGCGAGGGGCGGACTCCAAGGTCCAGGAGCCCTTGAGGCCGCAGCATCACCAGCCACAGCGCCAGGAGGCGCTTAAATCCAGCACCGGCCCTATTGAGCGGGGGAGCCGTTCACGCAAAGGAGCCACTGACATAGCTTCCTGAAAAAGAGACCCTACTGCCACTCTGAAGTTCGAGTGGGATCTTCTTCCGTGCTTTTGCGCTTTCGCCCTGCCAGCGGACCTACCGCCTGCCTCCCGCCGCCCCTTCGCTTTCAACACCTCAGCGAGGGGCTGCAGTGCGGAGTGTGGCGAGGGGCGGACTCCAAGGTCCAGGAGCCCTTGAGGCCGCAGCATCACCAGCCACAGCGCCAGGAGGCGCTTAAATCCAGCACCGGCCCCATTGAGCGGGGGAGCCGTTCACGCAAAGGAGCCACTGACATAGCGTCCTGAAAAAGAGACCTTACTGCCACTCTGTTGTTCGAGTGGGATCTTCTTCCGTGCTTTTGCGCTTTCGCCCTGCCAGCGGACCTACCGCCTGCCTCCCGCCGCCCCTTCGCTTTCAACACCTCAGCGAGGGGCTGCTGTGCGGAGTGTGGCGAGGGGCGGACTCCAAGGTCCAGGAGCCCTTGAGGCCGCAGCATCACCAGCCACAGCGCCAGGAGGCGCTTAATGCCAGCACCGGCCTCGTCTCGCGGGACTCCGGGCGAAGCCCGGGCCAAGGGAGGGCCCGTTTTAGCCCGTTCTAGACTGATCTAGGCTGGGCTGGGCCCCCCCTTTTTTTGGCCCCAACGTCTGGGGACTTAGTCATCGACTATATAAGCACCCAGGTCTATGGACTGGTGAGACCTGACAGGCTTGTCTGTATTATTCCTGTGCTGCCTTATTTCTTTTATTAATTGCTTTCTTTGTTCGTGGTTGCACTAGGCTTATCTGTCCCTTCCTTCTAGTGATCCCATATATCCTGCGAAATACTAGCCGTCAAAATAATAGCTAGCCCTCCATAAGGTATTGTCAGAATCACCTGCTTGTTGTTTTTTCGATTTTCATATTCACTTTCTTAAACCATAATTAGCAGTCATGACAAGAGGGAGCAGGAGCAAGACGGCCTTGAATGCCGCACAAATTACTGGCCCTTTAGACCATTTCATTTCTAGAACCAATGAGGTCATTGACCAAAGTATTATTCTGTTGGAGCGCAGGGTCTCCCGAGACCTGGCAATTGCAAGAAGGTCATCCTTGGGCCTTCTCGCTGCTGCTCAAACTCCCCCTCAGCTGGGGACAACTGTGCCCTTGCTTTCGCCCTCTACTGTTACTGCAGAGATTCACACCGTCTCTGGCACAGTGGATTTCTCGGTCACTCAGCTTTCTCTCAATTCACAATCGACTGACGAACTGGAAAAAACGCCAGACTTACTTCACAACCAAACACAGAACGTACATATTGATGATCACTCCTTGGGGTGCAGAGAGGGAGCTATACCAAAACATGGAAAAAGCTTAAAAAACAAGAAAAAGAATAATAATATTAATTTAAACTCCATGAATATCATATCACCCATGCCTGTTATCACTGAGCAAACCACACATCAGTCAGAGAGAACCTCTAACCATCCTTCCAACAGAAATGCTGGAAATAGTAACCAGCATAGGGGTGGAGGGGTCCTTTTGTAAAACTTGTGCAGCCAATAACTCACTCCTAGTAGGACTAGGAGAGCTTCTCAAACGCCACTTCCAACCCATTGAGAAAAGCCTCATGTGTGTCGAAAAACAGCTAGCCAAGCTGACCGTTCAGCAATTCACGCAGAAAACCCTGGGTCCTAAGGAGGTGGGGGGGGATAAGTTAAAATCAAATAAGATCCAAGGAAATCCACTTAATCAGGCCCCCCCTGCTAAAATAACGCCCCAACCTACAAAGGTATCGAAGGTGCAGTTTAAGCCCCCGACACCCGCAGCCACGCCCCAGGCTCCCTCAAAAGTCAAACAAGTGCAGATAAATATACCTCAAAAAGAGCCACAGCCAATCCCTGTTGCATCAAAATGCCGCCCACAAAAACCCACTCTGTTACTACCATCAAACGCAGTGGCGTTTCAGCCCACAGTGGCCGGAACGCAAGGAGCGAGACCCAGGCACCCTATACATCTGCCACCTGAGTCATCCCCCTATACCGTTGTACTCACGGGGGTGCCTGAATTAGCAGATAATACGGATGAACCATCTTGGTCACTCCGAAATAAGGTGCTACAATGGTTGGGTCTCAATCGACCACTTAATCAACAGTCCACGTGCAGAATTTCTACCGTACGAAGAGTTTATTGGATCGGTGACACCAGGAAAAGCCTACAAGGTGATTGTGTCATAGTCACCTGTGATGACCCATCCTCAGTCAATTACATTTGCTCATGGCCCTCCTTAGAGAAAAAGGGAAGGGTTGATGCCCTTCGCTTATCCTTTTTCTACCCATCTCCCAATATCCATGACCATGGAGCCACATCGTCATGGGATCAAGGCTCGGATTGGTCTTGGAACCAGGTGGGCCCATGGAACAGGTACAGGCCCAGGGCCTGGGAACCGAGATACTGCCCCCCTAACAGGGATTATTTCACCACAGAGGGTTGGAGGGGGCTAACCACTAGAAACAGATACGAGTGTCTCGATATGGTCGATTGACCACGAGAGACCCAAACCAGCACCCCACAGATTTATAGCTCCAAGCCATGTTGTACAAGGATAGTAAGTGAACCCATAGGTAGAAACAGCACATACCCTATTGATCACACAAGCCAGTCCCCCACACGCATAAATTCTGATCTACCAGGTACCCATGAACTTCCCACTCCTAGTCAGACTGACTTCAATACTCACCTAGGTAATTCAGTCAACTCGGACTTAAGTGGGGAAGATTCACATAACCTTGAGTTGTATAGGCTAACAGCAAGGGCAAGTCCAATCGCCCAAATAAAAATCCCGACACATGTAGCAAGTATAGGCACTATTGCCTTAACATCCTGGAACATCGCAGGCCTTTCGAAAAACGCTAAGGATCCAACCTTCTTGTCCTTTATTAACAACTTTGATCTAATCTGCATGCAGGAGTGCTGGGATCAAGAGGCAACCCACATTGAGGGGTATAGCACCCTCTTCTCAGCACCAAGTTTAGGGCAGCGGGGGAGGGGCTCAGGAGGTTTATGTACCTATCTGTCTAATTTGTCCAACTTGACAATAGAGAGAATAGATTATGGGGGGCCCGCGTACAGCAAGTCGAAACCCTGGCAAGGGTTTCTCCTCAGGGGCAAGGGTGCGAGTCTCACGCTAATTAATCTATATAACAACATCATACATAACGAGGGTGAACTGCTCCTAGAGGATCTAAACAACTGTCTGAACAACGGGTCTAAGACGGCGGGTGGCATTCTCATAGTTGGGGATTTTAACTGCCACCTGTGTCCTCACAGTGGTGCTGATCGGTGTGGTATTTATAATATAAAAGGTGAACCGAGTACCCACTTTGAGCATACCCTATTCGGTACCCACTTGAACCAACTCATGCATACCTGGGACTTAGGCTTCGTAAATGAACTATGCGAGCCGATGGTTCCCTTTCAAACAACTTTCCATGGCAGGGGCAAGGGGACTATTATAGATTTTATGCTAATGTCCAATAGTCATCAGGCCATAGTACAGGACTTTGCGACAGAGGAAATGGCGATGAGTGACCACTTTCCAATCAGTACCCATTTCACTACAGGCACTATGGCCACTAATGATAATAAACTATCCGAATCACTATATCGTCGTTCCATTTCGCTGGCAAGCCGAAATGGGTATACGATCAAGTGGGCTAAGGTAGACCCCAAAAAATTCCTAAAGGAACTGCTATCAGAGCACCTGGGGGAGATCATGATATGTTTAGATACCTGTCCCGATCCGCATAAAATAAAAATAGCCTATGATAGTATAGTAAATGCCGTTAACATAAAACTAACTAAGAAGCAAAATAATGGTGATAAAAGCAGCCAAATTACGGGGTGGTTTGACACTGCCTGCAGGAAGGCCCATACTGATCTTCTTCAAGTAATAAAAGCTAAACCTAAAATAACTGAGGTAGTGAGATCATCTAGGGCAACATATAGACACGCCATTCAGAATCGGAAAAAAGAGATCAAAGCCCACGCCTGGGAGGTCCTGATTAAGGCCAGCTCCTTGCGTGATGGAGCCTCTTTTTGGAAAGAAGTCAACGCCCCCTTCTTCACAGATAGGAAAACTGACTTATTAGAGGTAGTCATAGCAGAGGACACATGGGTTAGATACTTCACAGGGCTTTACTCAAGCGACAATTCGACTACGGCTGGTCCCCCTGCGGCACATACCCACACCATCCTCCCCACACCTCCCATGGAGACATCTACCACTGATACATTTCCACTAGATATCACCTTCCTTCCACACGAGGTTGAGCAGGCCTTGAGAGAGAGTGCCAGTGGCAAAGCCCCAGGCCCAGATGGCACCCCCATAGATCTTTTTAAGGAAAACATGGAGCTCTGGGCCCCGCTCCTTTCAAATGTTTTAAATTCTTATAGTAAGTTAGGGTTCCCGGCTACCTGGCAGGAAGCCATTGTGATCCCAATATATAAGAAGGGAAATAGAGAGGACCCGAAATGCTACAGGCCCATATCACTTCTCGACTCCCTGATGAAGGTAGCAGGTAGAGTCATTCTCACCAAGTTACAAACTTGGGCCACAATGGAAGGGGTACTGTCCAAATTCCAATATGGGTTTAAGAGTGGGCTAGGCACGGTAGAGCAGGGCCTTAACCTGGCATTGATCACTAGTAAATACACATTGGCAAAAAAAGGGAAGCTCTATATGACGTTTGTCGACTTGAGCTCGGCATTTGATTGCCTGAGTCATAACGTACTATGGAGCACCCTAAAAGACCTGGGGATAGACCCAACTTTACTAAACTTCATAAAAGAATTATACAGAGACCCAGGGGCTTCGGTACGCTATGGCAAAAATGGCGAATGCTCCAAGAAATTTCACATCGGGAAGGGCGTGAGACAAGGATGCATTTTAGCGCCCTTCCTTTTTAATCTTTATATAAATAAAGTGGCTGATAACTTGTCTAGTCTGGAGGTGGATTTCCCTAAAATCAACGGCGCATCGGTCCCGATCTTACTATATGCCGACGACGCCGTCATCATGTCCAGAACCCAGTTGGGCCTGCAGAAGGCTCTAGAGGGCTAAAGATTAACGTGGGAAAAACATACACGATGTGCTGTGCATTAAATCCAAATCCCAAACTAGCATGTAAAACTTTCGTAAATGGTACAAAGATAGACCTGACCAAAACTTTCTCTTATTTAGGCATTGTTTTTAACAACAGAGGCACTTGGACCACAGCTATCACCTCGCGTAACCTGGCGTACTCACGCACCATTGGCGCGGTTAAACAGTTTGCCAAGAAACTGGGTGGTAAACCGGTCGATATCTTGTTGAAGGTCTACGTAGCCAAATGCGTTTCCACCGCAACGTACGGGGCTGGCATCTGGGGGACAGGTGACTGCAATCAAATCCAATTAACTGAAAATGCATTTCTTAAGTACTTGCTAGCAGTCCCAAAATCGACATCCACTACTGTCTGTCACAGTGAACTGGCCCGTGTACACATTGTAGATTTAATTAAGATACGACCAATTATGTTGTGGTACAAAATTTGGACTTCAGACGAAACATTCTTTAACAGAGAAGTGATACAGGATTGCATGAACTTAGCTGCGGCTAGAAAGATAACATGGCTTTTGTATATAAAAAAGTTTTGCAACTCCATTGGTCATCCAGAATTCTTCCTAACCCCTACCTCTTGCTCCTTGACATCCAAAAAAGCATTGAAGGAAATGTGCTTAGATCTGTTAGAAAGCAGGCGATGGTATCTGGACGGTAATAAATCCTCTGTTATTTCTCATCGTCGCCTCCTTCACGGTCCAGGATTACATCCATACTTGGCACCCAAAATTTCCTGTTATACGCGGATGCTATTCAGCAGGATGAGGACTGAATGTTTCTATAGAATGATAACATTTCCTGTACCCAATGACTGGTCTGGCACATTAATAAACTGTCCATGTGACGATGTGTCCGTGCAGTCAAACATTCACAGCATTCTTTTCTGTAAGTACTACGAATGGGGAAGGAAGAAGTACTTGTTACCCCTCCTAAAGGCCTGGGGCCTTAGACAATGCAGAATTGCCCTATTTAGACTGTACTTGTTACAAGATGAACCTACCAGAGTTGCAACTGCTAAATTTCTGAAGTTCATAATGAGATGCAGATCTACGATGGTCTAAATATTCATAAAAAGTAGAAAAACCCACTTTAACGTGCGTTCTCTTCAAGATATCTTTCGCAAGAAATGTTTTATCCGCAACGCCTTTTTAGTATTGTATTTTTAACATTTTTAAAATTCTTATATATAATTTTCTATCATGATAAAAAATGTTTTTTTTTTTATGTGCTTTTATGGTCTTGTAACAAAAACCGAATAAAGCTATCTTTGAACTTGAACTTTGACTGGAAGGATGGTGTTATGTGTCAGGTCCGATGGTCTGTGGTCCACAATTGTGTGGAAATGCTAAGATGTTACTGTGTAAGTTTCCTATGACATGTTTATTGCATTTCCTACCTGTTCCGGTGTGCTTTTGACTGTGTCTCATTTCTGTCCTTCCCAGGGTTGTTTGCTAGTTGCTGGGGCAAGTCTGACACCAACGACCAGAGTTCAACCTTACAGCGCCATTTGACAACAGTTGTTGACCATATGTCCACTGTCATGTGGATTCACCTTGAAACTGTCGTGTAGTAAACTTGTTTCTGATTTGTAATGTACCTGTGCTTCACTTAGTAATGTGTGTTGTCTGTCTTCACTCATCGGACTGACATTTGGTAACCTCACCTAGGGGCTTGTTGGCAGTGACTGTGTAAAGGTGTGGTGTCTGTGCATTCCACCGTATATCTGGGAACCATCTTTGTAGGCAATGTGTCAAATGTCCATGGTAAGTATGTGTTGTGGAGCCCTATTGGCGTGTCTCCCTCATAGGTTTCACATCAACATGCGTCACATATCGGTAATGAAATTGCTGTAGTAGTCGGCATGCACTGTGTGCTTCTGCATTTCATCATCTCCATGACACATAACAAGTTTGAATAACAACATAGGCAAGTATAGTGTGATGGTGATTTTATTTACATACATGTGTGGAGATAGTGCTTTCCATGAGGATTAGAATGCACAGTTCACACATGATTTTGAAGTATTGGTAGATGAAATGTCCAGAGTGAAGTCCACATTCATCTTCTATATTGGTACCACATGGACCCTCCATGTCATGATGGGGACCTGTGTCATGTGCAACAAGGTGAATGCTTTGCACCCAAAGACCAACATCCAAAACAGGTTCTGAGTACTTGGGGGATGTGCGGGAACAACTGTGGCTCACTTGTCCTTCTTCGGACAACACCTCCTCTTCTTCTGTGGGGGATCCTCAAGAGCAGGCGCCAACGGTGCATCAGAGTCCTCACCAGATTTATCATCCCTCCCTGTGGCATTAGCAGATGTTGTTGCTTGAGATGTTGTAGGCACACAGGGAGGTGTGGACATATTTATGCTGATCTGGCGGAGACAGGTCAATATGTCCATATGCACCGCCATGAGATTGTCCCACTTGGCCTCCATGCGGGCATGATGGACAGCCTGCTCCTGCTGCATATCCTTGAGGATTCCCACTACCTGGCTAAATCTTCCAGTGCTATCTTGGTATGCATCTATGATGCGTACCAGTTGGGGGTCATCAGGCAGTCCATGCCCCTCTTCAGTCCATGTCCTCGGCCTAACACCACTCCAACCAGCCGTAGACACATGGCCTGTACCTGTGGTGGCAGGCACAGTTGACCCGGTGCCCCGTTGGCTGTTGCCACTGGTGTCATTGTTGGTATCATCCTGTTTGGCCGGGGCCCCTGTGCTGCTTGAACTTGGTCTCCTAGGTCCGTCCCTGTTGGCGGGGGTGTTAGGTCTGTCGGCAGATGGTGTTGACATGGCTGCAGGGGGTGCAGGGGTTTTTGATGATGGGGCTGCCTGATGTCTCACACCGGTGGTGCCGGGGTGAGTGTCGTCATTCGAAGTGGAAAGGGCCAGATCAACACCAGAGAGCTCATCCTCCACCAGAGTCTGGGCCAGGGACTCATCTTCACTTGGTGCTGAATCCCCATTGGCACCTGTGCTTGGAAGAGATAGACATTGTAAGTTATGTTACTATAGACATCAATGGTTTACCTAGTATATTGCAACAGGGAGGGCGGAAGATGTACTGAAATATTAATCTTGCAATGGGTAGTACTAACAATGAAGGAGGGGGCAGTGGATCACAAATCCTGTGCATCCATGATATGTACATGATTTCATTCCTTAGCAAATTCCTACCTATACGTATACAGGAATGGGGCCGTGCTACTTGGATTCCCGCTTCAGTGTACTGTAGCTGTATTTACTTTGGTTCACCTTTACTTCAAATCTGATGTGCCTCCACCTGGAGGTAGACTGGCTGCTTTCCCAAGAGTGTCCAGACGAGATATTAGGTCTAGGATCACATGGGACTGCAACATGTTGACCAACAGTGGCCAACCCTGGTATGGTGTATGAGTAGCTTGATCCACACAGCTGGATCCTTTGTTTGTAACTTCATACATCACAATGTTCAACATGTTTCCTTTGCCTTTGGGTGTTGTATGTATTTTTGACTCACAGCACTTGAGCACAAACACACACTCTCAATTTTCTCCTCTGGGCACTAGTGGGGAACCTGCCAAGTTACCTTCAGCTGGAGGCACAGCATATTTGCAACAAGGGGGAGCCAATGATGCTGCTTCTACAGTACACTGATGCAGAAAAACATGATGTCACGCACTACGCATGTGTACATATGCGTGACTTTCAATGGAGGCAACACAATCAGTTATGAACCAGGTTGCACGGGAGGAGTAGACCATTCATCCCTCTTTGAGCTTTGTAACAATGTTTTATATACATGACATTTGCAACGTGACGTCAGGATGCATGACTGAACACTGCATTGTCTTCAGTTGTCACAGACAGAGTCAGATGTTGTGGTAACACATTGTCCTGCCAACATGGAGCCGTTCAATGTGCATGTTGATGTGTGCACATACCCAGCTCATGTATGGATTTCCATGTACGTGGAATTTGTTACTCAAGGGCCATCAGGTGGCTGACACAGGAGTGTGATCCCTGTTCACATTTGACTCTGCTTCCCTGTGAGGGGGTGTGCCTGTGCTGACAAGATGGCTGACAGTGCAGTCTTGGTGTTTGTTGGTGCACAGTTCCCAGCATGACCGTGTGCTACCCACAACAGGACCCAGTGTCAGACATTTTGTCAGTCCATTTCCACTCCCTGTGAGGTGAGCATGGTGCAGTGTGATCTTGCTGGGCCATTTGGGTGGGTGGGTATTGTGAGTGACTGCAAGTCCCAGCATGCTCTGGGCTACACCACCTTTCCCAGCATGCCCTCACTTCCCTCCTTCTGACTCTGCTTCCCTGTGAGGGGGTGTGCCTGTGCTGACAAGATGGCTGACATTGCAGTCCTGGTGTTTGTTGGTGCACAGTTCCCAGCAGGGTCTTGTGCTCCTCACTACATGACCCAGTGTCAGACATCTTGTCAGTCCATTTCCACTCCCTGTGTGGTGAGCATGGTGCAGTGTGATCTTGCTGGGCCATTTGGGTGGGTGGGTATGTTTTGAGAGTGACTGCAAGTCCCAGCATGCTCTGGGCTACACCCCCTTACCAGCATGCCCTCACATCCCTCCTTCTGACTCTGCTTCCCTGTGAGGGGGTGTGCATGTGCTGAAAAAATGGCTGACAGTGGAGTTAAGTTGTTTGTTGGTAGCCAATTCCCAGCAGGGCCTTGCGCTCCCCACAACAGAGCCCAGTCCCAGAGTACTTGCCATCCCATTTCCATGCCTCTGTGAGGTGAGCATTGTTTAGAGAGGCGTTGATGGTGCAATTGTGAGGGGGTGCATTATCTGTGACAACAACACCATCATGCTTTGGTATACACTAACTTCAGCAGCACACCCACTTTTCCTTCCTGTCAGTCAGCTTCACTGTGAGATAGTGCTAGTGGTGGCAGGGATGTCTGACAGTGTTAACTTAGATTAGTGCCACTGCCTTGCCCTATTTGCTGATAGGTTTGTACATGTCATGACACAGTTACAATTCACTATGATGTGGCCATTGGTGTGTTTGTCTGACTGACATGGACTTCTTGTGCTGATTGACTTTTGATTCCTATGCCTTAGCTCTCAGTGCATGGTTTCACTGTCCCCTTAATGGTGCTGTGTGTGTATTGCGACACAATATTGGGCATATTGGTTGTGTACTCACCAGGCTCTGGTATGTCAGGTAGGCCATGGACGCCCTCTGGTGATAGGATGTCTTGCACCTTCTCCTCCCAGGACCTGAAGTAGACTGGTTTGGCAGGAGGGCCGCTGCTGGTGACCTGGCACAAGGCGTGTTCCTTCTGGAGGAGCTTCTTGACCCTCCTTCGCACGTCATACTACTGGTTCTGGATGTCGGTCTTTATGCAATACGCTGCTGCTTGTGCGTTCACCTTGTCCACGATTCTGTCCCACGTCTTAGTTTTCTGTGAACTGGGGGGTCCTTTGTGCCAATTCGCCTGTTAGACCTGGCACCTTGCTGTGGGTCTCCCTTCCACTTTTTGTTGCTGTGCCTCATATGTTTTAACTGGTGTTAGCTGCTCAGAGCACTGTGCCACTGCCAAACAGTGCCACAGTGCAAGTGCTCACTGTGTAAATTGCTATATTGATTGGATTCCATGATTGGCTTATTTGGTTTACTGTCAGACCCTAGTACAGTGCACCAGGAGTACCCAGGGATTGTAAATCAAAATGCTGCTGGTGGGCTTGGAGCACTGGTTGTGCCACCCACAGAAGCAGCCGTGAAAAATGTGTCTAAGGTCTGCCATTGCAGAGCCTGCGTGCAGTCTGGTACTGTCATGCTGACTGGGCAAGTGCACCCACTTGCAAGTCCCTAAACCTTCCCTTACCTTCATGTTAGTCACCCCTATGGTAGGCCCAAGGGCAGGGTGCATTGTAAGTATAAGGTAGGACAAGCCCTGATGTGTGAGGCATGTCCTAATAGTGAATTTCAGCCATTTTCGTATTTCACTATTGCAAGGCTACCTGTTCTCATAGGCCAGAATGGGCTGTAGAATTGTTACATCCTATAATCCTAACAAACTCAGGGAACATGGTATAAATTTGAGTTTAGTATACCTGAACTAAGAATAATAAAATACATATTTTAGTAAAGTTTATTTGAATATTCTGTGCTTGCAAATGCCACTTTTAGAAAGTAGGTATTTGCTTGCCTAACCATTTCAGCCCGCCTCTGCTAGGATGTGTATCTGCTGTCTAGTTTCTATGCGTGACAGGGCTGGGGAATTCGAGAGGGCAGGGCTAGGTAGCCTTGTGGAGAATAGAGAGATTTACATCCAGCTGGGTGGGAGGAGTGCACCTGGGCTCTGAATAGGACTGTACCTCTCCACCACAATGCTGGCTCCACCTCCTGTGGAGTGTCTGATGTCTCTAGCCTGCTCCCTGAATGAAAGGTCAGAGTCATGTCCACAAAGTGCTCAAGAACTGGTTTTGGCTGGGCAAAGGCCCCTCTACCCCAGAGGAACAAAGGATTTAGGTGTATAAGTATTGGGACCCTGCTCCCAAGAAATTAGATCCAGATCTGACAAGAAGAAACCTCTGCCTGAAAAGGAGGAACTGGGAAAGCTGATGGAGGAATACTGTCCCTGACCTAGGGGATTGGCCTGCAGTGGTTGCCTTGCTGCTGAAGGAGAGGAGAAAGACTGAAAGACTTTATTTTTCACTTGTGCCAAAAGATCTCTAAGGGCTTGGAAGCGAGCTTGCCCCCTGAACAAAGTCCCAGGACCAGTGGACTTCATCCACCTCGCAAATCGCTGCTGTAAATGCTGTTTTTAGTATCCGCCGTGGCTGGGAGCGGTGTACGCCTCATACGACCGAATCGTATCCTGAACGCACCGTACCAAGCATCGCCGCCTCAATCAACGCCAGCTCTGCGCCCAATGACTCAAACCCACGACGTCAATGAGCCGTAGCTCGCACCATGACTGGAGGGACCCTCAGTGTACAACGCTTCACGCATCGACTCACACAGGTCGGGATGACACGCACACCACTGTTGAGGTAGAGTCCAAGGATCGCATGGAGTTGGGTACGCATCGCACTGCCCAACTCGCACCGCTTTCAAAGACTGTACAACCCCAGCGTTAGCTGACCGCATTGCAGGTTAAGGTTAAGCATTGTAGGTTAACCATAGCTCGCACCGTAACCGGAGGACAATGCACCGTACAACGCCGTCTTTTTGCAATGCATCGTCCGTGACGAACTCACCATGAAAAGGTACTGTGCATGACTCGCACCGCATTTTGGTACGCATCGGACCGTAGCGTCCGCTGAGCTTGTTAGACTCTTTTGGGTATTTTCATTTACAAGCACCATCCGCCACAATCAACGCGACTCTGAGTTCAACGACCCGCACAGGCGCCATCAACGAGCCATAGCTCGCACTGTAACCGGAGGACAATGCACCGTGCAACGCTGTCTTTTTGCAACGCATCGTCCGCACCGCATTTTGGTACGCATCGGACCGGAGCGTCCGCTGAGCTTGTTAGACTCTTTTGGGTATTTTCATCACCGTGAGAGCCAGACAAAGGGTACGGAGCGCACAGAACTCTAAAACAAGCATTTTAACAATAACTCTTTATTGTTGACCGTATTGTGGATTATCTTTGTCGTTATTTGGTCTTGTGCTAAGTCTTATATTAAAACTAGTGTGGAGTCCATTTGTAGTGTTGTCACTAAGTTATTGTATGTGGTCACAAATGCTTACCCTACAACGCCTCTGAAATAAGCCTTGACTGCTCGCGCCAAGCTACCTAGAGGGTGAGCGGGGGTTATTTTGAGAGGGTAATCCCTTTGTCCTGACTAGAGGAGAGGGTTCCTGCTTGTCACAAGTACCTACCTGTGCCAACCAGAGACCCCAATTCTAACAGCGCCAAACAAATGTGGCTCTACTCTGAGGATCTCATCTACCAATATTACTAGCTCAGTGTCTGTGAACTGTGGATTCTTCTTAGGGGGCATGGTGATGGGTGGTGGTGAGGAGTGATGTGGGTGTGTGGGTGCAAGTGAGGGTGGGTATGTCTGTTTTGTTAGGTGTATGTGTGAGAGCTTTTGGAGTAGTGCTGATGGTGTGTGGTTTGAGTGATGGGTGAGTTGTGTGTGTGTGTCTGTGGTTGGTGTCTCAAGGTGTTCTGTGCTGGCTGCTTGCTTGTATTTGCGAAGGATCATGGTAGTGTACTTTTGCCTTTTCATGAGTGGAGTATGGGGTGTGTCTCTATTTATTGACTTTGTCGTGGCTTGACTGGTCCTTTTTTTGTGTTTTTGGCATTATTTACCGTGAGGTGCCACAGAATTCTCTAGGGTTCAGCCCCTTCGAGCTCCTGCATGGCCACCCTGTGAGAGGACCTCTAAGTCTGGTCAAAGAAGGCTGGGAGCAATCTCCCAGGAAACCTCCCCAGAATGTTTATAGCTACATGCTGGCCTTTCGGAACCAGACTAGGCGTTTCCGTTTTTTTGTGTATTTATTTACTTTGTCGTGGCTTGACTGTTCCTTGGTCCTTTTTTGTGTTTTTGGCATTGTTTTTGGTGGGCATGTAGGAGACATTCTTCTGACCAAGTCGGACTCTCATGTTGGCTTGCGCGGGCTGCTCCATGTCTTTAGCGCTGATTGTGTTCTGTGTTGCATTTGAGTCTATAGCCGTGGTCTCTCGCTTCAGGTACATTTTCAATCCGGGTCGGTTATGTGGTTTGGGCTCTGTGTGATTCAGTCTGACTTTGTGCCTTTGCCATCGTACTGTGCTGCTTGGACGTCACGGGTACGTATCGGTCGGGTTTGTTGCCGGATCGATTCGGTCGGTGCGGCTCGTGTCCATTTTCCGGCCGGATGGCTGAATTTTGTACGGCTGGGTCAGACGGCTTGGTTTCCGTACGGCTTGGTCGTAAATCACAGGCTTTGGATCGCACTGCATGGGTCATAGGGTGCCAGTCGGACTCCGTTCCGGGTATGAGTCGGTTGGACCGATTTCCGACCCGAATCGGAATCGGCCCCCTAAGGTGTGGCGAGCAGTATGGGTAGGACCATGCATTGTTTGTTTAGGCCCTAAGGTACTTAGGCTTGCAATAAGATCGGTCGAGTGAGAATCATTTGAAAGGTCAATGTGATCATTAAAATCTCCCAGCGAAAGAAAATTATCAGCAGTCAAAACATGGGGGGGGCAATTAATTCCATGAGGCGGCTGGAAAAATTAGTTTTGCTGCCAGTGGGGCGATAGTGTATGGCTCCCTTCCAGGATCCCTTGGATAGGCTATTCATTTTAAAAATACAGATTTCTACCCAGTCTTCACTAAGAGAATCAATTATAGTGAGTTTGATATTATATCTGAATGCAATGGCTAGGCCCCCACCCCTAGAATCATTTCTATCCGCTCTGCTCAGCTTGTAGTCCTGGGGGATAGCTAGAGCAATCTCTGTTGTAGAGGTTTCTTGAAGCCAAGTCTTTGTTATAAAAAAGAGATCTGGCTTCTCATAGTCAAGCACAGTCCAAATTTCTAAGGTTGTGGTCCATGTGAAGAACGAAAGGCTGGCCAAAGAACTACAGGTGAATGTGGCGCCAGCCCCAGTGCACTACGATGGCCTCCTTTTCTATATAGGAATATGGTTGTTCAGTTTCTGTTAATGCACAGGTCGTGTACGCCACTAGAGCCCAGTTACTATTTTTCTGTCTTTGTTATAGCACTACTCAGAGGCCAGTAGGACTCGCATCCACCGACAGTTCTGATTCCTGGGCAGGATTAAAATATATTAAGGTGGTGTCAGCTGACAATGTTCGTTTAGTTGCCAGGAACGCTTCAGCTTCTTACTTATCAGGTCTCCAGGTGCAGACTGCATTGATCTTCACCTGCTCTCTCAATGGGCCTGTGAGGTCCGTCCAGTTTCCAATGAGGTATCCACATTATGTGACGATACCTAAGAAACTTCTCACACCCAGGACGGCGGTGGGTGCCAGAACAGACTGGATGTCCTGAACTTTGGCTGGGTCAGGTAACACTATGTGCTGTGAGAATCTATAACCAAAAAATGTTATTTTCTTCTGAAGGGAGGCACTCTTTTCTCTATTAAGCATGAGCTCATTGTCCTGTGGGTGTTGAAACGTGGCTCTCAGGTGATCAAGGTGTTCTTCCAGCACCAGGGAACGTACTGAGATATCGTCACTGACATTGAGGATTCCTCAAGGCCAGCAAACACGCGTATTATTATGTCTTGAAATATTTTGGCTCAGCTCAAAACTCTGAAACTGAGGCCCTTGTACTTTCTTAAGCCCACATGAGTGGAGAATGTAGTGATGGTTAGCACTCCAGGTACAGCAACAGCTGGTGATAGCCATCTCGCAAATCCATCTTGGAGAATCACTTGGTTTTACTTACTTCTGCCACTATGTCATCAACGCTGAGTGTCAAGTGGCATTCTCTCTTGATGGCTGGAGTGGGTAAACACATCTCGTTGCATATCCAAACTTTCCTGGGTTGTTTGGGCTTACACGCTACCACAATCGGGGACACGCATGGAGGCGGACAATCAATCCCCCCCGATTATGTCGGCCTGTTTCAGTGTTGTCACTCCTTCTTCCACCTTTGGTCTTAGGTGAAGGCCACCCTGTGGTGTTTCAGAGCAACAGGTTGGAACGAGTTGTCGACATGAAGGTGTGTTAGACGGTTTTTGAGGCACCCTATCCCTTCAAACAGAGTTGCAAATTGTGTCAACAGACCCACACTTTCCTGATGTACACTAAAGGCAAAAGTGACAACAGACACTCTGCAGGTCGGCAGCTCAGTAGCATTTCTGATCTTCTTTTGGTGACATACACATTGGCTCTAGTAGAGCAAGAATCATAAGCAATCTCTGTTGAGAATATACCAGCCAAAGGAAGGTGGGTTGTGAACCCATACATTCAATTCAAAATTCAAGATAGCCTGCCTGATCCACAAATGTCTTCATGGACAAGGGCCTGCATATCTTGGAAACAAATTTATTCCCTACATTCCATCTCGTACACTAAGATCAAGCAATAATCTGCTCCTAGTGGTGCCCCGTGCCAAGAAAGCGAGGCACGGGAATAAAGCGTTGTCAATTGCAGGACCCACATTATGGAACAGACTCCCTCTGTCCCTAAGACAGTGTACTGAGCACTTAAAATTCAGAAGGCAACTGAAAACTGTTTTATTTAAAAATGAGATCTAGCATTCGCTCCAATTTACATCTTCTGTTTAGCCGGCACCAAAAGCGCAGAGATACTCCTTCTGGAGTCGATTCAAGCGCTATAAAAACCAGCAAATAAATAAATAAATACATGAGCACCTACTTGGAGGTGGGGCGCACGGTGGGCTGTACAAAGAGTGTACGCATTACCAACTACGCGAATGATGTTGATGGATGCTCCTGTGTCCATTAGCACCTGCATTGAGGGGTACACTACACTTCAAAACATGTTTTCGGGCTTATCTACCTGCTTGCATAGCATGTATAACATGGACTGCCGATTGTACGTCCTCATCATCAATGCATTCCTCATCCTCTGGGGTGTTCGATGAGTGCATAGTATTGACAGGCTTTGTCTTCTGTCCTGGCCAAGGTTTTGGAAAAAATACTCAATATCCAACTTTCCTCATTTGTTTCCTCTGCAGACCTGTTGGATCCCTCCCAATAGGGTTTCCAACAGGGTCACGGCACGGAGACTGCCTTGGTAAATACAGCAGAGGAACTCCGGGCATTAATGGACACTGGTGCCAAGGCGGCCCTGATCCTATTGGATCTATCGGCGGCTTTTGACACCGTGAAACATGACATCCTTATAAAAAGGCTTCAAGAGGCGGGTGTCAGGAATACTGCTCTTAGCCTGATTAAATCGTATTTGAACAATAGGTTCCAATTTCACACTATTTAATCTGTATGTGGCCCCCCTGGCTAATATCATTGGACAGTTCAGCTTTTCACTGGTTTCCTTTGCGGACTGAACTCAAATAGTAGTGTCCATTTCTAACAACTCGGAGAAAAACGCTGAGTGCTTTAGCCAATGTATGTCTCATGTAGACCAATGGATGGCTGCATCTTGCTTAAAGCTTAATGGAAGCAAAACTGAAGTTCTTCTGCTAGGATCCGATACCTCTTACTGGGCAAAGAACTGGTGGCCTCCCGGGATGGGATTACTTCCAGCCCCAGTCAGTAAGGTGAGGAACCTGGGCTTCATGTTTGATGATACACTTACCTTTCAACATCAAGTCAGCAAGGTTTCCTCTTTGGTCTTTCTTACACTAAAATGAATAAGGACAGTGCGCACCTTCATGCCCTGTGAAGCGGTTAAAATTATTGTAACGGCTTGAGCCATGGCTAGGCTCGACTATGGAAACTCCTTACACGTAGGACTCCAAAAACAATACATGCTCAAACTCCAGAGGGCACAGCATGCAGCCACCAGACTGCTGCTGGATATACCCAAATTCCAGTCTATATTCACCAGCCCTAAGAAAGCTCCACTGGCTCCCCGTAAATAACAGGACAGATTTCAAATCCCTCTGTATAGCGTACGAGGTTCTGCACGGAACCGGACCCGCGTTCCTTAAACAAAATCTCATCTGGTACCAGCAACCATAAACCTACGCTCTGCCCAACATAGACTCCTCCAGACACCTACATACAAGAAAGCCTGCTGGGGAGGAAGGAGCTTTGTACTGGGCACAATGAAACTTTGGAATTCGCTTCCTATAAAGATCAAAAATAGCCCAACATTGCTCTTTTTTAGAAAATCACTAAAAACCTGGCTATTCTCTAACTAATATCACTCATCCTATGATCCAGCAGACTCCTCTGCACAGCGCCTAGACGCCTCCAGGCATTCGTGCACTATACAAATCCCACAATCAAATCAAGTCTTTTGGGATGCTGAATGGCACACCTTTGCAAAATAGTTTGGTTTGTTGCATGCTGAGCACCTCTCTCCGTGTGCTGGACATGGCCCTTAGTGTGGATATGAACCTCCACACCCATTGCAGGTTTTAGGAGCAGGGTTGGACTTGGTGGGCATTTTCTTCTGTTCAGACGTTCACAGAGAAGCACCCCTGGATAAACTGAGCTCAAATTTCATTGGCTGAAACTAGTGCAATACCTGCAGAGATTCTGTCATTGCAAGTGTTGGATGGTGTTCTGTTTGAGACTTGAATTCATGGTGTATTGCATGACTGGAATAAGTAGGTAAGAGGGATGGAGGCCAAGGATTTTCAGTCCCTTACCTGTTGGTGGTAACAGAGCGGCTAAAGAAGGAGTGTTCTACACCACTTAAGCAATTCCTGTCTGATATGACAGAGAGGGGACCAACAAAGGTTGCTGTATTTGCTGAAAAGTGGTTAGCTAACAGAGTTCACAAAGGGCTGGAGGAGCATTGATCAAAGCCAAGATGAGAGAAGAGCTCTCCAAAGACTGGTTCCAAACTGGAGGGTAAGGGCCAGAATAATTCTCATGTGACTCAAGGCGGCCCCAAGAAACATGGGAATGATAATGGTCAGTCTGGGAAGGAGCATCATGAGAAGGGAATGCAAGGAAGCCTTTCTTTCATTAGAAGAGAGACTGTCAAGAGAAAAAACCTGACAAAAGCTATCCCTGTGATAGCAAGCATGTTACACAGGGGTGAAGGTACACGTGAAGGACCAGTTGTGGTCAACCTACTAGCTATAGACACTTGAAAGAAGGATTCAGACGCTCTGAAGCACATTCATCCTAACACACTGGGATTTGTGCAGGATGTTAGTAATAATGGGAGGAAAGTACCTGCCCTGAGGGATACTGGAGCGTTCCACACTATGGTTGAGAGGAAGTACCTTAAGCCTGAGAAGATACTCCCTTGAACCAAGGATACAGGATTGGTAGCCAGAGGAGAGGGCATAGAGTACCCACCTGCCAGGGCTGACATTTCACTCAATGGCACGGTGGCCATGAGTAATATTGAGATAAGAGAAAAGCAAGGAACTGGATGTTTTTGGGGCAATGATTTGATTGCTACTAGCTTAGTGCCAGGAACTGAGGCCTTTATGGCTTGGACAATGTCAGCTGTGTTGACCGAACACAGACTGCATCACTGTCTCAGAGTGAGGCTGGGATCATCTCTAATTTCCAGGGAGCAGTGCAATGTAGTTTGCAGGACAGGGCAGACTCTGGGAAGGAAGTGGCTGTGCAGACCAACACTTCTACTCCAAAGGGAGAGAAGGATGAGACTTCAGAAGTGGACCATTTGCTGGAGGTTGTTAGCTGCTGGAGGACCTACCTGCGAGGACTTCTGCAAGGCACAAGAGGAGTGCACTATGCTTGAGGGACTTTAGAAGGAAGCTCAAAAACAGGTCAGCAAAGGGATGGTAGCGAGCCTCTATCTGGTCTATTCATAAAAATTGTGGTGGAGGGCAGCGCAGCAAGTCACCTTGCTGTGCTGACCTGTGTCACAGAAAAAGGACAGGAATGCGGCGTATTTATCCAATATGGCACATTGATGTCCTCTTTCCTTGCGCTGGTGCTGTTTTGGCGGTCTAGCACCAACGCAGGCCCCTTTGTACCATGAGGCGCCTTCCTGCACAAAAACAATTATGAGAGGCCTTTTTCTCTTTGTATGTGTGCTACAGCATGCGGCACATTATTAGCAGCACTTCCTTTCTTCTTAATCCGGACAGCCGTTGTTAAAAAAATAGCTATATTAAGAATTTCCCATGTATTATTTAACATTTGCAAATAAATGAAAGCCGGTCTTGCATGAGTAAAACCTTTGCCTTTTAAAATCGGCATTATAAAATGATTATGGATATGCAAAAAATGTTCACAAGATGCAGAGAATCCTGAGTAGAGAAATTGGCAAAGGTACATACATTTAAATCCAGCTTTTTCCATCCCTTTGGCTCGGCAAAAAGCAAATGTAGTTGGTTTAACCTAAATTGAACCAACAGGAAGCGATGGTGCTGGTTAGACACAATGGTTAAGTATGGCTCAATCATTAATGATGTACATATCAGCTGATGAGCCCGAACAGACGGTTTGCTTAACTCATTCTGCTCTCTATCACTTTGAGATACCTGAACATACATATTTTTAACCCACAATTTGTCGGCTTTTAACAATTTATCCGGGGAACCAAAAAGCTCAGGTCTGCCTAAATAAGCTGCAGTCCTTTTGACATAATTTAGCCATGAGATGCTACTTGCCAAGTCAAGAGTTAAACAGTCACGAATGATGACACGGTTCATCTCCAGCTCCGGATTTGTCCAAATACTTATCCTTTTGAGCAGAGGAGCCATTCCCATAGGGTCTGTTATATAACCTATGCCCATTTCTTGATAAATAATATAGGTGGATGTCGATGACGTTACGGCTACCACATTTCTTAGAAATTTATTTTCCACTATTTGCACGTTCTCGGCGTTTCTGTAGCCCCAAAGTTCTGAACCATAGCTCGCAATGGCCAGACATTTAGCCCTGTAGATATTTAACATAGCTTGTATGGGTTTAGAGCCCAATCTGTGAGCAAAATCTAAAACAGCAACAGTTGATCTTGCCATTAGATTTCTTTTGACCTGCATTTGTGGGATACAGGAACCCCTTTCGACAAATAACACTCCCAAATATGAGAATGACGTTACCCATGTGAGATTGTTTTCCTCACAATAGTGACTTTTACATTTCTTTGGCTTGGCCCCATGATCATAATGTGGGACTTAACGAAATTTACATCCAAGTCCACAGACTTCATGAATGAAGCAAAAGTGGTTAAAAGCTGATGTAGGCTTTTTGCCGTTCTAGCTAATAGAGCAGCGTCGTCTGCATATAGCAGGGCCGGAATTATTCTCTCTCCTATACGCTGGATATCAATACAAGCACCCAATAGAACGATTTCATGATTGTTAATATATAAAGTGAATAACAGGGGGGCCAAAATATAGCCCTTTCTCACTCCTTTAATTATACGGATGCTACGTGATAGGTTTCCTCTTTGATCGAATCGTACTGTGACTCCCAGATCTTGATGCAATGTTGTCTGAATCCCTAATGCTGATTTTTTGTCATAGGCAAACATGGATCATGGATGTGTGCCATGACATAAGACTGTCTCATGGTTTGTGGTCTTGTTGGACCGTGAGGGGCACCCAAAGTGCTACCTTCATATTGGTGGAGGGCTACTGCTTTCACCAGGAGTTAAACAGTGTAAGCTCAGTGGTGGCAGCATACTGTGTAGTGATCAGTATTAGTGAATAGATTTTTTTTTATTCTGTGTCACCAGATTGAGGGATACAGGCTCACTAACTTTCTTAAAAAGTTCAGCTGCTGTGTTTAACTCACCCCTGGTCTACATCAGGTTGGTGTTACAGTACATGTATGATGAAAACGTGTGCTGGGTGCATGTGTGCTAAGAAGGAATATAGTACACCTAGGATGAAGTGTAGTAGAGTGCACACATGGTAAATGTGTGTGTGCCTGCAGGATGTACTTTTAAAATACCTCTCTGACGCAGTACTGAGAGACTGCAGTATCGACCACTGTGTGCAGACTGAGTGTGTGTAAGTCATGTGTAAATGCTGGTGGTAGCATAATGCAAGAGGACAGCAGTACTAGCCAGTGAGTGTGCTGTGAATGTACCCTGAGTGCAGAAGTGCCTGCACTAGCACATTAGCACATACAATGTTTTATGTGTCTGCCTCTCATATTTTTTCTCTGCGGAGATCTCCACCCTAAGTCAGAAGCCTCTACACATATAGGTGCATATTTTAGTAGTAAACTTTGAGGGCAGAGATACATGGCTGGAAAATAAAAAATACCATTACTAAAGAGGAGATGTTAAGGGAGAAGTATGGAGGGGTTAAGAGAGGATTGGGGAGTGGTTTAATGAGGGACATCTGCCCATCAACAAAAGACTAAGTCCATTGCTATTCACAAACTGCACTTCTAAAGTTAACACAACCACAGTAGGACATAAAACAGTATAACATTTCTCCAACTCCAAAGAAAGTCCAGGACCACATGTGGCCAACCACTGGTACTGCAGTACCGTCCTATTAAAAGTCCTATGCAAATTAATGGATTTAGGAACTTAAAAATAAAACAACATATAAAATAATGTTTAAACATTTTTTTTATTTAAATATTTCTAAAAATAAATAATTATCTAATGTTAAAAAAATAGAAAAATAGTATATATTTTTATTTAATTGTAAAATATATTGTTAATTAATAATTATATTACTTTTATAAGTATATACACTACATTTATTCATTAAAAATATTACTTTGGTTGGGAATTTATATTTTATTTTAAACTTGGGAAACAATGTTTTTAATGTAATGTAATTTACTATATTTACATTAATTAAATATGTATTTCAAAATGTATTCGTCAGTGCTGTCACATTTTTTCTTAGCTCTAAATTTACAATAAATCTATAACATTATTTAAACATTCAACATTAAAATATTTCAACACACTTCTAACACCATTAATTAAACTTTTTTCTGTTCTTTGTACTTTACCATAGGGAGATCTCCAGCCAAGTGGCAGATATCAGTTGGCAAGTTATAAATGATTAGGAACTGCCTTTATTTAGCTAGTCCTAGAAGTAGGTAACAAATCCAGTTCTCATTTACTGTCACCTGGCATCTACAAGAAGAACTCCTCAGTGAGAAATCTGGTGTCAGGACCAAGAGCTGAACGTGTAGTTGGGAAGACTGGGATACCATCTGCTAGCTTAGGCAGAAGCAGGAGAATCAGAAAAGACTCTGGCTGCTATGTTGACACACACCAAGCACCCCTCTGGAGAAACTCTGTGTAGACTGGAAGCTGTGAAATGTGCCTTTCTGCACAAGACACCTGTCTCCTTATCCAGTTCTTCTGACCTAATCTAAGGCAAAGAGGTAGACTGGAGCTTGTTTGTGCTGTGCTTCAAAATGAGAAGAAGCCTTGAGTAGCCACTTCTGTGTCACAACCATTGTGAAAGGAGAAGTATGAAATCAAATAATTAGAAAAAGTCTTATGAAATTATTGTTTAGTATTTGCAACGAAATAGAAAGGGGAAAGTGCGATTTCCCTTTATGGGTGTTTAGGAATCCTTGGAAATCCAATGCTTAATAGTACAAAAAGTAAAATAAAAAGAATCAGCTTCTGTCCCGGGCCAGCTTTAGGGTAGTGTAAGCGGTACAACTACACCCAGCATCAAGCTCGGAAGGTGGTGATTTTTTAAATAATGTATATTTTTAAATAAAGCAACTGCAGAGTTCTCTGCTTGTCCTGCAATTTCCAGACAATAACAATTTTCCAGATAACGCAGGTGATTAATTTACTTGCTGGAGAGGGAGAGTGTTTAGTCTAGTGGCGGTTTTGACTTCTAAAGTAGCTCAGAGGGTTAATATGTCTGCTGCAAAGAATGTGTGTAGGAGAGTAGGATCTGCTTACTATGGTTACCCCTACTTTTTGCTGGTGCTTCACTATTTTTTTACTTTAGTCTGGCTGGGGCCCTGCTATCCAGGACCCCAGCCTAGCTGCTTCCTCTCTAAATTGATTGCATGTACTTTAGGTCCACTCCAGATTGGTTACTGGGTTACCTTTGTGAGTCCCTAGTATATGGTACCTTTGGTACTAAGGACATAGGTACCACAGAGGCCTACCAGTGGCTGAAGCATGTATTATGCCACCCATGGGAAGCCTTCCAAAATGGTCACTACTATGGCAGGCCTTATCAATCCTGAAGGCAGAGTACTTGGTTTTGTGTGAGAGGGTGCCCATGCATAAGCAGGACCCCTCTGCAGCATTCACAATCTATTCTCTGATGCTGCTCTGTGATGCAGCCAGACTATATACTCCTAAGTGCATTATAACCTCGCGGTAAATGCTAACTTAGGAATGGCTGCATGGATAAATGTCATGTTTGGTGTCAAACACTTTGAACGCCCCCCCCCCCCAGGGGTAGAATTCCACTGTTCTAGTGGTAGAACACATGTACACACTAACCTAACCAGTGGACAATAGGTTTCCTGTCACACGGAGGTGTAACCACCACCCAGACAGGCTTTAGTGTATTGGGGCTGGGTGGGTGTATTTATAGAATGCTTTTTAGACAGTGCTGGGGGCACACTTGGTGTCCCTATGCATACCCCGGTTCAAACCGGTTGCAGGGGTGCTCAACCCCTGCTCTGGTGCGAAACTGGACAAAGGGAAAGGAGTGTAACCACCCCCCTCCCTGGATCCTCCCAAAGGTGGGTCCCTAGAGTATGTCAAACCCCCTAACTTAGTTCAAGTATGGGAAACCAGTCCTTAGGACTTGAGATTACACCTGTACGAAACTCTGCAACATAAATCCTGGAATTTTGACATTCTATTTCGACTAGAAGACAGAAGAATCTCCCTTGGGGTCAAGTAGTGACTCCCCTATTCAAACAGGAACCAACAAAGCAATTGCCGGTCTGCAACTTTGACGCTCTCACCGGATCCCTAAGTACCTGCAGCCCAGGAAGAGGATTTCCAGACTTCTCTAAGGCCGGCACAAGTCCCCAGCAAAGCTGAGAGCCACAGCCCGAATGAGTGACGTGGAACCGGAACTCCTGACACCGTACACATTTGCTAAGTGAATTGACTTGCTGGAGAGGGAGAGTGTTTAGTCTAGTGGCGGTTTTGACTTATAAAGTAGCAGAGAGGGTTAATATGTCTGCTGCAAATACCGTGTACCATGCAGATTACATAATTATATTTTATGTAGTGAGCACAGTGGGTTACTATTTTTGCCACAGATATCCTCCTGTTACTTGCAGTTCTTAAGTTACAATCGTAGCATAGTAAGTATGAGCTGTCGTGAAAGAGATGTATGCAATCTTCAAGGTATGGGTTAGAATGTTGGCTGATATTTATGAAAAAGTGGAACAGCCCAGCAATGTCACCTTGCTGCGCTGCATCACTGGGAAAGGGTGGGTATGCATTGTATAGAAAACAATACAGCATATTCATGTCCTTTCCTCTGCACTGATGCACATATGGCTGACTAGCACCAACGCAGGCACCCTTGCGCCATGTGGTGCAAGGGTGCCTGTACTGCATGCAGGATTGTTTTGTGCAAGACAGGGCACCTCCCTGCACTAAAACAATCCTGAGAGGCCTTTTCTCTCTCTATGTGAGCTGCAGAATGCAGCAGACATAGAAAGGGTGACAAATGAGAAGAAATAAAGATATTTCTACTTGTTACGCCTCTCCTGGGAAGGCATATCATTTTGGTGCATTTCCTGGTTTACCTGTTCTTGTAAATCTGGGAATGTGTGGAAATCCATTGATGGTTCATGGGAACACCGAAGCAATAGCCATGGAAACAGCTCCCTGGCGCAGAGTAATGCAACACAATAATTTGCTCTGCCTTACATTACTTAAGGTTTATGTGGCCATTCAGGGCCACGCTAGTTGGCCTTTCGTGGCTTCATAAATCTCATTTTTCATTTGCGCTGCTCTTGCACCATGTTGAGTGGTGGAAGAGCTATGCAAAGTGGCTCATAAATAAGCCCCATTATGTCTTCTTCCCTACTCTTTCATTATTATTCTAATGTTACTAAAAAGGGGGTCAATTGGGTAGATATAAACCCTTATTAGTAAAGCCAACACCAACCAAAGCGTTTCTTTTTGAATCCTGAATGTTTGCTTCTCCAGACCAAACACTCCTAAAATATATAGCCTCCTATACTTTGACTTATGTAATATTTCCTGCACACCCATTTACACACTTATGATTTATTGTTTTTGTATAATGTATGGTTGATGTGAAATGTTCTGACACCCTACCTTGGTATGAATAGCGCCATAAAACAAATGAAATACATGTAAGAAAGAGACTTTAGTGAGATGATGGCCACCATTAGAGGGTAGTAGTGAGAGAATCCATGATGAAGGGGTCATGGAGGGGCCAACATCACAAATTGTGACACTGGATGCCATGAGCAGTAAAGCCGACCCTGCTTGTGCTCACAAAGCTCCCTCTAGCTGTCTAAGTGTTGAGGTTATGTGGTCAGACCGGGTTGCTGTAGTCTAAGTCTGTGAACCAGAAGTAGAGGCATAATGGGAAATATACACTATTAGTAGCCAATCTGAGAGAGGAAGACACCTGCACCCGTATTCATTGGTATTTTAAAAAACTAATTTCAGGGAACCAAAAGGTCTAGGCGAAAGACTAAGAGTAGGTGCAAACCTTAAGTGTTTGTGATGTAAAAAGCAACACCCAAAAATGCAGAAGTGAAAAAATGTGGCCTCAGCCTGCAGCTGGAGCATAGGGACATCATGGAAACTGTAGGCTCACAACAGAGCTTGTCAGGAACTGCGGATATCAGCACCTACCTGTAAAGGAGTTAGCAGTCCAGTAGCTGGGGTGGGCGGAGCTAGGTGGGCAGAGGGGAAGAGGTGGGGACAGGACAGGAAAGGGTTAGTCAGAGTAGGGACGGGGAACTGAGTAGACGTGTAATAAAGAGCTGAGCATACCTGAACCAGTGTCCGTGCATGATTGTCGTGAGATGCGACAACTGGTGACGAGGGTGGGATCCAGCAGCAAACCCACCAGAATGAGCCCCGTCCCGCAGCGTCGAGCGTTCCGAGCTCCGCTGCGACAGTGATCCTGCGGCGCCAAAAGAGAAGCCCCCAGGAGTGACCCGACGACCCTCGAAGGCGGAGAAACGTTGAGGAAAGAAGAAAGAGCGCCGAGTGAGAGCGCCAGAGAAAGGGAGCCGGTCGCGCTGGACGCGCGAGATCCATGGGCGCGAAGACCCGACAGAACTGTAAGTGAAAGTCGGGAGCCCACTCCGACGTTGCCCCTCACTCTCCCAAGGCACCGCACCGGCGAGAGAAGCGCCACACAAGTGAGCGGCGGAGCGCCCCAGCCAGCCCTGACACCGTTGTCATCTGTGAGTCCTGCAGCCCTGGGTGCGTGTGTCTGGAGCGAGGGAAAGAACCTCGTGTACTGCAGAGGGGGCGGCCATCTTAAGGTCAGGCAACGTGGAAGACAGACCTTACGTGAATGGGTGGCGGCCATCTTTGAGTCAGGCAAGAACCAAAGACAAGTACTTATAGTGAAATTTTCCGGCTGTGACAGAGAACCCTGCGGATCCAAAGAAGCCTACACTGGCAGCAAGAAACGAACAAGCACTGATAGCTACAAGAGAATAACCCTTGAAAACGCACGCCAGTCACTGAAGCAAAAATCGGACACAGGCACTAAAAACTCGCCGCCAGGATGTCTAACCCTCCCGCGCAAAAGGAAGTCAAGGGAGGCACACACCTGCGAGCCCCTGAGCCACTGTCAGTCACAACAGGTAGCAGCATGGGCCTAAAATGGCAAGAATGGCTAGAGGACTTTGAGGACTACATTGAAGGGTCCAAAATAGAACCAGACAAAGACAAGATAATAGCCCTTCGCAATCTAGGAGGGCGTGAGATAAGCAAGATCGTACGAGAGATCCCAGCTGTGGACGGTGACACCTATGCTAAAGTGAGAGACGTCCTGAATAACCGTTTTCTACATAAAAGAAACGTCGACTACGAGCGACACAAATTCCACCAGCAGCGCCAAGGAAAAGAGGAACCACTGAGCTCCTTCATACATCGACTACGACGGCAGTCCCAATATTGTGAGTTCACAAACTTCTCGCCTGATGCAGCCATCAAATCTCAAATAATCACTGGGTGTCACTCGGAATCGCTGAGACGGCGGTTGCTAAGAAAACCACAGGAACTAGCAGACATCGAAGAGAACTCCCGGCTATACGACCAAGCGGAAGAAAATGCGGCAGAAATCGAAACCGGACCCAGCACCAGTCACGAACGCGCCAACCGTGTTACTGAACGACGGCATGGATGACAGGATCGGCGTGATAGCGGAGGACGTCACCCGCGAGATAGGTCACGGCGCTCCAGATTCTCGCCCAGGCGTCGCCCGGACTACAAGAGGAAAGACTCTGAGAGGAGGGATCGACGACCCGAACGCACGAGGCGATGTTTCAGGTGCGGATACGACTACCCTCACATCGACTCCTGCCCTGCCATGGGCCAACGATGCAGAAAATGTGGGCGGTCCAACCACTTTGAAGCCATGTGTGGGGACTACCACAAAGAAAGACGCAGCGATAATGACAGACGCGACCCTCAAGATCGGAGGCCAGTCGTCATCACATCAGAGCGGTTCAGGAAGAGCCCCCTAGATCTCCCGCGTCTTCACACTCCAGCCACGACTCTCGACGCTCCAGATGGGACCGTCGTTCTCCGTCAAGGGAATCAAGATCGTCCTCGTCCAGGCGGTCATCATACACCGTTGAATACGTCAACTTTGCTGACAACGATCAGTTGAAACGTTATCCACGTCTCGACATCAAAGTGGGCAACCACGCTGCCAAGTTTGTGATGGACAGTGGAGCGTCGCTCAACTACATATCAGTTGCAGAACATGACCGCATGGACCCTAAACCACGTTTGCGTTTCGCGCCTGTCCGTGTCTACACCTGGATGGCGAAGAAACCACTCCAATGTTTAGGCAAGTTTGACACCACCCTTACGTATGGTGACGTCTCCATCCCAGCAGTCATCCACGTCATTAAAGGGCCTGAAGCCGACTGTCTGTTGAGCCTTCCCACCGCTGAGCGCCTTCGGTTGGTGCACATCCTCTTCAACGTCAATGACAGCTCGGACTGCGCTGAGAAATTCCCGTCACTGTTCCAAGGATTGGGAAAATTGAAAGGCCGGCAAATCCATCTGCACATCAACGAGCAAATCAAACCGGTGGCTCAACACCCGCGACGGGTGCCATTTCACTTGCAATCTGCGGTTGAGAGTGAACTGCAGGAACATTTGGACGCTGACATCATTGAACGCACTGAGGGCCCCACTCCCTGGGTGTCCCCGGTGGTTATCGTCCCCAAGAAAGGGACCCACAACAAGGTCCGTCTCTGTGTAGACATGCGCCTACCGAACACGGCCATTGAACGGGAGAGACACCCCGGCCCACTCCTGAGCGACATGATCACAGCGCTCAACGGGGCAACAGTATTTTCTAAACTGGACCTGAACAAGGGCTACCATCAGCTCGAACTAGATGACAGTTCTCGTTCCATCACGACATTTGCCACACACCTTGGTCTATTCCGTTACAAACGGCTCAGCTTTGGCGTTTCATCAGCCGCTGAAATCTTCCAGGAGGCCATACGACTCGTCATCCACCACGTACCAAACGCCATTAATTACAGTGATGATATCTTGGTCTACGGATCGGACGCGAGAGAGCATGACACCGCTCTTGATCGTGTCTGCCACGCCCTGATGGAAGCCGGTCTGACCCTCAACAGGGAAAAATGTGAATTTCATCAGTCGACCCTGAAATTCTTTGGACACATCTTCTCGGCTAATGGCATGAAACCGGACCCGGACAAGATCGCCACGCTCAATAACACCAAGAGTCCGGCTGACGTCAACGACCTACGTTCCTTCCTCGGAATGGCGAGTTACTGCACCCGCTACATTCGTGATTAGGCCACTGTAAGTCATCCACTGAGGCTCCTCACGAAAGCTGGCACGAAATTCATATGGACCCCGGAGTGTGAACGTGCTTTCAAGACCATCAAACGCGCTGTGGAATCGGCTGAGTGCCTCCCCTATTTCAACCCCAAGAGGAAAACAGAAATCACTGTGGACGCAAGCCCCGTGGGCTTAGGCGCCATCTTGGCACAGTACGACAATGAGTCGGATCAGAGGAGAATCATCGCCTATGCCAGTCGGAGCCTCACCGACCCTGAGAAACGGTACTCCCAACCAGAGAAAGAGAGCCTGGCTGTTGTGTGGGCGTGCGAACATTTCCACATCTTCATATACGGGAAACACTTCACACTCATAACCGATCACCTGGCACTTATCACGATCTATGGGAATCCCAAGTGCAAGATGCCCCCCAGGATCAAAAGATGGGGCTTACGGCTGCAAGAGTACACGTTCTCAATCATCCACAAACCGGGGAAGGCTGAGAATCCAGCTGACTATATGTCCCCCCACCCCCGAGACTCCTCAGAGACTGCACCCTCCATCGCGGAAGAATACATTCACTTTGTGACTAGTCATGCTCGTCCACCAGCCATCCCCATGCACGCTATTCGGGAAGCGACCAATCAAGACACCATCCTACAAACAGTAATGAAGCGTACACAAACCAACAGATGGAGATACCACCCGCAGGAGGAAGAGGAAGACCCCGCTGTCAAGAAAGAACTCCAAGCCTTCCGACATGTCTCTGACGAACTCTCTGTAACCGGTGACGACCTACTCCTCAGAGATCACAGACTAGTCATCCCAGCGGCACTGAGGCAAGGAGTAATCGACCTGGCCCACGAAGGCCATCGAGGGGTCGTGTCCACCAAAAGAGCTCTGAGAGAACGTGTCTGGTTCCCAGCCCTCGACCAGCTGGTTGAAGACACATTGAAAGACTGCCACCTCTGCCAACTGACCAGCCACAGTAATCCACCCGCACCTCTACAGATGACCCCATTGCCTGATGGGGTATGGCAAGAAGTTGCCATGGACTTTTATGGCCCCCTGCAATCAGGGAAGTACGTAGTCGTCATCATGGACGAATACTCCAGATTCCCAGTGGCCCAGTTTATATCATCCACCAGTGCCGCCTGCACCCTCAAGGTACTTGAAGAAACTTTCGCGACATGGGGCGACCCAAGGTCATCAAGACGGACAACGGGCCCCCATTCAATAGTTATGAATTCAGCGACTTTGCGAAACACATGGACTTTCAACACCGCAAAGTCACACCACTCTGGCCCCAAGCCAACGGCACTGTGGAAAGATTCATGTCCACCATTAAGAGAACATTCCAGCAAGCCACGGCCGAGAAGAAAGATCTACAGTCAGCGCTGAACGAGATCCTCAGTGCCTACAGAACCACTCCCCACTCCACAACGGGCCAATGCCCTGCGACCCTCATGCTCGGGAGGACAATGAGAAATCGGATCCCCACATGGGATGGAGCACTGAGGAAGCCTCTTTCGGATCAACAACACAGAGACATGGCCGCAACAGATCAGCGCCACAAAGACAAAATGAAAGAGTATGCGGATCACAAACGCAGAGCCCGGTCCCCCTCCCTGAGGGAAGGTGACAGAGTCCTTGTCAGACAGGAACAGCGCCAAAAGACTGATTGTCGTTTCAAGGATGAGCCTCTAACAATTACCCAACAAAAGGGCACTATGGTGACCGCGGAATCAGAGAACCGGCGAGTCACCCGCAACGCTTCTCATTTCAAGAAGTACTCTCCTGAAGACCATGAAAATATAACTGTGATCCCCACATCTGAAGGCCGAGACAATCCTGAATCTGTCGCACCCGACACCGGACATTCATCAGTAAAGGAACCCTCAACTGAAGGCGCCGTGTCCACACCAGCGAGACCCCGCAGTCACGTGCAGCCTCCCAAGAGACTGATCACAGAGATGGACTAATCTTTATTTTCACTTGTTGCTTTATTAAGAAAGGGGGAGATGTAAAGGAGTTAGCAGTCCAGTAGCTGGGGTGGGCGGAGCTAGGTGGGCAGAGGGGAAGAGGTGGGGACAGGACAGGAAAGGGTTAGTCAGAGTAGGGACGGGGAACTGAGTAGACGTGTAATAAAGAGCTGAGCATACCTGAACCAGTGTCCGTGCATGATTGTCGTGAGATGCGACACTACCCAGCGTGAAGCAAACAAACAACTACATATCCCATGAATCTCTCCGCTGGAGGCTCATGGGATAAATGCGGAAGACGAACCGAGAATTACGTGCGTAATTCTAAGTTCCGGATGCTCCCTGTTCCAGTGGGGAGAAGTTGCCCTGGAATTCGTCGGTGGGGGAAAACGTTCCCATTCTGAACTATGTCGGTGCTTTGGGAGGCAGTACAACCGTGTGCAGTTGAGCATCCTGTCTTTCCTGAGGTAAAGAAAGAAGCTAGTTCCCTAAGGCGCCTTCCGGTGTTCATAGTTGAACACCGGACCGGTGCTCTACTCAGACTCTCCTTGGGCAGCCTGCTTGGCTGCGTGGATTTGGGACAGCCGCTTTTTCTTTGGTTTCCTGCGAGGGTTTGCAGAATCTAAAGCGGCTTTTCTTTTAAAGTGGCCCATTTTTCCAGAGTGGATTGCTCTAATCTTCCTTGGTGTTTCACGGAGAGAGTGCGTCCCATTGAAGCCTTCCACTTTGAAGCAAGAGTAGAGAGGTTTATTTCATTTATTAGTTCCAGGGTTCATGGGGGTGTGTTTTAACATCCTGCAGGGGTTATTGGGAATGCAAGACAATCCATAGTTTTCTTTATGGTATTTATGTGATCTGTTCTATTTTCCATTAATTTTCCTACCTTTGGATTGGCATTCAGAGTGAACGTGAAGATATGAATTTCTTTACGAGACTTGTTGCACATAAGGATTTCCTTTCTCTCCCTCTCTATAAGTCATATAGGAAATGGTCATCGACTTTATATGGAAGCTCTTTTACTTATTCATTCAGTTATGTTATATGAGGCATGTATGATGATGCGCTAGATTTGTGCATACCAATGTTGAGAGTGGCAGAAAAGAATTTCATGACTCATTCTGATTTCATGCTTGGCAGTTCGGGCTGGAATGTTCCCATGAGGCACAGGGTCAGACTGATTTGCATATAGCCATGTCTGAACTGGGGTGGCAGAGTGGGCTAAAGAACGGTGATGGATCAAACCCAGATCTTTTGACTGGGTGTGAGTGTTTGATTGGTTCAGATGCTCTGTCCATCACCACCCCCTTTTGCACCGCTTTGGCCGCCATAAGTGTGGCAGGGTATGCTCAGACGTGAGTCCCTTGCTCACTTTGCCACTGGATTCAAGCACGCTGGGCTGAAGACGGCTGGAATGCCAGAAACCGGTCCTCGGAAGCTTGTTTCCGGTCCAGGGAAGGCATGGCTTGGCAGTTCGGGCTGGAATGTTCCCATGAGGCACAGGGTCAGACTGGTTTGCATATAGCCATGTCTGAACTGGGGTGGCAGAGTGGGCTAAAGAACGGTGATGGATCAAACCCAGATCTTTTGACTGGGTGTGAGTGTTTAATTGGTTCAGATGCTCTGTCCATCACCACCCCCTTTTGCACCGCTTTGGCCGCCATAAGTGTGGCAGGGTATGCTCAGACGTGAGTCCCTTGCTCACTTTGCCACTGGATTCAAGCAAGCTGGGCTGAATACGGCTGGAATGCCAGAAACCGGTCTTCGGAAGCTTGTTTCCGGTCCAGGGAAGGCATGGCTTGGCAGTTCGGGCTGGAATGTTCCCATGAGGCACAGGGTCAGACTGATTTGCATATAGCCATGTCTGAACTGGGGTGGCAGAGTGGGCTAAAGAACGGTGATAGATCAAACCCAGATCTTTTGACTGGGTGTGAGTGTTTGATCGGTTCAGATGCTCTGTCCATCACCACCCCCTTTTGCACCTGCAGGTATCAGCAGGCACTAAGAATCCTTAAGAAAGCAGGACATAGACTGTGGAATTCTAGGAGATGTGGTCTTTCTGGGATTTTTAAGGTATACACATAAGTCAAAGCGACAATTAAATGATAGTAGTCTTGATGCAATGAGTTGATGTGTATTTTGTTCCTTTCAGATGGCAAATTCCCTGCTGCTCCTCTTCCCAATACCCTTTCCCTTGCTTGCTCTCCCTTCACTCTGTGTTTGAATATTCTCAGAGTTGAGGCTAACAGGAGGTGGACCCCTTTGTGCATCATACCGATTCCGGAGAGTGTTCGTTTGAGAATCAGGCCGATTCGACAGAGCTATTGGTAATAAGGAAAACAGGCCTCATCAAGTATAAGAACGGAAATGTCGATCCTTCCAATGTAACAGACAACAAGCAAGTTCTATGGTGTCCCTGTAGGCTGGCACAGAAGTTCTTATAATACTCGTATTGCCCTACAAAGATTCCTCAACCTAATGAAATGCTGAAACAGTAGAGTTGAAATAGTACACAGGAAATAATGTAATTCATTAGAGTGTACATTTTGTTTCACTTTTTTGGGAATATTTAAATTGTTAACATGTGCTTTCTTCAACCCTGGCCCTGGAATACATCCATTTTGTATTTGGACGCTTACACATAGCATTGTCACAATGTTTCTGAAATATTTCAAATTGACCTGTACACCAGAGCCTAAATTTACAAAGCGTCAGTTTTGAATCACTTCTTTAATGCAACCTGACAAAATATTCTGCTGGTATTTACAAACCAACACAAATCACAATTTGTGTTCATGTGCAATCCAAAGTAATGCAAGGCAGTGCTATGTGCTGTCTTGCGTTACTTTGCATCAAGAGGGCCTTCCACAGGTGGTGCATGTGTGTTCCGATGCAAGTACCCATAGTTTTGATGTAAAACCCTATCTAAAAAGAATTTTAGACTGATTTGTGTCAAAACCCTGCACCTTTCTAGAGGCGGTCGTAATGAGGAGGAATGTTTACATTTTTTCCTATTTGCATGTGTGCTGCAGCAGCACACATTCAAAGAGTAAAATGCCTTTACAACATATCTTTTGTGGAAAAAGGGAACCCTTCCTGCACTAAAAAGCTATCCTGTGTCCAAGATATCCTTGCACTGTGGTGCAAGAGTGCCTGCATTGGCACATGGCAGTCACAAGTACGCCAGCTTGGAGAGAGAGCGCAGAACGGTGCCACTTCCAAGTAGATATTGCACAGTTCTGCTCTGTCCTGTTCTCACAACATAGCACAGCAACTTTACTTGCTGCGCTGCCTTGCGCAACTCTTCCTAAATATGTTCCCCAGTGTAAAGGGCAAAGCAACATCCCCGGCAATTGTAGCCTAAAGATAGGAGATAGGTTGCACAGAGGCATTCACAACACGAGCAGACAGACAATGGCAAGCCCTCATCAAACCTACTAAAGAAGGCCAAAGGCATAGCTTGACATTCAGTATGGGCATGTCTCCTATTTTGTGAAGTAAAGCTGAAACACGAGCACAATAATACCATAGTCCAGCTTGTCATTAGTGATCCCAAAAAGGAACTGTCTCATTGAAAATAAAGAACATCGTGAGACATGGTTAACTGCTGCATCAAGGAGTAGAGACCTAACAGTAGGCAACACAGGAAGTACCAGATATGATCATTTAAAATAATGAAACAAGTGTCATAGAGAAAAGAATTTGAAGTTCAGCATAGTTGTCTAGAATTTTATCCAGGTTATTTGTTTTCAAATTGTATTATTTTTTACTTCGACCTGTACGTGTCCCTGCCATACAAATGTATCAGAAATTGTGAAAGGCATTGTTTTACATTAACCACAAAAATACTATAATTACCATAATGCAGAAATAGATATTTGAGGTTGATAAAAAAGCGCATACATGCTCAACGTGGTAGCGTTTGTGAAGTGCTTACTGGTAACTCTAGCTGCTGAAAGACAATGTAAATTGAAGTGGCATCTATATCAGCTGTCCTCAGCCAAGCAATAATGACCAATAGAGTAGCTGCTGCATGGACTATAGCCCATAACTGCTGGTCACACTAGACCTCGAGAGCAAGCATTCAACTGTCTGAGCTAACCAACAAGTAGCAGGACGTTAAACTATCACAAATACAGTCATTCATTGACAAAGTCACATATTTCAGGAGAACCAACCAGTAACTATCGCTATCACTTCTGGATACCCAGAACAAAAAAGGCTGTATGCCATAGGGATAAATAAGGGAAAAGCATTCATGTCACAATTAAATTATTAACTTCAACTGAATTCTACATTCGATCAATTATCTTTTCCTTTATCAATCAATCGGTCAATCAGAGGGCCGTGTAGAGCACGGATTGCCACCCCAGGGGGTCTCCAGGCACTGGTGTTCCATTAGCCTCAGTCAAAGGGTGGTGGCAGTCATGGAGCCAGGTCTCGAGCTGTTTCCTGAAGTCCTTCAAAGATGGAGAGGTATGTAAATGGGAGGGAGGCCGTTCCAGGACTTGGCGGAAAGGTAGGAGAAGGAGCAGGCTCCAAAGGGGATGCGAGGGACGTGGGTCAATGCGAGAGAGGAGCTCTGTCGTCGGTTTGTGGAATCTTAGGCGGCTATTGATGTAGGCCGGTCCGGACATGTGGAGGGCTCTGACGGAATGTGTAAGAAGTATGAAGATGCATCGTTCCTGTACAGACTGCCAGTGGAGGGCTCTGAAGTGGGTGGGGATGCTGCTTCTTAATTACATAAGTCTGTCTGTGCGTCCATAACATTCTATCATACTTATGGTTCAATGTCACAAAATAAACAGCACCAAAAGAAATGTACAACATACAAATACAAGCCACTGTCATGCGTACATTGGTGCAAATATCCGTAAACTATGGGAAATTGTATTGTTCATTTATTCATTTCACCTTGCTTCCTCATTACTGTAAGCACATTCAGGCCACTGAAATAAATGAAATAAAAATGCCTCGCACCATGAAAGAAATACAACATCAATTAATAAAGATAGAGTATAGTTTTATGAGTCCAAGATGAGTAATGTCCCTCAGGGATTCCAGAGATACAGATTTGTAAAAAAACTTACATTTTAATGCAACCACACACAAGTATTAGAAACTGTAACCTTTCTAAACTTTCGAAAAGTTTGTAAAAGTTAGTTTGGCTACTCTGGCCCTGATTTGACAACCAAATCCATCAGGAAGAAGGTCTGGGAGGCCAATGGTACAGATTTGGACAGTTACCTGGAATGGGCACCAGACTGTTTTTCAGTCCAATCCAAACTTTACAGCACAACCGCCATAGACGTCAATAGAATAGTCCTAATGCTGTGGATGCATGAGATGAAGATGCTCAAGGATGCTCTGGGTGTTGCGAGGTCGAAGGAGGTGCCTTTGCGGTTATTCCTCGGTCCACGGGTCAGGAGGGGTGACTTTGGAGACAGAGTTTGGAAACTCTTGAAGTCTTCTCTGAGACACTAAAAGGCCAACTGCAGCTGGACTACCAGCCTCCGTGGACAGTGGTCCCAGTGATATGCTTTGGTGGGGGTTGGTGTCTGTCTTGGGTGATCAACCTGGACTCAGATGGCACTCCCGGGTCCAGTTGACGTAGGTACAATGTTTTGGCCATCACGTATCGGTTTCTTGTGGTATCCAGCACCAGTCAGTGGTGATACTCCTGAAGTGGCTACTAACTTGCTGATAAGGGCTACTTCAGTTGTACTGAACCCAGTGCAGGTACCACCAGGGGGTCAGTCTACTGTTCCCTTGAGTCACTTTTTTGGTCTGGGGCACAATATTTCCCTGTTCGAAGAGCCACAGGCACAGTCATCTCTTCGCTAGCCCAAGGTAGAGCAGGTGCAGTCCAGGAGATGGTGTAGCATCATTATGTGCAGTCCAAGGGGAAAGCAGGGTAGTCCTTCTTCAGTCCTTGTTCCAGTCCCAATCTGATGTTCAGGGTGCCAGTGGTGCCATGTTTAATTTCAGAAAGTGACCTGGGGGCTGATGTGGTCAGTAACAAATGAGCCACCAGGCCTCCTTCCTCATGGTGACAACTTTCCGGCTATGTGTGGCATCTACCAATCCGAGAGGGCACTATTATGTCCCCTCTCGAGATGTTGGGACCCCTACTTCGATGCCAGGAGCTTGGTAGTCCACCCTAAAGGTATGGATACCTGTGGGCTACACTCCCATGGAAAAACTCGTATGGGCACTGGTCTTCCCAACTTGTCCCTGTCTCCAGTGTGTCAACCTGAACCAAGGGCTGTCCCTATGGCGTGTGAACGCCATTTGCCCCCTAAAGTCTTATTTGCCTTTGAAACTCATCTTTTGGACTAACACCCTGAGTGGCTTCCTGCGAAGTGTAGGTAACACCTCACCCAGTAGCAGGCTGCTATTGTTCTTAACCCTGGAAGTCTTTCACATGACTCCCCAGGATGGGCAGAATGCTGTATGTTGGCCAGTAACTGTGTGAGGCCACTGGACAAACTGGGTCACAGAGTGGCAACTTTCTAAAAGTTGCATTTCTTTATTAGTGACATAAAATTCGACCTGGAAATCAAGTAGGGTTTAATGTTACAAGTAATGTAATACCTTAGAGTAACCAGCTAGTTTGTCCCATTCATAAGGTAGCCGGGTTGAGGGGTCAACCGGTAACCCTGTGTTAGCCAATAGGTATACTAACCCTTCCACCACAGCTAATGACAATCTAGGAGGTTTTCTGTAAAGACAGAAATGAAAAGACAGGTGCTACCTAATAATATACACATCCCTGCCTTAGAGCTCAACAGGCCTACATAAGGTGAGACCTATATATATTGCTGAGAAAAGTGGGTGTTTGCCATGTATTTAAATGACAAAGTCAAACTAGCAGTGTTACCACTGCCCTTCCAATCTGCAGTGGTAGGCTGGGAGCCATTTTGTCCATTGTCACATACAGGGTAGCACAAGTGGTGCTGGAGCCCTGGGTGGAAGCTCTGCCTTACATACCCTAGGCACCGTATACTAGGGACGTATAAGTAAGAATGCCCTCGACAATTGGGTATAGCCAATTCGACATATACTTTGTTGTGGGCTAGAACATTGGCATTGAGGTCTGATTAGCAGGCCTCAGTACACTCCCAGAGTCAATAAAATAGCAGTGCATAAAATGTGGGGGCGATCATGCACCAAGAGGCATTTCCGTTCAACCTGTCAGTTACCAGTACTTGCAGTGCTCAATTTGTAAAAATCATAAATGACAGGGTCCTCATCAGGAGGCTACTGCAGGTTGCACTACCCATTGCCTCTGTAAGCGCTGACAATGACAGTACTAATGCAACTAACTACCACATTCCTATAGGTGTGACTATTCAGATTATTTGAGTCCCCCAAAGCTATCAGAATAGCTTTGGCAACAGGTGGTTTTGGTCCTTTTAATGTGTATTGAATTAATAAATGACTGTTGATGTGCTCAGTTCTGAATTAGACAGACAGCACCACCATGTGCCAGACTGTCATGAGTGCCGGTGTTGACAATTAAGTGCAGGTTTCGAGCACCGGAAGCCGCCAGTTAAAATTAAGCTGTGTGAAATTGACAAATCTAAGCAGCAGCACCTCTGTCCAAAGCTCAATAGTGGGATTGAATCCTAATCAAATGTGCAGTTAACTGTGAGTAAATGGATAAGACTCCCTTGCGGGTTGTGCTCCAAGTGGGCCTATGATCAAGGCTGTCCTATCATCTATGGGTCTAGAGGAAATATACCACATCTACAAGATTAACAAGGCATCCGGACAAGGGTGAACAACAGCTTAATGACATATATAAAAACTGACATTTTTAGTAATTAGGAGGGTTATTACAGCATTCTGAAATTTAGAATATAGATATTTAGGGTGCACAGTCTAAGGGGCCGATTAGGATGTCTGGCGGATCGCCACCGCCATGCAGACGGTGGCGATCCACCAGACATCCTTACCCGCCCGCCACCCATTTCCCCCGCCATATTACTATGGCGGGGGAACCAGGGCGGACGGAAAGACCGTCCGCCGCTTTTCCGCTATTGCGACCAGGGCGGAAAAGGTTTAATATGGTGGCGGTGTCTATCAGACACCGCCAGCCATATTAGCATGGGCCAAAACAGATGCCTTTCCGTGGCGGCAATGCCGCCACGGAAAGGCAGGCGGTCTTCACTTCGGGAGGCCCCTGCGGGCCCCCAAGGTGAAGGCGAGGTGGGGGGTGCACATGGGGGGTACCTGTGGTACACCCCTTCATTTGCATACGCAATGCGGCAGGCACCGCTCGGTGACTGCCGCTTTGTGTATGCAAATGCATACAAGCATTTTTAGCATTGTGGCGGGTGGTGCTGAGAGCACCGCCCGCCACAATGTTAAAAATGCTGGATGCGCCCACCACTGTGGCGGGCGCATCCTAATACCCCCAAGGGACCCCCGCCCTTATGGTGGGTGGTCCCATTATCCGATAGGATGGCGGGCTGACTAAGTCCGCCCGTGACCCCCATAATATCGATTCCGAAATATCGACCTACAGTAATATCGAGTTGAAAATATCGAAGGTGAAGAATATCGAGGTCAAGAATATCGTTGGACAGAATATCGACCCTAAGGTAAGTAATATCACATTTTTTAATATCGATGTAAGTAATATCAAAGTTAGTAATATCGATATCAAATATATCGATGTTACTAATTTCGATGTTACTAATATCGATATTTGTTTATTGTTATGTATTTAATTTTTTATTTTATATGTATGTGTTATCTGTTTCTTGTTAAATATTTCATTTGTTTTAAATTATGTGTACAATTTTTTATATATTAATAATGTAATTTTTAAGTTAATGGTATGTTTTAGTACTGGAGCGGGTTGTGGGTTTATAGGGGAATAGGGTGGGAAGTAATTTAATTATAGTAAATTAATTATTAATTTTTAAAAATTGTAAATTAATTTTTATTAATTTTTGCACTTACTTTTTTTATTGGTACTGATAATTGTTTTATTTTTAATTAATTATTAATTGGTAATTAATATTTGGATTGGTAATTAATGTTTTTAATTGGTAATTAATGTTTGTAATTGGTAATTACATTTTTTAATTGGCAATTCATTTTATTAATTGGTAATTATTGTTTCATAAAACATATTTTTTGGTTTACATTTTTTTATTGTTTACTATTTTGTAATTGTTGATCAATTTTCAATTATTATTATGTTTTTTGTTTTGGAAAATATTTTAGTGTTCAATATTTATTATTTGGTAACTAATATTTATTAATTAATATTTATTGGTATTTATTGTTAATTTATTGTTAATTAATTATTCAATAGTAATTATGTTTTTAATAATTATTAATGGGTATTTGCAAATGATGTAGAGTTATTTAAAAATTAAATTATTAATTATTTTATTTACAACAATCATTTATAAGTACGTTCTATTTAACTTCTACGCTATCCAACGCTTTCCCTACTGTTGCACTCTCTGGAGTTGGAATAGTAATTTTTACCCCTATGCTATCCAACGCTTTCCCTACTGTTGCACTCTCTGGAGTGAGAATAGTAATTTTTACCCCTACGCTATCCAATGTTTTCCCTACGGTTCCACTCTCTGGAGTTAGAATAGTAATTTTTACCCCTAGGCTATCCAACGCTTTCCCTACTGTTGCACTCTCTATAGGTGGAATAGTAATTCTACCCCTACGCTATCCAACGCTTTCCCTACTGTTGCACTCTCTGGAGTGGGAATAGTAATTCTACCCCTACCCTATCCAATGCTTTCCCTACTGTTGCACTCTCTGGCTTGGGAATAGTAATTTTTACCCCTACGCCATCCAACGCTTTCCCTACTGTGGCACTCTCTGGATTGGGAATAGTAATTTTTACCCCTATGCTATCCAACGCTTTCCCTACTGTTGCACTCTCTGGAGTGGGAATAGTAATTTTTACCCCTACGCTATCCAACGTTTTCCCTACTGTTGCACTATCTGGAGTTGCAATAGTAATTTTTACCCCTATGCTATCCAACGCTTTCCCTACTGTTGCACTCTCTGGAGTGGGAATAGTAATTTTTACCACTACACTATCCAACGCTTTTCCTACTGTTGCACTCTCTAGAGTTGGAATAGTAATTTTTACCCCTACGCTATCCAACGTTTTCCCTACTGTTGCACTATCTGGAGTTGCAATAGTAATTTTTACCCCTATGCTATCCAACGCTTTCCCTACTGTTGCACTTTTTGGAGTTGGAATAGTAATTTTTACCCCTACGCTATCCAACGCTTTCCCTACAGTTGCACTCTCTGGAGATGGAATAGTAATTTTTACCCCTACGCTATCCAACGTGTTCCCTACTGTTGCACTCTCTGGAGTTGGAATAGTAATTTTTACCCCTACACTATCCAATGGTTTCTCTAATGTTGCGCTCTCTGGAGTGGGAATGGTAATTTTAATTTCTATGCTATCCAACGTTTTTATTACTGTATTTCTTTAACTTATGGATTTTGAATAGTATTTTTATTTATTTAGCTATTTAATATTTTTTTGTATAATTTTAGATAATGTAGTATATAATTAATTTTAAAAATATTAAAAGTATATTTAATTTTTTTTATTTATTAAACATAATTATTTACTTTTTATTTATGTTTTGTTTTATGTTTGTAAATGTATTTGTAATTTATAATATTTTTATTAATGTATACATTATTAAAATAATTATTAAAGCTTATTGTTAAGCAAGTATATATTATATATTTTCTGTATATGTTTAATTAATGTATTATTATTATTATATATGTATTATTTAGTCATTTTAAACATTATTAGATATTTTTAACTATGTTTATTTTATTTATCAGTGTTATTTACTTTATTTTACATTTATATTTTTACAGGAAAAAGAGGATATTTTTAACATCGATATTTTTTTTCTCGATATTTTTGTACTTACCATTTTGTAGATAGAAGGTCGATATTCTTGCCTTCGATATTTCAGCATCGATATTTCTGTAGGTCGATATTTTCTAGGTCGATATTTTGTCAGTGATTCGATATTTAGAAGTGAACAAACAAAACAGAACTACAAAATTACATGAACTTGCAGCCTTCCGCACACAGTCAAGCTCCTTATGCATGATATGGGAAGGGCCTGTCTTGCGATGACTTGCCTCCTGTACACTCAATTGTACAGCAAAGGCCTGATCACTTTTAAATATGAAACCTAAATATAAGTGCAAAGATATTTGATTAGAGGGTATATCACTGTTTTATACTATTAAATATTGAACAAAATCTTTCTAAGGGACCACAGTATTGGGATCATCCATTATCAGCAGTGCATCAACCAGTATTCACAGCAGCATTGCAGCATAATGCCACTACATCCTGGGAGTAATAGCCAAGTAGCACATTTTATGGCCAACTGATTAAAATCCCAGATAACACCTCTTAAATAGGGTCAGACTAATTCCCACACTCTGAAGAGTATTGAAAACATTAGGATAGAGAGACCATGAACCACAACAACCCAAACCACTACAAAACCAACTAAAATGGATTATTACCCCGGAAGATCAGATGAAAAGAGTTGGTGGAGGAAACTCCCTTTTTGTTTAACACAAAGACACAAACATGTGGCCTTGCATAATCTAAAGGGGTGCAGCTCAAAAACACTGAGAGAAATAAATTGAGGACCCCGCACATTGACTGCTGCACATTGAGGAAACCATAAAATTGATAAAACCACGACCCCAAGAAATTAGAAATCTTAATAAATGAGAATGGAGGGTCTTAGGAGGGGGCGGGGGGGTATTGCCAGACCCTGCTTCCCTGGATACAGGTGGAAATAAAGTAAACTGATTAATCGAAGACTTTGTAGTGTGATCTTTAGCCTTTGGGGAAGGGTTTTATGGATTTCATTGTGTGAAAATCTATACACCTGAGTATAGTCTCTCAATCCATATGATATATTGCCTCACTAACTACATTTTTTAATTTCATAGTGTCTCACTAACTACCAATTACCATTTTAATGGCCTGTTTTATGTATAAACCTCTTATCCCCAACACTTTTCGGTGTGTACAAATAGACATAATGATATGACCTATCTGGTGCACTCTAAGAGAAAAATGCAAGCACAAATTGTGCACTACCATAAAAAATGACCATTGCTGCCACATGATTCCGTAGAGCCTACACACGATGGGCCGGATTCACAAATGTAAAGTGATACAAAAGTTTAAATTCACAACTTTTGGTATTCACAAAAGGCATTTACTATTCGTAAATGCCCTTTGTATTTACCAAAAGTTTAACTTTACGATGTTCGGTATTCACAAAGGGCATTTACGAGTAGCAAATGCTCTGTGAATACCTAAAGTCGTAACGTTAAACTTCCGTCTCACTTTACCTTTGTGAATTGGCCCTATGCTTCTGAGCAAGCTCTTTAGCAATATGTGTTTGTAACGTCACCCTGGTTCAACACAGGTCACTAATACATCAATCGCAGTAACCAGGGACAATGCCTTATAACCTTGTCGCAAGCATACGGAAGGAAGAATACCTTGATCAGTACTTGTCCCAAGGATTATTTCCTGCTTTTCAACCAATGGGTCAGTTTGGCTGTGTTAAGTTATGTGCAGCAAGATTTACAGATGTCAGTGGTTGTAAGAATGAATGCCAAATAAAATGAGGCAATTTTATCATGATGTTTGGAGATTTTTTAATAATTCTGTTCACCTTTGCTAGGTGTTTCTGTTACGATCATGGGAGTAGTGACCCATATATTCTACAATGAGTTAGAGTATAATAAAACACCACCAATATGATCGATCATTTGGAAATTGTTTGACAATGGGGAATGATCCTCACAATGCTAGCACATTCTCTGGCAGGAAATGTTTTCTTCCAAACATCTCTCCTGCAAATGTGTTCAACCCAAATGGAAGTGTTTGAAACACCTGTTAATTTTCCGTTCCCACTGAAAAGGGATGGCTAGATTTAAAACTCTGAGGTTTAAAGAAATATGCTCTGTTGTACCCCAAAACACCTTGCTCTGGTATGCCACCCTCAACCAGCACAGCAATAGCAAATTACTCCTGGGCTGTGTGAGTCACAGTAGGCAGTCAAAAGGAATGTCAGGCTTCTTCGATATCGGCGTGCATGGCTAGTTCCATCCTGAAAAACAAATTCTAGGGAAAGCAAATGTGTTTCTAAATGGGAGCAATCACTGCAGAAGTAAAACCTCTCCAAAGTACATCCCAAACAAAGCAAGCACGTAACACAAAGAGCGAAAGGAAACTTAGCTACATGCAAAGTAAAAATCCAGCTACTTTACTCATGGAAAGAAATAGGACTTCCAGACAAAAATCTGGCATTTCTTTCCTTATATCAATGAAGAATGAGGCTGTGAAACTATTGTTAAATTTACAGGAATTGTATTGCTGCATCTTCCCTTAACATGATTCATCCTCTAGGACTGCCATTAAGTTTAAGTACAAAGTAGTAATTTCCTTCACACAACATATAACATTATTTTTCAGACACTTATGTATTAAGTCAGTAATAATTGGTTTGCTTGGAAGATTTATGTCTGGATCCTCAAACCTTCAGAATAGAGCATTTCAATAACCAGCAGCTTCAAACACAGCTAAAGGTGCATTGTGTAAGCAGAAATGATTGTCTGTAAGTGACTTGATGTGTTTCATGGACACAATATCAAGGATGCATCTGCCTGAGCTCACATCACTTGCAGACTCACCAAGGTCGAAAAGAATAGATATGAGCCAGCATAGCAACAGCTGAAAGCTCACAATGTGTCAATGAGCCCTCCACAAACTGGATGGGAACCAGTATATTCGATGTCAGTCCTCTTCACATGGCCCTCTCCACTCCTGGAGAAAATGCAATTACAAATGGACGCATCGAAAACCTTGACCAGATCTCATTGTTACACACACTCAAGGTACTTAGCTGAATTTTGAAAAGCTTGCATACACACAAGAACACCATTCTCATTCTGCCACTTAACAAGGTATTTGTCATTAACTTAACTTTAAGAGCGTGCGAACATCTCGTTTTTTGTGCAACAATAGTCATTCCCGCATTAGTCCATAAATGAACACTTCTGTATCACTTATAAGAAACCTAACATTAACTAGTTATTGAAAATAAAAGCGCAAAAGGAGTTTTTGTACAGATAATTCGGCCAACATGGACTGGAACATATGTGTAGCACAGTTTGTCTTCTCAGTCAGTCCTCAAGGTTAAAAACAACAATAAAGAGCCCAAAGCAGGCCCTTGTTAATAATGAGATTATGTTCATCTTTAGATCAATGCGCATTATTAACCCGTGCTCTTGCAAACAGCTACGCCAGAGCTGAGTGGAAGCATTTCATGGCCAGTGAGCTGAAGAGTAAATTACCCAAACAGTGAACCATAGCAAATACTTACAAAGCCCCAAATGTATTACTCCTAAGAGACTCGCATTATCAGGAAAGGGCGAGAACTGTCAGCATATTCTGCCAGAGCGGTGTTGGCGGAAGGATTAGAATGACTGTTCAGGCTGATACATTGCCATTTATTTTTATTTACGCACAAAGGAGTCTTTCAGTTTCTCCTTTATCACCAAGTCAAATATCTTCTGGAATGTTCTGCTGTGAAACAACATTTATCTACCAATTACCGACAAGAAATATCCAGCATCAACAACCTAGGAGCTAATGTGAAATGTCACGAAGAGGAAAAGAGTGTTGGACATAAATGAGGATAATAATGTTGAGACACCGAAGGAGATGAATAGATCTGACAGTTGTTAAAAGAATGGCTACATTGATACCGCATGTGTTGTGGAAAGGAAACGACTCTCTTTCAAATGTTTTTCAAAGAGATGTTTTTGTGAACTGTTTTAGAAATTCTAAAGCAGCACGTGAAGCATAGTTCTTTAAATAAAGTTAATGTTTACAGTATGCTTGAGGCGGATTTGATAAATTAAAAGAGATTAAAAGATATCAGGGTCATTGTGAAATAGAATCATGAGGACAGGCTGGCAAGGAATTTAACATGGACTCTAGCATGCTTCTAAAATGTGTGTTACATTTGCAGAGACCTTCAACGGGTAAAAGTGCTTTCAATATTTAATTAAGATACAACTCAAGATTTGTATCCAGTTTGAATCTTAAACACACGGGGGCAGATTTACTATTACTGGCGCATCCCTGCATATCAGCAGGGAGGCGCCAGTAATTGGGCGCCGCAGCTTCGCCACCCATGATACGCCGCATTTACAATGCGGCGCACCATGGCGCAAAAAACGGCACAGATGCGTCGGCACAGATGCGTGACGCATCTGTGCCGTAAAGGTGACGCATTGCTGGAGTTGCGTCGCAAGCACGAAGCAGCCCCAGCAATGCTCGGGGGTGCCCTATTCTTCCAATGCTGCGTCAAGCCTTACGCCTGCTTCAAGCAGGCGCAGGGTTTTGACGCAGCATTGGCCTAAAAGTGACGGAGGGAAATCTTGTAGATTTCACTCAGCCACTTTTAGGAGGCGTTACTGCGCCGGAACGCCCCCCCCTGCGCAGGAACGCCTATTTGTGGCGCAAGGCTTTACAACGTGACGCATCTCCCAGATGCGTCACGTTGTAAGTAGCCCGCACCATGGCGCAGGATTTGCGCCGCTGCTGCGTTTGTGACGCAACAGCGGCGTAATTGAGGCGCAAGGGGCTTGTAAATCTGCCCCAATTTTTTCAACAAAATACAAAAAGACTTTTTATAACTTTGGTTTTGCTCAAGTTTTCTGAACGTTTTTAAATTCACGATAACATTTTGCACACCACACCAAGGCATGAATGAAATTATAAACTCGTGATGTGCCGAAGGTTCAAATTAATTTGAAAGTGATATGCCCTGGTTAATTGCTAAATATTCTTTGGCCCTCAAACAATTATTTATTGTTTCATCTGAGCTGACCTTTGCAACGAGGCCTCAGCAGCAAAGTTGTACTCCAGGGCAAAATGTGTGGCATCTACAATCGCAGCAGTAATACAGTAAATACATACAGTTCTTCTTTGATTTCTTCTTTAAAAAAAACAAAATGTTCAATGGCTGGTAAGTAACCGAAACGATAACAAATGACTCAGTGTATCAATATATACTAATCTAAAAACTGACAATAGGCAAGAGGGGGCTTGGCTTGTTAGTTGTACTTCAAACAGCTGGAAATGTAATTGAATGAAAAAAAACAATTACCATAAATCATTATAGAACCGGTATTTGGGGCACGAGTTCTGAATGACGGAGGATCAAATATTTGGTAGTAAGAACACGGTTAGCAGCTGATGCAAGTATTTTGATCAAATCAGTAACTAAAATATCTGCAACCCCTTTACCTAATTTAACATGTATAAACTCCTAGGATGTCAACGTGAGGTTGTGTCTAATCCTCTGCAGATGTTCATTTTGAAATATGTGCTTGAAGGTCTTCCCATGCTTATTTGATACACAGTTGCTGGAGTCTCCCCATAATATACAGAGTTCTCCTCTCTCTAACACCTCCTTCTCAGCACTTTGATGACAAGCCAAACCAGTATCAGTCTAATCCAAACGCCCTACTAGCAGTATGAATACTCCAGGTACCCAGAACTCCAAAAGACAGTAGGATGGTGGGTTCAATACATAGAGCCTGAAATTGGCATATAACTCCTTTCTACCCCTTCCAAGTTCATATAAAATTCGAAGGAACACTGTCTCTGACAGTTTTTTTTTAACATAATACCAGGGGCGGCTCTAGGTTCATGGCGGCCCTAGGCAGGGAGCATTGGTAGGGGCCCCGGAATGGGGGCCGGGTGGGACGGAGCCCTCCCGAGCTCAGGAAGGTGTTACAGAGCCGGAGGCCACCAAATCCCTGCCAGGGGCCACCACGCAAATATGTATCCATCCTCAGAGGATTATTATATTAAGGATATATATTGGTGTGGCGGCCCTGTGCAAGTGCACAGCTTGCACCTGCCTAAGGCCGCCCCTGATAATACTCCGGTGACATAATGTCCGGGCTATTACTCAATCACTGAACATTCCCACTCTAAGTAACACATTTTTTAATTATGGGTGGTATGTTTTTCCCTGGAACAGAACACTGTGGCAGAAAAGATGGTGAGAAGCCCCTCTAGATTCGGATTACTTCCAGCTGTCATGCCCTCATTCTCTTTTCTTCCTCAAGTGCCATAATGGTAATTTTCACACATCTGTGGCAACTAATTATTACACCCATATTGTACAGATCAATCCTTAAGTGTAGCTTGGGTTTCTCAGCATGAATCGAACAGGCAGCAAAAGTGCATAGAGAATGTGAAGTGAATTGCATTTTCTGTGTCTCTTCACCCTTCCATTGACAGATTGTTATAGCCCTCGTCACTCTCCATGGTAGAGCAAAAATGGTCTACACAGAGAACATGCATTCTTTAATTAAGGCTCAAATAAACAGTGAGCTGGAAAACCAAGCTAAGGCTGTTCTCACATAAATGTAAACTGGAATCAAAAATTTATGTTTCGGTGCAGTATCCCCATGCGGAACCGTGGACCTAATTCACAAGGGCCAACTTACACGTTTGTGTAAGTTTACACTTGTTTGCTATTCATAGAGGTATTTTAATAATAAAGGGGCATATTAATAAGGGCTTTATCTCCGCTTTTTTGGCTTTAAAAGCCAAAGAAGCGGTGATAAAAATATCGCCCTATCAACAACAGGGTGCTAACATGCAAAATCGCATGTTGCACCCTTTTTCACCACGCTTCCCTTTGCATCTCTAATGAGATGCAAAGTGGGCGTTCCAGCGCAAAATAATAGGAGAAATGTCGCTAGGCGACATTTCTCCTATTATCAAGCTTCACGCTAACCCTGTTAGAGACAAAAAAAGCAGCGCTAACCATGGTTAACGCTGCTTTTTTACGTCTGCTAATTTTCAGATTTACCCATGTAATCCAAATGAGAGGTGTATACATGGCTAAGTCCACCATGGGCTATCAACAAGGATATCCTATCCTTGTAGTTTTATCGCTGCATTACCAGCGCTAACCTCCCAAAATGCCGTTATCGATGGATTTTTTATCGCCTAGGCCGTTAGCGTTGTTAATAACACGATAACCAGGCGATATTATCCAGTGATAGCGGGCGTTAAAAAAATTAACGCTAAGCCCCCTTAGCGTTAATTTTCCCTGTTCCTTGTTAATATGCCCGAGTATCTTTATGACTGCGAAAACTCCACATGAAAAAATACAGGACTGTCCTATTCTTTTTATGTGAGGAGACTCCTCAGTTATAAAGACAACACTAGTAAAATATCTTTGTGAATAACAATCGTAAACTTACACAAAAATGTAAGTTTACCTTTGTGAGTTAGGCCTTCTAAATGTATGGACACAATAAAACTCATCACCTGAAACCATCAACGAAAGATTAAAGTTCTTGTTTTGGTGGACAGGAATTTATTCCGTCAAGGGTAAGCAGACATCTCTTGCATTTACAGGAACAGCCTTCATGGAGGTTGTTGAAAATGCTTTGAAAGTTTGACAGACAACTCCATCAACATTATAGAGTTGTATGAGAAACTTAAAAAAACTATTATTTAAAAAAAGAAAATCCTAAAGCAGGAGTTTCTTTTTGAAAATAGAAAAAACAATGACCTCGCAAGGGGCTCTTTCTCCAATGGCATTAGAATCATTCTATGGTTTTCACTAGTCATTACCGCCAAGTTTTACGTGACACACAATGAAAACAAGCCAGGTATTTACCACTTTAAATAGGGTGGGTGAACAAATGGCCAAAAATCTGACTGCCCTTACTCTGGAGGGCTGTAGGAGGTGTTTGTAGGTGGTGGAGACAGAATAGTCTCCACATTCTATAGACTGAAGTACCACCCATCTCTAAATGAGGTGGGCAGAACTTTGCTTTGGCAGAGGGGATACACTGTTGCAGAGGTCAAATCAGGCCCTAATTCTGTTAAGTAGTTACATGTTGCATTTTTGGGTGAAGTGTCTCAATTTCATGATATCAGCCATGGTATACAGACGTATGATTACTGACATATTTCAGGGAGGATACAACTTAAATCTATACCCTATAATTTAGTGGTAAGATGCTAGCACTGCTGCTTGTGGGGAAGGTACAATTGTCTACCTGTTATCATTTGGTACCATTCAGTACAATTTACCTATGTTGTCAAAGTGCAGTCATTTAGCACTGTGTTATATAAGCTCCACATAAAAGTAGAAGGGCTACCATTTAAACATGTTGCTGTCATGTCTTGTATAAAAGGCCTTAGAAACAAGGAACATGTGATTTAGTGCATAGAACATTTGCACCCAGAGGATTTTGACCTAGCTGGGGTTGAGATGTCCAACATTTTGTAATCCAAATTATTTTCCTGGTTAGGATTGGAACCAGTGAAAATTCCAAGTTTCCAGGTGTTCTACTCAAAAAACATTGCAAACTCCATTTTATCATGTGAAAATATTCACTTTAGTCTTAAAGGGGTTTCCAAATCAGCTTATAGATGATCATGCATTTAATGTCGTTTTAATGAGAAATAGTTTATAAAATAAGTCTTTTCAATGTCCGAATTGCCTCGGTGACAATCTTCCCTAAAACACTTGTGTTATCTTAAGGCTTACCATAAAAGAGTTATAATCAGTGTGCTTTGTAATCTTCTTAAAGCTCACTGAAGTCCTTTTAGTATGATATTAAGTAGAATAATATCAAGAGTATAGTTGATATTTGTCAAGTGGTACTGCCATGTTTGGGTGCATAGAAACATCCATGAGATAATTCTTGCCATGCATCACATAGATAAAATGTATGGTGAAGTAGATTCTTACTGGATTCTAAACATCAAGGGGCATATTATCAAGCCCATTTTTGCCGCTTTTGCAACTGTTTTCGGCCACAAAGCAGCGATACTAACAGTATTAACAAGGGCACGCTAGCGCATGTTTCCTTGTTTTAGCACTCGTTCCAGTTACGCCGTGCCACGCATCGTGAATGAGATGCAAAGGGGGCATTCCCCGGCAACACAACAGGGAAAAACTCGCAAACCACACATCGCGGTATGAACAATGCCCATGCCCCCACATCCATAGCGATATTGAAACCCGCGCTAACCCCGCTTATCGCTGTAAGCTAACGCCTGATAAATTTCATACTCAGCTATATGTGTAAAGGGGGTGGATTGTAAGGCTACAACCACCATGGGCTATCAACTAGGAATTCCCTATTGCTGCAGGAATATATCTGGTTTTCCAGCAATATTCCCGCATTTTGCGGACTATCGCTAGGTTTTTATCACCTGGGGGATGAGCGTTCTTAATAACGCGCTAACAGGGCGATAAAAAACGGAGATAATTAAAATTGCACTGAGCGTGCATAGCAATATTTAACGCATTTTCTTGTTAATATGCCCCCAAATCTACTATCATGATAGGTCAAAACCGTCCTAGAGCAACACAAAACTCAACCATACCCTTTCTAGAAACCTCCCTCCTATTTCCCTGCCTGATCACAGAGTTCTAAAGTCATTTCAGTTGCTATAAAGTCATTGTATGTAGCCTTTCTCCCATTTGCTGTTATTTATATCTTTTTTTTGGTTGGTGGGTGGATCAGAAAAAATTTATCTAGGGGTATATGATTTCTGTCCACTCTCTCTCGAAGTAAGGTAGTAGTAATGTGCAGTTATTCAGAAAAAATCCCTTTATCTATACTTTTTCCATACCTACAATAAGCCTGAATGTTTTTTTCTCTTACCTTCTAGGTACTGCACTTACGCGCAGACACAACAACTCTGAGGCCCTATGCCTCACACTCGTGCCTCCTCTCTGCGTCAACTCCAGGGCCCTGCAGCTCCTGCTTGTGTATCCTTTGTTCAGCTCAGTAGGACAGATAGCATTTCAAATGCCATTACTTACCTTTGCAGATCTCAATAGAGAAATGTCAAGCATTATGGAGCCACATGAAGGGAGACCCCAGAAAATACAATAGTGGTCAAATACATCATTAAATATTTATATTTGTACCATTTCAAATATTCTTCTGTGATATGTAAGAAATATCTAGACCACTTAGCCCCTTTGGATGGTGAAATAATTATTTAAAGATGCCTTCCAAATGGTGAGCACCAATCCTATTTACTGTATATTTGAAGTTAATTTACTCTGGACTGTATCCGTGAGTTCGCAGACATTCGTAATGTAAGAGGGTGGGCGAAGAACCTTCTCGCAACGCGCAGCCAGTTTCTCAAAGTCTAGATCTTTTTTTATCTCTAATCCATCTCTTTGGTTTGACAAATTATGTAGATCTTTCCTTTACAACCCCCTGGAATTTGGAAGGTTAATTGGAATGGTGGACTGACCAATCGCAAAGAGAGATCGAGATTATATTGACTGCCTTTTCCCTTGAGATGATCCAGTCTAGAGTAGATCCTTTGCAGTGAGTTGGGAGAGTGCAGGCTTGGGTGAGATTTTGTTCCGATAGGAATTTCTTAAAGACATTGATAAGTAGCTTCAATTCTTGGCGGATTTGCTCCTGACTTTTTGATTGGGGTGGACAAAAAAGTGGCTTTATAAAGGGTAATTTGATTTGTCTTTACTGACAGTTAAAGTGCCCAGGGAATGCTTCAAGTCCATAAGTTAAACGCATCTTACAAGTTGTATTTTTAATGAGCCTCTCTGTTTCTAGATCAATTTTTCCCAAACTGGGGTCCGCGGACCCCCAGGGGTATATGACACATTCCCACGGGGTCCGTAGGCAGCAGTTTTAAAAGCAATGCAAAGTTTCTTGTATAATTAGCAGCTTTTGAGCAGCAATAAAAGTGTCAAGATAATTCCACTGATTAATGTACCTGCTGGAGAGAGATGACGGTTTTGTCCAGTGGCAGCTTTGACTTAACTAATGTAGCACAGAGGGTTAATATGCCTACTTAAAAGAACGTGTAACATGCATTTTAAGCAGTATTTTATGTGCATAGGTCCCTGGGTTACTGCTTTTGTCACAGAGATTCTTTTGTTACTGTGCACTTCACAAGTGACAATCATAATCTAGCAGAGGGATCTATAAACTGTCATCAAAGAGCTGCTTGCAAACTGCATGGTACCAGTTAGTACCTTATGTTTTTTTCCCAGACATTCATTATCCTGATGCTGCTAAAAAGTTTTATTTTGGTAGAAATAAAAAAAAACATTTTTTTTTTAATTTATTGAAAAGTAACATACATACAATAACAACAAAACTTCACAAGGCAGAAAATATACATTGCAACATCATGGATCCATGTGGGCGGAGCTCAAAACAAATTCAACATATGACAGTCGGTTAAGATAGGGGTAGGGGCAAGCGAGGAGACAAGCAACAAATGCATTAGTGATAGCAAGTGAATGCCAATTAGGGGGATAAAGACACCTCGGTAGACAAATCGTGAGGGGGAGTACATATATTACCCCGATATGCATTCCATTGGGATCAGATACGACCCCATTTCCTGGGACGTCCCCGGGAAAGGTACACAGTCTTCTCTCGAAACATGCACCAATCCATGTTGTCTTTCCATGTGGACAGGGTAGGTGGCCTATGTGAACCCCAAAGCTGGGCAATGTCCCTTTTAGCGACCATGTTACCAAGGGCCGCCCACGTAATTTGTGCGGAATTGTAATCGTTAGGCTCCCAGACATTTAGCAGACAACGCCTGGCTTCGGGCAGCAGAGACACACCCGTAACACTCCTCATGATGTCATGCACTCGGGCCCAGAATCGTACCATCTCCGGGCATTCCCACAATATGTGAAGAAAGGTGCCAGTCATACCACAGCCACGCTTGCATAACCCATCCACTGAAAACCCCATCCGAACCAAACAAGGCCCAGTGACATACACTCTGTGCAGTATCTTCAATTGAACAAACCGCAAACGGGCAGGAATAGCGACCTCCTTAGGCGAGGACAAAGCCGATTGCCAGTCCTCGTCGTCCAACTCCAGGCCGTCAGAGCACCATGCGTCTCTAAGGCGAATCAGTAAATCCGCTCTGTTATTAATAAGCTTTTTGTAAATTAAGGAGATCGTACTGTCGGGTACATGTCCATCCAGAATGCGGTCCTCCAAAGGGGAGGACTCAGGGATATCAGTGCCCACTGGGAACACCGACAACAAAGCGTGGCGGACCTGAGCGTATCGAAAGAATTCAGTGCCGCCCAAGTCATACTCCAGACGCAGCGCATCGAAGGACTTGACCGTCCCCTTCGACCACAAGTCACCCACTTTACTGATACCAATCATATCCCATTTGTCAAAGCCTTTCGTCCGCCACAGAGAACCCAAGCATTCCGAGTCGCACGGGGGGGTGGCCCGAGTGAATCTACCATTCCAGCCCAGGGCCGCCGTCGCATCACACCACACTCTCACAGCAATCTTAGTGGGACCGGTCAGCGCTCCGCGGGGACCACAGGAGTAAAGTGCTCTACTAAAAGACCCTTTCCGGAAGGATAAGCCTATCCATGGAAAACGCCGGAGCAGGGCCCGGAGCGTAAGTCGCGTGGTTAATAGCGCTTAGTTGGGATGCCCAGTAATAACGTCTGATATCTGGGAGGGCTATACCGCCATCATACCATGGAAGCGTGAGCTTGCAAAGGGCGATACGGGCACGCCCGTCCCAGATAAGTTGCCTCTGAAGATTTTCCACCTCACGGAAGTAACTGGAAGCAATCGGGTCGAAGGAGTTCTGTAGCGCGTACAAGAAATGGGGCAAAGACATAATTTTAAAGAGCGCCGCTCTGCCGAGGGGTGACAGTGGCAACTTACGCCAGCGGGCTACATCAAGTTTAAGCCGCTGAAGGGGGGCCAACAGATTAAGGTCATAGCGCATAACGGGATCAAGGGAAATATAAATCCCCAGGTACTTAAAACCGGTCTTCGCCACCTGAATTGGAAATCTACGCGGCAACGGAGGAAGATCTCCTGCCAAAGCGTAGACGCAGGATTTAGCCCAATTGATAACGAGACCGGAGTTCCTGCCGAAGGAAGCAAGCACATCAAAAAGCACATTGAGGGATTTCCGCGGTGAGGTAAGATATAGGAGGATATCGTCTGCATACAGGGAGACTCGATCCTCGAAATCAGGGTACCATCGAATGCCCCACATGGACGGTTCCCAACGGAGCCATTCCGCCAGCAGTTCAAGAGCGAGAGCAAAGAGCAATGGAGACAACGGACAGCCCTGCCGGGTACCCCGTCCAAGCTCAAAGACACAGGAAACTCGTCCGTTAACCACCACCTGGGCTAGGGGAGTCTCATAAAGAAGCTTCACCCAAGCTATAAAGCCTGGCCCAAACCCGAATTCCGAGAGGGCCGCCCACAGGTAGGGCCATTCGATCGTGTCGAAGGCCATGGTAGCGTCGAGAGAGACCAAAATGGCTGGTTCCTTAAGCGTTCCAACTCTCGCGAGAACCCATGGAGTCTACGCAGGTTTAAAGCAGTGTTGCGGTGCGGGATAAAACCGGACTGATCCGGATGGATCAGGTCGCTGATCACAGTAACCAATCAATTAGCCAGAGCTTTTGCCAATATCTTGGGTTCGGCGTTGAGCAAAGAGATAGGCCTGTAGGAGGTACAGCGATCTCGAGGCTTACCCTCTTTAGGAATAACAACAATGGTGGCAAGTCGTTGGTCCAAAGGGAGGGAGCCCGACTCCAGGGCCTCGAGAAACATGTCCCGTAAATGGGGCACCATTTTGTCGGGCCACAGCTTATATAGCTCAATGGGCAACCCATTAGGGCCCAACGCCTTACCCGAGCGGAGTGATCGGATCGCCACTGCGATCTCATCCACCGTTAGCGATCCCTATCTGAGTCAGAAAGGCGAGGCAGAGCAATGTCCCGCAACAGTAAACGAGAGTCCTCCTCGTCTCGATCACAGACTGAGGTGTACACAGTCTCAAAGTGATCCGCGAAGCACTGAACGATCCCAACAGGGTCAGTGACACACTCACCATCAAGCCTCTCAACCACTGGGACCACACGATTCACTCTCTCCTTTTTATCCAACCACGCCAACAACTTGCCCGCTTTATCACCCACGTCATACAATCGTCCCTGCTGCTCCCTGTACATCACTTTCACCTCATCCGTAACAAGAGCCTTGTAGTCCGCCTGTTTCAAAGCAAGGGAGTGCAACTTTGCGCTAGATACACCAAGACTGAGATCATCCTCCAAAGCAGCAATCTCAGATTCCACCCGCACAACCTCCACAGTAGCAGCCTTTTTCGCAGCGGCAATCAGGGATAAGGACTGCCCACGTATCACAGTTTTAAACGCTTCCCACAATGAAACAGACGAGGAGACAGACCCCACATTTCGTCAAAGTAGTTCTCAATGGCTTTAACCAGGCTGGAACGGATCAGGGGATTATGAAAGTACCACGGGTTAATCGGAGCCACTCTACCCTCGACTCCCAGACCAACCTTGTAATGGAGCCATAATGGGGAATGATCCGAGATTCCCCTAGGGAGCAGACGGAATTCCCTGATAGAGGTAGACTGGACTGCAGGCAATAAAAGGTAATCCAGTCTGGACAAACTGCCATGGGCCCCAGAGTGGAAAGTGTATTGTAACTGAGTAGGGTGTAGCAGCCTCCAAGCATCAACAAGCCCAAAAGTCTCTAATAAGTCGCTCAGCCACCTGTGCGCCTTAGGCAGGTCTTTGGGTTGATGTCGGTCAGAAGCGCCAGAGACGACAGAATTAAAGTCCCCACCCAGGATCAGAAGCCCTTCAGGTAGACCCAAAAGGACACCACACGAGTCAGCGAAGGTTAAGGTCTGTAGGCCCGGGAGAACATAAACCGAAAGTATGAACAAGGTCTTCCCCTCCCATCTACCAGTGAGCACAGCATAGCACCCCTTGTCATCAAGCTTGATCTCATCAACTGCAAAAGGGAGGGAGGACCGAAGAAGGATGCCAGCCCCCCTAGACCCAGAAGTAAACCCCGCGTGGGCCACTAGGCGGTACCCACGGCGATTGAGAGCCTGACAAGCGTTTCCTATTAAATGGGTCTCCTGCAAGAGGACAATATCGGGGGAATGTCGCCTAAGGTATCTCAAAACAATGCCCCGCTTAATCCTGTCTCCCAAGCCATTGACGTTCCAGGATAAAAGTCTCAACTCACTGCCCCCATCCCCAATGCATGAAAGGAGCAGGACCCACATAGAACACCAAAATCAAGACGATGCCTCGTGAAGAAACAAAAACACACAAACGCCCCCCCCCATCCCGGAATTCACCCATGGTACTCCCCCCACCCTGCACCCCTGCGTAAGACTAAAAAGCCACCCCAACTTGCAGTGTGCCTGTCGCCCCATAACTAAACTAGACTATGCTAAGAACCCAGGAGGAGGAAGAGTCCCCGTTTACCCCCGCCACCCCCGGGCAGATCAAGTTCTGAGAAGTCCCAAGGACAAACTCAGCTGATACAGCAGACAAAAGTCCAGATGACGGGATCCACCAGCAAAGTCCTCACTCGGCCACACCCCCATCAGCGCCGCCAGGGTGTCCGAGGTGATCCTGTCCCTCAGGGAGTGTATCAAGCCAGTCACTGACATTGTCAGGGCGGTCAAAAAAGAATGTACATTCCCGATACTCAATCCTCAGCCTGGTCGAGAACAATAAGGAGTATTTCAAACCTAAGTCTCGCAGTCGCCTCTTGACCCCCTGAAATCCAAGTCTCTGCTTCTGAACAAGCGGCGAATAGTCAGGATAAAAAGAAATAGAGGCATTCTCGAATTTCACCGGTCCTTTGTCTCGCGAAGCCTGCAGCACAGCATCCCGATCCCGAAAATGGAACAGCCTGGCGATGATGGGTCTCGGAAGGGCACCCAGCTTAGCCTTCCTGCCGGGAACACGATGAGCCCGTTCCATCGCAAAGAATTTACTAAGTCCCGCAGGAGCCAGATGATTGGAAATCAAGTCTTCAACCAGGAGATCAACCCCTCCGGCCTCGGAGTCCTCCGGAACACCAACAAGGCGTATATTGTTGCGGCGGGCCCTATATTCGTAGTCCTCAAGACGGCGAGCCATTTGGTCATATGAGGATCGAAGATTACCAATTTCCGCTTGGGCGTCCAAAACATCAGTGACCAAACTGGAGGTCTTCAACCCCAATGATTCCACTCTCTCGTTGGTTGTCAAAAGATCCGCTCTAATCAGCGTGATATCGATGGCCACCGTGTCGATCTTAGTCGCCAAGGCCTCATATTGTTGCCCCATAGAGGCCTGCATGGCGGCAATGGCTCCCATAACGTCTTTCAATGACTGGTCCGGAGCCTCCGGAAAGAGGGTCTTAGAGGCGTCCGAGACACGGATCACAGCACCGGGCGATCCCTTGGCATGTGCATAGTGGTCCATGGTGTTGGTCTGATGTTGTCCGCCACGTAGAGGCGCCTTAGTCTTCCACTTCTCGAGAAGCTGTCCAGTAGCCATCTTGGAAAAGGGACCCCGGAGGGGTCCCTGCGACCTGGTGAAAATGGCAGGGAGTGAGCGTCCAAACAATCAATAAGACCAAATCCAGAATTTGCCAACAAAAGTAGATCGAGCCGTGAGCAGGCAGCCAGGGAACCCCACACAGGAAGAGAGCAACGGGTCAGTCGAAGACAGTGAGAGGCTGCACCCCTGCCAGTGGAGCCGGGGAATCGAAACTGAAAGTCAGGAGGGGTCGACCCGGCGGGGACCCTTGTAGCCATTGTTGATCAACTGCTCCACGGCCTGTTCCAAAACCGAACCCCTGGTCTGCCTCGGGGTGGGCCTCAGAACGCAGAAACAGCGTAAAAGTGGACCCCGAAGTCCAATTTCGATATTTCAAAGTGTTCGATGATCAGCGAGGATATGCGATCAAAATCCCGTCGACGAAATCAGGATGATGCCAGGATAATCGTGAGAGGTGGCACAGGTCCGGGGAGCTCTGTGCTCACGCGACCATCTTGGATGCCCGCGTAGCTCCTTCTCAGAAATACATTTTTAATGTTAAAGTCAGTGCTAGCCACTGTGTTATGTTCTGAATCCTGAGTTTGTGCTTTTCCAGACCAAGCACTCTTTAAAAATGCCTACCAGTATGAATGACATGTGAATACTGCACCTTGTACTTCCCTCTACCTTATGTAACATTTTCTATACACTGATTTACATGTATGATTCCTTGTCTCTATATGTGTGCGATGTAATGTGCTCTGACATCCTACAATGGTATGAGAGATGCTATAACAGAAATGAAAAACATGTGACAGAGGGGCTATGGAGAGATGCGACTCGCGAAATAGGCTATGTACATAGCCCAATAGGTTTTGTATGCGCAAACGGGATTGTGAACCCGTTTGCGCATTCAGAAACCTAGTGGGTTATGTCCATAGCCTATTTTGCAAGTCGCAATTTTTTTGTGACTCGCTAAATATGTTTTGCGACTCACTATTTGGAAGGGGCATTCCTTTCCAAATAGCGAGTCTCAAAATCATGTACAAATGTTTTGCGGTTGCAAAACACTCGCAATTACCACCTACTTCAAGTAGATGGTAATGCATTCGCAAATGGGAAAGGGTCCCCAGAGAACACCTTCCCTTTTCAACTACATGCAAAATAATGTTTTAAGGGCAGACAGTGGTCCCAGGGACCACTGCCTGACCTTAAAAAATGAAACAAAAATGTTTCATTTTCTTTTTTTTTTTTAAATGCATGGAAAACAGGCTGCATTGTTGTTTTTTAAAAACTGCTTTATTTAAAAGCAGTCCCAGACCTGGTGGTTCGCTGAGCCCAGCTGGCCACCATCCCTGGGAGGGCTGGCATTCCCAATAGGCTGGAAAAGGAGGAGTATCCCCTGCAGAATATAAGACGAATAGTCTGGAGGGTAGACCTAATGGCAAAAAAAGGAAAAATGTATCCTTTTATTTAAAACCCCTCACTCACCAGCCTAGCGGTGACATGCTTCATCATCGGGGTCCACCCTGGTGGCCTAGCGTCACCAGGGTGTGCTTCGACACCTGAACTACAGTGGAGCGGGTTGTGACTGTAAGTGCAAAAAGAAAAATATGTTAAAAATTGTCCTGGTTTTACTCAAAAAAATAACTTTATTATATGTGTTGGTGTGTATTGGTAAGACCAATACACACCAACACATATAGAGATGAGTAGGTCGTAACTTGCCTACTAACATCTCGCCATTAATTTTAACATTGTCCAGTTGCTCTATAATAAAGTTATTTTTTTGAGTAAAACCAGGACAATTTTTAACATATTTTTCTTTTTGCACTTACAGTCACAACCCGCTCCACTGTAGTTCAGGTGTCGAAGCACACCCTGGTGACGCTAGGCCACCAGGGTGGACCCCGATGATGAAGCATGTCACCGCTAGGCTGGTGAGTGAGGGGTTTTAAATAAAAGGATATATTTTTCCTTTTTTTGGCATTAGGTCTACCCTCCAGACTATTCGTCTTATATTCTGCAGGGGATACTCCTCCTTTTGTTTCTAAAACATTTGCCCTAGGGGAATAGGAGTAATCCTGGTCCAATTTGCCTGTGGACAATCCCTTACTCTCTCCTTTGATCATTACATTCCCAATAGGCTCACAAATTACGCGAGGCTCAATAATATTAATGAGCCTTGTAATTTGCGACCCTATTGGGAAGCGCAAACAGTTTTAAACACACTGTTGCACATTTCATTTAGCGACTCGCAATTTGCCCCTCGCAATGTGTCGCCAATTGCAAGACGCTAAATGAAATGGTCATACATCTGGCCCCAAAATCTGTAGTAATTTGAGTATTTATTTTTTGTGCACACATGGGTTTTTCTTCGAATTACAGTTTTAAGGCTGTTTTAATATTTGAAATTTAAATCATACAAATTGCTTGGGGGTCCCCGGCTTCCAGTGATGACTCCATGGGGGTCCTCAGGAGTCAAATGTTTGGGAACCACTGTTCTAGATCATTTCAAGAAGGAAAGCTTTAGGGGTGCAGCTTTGTTTTCCAGGGCTAAAGCTTCACATTAGTTTTCTTTGGAACTGTTCCCTCCCCCAAATATTTGAAAGGGTGTGCAGTCAAAATATCGAGCTTTTATTTTCGAGTGGACAGAATATCGAGATTGCAGTAATATCGAGGTAAGTAATATCGATGTTATTTTTATCGATTTCTATGTTTTTTGTAAAATATCGAAGTTAAAAATATCGAGTAATTTATATTGACTGTAAAAAAATATCGTTTTTTGTATTAGTGAAAAATATCGAAAGTTAAAATATAGACTGTCAGAATATCGACTGTCATAATATCGACTGTCATAATATCGAATATTCAAATGTAGACTGTTTATAATGTTGCAATAGTTATTTTGTTTTAAAAAAATATTTTTAATTTAGTTACTTTTGTATTATAAAATATATAAATATTTTTGTAGAAGTTTAAAAAATATAGTATAATATTTTTAAGGAGCGGGTTGTGGGTTTTTAGGGGAATAGGGTGCGAAGTGTTTAAAAATATATATTAAATAATTTTGTTAAAATTAAAAAATTAGTAAAATATAGCAAATATTATACAAAAATTTAAGGAAAAAAACAAATATAGTTAAAAATGTATAAATATATATTCACATGTTTTGTAAAATTTAAAAATTTAGGATAATATAGAAAATATTGATGTTTTAGGAGCAGGTTGTGTTTTTTAGGGGAATAGGGTGGGAAGCGTATAAAAAAAAATGTTTTTCTAAATTTTCTAATTTTTAATAATTTGAAATTTGATTTTTTTAAAATATTTTTATATAAATTTGCACATTTATTTCAATTTAAATTTTAAAATAAATTTACAATTTAAAATTGTGTACGGAAGTACATTTTCAAACGTATTTAAATATATTAAAAAAAATTATTTGTGTATGGAATATTTTGATTAATATTGCTTTTTGATGTTATAGTGGAATAGGGTGGGATTGTTTGTTAAACTTTTTTAATTTAAATTTTGATATTTAATTAAAAAAAATAATATTTGTTTACAAAATAATATAATTTATAAAAATAAATTTAGTAAATTCTTTATTATTTAATTTGGTATTAAAATGAAAAATTTTACGATTGGTTTTTGGTTTTGTATGGAAATAGTGTGGTTCAAAAAAAATATTGAGAAATAAATTAATCTATAACTAAAAAATGTATTAAATTGTTTTAATGTCCAGCACCTCCAATCAATAAATATTTAGTGGATTGGGAATAATATTTTTAATGTTTTGAATGTCCAGCACCTTCCTTGAGTTTATATTTGTTGGTGTGGGAATACTAATTTATATGTGTTTAGTGTCCAGTACCTTCCCTGAGTTTACACTTGGTGGAGTGGGAATAGTAATTTATATGGGTTTAGTGTCCAGCACCTTCCCTGACTTTATACTTGGTGGTGTGGGAATAGTAATTTATATGTGTTTAGTGTCCAGCACCTTCCCTGAGTTTATACTTGGTGGAGTTGGTATAGTAATTTATATGGGTTTATTGTCCAGCACCTTCCCTGAGTTTATACTTGGTGGAGTGGTAATAGTAATTTATATGTGTTTAGTGTCCAGCACCTTCCCTGAGTTTATACTTGGTGGAGTTGGTATAGTAATTTATATGGGTTTATTGTCCAGCACCTTCCCTGAGTTTATACTTGGTGGAGTGGGAATAGTAAGTTATATGGGTTTAGTGTCCAGCACCTTCCCTGGCTTTATACTTGGTGGTGTGGGAATAGTAATTTATATGCGTTTAGTGTCCAGCACCTTCCCTGAGTTTATACTTGGTGGAGTGGGAATAGTAATTTATATGTGTTTATTGTCCAGCACCTTCCCTGAGTTTATACTTGGTGGAGTGGGAATAGTAATTTATATGGGTTGAATGTCCAGCACCTTCCCTGAGTTTATACTTGGTGGAGTGGGAATAGTAATTTATATGGGTTTAGTGTCCAGCACCTTCCCCGACTTTATACTTGGTGGAGTGGGAATACAAAATTATATGGTTATAGTGTCCAGCACCTTTCCTGAGTTTATACTTGGTGGAGTGGGAATAGTAATTTGTATGGTTTTAGTGTCCAGCACCTTCCCTGACTGTATACTTGGTGGAGTGGGAATAATAATTGATATGGGTTTAGTGTCCAGCACCTTCCCTGAGTTTATACTTGGTGGAGTTGGAATAGTAAGTTATATGGGTTTAGTGTCCAGCACCTTCCCTGACTTTATACTTGGTGGAGTGGGAATAGTAATTTATATTGTTTAGTGTCCAGCATCTTCCCTGAGTTTATACATGGTGGAGTGGGAATAGTAATTTATATGGGTTTATTGTCCAGCCCGTTCCCTGAGTTTATACTTGGTGGAGTGGGAATAGTAATGTATATGCTTTTTAGTGTCCAGCACCATTCCTGAGTTTATACATCGTGGAGTGGGAATAGTAATTTATATGGGTTTATTGTCCAGCACCTTCCCTGAGTTTATACTTGGTGGAGTGGGAATAGTAATTTATATGGGTTGAATGTCCAGCATCTTCCCTGAGTTTATACTTGGTGGAGTGGGAATAGTTATTTATATGGGTTTAGTGTCCAGCACCTTCCCTGACTTTATACTTGGTGGAGTGGGAATAGTAAATTATATGGTTATAGTGTCCAGCACCTTTCCTGAGTTTATACTTGGTGGAGTGGGAATAGTAATTTGTATGATTTTAGAGTCCAGCCCCTTCCCTGACTTTATACTTGGTGGAGTGGGAATAGTAATTTTTATGGGTTTACTGTCTAGTACCTTTTGTGAGTTTATAATTGGTGCAGTGGGAATAGCAAAAGATTTGTGGAAATTTTTTTTTGGGGGGGTAGAATACTATAATAATTTATTTTTTACAAATATAAAAACTATAGTAGTAATTATAATTATTGTTAGTGTAGTAATACATTGATACATAAATTCTAATAATTATGAAATTAAAAAAATTATCTCAAATTATTAAAATTCATATTTAATTAATATTAATTTTGAATATTAAAAAAGTATACACACACAGGGTTAAATGCAACAATTGAAAAACAGTTTATTAAGATGGAAACACAAATGGGAAGTAGAGGAAACTTTTTTATTTGCAGTATAAATTAATAAGTTAATAGTGTTTATTATCACAAAAAATATAGCAAGTCTATATACACATTTATAAACAAAATGATAAATTGCATTTAAATAATGTTTATGTTTATTCACATATATTTTAACTGTAATTTTTAATAACAAAAATAATAACATACTGTACATTTTATTTAATAACAATTATTTTAATCACATACAAATAAGAAATATTTTAATAATAAACATGTTATATTTGTTGTACATACATTTTTTTATCTTTTAAAGTAGAGAACATTGATAGATACATTTTTATAAAGTTTTTACAATAGTAACATTTTTGTGGGTTACAAAATGGTAATAGTTTAATTTAGAAATTAATAAAATTAATATTGAAAATATTAATAATATTATTTTTTACATAGGTAAATAAACAAAAAAATATTTAAATACATAGGTAACTTTCAAAATAATATTAACATATTTATAAACATAGGGGTCCATTATGATGACGGGCGGATCACATCGGGACCCGGGACCGCCCGCCTTAAGGGCGGGGGTCCCGATCAGGGCATTAGGATGCGCCCGCCACAAGGCGGGCGCATCCTGTGTGGGTGCAATTGCGGCGGGCGGAGCAGAAATCTCCACCTGCTGCCATGTGTAAAGTGCACATTTTGCGTTTCAAAGTGCAACATGACAGGCACCGCGCGGTGCCTGCAATGTTGCACTTTGAAATGTGGGGGGTACCATAGGTACCCCCCATGTGCAATCCCCCAAGCCACGGACTCCCAGGGGGCCCGCAACGGGCCCCCGCAGGGAGTCTCCACATGCCTTTCCGTGGCGGAAGGCATTGGTGAAAGCCCATTGTAATATGGCGGGCGGTGTCTAACAGACACCGCCACCATGTTACAGGTTTTCCGCCAGGCGACCGGGGCGGAAAACAGGCAGGCGGTGTTTCGCACCGCCACGGTCCCCTCTGCCATCCTAATATGGCGGAGGGGAATTGTGCTGATGATGTCGGGCGGATTTCCTCCGCCAGGCTGGCGGTAGCCACCGCCAGCCTGGCGGAGGAAATCCGCCCGACATCATAATGGACCCCATAATGTTTAACACAAAGTTACATATAGAAGTCATTTTTACATATACATTAATTACAAAGTGTACATCTAAATAATATTTTCTTTTTAACAGTCAGTTAAATAACAGTGCAATTTTATTTTTTTAAAGGATATTTTAGAAATATTTAAAAAAATATTCATCATTAATAACATATAATGTAAGACTAGGTTTTTAATTTTAAAGTGTTGAAAAATAGAAAATAAATAGCCTTTTCATATATACAGGGACTAATTTTTTAACCGCGTAATGTTATTTTGGCTCATTTGGTGCCGGAATAGCTCGCAGTTTTATGCTGCTTCGCGTTGGAGAGGGTACGTTTGTTTTCATTATATTTTTTAAGTTGATGAAGTTATTTTAAGTGTATGTGTGGTGTGTTTAGGTTTATCGATACTAGATTGTGTTTTAGGTGTTAGCTAGAGTGTACGATATTTGGTTTTTACCGCGTTTCAGTTGTAGGTGTGTGAGGTATGCTAATTTATTTAAATGTTTGTAAATGGATATGTTTAGAGTATAAATATGTGTGTTTATATATGTATGGGTGTTTTTGTGTGGGTGGGTATGCATTTTTCGATTTTTCAGGTTATCGTCGCGGTTTAATGTTTTGGAGGACGTCCGTTTTTTAAAAAAAAGTTGTGTGACGAGTATTATATACTCTTATTTTTACACACATACTTTGTTTTTGGGGTTTTCCAGGAGCGTTTATTTTTTTTATTACTTTTTTGGGGAGGAGTCGCTGTGGATTTGCTTGTATTTTTCCATTTTTTTGGGGCTTCCTTGGATTGTATGGACATTTTGAGCGCTTTGGTATGGATTGTTTGACATTGGATTACTTTTCAAGCTGCAATGGAAATGTAAGTATTTAAAAAAATGTTTTTGTGTGGGAAAACTGTTTTAATTTGTTATATTGTTATGTTATATGTAACATTTTGTAAATATATTATCATAATACATTTAATATATATTTTAACAATGTATTTGATAATTTAAATACAATTTGTTAGATATAACAAAGGAAGGAATTGTTATATTTAGAAGTGGTTAATGTTGCATGTATAGTTATGTTATATTTTATAGAATAGTTTTAGCTATCATTGAGAGATATTCCAGTCCTTTGCTAGTTGGATAGAGGGTAACTTGGCTTTGGAGTGTGTTATACATTTCTTTAGTTTCTTGATTAATTTAGGTCCAATCAGGGTTATTGATTGCTCCATTCGGAGCTCTTGGTAACTCTGCTCTTTTTGTAAGGATTGTATTAATTTGTGAAGGGTAGGTTTCCCTCTGCCTGTAGTTGATTGGAAGGCATTATGCCATCCTTCAACTGCATTGTTTGTTTTAGCTTCCTTATTTAGTGTGCTAATGTAGACATTCCACCAGGCTATTTGATGTTTCGGTTGTCTTCTATGGCCAGATCGGTGTAGCCTTCCTACCCATGTATCTTCGAAGTAGTCAGGCATAGGGCTTAGTCTTTCTTCGTTTCGTTTATAGTAGGGTCTGTCTATTAATAAGTTATAGTGTTCAGCAACAACTATCATGGGCACATAGGCTAGGGCAATTCGTTTTTTGATTTGATAAGCAAAGGTACTATCTGTGGCGTATTGGACACTTAATGTAGATTTTTGTAGATGTTGCCATATACATTGATTGAAATGATAATAGCAACCTTGTATTGCTGTGTGTGGTTATGTTTTATGGATGCTGTTTATCATTGCTTTCTCAAAGTCAAATTCTTTGTGGAAAATAGGTAAACAACCTTTACAACGCAACTTTTACCACGCAGTGCCTTTACAACGCAACTTTTACAACGCAAACCATTACAACGCATTGCGCTGGGGGGCGCTCTAGGATAGGGAATAGGTTTAATGTACTATCCAACACCTTCCCTACTATCCACGGGGACTGGAGCTGGAATAGTAAATTAAACAATTCACTATCCAGCGCCTAAAAGCACTAAGCGTTGTAATGGTATGCGTTGTAAAAAACGCGTTGTAAAAGCATGCGATGTAAAAGCATGCGTTGCAATGTCATACATCCCGGAAAATAGTCGTTAATAAGTTGTTTGATTTGGGTTAGTATTTCTTGATAGGTAGATTGCTGTTTTGTTTGATAGGAGGGCATATAGGAAGGGAATATTAACATTTTAGAAATGACCGTGGATAGTGTACAATTGGTAAAAATGTTTAGGACATACAGAAAAAGTACCGTCAATCATCCGAGTTTGGCATTGTTTAAGTTTAGTCATGTTGTTTGCTGTGGCAAACAGTATAATTCTTTTATCTTTTGACTTGTTGTCATATAGTATAAATTGTTCTTTACTGTGAGTTACAGAGAGTTCAGGGGGAATTTGCACTTCTTCAAAAGTTGTAGGTGTGGGAGGAGTAGTTGATGTAGCTCTTTTTTGTCTAGCTATAGTTCTTTTAAGGGATTCTATAGATGGTAGTTGGCTAGAGGCATGTTGGGGCAGTATACTTAAATGATGTTTCAAAATAGCAGTTGTTGGTTGATCAGTACTAGTACTAGGTTCTTTGAGGGAATCAAGCATTTCTCTAATCTCTATTTCTGTTACATTGGGTGGGTGATTATGTTCCTTAGTATAAGTTACAGTGGTTTCCTGAGTTATAGCTCTACCATAACATTTGCTAGAATAGTATTTTGTACACTTCCAAAAAACTTTCACATCTTTCTGTTTTTCTTGAGTGTAAACATATCCCATAGAACAAAGAAGCATTTTCCCTTTTTTAGAATAAATAAATGTTGCTCCTTCAGTCATGCTTGTCTTTTGGTGCTTGAAGAAATTAAAATTAAAATATTAGGAAAGTATTTAAATAATGAAAGTTGTATTCTATTAACACAGTTTAGCACATTTATTATTTACCTGTATATTTCTATGTTGATTTCAGGTGTTGCTTTTCTTCAAACTGTTCTTTTAAGGTGTTGCTTTTCTTCAAACTGTTATTTTCAGTGTATTTCTTTTGTACCTGTGGAGATTGAGAAAAGGTGTTACAATCTTTTAAAAGTATTTATGTTTTTTTGGTTGTGCTCTGGTACCAAGTTTGTACTTTGTTACCTAACTATTAAGGTTTTAAGTAATGTTTTAAAATATATACTGGCTTTTTATCTATTTTGTTTGAAGTACAGATGTTGTCTAGGTCTTCTTTATTTTATTTTTCTCTGTAGAAAATAGAGTAGAAATAAAATACATGTTTTAGGTATTTGTTTTTTAAATACAGGTGTGAGGATTGGTTTTTGATGTACATTAAGGTAGTAGTACTGACTTTAGATAGGTGTAGCTGGTTTTCTGTTGAAGTCAATCAGTTTTCTTTCAGCAATCCTGCAGAGTTTCCCCTTCCTTTTCTTTGGAGATTTAGACTGCAATTTTAGCTGGTTTAATCCTTGTTTTTATAGCATTAGTTTAATTGTTTCTGAAACTTTATTGGTTGTTTAAATTGATAGCCTATTCTTATTTGTGCATTTGAATTTTTTTAAGTGTTATGCTAATTGGTTTCCTTATATGGGTGACGCCAATTACAATTTTTTTTAAGTGTAACGGATTTTTTTTATATAGGTAATGCCATTTTTAAAAATTTAAAGTGCAAGAATATTTATAATCTGCAGTAAGAAATGTTTTATTATTAGCAAAGTGTTTATGTGTTTTAAAATGTTTGTTTGATGTAAATGTTTATTTTTAAATGTTTGCAATAGTTATAGTATGTTGTGTATATTTTATGAAAGAGTTTATGGTTATTTGTGATGAGTATAATATTTATTTTTAATTATAAGGGGCATTATTTAAGTATTTTGTAAAGTCGATAATCTTTAAATGACGATATATTTGTATTCTATATTTTGGTTTTCGATATTTTGGCTACGTTTCACGTTAAGATGTGAGAATCAATGTTTTTAAATGCGATAATATTGTTGGTCGATAATGTTGTAGCCGATATGTATTTTTATCGATATTGTGGTTTCGATATTTTTGTTTTTTCTTGTTTAAGTATAGGGAATTTATATTTTTGTAGTCGATAATTTGTCACCGATATTTTGTCTAGTCGATATTCGGTCTGTCGAGGTTATGTCAGTGATCCATTTGAAAGATATAGCATTTGGCAGTCCAAGTCTGTTTGGAGTTTGAGCAGTGAGCAAATACTACCACATTGGGCTTGTCATAATTGACCTTCGATTTTTTACTGCTGCAGTAAATACCCAAGGTGATTAATGTATTCTGCAGGTTGTGGCTAATTTGGAGCAGAAGTATGGTATAATCTGCAAATTTCAAGATAGGAAGTGGGAGGATGTTTAAATTTGGGGTAAGCATGAGTGCTTCTTAGGGTCAGTCCAATGTCGGCAGCATATTGTTGAACAATAGAGATGGTAATACACAAACGTATTTTAAGCCGTTCCCAATGAATATTTAGGGGCCCATTATGATGTCGAGCGGATTGCCCCCGCCAGGCTGGCGGGGGCAATCCGCCCAAAATCTACACTCGAAATCCTCCCAAAATCTACACTCGTTTTCCCCCCGCCATATTAGTATGGCGGACGGGACCTCGGCGGATGGAAAGACCGTCCGGCAGTTTTCATTGCCTTTCCGTGGTGGCAATGCTGCCACGGAAAGGTATGCAGTGTTTTCACTTTGGGGGCCCCCTGCGGGCCCCCAAAGTGAAGGAGGGGTGGGGGTGCACACGGGGGGTATGGTACCCCCCTGCATTTGCATATACAATGTGGTAGGCACAGCGCGGTGCCTGCCGCATTGTGTATGCAAATGCATACATGCATTTATGGCATTGTGACGGGTGGTGCAGAGAGCCACTGTGGTAGTCGCATCCTAATACCACCCACGGGACCCCCGCCCTTATGGCGGGCGGTCCCTAGTTCCAATAGGATGGCAGGCGGACTGAGTCCGCCCGTCATCCTAATGACCCCCCTAGTCTGTTATTGTTGAGTTGCCAAGTAGTTTGACCAGATATTCAGTTATTTCATTACAATGTTCTGATAGCCTGCAGTAGTCTGATAGACATGCTCCATTTGTACAGTTTTTCCAAAATAATAATCTGTCTATGTTAGGGAAGGCTCTTTTAAAATCAATAAAACATGAAAATAGTTGGTCTCCTTTCTTTTTTAAAGTTCAATGTATGAATAATGACAAAGATACAATACTATCCATTGTTTTCAGACAGGAATCCATTTTGGAACACAGCAATTAAATTCTGGGAAACTGCCAAGGTGTGCAGTTTTTTTCTAACTGGACACTGGCATAGTATTTGGAATCAACCTCAAAACTGATGAGTTAGCTATGGTTTGAAGGACTGGGTTTGCAGCTTTTCTTATGGTTTAGTTGGATAATTGGTTCTTACCATGATTCTGATACTGTAAAACGCATGTTAATAGAATCTAGCCAGTAACTTCAGTTCTATTTAAAAATTGCAGATATTAGATAACTTGAGCCTGGTAACCATCCTATCTACTTTCATTTATGACTGCTGGGTCTATTTCTCTGTTAGATACTGAGAAAGCTGTAGATTATTTGCAAGCTCGCTAAACCCTAGGACCAGATAACATTGCAGGGGATCTCTATTGCTCTGAGATTACAGTGCGGGTACCTAAAATCAATACAATATCTAACCCTATAATGAATGAGTCAGACATCCCAGAAAAACCTGCCAGTAAGGCTTAAATTGTCACCATTTATAAAAAGGGAGACAAGATTGGTCCCAGTAACTTATCTTAGGTGCAATTTATAAAGCGCACTGACACCGAAGCTTCCTGGCGCTAATAGACAGAGCAAATGAGGGGGGAGCACAGAGGCGCAGTTCTAGCTAAGGGTGGGGAAAAGATGAGTTTTTAACAGTTTTCTGAAGTTCAGGAAGGAAGGGGAGGCTTTGATTGAGAGAGGGAGGAGGTTCCAAAGGACAGGAGCTAGATAGGAAAGACGGCGACCGCCGAATTTCTTGGTTTTGTATTTAGGGGTGACTAGCAAATCCCGGTGAGCTGAGCGGAGGTTACGTGTTGGGCAGTGAGGGCAAATGAGAGATTTGAGAAATGTGGGGCCAGGACAGTGAAGGGCCTTAAAAGTGAGACAAGCCACCTTAAAGGCGGCCCTTCGGTCAACTGGAAGCCAATGGAGGCTGATGAGCAGAGGCTTGGCAGATTGCCATCTGGGGGTTCCATGAATCAAACGGGCAGCTTGATTCTGAGCAACTTGGAGACGTTGCATCAGGAATTGTGGAAGACCGTGATAGATGGCATTAGAAAAATCCAGGCGGGAAAGTACCAGTGAAATGACAGTTTGGGTAAAGTGCTGCAGGGGGAAGGAGGTGACGAACTTTGCGGATCCTTCGAAGTTGGTGCATGCAAGAGGAGACCACCGCTCCAACTTGAGCCTTGAGGGAGAGTTCGGCGTCGATGATTACGCCCAGGCTCTTTACTGTTATAGCTGGGGTAAGGGGGGAGCTAAACTCCGGAGGCCAGAACTGCGGACCCTAGTAGGTGTGACTGAGTCCAGGAAGGAGGAGATCAGTAACTACAGCCTATCAGCCTGCTAGACAACTTGCAGAAGGTTACCAGACCAGCTTCAATTAAGGGTGAGGGAGACTGTTATCTTCTCTTCCTTCCAGGTATGCTGTGGATCAAATGTGAGCACTACAGACAAACCATTCAGATAATCACTAATTATGTAGAAATACATCAAGACAAACAAAAAGCACCTTTATAGCAACAGGAAGAGTTTACTAAGCTTATCCCTATCCACAGAGGCGTACACCAAGGTTTTGTGCTTGTTACTCTTCTATTTTTGTTATTCATCAAAGATGTAATATAATTCCTTGGTGCATGCACCCATAACTCACCTATACTCAATGACATACCAGTCCCAGCCCTCCTATTCATGGAAGACACACTGCTCTTCTCACCAAGCCCTGTAGATCAACTAAACTTAGTGTACAAGTTTAAAGATTGTTGTGACCTGTGGAGCCTTGAAAACAATGCTCAAAAGTATTTTTTGTTTGGTGGTGTTGTACAGTCTTTATGCAAGATAAGTTATGTGTATAGTTCTATTAGATTTAAGAATGCTGGGGAATGGAATGTGTTTGAGAGGTAAATGATCAGTTGGACCTGGAAGCAGGAGAGCGAAGTCGTGCTTGTTACCTGTCTACCACTCGTTAGTTTTCATGGAAGTAAATAAAGGGAAGAGTGCTTCTACAACCATCTTTGTGTGGCATTCCTCATTTCTCAACATGTGGCCTGAAATTGGGGGTAAATGGCATTGATAAATGTCAATAAATTAGATTATTTGGGAATTAGGGTTGATACCTCCTTGACCTGGTCTTCCCAAATTGACAGAAAATCAGCAATATTGCTCCACAGATCTACAGCTGTTTGAAAATTGTACAGAGTGACATTATCCAGATTTGTGTCCCCAGCATTACCGATATACATAGTAAAGGGTCCAACACCAGTCCTACATTGCACAGAAATCTGAGGAATGGTCAATGTTAACATGCTCACTAATAGAGAGAGAAATATTTAGCAAGAACTGTCTTAAATTTTTACCCCAAATGCACTAATTTTCTACCACTTTTAATTAAGATTGGCTTTACAAGGATTGATAATTTTGCATCCTTGACAACGGTTACGCAATGGGAAAGTCTATGGCTTGCAACTAAGTACACAGCCATAGATACAGTCACAGCTTCCAATGCAGATAATTTACAAGATAATTTACAAGATGTTGCACATATTCAGACACACATCCAGTCAGCACAATCATTGACTGACGGGGAGTCAGGAGACTTTTACTCTCTTTCTGAAGGCTCAGTTTCATAATGTGATGATTTAACAGCCCGATACTCAAGACAACTACGTATGGCTGATGACAGTGAATGTGAACTAGAAGACTCTATAAATTTTGGTGAAGATAGTTCAGCAACAATAAGAGAAAGGGGTCATTCAGTGGTAACGGACGTGGACGGAATGGAAGACATTAATTTATCATCGACGGCAAGTGGTGGTGGAGTAGTACCACCGGCAGAGGAGGATGTTACTTTGGGTACGATCTATCAAACAATATTATCCCACATGGATAAGACGGAGCAAGACAGCTTAAGAATACAAAATTCCTGCCGCAGGCTACAAAACTCTATAAGGCGATTGGCAAAATCACAATCTGACTTTGGGGAGAGAGTTGTTGAAGTGGAAACAAGGATCTCAAATATTGAGGATCAACTCGCCCAACAAAAGACTACCACAGAGTTATTGAGTGCTAATAAGGAGGACATACAATGGAAAATGGCAGATTTTGAAATTGTGCTCAACGCAATAATTTAAGATTTATGCAGATCCCAGAAGGAAAAGAGGGACAAGATCCTAGAAAATTTATTGTAGAGTTATGTAAACAAGCTTTTCCAGAGATAACAAAATGGGACTGGGATAGAGAAATAGAGCGGGCACACAGATTCCCATTTAATATTCGTTTACACGCTGGGGCATCTGACACTAGACCTAGGCCTTTTTGGGTTGCGTTTAATAGTTTTTTGGCCCGGGAGGATGTGTTTACGAATACACAGCCTAACAGGAAAAGAAGGGGGGACGGGTTTGAATTTTTTGCAATCCCTGATTTATGTAAGTACACAATGGATATTCGATGGCAGTTATGGCAGTTGGTTACACAGTTTCAGAGCAAGGGAGCACAGGCCTACATAATGAATCCTGCTAAACTTAAAGTGATTAATAAGGATCACACTCGCTATTTTACTAACGTGGCTGCCGCTAAGGAGTACTTACATGTTATGCAGGGCGAGTAGGAAAAAAGGAGTCATTCTGGATGCTATATTGTAGATTATGGTATGTTTTCTCTCTCTATTTTTGGTGACTATAAAGGTTTTTTTTTGTGGATATTTGTATCCCTGTGGGGGTGAGGCTGGGGGTCTGGGAAGCTCCACATCCAAGGACTATCAGTCCTAAAGCCTCGGTAAGAGAGGGGTAAGGGGGGGAGTGGGGAGGAGGGAGGGTCGATCAGGGTGTTGGGGTGTGAAAGGGGAAGGTTGCACGGTGGGGTAAAAAGGGGTACAAGGTAAAGAAAATCCGCATAAGGGGCTTTGAGAGAATAAGTGACTGTTGGACTCTAGCTTGGATTATTATGAAAAATCTAAATGGTCCGTAGTATTACATTTTGCTCCTTAAATGTGTCTGGCCTTAATAATTTGAAGAAAAGAAATAGGGTCGCTTCTGAAATTCGTTATATTCAACCAGATATTCTATGTCTTCAGGAGACACATTTGTCATGGAGCAATTGTTCTTTAGTTGGAGATCTAGGATACTCCTTAATTTGTGCTTCACAACAGACCTCTATGACTCGGGGGTGATGATATTGTCAAAACCTCGATTATGCACAACAGTACGCAGCCTAACGGATAAATGGGGAAGATGGGCCATTGCTGAGGTAAAGATTAATTCTTCCTTTATAACGCTATGTTCGATCTATGGGTCAAACTTATATGAACCTTAGGTGCTAGAAAATTTGAATATGGAATTAGCAAATTGGGTTACTCCATTGATAATATGCGGTGACATGAACATTAATTTAAATAACACAGAGCTTGCAGGAGGATTTAATAATTACAAGGGACGTAAACCTCGTGTGTTTAAGGCTTTACGTAATTTGATAACAGATCATGATTTAGTAGACTCTTGGAGTAACATGCATCCTAACTTACCAGGCTACACTTATTATTAGTTTACACATAGGAAAATGGCACGTTTAGATTATTTTTTTGCCCCTTTATCGATATTAACGGATGCTCAGGTTAAATTATTTCCAAAAGTTACATCTGATCATGCACCAATCGTTTTAAGCATACCTGATCTGAAGACTGTCTATAAGGGGAGAACTTTTACGTTTGATAGAAAACTTTGTCTAGATGAAGAGTTCCAGATGATGATGTCAAATTGGATAAAGGAATTTTTTCATATGAATTTGAGCTCGGCCAGTATAGACATAGTATGGGATACATTTAAGGCTTGCTTCAGAGGGGAGGTGATGAGTTTTGGTTATTATCGCCAGAAAAAGTCAAGGGCGGAAATGCAAGATCTGTATACTGTTTTGAAAAAGTCAGAGGAGAATCTAATAAAGGAATTACAAAAAACTGATAGTCAAAGAGATATAAGAGAAGCGGAGGATAAGGTGGCTAGAAGTAGGGCTAAGATTTCAGGGATCTGGAGTAAAGAAAATGCAAGGAAATATCTGGTACATAGGAGACAATCGCATGAATATGGTGAGGCAATTAGTAGATCCCTGGCTTTACGGCTAAAGATGCAATCAACATCAAGATCTATTTCTAAATTGCATGATCAATATGGTAATATTCAACAAGATCCAGATAAAATTTTAGATATTTTTCAACAATTTTATATGGAATTATACACGCAACAAACAACTGACAGAGTAGACTCAAGATTTGACTTGGGGACTTTTATACAACTAAGTGACAGTGATAAGGAGTGGTTGGATAACCCTTTTTCTTTGGAAGAGCTAGAACTGGCGGTAAAAAGTCTGGCGAATGGTAAGGCTGAAGGACCAGACTATATTCCCGGCGAGGTCTACAAATTTTTTATGAGCAACTAAAATATATTATGTTGGATATCTTTAGAGCAGCACAAAGAGGTAAAGCACCATTATCATGGAATGATGCTACCATCGTGGTTTTCGGTAAAAAATGTTAACCACCAGAAATGTCGGGCTCATACCGCCGATTTCTCTACTTAACTGCAACAGCAAACTATATTCAAAAGTTATAGCTAATCGCATCTCTAAAGTTATCACCCCGCTAGTCTCCCCCAAACCAACATGGATTTATTCCTAACAGAGGTACTGTGACACATATAAATAAAATTATAACACTTTTTGACATTGCTCAGGCAGAAAATCGCGCATTGGCTTTAATATTGCTCGACGCTGAGAAAGCGTTCGACCGTGTAGAATGGCATTTTTTATGGGAGGTAATGCGAAGATCAGGTTTTGGAGATAAATTTATGACTGCACGCCAAGTGTTATACACTGCCCCTAACGCTAGAATTGCAGCTATGCGCAGGAAATCATCATTGATAAAAATCACAAGGGGGACTCGACAAGGGTGCCCATGTTCGCCATTATTGTTTGCTTTATTTATTAACCCTTTATTAAACAGACTATCCAACACCCCACTAATTATACCATTCACAGCGCAAAACATATCACACAAAGTATTTGCTTATGCAGATGATGTTGCGGTGGCTACGGTTAACCCAGACGAGGCGTTAATAGAGATTGAGCGGCTGGCCCTAGAATTTGGCTTATTATCAGGATATAAATTAAACTCCGCAAAGACACAAGTTTTAGCTACCAGTAATACTCAAATTAGTGACCCCAGAGTTGTATCCGAAGTAACCTATCTTGGTATTATAATCAAAATTCCATGAAAGATATTGTTGAAGCCAACTGGATGGATGTACGACATTACAACGCATGCTTTTACAACGCAAGTTTTACAATGCATACCATTACAACGCATAGTGCTTTGGGGCGCTGGATAGTGAATTATTTAATTTACTATTCCAACTCCAGTCCCCGTGGATAGTAGGGAAGGTGTTGGATAGTAAATTAAATATATTCCCTATCCTAGAGCGCCCCCCAGCGCAATGCGTTGTAATGGTTTGCGTTGTAAAAGTTGCAATGTAAAAGCATCGCGTTGTAAAAGTTGCGTTGTAAGTGATGTTTCCCAACTGGATCAGTATACTTCAACACATTAAGCATTCGCTAGAAAGATGGGGACGCTTGCAATTAACAATTATTGGCAGAGGGAACATCATTAAAATGAGTATTTTATCAAAAGTCTTATATCTCTTTAGAGCTATACTTCTAGAGATTCCACCACATTACATTCAACAGTTGCAATCATTATCTACGAGATTTCTCTGGGCTTCGGGAAAATCCCGTCGGGCAATGAGATTAATGACACTCCCGGTTGAGAGAGGTGGTCGGGCTATCCCCAATTTCACGTTATACTTTTACGTATGTTTTTTACAAAGGATGCGACTGCTACTAACCGGGGAATCGGTAGTGGATACGGCAGACGCCCCATCCATATTTTATTTATTACTGGGGGTTCATGCTAGACGCAGTTTATTTAAAGAACTTGAAGGCAATTATTATAAGAGAAAACAATATAAGTTTCTGGAGTCCGCCTATGTTGTCTGGAGGAAGGTCTCCAGAATGATAAATTTAGGGTAACTGATACATTATACACCACTTGATGCAGAGAAAATACTACCCTCTATTTTTTGGGATAGGGTTGCTAAAGACTGGATGCAAAGGGGGATAACGCAAATTGGGGATTTGTTTGAATCAGATGGCTCAATTGCAACTTATGAGAGTTTAACTTCAAAATATCAACTAACTAAATCATCCTTCTTCAAATACCTTCAAGTAAGGGATTTTATAATTCGAAGGCATATTCTACCAGAAGCTGTTCCTATTATAGAGGCTATTCGTACACGGAAAACAATTGGGCTTCTGTGTAATATATTGATACAGAAGCTTAATTTGTATTGGCAGCATCAGCTGGGGGAACCTGGCCTCATTATAGAAGACGCAATCACGATGTCTAGGGAAGCTTTCTTATCGGCTAATTTGAAGGCTCAGTTTTTTAAGACTGTGTTTAGACTATATTACACCCCTGAGCGGATGAAGAAGTGGGGTTCACAATATGATGGGAAATGCTTTCGATGTAAAAATGATAATGCTGATAGTATTCATATATTTTTTAGTTGTACTTAATTGCATCAATTATTCGCTCATATTGAAAATGTTCTCACTATGGTTATACAGACCACTGTGAAGATTTCTCCAGCTATTATGTTACTTGGAATAGGGGATAATGTAAAGAAGGGAACCGGTTTATATAGATATAGGTATTTGATATTTGTGGCCATGACTGCAGCACGCCTATGTATCGCTTCTGATTGGTTACAAGAGGAACCTCCCGCATTTGAATTTTGGAGAGCTAAACTAAACTAATATAATCTCTACGAATTGGAGTGGAGTTTGTATGCTTTAAAAGGGGTAAAGAAACAGAGACTAGGGTGCCCATTAGGATGTCGGGCGGATTGCCTCCACCAGGGTAGCGGTGGCCACCACCACCCTGGCGGAGGCAATCCGCCCGACATCCTTCCCGGCATTCCCCCCCACCATATTACGATGGCGGAGGGGACCGCAGCGGTGGGAAATACTGCCTGCCTGTTTTCCGCACCGGTCGCCTTGCCGCCGGGACGGAAAAGGAATAACATGGTGGCGGTGTCTATCAGACACCGCCAGCCATATTATAATGGGCATTTCTCAATGCCTTTCCGCCCCCTGTGGGCCCCCAGAGTAAAGCACAGTAGGGGGGTGCACACGGGGGGTACCTATGGTACCCCCCTGCATTTGCATAATGAAAGCGGCAGGCACCGCGCGGTGCCTGCCGCTTTCATCATGCAAATGCTGCAATGCATTTTCAGCATTGTGGCGGGCGGTGCAGAGAGCACCGCCCGCCACAATGCTGAAAATACAGGATGTGCCCACCACTGTGCGGGCACATCCTAATGGCACTCCCGGGACCCCCGCCCTTAATGCGGGCGGTCCCGTTTTCTGATAGGGTGCCCGCCATCCTAATGTGCCCCTTGGTATGCTAATTTGGGGTGAGATTCATGAACATTTAGCGATGTGAAATGGTGATTGGTTAATTGCTGTACAAATCCTTTCAAATTGAATTTTATGAATTGTCATATATAAGTTTTGTATGTGCTGATGACTTGTCCCATCTGGAGAACAATAATAAAAAATTAAAAAATAAGAAAACGTTATGTTGATTATTCATTGCTGATTTTCCTTTTTTATCTTAATGAAGGTTAACCATTACAAAATGGATGCCACTTTGGTAGTAATGTTAACGTTTCTAGACATGGGTCTGGGTAAGGTCATACATGTTACAATTTCTGGTTATTTTTCCAGTAGTTGATGTTTGAGACATTAATTTGGAGAAATGTTGGATTGTTATTTTTGGATATAATGTGGACAGTATATACACAGCATGAGTTAGGGTACTATACCCTGGATTCATCTCCTCTCGTATTGAGTGACTAAGACGTAATAGAGACTTCATTATGGGTATTTTACCCCTAGATTGGTCTGCAATGACAGATTTGAGTTTCCTTTATCGTCATACAAAGGGTCAGTGAGAAAGTAACAACCCAAGACATCTCTTCACCAATAAATACTGATATATTAACGGATTACATGTTAAAAGACACCACTTTATGTTTGATCATGCACATTGCGTTATGTCACTGAAATTATTTATGTATTCATCTGCACTTACTGTTATAATTACGTGTTGCTGCAGATGGCTTTAATCTTGAGTCTTTCCTTGATTTCTATGCAAATGTATAAGTAACCTGAACTTTGAACTAAGGTCATGTGACCAAGAGCTTGACAGCTCGAAACGTGTCTTTTTTGTTTGCCCTGAAATAAAAACTTCTTGACTAAAAAAATAAATTAAAAAAAAAGGGAAAGGCTATGGTCAACCCAAGCTGCAATCACACAGGAATCGCCTAACAGAGATACACAACTTAGACAAGATTTCCATTTTGCCATGGGGCATCATTACAATGGCAGATGGTTGGACTGCTGCCCGCAATCACAGCGGTCTGAGGACCGCATGACAGGCAGGTGGCAGTCAAACAACCCAATTACGGTTTGACTGCCATGGTGGTGGTCAGAAAAGTGCTCTTTAAAATGTTGGCTTGTGCTGCAGGGAAGGAAAAGGGCTGCAGCACAAGCCACAGTGTTAGTGAGCACTTTGTGCAAATCCATACCCTGAGTGCCATGCACTTTGTGGTGCATGGCACACAGTGTATGGATGTGTGTGGGGCACCGCTGAAAGCCCAAAACTAGGGAGGACCTGGCCTGGCAGGTCCGGCTAGACTGATCCCATTGGGCACAGGGTCGAGACTGATTTGCATATGGCTTGGTCCAAACTGCAATGGCTTGGTGAGCAAAAAAACGATGGATTTAGGCCTAGATCTCTGTACTAGATCAATGTATGACATTGTTCTGCATTCTGTCCATCAATTGTTTCTTTGCCTTTGTCACCCTGAGTTGGACGGGTATGCCCAGATGTGGGTCCCGTGCTCTCCATCACACTGGAGTCGAGCTATTCTGACTGATGAGGGCTGAAAGCCCGAAACTAGTAATTGGATGCTTGTTTCCAGTCCAGGGAGGACCTGGCCTGGCAGTTCAGGCTGTACTGTTCCCATTGGGCGCAGGGTCGAGACTGATTTGCATATGGCTGGGTCCAAACTGGAATTGCATGGTGAGCAAAAAAACAATGGCTTTAGGCCCAGATATCTGTACTGGGGTGAATATATGACATTGTTCTGCATTCTGTCCATCAATTGTTCTTTTTGCCTCTGTCACCCTAAGTGGGACGGGTATGCCCAGGCGTGGGTCCCTGCTCTCCATGTCATTGGAGTCAAGCTATCCTGGCTTATGGGATCTGAAAGCCCGAAACCAGTCCTTGGATGCTTGTTTCCAGTCCAGGGAGGTCCTGGACTGGCAGTTCGGGCTAAACTGTTCCCATTGGGTGCAGGGTCAAGACTGATTTGCATATGGCTGGGTCCAAACTGGAATGACATGGTGAGCAAAGAAATGATGGATTTAGGCCCAGATCTCTGTACTTGGGTGAATGTATGACATTGTTCTACATTTTATCCATCAATTGTTCTTTTTGCATTTGTCATCTCAAGTGGGACGGGTATGACCAGATGTGGGTCCCGTGCTCTCCATGCCACTGGAGTCAAGCTATCCTGGCTGATGAGGGCTGAAAGCCCGAAACCAGTCCTAGGATGCTTGTTTCCAGTCCAGTGAGGACCTGGCCTGGCAGTTCGGGCTGGACTGATCCCAATGGCCGCAGGTTCGAGACTGATTTGCATATAGCTGGGTCCAAAGTGGAAAGGCATGCTGAGCAAAAAAACAATGAATTTAGGCCCAGATCTATGTACTTGGGTTAATTTATGACATTGTTCTGTATTCTGTCCATCAACTGTTCTTTTTTGCATTTTTGTGTGGTGGCACATGTGGCCCCTGTTTGGGGCCCCCAAAATGCCTTTCCAACAGCCTTTTCATGATGGTGAGATCAACATGAAAATGCTGTAGTAAATGAACACTGTAATCCCAATGGCGGTGCCTGCCTCAGCACTGCTTCCATTCTAGGGATATGAGTCCAACCTCCTCCCTGGCAGGATTGTAGATCCTGTCAGAGGTGGCGGTCTTCCCTCGATTGGTTTCAGTCTGACCTCCTGCATCATAATGCGGCGGTCAGATCGAAGGGCTGTCTGTCAGTGGGACAGCTACTGATAGCTTGTCCCACCAACATCATAATCAGTCCCATAGCTTTTAGCTTTGACGTTATGTATGTGGTCTGACCTGGCCTCCACGAAACAGCAACCAAAGGGAACTTTACAATCTACTTTTTTTGCAATGTTTTTGGAGAAAATAGTATCAAATACAAGAAGTTATAACCTTTCTGATATATACTTTGCCATCAAACCTATCCCACATGCTGAAACCTACATGTACAAAATATGTAAAAATGATGTGGAAAATGATGAACGCCTTTTATTTTTCCGCCCTCCATATTTATCTGCTAGGAAATAATGGTTTCAGCCATTATGCACGAAATTGGGTCTCGCACACTACTCAATAGCACAAAATGTCCAAAATCTAACATCAGTATGTCTATTGTATTCGGAGTAAGCAAATTCTTATATTCAGTATTGCTTTAAAAGAACCATTTAGGGATGCACTTTTAGCGGATGGTTGACACAAAACTGGTTGTAATCAAATTTTTACCTATGGTAGTCATGAAGTATGTGAGGGTAAATTACATTTTGGGGATGATTTTGATGTCAGTAAGACCAGTCCCAATTACAGACAGCCCTTCGATTCGACCTCTGCATTATGATGCAGACGGTTGGACCAAAACCATCTGTGGAGGACCACCTGCTTCCGACAGAATCTACGGTCCTGTCAGGCAGCTGTTGGAATTGTATCCTATGAATGGCGGCAGTGCCAAAGCAGGCACTTCCGTTGGTATCACGATGTCCCTTACCTACAGCCTTTTAATGGCAGTCTGACCTCCATGAAAAGACTGTCGGAAATGGACTTTGTGGACCCCAAACAGGGCCCCCATCCCTCGTGGCTGAGGGCATATGTAGTGGCCCATGCATATCCATGCACTACATAGCGCATTCCACATGGTGCATGGATGTGCACAAAGTGCTCTTTTACACTGTGGCTTGTGCTAAACCCCTTTGCCAGGGCTACAGCACAAGCCATCCTGTTAAAGAGTGGGGTGGGAAGTTAATGAAGTACAAATTATTTAACAAATAATTATGAATTCATCATCAATAATGAGATTGCTTATTTATAATGTAAATTGTAAAATAATTACATTTGTTAGTTATATTTTAGGTGCCGGCTATTGGATTTGTCGGGGTTTAGGATGGGAAGTTAATTAAGTTATAATTAATGAACTAATTATTATTAATTGTTTAATTAATTATTTAATATGTCAATTGTGTATTAAGTTTACATTATAGTTCTATTTTGTCTGTGGACTGTTGGGTTTGTAGGGATATAGGGTGGAAAGTTAGGTAATAATTAACAATTAACTATTTCTTTATTAATAATTATTTAATTGATAATTACTAATGTAAAATATGTAATGCTGATTGATTTTAGTTATATTTTAGTTGAGGGTTGCTGGGTTTGAAGGGGTATAGGGTAGGAGCTTAATTACATAGTAATATATTCACATTACTTATTCATTGTAATTAGTTATTTGATTACCAATTATGTAAATAGTGGTATAGTTATTTATTTTAGTTATATTTTAAATGTGGACTGGTAGGTTTATGGGGTGTAGTGTTTTTTAAATTGAAAAAGTATTAATTTATAACATTCATGTACATTGTTTAGGGTGGAGGTTGGGTAAGGGCACTGGATGAGGAGCAGGGGGATAAAAAGAAAAAATAAGTCCTTATTTTCACCATACTAGGGTACTAATAAGTGTAACCAGCAACATTAACTATAGCACAGAGATGTCAAGGTGTAGTTGGTTAGTGAATATATGGGGGGCACCAAGGAGATGTGGCTGTTGACTTGTAATGTCAACAGCCTTAAGATAAGGCAGAGGCAGAGATTAATGTTCAGATATCTTGAGGACATCTCATTGCAATTGAGAGTCAAGACCTTTATTCTAAGTATAGAGGGATTGAGAGCATTGGAGTGTCAGATCAAGATGTCTATTGCAAGAGAGTCACCATACTTCTGAGAAGAAGGGTAGGCGTGGAAGTGTTGGCCTCAAAAACAGACAATTCTGGGCAATGAGCGGTGGTGGACTTTAGGTGGTGAGGGTTTGAATTTACATGCTCTACCTTTTATGGCCCAAATTTGGACAATCCCTCCATTTTAGCAACTTTGGAATGGAATCCGTTGGAATCTAACCTTCCGGTGAATCTGGGGGGAGATTTACATATTCTATTGGATCTTAATTTAGATTGGTGTACTAAAAGGAAGTGTATGCACACACCCAAGACTAGACAAGGTTTAAGAACAATGATGCAGGGCATTGGGTGGGTAGACGCCTAGAGATATAAAAAGGGGTTGGCAAGAGGATACACATACTATAATAAGAAATATGGGAATGACCCAAGGCTGGTTTATTTCTTTGTGGATGGTACTTTAGCTGAAAAGATCAAAGAAGTTGACCATCTCCCAAGCCATATACCTGATCATTCTGCCATAATTGTGACAGCTTAATGCCCCAAAGAGGTTCAGAGATAAAAATGGACTGTTAATAGTGCCCTTCTCCTGGATGCAGATGTCGCAGAGACTCTAAAAAGAGCCAGTGAGGATTTTTTTATTAACAATATGAGCTCTACTTTCCTTGCTAAAGTCTGGGATACCTTCAAAGCTTTTATTAGGGGTGACTTGAGAGGCCAAGCAAATTCTAGGAACACAGTAGAGAAAATCTAACTCCTTTCCATAGACCAATAAATGGCAGTTTTAGAGGCCAATTTGTAGACAAGGGTAGATCAGGACAGAGAACAAGTACTGAACTGCTTGGAAGAGATACAACTGAATTTTAAAATCAGGCTGGCGACAAAGTGAAGGGAGAGAAGGCAGTCTAGGTCCCAGAGTATTTTCAAATATGGAGAAAGATCAGGATCACTTTTAGCATGGAAGGTGATGACAGAAAGGACTAGGAAATTTATAAGGGAGCAGCTTATTTACCTTGATGTGATACTTCTAAAAAGGCAGGAGATATTCAGGAGCACTTGGTCTCCCTCTTTTCAGGACTATATACAGAGGAGATCTATCCAGTCTTTGATAGGCTAGGGGAATGGCTGAAGGAAAGGGAAATAGCTGGACTAACGGAGGTAGGATGGGGTGTCTAGAAGCCCAGATCAGAGACAGAGATTTTAGACCACTTAAAATATGTTAAGGCTGGGAAGGCGGCAGGACCGGATGTCATTCTAGTAGAGGTATATCTGCTTTTGAGGGTAGCGGTTGAGCACGTCTGGGGACATTTTTTAACTCCATTTATTTAGAAAATGCCCAGATTCCAGATGCATGGAAGGAAGCTACACTGGTATTGATTTTGAAACCAGCTAAGGACCCCATAAAGGCAGATTCATATTGGCCAATTTCACTATTAAATGACAGCTATAAAGTATATTGGCTGCAGAATGGCCAAAGTAGGCCAGCAACCAATCCACGTGGGTCAAAAGGGCTTTATTCCAGGGTGTCAGATCCACAAACTCACTCAACAGTTAATAGCATCAATAGACTTAGCCATAATACATTCTATCCCATTGCCAGTTGACTCTGCTAAGGCTTTCAATAGAGTGTGTTGGGCGTATCTCTGAGAGGCTTTGGCGATATTTGGCTTTAGCTCATGTTCTATCATACTCGTCATAAATTGTATGCAAATACAACTGCTCAAATCTTATTCAATGGGGCATTGACAAAGAGCTATGAAATCAGTAGAGGTACGAGGCAAAGATGCCCTTATCTTTCTCCTGCTCTTTGATTTATATACTGAGCCATTTGCCCAATTGCTCCGAAGGGACCATCAAGTAACTCCTTGAAACTTGCAGCACTTTGAAAATAAGATAGCCTCATACGCTAATGATCTTATACTTTATACTTTGAATCCCGCCCAGACCACTCCAAGATTAGAGAAGTTGGCAAAGCCGTTTGGGGAGCTATCTGGATATTTAGTTAATACATCAACGTCATAAATTAAGTGTTGAAATATAAATAATTGGGATGAAGAGATTAAGTTAGAGATTAAGTACTTAGGTATCTCTATAGTAGAGTCTTTGGAGGCTCTTCCATCACATGACTTGAAGGGTGGCAAAGGAGGTTGAACTATTGTTTACTAGATGGAGGAAATTGTCCGTAACAGCAGTCTATGGGCGAGTAAACTTGATTACAATGTTAATACTACCTAAATTGACATACCTTTTTAATGGCATTTTGCTAACATTCTCTAGATCAGCTTTAGCTAAACTCTAGGGGAAGATCACGAGTTTTATTTGAGGTTCGGGGGAGCCAGGTTCTCGTGGAAGAAGTTGAGGCAGAGAGTGAGAAAAGGAGGCCTGGTGCTCCCAGATTTGAACCTGTATTGTATGACCTTTCAATTTAAGAACTGCAGGATACTTCTTGGGTCTCAGGATAGTTCATCCTGGGGAAGGATGTTAGCAGAAAGGACCACAGAATGGGGAGGTACAGGGTTCCTTTAAAAGAGCCCCGAAATACTTCAAGGAAGTGTGATTAAAGGTATTAAGAGCTGCTCTTACTTCATAGGGCAAAGTTAGGAAAACTTTGGGGATAAGCTACTACTCTGGGTTTTCCCCAATTTTGGATTCTCCTGGCATGCCTGAATGTATGTTGGATAGTTTAAGTCTCCCCTGAGAAGGGAAGGGATAGTCTCCTGGGGGCAGATATTTATAGAACAAGGTTTAATACCTTGGGAAATACTCAATGTTAGTACAGGGGGCTCCCCAAAAAGATTCAAGTATATTCAGCTCTCTTCTTGGTATAAACGTGCTATTTGAGAATGGAACAACACCTGGGAGGAAGAATCTCCTATGCAAGATGTAAAACCTAAAGGCAGAGAAGTTGCTATATGGTATTGGAAATTATTAGACGTCGAGGATAGGAGATTGCTTTTACCACAAAAGTTATGGGAGGCGATGATACCAGGGCAAGAACTGTCTTATCTCTAGCATAAATCCTTACAATTTCTATACTCTACAGTTAAATCTTGCCAACTTAAAGAGAAATCATTATTTCGCCCTGCATAGATTGTATTGCACACCTCAGAAGGGTGCCAAATTCGTTAAGGACCCAACCCCAAAATGTAGACGATATGGGTTTCTTGAAACAAACGAAGAACATGCTTTTGTAACTTGTCCAATACTTGAATCTTTCTGGGAAATAATATCAGAAATGATGGGAACAAACATTATGATGACTCCTGTGCTAGTATTGTTGTTGTCGATACTACAACAAGGTGTCTCCTTAGTAAATCTCAGCGATTGCTGGCCAGAAGAGAGATATGTATACATTGGTTGGACCCAAGCCCTCTGACTGCAGTGAGTTTGTTAAAAGCAGTTCATCAGATTTGTAGGTTGGATTTTGGGAAGTACTCTAGTTAGAGTGGGTACAATATGGACTGAGTATATAAGATGGAGCAATATCCCGGATTCAGGGGGGTGGAAGTCCTATGATTTCACCCAAGCGTGTGGGTATTGGTATTCAGCCAATAAAAGAGTGCTGGGACCATTAAAATGCAGTAGGTTGAAGGTCATACTCACCAAATACAACTTAGCTTGAATCTGCAGTAACTAAGGTGTATGACAACAAAAAATATTGGTTTTATACTTGTTCCAAATTAATAGAGTTATTCAAATATGTAATGAGTTTGAAGGGAAGTACCTTCCCTGCTGTACACTGGAGTGGGAATAGTAAATCTTACCCAATCAGAAGTTCAATGCTTTCCTTACTGTTGCACAGACTGGACTCATCTGTAGGGGGAAGCCAACTTCATGTGGCATTTCTGAGGAGCGGTATGTAGCTAGTTTAAGGCTCTTTATGACTATACCATATGTAGTGCCTAATTTGAGCTTTTGCTTGCTGGTGGAGGACACCAGCACCTATTTTTATGGACCGCCACCTATTTCCCCTTGTCAGATATTTTCAGGGAGCAAGAGAAGAAAACACACACATTCGAAAGAATGGGGAAGAGAAAAACAAAAAAATGTTTACCAAGGGAGAAAGCAGGAGCCTGCAAGAGTGAGATAAAGGGAGATGGAATGTCTGGCAGTGGAATTAAGAAGCATGAGGTGGATTGAAAACTATGAAGTCTTGGTATTTGCTGCACTCAAATTTAAATGCATTGCCTATGGGCTTCTGAGCAGCGTGTGGCACCAACACTCATTATTTTACTAATTTTGCATTGACCATATGTATGGGATTTGAGCCCCAGGCCAATAAAGTGCAGCCACATTTTAAATTAAAAAAATGAACAAGAGTTTGTTCACTCTGCAGTGGGTGAACCCATCCAATACATTCCCTATCCATCGACTCAATCAGGTTTCTGTCTGTAACAGTGATTTCCTGCAGCTCAGGCTGGTTTTTGTTCCACAAATCATTACTGCTGCTCTCTGTAGGAAGAAGTAGTGATCTCATAGGATTCTCTTTTCATAACTGATGAAGCAGAAGCAATACTACATAAATGTGTGCCATTCACACGGAGCAGCGGATAATTTGACAGCCTATTTCGCATATATCTCCATGCCCTTCAATATGTGATACAAAAGGGGATGATGGACGGAGCGTTTGAGCAAATCAAACACTCACCCCCAGTCAACTGATCTGGGTTTAATCCATCACCATTCTTTAGCCCACTCTGCCACCCCATTTCAGACATGGCTATATGCAAATCAGTCTGACCCTGTGCCTCATGGGAACAGTCCAGCCCGAACTGCCAAGCCATGCCTTCCATGGACCGGAAACAAGCATCCTGGGACCGGTTTCGGATTCATAATCCTCATCAGCCACGCTATCTTGAATCCAGTGGCCAAGAGACCAAGGGACTCACGTCTGAGCATACCCTGCCACACTTAGGGCGAACAAAGCGATACAAAAGGGGATGATGGACGGAGCGTTTGAGCAAATCAAACACTCACCCCCAGTCAACTGATCTGGGTTTAATCCATCACCATTCTTTAGCCCACTCAGCCACCCCATTTAAGGGGATGGGGTGGTGTGCTAGTGGAAAGCTTCATTCTGCTTCTGTTGCTATGCTGCAAAAGTGGTCCCCGGTAACAAAAACAGCCCCCCAGGGGTCTGAAACCTGCCCCATCCAAGCAGCCCACCCGGGGAAACACCTGGCGCCCACTACGGCCAGTCTAGCCCTGCCAACAGCCCCAGCCCAGTAAAATTTGCCGAATTTTGTATTGGCCTTGTTAGACTCAGATCCCTCCTTTGCCCACAGTTCCACCACAGGGATGTATGACATTACAACGTATGCTTTTACATCGCATGCTTTTACAACGCGGTTTTTACAACGCATACCATTACAACGCATAGTGCTTTTAGGCGCTGGATAGTGAATTGTTTAATTTACTATTCCAACTCCAGTCCCCGTGGATAGTAGGGAAGGTGTTGGATAGTACATTAAACATATTCCCTATCCTAGAGAACCCCCTGCGCAATGCGTTGTAATGGTTTGCATTGTAAAAGTTGCGTTGTAAAGGCACTGCGTGGTAAAAGTTGTTTTGTAAAGGTTGTTTACCCACCACAGTAATGAACAGGAACTTTCTACTAGTGATGTTGATGGTCGGAATACATTTCCTTCGCAACAAACTTTGTACATACCACCAAAACATTGAGACGTCTGTATCAAATAAATAAGACTATAGAATTTTTCCAATAACGCCCAATAAGCAGTTCAAATACTAGAGGCACTCAGGACCAAGTGCCCAGGCTAAGGCTAGCTAACAGCATAGCGATGCACATAAGAAAGACGCACCCTTTCACCACAGAGTATATAAACAACCCTGTTGAGAGGACATTTTGCATCGCCATTGAGACAAGAGAACTCGTCTAAATAGGCTTCAATTACTAGAAAAAACTGAGGAGTCATACCGCCCATTAATACAAAAACACAAGTCCTCTCCCATGAGTTCTGTGTAATGGTGGATTACTGCAGTATACATCACAAATGTTGAATGCTGCACACTGTTGTAGTGGGTTATACCCCCGATGCCTATGGGCTGAATGAAGAACTGTGAACAAGTTGTTTATTTGTAACCCGAGACACATGAAACACCGGAAAATATATTAAAACATACACTTAAGTGAATATATAAGTTAAAAAATGTATTATTTAAACACCGGAAAATACATACAAATAGAAATGTTTACTAATAAATACTTATATTTTTTTTACCACTTTCACGTCTATGTGTATTCATTCATATTTTCTGAAAATTATTCTGAAGTGTGAAGCTTCCTCCTGAGCTCTGATACTGGGATAACTTGAGTTGAGTCGTTTTCTTCAACTGCCTTATGTTGATGTGTATTTCACTCTTTCAGAAATATGTTCTCTAGATTGCAGTGATGTCAGTAAAAGTCCTTTGAACCCAAAGCACATGAAGCATTCCATGAGTATAATAAAGAAAAATTATTTGCATTGCTTAGTCAAGAGCTGAACATTTTTTTGGTGTCTTCTCTGTCCAGATTTATGGCATCACAGCCCCTATTTTATTAGAGCTGGGAACTTGTAATGATGGGGAATGATATAATTAATCTAGAATGCCCACATAGGGCCCTATCAAAAATGACCGAACTCTAAAAAATAAAAAGTCTGGCTGCAAATTGGATAACTAAGCAACTGCACAATTTAGAAACCACGAGAAATCATCATGGTCAAGGTTTTTACCGTGCCCCTGAGCGACATGCCGTCCAAATGAAGTACACAAATAGGCATTTAAGAAAATGCTAAAAGGCATGAGAGCAAATTAAACTTGTTATGGGCAGCATTGTAATTTAGCACAGCTTCTTTCTCTCTCTTTGTTAAGCTCAGAATGAGCTTTCCATTAATATGATTAACCACAGGTGAATAAATAAAGGGCCTGGGCGTAAAAGCACTGTCCGAGCGCCCACAAACGGACTTAACTGAACAATTTAATTCAAGTGTTTATCTGCAGGTGCACACTTTTTTGGCAGTCTAATATATATTTTTTCTAAAACTACGCATATAATCACTTGAAAATGACAAAAGCTGCACATGGAGTTTTGGTCTGCTGCTTCGGCCTACATTTATATCCAAACTCTCACATATAAATAAATATTTTATTATGCTGCTGAAATGATTTATTGTATTCTTGAAATCAGCTGGATTATTTTGTCTTCACCACCATTACTACGGACACACACTGAAGGAAGTAATTGCTAACTCAAAACTATAAAATTGTTCTCCTACCCAATCCCATGATCTCTGGCTACAACATAATTAATATTTTCCATGGAGACTGCCAATCGTTTTTTGGTTCTGGCCCTAACACCAAAGCCTTCCCCCTAAAAATGGTGAACAACACTTTCCCTACCTTTGTCAGTGGACATTCTTCTACTTAACTTATTAGCTGCATTTAATACCCATAACTAAGAAACATTTGAAAGAGTTGTCAACAGCAGAGATGGTATGGAAGCAACAGTGCCCAACTTGTGCAGGTCCTGTGTATAGTGGCATCCGCCACAAACAAAGGGTGATGGGGTGGGTGGAGCAACCACGAGGGGGGGGACCCCAGGGGGATCACACAGAGGGGGTGTTAATAATAATGTATTATTTAAAAAAAAGAACTTACCTAAAGCCGCCTGCCACCTCCCACATCACGTCGCACCTCCTGTCCTCTTCCTTGTCCCAGCAGTCCCTAGGATAGACTCCCATCCAATCCCTGTGCTGTAAAGCAGCACTGGGATTGACCTGCGCAGGCTGGAAAAACGCTTTGCTCAGACAAGGGAGTTCAATGCAGCGAGGCTGGAGAAATCTAAGGGCCACATTAGGATGACGAGCAGACTTTGTACACCCGCCACCCTATCGTTAAACGGGACCGCCCACCATAAGGGCTGGGTACCCGTGGGGGCAATTAGGATGCGCCCTCCACAGTGGTGGGTGCCTCCTGCATTCCTGCCATTGTGGTGGGTGGTGCACTCAGCACCGCCCGCCACAATGCAAGGAAGGCATGTTGTGCATGGAACTGCTGGCGGGTACCATAGGTACCCCCATGTGCACCTCCCAGAGTCCCTGGGGGACTCCACGGGCCCCTAATGTCTAACACAGCATGCCTTTCCGTGGCAGCAACGCCACCACGGAAAGGCATGTCCCCGCCTGCATAGTAATATGGATGGCGGTGTCTAACAGACACGAAACCATATTAAACCCTTTTCCGTCCGTTTAACTCGGGCGGGCGGAAAAGCAGCGGACGGTCTTTCTGTCCGCCGTGGTCCCCCCACCATAGTAATATGGCGGGGGGAATTGGGTGGCAGGCGGTGTGGGATCACTGGCGGATCACCACCGCGATGCGGGCGGTGGCGATCCGCCCGTGATCCTAATGGGCCCCTAAGTGTCCATTTGTGCTTTGGCCGGCTTGAGACGGCCGGCCAAACACATATGCACACTTAGGGCGTGCACATAGCACTCCTCCTCCCCAATCCATGCCTCGGCCCACCACTCCCTGCACGCGCTGGCTCAGAGCTGACAAATGAAATATAAAACGATGATAGAACATCGTTTTATTTTACATTTGCTGTCTCTGAGCCAGGCAGTGGGGCGACGCTCCTTCGCCAATGTGAAGGAGATGCTGCTGCCTATCTATGTTAAAAAGTACATATTTAATATTTAATTAGAACATATTTTCATAACGTGTTTTACATTTTTATATTTATTTTCGTGTTATATAAACCTTCTTATTTTTTCCCATACTTTACATTGCAGAGCACTCTTCCCAACTGTGGAGTCTCCCCATAGTAAAGGAAACGTTTGAAGAAATGTATTTAACTTGAAAATAAATATTACTAAATATTTTTATGTTGATTGTCAATGTAAAATCATTTTATATGTTAGCTTTAAATGTAGAACAAAAAGAGCTGCAACACTATTAAATTCATTTTGATTTAAAACTTTAATTATTGTAAATATATTAGAATTATTTTTCTGAAGATTAAATAAAAGAAGGAATTTCCACCTAAAGAAAAAAGGAATTATTTAATGCTCAATAATATTTATTAAAAGTGATGTATATAAATAAATTAAATTAAAGTGATTATTTTTATAAACTATTATTAGTGAATTATTTTTTAATACAACATAGGTAATTTTAATATTTTATAATTAAATAATACATGTATACTATATATTAATTTATGTATTATTAACAATTTAAAATCATGGAATTAATTTAACATTATTTCTTATGGGTCTTTATTTTAAGTATTATTTTCTATGGGTCAGTATTGCCATATCAGTGGTTGCCCATGTGTAGTGCTGGACTTGCTCTTGTTTTTTAAGTAGTAAATTTCACTCGGAGTTTGAGAAAACTGATAAGTAATACGCTTACTCAAAAGTGTAAAGTTACTCTAAAGTGTAAATTACCTGTGTGAATCATGAACAAAATCCTCATAGTCTTATGTGCTACTCTTACTTGATGACATCCATTCATTTGTATTAGAGGTGGCATGCAGACAGTGTGGAAATTTAGTTCGTGTACTGAACATTATCTACGCCATCTTGCAGACTCACGTATGAGAATACACGACAGCCATTTTAGGTACCATGGTCTCCCTGTTCACGATTGCCCGTCAGCACATTTCCCTGACCATGCAAGCCTTCCCCGCGCACCCTGGCTGCCCCCGCGCTCACATGCACAAGCCATGAAACTCCCCATGACTCTGTCTCAGGGAATCACACCCCGCGCCTGACCAACACCTCCTTCCCGTCCATGAATACCCCTCTGTGGATAAACCCTTCCACCACGCTCGATTGTCCACACCAGTCCTTTCCGTCCATGAATACCCCTCCTTTGATGTCCCCTTCCTCTGAGCCTGAACGTCAGCTCTGACTGCTGGTCATCCTTTAGCCCGAAGATACAGTTTATTGCCCATTACTGTACGCCCTCGCCTCTCCTGAAAGAGGCCACTATTGATCATGACATCCCCGCCCCGGAGATTCGATCAGGCGCACACATTCCAAAGAGATCGGCAGAACACTCAGCTGCGTGATAGCCCCTCCCAATCATATGAGGGGAAAGGGTCTCTACTGTTGTCATGTGTTGAAAGGGGTTGGAACTGGGGGGTGTCGGAGATATCGTTCTGATGTCATTCTCATGCTCTACAATGTCCCTGTTGTAATAAAGGACGTTCACATGTCTTAAACCAGTGTATAAAAGACCAGGTCTCAGAGAGGTTGAGAGAGCACCTCGAGACGATACCTCGTTGTCCGATCTGATGTGTTCTACTCCGTCGGAATAAAACTTGTTTCCTGTCTTCCAGTCTCCAGCGCCTGCCTCTTTATTTAGTAACTTCGTATGGTATTAGAGGCATTCCACGCCGGGCAAATTTAACTTGAAACAACTTCTGAAATCGCCTGACCATTGTAAATTGATCTTTATCAATTGGCGTCCCAAACGCGGGGCCCATCAGCGACACGTGGATCCAGTGGGAGAGGTCCCGACGACAGAGTGAACGACTGCAACGATCGGAAGAGCTCCTGTCCGATAGACCCTCGTCTGACAGCCGATCATCTGAACTTCACTGATTCCGAGCAGACCTCTCCCGAGTGATCTACGGTCCTGACTGGGAACCACCAGGAGTGCCGCGATAGCAACAGAGAATAGAGGACGATCGGGCGCTGGAAGCGGAAGACGAGAAACTGTCCATGCGGTCCGGGTAAGGTCGTGACACACGACAAATTGCGAAATTGATTGATTGGTTGTTTGAAAATACTAGTATTACTTATTGACCGTTTCTGAGAAATTCTCTATTTGCAAACAAACACAGAATCGCCATACTCTGTTTAGTCTTTGCAGATAGTGGAGGGTAGGCAACGCAAAACTTTAACACGTCGTGCCTATTCTTTTTTTCTCCCCATTGATTGATTGATTGAATCGAGCATTGAATTGCTCGAAGTTGGTTCTCTTAAGGATCTTCTCTGTCTACAAACGGGGAAGAATAGGAATATTCTCTCTCCCTTTGCCGATAGTGAAGGGTAGGTAACGCAAAACTTTAACACGTCGTACCTATTCCACTCCTTCATTGATTGATTGTTTGCCCAAACATTGACTGTTTTGGGAATTGGTTCTTTCTGGAGGTATTCCCTGTTTGCAAATAGCGTAGAATAGAATATTCTGTCCAGTCTTTGCAAATAGTGAAAAGATAGGTAGTGCAGGCTTTTGCCCCCCATTGTAATCCGTCATGCCTATCTTCTCCCCATTGGCTCATAGTTGGGTCAACGCGGACCACTTATTAGAGATGAACCATCCAGCTCCACTGGAGGGCACCCCTAATAAGGACATGTTTACTAAACAAGGACTAGTCGCTATAGCTTATAGTAAGTTATGGCATAAATATACAAAAAGGGATCCTAAAAACCAGTGGCCACTTGATGAAAATAAAATAAAAACACTAGAAGCAGCTGTAAAAATAAATAAGGTAACGCCCACTATGCTTGTTAGTATTGGCATGTGGCGCAAAGAAGCAGACCATCGCAACAAAAAGGAAGAAGCAAAAACAGTGAAAGAATTACGCAAAGCAGCCCATCTGGCTGCAAAGAACTAGATGAAGAAATAAGAAGAAGAGAGGAAGTTAAACAAACGCAAGAACCAGGACTGACAGGTCAATGCCCTGTCAGGACTACCTCTGCGCTCTACCCGGAGATTCCCTCCAAACAGCGGGCAAATGACGAGTTACTGCTCGGTCCTCCAATTATCTACATGCCTCCTCCATATGCTCCCTGCCAACCTCTAGCACAACACTCACCAGTTCAAAGTGCAGGCATAGGTGACCACAGCGCTAGTGCCCCGGCTCTTACGGCCTTCGCACCAGCCGCGTTAGTAACAACAGCAGATGAGCATGAGACCAACAGGCATCTAACAGCTAGACCAAACAGGTTGAGCAAAGATGAGCGGGATGGAATCGACCAAATAGCAAAAACCCTGGTAGAACGAAAAGAGAGCGAAGAATATACGATGAGTATGCACAACTCGCATGCCGGTAGTCACAGACGGCATTTTATTTTACGGTTCAGCTACCACACCCTGAACGCGTATGAGGATAGGTACCAGACTAAGGGCCCTGCTAAAGTGACGGCTCTATATAGAAGGGTCGATGTCGGAGATGGGGCTGAAAGCGATGTGACGGACCTCTTCATGCAAACGCTTGAGGTCTTCCGCCACCTCGCGGAACAGAAACCAGAAGTCAAGATCACAGTCCCTGAGACGATTGGGCCCTCATTAGAAGCAGCCAACACCATGATGCCTATCAGAGAAGCCGCCCCCTATTGGGTTCCCCCAAGAGGTCAGGGAACGAACGATGATATCAACCATGTAGATGCCAAAGGTAGGGTTGTGTACAACTGGGTTTACCTACCATGGGATCGGCAAGATATTTTAACTTTTAGACAAACCCTGCCCGATTTAAGAAAGAACCCTACAGCATTTTATACTGAATTAGGCACAGCCTTGGGCTCAACCATAATGACTCTAGCGGACATGGATTTGTTTTTCGGGTTGTGTCTGCCGGCTGATGTGTGGAAGCAAATCCGGAGAGCCGACCACACAGATCTGTTCGGACACACCTGGACAAAACTCGATGAACTAGATAGGCAGCGAGAGCCCGGAAAGAAACCTGTAAAAGACATATTGGAACTCCCCGACAAAATAGTGCAGAAGCTAAAAACGTTGATCCCAGAAAAGAAGGTAGACTGGTCGATAGTCACAGCCTGCCGCCAGAAACCTCAAGAGGACGTATCAGAATACTTCTCACGATTTGAAACAGTGTTCTCCGACTACAGTGGCCAAGACATGACCACCGCAACCGGACAACACCTATTCGTGCAGAACAACGTAAAGGGGCTATCGCAAGAGGTCTCCCAAAAGTTACAGACTAGCGAAAGTAGTTGGGGAGCCTCTAAACCTACAGCTATCCTTCAGATGGCTCAGTATTACGAACACCAAAAGAACGAGAACGAAAGGGCAACTGAGAAAAAGAAAAAGGACCTAAAGGAACGAGTAATGATTGCACAACTACAGGGAGTGACCACAGGGAGGGAACGGTATAGGGGAAATTACCAGTCAAATACCCCTAGGAATTCGACCCCTAGAGACCGTAACCCCACCCCTGGCGCTCCACGAACCGACCTTGATGAGAACCAATGTGCATTTTGTAAAGAATTTGGACATTGGAAGTCTCAATGCCTAGCCCTTCGGGAACTGATTAAAAATAAGGAGACAAGGGACATGGCAAATGGCCCCAAAACTGGAGGGCAGGGACGAGGACAGACCCACGACACCACCAATGACCGATCTGGTAAACCAAACACATTTGACCGCCCCCGACAGAATCAGTACCAGCAGTCCGATGGCAACAATGCTCACGACTCTGCATAGGACTGCCAGGGGCAAGGGAGGGATCCAGTCGAGCTCTGTGTTGACCAGCAAGGTCCTTATGTCACTGCTAAGGTCCTGGGTACAAAGTCTCCATTTCTGGTAGACACTGGAGCGACACGTAGTGTGTTATCAAAACGACTGATTCCTAGGGCGCCCTTGTCTGGCTCGCACATTACCTCGATAGGTTTCGATGGGACGCCCTCCACTAATCCCCTGTCGGTACCTATCTCCTTTGACCTAGGAAACAATCCCACTGACACGACGTTTCTGCTCTCCTCCAACTCCCCTGACGTTATTATGGGTATTGATTTACTGAAACATTTCCGAGCTACTATTAGGTGTTCCCCGGAAGGAGTCCGAGTCATCCTGTACGACAACCCGAACTTGACCGGACCCTACCCCGCACGACATATGTGCACTTTAACAGATGCTGACCTATCCTTGCTCGATTCGCTACCCCTGCACCTATGGGCCAGAAACGACTCAGATGTAGGACGAATGATGATCGATCCTGTACGCATAACTGTTCGACCAGATGCAATACTCCCGAAACTCCCACTGTACCGGATATCGCCCGAAGGCGAGAAGGCGTTGGTAGCGATTATCCAGTCCTTGGTAGATGCAGGAGTGGTAGAGGATGTGGTTAGTAATGTCTGCAATAGTCCAATCCTACCCATTGTTAAGAAGCAAGGTGAGGGGGATGAGAAAGCGTACCGCTTCATCATCGACCTGCGAGAAGTCAACAAAGTGGTGGTGCCACAGTACCCCGTAGTCTCAGACATCGCCACCATTCTGACTCTCATCCCGTCCACTGCCACCACCTTCACCGTTATAGATCTTAAAAATGCATTTTTCTCTATCCCCATCCATCCAGACAGCCGTTATCTCTTCGGTTTCACTTTAAAAAACCGTCCATACCGATTTTGTAGAGCTCCCCAGGGCTACACTGAAAGTCCCAGCATTTACAGCCAGGCCCTAAAAAGGCAGCTGGACGCCGTCCAGCTACCAGATGGAGTGGTGTTGATCCAATATGTCGATGATATCCTTTTGGCGGCCGACACCACTCCACTTGCAATCACAGCCACTATCCAACTCTTGCACTTTCTCGCGGAGAATGGCCACAAAGTCTCCAAAAAGAAACTGCAGTTCTGTCAGTCCCAAGTAACATACCTGGGTCATCTCCTGTCCAAAGAAGGGAGAAAACTTACACCCGACCGAATCCAAACCATCCTAGACACCCCTATTCCAAAAACACAGAAGCAAGTCCGTTCATTAGTAGGCCTTACTTCTTTCTGCCGACAATGGCTACCAAATTTCAGTCTCATTATAAAACCCCTACTTTCCCTGTTGACCAAAGATGTTCCGTTCCCACTCCCGTGGACCCCTGAATGCCAAGCATCCTTTAAGGAGTTGCGGGATGCCCTTTGCTCGGCACCCGTTCTAGGAACACCAGATTACTCCAAGCCCTTCTCCCTCTACACTCACGAAAGGGAGGGATGCGCATTGTCTGTTCTGACTCAGCCCATCGGCGCCAAACAGCGCCCTTGTGCCTACTTTTCTGCTACTCTTGATCCAGTCGCCAGAGCTCTACCAGCCTGCCTTCGAGCAGTAGCCGCTGCTGCTGTCTCTATCCGACAGAGTGAGGGAATTGTACTTTCGAACTCCCTCACAGTATTAGTACCCCATGCAGTTGACACGCTTTTGAACCAGACAAAGACTCAACACCTGACTAGTGCACGACTGACAGGATACGAATTGACTTTGCTTGCGCCCCACATCACCCTGAAGAGATGCACGACATTGAATCCTGCTACACTGTTACCCTGAAAATGACCCCGATGTGCCCCCTATACACGACTGTGTGACCCTCACGGACGAACAGACTAGGAGTAGAGTTGACCTCCGAGACATTGCTTTCACAGACCCTGACGGAGAACTATGGGTAGATGGCTCTTGCATCAAACTCCCAGACGGCACCACTTCTGCTGCCTATGCGGTAACGACTGCTCGAACAGTAGTTGAAACAGCTTGCATCACACAACGATCCGCACAGGCAGCAGAACTAATTGCCCTCACACGAGCATGTATCATAGCAGCAGGAACCACGGCAAACATTTACACGGACAGCCAGTACGCCTTCGGGGTAGTTCATCATTTTGGGATCCTTTGGAGGGAAAGGGGATTCCTGACGTCCCATGGTACACCCATCCTTCACGGAGATTTAGTCTCCGCCCTGATTGAAGCAGTCCTTCTCCCCACACGATTAGCAGTGATCAAATGTCAGGCACACAAGAAGGTGACAGATTTAGTTGGACAGGGAAACGCACTAGCCGACATCACTGCCCGAACCACAGCTGAGAATAGGGCCACGACACACATGTATGTGACCAGGTCACAAGCAGAAAAATGGACCAACGCTAGGGAAACGATCAGGGATATCCAATCGGCCAACACACCACACGAACTGACTGAGTGGGCGCGGGTGGGTCCAAGGGATGACGAAGGCTGCTGGCGGACAAAGGACACAAACAAATGGTTACTGCCTGATGCATACTTGATCCCCATACTGACAATGGCACATTCCCCTGCACACATAGGTTCTGCCCCCATGATCAAACTCATTTCCAAAGTCTGGCACAACGGCAAGATCTCCGACTCAGCCAAACGCCTAGTCCAACAGTGCCTTATCTGCTTACAACACAACCCCGGGAAAGGAACTGTAGTACCCCGGGGAGGGTTTGGGATCCCCGACCACCCCTTTGAGGTCCTCCAGATGGATTACATCCAATTAGAGAGGTGCCAAGGCTTGAAGTACGTATTAGTCATTGTATGTGCCTTCAGCAAATGGGTGGAAGCCTATCCGACCCGTGATAACACTGCCATGACTACTGCCAAAGTACTACTGAAGGAGTTTTTTCCCCGCTACGGCCTTTGTCGAATTTTATGGAGCGACAATGGCCCCCACTTCATAGCTGAAGTTATCCAACTCATCCTGAAGGGGTTGGGGGTCAAACAAAGGTTCCATGCGGTTTTCCACCCCCAATCCGCTGGCCTGGTTGAACGACACAACGCTACACTGAAACTGAAACTGTCAAAAATAGTGGCCACCACAGGACTTAAGTGGCCAGATGCCCTTCCACTGGCATTGCTATCGATGCGCTCCACCCCCACTAAGCACCACTTGACCCCCTACGAGGTTGTGTTTGGACGGCCTATGAACCTCTGGACTGCCCCCAAACCAACCTCCATTCATGACGTCCCCGACGTCCTGCTGTCAGATTATTTGTACAAGTTAACTAAGACATTGTCTGTCATTCATCAACAGGTGCAGCAGGCCATCCCCGATACTTCCAGGGGTCCCGGTCACGATATCCAACCGGGTGACTATATCTTGATCCGGAACTTTCAACGAGCGAAGAGTCTGGAACCCCAGTGGACGGGCCCCTGGCAAGTACTGATCACCACTCGGACGGCTCTTCGAGTGGAGGGGAAAAAGAATTGGCTGCATGCGCACCACTGCAAGAAGATTTCCTCGACCCTGGCCACGACAGACAACGTCAGCACCCAGGAAGAGCTCCTGAACAAAGACCGACCGTCACTGAACTGCTATCCTGATACCGAGGCACTTGAACTTGCAAAACACTCTGATCCCACTGTGCCATCTTGAGAAGGGTATTTCCTGCGTCGAAAGGAGGGAGCTTCGGCTAAGTAGGCCACTGACTAAGTTAAAAATCTCAGAACGGTGACCCAAAGCAACCAAGGGTTACCTGGAGAGAAGCTAAACTAAGTCTGTGGTTCTGCCCACTACCGAGCACCTTGAAGATGAAGATGATGGAAGCGCCAGATAAGAAGATGATGGAAGCGCCAGATAAGAAGACGTCGAAAGCAACAGGAAATACCCACTATAGGAATCCAAAAACTGACAATTTGCACAAATCAAAGACAATTGCTTTCTTCATTATCTCCCTTTTCTGCCTCCTCCTCATGACTTCCTTCTGGATCCTGGAGGAAAGCACGCCCGCTCACCAGATGTTGCCAACAACTGTCCAGCCAACAACCGTGAAAGAGCACCACCTGATCACCCTTTCACCTCAGCTTCGAGAAAGGCGTAGGGAATTCTGGAACAATTCCTTTGTACAACTGTTGCACCAGCACAACCTTGCTGCAAATGCCACAAACTGCTGGATCTGTGGGTTGCTCCCACATGCTACCGGACACTCCATCCCCTTTATTCCTTCACCTTTCTCAGTTCACGGCTCTTGCCTCGCCTGGTTGATCCTCATGCAAGAAAGCCACAAGGACAATGCTGCTTCTGGTCAGACAGTGTCGCACTTCTACTATGGGTTCTGGCCGAACAACACAGGAAAGCCCTTTTGCCCCGCAATTTCAGGTTCAACCTTCCTTACGAACATCCCTGCCAACGAAAGGGTCGAAATGCAGGTGCTCCACAATCCAGCCAGATCCACCTTCTCCCACCTGCGGAAACAAACGGCTGCCACCCTGACTGCAGCCCTGTCTGTCATCAATGTCACAGGGCTCGTATGCCTCGAAGGACAAGGAACGCAGCTGGTGGGTCACAGCTCTTGCCGCATCACCAAAACATTGGCCTCAGCTAACACCCCCTCCTTTGTTGCTTCCCTGAATATGTACTTTGTTTGTGGCACCAAAGCTTACACGTGGCTCCCAAAAGGCTGGAAGGGTACGTGCTACATCGCCTTCATTCTTCCTCCCACGTATGTGGCTCCAGCCAACCACCACCGGCAAAAGCGCGCTGGAGATGTTGAACAAGCCGACTCCACCGGAGCACAGTTCCTAGATGCAGCAAAGGGACTTGTTCCTCTGTGGGGACCAATGGCAAATAGCCGCGCTATCCGACACCTGACTCAGGCATTAGAAACAACCATTAACATCACCGCTGGCGTCCTCGCCAACAACACGGCTGAGCTTCAGGCAGTCCGCCTGGTGGCTCTTCAAAACAGTCTTGTTCTAGATGTGGTTCTGGCCGACCGTGGAGGTGCATGCCGCATCATCGGCTCCAGCTGTTGCACCTACGTGCCAGATAACTCACCTTCAGTCTACAAAGCAATCGAACACCTCCACAGACTGTCCTCGGAGGTTCACCAGGAACAGGAAGGATGGTCGCTTGGAGGCTGGTTCTGGGACACTTTAAAGAACTGGGGATGGAGAGTGTTAACGTTTTTATTGATACCAATCATGATACTATGTGGGTGTTGTTTAGGTACTCAATGTTTACCATCTTTATGTGCACTCGTTTCCAACTGTATGTGCCCGAAGACTTTGAACTTTAAACCAGAGCACATGAGTCCCCTATACGAAATAGAAGTGCGTGGTCTCATGGGGATTGATCCGAACTGACAAGCTGGCGAGACATGTTAAAGGGAGGACTGTGGAAATTTAGTTTGTGTACTGAACATTATCTACGCCATCTTGCAGACTCACGTATGAGAATACACGACAGCCATTTTAGGTGCCATGGTCTCCCTGTTCACGATCGCCCGTCAGCACATTTCCCTGACCATGCAAGCCTTCCCCGCGCACCCTGGCTGCCCCCGCGCTCACATGCACAAGCCATGAAACCCCCCATGACTCTGTCTCAGGGAATCACACCCCGCGCCTGACCAACACCTCCTTCCCGTCCATGAATACCCCTCTGTGGATAAACCCTTCCACCACGCTCGATTGTCCACACCAGTCCTTTCCGTCCATGAATACCCCTCCTTTGATGTCCCCTTCCTCTGAGCCTGAACGTCAGCACTGACTGCTGGTCATCCTTTAGCCCGAAGATACAGTTTATTGCCCATTACTGTACGCCCTCGCCTCTCCTGAAAGAGGCCACTATTGATCATGACATCCCCGCCCCGGAGATTCGATCAGGCGCACACATTCCAAAGAGATCGGCAGAACACTCAGCCGCGTGATAGCCCCTCCCAATCATATGAGGGGAAAGGGTCTCTACTGTTGTCATGTGTTGAAAGGGGTTGGAACTGGGGGGTGTCGGAGATATCGTTCTGATGTCATTCTCATGCTCTACAATGTCCCTCTTGTAATAAAGGACGTTCACATGTCTTAAACCAGTGTATAAAAGACCAGGTCTCAGAGAGGTTGAGAGAGCACCTCGAGACGATACCTCGTTGTCCGATCTGATGTGTTCTACTCCGTCGGAATAAAACTTGTTTCCTGTCTTCCAGTCTCCAGCGCCTGCCTCTTTATTTAGTAACTTCGTATGGTATTAGAGGCGTTCCACGCCGGGCAAATTTAACTTGAAACAACTTCTGAAATCACCTGACCATTGTAAATTGATCTTTATCAACAGGACAGGGTGAAAATGTAAAACATGTTGAAATAAATAATGGCTAGGCTTTAGTAATGATTATAGGAGCCAAGAAGAAGATGTTGCCCCAGTATTGACCTAGAGTCAGGAGTGACTCATAAAATGTGTTCTGCTATTAATTTGGTCTATCAAGTGCTGAATGCATAACCCACATTTTATTGACAGAGTTCTTCCCTGCACAGTTGTCAGACATCGCCATACTGCCTGGTTGCCAGTACTGCTGCTTTCAAGCTACCGGACCCCCAAAACCCTCCTACCAGATGCTGGGTCACCAGTGCTTGAAGTCAGGGTTTGAAGCTGTAACTTCCTCCGACATGTCACAGCTGCATCTGCTCCGCCTTGCCCTGTTTTTCCATCAGTGGTTCAGTGCCCTAACTTTGCTTCTGTGGAAAAGCTTCATTGGTGTACCAGTACTAGAGGTCACAGAGGTGTGCCAGCGGGGTAGGAACCTGTTGGTGGCCAGAGCCTGGCAGCTCAGTACAGGTGACCAGGTGAGAGCATCATTCTGCTGTCATTTCAATGTGGGCTTTTGCCAGGAGAAAAGAGAGTGGGAGAGAGCAGAGGCTTTAGTCGTCCCTGCATGGAGTGGAGCCCGGGCCCCACGTAGGCAGCTCACCTCGGTGTGGCTTGTGGCACCCAGTGGGCTCCCCACTCTCCATCATTGTCAGTGCCTTCATTGAGAAGTCCATCATCTGACATTAAGTCGTCACCAGCTGCTAACTAAGTAAAACTTTAAGTGGAGTTCCTCTACCTCCCAGTTATCAAACGCATCAGCTCGGATGTGATTATCATGGTCACGATGCATTCTGGGAAACTCTGAGTGTCTGGCCATATAATAATAAGAAAGGTGGGGCAGAGAGCACGATAAAACAAACTTGTCTGCCATAATTGATGAAGTACCTACGTCAGTATCTATTTCTCTTCTGTCCCCTCCTTCCTCTAAACTGTTGAAGATTATCGAATTCTTTAAGCCGAGTCTATCTAAGGTGGGATATGACCCCATTACAACGGCCTGATCGGAGGTTCCAGAGTTGCAAACCTACTGAAGTACCAACCACCAAGAAGGACATAGTCCCCCAGGACACACACCGCACAAGTCCAAATATCTCCGCTGTTGTAATCTCATTATCTTTTAGTGTAAATTTTGTGTACCACATCTTACTGGTTATCTTTGCTTCCTTTTGTATCACCCTCTCCCCCCCCTCCATCTTTGAAATCTTCCTTTGTTTTTCCTGGCGTTCTTTTGTTTTGACAGTCTAACTGTCACTGGCGATCGGAGATTGCATAAGGAACATTAGACTCATTATTCGGCTCATCAGACCAAGCTGTGCAGGGGGCAGTTGTGCAATCCCATCCCTGTGGATGTTTAGTATCCCAGTAGATTGTTGCTGTTGCCTATGGTGTGATGCCTGATTTACTGCTGTTGAGGAGTTTCTTTTGAAATTGGAACGTGTTCTTCAGCTCCGGTATACTGGGAGCTCCTTTTCTTGCTAGCACTTCCTGGTGCACTCATACAGGCACGTTTTTGTGTCTCTACCAATTTTGTCTGAGGAGTGGTATCGTTCTACTGAGGTAGCATCACATAGTTTTCACACCGTACTCAAGAGGCAGTTTGGACATGGGCTCTGGAGTATATTAAGCCTGTGCTCTTGCGGTGTGGCTTACTCTCTGCTTTTCCGCTCAGTGTGCAGGGATTTGCTGTCAAAATCAGCTGCGGAGTGAAGTCATACTTCTGATATAGCGGCATGTCTTTTTACCTACCGTATGAAGTGAAACAGTGTTGGACAAGAGCTTTGATGTACTGTTCTGCCCGCGCTCCTGTGGTTGTGGCATGCCTTTACACTCTTCAGATGGGAGTTATGATGCAGTGAGTGGCGCAACTCTTATCTTCACTTCTGGGCAGTCTGCTTCAACCTCCTGCTGTGTAAATGAGGAGTGCGGAAGCGTGTGGGAAGCAGTGAGAGATTTCCTTCAACATTTGCACACTATTTGGGTCCACTCACCATTATTCCCCCAATAGTGAGTGCTACTGGTTCCTGCTCATTGTCTGGAGAGGAAGTGATCCGTGAAGTATGGTGTCTGAACTTTCTATTGCTGCCTTGTACGTTGTTTTAGGTTTTTTTTAAGTTTAAAATGCTTTATTGAAGGAATAAAAGCAATATAAAACATCATTACAAAAAAGAAATGCGCAGGAAATAGGAAAAAATAACAACTTGGAATGCATAACAACTTAGAAAAGCAATGTCCTATAAATATAAACTATACTTAGTAACAGGAGCATTTTGGAATTTTAAACAGAGGACGAAAAGAAAAAGGAGGAACAAAGAAGAGAAGAGGAAGAAAGAAAAAGAGGAGAAAGAAGAGAAAAAGGAAAAAGCATCAATAATAAAATTACAATAAGAAATATGTAACAAGTAACATGTAAAATCAGCATAAATCAGGTTAACTTCCTAGACAAAAAGGTAGTAAGGGGTAACCAGAGTAAATCTCTCTTGATTAACAAGGCAGTGGAGCTAGAGTAAGCTCTGTCCTTTCTATGATGATGACATAGATAATTTTAGTAGTATCCTTCCAATTAACAGTAATACATTGAAAGGAAATTGCCAGAAAGAGGTTAATAAAAGGGCAACCTCCTTAAGATCAGCGAAAACAGGGGAAAGACTACCCAGGAAAATATGATGAAAATGAAAGGGAACCCTAAGTTGGAGGATGTCGTTGAGTTTATTCCAAATAGTGGTCCAAAAGGTGTTGGTCAAAGGACAATGAAAAAACATGTGTAATAAGTCCGCCTTATCATGAGGACATGATCAACATTTAGAGGAATCCGTCAAATCGAAACGAAAAAGGTTGTAAGGGGTCAAAAAGAGTCTATTATAAAAATAATATAGGGTTTGTGTTGTACTAGCAGAACGGGAGGTAGTGTGGATCCTAGACCAAAGCAATTCCCAAGTATGTATAGGGAGGTCTAAGCTCAAATCTTTTTCCCATTGTAATTCCAAGGGGGATTTAACTCTTGCAGTCTGGGGATGAGACAACAATTTGTAAATAGTGGCGGCCTTAAATTGAGTGGAAAATTCAATAGTGATGGGGGGATGAAGAGACTGGTCAGTGGAGGTAACGGGAGTGGAAGGCGCAGGTGTGTAGTGTCGAGTAAGGACATCAGTGAATGCACCATAACGAGAAGCATAATGTGAGGGAAAGTGATAAAGAGATTGAGTGTGGAAAAGGGCATAAAAACATTATCTTTCAGCAAGTGTTGAGGGGTCAGGATACCCTTATCAATCCACTCCTTCCAAAACAAGGAACGATTATTAATCTTAAAGTATTTATTATACCAAAGAAGAATATTTGTAGAGCTAGAGTTAAAAGAGGGATGAGCACGTAGTGAAGAAAGAGCTAAAGTCTTAGAATGAGTAAAAGTAGGAAAGGAGAAACGTTTTAGAGGTAAGGTAATGAGGATGGCGGATAGAAGGGAAAAGGGAGTATGGTGTCTGAACTTTCTATTGCTGCCTTGTACGTTGTTTTAGTTTTTTTTAAAGTTTAAAATGCTTTATTGAAGGAATAAAAGCAATGTAAAACTTCATTAAAAAAAGAAATGAGCAGGAAATAGGAAAAAATAACAACTTGGAATGCATAACAACTTAGAAAAGCAATGTCCTATAAATATAAACTATACTTAGTAACAGGAGCATTTTGGAATTTTAAACAGAGGACAAAAAGAAAAAGGAGGAACAAAGAAGAGAAGAGGAAGAAAGAAAAAGAGGAGAAAGAAGAGAAAAAAGGAAAAAGCATCAATAATAAAATTACAATAATAAATATGTAACAAGTAACATGTCAAATCAGCATAAATCAGGTTAACTTCCTAGACAAAAAGGTAGTAAGGGGTAACCAGAGTAAATCTCTCTTGATTAACAAGGCAGTGGAGCTAGCGTAAGCTCTGTCCTTTCTATGATGATGACATAGATAATTTTAGTAGTATCCTTCCAATTAACAGTAATACATTGAAAGGAAATTGCCAGAAAGAGGTTAATAAAAGGGCAACCTCCTTAAGATCAGCGAAAACAGGGGAAAGACCACCCAGGAAAATATGATGAAAATGAAAGAGAACCCTAAGTTGGAGGATATCGTTGAGTCTATTCCAAATAGTGGTCCAAAAGGTGTTGGTCAAAGGACAATGAAAAAACATGTGTAATAAGTCCGCCTTATCATGAGGACATGATCAACATTTAGGGGAATCCGTCAAATCGAAACGAAAAAGGTCGTAAGGGGTCAAAAAGAGCCTATTATAAAAATAATATAGGGTTTGTGTTGTACTAGCAGAACGGGAGGTAGTGTGGATCCTAGACCAAAGCAATTCCCAAGTATGTATAGGGAGGTCTAAGCTCAAATCTTTTTCCCATTGTAATTCCAAGGGGGATTTAACTCTTGCAGTCTGGGGATGAGACAACAATTTGTAAATAGTGGGTGCCCTAAATTAAGTGGAAAATTCAATAGTGATGGGGGGGATGAAGAGACTGGTCAGTGGAGGTAACGGGAGTGGAAGGCGCAGGTGTGTAGTGTCGAGTAAGGACATCAGTGAATGCATCATAACGAGAAGCATAATGTGAGGGAAAGTGATAAAGAGATTGAGTGTGGAAAAGGGCATAAAAACATTATTTTTCAGCAAGTGTTGAGGGGTCAGGATACCCTTATCAATCCACTCCTTCCAAAACAAGGCACAATTATTAATCTTAAAGTATATATTATACCAAAGAAGAATATTAGTAGAGCTAGAGTTAAAAGAGGGATGAGCACGTAGTGAAGAAAGAGCTAAAGTCTTAGAATGAGTAAAAGTAGGAAAGGAGAAACGTTTTGGAGGTAAGGTAATGAGGATGGCGGATAGAAGGGAAAAGGGAGAATATTGAGCCTGTTCTAAAGAACTCCAAGCAGTGAAAGAAGAGGAGGTAGAATCTGAAAGGAAAGTCCAGATTTGTTTCAAAGTGAAGGCTGAATGATATATTTTTTAAGGTTGGGAAAAGTAACCCCCCCGGACTATTTAGGAAGTTGGAGTCTGGTGAGTGATATTCTGGATTGATGGTTGTTCCACAAAAACTTAATAAGAATAGAATTAATGGTACGAAAAAAAGTGTTAGGAAGAGAAATGGGAAGCATAGACAGATAAAAATTAATAATAGGGAGAAGCATCATTTTAATAGTAGCCAATCTGCCCCACCAGGAAAGGAAAAGGGGAGACCAACTATCGATGAGGGCAGATGTTTTCTTGCAAATTTCAGCAAGAGTAATCTTAATAAGATCCTTGAGATTATTACAATATAGAACACCAAAACATTTGACATGGGAAGAGGACCATTCAAAACCGGAGTCCGAAAACATAGAGGGAAGACAGAATTTATTGAGGGGTAAAATTTCAGATTTGTCCACATTTAACTTATAGCCAGAAACAGCAGAATAACTACTCAATAAAGAAAAAAATTCTGGTAACGAGACGGATGGGTTGGAAAGGAAGAGAAGGATGTCGTCGGCATAAGCCGTAAATTTAATATCAACATTTTGAAAATGAAAACCGGTATACAGTGCGGAACGTCTAATGGTTTCAAGAAAGGGTTCCAGGGCAAGGATGAAAAGGAAGGGGGAAAGGGGGCAACCCTGCCTAGTACCACGACGAAGAGGGAAGTAACCAGACTGACAGCCATTAACCAAAATTGAAGTGGTCAGAGCAGAATATAACAGTTTAATGAGATTAATAATAGTGGGGCTAAAACCATGCCATCTCAGGGAGCCAAAAATGAAGTCCCAGCTAACCCTATCAAAAGCTTTTTCAGCATCTAGGGTAACAGCTGCAAGAGGGGAATCATATTTTGATGCTAGGTGAATATTATTAAGCAGGGTGCGCGAGTTATCATTAATGGAGCGACCCTTAACAAACCCAGATTGGTAGATGTTAACTAAATCAGCTATAACCTTATTAATACGAAGAACAAGAAGCTTAGCATAGATTTTACAGTCGGTATTAATCAGGGAGATTTGTCTATAATTCTTGCACAGGGTAGGGTCTTTGTCCTTTTTTGGAATGAGACAGAGCATGCACTGTGTGAAGGAGCCCCGAGATTCACCAGTAGATAAAAAGGAATCCAACAATGACAATAAATGGGGGACCTGAAGGGATTCAAAGTGTAAGAAAAAACGAACAGTGAAACAATCCGGTCCAGGTGTTTTATCTTTAGGCAAGAGGAACAGCGCCTCAGCAATCTCCACAGCTGAAATGGGTCAATCCAGGGAGGTGAGGTCAGGGACATTGTCCGGAGACTTAGGGATGTTTTGGAAAAAGGAGTCAAGTAGATCAGAAGAGGGTGAAGTCTCCAGTTTATATAAAGAGGAATAATAACTAGAAAAACAATCAAGTATAGAGGAGTCAGAGAAGGGTAAGGTGCTAGAAACATCTTTGATAGCTGCTATGTTAGACTTTTGTTTTTTAATTTTCAAATAGTTCGCTAGAGATCGACCGGCTTTGTTACGACCACCATACATCTTAGCGTTAAACTTAAGAAGGGTATTACTGACAGAATCCCAGGAAAGTTTATTGTATTGCATCTTAGTACGAATAAGAAGGGGTAATGTATCAGGAGATGAAGTAGTAAAGTACTTATGCTTGAGGGCTTTAATTTGTTTAGGAAGAGATTGAGAGTGGGAGAAAGCCTTCTTCTTCTTCCGAGAAACGTAATCAATAATAAAGCCCCATGCGGAGGCTTTAAAGGCGTCCCAGAGAACATGAAATTGAGAGACAGAGGAAAGATTAAGTTGAAAGAATTCATAAGCAAAGGCGAGAAAGTGCTAAAAAAATTGAGAATCGAGAAGAAGGGAGTTGTTAAAGCGCCATCTCTTGGAAGCAGAGGAAGGTGAAGGATAGTCTATATCTAAAATGACAGGGGCGTGATAGTAGATGAGGATGGAACCAATATCAATGTTGTTTACAAATTGAAAAGCGGGTTGTGTGAGAAAGAAATAATCAATACATGAGTGTGATTTGTGGACAGGGGAAAAAAAGGAAAATTCTAGGATGTCGCGATGAGAAGTGGGCCAAGCATATATGAGGCCTCTATTGGCAACAGTCTTGGAGAAGCCTTTCTGCATTCTATTGGGGATATATCTAGTTTCCGGTCGAGGAAAGGGTCCATTAATTTGTTACAGTCTCCACCAAGGATTAAATGCTCACCAGAATGGGAGGAGAGGAGGGTGGAATATTCATTCCAGAAGGATAAATCAACACCATTGGGGCCATAAACGTTGCACAATGAAAAAGGGTGATTATTAACCATAACATCTAAATATAACCATCTACCATTATTATCAGAAAATTCATTTTGCAGAACAACATTTAAAGACTGGGTGGTGAGATGAGATTCCTGCAACATAGCAATTTGACAATTTAAACGAGTAAGGTGTGAAAGCACTCGATGTCTTTTAATGGGATTACGTAATCCCTTAACATTCCAAGTAATAATACGTAAACCTTTCATAAGAGAGGAGTAGAAAAAATAGAGAATTAAAGTAGGAAACAATTTTAAAAGGAAAAGAAATGAAAATCAAGTAAATAAGATAGACAGGAAATGGGAATGGTGAACGGTAAGAATGAGTATCAGAAAAGAGGGCGGAACAATATGGAAAGAAAAAATTCATAGGGAATATGAAAAGAAGATAAAGGAGGGAAAAGAACCCAAAAGTATAAGAAGAGCAAAAATATGAGAAACGGAAGGAGATAAAAAATAAAGAGAGACAAAAGGAGGAAGAGAGAAAATAGAAAGGCAAGAAAGAAAGGAGGAAGAGAAAGAAAAAGAGAACCAGTGAAGGATAGGACTCCACCAGAGAGAATACCAAGAAGAAGGTGACCAAGAGTCCGCAGACTCGAGTCAAGGAGCACTGTAAAAGGAAAGGCATTAGAAAGGGAGAGGGGCGGCAAAAGGTAAGACAGCCCCACCGGAGCTGTACACCGAGAAAGTGAAAAGATAAAAAGGGACAAAGTGAAGAAGAGGTACATAAGATAAAATAAGAGGAACAGGATGAATCAGAGATTACCATCTTACACCAAGATAAACATAAAGGATAATACATACAAAAGGGGGATACAAGGGGCTTACCATACAATGAGATAAGACAGCACATGTGGGACTCGTGAGAGGGCAACAATGAAGGGAAGACCAGCAGCTGGACTGAACAGAAACACCTGAAAAAGAAAATAAAACAAAGGCAATGATAATGAAAAGCAAGACAATGAACAGGGAAACAGCATACAATGAATAAAAAACATTGACAGGAGACTTAAGCAGCAACAACAATTAAGACAAAATACAAAGAAGGCAATACGTTTTCATGGCTTGCTGAGTTCCATCTGATCCGCACTGTGAGAGTGAATGAACTTGCGAAGGTTTGCTGGATCATCGAAGCTGAAAGTTCGTTCTTTGAATGTAACCTTGAAAAAACAGGGGTGGATCAACCCATAACGAGCGTTCATTGAGCGAAGTGGAGGTCTCAGGTCAAGGAATTCCTTCCGGCGACTAGCAGTGGATTTGGAGACATCTTGACTCAGGAAAATTCCATGACCTGACCAGACGAGTTGTTTATGTTTCTTAGCTGCAGTTAGAATAGCCATGAGGTCTGAATAAAGGAGAAAGTAAGCAATGATGCCACGTGGTTTGGTGGGAGTAGAAGAATTCCGAGGCCCAAGCCGATGCGCCCTCTGGATCTTGAAATCCATAGTTTTAGGAAGACCAACAAGCGGAAGAATTTGTGATTTAAGGAATGCTATTAAGTCATTATCTTCGGAATTCTCTGGAATACGATTGTTGCGCCTATATTGATTTTCCAAATCATCCATAGACTTTTTCAACTGACCAACCTCCTTTTTAAGGGTTTCGACCTTAGTCAGCACGTCCTGGACATCACTGACCTTCTGTTCCATGTCAGATAATCTGGAGTCAAACCCAGTCCATTTCTCCTCAATGAGCTGAATGGCGGCTGCAGTGTCTGACATGAAGGGCTTGAGAAGGCGCAATTCTTCCATGATGTCCTCCAACATAAGTGGTAGAGGCGACTTGGAAGGAGATGGTGGGTCATGTTTGTGGCGTTTACTGGTGCTAGCCTTAGTGTCCTTCCGACCCCCAACTGAAGCGCCATGGGATTTGTGTGAAAGTTCCATGATAACAGCAAACGTGGAACAACAAGCAAGGCAATACTGTGACAGAATCCGAAAAAAGGGGCAACAGTGTAGCTGGTCTATAAGAAAATTGGGGCGTTCCACAGAAAAATGAAGAAAAAACAAGATTAACCTGAGGAGCAAGCGTGTAGCGATAAGCACCTCGGAGATAGAGGCAAAATAGGTCACCACGCCATGAAGTTATGTGTGTTCTCTAATAGGCAGCAAAAATCAAAAAATGAAAGCTAGGAACAGGAGGAGAGGAAAACAAGTCATAATTGCCCAACAAAAGTACTAGTATTCAGTATTAAATAGCAGAGAATGGGGCAAAAGAGGAGGAAAAACGGCACCACAGCATTGCACCAAGAGGAAAGTGAATGGGCTGAGGAAAAATACCTAAAATGGCGGCCGTCAGAGCTCCGCGAAAAACAGGAGCTTTAGAAGGTGCAAAAAGACCTCCGTGAGGTCCCTCAAGTAATGGGAGCAGTCTGCATACGCTCTGACGCCCGGAACCACCGTCGGAGAGCTGCGGGGACGTGTAGGAAAGGTCCCTGACAGGCGAGCGCTGCTCGATGCGGCGGAGACTCCCTAGGTGGCGGCCATCTTACTTCGCCGCGCGCCGCGTCCCTCTTGTTTTAGGTTTTAGTCACGTCCAGCTGGGAGGTTCTTACCTCCAGCAGACATTAACTATTTTGCTCCTGTATAGCTTGTGATACTGCATGTTTCTCTGTTCATTTTTTTAAAATGTATTATTTTGTTTCTCATTTTCTTCCTTTCATCCGGTAACTGCTGGGAATATTTTGTGTGAAGTCTTCCTATTTAACAATTTAACTGTTACATCCTATTGCATTTCTTCCCCGGTTATTATGGCTATTACAAATATGTCTCAACCTCCTCGGCTCTTTGATGAGGAGGGGGAACCCCTTCTACCGCGGAAGGAATGGGAGAAATAGTTCCAGTCATATTTGATTGCCATTAGAGAGGAGATGTTTTCTGCATTAAGGAAACAACACATTTTGCTTAACAATTTAGGAGTACTTGGCAGGAGGGTCTATAAGAACTTGGTTGCCACCTGCCTCTGGTAGTGATGAGGATGATCAGGACCAGAGTGATGTGTTTCTGTCAACTTTTCCCAAACTTGAAGAACATTTTTAAAGAAAAGTGAATGTTTGGTAGAGAGACACCAGTTCTTTTGTGGAGTCCAGGGCAAGGTTGAAAAACGTACTAGTTTTATAGCTTGCTTAAGAGGTCTTTCCAGTCTTTGCGAGTTTGAAACTTTATGCGACTCCCTCATTAGGGATCAGTTTGTTAGCTGTACCAAAAATTCTCGCATTCAAGAGCAACTCCTTGTTCTTAACCCAGATTTGAAGGAGGCTATCGAATTAGCTAGGAGTATCGAGTATATGACAGTGTATCAAGGAAATGAAGAAGGGTAATGTTTCCAAAACCATTCATGTAGTAAAGAATCAGTCAGGGGGAGGGGACAAACACAAAGAATTGGATTCTTCAGGGAAAGCGTCAAGTGTGCAGGCTAAATATGGGGCAGAAGTTAGCAAGGAAAGAGAGAGATGCAGGTGCTACATGTGGTAGTTACAATCTTTTAGCCAATAGCTCTTTTTGTCCTGCAAGGTCTATTGTGTGTAGAAACTGCAACAAGAGGGGCCCTTATGTAAGTACTTGCAAGAACGTGGCGTCAAGTAACAAACAAATCCATGCAGTTGAGTATGTCAGTTTAGAGAACAATACATTTATTTTATAGGTCAAGGCTGGAGAAGTGGAGGAGTGCAACGACTATCCCACTTGTCAGATATTTTTGGATGGGGTGGGGGTAACAGTGATTGCGGACCCTTGTTCACCCTATACTATTATCAATCAGAGCACCTTTGTTGACAAATGAGGTAAAATGGGTTACACACTTGTTGGTGCTGACATCAAACCTGGAGGGTACAATCAAGATCCCATCCCTTTTAAGGGAATGTGGGATATGCACATTGCTTTTAAAGGTCGCACCACCCTAGGTCCAGTTTACATTGCTGAAAAAGGTTCCAATTTACTGGGTTGGAGACACCAGAGAGTCTTGTGTATCAAGTTGGATCCCAATACTAGAGATCCTGTTTTGGCAATCGAGTTGGATCAATGCAGCAATGGCATAGTCAAGGAATTTCCAGAGGTGTTCACTGATAAGCTGGGTCACTTAAAGGGCTTCCAGCACAAGATAATATTGAAAGACAATGCAACACCAGTGGTTCACAAGGTTCGTTCTATTCCCATCTTGATGAGGGAACCCCTAAAGTTAGAACCGATCAAATTAATGGAGTAGAAAGTTATTGAACCCATTGAGTGTTCTCTCTGGTTGGCCCCCATTGTGGTAGCTCAAAAGGGTGGGGGTGGAGGCATTTGACTGTACATCGATTTGGTGGATTTAAATAGTAATACCTGCTTGGAAAGGTTTCCTTTACCCAAGAATAATGACATGATTATCATGATTGGGAAGGGAAGTGTGACAGATCTCTCGTCAGCCTATCATCAATTTGGACTCCACCCCGAGTCTAAAAGTTTGACCTCTTTCACTACCCCATTTGGTGCTTTTAGGTTTTGTAGAATGCCATTTGGCCTCACCTCTGCGGCAGCGGTCTTCCAGAGAGTGATGCACTAATTATTGAAGGACACTAAAAATTTACTTTATTTTCAGGATTATCTACTGATTTATGGTGAATCTAATCTTGACCATGATACCACCCTGAGGGATGTGTTGGGGACTCTTAGGTATGCGGAACTAACCATCAGAGTGGATAGGTGCAAGTTTGGTGTGGACTCTGTGGACTATCCGGGTCATCACATCTCCAAGGATGGTATTAAACCCAAGCTTGACCTGATTGAGGCTATAAAGGATGCACCACCACCAAAGTATAAAGATGCATTGAAGTCTTTCATGGGCCTTGTGGAATATATGGCCACATTTGTGCAAAGCTTTTCCAGCTACACTGTACCATTAAGGCATTTTGAAGAACTGTTCTCATTTTGCATGGGATGAACCTTGTAATCATGCATTTGAATGTATAAAGCATGCCATTGTTGCTGCACCATCCTTAGGCAATTTTGACACTACACATACAACTGCACTTTACACGGGTGCCAGTGTCAAATGGTTAGGTGCTTCGCTCATACAGGTGGTGGAGGAAAAGGAGAGGATTGTGGCATTCACCTCAATGGTTCTGAAGTGCAGAAGTCAATTACTCCACCATCGAAGGGAAAGTGTTAGTGTGCTTCTGGGCTATCACGCACTTTAAGTTCTTTTGTGGGGACTTCTCTTCATTTTAAGAACTGTTCACAAACCCCTTACATACATCTTTACTTGCAGGGGGAGAGAATAGTCTACCCCACACTTAGCTAAGTGGTTCCTTGGATTAAAGGGTTACAATTTCAAGAATGGTTTTGTTCCAATAAGAATGCTGTTGCCGACTGCCTCTCCGGTCTATCTGGCAAAGGAAGTGCTTTGGAATGCGGATGTGATGTAGGCAGGGATAAAGATATTGAACCAGTTATGATTGTATCTTACCCTGGCATCCCTAAGGAGGAGTGGGTGGAGTCCTCAGAACATGATGTTGTTATTTCAGCCTTAGAGAATAAGATTGTCCATGGGTGGCCACCTAAACCTAATGGGTTGGAAGAGGTTATTCGCAACTTTTGGGAGGTGAGACATGAACTGTATATTTGAGGGAATATGGTCATGAGAGGTGAGAAAATAGTTCCTCCTGGGGTTCTCCATGAGAGATGTATTGATCTGACACACAAAGGATATTTGGGACATAGTATCATCAAGCCTTAAGTCAGACGACATATTGGTTTCCTGGGATGGACAGTCTTGTGGAGGAAAAGTTAAGGATTGCCTTACCTGTTTGATGAGTGACAAAAGTAGTTATGTCAGGAAAGCCCCCTTTTCCCCAGTGGAGGTTCCTTCTAAAATATGGGACAAAGTTGGCCTTGACATTATGGGTCCTCTGAATTGTTCGAAGTGGTCTGACAAGTACATCATTGTTTTGGTGGACTAGTATTCCCATTGGATTGTTGTTAAGACGGTCAACCACAGAACTACCCGAGATGTTATTGATTTCTTGTCAGACACTTTTATGATTGAAGGGATACCCAGTTCCATCATTACAGACAATGGAGTTCAAATCAACTCAGTGGAAATGAATGCAAACTTAAAGGACTTATCAATCGCATACCTTAACCCCTTGCGCGCTGTGATAATTCTTCCGCTGATGGGAGAATTAATGAGTGCGTGGGGTTTGAATGGCCCCCGGGCAACCTCCGCATATGCCCACCGTGACGAAGGACAGCCGGGGGCCGTCCTAAGCATCAAAGGGGTTAAAACTGCCCTATATTGTCCTAAGGCAAATGTTCTGGTGTAAAGAGTTAACCGTATGCTAAAACAGTGTATGCAGTCTGCTCAAATTTGTGGGGTGGCGGTAGATATTACAGTCAAAACATTGTTATAGTCTTATCACACTGCCCCAACTGGTCACAGGTGTTTCACCCTTTCTCATGTTTGAGGGGAGCTTGCCAGACACCAAGTTGTTCCCCAGCCAGATGGGTATAGATGAAACCATATAGGTCCATCATGGTTTGGTAAATGAGCGCATCAAGAATCACTAAGAGGATTACAAAAAAAGTTCTGATGACAAACATGGGGTGAAACATAGGAGCTGCAAGGTGGGAGACTTGGTGGTGGTTACATTTCCTGTCCCTATGAAAGGAGGCATAAGTAAATTCTTTAAACCACTCAAGGATCCCAAGGTTGATAATATTGTCGTTACTCATGAGGATGGCAAAGTTTGAAGCATGGACAGGATTACAAAGTGCCTTGTTCCTGTGCCAGAATTGGGATCTGGAACTGATGCACCAATATCTAATCCCTGGAAGTTGCCAAGCTGTTCTCACACTTCTATGGCCTCTCAAGCTCCAGTCTGGCACAAGGATTATGTGTTTCAATGATTGCCTTATTAATTAATTCTGTTTAATTTTCCCTAGTTCTGTGTTTTCTTCTTTGATGGTCACCTGGTATAAGTATACATGTGGAAAGAAATTGCATAGGAAGGAGATGTGTTGCAATCTCACTATCTCTTAGTGTAAATTTTGTGTGCCACGTCTTACATATTATCTTTGATTACTGATTTCTTAAAGCCGAGTCTAAAGCGGTTCTGATCCCATTACAATGGCCTGATCAGTGGTTCCAGAGTTGCAAACCTACTGAAGTACCAACCACCAAGAAGGACACAGTGTCCCATGACGCACACCACAAAAGTACAACTATCTCCGCCTAGATCCATCTCCCAGCCACTGAGTAATTAGATGGTGAAATTTGTATTCTAGAGACTGCATTGGAACACCCTCGCTGGCCCATGTTAAAGGCAGAGGGTCTAGGCATGGGGGCCCTCCACCTATCCCATGTAAGTGCCTTAAACTATAACTGGAGTCAACTATCAAGCCCTACAGCCAGCTTTGTCAATAACATCTATTATTGTCCCGTGGATCGCTAAGGGACTAGTTCAACAGTCGAGAGCCCATTTGACCAGTTAACAGATGTCAACAATTCAACAGGACATTTTGCATGCCGATAGCTCTTTCAACACCACTTAGCTCGATTAAGATACATTTTTTGCCTATTGCACCCATACCATTAATCAATAAAGTGGTGCGACCATGAATACTCCTTTGAATGAGAAATCCAGCCCTCAGAAAACCTGCTCGTTAGGTCACACTGATCAAATGTCCTTATGGCAGAATGCAACTCCCCAAATAAATCCTGCAATATATAGTCTGTCGAAAGGTCTCCAAACCAGGCGAGCATTAACTCATGGAATGTCTTGCTTAAGAACCTGGACTCTGTCTCTACATCACTGATGTACAACTTTGACAAGCTTGACATGCAGGCTGACATGTTAAGTGTCTTGGCTGCTCATGTAGTGTGACATGATAAGTTGTTGGCTTCAAATAATCTCCTTGCAAGAGTGCAATCTGATCCAGTGGTTGCATCTCATGCTTTCTCTTGCACCAGCGCAATTGACTCCCTTGCTAGATAACCACCCAAGCCGCAAGAAGGAGATTACCATTAACATCGTGGCTCTGAGCATTGTTGGGAACCACCAGTTAAAATTGTCCCCTGCCGAGATCACACTATCCGCACTGAGACGGCCACTCTTACCAACAAAGGGATATGGCCAAAACTAATGACATAGAATCGAGAAACAGGAGTAAACCAGTTAACCCAGTCGAGACCCGGATAGTGTATATAAACAAAGAACTTTGGGCCCCATTAGGATGGCAGGCGGATCGCCCCTGCCAGGCCGGCGGTAGCCACCGTTGGCCTGGCAGGGCGATCCGCCCACCATCCGTGCCGGAATTAACCCCCGCCATATTATCATCGCTGGGGGGTCCGTGGCGGACGGAAAGGCTGTCCGCCGCAAGGGGATTGTAAATGGTTGTGATGTCTATCAGACACCGCCAGCCATATTAGAATGGGCATTTTCCAATAACTTTCAATGCCGCCACGGAAAGGCATGCAGAGTCTGCTTTGGGGGCCTGTTGCGGGTCCCCAGGGACTCCCGTGGGGTGCGCGGTGCCTGTCACGTTGTGCTTTGAAATGCACTACATGTATTTTTACCATTATGGCGGGCGGTTGCCACAATGTTAAAAATACAGGATGCGCCCGCCACGGTGGCGGGTGCATCCTAATTTCCCCCACGGGACCCCCGCCCTTATGGCGTGTGGACCCTTTCCACGATGGGATGGCGGGCGGGCAAAGTCCGCCCGCCATCCTAATGGGGGTCTATGTCTCAACCAGTGGTCATTTACAGGACGAATGCATAAAAAAGATACAATCAATAGGAGAGGAAAAAAGGGAGACCACACGAAATTGTCAGGAAAAGGTATATTCTTAGTTGCAAGTAGTTATATCAGCACTACATTACTGTGTATGCATAGGTAACCCATTGTGGGTCTGCACATATCGTATGTGTTGTAGTGGATGGTGCAGTGACACAATAAGGTGAAAAATAGCAAGGATGTTGCAAAAAAATATAATACAGAAGACTTGGAGGTCAACAACGCAATCTAAATGGAATCTGTAATAAAGTTAATGAAGAGATGAATAGTAATGTTGATGAATTGTCATAAGGGTTTTTAAATAGATCATTTTTCCCCTTGCAAACCTAATCAAACTATCATATGTATTGCTATACTATAAACGCCTGGCTCAAGGCATCTCTTATTCACAAGAAATTCAGAGTGATTTGTACTTGTGCTTTAGCATAAAGGCTGGAACATACTTAAAAGTCAAATGATTTATCATAAGGCACAAACTGAGAAGTAATTTGAAAAAACAATTATTTCAATAAAATGCTTCCTCATAAGTAAAATACAGTTTTTTTGTGGTTTACTGTAACCTGGTGTTGGGCCATGTAGTCCTCGTTGGTGCTAAGACAGCAAGCCATGTGCAAGATGTATTACAGAACTGGCACCCAAAAATGAAACTGAAATGTATATGTATACTGGAGGGTTTTATTATCCATGCACCAATAAGCATTCCTATGATTATAAAGTTTGAAACACAGATAATCACTAGGAAATCTATAGCTAACAGGAGCATGTACTGAAATTCACCTCTATAAATATTCAGATCAACTGAAACAGCGAAACAAAACCAACCCCCTAAAAACTAGACACCCAAAAGGTTTGCAGGTTTGATTCATGTTTCGGACAACACCAAGATAAATTGTGTCTAACCTCCAAGCAATCCCCCAAAAATCAGGATGCCGCATTTCATTTACTCACTTCCAGTATTATATTTTTCTTCCATCATTGTCATCTTTATTAAAAAATCTGAGACAATCATGGAAGCATACATATAAAAACAAAAATCAAAGTTTAAATAGCTATATGCTCATGCATTTCACATAACATTAGGCGTGGGTGGAATGCTTGGAGTTTCACTCCGCGGACTTACATGAAAACTCTGAGAGATTCCACAGCTGGAAATTGGCACATTGCGCAGCTCCCGCTGAATTTTAGCACTGAAAGCTTGTTCTATGGTGCAACTTCAGTGCAAACAGCATCACGCAGCATACCAAAGGGTGCTACATCTAGATTTTCTACTCAAGCAGCAGTTTCAGGCCACGAAGAGTCGCAACCGCCCACGACCTCCCTTGTTGAGAAAATCTCACCAGGTGTCATCCTACCACACAGGAATGGTGCTAGGGGATGCCAGTTCTCACTCGTGCTCACCAATTTACCATTGACAAGCTGCACGTGAGAACAACTTTGCCATGTGGCAGTTGGTGGAGTTAGCCTGGAACTCCCCAGTACAAACTTATAGTGGCCGAAAGTCTGTGAACTCCACCAGCTGAACAGAATATATCGTCTACCACTAGAAAACACCCATCCTCATTAGGCAACATTTGTAAAAACCATAAAGTAACTGTACATTGCTTACATTTGTGCATCGTTGAAAGTGGCAGAAAAAACGGTATCTAAAAACTCTATGCAATTTGCAAAGGAATGTATAGTGCAAAAAGATTGTGATGAATTGTCGTTGTTAGCACACTTTTTAAATTCCAAAGTAAAAAATGCCCCAGTGGTAAAATAATAAATAACATATAGTACCTGTTCTAAATATCCATAAGTGAGCCATCTCCCAACTATTATACACAAAGTTCACAAAGGTCAAATAAGGCCCCATACCAAAACAGCGTATTGCAGATTTAGTGCCATACTTAGTTCTTGCCTTGCCCTCTGAGTATGACATCATTTCAAAAATACTTGTTTGACAATCAATTTATCATCTTTACATATGTTGTTGGGTTGCCAAATAAGGAGGGTCCATCTAAGTCATCAACATTCTACTTCACATATTTAACTCAAGAAATGTTCAGACAACGCTCACAAACTAGGCAATTAGTGACTATGGCCTGATGAAAAATAGCTCATGGATTATTCCATAATGCGACCCTCAACAAAATGGGCCCCAATGTAATATAATCCTCAAGGTATGGTAAAGCAAGCTCCTCATGGCAAAGATAATGTGGGATAGAATGCAGAAACGTGAGTACGCAGGGTTTTTGGTGAAGTTCCTAGAAGGTCTAGAGTTGACTATCCAAATGCCCTGCTGCTGATCTGAGGTGACTTGGACACACATTTATTGTGGGATAGTACTCTTAAGGAGTGGAAAGACACAGAGAATATATATAATACATACTGGACCAGTCCACCAGTGATGTCCTGGCCCAGAAAAAGGAAATGTCTGGAGAGCAACTGACAAACACACTAGTTACTCTAGATATGCAATGCCTGAATGTCTGAATAAAGAGTGACAACCCAGCAGCTTATACACATATATCCCCATTCAGACTAGCCACGCTGGACTTTATATGGATCTTGACAGAGCATTTCTGTTAGAAATGGGGTTCTCTTGTTGGCAATGGGTTGCACCTTTGCCCAAGTAGGGACCCTTCATCCTAGTCAGGGTAAGGAGGATACACTTCTAAAATAACCTATGCTCACCCCCTTGGCAACTTGGCATGAGCAGGCAGGCTTATCTCAGAGGAACTGTGTAAAGCATTTGTGCACACAAAAAGTAAGTAATGCAGTGAAAACATGACAAATGGACACCAAAAAGTTTAGAAAAATAGGAATTCTTTATCTAAACCCAAAATACAAAAATCCACAATACAGTGTTCAAGATATGACTTTTAGAAGGTAAAAATAGTTCCTTCCATAGCCAACTATAGATGCAACACTTTCAACACAAAGTGCCTTGGATGTGCCAAATCATAAACAAAAACAGCGACAGGGAAGGTGATGAGTCAGGTCCTTACACCCAGGTACAGTAATAAATTGGTTCCTTACTCCATGGAAGGTGATGCATCGGTTCCTTACTAAAGGGAAGGTTATGCGCTGGTTTATTACTGTGTGGGAGGTAATGCATCATTTTTTTACTGCTACCATGGGGTTGATCTAGACTTTGCACCCCGGTGCGATGCGTGGGGATCGGGAACACGTTGGGTCTTGATGCAAAGGTGCTGCGTTGGTTTCCCCAGACGCAGTTCCATGATGCGTCGGTACTTGCAGCCACACAGCAGGGACTGCGTCAGAATCGGTGCTGTAATCTTGGACTTCAGAGTTTGGCACACGTGATTCGGCGTGCTGCAACTTCTCCGGCGCGGGGCAGGCACTGCGGCGGTTACTTCAGCAGCAGAACAGCGAAGACTGGAAATTCTTCCAGCACGGTGGCGATGCATCGGAAACGGGTGCAGATGACTCATGCTTCTTAAGTTGCTTCTCTTTTTCCAGCTCACTGCACGACAAACTCCAGAGGCCAAACACAGGAACAGACACCTCTTGGCAGGTCAAAACTCCCAGCAAGGAAGATCAGGGGAGATGGTGGGAATGTCTTTGGGTTACTGAGACTTCAGAACAGGAGGCAAGCTCTACTTCAAGCACTTGGAGATCTTCTTCAAGCAGGTTACACAGAACACAGCAAAGTATTTGTCCTCTACTTGGCAGAAACAGCCACTGCAGGCCAACCCCAGACAGCACACAGCAAAGGGGTACACATTCTCCTTCAGCGTTTCCCAACTCTTCTCCTTGGCAGAGGTTCCTTTTGAGTCAGAAGTTTTGTAAAGTTCTTGGGTCTGGGCCCCAATATTTATACAGCATTTCTCTGTGTTCTCGTGTGCCAGAGAGACCTTGTGCTCAGTAAAAATCAGTTCTGTCCTCTATGGACTAGCTTCCCAGCAAGAGATGGAGACAGCATTGTGTAAGGTAGACCAGGCCAATTCAGGTGCATTGAAATCTTCTATCCCTACTCTAAATGCAGCCCAGGTATATTCAGTCCAGCCCCACTCATCCAGGAAAAGCAGTTCATACCTCAAGCGTCCCAGTGGTTGTCTACAGTGAATGCACATCTCCAGCCCCTGTCACTCCAAAGCCAGACATGCAATCCACAATCCAGCAGAAGCACAAAGGATGGGTATGCAAGAAAATACCCACTTTCTAAAGGTTGTATTTTCAAACAGACACACAACTAAAAATTATCTTTCCTAAAAGATGCATTTGTGGATTCTGAGTTCAGGCATAGCACACTCCATCTTTCTATCTTGTCTCAATGGGAAATTACACTTATAAGAAGTTATAAATAAACTCCCATTCTATCCTATGAGACAGATAGCCTTTCATTACTGAAACACGAAATACACGGTATTTCACAATCAGAACATGTCACATACATCAGTACATGTCCCACCTTTCACAGCCACTGCAGCCTGCCTACAGGGGTACCTTGGGCCTACCTTAGGGGTGACTCACAAGTTATAAAAGGGAAAGTTAGGGCCTGGCAAGTGGCGCACTTGCCAAGTCAGCATGGCAGTAGAGACTGCACACAGACACTGCAGTAACATGTCTGCTACCCCTTTGAAAAGTTGCTTGTGTGGGTGGCACAATCAGTGCTGCAGGCCCACTAGGTTCATTTGACATACAGGCCCTTGGCACACACAGTATATTGTACTAGGTAATTGGTAAATCAGATAAGTCAATCATGGAAACACTAATCCATAACAATTTACACAGAGAGCATATGCACTTTAGCAGTAGTAAAGTGCCCAGAGTCATAAAACCAATAAACAGGCTCAAAAACAGGAGGCCAAAATGAAAATGTCTTGGATTAAACCCACTGAAAAAGCCAGGTCTAACAATTTGTATAGTCTAAAAGAATTTCTTATATGCTCATATATTTCAAGTGACTGCTCGGCATTGTCATGCAAGATCAACATAAACCTAGGGAGGTGCTCCAAGCTCATGCTCATAAGCCATCAAAGTTAAATAGCCCCTATTAAAAAATTGGCTGGAAGTTAGAAGAGTCCCTGACAAGTAAACTTAAGCGAGGATATGAACTGATTAGATGAGGAATTCAGTTGTAACAGTGACGTAAAGGAGGACATTCACAACTTAGTAGGATCAAGAGGGCGGTCATAGGAGAGGAAACCACCAAACATACTCACAGAGCAGAGCACTCAACCCAGTGGGGTCAGGGAGCACAGAGATTAAGAAATGAACTAAAGGTGCAGCAGCATTCATCTGTGCCATATGTTGTGGCAGCACAGCAGTGATGATTAGCTGCAGGTTTTGCAAGACTCCAGCAATGTCTCTGTCATATACAGCCATGGCTGCAAGTGTGAGCCCTGCATCCTTGTTGATATCGCTGGAGCCAATTTGACTAGACAGTTGTTCATGTCTCTGAGTCAGTACTCCAGCGATGTTAGCCACGGAATGGTGGAGAGCATGGAGCGGACTGTGGGTACCTGTGATGGACCCTAGGTGGTACCTAAAGGGACTGAGATACCTACGGACCCCATCTAGTTTGGCTGCCAGACTGCCAAACCCCATCCGCACCTGACCGGCCATCTCCTGCTGGGCCTCTACCGCATGGTGTTGAAATCTTGGAAGTGGGTCATCCAGGTCCAGGGAGACAGGTGTGATGGTAGGTGCTTGCTGCTAGGCGTTTTGTGCTTCTGGAGGAGCTACCACAACACTGCTAGATGTCCCTGCTTCTGGAGATGGGCTGCCAATAGAGTTGAGCAGCTCTTGGAGGGTGTCTGGTCTATGGTTGAGCTCTTTTCATCTTCATCTTTGAAGAGTGGGACTGGCTGCTTTACAGGAGGTGATGTTTCTTCCTCTGCAATGTAAAGGTGAAATTCAGTTGTATGTGAGTCTCAAGTATGATCATACATTTGATCGGTTTACAAGCAGACTGCATGACAGTGTCCATTCAAAATGTTTTAAAGAAAATACCGATTACATGCAGGTTAGTAAATAATTGTACCACATCACTGATGTGACATTAGAGTTGTCAATTCTATTCTTACAGTTTACAAGTATGCCAAATGGGAATGACCAATTTCTACACACAAGCTGCACCAGTTGTGTCCTCTGTTCAGTAGTGACAGTGGTGCAGGTTGTACCACATTGTTGTCAATGCAGATTGGCTGAATTGATGTGTCTGTACACTGCATTGTGGGAGATTTACCCCTACTCATTACACTGGAGAATTTCTTCAGGTTGTCTAGTTTTGGAGGGGTTTATTGCATGCTACCACACCTTGCTGTTGGCAATGACACATGATTGTTATTGTGGCATTAGTAGGGCTATCATGGTGTTGAGATCAGGGTTGATGTGATGTGCCACATGATATGGGCAGGTAGATATGCTTGGTTTGCCATGATCCAAACTGTGTAGATACATTTTAATATTTCCAAATCACATTGTCAAATGACATTCTCATTGATGCATGTTGAAATGCAGGTATGGTTCTGCTTCTGTTTTACTGACCCTTCTGCCATTCACAATGGTGGGATGGGGAAACAACCTTTACAATGCAACCATTACATCGCCCTACACTTACAACGCAGGCGTTACATCGCAACATCCTTTACAGTGCATGACACTACAACGCAGGCATCACAACGCATACCATTGGAGTTAGAATAGTAATTTTTAACTCCCAAACTATACAACACTTACCCTACTGTTGCACCCCCTGGGGTTATAATAGTAATTTTTACCCCTACACTATCCAACACTTACCCTACTGTTGCACCCCTGGAGTTAGAATAGTAATTTTTACCCCTCCAATACTTACCTTAAATGCAATGGTATGCGTTGTACTGGTATGATTGTAAAGGTAGTATGTGATGTAATAGAATGCATTGTAAAGGTAGTTTAAAAAAATGTGATGTAGTGTCATTCGATGTAATGGGATGCGTTGTAGTGGATGTTGCGATGTAAAAACTGCGTTGTAAGTGCATGCGTTGTAAATGTATGCATTGTAACGTCATACATTTGGTGAGATGTTGCAAGCTGGAGGAAATATGGCCCTTGGTCAAGGCTGGGACTCTTGTGCATTTTTGGACTGCAGACGATTTTCTTACATCAGGAGGTGTATGGATGCAATGTAGTGACAAAGTGATGCCTTCTTCTTACAGGGTTTACTCCACACTCATCCACTTCAGTGACTGAGGCCTGCACCATGTTTACAGGTTTATGTTGCAGGCATGTATTTCATCATGCACTGGCACTTGACTTCTCAGTGTGGCACTCAGACAGGCACCTTAGCAGGGTAGTGAAGGTGTGTATGTGTTCAGGGTAAGAACGATTATGTTGAAGGAGGGACCCCTTCAGGCACATTAGAAATGATTGACACATTCCTGTTTCTATGTGTGATGCACAATGCAATACACATGTCAACAGCAAAAGAGTTGGCAATTGAGGATTAGCTTAATTTTTGTATGTTAGGGCTCATGGTTTTCCTTGCATGCATCGCTTACTGGCCTCATATTGGCTGCACCATTGTGAGTATAGTGCAGTGTGTATTTCGATGGGTGTTGCAGGGGGACAACCAAAACAACACCCATTACCCTCAACTTTCACACCACATGAAGTGTGTTAGTGGTCTTAGATTAAATGGCTGTGGGTGAACACTGGCTTCTTGGTGATGCTAAGACCCTATCACCACCCCAACGTCACATCTAGGGACATTGGCATGGGGATGTATGCTTGGAAATATGCACCTATAATGGACACATGGATGATACATGCTGTTCTGCTCATGGTGATTGTATGCCTTTGTTCGTGTAAGGATATTTACAGACATGACTGCGTATTTGTTCACTGCCACTGTTGACTTTCCCTAAGGACCAGTTTCTATGCATGTCAATGTGTAGTGGACATCTCAGCACCAGGACTGTGATTACAGTAGACAACTGTTTTCTGTATGGCACATGTGGAGACTTTGATGTGGGTGAGTGCATTTTGACGTACAGGGTGAAAGTGACATCTAGCAATTTGATATGCATTGGTGGTACATTGTTATTCTTTCTCAGTGTCATACTTCACTTGGCATGCACCTTGACAGGAATTGTATGATTCTGTGATAAAGGCAAACAGATCAGACATGTAGATAGTTTTTATGGTACACATTCCAGATATGCAGGGTCCTTACACTGTACTTTTTGTAGCATATCCCTTCTGCTCATAGTTGAATATCACATTAGTCCTTCAGTATTCTAAATGTGGGCATTGTGGAATATTCACATTTTTAACACAGGGGTGCATATTCACTATGTTGTGGCAATGTATGTGTTTATGGTATTAACCGCATGCGTGCGGGCGGAATTCCGCCCGTACGCTGAGTTTTTCAAAATCGCATGTTACGTGACGAGCTGGGCTCGTCATGAGCGTGCGAGGAGGCTACCTCATGACGAGCCCAGCTCGTCATCAGCGTCGAAGGGGTTAAGACTCATTACAGCTTTGTCAGTTTGATAACACAGGGCTCTATCTCATGAAGAAGCAAAGGGGCATATTGACATGAGAGGTAGAATAGTGTTGCATTGGCCTCCTTACCTCAACACCACTCTCAAACAAATTGGCTACACAGGGCTGCATCTCATTTACAACAATATGTTGCAGCCTTGTAAACCAGACTGCTCTGGGACTGAAGTCACAAATGCACTATTATGCATGGGTGTCTGAGTTGAGTTAAGAATTGTACATGTGCATGTAGGGGAACCTTACTGCACATACACATCACAGTCCCAAAGAGAACTAAGGGACCTTTTGGCAATTAGTTGGATTGAGTGCAATATGGTTCTGGTATGACGGAGGGGTGAAAACCAAAAGATTAAAATGGAGCACAAAATCAGCAGGCCAACAATTGACTTTTAATGGTGACTTTTAAATCTGGGTATCGACAAATACATTTCTGGGGAAGTAAATTAACCAGAATTGTGATAATCATGTAAGCAATAAAATTGTGAGGGTAAGGAATCCACATGCTGTGATGTAATCATTTTAATAAATCAAACATCAATAAATATGTATCTATCTATCATCTATCTATCTCCTCTGGTTGAAGTGTGTGACAGTCTGCTTAACCCCAAATTCTATTCCCATAACTCGGAGTATGAACAAATTGTTTTGTATATATCGCTAAAAGGAAAGGGATAGACTTGCCCACTAGGACTTGGCAAATATGAAAAATGTTACTTTGCATCAAGATATGAGATCTTACAAGCTGAGAAACATCCAGACTCAAACAGTAGTCTTTGGTAACGAAAATTACTAGTTGATTACCTTTAATAGAGTGGGTGCATAATAGATTATGCTTAAAACCAAAAGCCATAGTCTGTGACTTGGAAAACTTTGTAGACAAATCAAGGTCTGATACAAATTCAGTAAAGGCACCAACCAAACAATGCAAAGCATTTGGAGTTTGAGCAAAAGTACAGCATCATCTGCATATAAAATAATGGGGACAGAGTAGACGCAGGGAATATCAGGTGTAGCTGATATCAAATATCGATTATGTTTATTTATGTAAAAAAAAAAGGAACTAAAACGAAACACCTTGTTGGTGTTGCAGTTGGCACAAATGATCCCTGTCGTCTGTGAAGTCAGTCAGGGTTCTATTCAGTCTCCTGTCAGCTTGAACCTTAACATGGAGCCATTTGGTGTTTTACTTTCAGATACCAGCATCAAGATTCACTAATATATTGATGATATATAACTCTACTTGAAAGTCTCCTCTGTTTGCGACTTCCAAAGCCTTAAACACTGCATGTGCAGTGTCCTGGCCTGGATGTCAAGCACTTACTGAAGCTCAACCTGAACCAAGACAGAATTCTTTTCATTTATGAACAACCTTAAACAAGATACTGTATAAACTTAGGAAATCAAGATGAACACTGACCGCTTGGAAACCCAAATTTCACCAGATGCCAAGTCACTTAGGGCCAGATGTACGACCCACCAGTTTGCGAGTAGCAAATTCTGTTACATTTGTGACTCGCAATTTGCGACTCACAAACTGGGATGCACAACAGTGTCTGAGACACTGTTTGCGATTCCCAATGGGCTCGCAAACTGCATGCCTCATGCATATGAATGAGGCTGTCACAATTTTCAACCGCATTGGGAATGGCTGGCACTTCCAGGGATTGTGGCCTTCTGGGGTCAGCAGATCACATGTCTGGAATTGCTTTTTAAATAAAGACTTTTTCTGTTTTCTAAATACAGCCCGTTTTCCTTAAAGGAAAACGGGATGCATTTAAAAAAGAAAAATTAAACTTTTCAGTTTAATTTTTTTAAGGGCAGGCAGTGGTCCCTGGGACTACTGCCTGCTCTTAAAAAATATTTTATCAAATACTCACAAAGAGGAAAGAGTCCCCTGGGGACCCCTTCCCGTTTGCAAGTGTTTTACCACCTACTTGAAATAGTTGATAAACTGTGAGTGTTTTGCGGGGCCAAATCCGGTCGCAAAACAATAGTACATGGCTTGGTGACTCGCTATTAGGAAGGGATGCCCTTTCCCAATAGTGAGAGTTCCAAATGTTATTTTGCGAGTCAGTGACTCGCAAAATACCATTTGTACATGCTATTACCCTTTTTTGCGGTCGCAAACTGGAGGATCTCCTGTTTGCGGCTGTAAAAAGGGTTGTACATCTGCCCCTAGGATTCACCCTGGGCACCAACTTCACTCTTAAGAAATATATACCAGCTTGGTATCATTAAAGTGAAACAATTTCTTCCAGAAAGTGTCTTCTGAACTGTTGTCCAACCGCTCATACTCTTGCATCTGTATGATTGTAATGCCTTATTCCATGGCCTCCCAAACTCCGTGCTACATCCCCTTAAGGGCATACTACACGCACCACATGTCTAATCCAGGGGCTGCAGAAATGTGCCTGCACCATGTTCCAAACTTCTTCCATCTTGGTCAGCACCACTGCTTATGTTGCAGATAAGCTCACCATCTATGGTGGTTCTAAGAACACCTGCAGCAGAACAGCATCAAATTGCAGACCAAGATGTGTAAAAAAGAAAAATCAGGAAAGCAGATCTTTTCTATCTATTCACAGAGGATCTGGAACAACATCCTCATATACATCAGGTCTATTTTAGGAAAGAGACGAAGACACACTTTTAGAGAATACTACATCACAATGTATTAACCATTCACAATATAGCTTCCTCTCAATACTTCTTCATACATAATGCTCCTCTGCCTTTTAGATGGGTTTGCGCTATAGAAATATCATATACATGCATACATACATACAGGGCACATGTAAACGTAGAGGCAGTAGGGTATAGAAATGCCAAGAGGAAATAGGGTATTGTCATGGTTAGAGGTATTAAGGTTTAGGTCTGTTAGATGTAGTAGAGAATGAACAGGAATAAGGATCTTGTGTATAGGTATGCATAGAGGGTGCTTGCAGTTTTAGAGGTACTAGAGCATGATTAGGCATAAAACAGAGTCCAATGGAGTGGATAATTATAGGCAACAGCGGGGTATCCTAATTTTAAAATGTTCAGGGCCCCTAACAGTGTTCAAGATACACTATACAAAAACAGAAACTGTGTCTCACCTAAGTGCTGTTGGCTCTTTAAATAAATGTGCATGAATAGTTCAAAGCTTAAATCAAGGCACTGTGAGTGAAGTTAGGCAAATATCAACATAGTTATCAACATTTCAGTGCAGTATGACTGTCAGGAATGTTGGATGATGATAATTTCTCCACTTCGCCATGTACTGCTGTGTTGTATTTTATGGAAGAGCAAGACAGTTTATAGCTATCCCAAAAATGAAATTAACCCCCACCTCAAGGCAGGGCAATGGGGGACAGGGAAATATACAACTCTGCACTTAGGGACAGCTGGACATTTTCAAAGAATTATATCACAAACAGTCCTCAGGCAGAGATATTATGGTCTATAATGCCTCCCTTCCCCCATTGACTTGACCAAGACAATGATGATCAAAAACTGCCACCTGATTTTTTCAACGCAACTCCTGATGCCTTGCCCTTGCGCATAGCAGAGTAGTATTATGTCTTGAAAAAAGAATTTAACAAACATATAGGGCAGGGTACGGATACCCTGACCTCCTTGATGTAGAGGGACCCCGTCTGTGGCCAAAAATATATTTTTAGTAATATTACTGCAAATCCATGGATATACCACATATCCTTGGTATAATGTAAAAAATAAAAAGGGGTGTGCTTGTTTTTGTTACTTTAGGGCACGAGTTCTCTGAAATAGGTATAGCTGTGAATTTCAGTCGTTTGGTTAGTATCACATATTTTGTTTTACTGACATTTTACCTGACTGTAACATCCCTTCAACCTTTGCTTTTTTAGGACAGGGGACTAGGCCTCAGAGTCCTAAAATTCCTACTGTAGCTACTTTGTTGATGATGAAGGCAGTCAATCTGTTTTAATCTTTTGATCTGCTGCGCCGCGGAAACTCCATGACCTGAAATATAAATACATTTTGAAGCTTAATTTTTCAAACTCCCATTCTGCTACTTTTCAACACTAATCTAGTTCTAGCCCTACAGAAAATAAAACCTATTCAGAGTTCACACCCATACACGGGTTTGAACAATAGACTTCTGTATTCAATGAAATAGCAAAGTCTACTATTCTCATCTGATGAGGCCAAATGTAGCCATTAGTCAATAAGTAAAGGCTAAGTGCCTCCAGTCCTGGAAGCATTCAAATACAATCGGAAATATGATTCTGTATGGCCTGTCCCAATGCCATGTGGTGTGAAGATTCCCTACAACCCTTTAGTCTCTGGGCTCAACATTTAACATATAATCTCATTGCTGTTGGAAACTCTTTTATTCTACTAGATTGTGTTCATTTGAATAACTACAATATATGAGACACTTAGTTTTCACCCTTCTAGAAAGTTTTTGAATCCACACTATAAAGTGAAGCAGTTACAGTGTAGATTAAACACTGCACATACATTGATATACGCCTGATTATCACTTGCAGAGCACAATAATATTCATTAAAATTGTATGATATCAATCACATGTATTCAGCATTTTGAGTGATTGACTGGCATTGGTAACTCAAGCAGGAGAATACCCAGAATAGAAAAGACATAACTGCAAGACCCAACCTTCTTCCCTTTCTGCAAATCACTATCCTCAACGGCGAGATTGGGCCAGAATCAAAAACAAAAAATAAATTATACTGAAATATGTTGCATTAGCTGAACATATATAAAAAAAAAAATGGCAGTACAAGCAACTATTCAACTTGAGGGGCAAGTGTATTCCATGGAGTTGCAAAGGACGAGTAGCTGTTGAGGCAGGCCTCTGAGTCCGCCTCCTTTGCCTTGTTTTCCACTTTATGTGCTTCAAAGTAAGACTCGTCCAGCCTTCTCAATGATGCTTCGTCCTTTTCAGCTTCACTTCATTGGCTCAGAACTCCAGGTATCAAAATGTGCAACTCTGAAAAAAAACAGCTCACCAGAATCTTGCACAAGTAGACTGTTACCCATAGATGATGCTTCTTTATTGGTCCCCACCGTGTCGAAAACCCTTTGAAGGTGGTTCCTGGTGACCATGGTGATGACGCCTGGAGAAATCAGCTGGGGTAAGGTTTTCTCCCTTAGCACACACGCAAAGAAAGCCCTTCTCTTTACTTGCATCTGTGCTTTATGTATCGTACCTGCGCGCTTACCTCTTTGTTTTTCGTCTGTTTTCTTTTCCCACCAATTCATCTTACACTGTTCCCATTATTGTTCCTCTCACCGTTTTTTCTTCTTCCCTATGATGTTGATTCCCCTGACGAGAAATGGGTGTGAAGAAAGATTGTACTTGAGAACATTGACTGTATATTTTGCATGTGCTGCATTTATGGTGCTCTCTTACATTACTTTTTTGGTGTGGCGTGATAGTAATAGCTGCCTGCTACAATCGTATCATGAATAAAAAATAAAAAATACACTTTGACAAAGTCTATCTTTAGGCTGTCTACTAAAATTATGCCATAAATTCAACCGTTCTTACAAACCTTGCAAGCCTGGTTTGAAGGTGCTAACAGTTACCAACACAAAGATGTTTCGCATATGTTACCCCAATAAAGACAAACCTATTCGCTTTCAGAATGCATGTCTCATTAGTAACAATCGAACCGACCCCCATTTAAAGACAGAGATCATGACAAAAAGTAATATGACATATTTTCCCATTTGATGTTAAAGTAATTAAACATTTCTGATTAAAATCGGCATGAGGTTTCCAAAATTACACTGTAAAAAAGGCAATATATTTCTCAGAATCAGCAATCACTTATAAAAAAGATTCCGTTCTGTCAGGTGTAACACATTTAGATGCTGAAATTAATGAAGAAGAACATTTCGTGTTAATTAATTTTAAGGCGGAGGTTACTTTTGAGTAATGGGAACAAAATTACACCGTGTATACTTTAAAACGAAACTTCGCAATGCAGTCAGTTAAACCATAGGTGAATCTACAAAGCCTGATCTACAAAATGTATTCTGAAAATGAGGAACTGGACATCATATGACGTGCGCATTTTTTAGGGGGTAATTCACAAAAATAGAATCGGAAACGTATTCTCTATACAGTCCAACGCTGCCTTGAAAACTGTAACTCGCAGAAACGACATTAAAATACCACAAACAGCAATAGATACAGTGAATAACAATGTTATAGCAAGGTAATAAGAGGACAGTAAAATCAAAAGGAACATAACAAAGAAGTTAGACTAGGACCAGTTTCAGAATAGAAATGCATCGGGGGTGCGCAGATTCAACATAAGAAATAAAAAAATGTAAAGTAGTGCAAAAGCAAAATAAAATGCATGGAAAATACAGTGTCAATAACAATAAACACTGCATAATAAACACTCCGAATACACAAATCCATTCTAAAGTGCATATCCAACTAAGGATCCTCAGAGTGGAAGACGACATGTTGGGAACACGGGTATCCTCCGACTTCAAGCAATCAATCCACTGATCTTTAACACAGATCAGCACCATAGGACAGTCAGCCACAGGGTTAGTCACTTTCCAGAGTATTTTTAGCGCTCAAGCTGATCCCGAGGAACAAACACAAGTGGAGACAAGCATTGGCAATGCCAATAGGTCTGACTTGCAAGGAATGGTCTATGATAATGTGAAGCATTACAAGTAAACACCATGGGTATGTATTTGTGTAGGAGCACTTTAATTGCATTACCATGTCGTGGGTGTGCCCCTGAATGTTCAAGCTCAGGCAGATGGATAAGTAAACAACATGATCACAGATGTGTGGAAGGCAAGCACATTTATTGATGAAGCAGGCAACTTCTGTTCAATCAACAAATGTACTCTTAGCTCCCCACATGTGGGTGGAACCAAAGCCCCTCTCTAGTTATGCCCATATATTTGAATAGTGACAGCTGCTCTGTCAAGCTAGACCATAAAATAGGATATTCAGGGAAAGCATTGCACTCTTTTGAATGTTTGATGAAGAGGTTTGGGTATGTAAAGATTCCTCCATCCTTCCATTAGTGATCATGAACGTGCTAACAGAAAAAGAACACAAGAGCTAACTTCACCCATAGCCAACTCCTATGCCAACCCTGCCCATGTCAAGGTACTTGCTAAACTGCACTTCCTAGCTACTGGATCATTCCAGGGGACCAGCAGCATTACAGCTGGCATCTCGGAGCAAAGCTTTCAAGTGATTGTACCAGGTATTATACATCACCTCACCATGCTGTAATCATAGCAGGGCAGGTAGCGAGTTGCATGGCAGATCTCAACTGCTGCCTATTTTCCTGGGTTGATAGGAGCCATTGATTGCACACATATAGCTCTTGAGCCAAACTTGAACATAGTATGAATTTATTTCAATTAACATCATAAACATACAGGATGTCTACAGCACAATGGGCTTCCTCAGTCATATGCATACCATTCTTCATTTTAGGTTCAATGCCAAAATGTAATTATCAGAATAATGTCTGACATTAGGATTGTGCACGAAATATGTTTTTCTAAATTAATGCCTCTCTGGTGTTAATAATAGAAAATCCACAATAAAGGAGACAATATCTTTCTAGCAATAGTTAGGACGTCAGATGACATTTCTCTAGATGGTATTCTGTTATGCTCTCCACATTTCAACGCATGAAACCTTCGTCTATGCCATTAGACAATCACTGTGTAATTGAATACTAGAATTTACATAAATATGTGACAGCATGGAATGCAAGAGAAACTAACGAGACATGCATGCTCTCTTATGGTGAATGACACACATCAGTACAGTCTTGCTTTCATAACCCCTGATGACACTTGACAGTGTATGCCTGCCCTAACTGTATGTGAATTTACATACACAGGTGATTCTGCCTATGCCCTCTTTGTCCATGTCACTTCTATGGTCCCTCTACTGACCATCAACTGAGATACAACAGAGGCATCATAGAGGGGACAATTGATGTCACTTTTCTGATGCCTTGATCACACTGGGTGCTACTGTGCTCCTCAGATGTGGACTGCAAGTTGAATGATGTTTGCTGTGAATGGGTCATTGTAAAGTTTACAGGAGTGTAACCCATAGACCAATTCAGGACTGGGTAGGTAAGGTGCATTAAGAAACAGTGTCCTGATCGGTAATAATGTCGCCACCTTCATCACAATCACCCTTAAGCACCAAGTTTTTTATGGTTGTCTTCAATTTATTTATGCAGTGCTGTACTTAACTGTATAACTTTTACGACCATGACTTATGTGACAATATAAAGATGATTAACTATCTTGTTCCAAATGAATGTCGTTTCTCCTTCTTTCCCTTCTGAGTAATGCTGTATGCATGCACAAGTAATTGTGAATGGGTCATGGCACTGTACTGCAGCCCAGTCCAGCTCTAGACACCATCAATCACAATCTGTAGGTTTACAGCTGAATTAGGACCTCACATTCCACCTGAGCCACATATCTGGCTGACGAAACAAAATTAAAAGATATACATGAGGCAATGCTAAAATATAGAACCTAGCTTAGCATAGGCTGCATATAACACCCTGAGACACCATTATTCGTGTCACACTAATGCATTTTAAGGCACCAGCACTAGTAACATCTAGGTCTGAGTGACATTTTAATCATGTCATAAAAATGTGTGGAATTCTTGAATTTGATGTTATGTGAAATTCACCAACCTCAAGTGTTTTTCTTACGATTTCATGCCCATGAGAGACCTTTTCAGAGGTGAAGCAGCAAATTAACTAACATTTGGCGCAAAGCAATGCAGCAAGACAACTTGCTGCACTGTGCTGGGCTACATCAAATGGAGATGGCAAGAATAGGCCATAATTACTAACATACAGTGCATTCTGCTCTCCCTCTTTGCTAGTGATCCAGCGGCCTATAGAAAATATATCATAAACAACGCTACCCAACTTCATAACCTATAAACAAAATTATATACTAAATATGGACCCATTTATAAACCTGACATATTTTGGGCCTACTGAATCAGGTGGTCAGATTAAATCTATATACACATTATCTACAAATTATATACAAATTTATACATCTGCGGAAAGAATGTTGTCATTAAAATAAAACCTAACCATTTAAACGACCACCATTGGCGACGTGATCTAGCTAATAGTAACCTACACTTCTGAATAACCAAGACCAGCTTGTTTGTCAAAAGTAAGATTTTATTTACTAAATTATGGTATATAAGTTGATAGTTTTATAAATGAATTTTATTAGCATTGAAGCAAGTATGATTGTAAAGAAACGTGAGAAAAATACGATTTAAGCAAGTGAATCAGAGTTAAAGTGAATATTTAAAGTTTAGCATTTCTAAAACCTAAGTCCCTAACTGAGCTAAATAGATAGAAATTAAAGTAAAGTTCTTTGAGGATTCTTACGTGCTCCACGCAATGTCCGACAGCACTTCACCCTCATCGGAAAGTCAGAAAGCAGCAGCCAGCCCATCCCTAGGGACATGACTTTTTATACCTTTCTACGCTAACTAAACTACGCAAAGGAAAGTTTTCAGAAATCTTCGACGTCCCATTGGCTGAGAGTGACAAGTGACATGTCACCCACATTTCAAAAGTTCCGTTAGGTCACTTTTCTTAAGGACCATTATCTTTTCTGTATGCAACCAGGAGCTTCCTAGGTTTGCTACAAATGTCTCATTGCTTCCAATTGACTTCCGCGGATGCCAAGTTAAGGGCTGACAAAATGTTCTTTTTCGACCTTGGCCATGTCCGACAGAATGATGATAGCACGTCAGTTTTTGCTTTGTGAATGCAGCTTTTGACGAACATTTTATTTCAGAATGGGCGTCTCGTGACTTTTGCAGAAGTAAAATTCAGCTTTTTGCAGCTCGAGTAAATTAGGCCCAAAAGCAGGCAACTTATGCTTTCTAGTATAAAACAAACACAAGAAAAGTATTAATGTAAGAAATAATGTAGATTCTGTATCCACCCCAAGATTTACTAATTAATTAACCCACCCGATTAATCAAATGTTACCTAGCCAATGCAAACAAATAAAGCAGCGTTAATATCTACTAGTCTTCGTTAATCCATGAGACTTATATGCACCTAGAATAGTAGAAATGACATCACACAGACAAGGAAAAGCAAAACAAGCACATGCTTCTTTTAAGTTTGCAGCAGTTAGTAATGACAAAAACGAAAACAATAAATTATTTTATTATTTTGCACGAACAAAAAGATGCAACAATTATGCACGTTTATGAGCATACATGTTAGTCCCCCCATGTGTAAAGTTTAATCTAAGTTGTATTAGCACGACAAATCACAAATCATTAATATTATTATTCATGTTATGGAAATGTGACTTCACGAGTTTAAACAAAATTTTGTTTTCTATCTCGCTCCATCAACTCCCTCATCTGGTGATTAACAAATCACCACACCAGCACTCAAAATTTTGATAATTTAAATTTCTAAGAAATCGATTCAAATTCATTTGTATCAGTAAACCTAAAAGTCTGTTTCTGCATAATCTTTGGAATTAGCATAACGCTCTCTATGTAACTCCTGTAATTCAATCTCCCTTTCTTCTTCTTTTCTAAGTTTATAGATTCTTTTCTTTTCTTTCAACTGTTTCTTTCTTTTATGTAACAAACAACCTATTTTGGTCAAAATAAAAATGAATACTATTATAATCAAAGGTGCCAAAATCTTGCCAAGAATTGAACTTCCGATATCATGAAACCAGTTTTTAATTGCTTGAAACCTTTTTGAAAGTTTCCCTGTAAAATCATCTTCTTCTAAAGGAATTATCTCTGAATGCATTTGTGTAATATTCTTAATATACATTTCAATATTCTTACTTTCGTCAGGTATATATGTACAACAATGTTGTACATGTAAAATGCCACAGACTCCTCCCTCTTTTGCTAGGAGTATGTCTAAAGCAAGGCGATCTTGAATTACCATGGATCTAATTGCAATAACTTCAACATTTACTAATTGAAACCCATCAGCTGTGTCAGTTGATAATCTATCAACTATAGTGGATAATTTTCTAATTCTCCCTGCATTTAAGGTTATACCAACAAAAGGTATTACTGCTTGAAAAATATCTCCCAGAACTTCAGTAAAAGTTTCTCTTTTAACTCTATTTACATAATTATGAATTTTAAACAATCCTTCTGAATCTCTGTCAACATGAAACACTTTAGGAAAAACAATTCCCACATAACAAGTTCCATACCAGTGGTCTGGAAGGTTGTAGTAGGCTTTGTCACCACAAACAAAATAAATCCCAGGAAAGATTGGATCCTTTCCACCTTTGAATCCCCAACCTCCCAAAATCTGATAAGTATCTTCACAGTTACTTGCACCTACAAAGTAATTATCAAAAAGTGTATTATCTCTTCTAATACAAAGCTTTCCACTAACTGGTTTGTCTATGTGAATTGCAATATTTTCAAGCATTTTGCCATTTAACTTCTCATCCTCTTTCTGCCAGAAACTTGACTTAGTCTGCTTGGCTAATTCATTCCTCTTATAAATTGCTCTTCTCTCCTCAACCATATTCAAAAATTTCTTTCCTTCAGCACTTAATTTGCAAGTTAAATTATTTTTATAAGCATACTCATAAGTAAGTTCGTTAGTAACAAGGAAAAATTCTCTCATTTGCTTTGCTTTCTTATGCTTATTTAAAGCATTATCAATCTTAATATTTGCAAAAATTTCATCATAATTTGAATAGTAATATTCTAAACGTCCAGTTTGATAAAATAAACTAGTTAACACACTACATGTTACAGCATAAGTGAGAGGAAGCATATTATATGTTACTCCCTCAGAAACAGAAGCAGGTAACTTAACGCAGACGTAACAGTCTTTTGCATCCATTACCTTAACATATTCACTCAATAGCTTTGTGAATGTATTACTTGAAAAATCACCAATTGATTTATCTTGATGAATGTTAGGCTGATGATCAATAACTTTTGCAGATGTACTATGTTTAGTTTGGCTAACCAGAGCTTTGCTTGTTATGTTAACTTTGTGTAATTCTCTATTCATCTCCAAAGGGATAATCACAGCTAAAATCAACCAGAGCAGAATTAAAATGAGCAGACACACCAGAGTCATCTTACAGCATCTTTTAAAAACAGAACACTTTGAAGTACTCTCCTTAACATAAGGCATTTTTGGTTAATTTTAGCCTCAAAAAATAAAAATAAATTTTAAATTTCTAAATATATTTACACCCCCCTTTTAAAATATATATATATATATATTTTTTTTTTTTTTTTTAAACCCTAAACAAAATTTCTTCGACCTTATGTCATACATAAGTTTTCTTCAACTAAACAGTTTTTCTTCGACCTTGTGTCAACTAACAAATTTTCTTCAGCCTTTTGCCAATTTAATATTTCTGTACTTCAATCATTGTCACTAATTTCTTGGATTTCGTTTTCTTCTTCACTACTATCATATATGTCAATAACAGGTGGAATTACTAAGTAAGTCCACTCAGGAGACTTGTATTTTTGGTTTGGTCTTACTATTCTCTTCCCTTTTCTCGATATCACTTCAATTTTTCTTCCAACTCCAACTTCTTTTCCAGGACTCTTTTGACTACTGATTTCTTCAACTTGTTCTTTTGGTTTCTTGATCAATCTGACTCTCAATCTTCCACCAGGCCAGTAGTCTGCTTTTCTCACGTACTTCTTCTTTGGTTCAGAATTATTTGATTCTGACTTCCAAGTCCTTTTCTTTCTGTTTTCACTTTCACCATCCACGTCACTTTCTTCAGTTTCGTAGTCTGAAATTTCAATTGACTCAGGAACTTCTCTATTCGGCAATTTCACTCCTTCAGGAACTTCACTTTGTCTTCCATCACTGGTACTCGGTAATTCGTCTTCCTCCTCTTCTTCAATTACCCTCAATTTTCCAGATTTTGGATTTCTGTTCCTTACTCCAGAGTTTGTTCTCTGCCTTTCGATACTCTCCTGGTCTGAAACTTCTTTTTGTTCTGTTTCTTTGTCTTCGATAGAGACAACCGAATCCTCAGTTATCTTTCCTTTTAACAGATTCTCTTCACCTTCAGAATCTATTTCAATGATTTCTAAGTCTTTTCTTGTCAGATTTCCATTCACTGGCACAGTTTCCAGATGTCGACTTTCTTGTCGATCTTCAGAATCTGGAATTATTTCACCTTCTGTTTCGCCTTCTGCTTCAGAATCAGAATCATCTGTAGTATCACTTTCAACATCAGAACTCTCAGGAGTTGGTACTGGAATAGTATGACTAGGATGAATCCAGCGTTTCAATCCTCTGCACTTTACAGCACTAGTAGTGATCAAAATTATCTGCCTAGGTTTCTGCCATCTAGGAGCTAGACAATTCCTTCTCCGATGTACTTTTGTTCTGACCCAATCGCCAGGTCTCAGATCATGTGTCAAAACCTTTTCATCTGATTGTGCTTCGGTTCCCACCTGATTAGACACAGAAGTTACCATATCAGATAACCTTTTACAGTAATCCAAAATAGCACTGTCATTTATGCTCAACAGTTTACCTACAGGTACAAAAGCTTGCCTCATAACTCTTCCCATTAAAATTTCATGAGGACTCAAACCTGTCTTTTTATCTGGTGTACTTCTTAATGACATCAAAACAAGTGGAAGAGCATCAGTCCACTTTACACCTGTTTCAAGACACATTTTTCCAATTCTGTTTTTAATTGTTCCATTTATTTGTTCAACCACTCCTGATGCCTCTGGTCTGTATGCACAGTGTATTTTCTGCTCAATGCTCAAAGCTTCGCAAATTAACTTCATCAGTTTGTTATCAAAATGGCTTCCTCCATCACTCTCAATAGTGACTGGAAAACCGTACCTTGGGATGATTTCTCTGAGCATTAGTTTTGCTACTGTAATTGAATCACAATGTCGTGTAGGGAAAGCCTCTACCCATCTTGAAAATAAGCAAACAATTACAAGCACATATTTCAAACAATTGTGTAAGGGCATTTCAATGAAATCCATTTGTAACCTGGTAAAGGGACCACCCTCTCGACCAATTATTCCTGTCCCCACCACTGATTTTCTGTTTGGATTCATTTGTTGGCATGACAAACACCTTTGACAAAAAGATTCTGCAATAGTTCTAAACTTAGTATTGAACCATGTTTCTCTGAAAAGTCTAACCATAGAATCTCTTCCCAGATGTGCTGGACCATGATATAATCTGGCCATGTCAGCAATCAAGCAATTTGGTAAGACTACTCTGCCATCTTTGTAAACCCACACTCCATCTTCTTCACGTGGTCTACAATCTGATCTTAACCACAAGTCTTTTTCTTCATCTTCTGCTTCATTCTGTAAATCTCTAATCTCATGCCATGTTTCTACAACTGTTGTTAGCATTAATGAATTTGAATCAGTTTCTTTACTCCTCTCCCGATTGTAAGAATAATTTTTCCTTGCGCAGTATTTAGCTGTTTCATCTGCGAAGGCATTTCCTTTGGAAATATAATCAATTCCTCTAGTGTGCGCTGCACACTTAACAATGGCGATTTCTTTTGGCAATTGTATTGCTTCAATTAATCTCCTAATGAAAACTGCGTTTTTAATTGGTGATCCTGCTGATGTCATGTATCCTCTCTGTGACCAAAGTTGTCCATAATCATGTACAACTCCGTATCCATACTGACTATCAGTAATGATGGTAACTCTTATATCCTTTGATATTTCACATGCACGAATTAAAGCAATTAATTCAGCCACTTGTGCTGAACGAACTCCTTCAAGACATGATGCTTCTTCGACATCTGTGACTGTACAAACTGAATATGAAGCTTTTAAGACACCTCCTTCGGATCTTAAGCATGAGCCATCTACAAAGTAGACAAAATCCGATTCAGACAAAGGTCTGTCTTTGATGTCTTTTCTTGGTTTAGTGCAGAATTCCATGACATCTAAACATTCATGTTCTGTTTCAATGTCATCAACAATTTCAGAATCAGGCAGTAATGTAGAAGGATTCAGATTTAAACATCTTGAAATCGAAACATTATCTGCTCCTAGTATGATTTTCTCATACTTCGTCAATCTGCTACTTGTTAAATGCTGAGTCTTACCTCTTGTCAGTAATATTTCTACTGAATGGGGCACAAAAACTTTCACAGGAAATCCCATAATGATCCCCTCACTTTGTTCGAGGCTGATACTTGTAGCTGCAACTGCTTTCAAGCAACCTGGTAATGCTTTTGCAATTGGATCAAGAACTGCAGAGAAGTATGCAATAGGTTTCTTTAAATTTCCATGTCTCTGAATTAACACAGATAAAGCACATCCTTCTCTCTCACTACAATATAGTTCGAAATCTTTCTCATAATTTGGCATACCTAAAGCAGGAGCTTGGCATAAGCTCTTTTTCAGGTTCTCAAAAGAATCCATCTCAGCATCATTGAGAATAATTGGATCTTTTACATCTGACTTTGTCAGTCTTTGTAGTGGTTTTGCAATTACTGAAAATCCACTTATCCATTGTCGACAGTAACCAACCATTCCCAAGAACATTCTGACCTGTCTTTGTGTTCTTGGTGGTAACATTGCTTGAATCATTTTTATTCTCTCTATTGTTACTTGTCTTTTTCCCTTTGCAATTCTGTGACCAAGATATTTTACTTCTTGTTTGCAAAACTGTAGTTTTGCTGGGGACACTTTATGTCCTTCTTCTGCAAGGCGATTTAACAGAATTATTGTGTCTGTTACACAATTTTCTTTTGTCTTTGCAGCTATTAACAAATCATCAATATACTGCACTAGCGTAGACCTACCAGGTAAGTCTAGGTCTTCTAATGATCTTTTTAATAATTCATTAAAGATTGAAGGACTTTCTGTATAGCCCTGAGGGATTCTTGACCATCCGAGGGTCTTACCTTGGAATCTGAAAGCAAAGATTTCATAACTGTCTGGATGTAAGGGAACAGTAAAGAATGCATTGCAAAGGTCAATGACTGTATACCATTCAGCATCATGTGGAATCTGGAATAGAATTACTGCTGGATTTGGAACCACAGGACAACATGGAACGACAATTTGATTAACCTTTCTCAAATCTTGTACAATTCTAAATGTTCCGTTAGACTTTTTAACTCCCATAATTGGTGAATTACAAGGACTACTCTCCATTTCTTTTAATACATCTTGCTTGATTAATTTTTCAATTATAGGTGTAATACCTTCAATTGTTTCTGTTTTCATTTTATATTGTGGAATGTTTGGAAATTCTATTCCCTGTTTTAATGTAATCTTTACTGGATCTACGTTTTTCATCAGACCCATCTCATTTCCAGTAAAATCCCATATTTCAGATTTCACTGTTTCCTTGAGTTCTTCAGGTAAATCCTTTTCTTCAAATGCAGGAAACAATTTTGTTTCTTCTGCTTCCATCATCATCATTGTCATTCTGTATAAACCATCTTCCTCCATTGTTTGTAACTCAACTCCATCAGGAGAACAATATATTCTACAATTCATTTTACATAGGATGTCTCTGCCCAATAGATTCACTGGACTACTATTACAAACCACAAATCTGTGTTTGTCTCTGTAATTTCCAATTTCAACTGGTACTGGATCAGTTAAGTCAGTTTTAATTTGTTGATTACTTACTCCGACAACTTGGATGGTATCCCCAGAGAGAGGTAGGTTTTCAATTTCCACTGATCTAACAGTAGAACGGGTAGCACCAGTGTCCACTAGAAAAGTGATGTCTACATCATTAACTTTCCCGTTTACAAAAGGACCTGACTGGTCAACCTCAAGAGTGGCTCCAACAACACACTCTTCCTCCTCTCTCGGGCACCGTCAGCAATAATCATCAGAATCGCTGTCTTGACTTTCTGTTAATAAAAACTGTTGTGAAGCATTTTGCATTTGAACCCTTTGCTGCTTTTGCTGTTTTTGTGGTTTTATTACCTGTTCACTTCCCTGAAATCCCACGTTTGGATTATATTTTTGAATTCCCCCACAATTCGGAAAAGGTGGTTGTGGCAATTGGTCTTGTCGATTATTCACCTGTTGTTGTTGCTGTTGCTGTAATTGTCGTTGAATATTAAATTCGTTTAACCCCTGTTGCATCTGTAGCTGTCGCTGCAGGTCAACACCATTCTGCATCTGTGGATTTAATAAGGGATTCTTTAAGTTTTTAGGAGGATGAGGACACTCGTCTCTCCAATGTCCAATTTCGCCACAATTAAAACAAGGTAATCTTTGTTTCAACTCCTCAATCTTTGGGCTAAATTTCTTTGGGAAATTATTATTTTTAAACTTTCCTTGTATCTGGTTTGTATTTCCAGTTTGAACAAAATTAGTGTTCTTATTACCCATGTTGGCAATCTGTTGCTCAGCCACCTTTACCTGAGCCCACATGGCTTTCTCCTTGAGCTTCTTCTGTTTTACTTCTATTTCATCGCTACAATATTTAGCCTTTCTTAGAATATCATCTACAGATAGTGATTGCCATCCGACAATGCTATTTCTGATCATTTCTCCAATTTCAGGTTTTAGTCCATAAACAAATCTATAGACAAAATGGCTCATGTCTTTTTCGTCTAGTTTTTCATAACCACTGTATTGTTTAAAGATTAACAGTAGTCTTTCATAAAAAGAATGAACTGATTCTTTTGTTTCCTGTTCTGTCCTTTCTATTTTAACCCAATCGACTTCTTTGGGTGGAATTTTGTTTTTCATCCAAACAATTACTTTTTCATAAAAATCCATTACAAGTGGATTTGGAGCACCTGTTTCTTTGATTCGCTCAGGTTCTGTTTTTGGCCAACTAATCGATATCTTGCATTCTGTCCAAAGATCTGATGGAACGACAATATCGAAAAATCCATCTAAATCAATCCACAGAACTTTTGACACTTTGATAAATCTATCGACTTGCCTGTACCACTCAACTGGTTTTTCCCTCAATTTCGGAAAGTCATTTGTAAATAACAGAATGTCCTGTCTCGACCAAGGGACATGAACATATCCTCCACCTGCAATTTCTCTCATTGGAAATTGTTTTGACAATTTTTCCAATCTTTCATCTTCCTTCTTTTTCGTCCATTTTACTCTCCATTTATTCAGTTCTCCTAGCTTTTTGATATAGACAATCAAATCTTTTATATGAACTATTCTTCCCATTGAGTTCAAACTCTCAATGTCACTTTCTGAAAAGTCTAATCTGTAATGTTTCGCAAAATTCTTTTGTTTGCTCACATCAATTTCAAGTTCTGCTGCTAGATCCTCTAGTTGATCATATTTATTTTTTGTTTTCCATTGTATGCTTTTGCAAATGAACAGTAGTTCATCATCTCGATAGTAATTTAAACTATCTGGACCAATTGTTCCAATTATTAATTCTTCGATATTTGCTTTTAATTTGGCCACATCAAGTTTTGGTGTGGTTACCCTGACTTCAGGACTCCCTATATCTGATATAGCACCCATTGGTGTTTTTGGAGATAAATCCTCATTAAAGGTTAAATCAGGCATTCTCGATTTAGAAGAGTTTATTTCAGATAAGTCTGAATAAAATTTTTCAGCAGCCTTTTGAATTTCTGTATTTAAAGGAATAGTTAATCCAGTTTTGTTTGTTTCCTTTTGGTCAAATACAGGCTGAACAGGACCAATCGTTACTGGAACTGTCACAGCTTCCATGCCTTTTGTCATTCTTTTTATTAATTCTTCTTTAGATCTTAAATATTCATTATAATCAACATTTTCAACATTTCTTGCCTCTCTTGTATAATCTTTTGGAGCTTCTCTTGCTCTTGGAGCCATTGTAAAATGTCTACCTTCATTTCGAGCATTATCAAATTCTGGTCTTCTAGGAGTTTCAATGATTTCACAATTATTTGGATAAAGTTTAGGAGCTTCATTAATTGGGGGTGCACTCGGTGAAGTTTCAGTAGAAACCACCGGAGTAGACCATGATCTAGGAGGTCTCAAAGGCTGATTCTTTCTAGCAGTTGTATATATTTCTTCCATAACTGCATCCTCAGATTCACTTTCCATAGATTTCCCTGTAGGAGTACCCATTACCATTTCCTGTATTAAATACAATCCTTCACTCATGTTTCCCTGTCTCCACATTCGCAATCTATCTTCATGAGTTTCTCTTCTCCAAGGAGGATTTTTAGAAGGTCTTTTAATTCCACTAGCTTCTCTTTGTAATTGATACATCTCGTCTTCCCACTCAACTAAAGCTTCAAATTGAGTTGGTCTCGGTTTCGGAACAAGAGCGTTCATTTTCTCTCGTAAATTTCTCAAGACTTTTACGTTAAATGAACCATCATCAGGCCAAGTTAAAACACCGTCGTTCTTAGTATAGCGTTTCCAACTATCGAACCATAAGACAGTATGATATCCATATTCACCTTCCATATACGCTGCAGGTGTTTTATACTTATGAAGTAGTTTACCACCTCGCGTTTCGATTTTCTTATCAGGTGAAAATAAATTCTTAAACTTCTGAAATAATGTTGGCTTTTTCTCAACATGTTTAAAATGATAACTCATTTTTAAGAGTTAAATCTAATTCACAAATTCGTTCGTAAAATATTTCCGGGATGTTCCGCAAAACAACCAATCCGTGCGCGAAACACACCAACAAGCCAATGACAGTTGAGCTACGTCACTTTTTTGCTCAACCAATAAATTTGGAGTTTTTCTGAAGGACCAATCAGCTCACAGGTCGTCAGAGACTCAAGAGCCAATCAGAATATAGCTTGTGACGTAGGTCACCCAATCCCAGCGCGGCTCTGTGACGTACACAGCAGCTGCGGTTTCTCGTTTCTCACTCCTGGCGCTTACCCCTCCTTCACAAAATCTTTTCACAGCGCCATTTTAAGAACACTTTTCAGTGTAAATTAATTCTTAACAATGACTATAAGGACAACATCTGTTCGTTTCACTATTTAGGATAGTTTACATACATTCAAGTATCCACACTTCGGAATAGACGGCGCTATTCACACTAAGGATAATATTCAATTGTCAGTAGAGTAACCCTTACCCCACCCTTCTAACACGTATAATTATGAACTCGCTTTGCTCTGAACCCACCGCGAAGTGACAGTTCTAAGAGTTCCACTTGAACATAAAATACAAATCAAACTCGCACTTTCACACTGAAAATTCCCTAATTTCAAACACACATGAAATCCGTACAGGACTCTCACCTGTTTATAGAGATCATGCACCGTTAGCAAAATAACGACGTTATCCGTACAGGGCTCTCACCTGTTTATAGATATGAAACATGTACCCGTACAGGACTCTAACCTGTTTATAGATAATCATGCACCGACGTCAATTTACCCTTCACTCAAGCTCGGATATAACTAATACTCTTATCACAGTGAGTTTTATGGAAGGCGCTTTGTCCCTATTCTCATGCTGCTCTAATTTCTTAGAAAACCCTCACTATACAAGATTCACACCTAGCCCTAAAACTGTGCTGCTCGGCGACAACACTATGGTACACGGCGATACCTCTTGTGATACTCGGCGATATCACTACAAACAGAACAGATGGCTTGCGTGACTAATTTCTCGCCACACAATCTATACCGGTATAGCTTACAGATAGTACGAAAAACGAACTCAACATGTGTTAAAACATCGATCCTATTTTCATACCATAACACTTTAGTAACCCATAGCAACCAACATATTACCTTGGTTACCCTTAGCAACCATCAATTTCTGCTACCAGAGAATTGATCCAGCGGCCTATAGAAAATATATCATAAACAACGCTACCCAACTTCATAACCTATAAACAAAATTATATACTAAATATGGACCCATTTATAAACCTGACATATTTTGGGCCTACTGAATCAGGTGGTCAGATTAAATCTATATACACATTATCTACAAATTATATACAAATTTATACATCTGCGGAAAGAATGTTGTCATTAAAATAAAACCTAACCATTTAAACGACCACCATTGGCGACGTGATCTAGCTAATAGTAACCTACACTTCTGAATAACCAAGACCAGCTTGTTTGTCAAAAGTAAGATTTTATTTACTAAATTATGGTATATAAGTTGATAGTTTTATAAATGAATTTTATTAGCATTGAAGCAAGTATGATTGTAAAGAAACGTGAGAAAAATACGATTTAAGCAAGTGAATCAGAGTTAAAGTGAATATTTAAAGTTTAGCATTTCTAAAACCTAAGTCCCTAACTGAGCTAAATAGATAGAAATTAAAGTAAAGTTCTTTGAGGATTCTTACGTGCTCCACGCAATGTCCGACAGCACTTCACCCTCATCGGAAAGTCAGAAAGCAGCAGCCAGCCCATCCCTAGGGACATGACTTTTTATACCTTTCTACGCTAACTAAACTACGCAAAGGAAAGTTTTCAGAAATCTTCGACGTCCCATTGGCTGAGAGTGACAAGTGACATGTCACCCACATTTCAAAAGTTCCGTTAGGTCACTTTTCTTAAGGACCATTGTCTTTTCTGTATTCAACCAGGAGCTTCCTAGGTTTGCTACAAATGTCTCATTGCTTCCAATTGACTTCCGCGGATGCCAAGTTAAGGGCTGACAAAATGTTCTTTTTCGACCTTGGCCATGTCCGACAGAATGATGATAGCACGTCAGTTTTTGCTTTGTGAATGCAGCTTTTGACGAACATTTTATTTCAGAATGGGCGTCTCGTGACTTTTGCAGAAGTAAAATTCAGCTTTTTGCAGCTCGAGTAAATTAGGCCCAAAAGCAGGCAACTTATGCTTTCTAGTATAAAACAAACACAAGAAAAATATTAATGTAAGAAATAATGTAGATTCTGTATCCACCCCAAGATTTACTAATTAATTAACCCACCCGATTAATCAAATGTTACCTAGCCAATGCAAACAAATAAAGCAGTGTTTATATCTACTAGTCTTCGTTAATCCATGAGACTTATATGCACCTAGAATAGTAGAAATGACATCACACAGACAAGGAAAAGCAAAACAAGCACATGCTTCTTTTAAGTTTGCAGCAGTTAGTAATGACAAAAACGAAAACAATAAATTATTTTATTATTTTGCACGAACAAAAAGATGCAACAATTATGCACGTTTATGAGCATACATGTTAGTCCCCCCATGTGTAAAGTTTAATCTAAGTTGTATTAGCACGACAAATCACAAATCATTAATATTATTATTCATGTTATGGAAATGTGACTTCACGAGTTTAAACAAAATTTTGTTTTCTATCTCGCTCCATCACTAGTGCACTTGCGGCTGCCAAGCACCAAAGCAGGCACCCTTGTGCCATGCAGCAAGGGTGCCTGTGCAACAGACATGATTATCTTTGTGCAGGAGGGAAACACTTGTCGCACATAAAAAAATCTTCAAATGCATTTTCCTCTTTCAATGTGTACTCCAGATTTACCAAGCCATGCAGAGCCATGGAAGGTGACATTCTGTGGCAAAGTAGATGTCACTGAAGCCCTTGCATTGCATCACCTTGCTTGACACCAACGGAAAAGAAGGGCTTTGAAAATCTGGGCCAAAATGACTTGCTTCTAATCTCCTGACAATATAAATCAAGACATATTTCGTATGCTTGTGAGATGTTGGCTTGCATAAAAATGCTCACACTAGAAACCAAACTACAATTTGTTCGGAAAACATAATTTGAGGAATAATTGGGAAATAAATATTCATGGAATATTGAAATAATTTGTGAAAAACAAGCATATGATTTTGCACACATCTTATAATGTCCCCACTTTGTGTTTCTGCATGATAGAGATATTTTACACCATCCAACCATGTTAGAAAAGGTGTCTCTAGTTGGCAGAGGTATGCATCCTCTCCAAGTAGGGACCATCACTCTAGTCAGAGTAAGTCAGATACACACTAAAAGATAACGTGTGCTCACACTCTGGTAGCTATACACAGAGCAGTCAGGCTTATCTGAAGAGGCAATGTGTAAAGTATTTGTGCAATACAGATACACAGCAACACAATGATATACCACAAAAAGACTCTACACAGGTTTAGAAAAACAGACAATAATTTTATAAATAAATCAAGACCCAATACAAAAAAAAACAACAAGTAGAAGTTGAATTATTATTATTTAAAGAATCAAAAGAGCTCTAGTGATTAGGAGTGCCTATGGGGGGTATTTGGCCACGCTGGGCCAGGGCAAAATCAACATTTCAGGCCAACCGCAATGGAGCGCAGACTGGGGACAACAGCCATGCATCCCCCGTGAACAGAGGACCTTGTTCCCGGGTTGCAACAGTGAGATGAGGGTGCAGACGAGTGACGCGTAGATGTCGGACATGCAGTTGAAGTGATGCATTGATTTTCTTCACACAGTGGCGTCAAGGCATCAGGTCCATTGAGTAAAGTGACAGTTCCGATTGCGGCGGTTCCGAAAATGATGCTCTGGCTTAATCCTCGCTGGAGGGGTAATGCGTCGATCTTCTCCATACAGTGGTGGTGATGCGTTGCTTTTAAGGGGTAGCTCAGGACGCGATACAGCTGTTCCAAGTGTGATGCACCAATTCTACTCCTGCTAAACGCAGACTGGAGATGCGTCAATTTCTCTTGTGCGAGTATTTGGGTCCACTTGCAATAAAGCTGGCTCCGGAGCAGGGCTAGAGACTTTTATAACACTGAGTCTCGAGCAACAGGAGGCAAGCCAATAATACCCTTGGAGATCACTTCAATTGCAAAGCAGAGCCAAGCTCTCCTCAGCTGGGTCAAAGAGCAGCAGGGCAACACGAGGGAAAGGCAGGCCTACCAGGTCAGCAGTCCAGCAGAGTGTCAGTCCTTGATGCACCACAGCAGTTCTTCTGACAGAGTCCAGTTGTAGGTCCACAGGTATCTGATTTGATCAGGGACCAAGTATTTATTCCCAGTTGTGTCTTTGAAGTGGGGCTGACTTCAAAGAAAGGTCCTTAAATTGCACAGAAGCCCTTTTTTCCCCAGCCTTGTCTCCAGACTATCAGCAGGGTTAATCAGACCTTTGTGTGGGGACAGGGCATTACCTATTAAGTTGCAAGTGTTAACTTCAACCAGGGCTAGACTAGCCATAGGGACAGTTTTGGGCCCATGGGGGGCCATTTTCATTACTGGGCGCTGGCAATATTAGCCCCCTGTAACAAAATCATCTGAAACTGGTACTAGGGACCAGCTCGGCCTCAAAACCCCCGCCAGTAGGGGCGGCCAAGCAGTTTGCCAGGGTCAGTTTCAGTTCCCAGTCCGGCCCTGACCAGGCTCCTATCACCTTTCCTTTCCAGGATGGGCCATCAGAATGCAGATAAGTGGTCAGACATACCTAACCTTTCGCTGTCACCCCCAGACGTGTATTGGAGACAGGCTGCAGGCACATAGAGCAGTAAGAGCAAGGAAATGCCCACCTTCTAAAAGAGGCATTTCTAAAATAGTGATGTTAAATCCAACTTTAGTAGAACAGAGGATTTATCATTAAAATTCCAATGATATAAAACATGACACAGCTACTCCTTTCTAATCAGGAATTACAGCCTAAAAGTGTATTAAGGAATTCACAGTGGTAAGCTACGAGAAGAGTAGGCCTCACAGTAGTGAAAAACAAATGTGGGTGTTTGTTATTACAAGGACATGCAAAACTTTAAAGTACATCTCCTACCTTTTGATTACACAGCACCCTGCCCTAAAGGCTACATTGGACCTACCCTAAGGGTTACCTATAGGTAATAAAAGGGGACTTTAAGGCTTGACAAGGGGTTTAAATGCCAAGTCAAAGTGTCAGTAAACTGCACACACAGGCCCTGCAGTGGTAGGCATGAGACAGGTTTCAAAGGCTACTTGTGTGTGTAGCACAATCAGTGTTGCGGGCCCATTACTAACCAGGTAGTTTAGGATGCCAGCAAGGGATTTACTTATAAACAATGTTTCCTTTAGACTTAATATTTATTTGTGATGCATAGGATTTACATCACAAATACATTGAAGGTTATTTAACATATATAGGTTAATTAGAAAGGAAATGAATTAATTTTAAATGCAGGTATATGTATTTTCAGAGAAAACAGATAAACAAATAATCTCAAGGGTTCCAAACATACATATCATTGTACACAGACAAATTTTGTTAGAATATATTTCAAGTCTTATATAACATATGCCAATTAACTATATGCCCACCTTCTGACATATAGCGAGAGACTAGTTTTTTAAAATACAAGACTCTTAGTAGGTGTTATCAATTTCTATAAGAAAGTTGGGTTATGTGTTGATGTTTCAGTTTTAGTTGTTGTACATCTGTGAAATCATCTTCAGGACTATGTCTTTAAATGAAGTTGAAGGACCCCCTATAAATATTGATATTGGGAACATAACTCACATAGAAGAATCTCATCAACTACGACCTTTAAAATATACCTCTGCAGTGAAACGAGCAGGGATTGCTCGAAAGAATGTGAGGATAGAAAACCGTCACAGTATTTATAGTCCATTTAAACTTTCTATGAGAGGCTTGCTCAGTATATGATGTACACTTATGTAAGTGGACATCTTGCATTGAAACAGGCAACCCTTATGGTGATTTTAATGGTCTTAGACAACCTTAAAAAGCTCTCTAAATGGTGGCAGTGGAGAGCAACCTTCAGGCTTAGTCTAGAAGGAGTGTAAAGCAGCTTGTTTTACCAGAACATAATCTTATAGGTATAGATTAAGTGAAAAAGAACCAGACAGAGTATTTATAAAAATATATATTTATAATAAGACACTCACTAACACATACAGATATCTCCTAGCCGGAGATATACACAATGCACACAAACAGGTAAGTTGCACAAAATACACAGTGGTCCCCAGGGGGAGACTGAACCATATACTAAAACAGTCGTATGCGAACCACGACTCGAGTCAAGACAATAGACCGAGGACGTAGAAGTGCTGGGGACCCAAGGAACCACCAAAGGTGAGTATCTAGGACCCCAACGGAGGTCGTGTTCAGTGCGGGAACACAACCGCATTCTCAGTACAAATAAAAATGCAAGGCGCAGTTGCAATTTTAAAGAAGAAGAACCCTTCCCAGTGGACCCTGAAGAAACCCAGTGGAAGACAAAAGGTTGGAGAGCAACCACACCTGTGGATACCTTAGGAACCAGGATACTTGCCACAGGGGAGCCGGGTACATAGGTGTGAAGTGCGGTCGGAAACCACCGTCAAACTCAATGGAGAACTTCAGGAAGATTGCGCTGCTGGAGAAGGTGAAAGTGTCCAGTGGAACCCAAAGGTGGATTCAAGCCAAGAAGTAACTGAAAGGGGACAGAGTCTATGCCACTTTAAAGTGACTAGGAGGCATGGAAGGCGAATGCCCACTGATGTCGGGTGCTGTGGACGAGTTGACAGTGACCTTGGAACTGCAGTTGTGTGGACCAGGCGATTCTGTGAAGGACCAGGCGCTGTATATGAGCTGTCCCATGTCAGATGTTAAGAGTTAAGGGGTCGGTGTCCAGCATGAGCACCAACAAGCCTTGGCAATTGCAAACAACATTGAAGTGGAAGAAGGTTTAATGTCAGCACCAGCAAGGTCCAGGCGACTCACCACAAGCAGGGGAGGCAGGGCAGGCCCGAGCCATCAGAGAAACCCAAAAGAAATCCAATGTGACCCTCAACAGGAACCACAGGCCAGATGCACTGGAGTCACAAGAGGACTTCAAGCAGCTACCAAAGAAGCAGGCCCAAGGTGTAAGCAATGTGTGTGATCAAATATTCTAGTCCCTGGAGATGCTTAAGGTTGGGGCTACTTGGTGTCGAAAGATCTTGGTGGAAGGACACAAACAAGCTTTTGCAACTGCAAGTCAACACGGTGCAGTGGGGTTCAGTTCTTCTGGCTCCGACAAGAGATAATGGCCTCAAAATAGGCGAGAGGACAGGGCAGGCCTCGTGGGATGTGAAGAACCACCACAGGTGTTGCTGAGCCTTTCAGAGTCCATAGGAGCCCCAGATCAGCAGACTGGTCAGCTTGGTTGTGGTGTCTGCAGATGCAGAGAAGTGACTCCTTCACTTCAAGGGAGATTCCTTCTGGTGTCTTGGATGCAAACAGGCCCTGGACGGGTTCCTGTATGGAGAACAGGTACAGATGTTGCAGCACACAAGCAGGGAAAATAGATCAGAATGAGTCTTCCAGGTTGCAGCCTTGATGCCCCGAGCGAAGGCCAGCAAAGAGCAGAGTGCCCAGACGGTCGAAGTTGAAGTGGTATCTGCATTGTATCATGTCCCATGAAGAATCTAGAGACCCACCCACGGGTAAGCCCTCAGGTATCCTAATGAAAGGGTTGGGACGATACAGGGTTCCCTCCCTAAATTGAGGCTGGTCAAGGGGGAGAATACTCCCCTGTCCTATGTCCAGTTTAGCACCAGAGCTGGGGCCAATGGCTCCCTGAACTGGTTTGAGATGTACTATGCATGGAGGGCACCAAATGTGCCCTGCACTCAGACTACGTAGCACTGGCAAGCGCTCCCGTCCAGCCCCAATACACTAACCTCTGTTTGGGAGGTGGCCACACCTCCCTGTGACAGGACGCCTATTGTTCAGCCTTCCCCGGCTTGAGCTTGCCTCAGAAACAGGAGGGCAGAATCGTGTTTCTGGTCAGCAGCAGCCAAGTTGTTCTGTCCGGGTCTAGAATACTGGTACCAGGAGCACTGAGGGCCTACCGGAGGCCCTTAACAGTGTTTGGAATCATACGTGGGCATGATTCCAACATGCTTGATACCAAAAATGACAGGGTTTGTTGCATTCAGTTTCGATATGGTCATCGCATAATGAGGTGGTGCCCCTCGATATATTATATGGCTGTCTCACTTACAACACGGGAGAATGGATTCCGTAGGCTGTAGGGGGTCCTGCTCATTCAGGGGCACCCTCACACTTAGAACTAATCACCCTGCCTTCAAGATTGAAAAGGCCTGCTGTAGGGGTGACTTATAAGTTTTAAGTGCAGTGACCTTAGATATAGGGAAACCTATATCTTTTGTAAGTGGTGCTAGCACCAGCTTACAGAACTCGCTCGCCCATAACCTACATGAAAGGAATTACCCAGAGATGTCATTCACAAAGCAAAAAAAGAGCCAGGAATAACCATCGCCAGGGGCTACTCAAGATGAGGGTCCCAGAGATAAACAACGCTATAATATGCGTAATGACCTTCACTCCTCTGTCTATCAAGATAAGAAATATTATCCGACACAATTGGAAGATCCTCAACACAGGAACATTTGAGATTGAGCTCCCACAGTTTGCGTTCAAAAGCACCACAAATCTACAGGACCAATTAGTTAATACAAGGCCAAGACCAAAGAAGAAATCTCAGGACACCACCTTGTGGAATTTGCCACTAGTGTCAGGACACTACCCTTGCGGGGCTGCTCCTCTACCTTACACTCTAAGAAATTACAACTGGACGAATTCCCATGAGAACAACGTACACACACAAATTGTAACACCAGAAATTGTGTGTACACGATTACCTGCCCTTGCTCACTGAGATATATTTGAAGGAATACCCGACCGGCGAAGGTCAGGATAAGTGAACACAAGAGCACGATCAGACGTGGCCGAATGGCAACCAAGATGATTCGCCATTTCATAAAAAAGAGACACTCTTGTGAAGATTTACAATGGACGATTCTCAAGGCCAATCAGATGTGGAGCAACATCTCACTCTTATGCCGTGAACAATGATGGGTTTACCGTCTGAAAACCCACCTACAAGGCCTAAATGATGAGATACCCTGGGTTGAACTATGAACTACGTTTTCTCCTCCTCTCCCCAACCCCCGCTCACTGGTCTTAGCTACCACTTTTTGGGTGCCGTGATAACCACCAGTTTCCTCCCTGGTCAAATTTAGGCCTTTGCTAGGGCGACCTGAGAGGACTTAATCCCTATACCACTGTCAGATCTATACCATACACAACAGAAGGCCATGATCTCTCACACTCCCACATACTTGAAGAGACTCAGGGTCCCTACCACCTCTAGTCCCTGTATTCAGCCAGTTCTTAGGGACTGTTAGGGCAATCAGAGTAGACCACCTCCCCTGATACCGTTGAATCTATTCAAAGTACCACCTTAGAAAAAGATCAAAGACCCCAAAATCCCTAAATTTGCAGAAAACCCCCTGAGGTCGTATCAATGCGGGATGCCCATACTTGCCATAGGACATAGTTCATGCCTCGCCCATAGTTAAGAGTTTCTGCTTTATCAGAGGACTGAGTGACAACAACCATACACTGGGAATTTTGCCTTATCTGACACCTGCATGCATCACACTGTGCCTCTTTTGCATTTTGGGGAATCTCTCCTGGCCTGCCCTCCTCCTCTCTTTTTTCCTTCCAACAGCGTCTTAAAATTCAGTGTCAGTAACACATGGCAACAGTAACTGTACGGTCGCGCACAGATCTCGAGATAGGATGCGCATTGCTTCTAGCCTTTTACACTAGACACCGGCACATGTGCACACGCTATACCGTGACTCAGCTTTCCGGAAGGAGGAACCGCGCCAGCAGCAATCATGGCGAGTATAACAGGGCCCCCCACATCTCGCCTGTTCATATACGGCAGGCGCCAGACAGGGTAGGTGCTTTCGAGCCAGCACCCGAGCAGAATTGTAAGTAACAGCCTTTGGTTTAGAACCCATGACTTTGCACAGTAAGTCTCTGCATGACACTGGCCTTTGAACTAACCAGCCTTCCACTCACATATTGTTTTTACTGTATTATTGTCTCCTCTCTAGCCCTTGGAGCACTTCTCCTTTTCGTAATTAGGTAAGGGCTTGTTACCAGAATGTATATCAACTGTAATAGTGTTTAAACACATGTTCCATTAAACGTCAGACACTTTATGACACTCTACTTTCCTCAGACAGTGCAACTTACGATTGTGGTTACGACTTCATTCCTAATAACTGTACACAATGGTGCCCCCGCCGACTCTCCACATATGTATGTACGACTATTTGCATCATCTGTATGATGTTGGCCTTTGCTGCTGGGCTTTTTAACATGGTCCACTCACCAACATGGGTGACTCCGGGGTTTCCAGTGGGAGACAGACGTGATCGCCAGTTTCTCTAACGTATCCTTCTGTTGGCCCATCTGTGCACTCCCTCTGAGCCACCATGTTGGGGATCTGCCCGCAATGAATTCTCACTCAGTCAGTCTCTTGCTGTTTTTAAAGCACCAAAATAGGCACCAGCTTAATGTCCATTATTGAGGTAGATCTGAATGCCTCTTGCTAGTTGCCTGATGTATGTCTTGCTGTTTCTTTTGTCTCCTAGGTCACATCAAGAATGTTCAAACTATTCAGTTGCAGCCAACCTGTAAGGTAAGGTTCACAGGTTGGCCTGTCCTGATTTCATAGAGCGTCCTTTAACCTTTCAAAAATCTCATTCACGTGCACTATTTATTCTACACGCAATCTTTTGGTTCTGGTGAAGCGCCACGGATCACTATGACCACATGGGCGCAAAACATGTTAACCCTTTAGTTACCAGGCACATTGCACCGATTGGGGTAACTGTTAACCGTTTGTTTTTTTATTCTGACAAGGGTACCATCATATTAAACACAGTACTTTGGTAACCCCTAGCCAGTTTTAAACCTTGCATGCACTGACCCACCCTTCACATAGGACTCATGGTGATTTGAGCATTTTACAAAACAGTTAACATAACATAACATATAACAGTGTCTCCCCCATTTTGAAGTTACAATCGACTCTAGGAGCACATACTCTGGACCATAAACAGCTCCTGGTCCCACCCCTCTCATTGTTGATACAGCATAATACATGCTTTAGCCTATGGGGGACCTCCGGGATACCTATGCCCGGGTACCTTAGTACTGTATAGTAGGGACTGATAAGGGTACCCCAGTATCCAATCTGGGATGTACCTAAGTACTTACCATAACAATTTAGGTGAGAAAGCAGAGAGACCGGGGTCCTCATTAGCAGGATCCCAGTCAGACTAGTCAGAAACAGTATTATGTCAAGCAAAAAGCGTGGGAAACCATAGAAGCAGATCCTACTTTCCTTCACTTTCTAATCAGGAAATACAGCTTAAAAGTGTATTAAGGAATCCCCAATGTTAGCCTATCAGAGGAGTAGGACTCACAGTACAGAAAAAAGAATGTGGGTGTTTGTCACTACCAGTACCTGCAAAACTTAAAAGTACATGTCCTACCTTTTACTTACACAACACCCTGCTCTATGGGATTCCTAGGCCCTACCTTAGGGGTGACATATATGTAACAAAAGAGTAGTTAAAGGCTTGGCAAGGAGTTTTAAATGTCAAGTCAAAGTGACAATAAACTGCACACACAGGCACTGCAGTGGTAAGCCTGAGGTAGGTTTGAAAGGCTATTTGGGTGGGTGGCACAATCAGTGCTGCAGGCCCACTAGTAGCATTTAATTTACGGGCCCTGAGTATAGGGTATAACACTTTACAATTGACTTATAAGTAAAGTAAGTATGCCAGTTGTGTATACACCACAATCAATCAATCAATCAGAGTACTTGTAAAGCACGCTACTTACCCGTAAGGGTCTCAAGGCGCTGAGGGGAGGGGGTTGCTGCTACTGCTCTAAGAGCCAGGTCTTGAGGAGTCTTCTGAAGGCGAGTAGGTCTTGGGTCTGCCGTATGTGGGTGGGGAGGGTATTCCAGGTCTTGGCGGCGAGGTAGGAGAAGGATCTGCCACTGGAGGTCGTACATAGGATGTGGGGGACAGCGGCAAAGGCGAGGCTGGCCGGGCAGAGCTGGCAGGTGGGGGTGTGGAAGCTGAGTCTGCTGTTCAGGTAGGCTTGTCCGGCATTATGGAGTGCTTTGTGTGCATGGGTGAGGAGCTTGAAATGTATCCTCTTGTCGACGGGGAGCCAGTGTAGTTCTCTCAGGTGGGGGGTGATGTGGCTGTGGCGGGGGATGTTGACGATCAATCGGGCGGAGGCATTTGGGATATGTTGTAGTCGTCGTAGATGTTTGGCTGGAATTCCTGTGCAGAGTGAGTTGCTGTAGTCCAGTCTGCTGCTGACGAGGGCTTGGGTAACCGTTCTTCTTGTTTTGGTCAGGATCCACTTGTAGATCCTGCGGAGCATGCAGAGGGTGTTGTAGCAGGAGGAGGAGACAGTGTTGACCTGTTTAGACATGGAGAAGGATGAGTCGAGGATGATGAAGGTTGCGTGCATGGTCGGTGGTTTTTGGTGCTGTTCCCAGTGTGGTCGGCCACCAGGAGTCGTCCCAGGCTGAGGGGGTGGGTTCGAGGATGAGGACGTCCGTATTGTCTGAGTTCAGCTTCAGACGGCTGCTCCTCATCCAGTCGGCGGTGGCCGTCATTTCCTCGTGGAGGTTGGTGTTGGCTGCGTGTGGGTCCTTGATGAGGGAGAGGATGAGCTGGGTGTCATCGGCGTAGGAGATGATGTTGAGATCGTGATGGTGGGCCACTTGTGCGATGGCATACCGTGTCGAAGGCGGCTGACAGGTCCAGGAGGATAAGGGCTGATGTTTCGCCGTTTTCTAGTTGGTGCCTGATATCGTCTGTGGCAGCGATGAGGGCTGTCTCGGTGCTGTGGTTGTGTCTGAATCCGGACTGGGACGGGTCCAAGATGTTGTTGTCTTCCAGGAGGTAGGCCAATTGCATGTTGACGATTTTCTTGTTCATTTTTGCCAGGAACGGGAGCAGAAAGATGGGCCGGAAGTTCTTGAGGTCATTAGGGTCCGCTTTGGGCTTCTTGAGGAGGGCGTTGATTTCGGCGTGCTTCCAGCATTCTGGGAATATCACTGTTTCGAGGAGATGTTGATGGCCTTCCGTAGTTGGGGTGCGATGGCTGCATCTGCTTTATTGAATACCTGGTGTGGCACAGGTCTCATGGAGATCCTGAGAGGATGGAGTTCATGATCTTGCGTGTCTCGTCGTTGTTGACGTTGGAGCAGGAGGTCAGGCAGTTGGCACTGGTGGTGTTTACAGGGGAGGTGGAGTCTGGCGTAGTCGGGCGGTTGTGGTGTTGAAGCTGTCGTGGATGTCAGTGATCTTGCCGTGGAAGAAGATGGTTAGTGAGTTGAAAAGTTCTTGTGAGGGCGGGATGTCGTTGGCATTGGCGCTGGGGTTGGAGAGTTCCTTTACGATGCTGAAGAGCTCTTTGCTGTCATGTGCGTTGTTGTCCAAGCGGTCTTTGGAGGAGGATCTCTTGGCTAATCTGATGAGGTGGTGATGGCTGCGGGTGGCGTTCTTGTGCGCTGCGTGGTTGTCCAGTATGCGTTCGTGGAGCCACATCTTCTCCAGTTTCCAGCATGCGAGTTTGGAGGTCTGGAGCTCGTCGGTGAACCCGGTGGCTCTCTTGCTGGCATGGCTGTTGGAGGGTTTCTTGAGCGGGACGAGGGTGTTGGCGCAGTCGTCAATCCACTGTCTGAAGTTGCGGTCTGCGGCGTCTGGGTTGGTGGGGTCGGTGGGTGGGTTCTGGGAGAGGGTGGTGAGCAGCTGGTCGTCAGTGACTTTGCTCCAGCAGCGGCGAAGCAGCTGTTGGGTGCGGTGGTGCGTGGTAGGTTTCTTGAAAGTGAAATGGATGCAGCGGTGGTCGGTCCAGTGGAGTTCGGTGGTGTGGTCGAAGGTGACGTAGGAGCCAGTGGAGAAGACAGGGTCCAGCGTGTGGCCTGCGGCGTGGGTGGGTGCGGTGATGAGTTGTCGGAGGCCGAGGTTGGCAAGTTTGTCGATCAGAATGGCGGAGTTGGCGTTTTTGTTGTTCTCGAGGTGGAAGTTCAGGTCCCCGAGGAGGATGTAGTCCATGGAGGTGAGTGCGTGGGTGCTGGTGAGGTCGACGATGGAGTCACTGAACTGAGCCCGGGGTCCGGGGGGTCTGTACATGAGTGTTCCTCTGAGGGTGGTGTTGGGTTCGTGTGGATCCGGACGTGCAGGTGTTCGGCGGTGTTGAGGGTGTCGTCTGCATGGGTAGTGACCTTGATGGTGGACTTGTGGACGATGGCTATTCCTCCTATGATCCCGTTGGCGCGATCCCTGCAGGTGATCTTGTAGCCGTCCGGGATGGCTATGGCGAAGTCGGGTGCCGAGGTGTGGTTCCACCAGTTCTCGGTCTGGAAGGCCACATCTGGGCCGGAGGTGTCGAGCAGATCCCAGAGCTCGACGGCGTGTTTGCTATTGGAGCAGGTGTTGAGGAGTATGCAGCGGAGGTGGTTGGGTCCAGTCCTTGGAGGTATGGTGGTTCTGTCACAGGTGAAGCTGCAGGATCAGCAGGAAAAGAGTCCGTGGGTCCGTTTCGGGGCTGCCTGGAAGCAGGTGTGGTTTTGGCCGGCGTTGAGTGCGTGAAAGGATGAAAGGTTTAACAAGCCAATACTGCCTACTGTGCACACATTTCTTGCTACATGGTCTAATTTTCTGAATGCCTTATTGTTGCCTACTTCACAAATTTCAAACAAATGATAGTTAGAACATAAGCAGAATGCCCTATTGATCCATTAATGAGTGCAGGGTACCCCCACTCCCATCTCGTTTTTGCTGTTTTCAGAATTGATTGGGCATCCTGTCAAGTGATATCATGCACTAACCTGTAGAGTGCTCTCAATGGTCCTGCAGGAGTGATGTGTATCCACCACTTCACTTCTTGTTGACTTTTGGCATCCAACAATAAATAATGAGTGATAGAGCCCAGGGTGGGGAAGGTGAAAGGGAACAACAGAGGGAGTACACACTTCTTGTGCTGCCTGGTTCACGACACTCACGTTGGTATGTCTGCCAAGTGTAGTCACAAGTGGAAAAGACAACAGGTTATACAGCAATCTTTACTTCACTAAGGATCAGTCTACAATTATTCAATCAACTATGTAATTCGCTTTATTTATGTACCTGTTGAAGAAGCTTTTCCAGCCCTCTTTGTAAAGCATGATTGTGCTAAATATTACAAGCAATGTTAACATAGGTTGGTTAAAAGTATTACTGAAACAATGTTAACAAAACATTGGACTGAGATGCTCTTCCAATTGAGCAGAAGGAATACATACTCACGGTCCAAGGTTCTGGAATAATAATTTGCCTTTGTAGAATGTGTCATGCCTTGAGATGAAAACTGGGAGCATTGATATTCTCAAGTGGTATTCAGGAAGAAAGTCTATAAATATGAAGAATCAAAGAAGGGGATATGGTACCTTGAAATTTTGCATCCTGCACAAGAGATAGTAAAGCATTGCAGAAACATGGGTGAAACAATAGGATGAGCTGGTCTGGACTTGGAAAAGTTGAATCCTGAAGAGATGCTCCGGCCTTCTAATCAGGAAACTCAAAGCAAGCAGTGAGATACAGAATAGTGTGAATGTCATACCAAGTCACATCCAGAGCCTGGAATCACAGCAATAAGGTGTAGCTAGAGGAAATCTTACAGGCAAGTAGAGAGTTCTAGACCAGGTGTGCTTTCAAATCGAGCCACATCCGAGTTCCTCGCCGACCAGGGTATGAAACTTTCAGAGCCAGTCAGCTGAGCAAGTACACAATCAACATCCATGCTTTTGCTCACAGGTGCCCTTTGCTCGCAAATTGGTAATTAGGGAACTGAAAAAGGCTCCTACATTAACATGGAGGAGGATGGGATTGTGGGCCTACTGGTACCCCCAACTTTATGTGGAATCCACCACGAGGAGAGCCTCAAGATTAAACTGGTAATATGGTAGAAAATTGCCAAGAATTGTATTTCAGTGGGGAATTACCACCACAAAGGGCCTGGGATGGATGCCAGGTGAAGACTCAGGACAACTTCAGGAGGTCCACGGCAGAAATTAAAGATCACATCTCGCTTACACCACTGCAGTTGGGAGTAAATGCAAATGGCATACATAATTAACTGTAGGGACTTAAGCAGTCTGTACCTTCAAATCTTCGTGCTTTTTTAACAATACACTCAGGCATGCACAATTGCATCATTTTTAGGTCTTGTCCTATTCCATTCCACAAGGAATGAATAGGACGAGACTATTGGGGCTAAACTAAGAGCTAAACTAAGCTCTGAAAAATGCGGATTTCCAGAAGTGCATGTGTCCCGTGCACGCGCTTCTATACGCCTGCCTGCCTGCCTCGCATCACCACATCAAAGCCAGCCATCTGTTGCTTCCCCAGTGTGGTGCCGCCGCTCTTCCCATTCTCGCGCTCGTTACCATTTGCTCCCTAGCCGCATTTCTCCTCCCCCCCTAATTACAGCAATGCCAACCATATGCCTGAAGGGCCAACCTGAAATCGCACTGACAGTTGGGTTCCTATCACACATATGGCCAAAGTCCCAGATTCCACCCCGCTCTCAAACCTCCACAGTAAGCTTCCTCCACACATCTGGAAAGAAGGACAAATATATTTCAGTGATGGAAGTAACTATGCTTGCCTCCAAAGGATTGAACACAGATGAGCGGGCATTTTCAGTTTAATTTGTGAACCTTTGTATGGGTGCAAGAAATGTGCAATTACGTTCAAGTAGTATATTTTGTCCCTTCATTCAAAGTGTAATTGCCAGGCTGCTGTCGGCTCGACTGTAATTTAACATGAAGTCTCCAAGCCAGAGCACAAGCGTTCCCACCTACTTGGAGACACAAGACACCAACATCCCGTGTGTCCTGCCCGCCCCTGCTTCTGCGGTTTTCCACATGTTAGCATGCTTTAGGAATGAGCTCAGCCAGAAACCGTACACCGCTTCAGGCCTCTAAATACAGTTTACCACCGATTCAACTAAACTTTTCAGAAACAAACGAGAGCGCGACTAATACAAAACTGATTAGTGAAATTACGTATTTCAAAAACAACTTGCATCAAAAACACGCGAGCCTAACATCGAGGAACAAAGTCAATTCCCAGCGCCCAGACGTTTCAGCACTCCCCCCCCCCGCTTGCTATTGCCGTGCCATTGACGTGGCCACTGGGGAAAATGGCTTTTACATTCGTAACAGCAGGGATTTAAGTGGGGCCGGTGCTGAGCACGGCCGTTTTTTTTAAAGGAGGCCTCGAAACGGGTCTCTATGGGGTTTGTTTCCAGACTGCAGTGGCAAGAGGCACATCATGTGCGCTGCTCTCACACTGCTCACTAGTGGCTCAGTTACAGCATGACGTCAGACCAGGTGAGCCTTGTAGGGGAAGGGAAATCTTTTAGAGAGTCATTTTCTCTCTGGATTGCCCTTCTCTTTTTGAAACTCAGGAGCAGCGACATTGTCGTGGTGTCACCAGGGCTTTAAGTGGAAGATTTTTCAATATTAAATACAAGCCATAGCTGCTGCTTATTATCTTATGCAACTAACCACCACTGACCAAGTCAATAGTCATGACTTGTTGGAGGTATGGTGTTACTTGTATCATATCTGGATGCAATGCCAAACAGCAAAATACAAGTTGGGCAGCACACTATGCCAAACCACAGATTTGTACGTCTTTTAAGCCACGCCCTTAATTACATTGGCCACGCCCCTTTGAGACCCCACATTGTTTTCATCCCTTAAAGCCCTGCGTAACAGCAACACACTTTGTTTTAAACTGTCCAATCAAGGAGCTTTTAAAACATTAGTAGCGATGACAGCAAGTTCTCAAAATCACTCACTGGATCTTACAAAATCATCAACAGTTTCTCAAAATCTTTTCCAGGTCTCAGAACGTAACACACACTTTGACCCCGCTGCACGTTTCCCGTAGAATCCCTACTCCCCGCCCAGGTTGTTAGAAGACACATAGCTCATGCTTAGAACGGTGCAAAGTCAGCAAGAAACACATTCTCTCAAACACTGATGGCCTCTCGTCCTCCAGTATTTTGACCACATGGTTGGTGGGGCTCCTGAAGCTCAGCATGGCTACGTAACATTTACCAGCAGTCTGCATGAGCCTTACCACGCCCTCCCCAAGAATCTAGTAAAAATGTGCACGTTTTTCTAAAAAGGAGAGTCCAGTTGTTTTAGCCCATCTTGGACTCTGGAAAAAGAAAGGCGGGTGAAACACGGCAGTACGGACTCCGTCATTGTGAAGTGTACACACAAGCACACGTTGTTAAGTTACCTGGTGCTCATTTCCCTGCAGCAATTTCACATCAGTGGCATGCAGTGCACGGAAAGACACATAGTATCTGCTTAATCGAATGAGCTACCTTACTAATGCTTGTTGCTTTCCGGTGTAGTGTGGGGCTTTATCACTTATTTTTTAGGTACATTCAAATGCTGTAATTCTCAGTGCGATGCGGTGTGCAAAGAAAGAACGATAAATCTCACGTGGGAAATTTTGCAGTTCCCCCAATGCAGTGTGAAAATCCTGAACAACAAACGCCACGTTAAAAATGGGTTTTGTAAATGCTTCTACGCAAACCCCCTAACTGGTGTGAAAATGCTAGTGCCCACACTCTAGCGCCCACACTCTAGCGCCACCACTCTACCAGCCCACCACTCTGCCCTCCAACTCCACCCTCAAAATCCACCATCCAAATCCACCATCCAAGCACTACTTGACCCTCAAATTACACCCTCCGACTACACCCTCTAACTCCTCCATCCAACTACACCCTCCAACTCAACACTCCAACTCCTTCCTCCAACTACAAATCCACCCTCCAAAAACACCATCCAACTCCACCCTCCAACTCCAACATCCAAATACACCCTACAAATCCACCCTCCAACTACAACCCCAGTCTCCAAATCCACCCTCCAAATCCACCCGCAAACTACAACTACGGACTCCAACTCCACCCTCAAAATCCAACTCCACCCTACAACTCCACCATCCAACTCCACCATCCAACTCCACCATCCAACTCCACCATCCAAATCAAAATCCTACATCCAAATCCACCCTCCACCCTCCAACTCCACCATCCAAATCAAAATCCTACATCCAAATCCACCCTCCAAATCCACCCTCCAAATCCACCCTCCAAGTCCACCCTCCAAGTCCACCCTCCAAGTCCACCCTCCAACTCCACCATCAAACTCCACCATCCAAATCAAAATCCTACATCCAAATCCACCCTCCAAATCCGCCCTCCACATCCACCCTTCACCCTCCAACTCCACCCTCCAACTCCACCATCAAACTCCACCATCAAACTCCACCATCAAACTCCACCATCCAAATGAAAATCCTACATCCAAATCCACCCTTCAAATCCACCCTCCAACTCCACCCTCCATCTCCACCCTCCAACTCCACCCTCCAACTCCACCCTCCAACTCCACCCTCCAACTCCACCCTCCACTCCACCCTCCAACTCCACCCTCCAACTCCACCCTCCAACTCCAATTCCACCCTCCAACTCCAATTCCACCCTCCAACTCCACCCTCCAACACAACCCCTCAATGCCACAGCACCACTCAATGCCACAGCACCCCTCAATGCCACAGCACCACTCAATGCCACAGCACCACTCAATGCCACAGCACCACTCAATGCCACAGCATTACTCAATGCCACAGCATCGCTCAACGCCACATCTTCACTCAATGCCACATCTTCACTCAACGCCACAGCTTCACTCAACGCCACAGCATCACTCAACGCCACAGCATCACTCAACGCCACAGCACCACTCAACACCACAGCACCACTCAACCCCACAGCACCACTCAACTCCACAGCACCACTCAACGCCACAGCACCACTCAGTGCCACAGCATCACTCAGCACCACAGAATCACCCAGCACCCCTCAATGCCATAGCACCACTCAACGCCACAACACCACTCAACGCCACAACACCACTCAATGCCACAAAACCACTCGACGCAACAGCATCACTCAACGCCACAGCATCACTCAACACCACTGCATCACTCAACGCCACATCATCACTCAACGCCACAGCATCACTCAACGCCACAGAACCACTCAATGCCTTAGCACCACTCAAAACCGCAGCACCACTCAATGCCTTAGCACCACTCAACACCACAGCACCACTCAACGCCACAGCACCACTCAACGCCACAGCATCACTCAATGCCACAGCATCACTCAGCACCACTCAATGCCACAGCACCACTCAATGCCACTGCATCACTCAGCACCACTGAAGGTAACAGCATCACTCAGCACCACTCAACGCCACAGCACCACTGAATGCCACTACATCACTCAGCACCACTGAAGGCCACAGCATCACTCCGCACCACTGAAGGCCACAGCATCACTCAGCACCACTGAAGGCCACAGCATCACTCAGCACCACTGAAGGACACAGCATCACTCAGCACCACTGAATGCCACAGCATCACTCTGTGCAACCATTCAACAACAACTGGTTCTAATATGTTCTCTCAATGATTGAAGCTTTATTACAAATGTCACAAAAAGATGTTAATATTTCACTAATGTTCTTGGATTTTCATCACAATAAAATACACTGAACATAATATTCCCAAAAGATATTTACAAAAGTTTAAGCTATTGCCATTATAAATTACAATCACTTTTATTTAAGTATTAATTATTTAAAAAAATTAAAAGCCATTCTTATTTGTAATATCAATTCATCTAAGTCACGTAAATACAAAACATGTTGCATTACAAATGCTATAGCTGTCACATTTGCGAAAGTTATAACTATTGGCAATGTAAATGATAAAGCTATTAATTTAGCTATTTTCAAAACCAACACATAAATAAAGAAATTGTCATTTACAAGACCAATAGCTCAATTTTTCATAATGCGAGACCTATTGCATTGCAAATGCTTGTTGTGTAAGGCAAGGAGCTGAAGTCTTGTAATAATCATATCTTGTTAGTACAGTATGCCCATTGGCATACTACCATACCAGATACATTAGCTCACAAGGCATGTTCCTCTATGGTATGCAATATATAAATGTTTATTATAATACACTGATTCACATCATTCTTTAATTGCGGGAAATGTATCATGGGTAATAGGCTGGCATTACTTTGCCACTTTTATTAAAAACAAACTTCCATTTGAGTTCATTGCTGAAAAACAAAAAAATGCTAGGTGTATGTTGATCAAAACCGACGGAGGTTGTCCTTCTGACTTTTGTAATCTGAAGAGAGCCACCCTGATGGTGGTTCCCTTCAAGGTAAAGAGATAACTACTGAGCCAGCAGTTTTTACATTTGAGAAGTTCATTAGCATGGTGGAGGTGATGCCCTCCACCCTGACAGACAGAGTGCCATCCGTCAAACTTAAAATCAGGCTCTTTGTCAAAAACATTGTATTTAGTGAAAGGTATGTCCTAAACTAAACAACATATTGTGCTGATATACTCCTAAACATGAGCTTTATGATTTTTTCCAAATACCAGGGTGAAGCTGTCAATAGTGCCGTAGGTGTAGTGGCATCAGAGTATAAGGGTGTCAGGTGTCCTCAATGAAAAACATTTTTTACTACGAAACCTAGGATTGGCACCCATTTTTATTGCTGTCTCTAAGGCCCATACTCTCTGTATAAGTCATTGCTTAACAACACTGCCCTGTGTCGTCAAAAGGCGTTCTTCCATATAGTGCACTTTTGCACAAGAGAGTATGGGTGCATTTTTTCAAATACGTGTGTTACTTTTTTAATTTGCTCTCTAACACATGAAGGGGGAGATTTGCTAAGATTTTACACTGTGTGTGCATCACAAAAGCGACGCAAATCGACGCAAAATCTTTTGTTCCAATTTACTTTCCAGTGCTAAACTTGTTTAGTGCTGAAAATAACGTGAAACTAACGCATAAGCAGCGCATAGCGCTCCTTTACATTACTTAGAACCAAGGAGGTATACCTTGGCTGGTGCATGGGCGTTCCCAGGCAGCCACCCAAGGATTTTGACACCAAACCCAATTTACTAAACAAAGTAGACATGGTTTAGCATTAGAAAACTGCACCCTTTTAAAGTAGGCGCAAGGAAGAAGAAATGCATTGTACAGCACACATACAAAGTCGGAAAAGGGTTGAAGTCAGTCTATACATGGTATCTTGTACTAGAAGGATACCCTTTCAGTACAAAATCTATGCTAGACTCAGGGAAACATCATGGTGCAAAGGTGTCTCAGCTGATTTTAGTGCCGGCGCTAAGGAGAGGGGAGGAGAGAGTCATTTTTCAATTAATTTGGCGCTCTCCTGCTCTCTCCTTCTCAAACAGCACAGCGCAGAGCAGCATTTACGGCTACTGCACTGCGCTGCGTGAGAACTTAATAAATCTGGCAAGACAATGTTTTCCTTGTGGTACTTTATCATCTATCATTAGAAACTCAGCACTAAACATAAAATACAGTCGTGTTAACTCAGTAGTCTATACTACAATAGCACTGTAACCTTGTTATTATTCAGAATTGTAATTTGTATGCAACTGTCCCCTTTTCTTTTGAGCCACAAAAGCTGCAAATGCATTAGAATTGAATAGAAGCGAGGGGACCAATCTCGAACAAATTGTAAAGGTCAGTTAAATGTGCATTATTATTTCCTTTGGAAAAGCAACAGAACAAAACGAAATCATGACTTATTCATATGAAAAGATTACATACAAAAAGGTAATGACATAAGCGGAAATGGAGGACACAGGAAAAGAATTCTACACATTTTTGCATAATGACCTTTAGAGCTACTGCACATGCACGTGAATACTCCAATGTCTGTCCCTTTAGACTCACCGGTTTTAAGGATCTTTTTCAAATGGCAGGATAAACTGTACATTCAGCAGTGTGGAGTGTATTCTAGTTAGTGCGTTTCCAAAAATCTGTGGTCAGCCTTTATGACCTTCAACTGAACAAATTGAATCAGTGAACAAACCTTTCTCCCAGTCTTAGTGCTGCATTATAAGTTAAAGGCTAAATTCCGATCCCTATGCAAGAAAATACTTTGCAAAGGGTTCGAAATTACAACTTGTATGAAAACTATAACACCCTCAATAGGACTTAATTACTAGTTAGGCTGAGCAGGGTGATTGATGTATTGTCATACTGTCCCTTTACAATATCAGCCAGGCTAGGACTGATGTGACCTGGGTGCGTACTATGAATGACATAGTAGTGTTTCAGGCTTTGTATGTGGGGACTGGCAGTTCAGTTTGTGCTTGGATCTGAGGGAGCTCGGCGGCAGCCGCGGCTGATGCAGGTAATAGCAGTGGAGCTGGAGATTTCGAGTGACGACCATGAGGGAAAATTATTTATTTATTTAATTTTCCCTTGTGGTTGTCACTCGAAATCCCCCCCACCCGCACCGACCACCCCATCGCTCTGACCTGCTGCGGCAGAGGCTGCTGGGCGGTCTCAGTCTCCTGAACTGTATTGTGTTTTTTATGGGCCTTTCACCTGAACATTTGCAACAGGTTTTACATGCCAGGATCTATCACGGGAAAACTGTCAAGATTTGATACTTGTAACACAACTTTTAATTTTAATACCTATGCAAAAGTTTGTTTGCATAGTGATATGAATTGGAGGAGAATGTTAGAAAAAGGAAACAAAAGTTCAGTGAGAGGGAGCTGGAGGTGCTCATTCAGGAAATGCCAGTCAGCCATGAGCTCCTGTTTAGGAAGCAATCTCTACGTGTGCCAGAGGCATGCAAATGGGAAATCTGGAATGAAATACAGGAGAAGGTGAATGCCATCGGGATTACCCACCACACCGTGAAGGACCTCCGTAAAAGTGGAGTGGTGTGGCTCACTGGTTAGAGGCGGCAGACCCGTAAGCAGAGGACGGCCCGGGACCAGGGTTCGATTCCCGACGTGGCAGGGTCGTGGACCAGGGTCAGCGGGCTCGATAATTCTCTCCTCGGTGTCTACTCCAGTCAGGGACCACACTCGGCAACTCTGGGCATTAGCTTGCCTCATCTTCACAATGGCCCCCCAGACCGCCGGGGATGCTTGGTCGCACCTTAGAGATACCCATTAGGGACCATCTCTCAGGGTGAGCCAGGACGGGTTCCCCAGCGGTCGAAGCGCGGAGATACTCCTCCGGGAGTTGATTCTAGCGCTATATAAACCCACAATTAAATTAAATTAAATTAAATTAAAAGGTGGTACAACATGCACCAAAGATCAAAGGAAAAGTTGGCAACAAGGTTGGCAGAGGCAAATAAGACTGGTGGGGAAACATCCACTGCAACTGATTCTATGCCTCTTGAGGAGTTGGTGGAAGGCACCCTTCAGCCAGAGAGTGTCAATGGCGTTGCTGACCTGGATAGCTCCGAACACCCAAACACCAGACAAGGTAAGAAGCATGCTATTACTCCCCTTATACATCACCACATCACTCACACACTCAGGAAAGACCAGGCACTAAACATGAATGCATTTCCAGTACATGTTAACAAGCACACCCAACAATGAATTATGGGAGATGTAGTCACATGCACAAAACAGTGGCGCAGTGAGACCTAGCAAGGTAGAATAAGGATAAATAATTCAGGAAAGGCATAAAACAGACAGGTAGTACTCATATAACTCAAAATCTGAAAACTATATTGCATAACCAATGCAAAATAGGACACCAAATGAATGTGTGCATTTACATTCACAGCACCACCTGAAACACAGGAATCAGTTGCAGAAGGGAAGGATGCATCCCACACTGAAGACCAGTCAGGGCAAGTGGAGCAGGAGAAAGGCAGACGAGCAATCCATGCGACATGCAGACAGCGCCCCACTAATCCCACTGCTGGAGGCAGGTCCACAGGTCGCAAGTGGAGAAGATCAGCCAGTCCAGGGCCAGCATGCAGCTCAGCAAACAGCACAGCCTCCTATCAGTCCTAGTTCAGGAATTTCATTCAGGTGCAGGGCAAGGTCTTCCACCAGCACAGCTGCCGTAGGCGAAGACACAGTGTTTGCAGGGCATGTAGGCAACATGCTAAAAGTCCAGCGCCTGCAAGCAAAGGCATTATAGTCAATTCAGCACCAGTTTGCCGCACATAACAACATGACCCAGATAAGGGTTGGTTTTATGGGCATGACAGGTGCATCAGAAGGACTGTGCACAGAGATGAGGAGAGACCGGGCAGCCAGGCGCAGGGAGAGACATCATCTCCACAGCCGGCTGGACATATACCCCAAAGCTGTGAACCTCCTGTCCACTGCAACGTCACTGCTGGCACGTCGCTGTGTTAGCATGCAGCATGAGATGGCTCACTGCTGCCAGGATGTGGCCAAGGACCTGGTGCAGGTCACACATGCCATGGACCAGCTGCGGGCAGCAGCCACATGTGGCACAGCACCCCTGTGCTCACAGGAGAGTGAGGACCAGTCCAGCAGGAGCAGCATCACTCCACCTATTCCCCAGGACAGACGGCGGAGTGTGTGGCAGGGGAGAACAGCCGATGACTCAGGGGAGGGCAGTGGGCACCCTGAGATAGGGGCAACAGGCCGTGCCCACAGGAGATGAAGTTTCATGAGGGGCACATGGCAATGGGTCAGGCAACACATTACATTGTGACTCATGTCTGAGCGACATACTTGCACTGTGTGTTTAACATGTGCAAGCAATTGGGACTCACATTATGTGCACGTCAAGCTGTGTGATGGATATGTTCCTGTCCCCAAGGAAATAAAAAACACAGTTTTGCACCAATCTGTAGCATTATGTCATTATTACTCACCTAGTAATAGTTCTGTGTGATCTCATCTTGTCTATGGAGACCAGCAGCTAAACCAACACAACCGGCTGGTTTGCATCATTGAGCTGGCCCCTCCTTATCTGATGAGTCAGACTCTGTGAGCTCCACTGGGGTGCCTTTCTTGGTGGTGATGTTGTGTAGCATGGCACATGTGACTACAATTTTACAGCATGTCTCGGGCTGTACTGTAGTGCTCCTCCACTCTTACGTAGGCAGCGGAAACAGTTCTTAAGTGTGAGAAGTTGGCCTGGCATATGCTGTCCACTATTCTAGTGGGCACCTTGCACCAGTCCAAATGACCCTTATTGATGGTAGATTAAAGTCAACCTTTATGGAAAGCTATCCTAGTGGTAGCTGTGGAGAGCAGCCTTCAGGCTAAGTCTTGGAGGAATGTAAAGAAGCTTGTTTTACCAGTCCACACCAGGTGTATATATAAAATATATGTATTTATTCTAAACACATCCCACTAGTCTCTTTAAGAGGCTAGTGGCAAAAGTACATACTGTAAACTTATTAGCACACAGTAAATTAGCACAACATACGTTGAGCCCTAGGAGCTTACCAAACCATATATCAATAAAGTGGTATAAGAACCACAGCTTAACTAGACGCAAAGCCTAGAGCCTGTACAAGTGCTGGGGCCACCAGGAACCACCCAAGGTAGTGACACAAGGGATCCACAGGGAGCGCGTGCCGTGTCTAAATACAGCCGCGGGTTACCATTAACTTCTATGGGAAAAGTCGCAGTTGGAAATTTAAAGAAAAGGAACACTTCAAGGAGGACTTGGGGCAAACCCCTTGAGACTTAAGGGGTTCTAGATTCAACACCCATGGGAGCACCGAGTACTCGAGTTACCTCACCCAGGGAAGCCGGGTTCATAGATTTCTTTTGGTGTCGGGAATCGTTGTCGTTTCCAATGGCGATCTGCTTCAAAGTGATGCTGCCATCAAAGAAGAAAGTGGCTGTGATGATCCAAGCCTGGATTCAGGTTGTGAAGAACCTGAAAGCAGAGGGGACAGAGTCTGGGTCACTAGCCAGTGACCGGGGGCATGATAGATGAATGCCCACAGATGTCGGAGGATTTCAGGTGAAGAAGGTGAAGCTTGACTCTTCAGCCACGAGGACCAGGAGGCATTGACGATGAGCAGGATCTGTAATGGAGCTGTCCCAAAAAGGATGTCGATTATGCGGTGTAGTTGCCCAGATGAAACCCAACAAGCCTTGGCGACAGCAACCCACACAGAAAGCAGAGATAGGCTTTGGTGCGGACCAGCAAGGTCTGTGGGACTCACTACTTGGTGGAGAGTCAGGGCATGTTTGGAGCAACCAGGAAAGCCCAAGGAAAAGTAGAGCTGCCTTCACAGGGACCCACCAGCCATAGGATCAGGGACCATGGAGGAGCCTAAAGCTAAAATGCAAGAAGCGGGCTCATGGAACACTCGTGGAGTGTAGGCCCAGAATTGTCAGTGCAGATGATGCTCCTGGCTTGGGCTATGAGTAACCTAAAGCACAACTTCAAGAAATGTTGTGAAGTTAATACACTAGCAAATGTGCACGGTGTTCAGGAGTTCTGGTTCCACATCACTCGTGAGGGCTGCGGGTCTCAGCTTTACTGGGGACTTGGGTTGGCCTTCGTGAAGTCTGGAAATTCTCTTCCTGGGCTGCAGGTACTTCGGAGTTCATCGGGAGCTTCGGAGATGCAGACTGGCAAATGCTTTGTTGGTGCCTGCTTGAGCAGGGAAGTAACTCCTTGGCCCCAAGGGAGATTCTTCCATCCTCTAGTCTTTAGTAGAGCGCCGAAGTTCCAGGATTCAATTTCAGTGTTTCGTCCAGGTGTAATCTAAAGTCCTGTTTTGGAAAAGGGGGGTGGTGATGGACAGAGTTTTTGAATGATGCAGAATACTCTTACCAAGTCATGAGATCATGGTTTTAATCCATCACCGTTTTTTAGCTCACTGCACCATCCCAGCTCAGAACTTGGCTATATGCAAATTAGCCTGTTCCTGTCCCAGTGCATGATGGGAACAGGGCAAACCAAACTACCAAGCCAATTCTTATACTGGGAAGGAAACAAGCTTCCGGGGACCGGTTTCTGGCATCACAGCCTTCTTCGGCCCGGCTTGCTTGAATCCTGATGGTGCAATGAGCAAGGGACTCACGTCTGAGTATACCCTCCCACACATAGGGGTCGATCAGGATGTCGGACGGAAGAGCCACCGCGGCCCTGGAGTAGCCGGAAAAAGCCTTTTCCGTGTCCGCCTGCCGCGGATACTCCGTCCGCCATATCAGGATAGGAAAACGTGTCAAATTTCCGTCCGCGACGGAAAAACACGCTCCGCCGGCCAACTACACACGACCACGCGGCGGACGGAACACATCCGGACGCTCCGCCGTACGCACTGACGTCGAAGACCGTCCCCCAAATCAAGATGGCGGAAAACACACATAAAACCGCTGCGGAAAAACAACCTGTCTTAACACGGCGGAATCCCCACAGCGAACATAGGTGACACAGCCGAGATACCCACCGCAAGCTGACCACCACCATGGACCCGGCGCTACACGCTTTCCCGATGCTCTTCGCGATCCACCACGTCCTAGTCATGGCCTACTATGGACGACGACGCAGGTAAGGTACAAACCATTGGCTGTCTGGAGGGGAATACCAGCAAGGGACGTGACGTAGGGAGGGGGAGTGTCATGTTACCGAAACCACTGATGAGAAGCATATACGAATACACATTTGCAGTACGCAAGCAGGAATGACAACGACAGACCACGAGACTTGATAGACTACCTTTATTGTCAAATAATAGGGGTCAAATCACAGTGTATGCGTGAACATGGGCAAAGTGGGCACCAGAGCAGGTACAACATAGCAGGTAACGAGAGGGCAGCATGCAGTATCAGAGCATCAACAGGGCATTGTGCATTACAGAGCAGGTACATCATAGGCAGGTAACGAGAGGGCAGGTTGCAGTATCAGAGCATCAACAGGGCATTGTAGAGTACAGAGCAGGTACATCATAGACAGCACGTGAGAGGGGCTAAGTGCATCAACAGTCCATTGCACAGAACAGGCCCATCAGAGGCAGCACGTGAGAGGGGCAAAGTGCATCAACAGTCCATTGCACAGAACAGGCCCATCAGAGGCAGCACGTGAGAGGGGCAGTATGCAGTATCAGAGCATCAACAGGGCATTGTGCATTACAGAGCAGGTACATCATAGGCAGGTAACGAGAGGGCAGGTTGCAGTATCAGAGCATCAACAGGGCATTGTAGAGTACAGAGCAGGTACATCATAGGCAGCACGTGAGAGGGGCTAAGTGCATCAACAGTCCATTGCACAGAACAGGCCCATCAGAGGCAGCACGTGAGAGGGGCAAAGTGCATCAACAGTCCATTGCACAGAACAGGCCCATCAGAGGCAGCACGTGAGAGGGGCAAAGTGCATCAACAGTCCATTGCACAGAACAGGCCCATCAGAGGCAGCACGTGAGAGGGGCAAAGTGCATCAACAGTCCATTGCACAGAACAGGCCCATCAGAGGCAGCACGTGAGAGGGGCAGTATGCAGTATCAGAGCATCAACAGGGCATTGTGCATTACAGAGCAGGTACATCAGAGGCAGGTAACGAGAGGGCAGCATGCAGTATCAGAGCATCAACAGGGCATTGTGCATTACAGAGCAGGTACATCATAGGCAGGTAACGAGAGGGCAGGTTGCAGTATCAGAGCATCAACAGGGCATTGTAGAGTACAGAGCAGGTACATCATAGGCAGCACGTGAGAGGGGCTAAGTGCATCAACAGTCCATTGCACAGAACAGGCCCATCAGAGGCAGCACGTGAGAGGGGCAAAGTGCATCAACAGTCCATTGCACAGAACAGGCCCATCAGAGGCAGCACGTGAGAGGGGCAGTATGCAGTATCAGAGCATCAACAGGGCATTGTGCATTACAGAGCAGGTACATCATAGGCAGGTAACGAGAGGGCAGGTTGCAGTATCAGAGCATCAACAGGGCATTGTAGAGTACAGAGCAGGTACATCAGAGGCAGCACAACTACGTGTCCCTACCAACCCGTCACAGGGACCACAAGAGTGCCACGCAGTTCTCAATGGACACACCATGTGAATTAACATTTGAGTGAAGTGTACAGCACCTCACATCACAGATTCAGGGGGGACTGCGTGAACTACCTGCCTCGGACACACTGGCAGCACCAGCAACAGGAGTGTGAGACACAGCCACAGCCCGAGTGACACACACATGGGCCACGGACCCAGACACACTGGCAGCACCAGCAACAGGAGTGTGAGACACAGCCACAGCCCGAGTGACACACACATGGGCCACGGACCCAGACACACTGGCAGCACCAGCAACAGGAGTGTGAGACACAGCCACAGCCCGAGTGACACACACATGGGCCACAGACCCAGACACACTGGCAGCACCAGCAACAGGAGTGTGAGACACAGCCACAGCCCGAGTGACACACACATGGGCCACGGACCCAGACACACTGGCAGCACCAGCAACAGGAGTGTGAGACACAGCCACAGATGTAGTCACTGACACGTGAGCCACTGACCCAGACAGACTGCCAGCACCAGAAACAGGAGTGTGCAACACAGCCACAGATCTTCTAACTGACACGTGAGCCATAGACCCAGATACACTGCCAGGACCTGCAACAGGAGAGGGCACAACTGACACTGTGCCACCATCTGATACATGAGAGTCAACTGCACCGGCGCCACTGGGACAACTGAAATGATGAGCCACAGGGCTGTATGGGCCAGGAGGCAGGGTGGGCCTGGGAGCTGGGGATAGCTCACCTAGAGCCAAATCGGGGTTTGCAGGTGTCAATGGTGTGTGTCTGCGTTTCTTAGGGAGGTGTGAGTGCACCCTGGACAGGACAGGACTGCCAAGTGGTGGGGACTCCAAAGAATCACCACCCAGCATAGGTGGAGCAACTGCTGCCGGGGATCTGGTTTCGGGGGACGTGCTGGAGCCTGCTTGTCGTTTGCTCTGTGCCTGCCGCCTGGACTCGGAATGATGTGTAATGGGGGATGCAACAACAGGGGACACCCTCCTCTGCTTCTGACTGGCCTGGATGGGAGTGGAGGTATGGGGGGACTCCGCCGCGGAGACATCAGTTTGGCGTTTAGTAGAAAACATCAGCCTCAGTGCAGCCAGGGGTGAAGTATGCCTGTCCTTGATTGCGCCATTGTCCATGCTAGATGCCTTGTCCGTAGGATGTGCCTTATCCTTAGGTGGAGTGTTGTCTCTGGATGTAGCCTGTGCCCTGCTCGCCGCCCTGTTCCTGCCAGCAGACTTGTCGTCTGTGGTGCACCTGCCTCCAGCAGACACCTGCTCCCGTGTGTGTCCCTGCCCTTGGGAGTGTTCCTATCCACTGCTGTGGGCCTGCTCTTGGGAGTCTCCCTGCTCTTAGTAGGTGCCTTAGTCTTCTCACTGTCCTTGGGAGTGTTCCTATCCACTGATGTGGGCCTGCTCTTGGGAGTCTCCCTGCTCTTAGTAGGTGCCTTAGTCTTCTCACTGTCCTTGGGAGTGTTCCTATCCACTGCTGTGGGCCTGCTCTTGGGGGTCTCCCTGCTCTCAGTAGGTGCCTTAGTCTTCTCACTGTCCTTGGGAGTGTCCCTTACCTCTGCTGTGGGCCTGCTCTTGGGAGTCTCCCTGCTCTCAGTAGGTGCCTTAGTCTTCTCACTGTCCTTGGGAGTGTCCCTTACCTCTGCTGTGGGCCTGCTCTTGGGAGTCTCCCTGCTCTTAGTAGGTGCCTTAGTCTTCTCACTGTCCTTGGGAGTGTCCCTTACCTCTGCTGTGGGCCTGCTCTTGGGAGTCTCCCTGCTCTTAGTAGGTGCCTTAGTCTTCTCACTGTCCTTGGGAGTGTTCCTATCCACTGCTGTGGGCCTGCTCTTGGGGGTCTCCCTGCTCTCAGTAGGTGCCTTTGTCTTCTGACTGGCCTTGTCCAAGGAACAGTCCATGGACATGTGAGTATCCCTTGCCTTGGGAGTACCTTTCGTGTTGAATGCCTGTGTAGCTCCGGAAGGCATGTCCCCCAACAACACTTGTGGATCCTGTGTGTGTACTCCAGTGCATCTGACGTCGTCTACGTGAACAGATTTAGCTGATCTAGGGGATGGGGTCTGTGCCCTGCGTGCCCTGACGTGCTGTCTGACGCTGCTTCTAGTGCAATAACCTGTATTTGAGTCCTGCTCTGAATAATCACTACCCCCTGAGACATCCAGCGGTGTAGATGGGGAAACAGAAGTAGCACCCTGTTCATTCGACTGTACTATTGCAGACGACACACTGCTTGCCAATGACTGCACTGTCCTGTGTAGACCTGCAAGATCGCCATGCATCCCTTCCATGAATGCCACCACCTGCCCCAACTTCCTATCATGATCCTGGAAAGCATTTGTCATATTGGTCTGACCCACACACAGCTGTCGCAGCAGATCAACGGCCTCAGCACACAGTGCATTTTGGCTCACCGTGGCAGGGGCAGCGGTGCCTGCACCGAACGCCACTCTGCTCCCCCTACTCCTTCGGCCACGAACAATACATGGTGCAGTTGGCGGAAGTGTGGGCCCTGTGTGCTGTCTTCCGACAGAAGGTGATGAGTGCCCACTCCCAGTCTGTGACAACAGTGCAGGCTCACCAAGAGTGTCCGACGAGGAGGACGATGGTGTCTCCACATGCGAGTCCTCAGGGACGGTCCTGTCCCCCTCTCCGGCGCTGGCCTCCTCCGTGTCAGTCTGCGTGTGTGCGAAGTCTGAGCCGGACTCATTTCCTCGGCTACTCTCCACCGTCTGTGGCTGAGTGTCCTCTGTCAAAGCTGAAATGCACAGAAAAGATGTGTGAGTCATGGGCACACTCACGTACAGAAGGAACAGGATAGCCAAATCACATAGCAGACAAAGGTTCATGAGCCCTCATCCTGCACATGGCCCACCCCTACCAGTCATCCTCACATTTTCTGCCATGGGGACATGGACCACTAGGGGATGTGCTTTAACACTCAACTACTAAGCAAGTGGCGTGTCAACATGGCGGACCTGGATGTCAAATGAGTACCACCCAATGGGACCAAAATGCCATCACAGGCATACATACGCAACACGGAACTCAATAGTGTGTCTGTGCACCAATACATGCATAGCACTCACAAGTTTCCTACACAGACAGTATGCTCACCGCTAGTTTGCTGTTGATCGGCACTCAGACGTTCGGCCAGTTCAGGATGCGTCACTGCAATGATACGGTGCATGAGAGGGGTCATGGAGCGTCGGGCCAGACGGGGCGTCCTTGGAATCAGGCCCAGTGTTACTTCCGCTACATTCTTGCTCAGCCTGGAAATGTCGTCCCAGCGTTTGTGGCAGTGTGTATGTCGTCTGTTGCACACCCCCAATGCCCGTACTTCCCGTGCTATGGTCCTCCACAGGTCCTTGCGAAGGTGCAGCTTGACCTACCATGATGGGAGACAAAAGGGTTTAAGTCAGTGGACAGGTGGCCTGTCACACACATAGGGGCAAGACGTTACTGTCAGCAGCCATGCACAATCAGGAACATATGTCTAGCCCACACTACACAGCTAAGATATAAATAGGCCTGATCATTTGGCCCCCTCATGCACACCAACATGTCCCACACTGCACTTACCACCCGTCCCGGTGCGCCGTAGAGGCGTCCATAGTTGCGGAGTACACCGTCCACGAGGACATCAAGCTCCGCGGCGGTGAAGGGTCGAGACCGGATCTCTTTGCCACTCGACATGGCAAGATCACGGAGTATGGCACTAGAGCAGCAGTCGGTGGTCAGCTCAGCAGCAGCAGCAGCAGGTCGAGGTGATGGTCACAGGCAGCAGTCGGTGGTCAGCTCAGCAGCAGCAGCAGCAGCTCGAGGTGATGGTCACAGGCAGCACTGGTCCCCAGGGTAGGAAGTTTCATGTTGGCCAAGACACATATATAGGGCCCTCAGCACGTGTCAGTGGCATACGTCGCCAGCAATTGGTCAGCCCTGGAAGCGTGATCGTGAAATGGGCCAATGACTGGCCCTGTTGTTGCGGTGCACAGCTTCCGCTACTTGCGATTGGCCGTATGCGGCCAGCGTCCCTCTTCCCATTGGCTGCATGTGCAGGGACCGTGACGGGCACACATCGGCAACCGCACGTGCAAGCTTCAGGCACGGATGCTTCAGTTGCAACAATGTACTATCACTGGCGCCTCCATGGCGGTGCACGTACACAGCGGGGGAGGTGCAGGCCTATACACCCTGCAGATGTACTCAATGGACATGCCAGTTCATGACCCCCCTTACAGTCACCTTGCATCATCCACCGTACACCGGCCGGAGCGGCCGGCCCATGAACATCCGCCGTGCCCGGCCATGAACACAACCGCCATGGCCGGGACCGGCGGTTGTTCATGGCCGGGCACGGCCATGGCGGTTGTGTTCATGGCCGGGCACGGCGGTTGTTCATGGCCGGGACCGGCGGTTGTTCATGGCCGGGCACGGCCATGGCGGTTGTGTTCATGGCCGGGCACGGCGGTTGTTCATGGCCGGGACCGGCGGTTGTTCATGGCCGGGACCGGCGGTTGTTCATGGCCGGGCACGGCTATGGCGGTTGTGTTCATGGCCGGGCACGGCGGTTGTTCATGGGCCGGCCGCTCCGGCCGGTGTACAGTGGATGATGCAAGGTGACTGTAAGGGGGGTCATGAACTGGCATGTCCATTGAGTACATCTGCAGGGTGTATAGGCCTGCACCTCCCCCGCTGTGTACGTGCCCCGCCATGGAGGCGCCAGTGATAGTACATTGTTGCAACTGAAGCATCCGTGCCTGAAGCTTGCACGTGCGGTTGCCGATGTGTGCCCGTCACGGTCCCTGCACATGCAGCCAATGGGAAGAGGGACGCAGGCCGCATTCGGCCTTTGGGAAGTAGCGGAAGTTGAGCACCGCCATGGCGGCGCCAAATATGTGATCTTGTCAGACGCTGCACCGTGATGTGTTGTGTGCAGTTGCGTCATGAGGGATGTGAGCGTGATTGTGAAAGGTCATATGTCATACAATATAGCATGTGTGTCCATACAATGGACATCGGTCGGCACACAATGGCCAACAGATGTGCATTCGTACGTGTTGACGTCGGGTTTGACCCTACAGACGTTGTTACATCTTCACAACTACACAGTACATCACGGCTGTGTGGCCAATTCATGCATCTGTTGTCAGTTTATTGTTGTGTCGAGGTGACTACAGTGGTGGTGGTACACATGCATTCCGTGTATGTGATTTATACGTTCTGTCACCATGCATGTCATTACCGTATGCACATCATCATTGGTGGTGGCATTTGTGCTTGATGACATGGCGTGTGTAAACTTATCGTTTGTGTGCATGCAGTTGCATGAGTGTCTGTGATGTGTCTACGATACATTAGGGTGACGACTGGAGTTATGTCAGTAAGGTACACATGTGATGGAGTTGTACACGTATGCGTCGTTTGTACGTTGACCTAAGTTACATCTCTCTCCCACACAGGAGGGCTCCAAATGTGCATCGCCCATACACTCAGCTGGAGGATATGGTAGACGAGGAGGTGATTCGGAAATTCAGGCTGGATCGACGTCGGTTGCTGGAGCTTGTGGCTCAATTGTCTCCTCATCTGCAGCCACGTAGAACGTATCCTGGCTCGTTTACACCCACTGCAAAGGTCATGGCGGTACTACATTACTTCGCTACTGGCACATTTCAGTATACAGTTGGAGGTGCCGGGGGTATGTCACAGGCAATGTTCAGCACGGTTCTTCGGGATGTGTTAACAGCTATGATGCTGTACAAGGATGAGTACATACATTTCCCACGTCCGGAAGAGTTGCCAGCTGTCAAAGCTGGTTTCTATGCACTGGGCCACATACCTCACGTTGTGGGCTCAATTGATGGCACGCACATCGCGCTCATTCCACCACGGGCACGCGAACAAGTGTTCAGGAATCGCAAACACTTTCATTCGCTGAACGTGCAGGTGGTGTGCCTGGCGAGCAACATCATCTCCCATGTGTGTGCAAGATTTCCTGGATCCGCACATGACGCCCACATCATGCGAACCAGCAATGTCCCACGACTCATGGCAAATCTGCCACCCGGTCAAGCGTGTCTTGTTGGTGAGTGTGCAGTGGGGACTCTTGTGATCTCTGTGTTGCATGGGGTACCCACCATATCTTGTTCTGATGTTTGTCTCTGTCATCCCCCTACATAGGCGACTCGGCTTACCCAAACCGGCCCTGGCTCCTCAGTCCCCTACGTAATCCGAGGACGGCGGGTGAAATGCGGTACAATGAGGCACATGGAAGGACACGGAGAGTCATCGAACGTACCTTTGGACTGCTGAAGTCTAGGTTTCGGTGCCTCGATAAGACCGGAGGGGCACTGCCTTACTCACCAGGAAAAGTATGCAAGATCGTGATTGCCTGCTGCATGCTCCACAACCTGGCAGTACGCAATGACATTGAACTGCTGTTGGACCCTGAAGACGAAGGAGTTCCTCGGCCTCCCATCCCACCCATGTCGACTGATGAGGATAGTGGTGAGGAGGAAGGTGTGGACCAGAGGCGCCAGCTCATTGATCGCTACTTCCCTTGAATGTGAGTATCTACCTCTAGTGGCGGTTGACAATGCCTCATGTATGTTTTCTGGTGTTGTGTGGATATGGGGTTATTCAGCTGGGTGTGGTTTGTGATGGTTGCACATGTGTGTCTTCATGTCTTTGGACATAGGAGTGTCCATGATGTGTGTGCTCCCATCCCATGCTTGTGTGATGGTTGTCGTTTGTGTAATGTTGCTGTGCATTGTGTTGTGATGTGTGTGAATCTCTTTACTGACGTGTGTTTGCTGTCTCTGGTTTTCTCTAGGTCACTCCCGCAGCGCCATGATCATGTGCGACTATGATCCCTGTACCTGTTTACGTCTGTATCTGATGGCAATCATGTGAATAAACATGGAGGCAAAACATCATTGTGTGAGTAAATGCAATTTATTGACAGGTTGTGCTTTTGTGCTGGTGAATATTTACAAGTAAGTGGGAGGGAGGGAGTTGGAGTTGTAGGTAATGGCAGATGAAATGTCCGTGCTGACACCACATTGGGGGGTGTCAGGCTAGTCCAGCAGACCAGTGGCAATGATTGTCTATGTGGGACAGGATGGTTTGCAGGGTGAATGTCTGGCACAGGCAGTGGCATTGTCAAGGTCGTCCCCTCTTGGAGCGTGTGCCTGGCGCTCCAACACTGCTCTCAGCAACTTCCTGCCTCGGCCGCCCCCTCCGTCTCGGAGGTGGTACAGAGGCAGCTGGGAGGGCAGGTTGGTGATGGGCCACATCCGTCGCCAGGGGCTCAGGTGGTGGTGGCGGCGGTGGAGGCGGAGGCGGAGGTGACGGGGGAGGCGGAGGTGACGGTGGCGGTGGCGCTGACACACATGGTGGGGGGGGGGGGGTTGTTCCGGGCAACCCATTCCCTCCACATCGTTGCCTGCTGGCCCATGATCACCAACATCTGGCCAAGGATGCCAGAGATCTCGCGCAGGCTGTTGGTGTTGTCCACTGAGTCCTCGTGAACACGATCAGCGTTTGCCTGGGACCGGTCGTATGAGGCCTGGCACCTGGCAAGAGCTTGTAGGGACTGTGCCACTGGCTCGGGTAGCTGTCCCTCCTCTGACCGGCGGTGTGTGGGTCGCCTGATTGGCAGTTGTCCCGTTGCCTGTGTTTGTGGCCCACTCACCCTGCTTGTGTGTGGGGCCGTTGGACCAGCGTTGCGCGCTGGGTCATGCTGGGTGGCACCGGCAGGAGTCGTGGTGCTGGTGGTAGTGGTGGTAGTGGTGGTACTGGTGGTACTGGTGGTACTGGTGGTGGTGGGGACTGTGCAGATCACAGAGACGGGTGCCGCGGGAGTCACACATGCGACGTTGGTCGGTCCCGGGAGTCCCTGTGAGCCAGATGGCCCTGGCTGCGTGCTTGGCCCCGCTCCATCCTCCGCCCCGGAGCTGCCTGTGTCGTCGTCGGCAGAGAGTCCTGTAGGTGTGGGAGGCGAGGCTGGCGGCCGGGTACTGCTTTCCCCAGTCAGTTGACGATCACCTGAGGGACAAGATCGAGCAGGTCAGTAATGTGGACAGTACATGGTTACATTGATTTGTAGACATTTCTGTTTCCTGTCGCACACACCCCACCCTCCACCACCACCACCACCCTCCCCGTGCACATGGGGGCCTGTTGGGAGTTGTAGTTTGGGCCTCTCACACACCCCACCCTCCACCACCACCACCCTCCCCGTGCACATGGGGGCCTGTTGGGAGTTGTAGTTTGGGCCTCTCACACACCCCACCCTCCACCACCACCACCCTCCCCGTGCACATGGGGGCCTGTTGGGAGTTGTAGTTTGGGCCTCTCACACACCCCACCCTCCACCACCACCACCCTCCCCGTGCACATGGGGGCCTGTTGGGAGTTGTAGTTTGGGCCTCTCACACACCCCACCCTCCACCACCGCCACCACCACCACCACCCTCCCCGTGAACATGGGGGCCTGTTGGGAGCCATGGACATGTTAGTGTGTTGGTGTCCGACGTGCATGGGTTGGGGCGTGGGGGATGTTTATTCTCAGTTGTGTGAGCCTGACCATGTCGTGCTGATCGTGGTGCTTGGTTTGTACTCACCAGTCTCTTCTCCTTCGTCAAGGCCGTCTAGGCTCTCTGGGTGTAGTATCACCAGCACCTTCTCCTCCCAATCGGTGTAGGGTATGGGCTCCGGGGGTGTGCCACCGCCAGTAAGATTGGCTCTGGCGTGGTTTTTCGCTCGGATGCCCTTGACCCTGGTCTTAAGGTCATGCCACCGCCTCTGAATGTCGTGCTTGGTCCTCGGCACAGTCCCCGACGCATTCACACGAGTGACGATCCTGTCCCACATGTGGTTCTTTTGCGCCACGGTCGTCTGCTGGACTTGGGCCCCGAAGATGTTGGGCTCCACACGGATAATTTCATCTACCATTACCCGCAACTCTGTCTCCGTGAATTTGGGTTTTTTTTTGGGTGCCATGGTGTGTGGTGCTCAGTGTGTGAGTTGAGTGAGTTGGGAGGTGCAGGTGTGTGGTGTGTGATGTGTAGGATTTGTGTGGTGGGTGTTTGTGTGGTAGGGTGGTGGGTGGGTGTCTTCTATGTGATTTTATGTGAGTTAGCAGTGTCTCGAATGGCCCTCTTGCTGGCAGCAATGCTGTGGTGCAAGGGATTGTGGTTGTGTGGGGGTGTCTTTTTATAGTCGTGTCTCAATGGTTGTTGGCAGTCAGGTGGTAGGTGGGCGTGTTGACTTGTGTGCATTATTGGATAATTGGGACGTGTCATGGTGGCTTGTGCTGGGGGGGGGGGGCCTTGTCAATGTTAGTATGTTTGCTTAGGACTTGCGGTGCACTTTCATACATTTGTTAGGCGCTAGGGATGTTGTGCGTGTTGGCCTTCCGCCCTGATGCTGTGGTTCTCGTTGCATTGTTTCCGCCGCGGACGTGGATGGCTGTGAGTTCCGTTGTACGGGCGGATTTATCCTAATTGCGGCCACGGAGTATTCTCAGGGATGGCGGTACATGTTTTATTTTCCGCGGTCATTTCCGTCCGCGGCAGTGGTTGTTCATTGGACTCCGTCCGCCGCGGACGGACTTGGTTGTGTTCCGTCCACCGCGGACGGTGTTGGTTGTGTTCCGTCCGCCGCGGTCGGAGTTTCGTGACATGAATATCCTAATCCCAACCGCGGTTTCTCCGCGGCGCAGCCGGGAGTAAAATTTCCCCCACCATGGCGGACAGTACCCATTTCCGTCCGCCATCCTAATCGGCCCCATAGTGTGGATAAAACCGATTTTGGAAAAGGGGGGTGGTGATGGACAGAGTTTCTGAATGATGCAGAATACTCTTACCAAGTCAAGAGATCATGGTTTTAATCCATCACCGTATACTCAGACGTGAGTCCCTTGCTCATTGCACCATCAGGATTCAAGCAAGCTGGGCCGAAGAAGGCTGTGATGCCAAAAACCGGTCCCCAGAAGTTTGTTTCCTTCCCAGTATAAGAATTGGCTTGGTAGTTTGGTTTGCCCTGTTCCCGTCATGCACTGGGACAGGAACAGACTAATTTGCATATAGCCAGGTTCTGAACTGGGATGGTGCAGTGAGCTAAAAAACGGTCCCCTCTGGACACAATGTGCACCACGCCCAATGATAAAAGCCCTATAATATTTGCTAGAAGCAAACTGATCTGTCCTCGTTCAGATTAACCCTTTGCAAATTTGGGTCAGTCCAGCAGTGTTGGGGACACAGGGCCAGTTAAGTTACTCATTCACTAAGGGTTGTGCCTTGTTCTCTACTCTCCTCCAGTTTTTCTCTCCCCGAGTCCTGAGATGATGTATGACACACAAAGGTAAATTCAGAACTTGACATGAGACAAAAATTGCCTTTTGTCTGCACTGTAGCCAAAAGGACAGTAAAGCTCAGCAGGAACATATATTTGCTGTACAAAATTAAATTTCGACCCATATATATCAATGGGAAGCAAATTCCTTGAGGGCTAGCCACACAGATAAATCCATTTCCAGGAAAATATGGGGTTGGAGCGTGGGCCACCTAAAGGGAGCATATGCCAGTATGGGTCATGCATGTGTTGAGGGACTAGATATAGGTCATACGCTCAATATAAACTTACCTGGGAACTGGTGACAAGAGTGTGAATATTTGTGGATCTATGTGTAGTTTTTATGGTCAACTTTTTTGTTAACTACATAATTGTGAATTATTGTAATACAAAAACCATTGTTTCGCTTCCTGACTCTGCATAAATTGAACAGAGCATTATAGTGAAGGATAATACAGCCACACATCCTGCACCCCAAGTCTTAATCCATGTTGCTTAGAAGGCTTTTGTGTGTGCTGTATAAATAGAACAAGTCCCCTGGGTGCATAGGAATTGCCATGGTGAAAATAATTACCTCGTTATTTCACTTATTCTTTTCATTAAAATTGTTCATAACAAAAATCGTTTTTATAAGAAGCTCGTTTTTTTAAGAAGCCCATTTTTTCCAATATTTCCTTCAATAAAGTTTTTTCATAAAGGAACCGTAGTTAAAGCCTTTTTAATAAAAAGCGTCACTGAGTTCGCCGTAATCTCGTGAGAGTATGGCAATATCGGTATGTCCATGGAGTGGAATAGACATTGTCCTACTCTAAGATGGCGCCTTAGTTGTTTCTCGCGGGATTTTGAGTGGGAAGAACTCTCAGTATGTGTTTAACCCGTTCAGCGCGGCGCAAATTTTCGCGCTGTGCTGAACGTTCTTAAAAACGGGTGTGGTTATGACGGAACAGTTCCGTCATGAGCGCAGCTCTACCGACGCTCATGACGGAACCGTTCCGTCATGAGCATCGAAGGGGTTAAAGAGAAGACGGGGGACCTGAGGAGGTAAACGGGCTGATGAGACAGTGCCTTTGAAACATCCCTATCGGTAAGGAGTGGGGGGTCCGAGAGCAGGCCAACGAAGGAGAGCCTCCAGTGTGCAGGAAAGTGCCGATTTACCCCTCCAAGAAATGCAGTTTGAAATAGCGGCTTTCTCCAAGAAATCCTTTTCTTTAAGGAAACGTGTGTAGGAAAGTGCCGATTTAACCCTCCATTAATCCTCCATGAAATGCGGTTTTGAAAAAGGCTTTCCCCACAAAATCTTTTTTTAAATCATTTTTTTAAAATCTTTTTTCTCTAAGGAAGTGCCTAAAGTGTTAACTACGGATCACAGGAGTGTATCTCTGGGGTGGAAAACGGGTCTTTTGGTAAATTTCACTTTTTTTAAAAACGCCAATTGGAATGTTTGTGGAACATTTAAGGAGGGGCAAAAGTAGCAGGCATGCAGCAAGAGAAATAGGCAGGCTGTAAAAGAATGCAGGCTTGGAACCTATGGGAAAATGTACAATTCAAGCTGTAGAATAGTACATTGAATGCCTATGACATTTTAAGGTTTATGTTATTTTATTCCCTGCAGCAAAATGTATCGAAGGGAGTTTAAGGGGACTCACAGTTGGAGTCGTCTAGAAACACAGGAGGGTTTCGCCCCCTCTTGGCTGGTATGAGTCCAGTTGGCTGAATGGAATTGTGTACATTTGGGATCACTCAATACCAGCCGCGGGCCGTGGAGGGAGTTACGGTGGGGCAGGGAGGTGGGGAGGGGGAGGGGCAGGGTGGAGAGGGCTAAAAACCGGCATATGGATAATTACAGGTAAGTAAACAATTTAAATATTAAAACGAATTTCGTAGCGCGCACTGCACTGCATTTTGCGATACAGTGCACGCTACGAAATTCGTTTTATTATTTAAATTGTTTACTTACCTGTAATTATCCATATGCCGGTTTTTAGCCCCCTCCACCCTGCCCCTCCCCCTCCCCGCCTCCCTACCCCACCATAACTCCCTCCACGGCCCGCGACTGCTCAATACAATGAAAGAACCGCCTCTGTTTTTAATGCTTTTTATAAAGCGGGTGCATATGTGTTTCTTTACAGTTGTAAAGACTACGTTTGTCCAGTGCAGTGGCTTAAAAATGTGTGAAGCCCTGAAGAAATTGCCAGAAATGTAGATGGCAATGAAACATGTCGGCAAGTAGAGTATGGTTGGATAAGGAGTAGCCATACCCACTTTTTTAGATTCCACAACCAACACGAAAGAGACAGAATAAAGACATATCCGTGTTGTTTGTGGGTTATATGTTGTTTTGACACTGTCTGTGTTGTCTGTGGTTTATTCACACTGTACACTTTTCACAAACACATTGTCTTGTTTGTTATTTGGACACATTTTTCTTCTGAGCTTGATGGTGCCAATGATGAAATCAGGGCAATCCTGGTGAGTACCTGCCAGGTTCCCGTTGGTGGTGTGCCCGTGAGGCGCCATCTCGCTTTCACACACTTTTTCTTATGTTTGTCTGAGTTTGACACTAAGGTGTGTGATATTCGTCGTCTCACAACTGTTGTTTTATATTAAGGGCTTGGGCAATTTTTAAAGATGACACAACATGGTTGTACCTCCTACCTCAATAATTAAAATAGAGGAGTCCGTTGCAAAAGCTTTGTAACAATTGGTACAACATGAAACTAATGAATTTTTAAGTGTCTGGTTGGTCTGGGTCATTTCTGTGATAGTAGCATGTGCCAGTAAGCCAAAGGATCCTCCAGACCAACTCCTTTGCTATCAAGGAGAGCCTATCTTCACACCACTTTCAATGACAACCTGGATTTAATTTTTATAATTCACCCCAGTATGCAGGAAGATGTTCACCCAACTATTTGTGAATCTGACCTTAGGATATGTATAGTGACAATTTCAATCTTCATTCCTAATTCCAGAATGATCATATTGTAGGGGTATGCACGCAAGAACCTGGCACTGTTGTTATGATAGATCTTTTCTCATAGGGATTAAGAGATTACTATGGAAATTGGGTATGTACATACTGATTCCCACATCTTATTTTATGTTTCCTGCCAGTTTTCTGCACATGCAATCCACAAGATTTAAACTGGTGGACTGTCTCCGTGAAAATCTTTTGAGAGTGCAGATTTACAGAATTTTATCTATTCCTTGTTCATTCAAAAACTGCTATTATAGGTCAGATCAAAAGTGATCAACAAATGACAAATTCAGTTGACACAATTGGTGTCTGTAATGCTTGCAATCTCTTCAAGGGGTACAATCCTCAATGCTGGCATATTTTAATATTGATGGAGAAATATAGACATGCTTATTTCACATTTCAAACAGTTACCAAGGGGACCTATTTCCTTCCTGGCATTAGGGCCCATGACATACTGGCTACATCATTCCCATAAAAATGGAAGACCTGTTATGACATCACTGGACATCTTAGAGTGGGGACCAGGACATGTATGTTCAGTATCTGTAGGTTTACAGTCGGGGCTGGTGGGTGATTGGTGCCCTCCTAGTCAGAACCAAACCCCAAATCAAGATAAAACTCAAATAAGTTGGGCTTGAGCCTTTTCCTATCAAAAGTATTATTTAAATCTACTACAGGCAAAGTAATACAATTAGCCACCAAGTAGATAAGGTATGTTAACACATAGAGCTCAATCAACCCAGTGGAAAAGCTTAAAGATCTGTAGCATAAATCTAGAGTATGTACCAGAAACCTCTGCATCCAAACCTGACTGCAGGCTTACTATGACTACTAGTCTAGGGAAAAAGGAAGACTTTAAAACATATAATTAATAACCTTCAATATAACATTTCATACAGGTCATCCATTTTTGGTTGGAAACATCCAGATAATGAGTAGTGAAGAAGTTAACTTTTTAAACAATGTATGTGTTAGGACTGGGGCTTGAAAAATACATTGTCTCAGAGAGGGTTTTGAAATGTCAGGTTTTATTATTTATGATCCATCATAAAGACAATTTCAAAACAATAGGAATATGAATCATTGTTTAAAAGACATTTAGTTACTTTAGTCACTTTAAACAGGAGATATAAAATGTAAGGGTCTAATTTGATGACTTGACAAGTGTACCTTTCTGCAAAGTGTCTGCCACTCAATATCTTTAAAGCATGCTAGAAAGGTTAGCTTGAAAAGGTTTGCATATTCAGCATACACAGTGCATCTTGAAGTACATTTTATGCGTAAGTAAGCTTTCTGCAAATAACACATTATAACAATTTTCTAAAAATTAGATCCTGTAATTGGACTGGCCTTTGAAGTGGTCAGCGAAGTGCTCTCTGAAATATCCATCTCGATTTCTGTCTGATAGTCTCTTTTTGCTTTTCCCAGCCTGCGAAACTGCTGGTTGAAATGCATTTGCAAATTTTAGAGGGATCAGAAATCTATCAGAGTACATCTATTTACAACATCTCAGCCGACAACTGCTAGAAGATTTTAGAGCAACTATAAGGGGAAAAACTTTAGGAGCCCTAAAGTAGAACTACAGTTCACTTTTAAGTGAATATGACCTTCAACAATTATTGAAAACGGCAATAAAAATCCTCAGAATTAGCTAACTAAGCAAATAAGTTCACTATGGATCTAAAAAGTTCAGTTAAACGTTTTGCCTTGGATGCAAATTTCAAAATTAATTTATGACAAATAGAAGTCAGTAGGAGTGATCGGACATGTGGTTCTGATTTAAAACATATATGGGTAAAAACAAACATGCAGTTTTAATAAAATTTAAAATATTAGAGCATGCCCAAATCATGTCAGTGTAAAAAACAAGAAACAAACCATCTTAGGCTGGAGAGTCTATAAAAATACAGTTTAGGGTTTTTGAATATTATGAAAATGAGCCAATGTCCTCCATTAAACATATGACCAAGCTTTGGAATTTCTAAAGTCTAGGAAACAAAAATCATTCTGTTTTGGGCATTTTTCTGTCTTGATCGATATGCCCACCCACAGAAGAGAGGTACCATTTACATTGGGAGACATGGCGAAACACTGGGTGGTAGGACATTTGTGGCTTCTAGCAAATTTCAGAACATTCACTCCCAGAAAACTGGGCAAAATGTGTGTTTTCAAACAAAATTTGAGTTTGCAAGGAGTTCTGAGTAAGAAAACCTAAGAAGAGCCCCAGGGGTCACCCAACTCTGGACTCTCTCAGGTGCCTAGTTTTCAGAAATGTGTGAGGTACCAATATTATTGGGAAACATGGGGGAATGCTGGTTGGTAGAAAATGTGTGGCTTCCAACACATTCTAGAAAATGCCCTCACAAAAATGTGAATAAATGTGTCTATTTTAGCAATGTTTGTGGTTTGCAAAGGCTTTTGGGAAAAACCCTGGTGGGAACCACACTAGCCACCCATCCATGGGCTCCCCCAAGTGTCTAGTTTTCAGAAATGTGCGGGTTTGGTAGGTTTCACAAGTGGCCGGTTTAGCTGGGGCCCACAATCCACAGCTACCAAAATTGCAAAATAAGTGTTGGTTTTAAGTGGAATGGTTTGATCTGGCCATGTTTTTTGTGCCTTTTCCTGACAACGGTACTAGGCCCACCCACACAATTAAAAGGTATCATTTTATCATGAGACTTGGGAAAATGCTGTCTGGTAAGAAGTTTGTACCCCCCCTCAGATTTCAGAACTTTATCTCACCAAAATGTGAGGAACATGTGAGTTGTTGCCAAGGTCTAAGGTTCTCTGAGGCTTCTGGGTAAGAAAACCTCAGAAAAACCACACCCCATGGATTCTATGTTTCAGAAATGTCTAGGTTTGTGTGGCTCTCTGGGCAGCAGCTGAACTAGGGGCCAAAATCAGCAGCTTCCCACATTTTACAAAAGTGTAGATTCTGTTGGATCTCTAGGTTGGGTTTTGTGGTGTTTTGTGCCACAGGCATTAGTCCCAGACACACAAGGGAGATATGTTTTTTTTATTTATCAAGATACAGATGGGAAAACAGAATGGTAGAAAAAAGTATTATTACCATTGGATTTCTCCGAATTTCTTTTATTCCAAATATAAGCCAGTGTGTAAGAAATCAGACATTTTGCAAAATGGCCCCCAAATCACATGCTAGTATGGTTAACCCCACATTCAGAGGTGTACAAATAACCACTGTTCCAAAAATCAGTATCTTGTGTACATTCCAGAAATAGATAGGTATGCTTAATACAATTTTTTCATTTTTTACATTTTACCATATGAAATACTCCATAATTGGTACACAATGAAAAGTCATTGTAAGGTGTAGTTAGGTTATTGGCTACGGGCATCCTGTGTGCTTGGGAAATCCACAAACCCTATATTTTGCTATCAATAGAGGGGCCTAGCAGGCATAACAGTATATTGCTTTTGTAAATATCCATTGTGGCAAGAAGTTACAGATTTAAATGTTGTCACAAATGACCCTTTCATAGTATTCATTTTCATTTTATTTTTTATTTCAACAGTTAGGGCCTAATTTAGATCTTGGTGGACAGGTTACTCCGCAACAAAGTTACTGGCTATCCCATCCACCAAAATATAAATCCCATAGGATATAATTCGATTTAGATTTCGGCAGATGGGATATCCGTCACAGTTGTGATGGAGTTACCCGTCCACGAAGATCTAAATCAGGCCCTTAATTTTTTTACAAAAGCGCCTTGAGATATATGTACAACTGCTCCTTTGCTGAATTCAGTATTTACTTTTCAGAAATATATAGCTGTCTGGAATCACGCATGGGCTTTGCACTTGTTTCTCACAAACCGCAAGTAAGTTGATACCACACAAATGAGGGAGGATGTACAAGTCTTATAAAAACACAAAAATTGTGGCAAACATTTTCGTTGATTCAGCTGTGATTGTTCCTGAAAGCTAGGAAGATGGTCATACAAGCACAGCAAACCCTTTGTTGATGGCATTGTTAGACAAAAATGAGGAAATAAACAAGAGTACCTCTCAAACCTCTGGGACAGGGTTATATCACCCTAATCACAAAAGACTCCCCTTGATGATTACCAAGTCAAATTATTCAACAGTACAGCTCTTGTATATATTACCTACTGGCGGTCGCCAGTAGGTATATATAGTTAGGATTTTTTCTCTACGGGATTTTTGAAAATTCTATGTCGAATAACTTTGGCGTTTGAGGACGGAATTGGCTGAAATTTTCAGGAAAATGGAACATTTTGTTTCTGAGCAGCCCCTGAAAATTTGGGGGGGGTTCGTCAAGGGGGGGCCGAGAAAAAAGGGGGGTCGCAAAACGCGTTTTTCCCATGTTAATTTCCATAGGGCGGTTGGCCTCACTTTTAGCCCGAACGGCTGAATGGATTTGCACGAAACTTGGCAAAATTGTAGGGACTGTTAGCCCGATGTGCCTTTGCTAGGTCTCAATATATGTGCTCCAGTGGATTTTGAGAAATTAACGTTCAAAAAAATATATATATCTGTAAGCGCGCTCCGGGTAGCGCTCCGGTTCGCGTACTTGACGCGTAACGGAACTCCGCGAAGCGAAGCTGATTGGCTTTTTGGTGTCTGTCAACATTCTAAACAGTCCGGAGCGGCCGCCATCTTGTCTCTCGGTAGGATCGAGAGACAAGAGGAGGCCAAAACAAAGGGGGAAATGACCATAAGGGGGCATAGAAGATCCTCCCTGACCCTCTAGGTTTGATGTGGAGGCTTTTTTTTGGGGGGGGAGCACCCGGTACGCGCACCGGGAAGCGGTCTGGGGAGCGTACTATAAGGAAAAAAGAATGATAGACTATGATATTTTGAAATATTGTATGTTTATTGATTGTTCTTTTTGTTGTTTTTTTTATTGTTTTTTATTTAAGTAGCAGTATTAATGATTATTAAATATAAATTTATTTTTGGGATTGTGCACAGTATACTATAAGTGTAACTTTACATTATAATCAATTTGGTACTAGTTTATGAATTACATATAAAAATGATTAAAGACTCAAACAATTTTTTAATATTAAATATAATTTTATTTTTCTGATTCTTTTTCAAAATTTAATAGAACGTCTAACATTTGACTGTCCGATATGTCTTCTTTTTGACTGAACATAACTTCCCACATTTGACCGTCCTCATATTGAAGTAAGAAATCCACCGATTCTACACATTGTAGAAGTTCATGGTCTCGTGATTCATCCATGAATTCCAAGTCAATGGGTTCAATGATTTCCTCATTGTTCATGTCTAGGACAATTTCAAAGGAAACGTTCTGTTCTCCTTCCATTTTTGTGCTGAAATTTGCATAAAAAATAAATATATCAGTAGAGATAGGGCACTGTTGGGTTTAAGTTCAGACAGGTACTTTTGAGGCGTGAAGTAGTACTATTAAAAAGTGCCTGTGAAAAAGCCTAAGTAAATTCATAATTATACCACAGAAACCTAAATCAATCCATAATTATAATAAACGAGCCTTTTTCAATGTCTAACTCTTACAGAGGGATAGTATATAACTATCTGAAAATGTTTTCAAATTTATAAAATAACATCTTACCTTTTAAAAACAAGTTTAAGTTGTGAGTGAAAATGATCTTGCAATGTACTTCAGGAAGTAGTAGTCAAAATGGCTGTGTTTCTCTCTCTTTCTTTATATATATTCAGGTACATAACCAATCAAATGTCAGGTAAAAAAAGTAGAACATGAAAGTAACATTTTAATTGGTTGTCAATTCCAACACTTCAGATGTGTTTTGTGAAGTAATTTACCTCAGGGTATTTAGAGAGGTCTACAGGCTAAATGGCTAAATGGATTTTCAATCAAATTTGTGAAAATGGTAGGGATTGGTATGTAGTATGAGCTAATCTATATTTGGTGAAAGTGTCTCCAGTCGTTTTTCTGTAAATTACTTTCCCACCTTTTTTTAAATGAGCGCTTCCCGGTGAGCGACCCGGTACGCGAACCGGCAGCGTTACGGGAGTCCTCCATTTTGTATTACGGTAGAATTGAGATGCAAGATGGAGGGCAAAAAAGGTTCAGAATGGGTAGAAGGGGGCACGGTAGACGTATCCTGACCCCCTAGGTTTTCTGAGGGTGGCTGAGGAGGTCCATATGTGCGGAAAACATTTTTTTAAAAATGTTTGCGCGGTTAGCGTCCGGTGCGCGTACCGGGTAGCGCTCCAGGAAGCGTAAATTGTGAAAATTAGTAAAAAAAATTTACATTTAAAATTTGTTTATGGTGATCATAGTTAGGGTAGCTCTGAGAAGAGCTTTTGGGTTTATGGTAGATTCAGGTACTTATAAGTAGGTACCAATGCACAGTCTTAAATTCAGAATGAAAATTCTGTTCCCCTCATCTGAGAAGTGAACTCCATCTCCTCTGTAGATATCTTGCATGTAGTAACGCAAGTTATTGTTGTACATGGAGCCCATTCCATGGTCTTTCATGTAAGCTGAAACAGACTTATTTAACATGCTTCCTCGATTTCTCAATTTGTGGACAAAATTGGTTCGACCACCTCCATTTCTGTCTTTGGCATATATTTGAATATACCAAGGCAGTTTGAGGAAAAAGTGCCATCAATTGGTCAAAGGTGTCCTTTAAAAGCATTTCCAGACCTACCCCAGTCAAAGTGCCCAAGTCATTACCTCCACAGTGCACAATTAACAGGTCAGGTTTTGGCAAATGCAAAAAGGTTTTTACCAATGGTATCAATTGGTGACATTTTAATCCTCTGTGGCCAATCCACTTAATTTCCACATTTTGTAAATTGAGGTTAGGTAAATTTCTGTTATCAGCATACCTTTGAGCCCAGTAGATGTAACTATGTCCAACAATCCAGACAGAAAACATGATGAGAGAAGGTTCTGCTGCAGTCAGATGAAGTGTGGCAATGAAATGGCAGTTGAAAAAATAAGAGTTTAAAATGAAATAAAACTGTGGAGTTTCTGTGTTAATGAAGCAGTACCAGTGATTGGTGGATTGTGATTGCTGAAAACAGAAAGTTAGGGTGCATGGATGAGTTATTTGAAAGATGTAATTTGAATGGCCAAGAAAAAATCATTTAATGAAAGATTGCACTGGATATGCAGGTGTACTGAGAGTTCAGAGTTCAATTGAAACATTGTTGTGTGAACTTGCAAACATCAGAGGTCTTTCAGGAGGTGGTTGCTATGCAAAAAAGGCAGAAAGGGCAGAGGGGGGAAGGGTGTTGATTTGAAAAAAGTGAGGGAAGAGTTTTGATTGGGTGACATGAGAGATATGTGTGATGAATTACAGCATTTCTGTGCTTTTTATGGCTGCATCCTCTGGAGTGCATACCTTTTGCTCTGCTAAAGACAAATTGGTGTGTGTCTGAGACTGTTTTGAAACTCATAAAGTATTTGCTAAGGTGAGAAAAGATTCATTTAATTTAGATAGAGAATAGTATGCTTTAGGGAGAAAATTATGAAGAAAGTTGTGTATTTAAAATGTTGCTTTGTGTCAAGTGTTTTACAAATAGATTTTGTTTCTTTGAGTTACATAGCCATGTTAAAAGTGACGCAAAAATAGTGCAAGGGTCTTACAAAAATGCTTTCATGTGTCTTAGGGCATTTTAACTCACTTCCCCATGAATGTAGGTATATAATTGCTTTACAAGATGTGTTTAAAAATGTTTTTGGAAATCAATTAGGTTTCTTGAGGCATATTTACAAGTCTTTTGAGTTCCTTTGATGTAATTTTTCCCATTTTATTTTAAGACATTTCCTTGTGGTGCAAGGTCCTTGTAAATACGCCCCCCTGTGTGCTTGGCAAATTAAGATTTTGATTCTTTGAGTTACATAGCCATGTTAAAAGTAACGCAAAAAAGATGCAAGGGCCTTAAAAAACGATTTCATGTGTCTTAGGGCATTTTAAGTCACTTCCCGATGAATGTAGGTATATAATTGATTTAGATGATGTGTTTAAAAACGTTTTTTGAAATCAATTAGATTTGTGTATATGTAGTGCTAGAGTTTCATAGGTTGCTTGGGGCATATTTATAAGGCCTTTGAGTCTCTCTGATGTTATTTTTCCCATTTTAATTTAAGACTTTCCCCGTGGTGCAAGGTTCTTGTAAATACGCCCCCATCTGTGCTTGGCAAATTTAGATTTTGATTCTTTGAGTTACATAGCCATGTTAAAAGTGACCCAAAAATGGTGCAGGGGCCTTAAAAAAACGCTTTCATGTGTCTTAGGGCATTTTAAGTCATTTCCCCTTGAATGTAGGTATATAATTGATTTAGATGATGTGTTTAAAAACGTTTTTTGAAATCAATTAGGGTTCTTGATATGTAGTGCTAGAGTTTCATAGGTTGCTTGGGGTATATTTAAAAGGCATTTGAGTCCCTTTGATGTTATTTTTCCCATTTTAATTAAAGACATTTCCCCGTGGTGGAAGGTCCTTGTAAATACACCCCCATGTGTGCTTGGCAAATTTAGATTTTGATTCTTTGAGTTACATAGCCATGTTCCATACAGTGCTCACCTTCTGCGTAGTCTTTGATATGCTAGACTCCATCTGCACAATGAGATATCTAAGCAAAGGAAACACAGGTGATGTGATTGTGAAATGAGCAAAAGAAATTCCACATTTTTCAATTACATCATCTGTGTTTCCTAACTTTACGAATCACATTGTGCAGATGAGGTTTAGGCCTGTCCACGGACACAGAAGAGGTCTGGCCTTTGTTCAAGAGTGAAGTGGACATGACTTACTTCATTGGTAGGCCTGCACATGTATTATCTCCTCTGTACTCTTCAACAAGCTTAAATTTCATCTGCAACCCTGAGTAGGCCTCACCTCAAACAAATCTCTGAATAGGCCACACCTTATCGTCATACTAAATCAATCATTTAAAATGTTAAGGACAAATTTATGATAGGTGTGTGCCTCTTTTGCGCCACTGTGCATCACTTTTGTGACGCAGCGGCGGTGCAAAAGTTTTGCTATGTGGCGACATATTTACAACTTGATGTATCTAGGCAGATGTGTCATGCTGTAAAGTCCTGTGCCACATGAAACCGATGCAGCAGTGATGCAAAAGATGCACCATGTTGCAAGACAGGCCTCACTTCATCTCCAACAAGATACCGTCAGTTTAAACTGTAAACATTTAGGACTGTGTAGGGGGCATGGAGAAGCTGAATCTTCTGTAAATGTCAAAATTGTTGTATACAGTGCTCAACTTCTGTGTACTCTTTGATATGCTAGACTCCATCTGCACTATGAGATACCTAAGCAAAGGAAACACAGGTGATGTGATTGTGAAATGAGGAAAAGAAATTCCACATTTTTCAATTACATCACCTGTGTTTCCTAACTTTACGTATGACATTGTGCAGATGAGGTTTAGGCCTGTCCACGGACACAGAAGAGGTCTGGCCTTTGTTCAAGAGTGAAGTGGACATGACTCACTTCATTGGTAGGCCTGCACATGTATTATCTCCTCTGTACTCTTCAACAAGCCAAAAGTTCATCTGCAACCCTGAGTAGGCCTCACCTCAAACAAACCTCTGGATAGGCCACACCTTATCGTCATCCTGAATCAATCATTTAAAATGTTAGGGACAGATTTATGATAGGTGTGTGCCTCTTTTGCGCCGCTGTGCGTCACTTTTGTGACGCAGCGGCGGTGCAAAAGATTTGCTATGTTGCGACATATTTACAACTTGATGCATCTAGGCAGATGTGTCATGCTGTAAAGACCTGTGCCACATGAAACCAATGCAGCAGTGATGCAAAAGATGCACCATGTTGCAAGACAGGCCTCACTTCATCTTCAACAACATACCGTCCGTTTAAACTGTAAACATTTAGGAATGTGTACGGGGCATGGAGAAGCTGAATCTTCTGTAAATGTCAAAATTGTTGTATACAGTGCTCAACTTCTGTGTACTCTTTGATATGCTAGACTCCATCTGCACAATGAGATACCTAAGCAAAGGAAACACAGGTGATGTGATTGTGAAATGAGGAAAAGAAATTCCACATTTTTCAATTATATCACCTGTGTTTCCTAACTTTACGAATCACATTGTGCAGATGAGGTTTAGGCCTGTTCACGGACACAGAAGAGGTCTGACCTTTGTTCAAGAGTGCAGTGGACATGACTCACTTCATTGGTAGGCCTGCACATGTATTATCTCCTCTGTATTCTTCAACAAGCCTAAATTTCATCTGCAACCCTGAGTAGGCCTCTCCTCAAACAAACCTCTGGATAGGCCACACCTTATCGTCATCCTGAATCAATCATTTAAAATGTTAGGGACAGATTTATGATAGCCGTGTGCCTCTTTTGCGCCGCTGTGCGTCACTTTTGTGACATAGCGGCGGCGCGAAAGATGCGCTATGTTGCGACATATTTACAACTTGATGCATCTAGGCAGATGTGTCATGCTGTAAAGTCCTGTGCCACATGAAACCTGCGTCAGGTTTCATATAGGCGTTTTGTTGCAGGGTGGGCATTAATTTGCATGAAAGCCCTGTAAAACTAACACAGTGAAATTTAGAAGATTTCACTGAGTCAGCTTTATAGCATTGCTGAATCAAATCCTTACGCCTGTTTGAAACAGGCATAAGGAGTGATGCACCATGCAATGTATGGCTTGCTCCTGTGCATTGCAGTAAACATGTCGCGCTTACGACGTGATTCCTGCAATGTGATGCTTTTGCGGCACAGATGCGTGACGTATCTGTGCTGTTTTTGCTCAATGGTGCTCCACATTGTAAATGCGGCACACCATGGGTGGCAGAGCAGCGGTGCACGTTAACTGGTGCATCCCTGGGGATGCGCCAGTTAACAAAAATCTGCCCCTTTAAATTTAAGTATGAGCAGGGGACACAGAGTTGGTGAGGCTTATCCAAGGTTAAGAAGAGATGAGTCCTGTTCACTGAAAACTTGGACATAGGCCTCACCTCCTCAGCATCGCTGGACATGGCTAAATAATAGCTGCTAAATGTTACTATTGTTAAACAATTTTACTATTATAGTCTCTGAGATTTGTCTCTTACTCTGCAACATCTCATTGTTGTTCTCTTTCTTTAAAGATAACGACAACATCAACCATGAGTGATAATGAGCAATCAGTTGATCTCGATCTTATCATTGAACTTGTCATTGAAACGTCAGTGGAATTAGATCCCTTGGATGATTTAAATCCTGAGGATGATGAAGAACATGATGAGGATGCCGATTTGTCAGAATTGTATGACATAGGGTGGGAAGCTGACCTGCTTGAGCCTATGGAACTATAAACATTTATTTTTAAAAGTTACTGGAAATGAAAAGTAAAAATGTAAACCGTTTCATTTAAAATTAAACACAACATCAAAAACAGGTTGTGTGTAGTGTCTTTAATAAAATAGTCAAATATGCTCATAAAATTAGTTCAGATTCACATATAAAACAGCACAGGTCAAATGTAGAAGCATTCAATTTCTTTGCTACTATTTGTGAATACTAAATTTGCCAATGCACTAAAAATTATTCTATGTAAAAATTACAAGTAGTGTGTTAAATTTTTTACGACTGTTATTGATTTACTGTTTGCTAATAGTGGTTAATAACATTTTTAATTATATTTTACCACAGATTCAACTGCAGATCATTTCAAAAGGACATAATGCCATCTAAAGAACGAAACCAAAAGGCTACAAAACGTCAAAGACAGCAGCTTAATAAATTCTTGCAGCAGTCCTCTACAATAAAAACTCGTCAAGTCACCAAGAAAGCTCCGGGTAAGACAACGAAATCATTCATAAGAAACATTTGTAGAAAAAAAAGTAGTACTATAGAAAATGTTTTAGTCCAGAAAAAGAGAAGCAATTTAAACGGAAAGGAAAGGCCAATCAAAAATGTTACTGCTAGAGCAGGAGATAACTCTGTACATGGTAGTAGAAGGAAAAATCAGTTTAGGGACATTCGTAGACGAATGTTCCGCAACAGGATAATTGGCAATTTGTTAAAAAATATTAAGAAAGGTCAACAGAAAGTGGTTTTTTATAAGAGAAAAAAAAAGTTGAGAAAGTTATTGATCAGGCATTTGAAATTAAGCGAAAGTTATTTATTTTGATAATCAATAGAATTAGGAAGCTAAACAAGGCAATTTATGATTTCAAAAGAAATAGTAGATGGAAGAGAACAGTTAATCGTAGTAATTTTTGTGAAGTTTTTTCAGGAGAATGGATGCATAGTTCAGGTTGTGAGGCATTTTTTAATGAGGAGAGTTATTTCCAGGATAATGATATGGTGCATGCAGTTGACACCAGTGGTCGAGCTTATGAGGTGAAAGATGGTTGTCCAGTTGAAAAAGAAAAACTTGTGACAACAGAGGCAGAAAAGGTGTTAGGTAATGAGGTTTTAGGAAGACGTCCTAAGGGACCTGTGTACACCTGGAAGTGTAGTAGTATGTGTGTGCGACAGGATTCCATCAATTTGCTTTGTGATTTTGTACGGACATTTAATAAGAAAAGTTTGAAGCAGAAAATGATGTTGTTGCAAGAATTAGATCCTTGCAGAGTGAGAGAAGTGACAGGTTTGCATGGTCATTCACTGGCTTGTCTTTCCAGGAGAGTATGCCAGAGTGTTTTTCATCATTTCAGGATGCTAGCAGTGCATCATAATAAAGTGAGGAAATTAGTTAGAATGTTGTATTATGCTAAGAGTCCAGCAATTATGCTTACACAATTATGCACTGCTCTTTTGCATGGTTCTGAAATAGATGTGAAGAATATTTGTGAAGAAATTGAGTTTTGTTACTTTGGAAGTAAAGAGGAGAATGTTGAAATTGACCCAGAAGAAGAGGGTAATGTGGAAGATAGTGTACAGGTTTCCAGTACAGATAATTTTCAGAAGGAAATTGCCACATTTCAGGTGAAATCAAGTGAGAGGCCTAATTTCACGTGTGTGTTGTCGACGCACTTATTATAAGAATCAGACTAAGTTAGTGGATTTATATGCGAAAAGTGAAAGGGAAAATAATAGTGAATGGAAGGATTTCGCAACATACTTGATGGTAGAAAATTGTTTTGATTTGGGATTGGATCAACGTGTGTGTACTTATTGTTGTAACAAATTAAATCAAAACCGGATGCCTGCTAGAGCGGTTCATAATAATCTGGAATTGGTTGAGATTCCTTCTGAATTGAAGGATTTAAATACTTATGAATCTATTTTGATTCAAAGTATCCATCCCTTTCAGGCTATTGTAAGAATAGAGCCAAAGACAGGGAAATTGCCTCCATCAGATTTACAGAGAGGATTAAAGGGAAGAGTTGTTTATTTGCCTCTAGATTTGAAGAAAAACATTAATACAATTGGAGTAGAAAAAGTGGAAGAGGAACCTCTGGTTATCTTAGTTAATGGGGTTCCGACAAAGAGTAAGAAAATATGGCAAGATTTAGTGGATGTTAGGAAAGTCAAAAAGGCAACATTGTATTTGAAAAAAACAATAAGTACAATAAGAATGTATATGTTGCAGAAGAGGAAGTAAGTGAAGAAGAGGATAGCGATTTGTATGCTGGTCAAATTGAGAAAGTAGAACCCTCTAAAAGTGAAGAAATATATGAACATTATAGTGTTCATCCTTTGCATTCCAAGGAAGTCATGGGGAATGCTATTGAGTTGTTTCAAATGAAACAAGCCAAAGGGAGTCCCATTAGTGTTTGGGAGGAAAGTTTGGAAGCTCGGTGTTTCCCACAGCTATTTCCAACAGGTCAAGGAGGAAGATATGATGAGCGACCTCATCAAATTCCTGCTTCTGAATATCGGACTTTACGATTGTATGCAGAAGATCCTAGGTTTCGACAATGCATTCCCTATTTGTTTCATCTCCTGTTTGAAAGCGATCTGTCTGGACTGTCATATGCAGTGAACCACATCTTGAAAAGTGATATACAGATGCAAAACATCTCAGCAAGTGACATTATGGATAAAGTCAATGTGCAAGACAGTATTTTGGATTCTCACCTGATTAATCTCATGGCGTGTCAGCGTGGTACTAATAAGTACTGGTACCGTTGTCATGGTGATTTAAAATGTATGCTGAGGAACTTAGGAACTCCCACATGGTTCCTCACTCTCAGCTGTGCCGAGTATGGCTGGGAAGACTTACTTGAATTTCTACAAGAGGCAAATGGAAACATTGAAAATATCGAATTCAAGACACCCGGAGAACTGTGCTCTTTGGATCCAGTGAATGTATGCAGGTACTTCAATCATAGATTTGAAGCTATGATGTCTTTCATCATGAACAAGAAAAATCCACCTCATGGAGAGGTGTTGGATTTCTTCTGGAGAAAGGAGTACCAAGCAAGAGGTGCTCCTCATATACATATGCTGCTGTGGATCAAGGATGCACCTAAATTTGGAACAGATCCAGAAGACTTAGTGATGAGTTTCATGGAACAGTATTCTACATGTGCTGTTCCAAACGCAAAGGAAGACAAATGCCTAAGAGAACAAGTTTTACGCTTCCAAAGCCATCGTTGTGGAAAGTACTGTCGTCGTAAATTCAGAAACAAGGACAAGTTCTACACCAAATGTCGTTTCGCCTTTCCACGACCGGTGATTTCTAAAGAAAGAGTGAACAGTTTGATGTCTTCGCTGCGACATAATGTGATGAAGAAATCACCTAAAAACACATACAATTTGAAAAGGAACGAAGAGTCCAAGTACATCAACGACTACAACCCAGTGATTTTGTCCATGTGGAATGCTAACATGGATATACAGTTTGTGGCTGATAACTGTATGGCTGTGGCTCGGTATGTGACATCTTACATCACCAAAAAAGAAAAGACAGAATTGAAGGATATGTGGGAGGACATTTCCCATGAAAAGAGCCTCAGTAAGAAGTTGTACAGTTTCAGTCTGAAGATGTTGTCACATCGAGAAATCGGAGCTTACGAATGTTCTGACCGGTTGTCTTCAGCAAGTCTCTATGCCAAATCCAGGAGTATCGTTTGGGCGAGTCTTGGTCTTGCTGCAACACGTAATCGAGTTCTGAAACCTGTGCGGGAAATTGAGTATTTGGCGGAAAAGGAACCAAACAGTACCGATATTTTGAAGACCAACATGTTGGATACATATTATCCAAATAGAAGCAGTCACCTCGAGAATGTTTGTCTGTATGAGGTTCTACAAAATTACATATTCAAGAGGAACATCAAAGAAGATATTGATAAAGGAGTGTATGCTGTAATTGGAAGTGAGGGATGTCTGGTCAAGCAAAGAAAATGCCACTTGGTAAACCATCGAAAATTGAGTGGCGAATCTCCTGAAAAAAAAGAGTTTTTCTATTTAGCACTTTTGCAACTTTTCAAGCCTCGGCGTGCAGAAGAGGAACTGCTAGGAGACCATAGAATGTCCTGTTTTTCCCAAATATCTAGAAATGTTGAATGCGGAAATCGAGCAGGAAGCAACGATTGCAGCCGAGATTGCTAGAGACAGTTCTCAGGACAGTCAGAGTTCTGTTTCATTGAGTCAGGATCCACTAGGAGGACCAGTTATCGAAAATGAAGCTGCCACTGCCATGATTGAAGTGGAAAGAGCCATGGCACATGCTCAGGAGGATGCGGTTAACTTAGAAGACTTGGAAAGACAACTCAACGTTGAGCAGAGGAAAATATATGACGAAGTTACCAACCAAATTGATCATGGATTAAGTCATGAGAAGAAAGAGTGCTCATGTACGTCGTTAAAGCCTGTCCGACTGTACGTGAGTGGAGAAGCGGGAACTGGAAAAAGTTTCCTCATTAAAGCAATTTCATGTTATTTGCAGAAAAGGACTGAGTCATCGCTGTCTTGTGTTGTCACCGCTCCAACTGGACTGGCAGCACATAACATTAAAGGTATTACTTTGCATCGTCTACTGATGCTGCCAGTGGAGCATGATAACAAATTACAATACCACAAGTTATCTGGAGATGCTTGTTGTGAAGTTTCAAGAGTCTTGAAGAAAATGAAACTTCTTATCATTGACGAAGTAAGCATGGTTTCCAATCTCATGCTTGCCTTTGTGCATTTGAGAATGCAAGAAGTTCTCAAAACAGAGTATGATGTGTTATTTGGTGGCAAAAACATCATTGTTTTCTGTGATCTTCTGCAGCTGACACCAGTGAAAGGACAACCTGTGTTCAAAATGCTCACGCATGAAGATACCAGGAAGTGCCATGGGAGCATTGGCAACGTTAATATATGGTTAAACCTCAATTATGCTGAACTGCGTGAAAATATGCGTCAGGCGAAGGATGAAGATTACAAGAATATTCTACAAGATGATAGAATCGGAAAAGTGACCGAGCATGGGAAAGCAGCTTTACATGCACGATTACTGTCAAATTTGTATCCAGAACAAGACGTTGTGCCTGAGAATATTTTTCAGAAAATTACTGAGAAGAAATCTGGAATATGTTTGATGCCAACTCTTGCAGAATGTGCCATCTTTACCAACAAAATGTTGCATTTAGAAAACCAAGAGATTGTGAAACTGGAAGCTATTGACAGAGTAGAGCATATGGGATCAACAATTATTTTGTCTGAGAATTTGAAATCAAAATTGGATTCATTAGTGAAGACTATATCTAAAACTGCAGGTTTTGAAAAGACTCTGAATGTGTGCTTAAATTGCCGTATAATTTTAAGAAGGAATTTACATGTTGAAAGAGGTCTGGTAAATGGATCAATGGGTAATGTTGTTGATTTTGTGAAATACAGAAATAGAGATGGAATTGAATTTTTAAAAATTAAATTTGATGACTTTGAGGAAGTACAGCTAATTGGTCGTTGCTCTGCTAGGTTTTTGCTTGTAAAAGACTTATATGTTCGCCGTAAGCAGTTTCCTGTTTGCTTGGCATATGCGGTGACAATCCATAAATCTCAAGGTTTAAGTGTAGACAGTGCATTGGTGAATATTGGCAGTTCTGTGTTCAAGGAGGGTATGGCATATGTGGCATTGTCACGAGTCAGAACTTTATCGGGATTGTACTTGATTGAGTGTGATGTCACAAACATTTGTGCGGATCTAGATTGTGTTAAGGAATACAATAGGTTAAGAAGAGAGTATGTGCCACATTTGCCTCAATATCCTTTGTTTGAGAAACGTGTGGTAGGCCGGAAACGAAGAAATGTGACCAATAGTAGAGAGGTTGTAGCAAAAAGACGAAAAGTCGATGAACCAGAAATTATAAGCAGAAAGAAAAAGGATTTTGTTGAAGATGTTGTTGGTTTTCAATTTGAAAACAGTTCTGGTGTCAACTGCTATGCTAATGTAGTGGTTAATGTTTTGTTTTCTCTAGAAAATGTAAAAGAAGAGATTGTGGTCAATTCGGATCAAAGATTTTGCAGTTTGTTGAATTCTGTGTTAGAGAAATGTAGCACTGATAGAACAAAAATAGAAAGTGTGTCTGAAATTCGAAATCTGTTAGACAGATGTTCAGGTCAAACACAATTCTCTCAAAATATTCAGCAAGATTGTCAGGAGTTTTTAATGTATATGCTTGATGTATTGCATGATGAAGGTGTAGATGTAGATCACCTGTTTGGGCTTTCTTATCAATGGCAGCATGACTGCGAGAACTGTAGGGTATCAAGTACTACTAGTGTAGACTCAGAAAAATTTATATATTTAACTTTGCCAGACAGTAAATCAGTGTCCTTTAATAAGCTAGTAAAAGCAGCTGATCACAACATGGAGTGTAGCCAATGTAAATCTGAAATGTTGTCCACATTATTTATACGAACATATGGCCAGTATGTCATTTTAATGTTCCAACGATGTAGGCCTGATGGAACAAAATTGACAACTTTAAAAAAAAATGTTGTGGCTTCGCAGTTGTCAATATCAGGAAGGACTTTTGTAACTGCAGCAATTATATATCATGACGGTCCTTCAACAACATCAGGACATTACACAGCTTATTTAAAGTCTAGAAACGGCTGGTCATTCTGCAACCGAGAATTGACTCCTGAGGCAGAAAGCTGGGAGTAAGGCAGCAGCATTTTAAAAACTTTGAGTCACAGATTACTTGTGTTTTAAAGATTTACTGTCACAGATTTAATTGTGTATTTTAATTTCACTTACCGGAAAACAGCCGTGCACGCAGCGCAGCCAGCGCTGACACTACACGCATACTCCCCCTCGCGCCCTCCCGCCACGAGCGGAGGCCACGCCCCTTTCAGGCCACGCCCCCAGACACTCGCGCATAAAAGGCGCCCTGTCAAGGCACCTGGCAAAACCGAGAATTGACTCCTGAGGCGGAAAGCCGGGAGTAAGGCAGCAGCATTTTAAAAACTTTGAGTCACAGATTACTTGTGTTTTAAAGATTTACTGTCACAGATTTAATTGTGTATTTTAATTTCACTTACCGGAAAACAGCCGTGCACGCAGCGGAGCCAGCGCTGACGCTACACGCATACTCCCCCTCGCGCCCTCCCGCCACGAGTGGAGGCCACGCCCCTTTCAGGCCACGCCCCCAGACACTCGCGCATAAAAGGCGCCCTGTCAAGGCACCTGGCAAAACCGAGAATTGACTGCTGAGGCGGAAAGCCGGGAGTAAGGCAGCAGCATTTTAAAAACTTTGAGTCACAGATTACTTGTGTTTTAAAGATTTACTGTCACAGATTTAATTGTGTATTTTAATTTCACTTACCGGAAAACAGCCGTGCACGCAGCGGAGCCAGCGCTGACGCTACACGCATACTCCCCCTCGCGCCCTCCCGCCACGAGCGGAGGCCACGCCCCTTTCAGGCCACGCCCCCTCATCCAACAACCCTAGAGCAACAGTATGTGCAATTCCCGGTCGCGCAGCGGGCGAGTGCAGCGGGCGCGACGTTTGCGCGCCGAAGGCGCGCCTAAGGCAAGCCTGTCTGCGCCCATCTGCGACCGACCGGGACTAGGGGCTATACCCCCTATAGGCTCCAAACCATCCATGCCTACACCTATCTGTTATGCACGTAGCGACCTACTAGCCCTTAACAAAGCTACCACGGGTGTTGGATCGCACCTATGTATTCAAACCGGCCCCGGCCTATCTTATGGACCTATCTCCTGTCTCGCCTGTCGCTGGTCGAGTATGGCCCAATCCCCAACCGACCACCATACAAACTCTATCAAAAATCAGCTGGCACTGAAATGCCTATACCTGAATGCTAGATCCCTACCTAAACATGCCCTGGATGTATGGGACATGCTGACTTCCAGGACCCCGGACCTGGTTTTTATCACCGAAACATGGCTATCGGACACTAGTACTCCAGATCTCGCTTATGCCCTTCCCCCAGAATACAAAATAATCACTCAGAACAGACAAGGCAAGAAAAAAGGAGGCGGAGTCGCCGTGATCTTCAGGAATCACCTGACATGCCTCGCGGAAACCACAACTATGTACCCCGAACATGAGATACTACCATTTAAAATTCTCCTCGAGGGCCTCACCATTTTAGCCGGTGCAGTTGTTTACAACCCCCCAGGGCAACAAGCCAATGTAGGTGCTAAACTACTGAATCAACTGCTACCATTTTGCTTAAAACATAAAAACTATATGGTCGTCGGAGACTTCAATGTTCATTACGAAAAAACAGACGCCCCCGGATCCTCCCAGCTGAAATATGAAATGGGAATCCTACAATTCAAACAGTGGATCGAAGGCCCCACACACTTAGCTGGGCACACCCTAGATCTTCTCTTTACCAATATAGAATCAACAACCATAAAAGAAATCCTTCCCTTGTCTTGGTCCGACCATTCCTTGTTATCTTTTTCATTTAAACTCCCCGGTAAACCCTTAAAGTCTAGATCTACCCCTCTTACCACCAATAGAGCTTGGAGGCTAATCAACGACTCTAATTTTCAAAATCACTTTCTTGAGACAGAGATCACACTAATGGAAGACTTATCTATCTGTAACAATGTCACTCTTCTAGACACCAGAATTCGCCAAGCGCTAGACAAAATAGCCCCTATGCGGGAATTAAGGAAAAAAACTACCACTACAGAGAAATGGTATACTCCTCTCCTTAAAAGTCTTAAAAAGGAATGTCAAAAAGACGAACATCGATGGAGACAAACAAAAAATTCCGAAACCAGAGCAAGCTATGTCACTAAACGAAAACAATATATCCTAGCCATTAGAGACGCAAAAAAAGCGTACTTCACTCAACGAATCCACGAGAACCACAATTCCGTTAAAGAACTGTTTAAAACAGTGAAAGAGTTCAGCGACCCATCCAGCACCTAACAATCCCCCACCCCCTCAACTGAGGCCTGTGAACGTATCAGAACCTTCTTTGTTGACAAAATCAATAAAATTTACTCTACCTTTACTCCTCAAAACACTCCAATCTTGCCTGAGAATACTGACAAGCATACTCCCACAACAGACAAATGCAACGACCAAGCAGACTCAGGCAATACACCGCGCCTAACTAGCTTCCAACCATTTTCTGAAGACGAGGTATCAGCGGTACTAAAAACAGTTAAATCCGGCTCTCCCGCAGACCCCTGCCCTCACTTCGTGTTCTCCAAAATTTCATCAACACTCTGTCCTCTTATCACTAAACTTTTCAATAAATCACTCATCACCGCGTCTTTTCTGGAATCCTGGAAACACGCATCCGTTACCCCCCTCCTGAAGAAGGCTGGATCTGACATCTCCAACCCGGAGAACTATAGGCCAATTTCCCAGCTCCCGTACCTCTCCAAAGCCTTGGAAAAATTGGTCAACACACAACTATCCCGATATCTGAAGAGCAACTCACTTCTGGACCCCTCCCAGACCGGCTTCAGAGCCAATAATAGCACTGAAGCAACGTTGCTGGCAGTGTCGGACAGTATCAGATGCACCACAGACCAAGGTGGATCGGTGGCGCTGATACTGCTCGACCTGTCAGCGGCGTTTGATACCGTTTCACACGATTGCCTACTAAACACTCTTCTAAGTAAAGGAGTGCAATTCACAGCACTAAACTGGATTAGATCTTTTCTTAGCAATCGTACCCAGGCAGTGCACATGGGACCGTTTCACTCTAAACCCTGTCCCATCGGCTGTGGGGTCCCACAAGGGGCCTCGCTGAGCCCCACTCTCTACAATGTCTATGTTTCATCACTGGCTAACATTGGAAGAAGGTGGGGCATCGGCATATGTTCCTATGCCGACGACTCGCAGCTGATGGTGACAATGGAGGAAGGGTCGGAGATAACGAAGAAAAAGCTACATAATTGTCTCACCGAAATGGCCCTATGGATGCATAATCACTGCTTAAAACTTAATGCCGGCAAATCGGAAATACTACTGTTTGGAGGAGCTAAACTTACATGGAACGCGACATGGTGGCCACCCTCATTGGGATCAGCCCCTACCCCTAAACAACATACCAGAAATCTGGGCATCATCATGGACGACGTACTGTCCATGAAGGACCACATACGATTACTCTGGGGCAAGGGCTTTGCAATACTTAAACTCCTGGCAAAAATCTTTCCCTGGATACCATTGGACTGCCGACGCACAGTCACTCAAGCCCTTTTTGTCAGCCGCCTCGATTATGGCAATGCACTTTTCGAAGGGATGAATGAACAACTCTTCTCCCGCCTACAGGTCCTACAAAATCAGGCGGCCAAACTGGTTTGTAATAAAGGCAAGCGAGACTCAGCATCCGCCTGCCTTAGGAAACTTCACTGGCAACCGATGCGCCAGAGGGCCACTTTTAAAATACTCTGTCATGCGCACAGAGCTCTCCATAAGACTGGCCCCACAATCCTTCAAGGGAAAATTGACTTCTATGTCCCCAACAGGAACCTAAGATCGAATCACTCAGCTCTGGCCAAACCCAAACGCATTCATAAAACAAGAACGGGCGGACGCGCCTTCTCATATCTGGCAACTAAAAGGTGGAATCAGCTACCTGAAGACCTCAGACACACCACAAACTACCTTCAGTTCCGCCAAAAATTAAAAACTCACCTTTTCCCAAAAAAGTAATCCCCCTGCATAGCCATCAGCAGTCTTCCTCGCTTTCATACCGCCGTGATATCCCATGGGATGAGTGTTGCGCTTTACAAATACCGGAAATAAATAAATAAATAAATGATTCTGTTTTAACTTTAAAAAAATTGCCTTTTGACCTTAAAAATTCTTACCTGGTGTTTTTAAAACCAAACTTTTAGGGAAGGAATCTCGGGATTTGCTCTGAGGAATTTCAAGAGGTTCTAATGGCTCCTACACTATTTGGCCTTGAGGATAAGTGTAGTACAGAGTCAAAAGTTATTTTTGAGTTTTAAATAGTTCCTGGAAAAAAAGAAGGTTTTCTTACAGAAAGTGGTGGGCACGGATTAGTTAAAGGACAACAGAGTATTTCCCAAAGCAAACGGTGTTCTTACCATAACACTTGACGTCATGGAAAAATAACTGCACTTTGAATGAGTTCAGAAAAACTGTTTCTTTTTATCAGCTAATTCAAGCAGCCAATCAAAACAAGGAGTAGAGGTAATGTAAGTCTGCAATGCTGTCTATATTATTTGTCCAAACTTTTGGTTATAATGTCATTTTAAAATTCCAACTATATAAACCTGATGAAATAAGTCTTCAACTTTAATTACAAATGTTGTGGCTACACCGTCGTTGATTTTAGGAAGAACATTTGTAACTGCAGCTATTATATGACATGATGGTCCTTTGACAAGATCCGCTTATTACACATTCCTCTTGGCTCCTGCCCCCTCCCCAAGTCTCGCTCGGCCAGCTGAGTTTCGCCCACTCTTGCGGCCTACGACATGGAGAGGCCGGGGCGTTATGGATCAGTATGGGCAAATATACACTTGGGGATTCACAAGCAACAACAAGCCTTTGTATTTGGGGCTCTAAATCAACAACAGTGACAGAGAACAGAAGCGAACTAAGCACTCAGGGGCTACGTTTAAACGTAACATAATCTCCCCAGAAGTACATCACCTTACACAGACATGCACTCTGATCTCCTTGGCCTCAGTCAAGCATCAATAGTAAGATTTTCATAGGTGAGTGTAGGTTCATGGTTTTCCATCCACAGACTAAAAGCCTGGAGTGGGAGTGAAAAAATGTAAAAAAAGCTGCTGTTTCGGAAATGATTCCCATTTGACTACGATACAATGTTACACACAAAAGAGTAGACAAGGTCTAGAGGTAGTGTGTGTCTGAACAAACGACTGTGAAGCAATTGGATATGAATGTAGGCGACAAAAGGGCTGTTGAGTTACAGAGGTTTGAATAAATCCCATCAGCCCACCCAGTTGGTGGAATTTCATCATATGGGAATTGATAAATATTCCAAACCTCTCCCGACCAGTTAGTGCCAGGATGACCTCAAAGCTCTATGTATATCATTCCTCAACATAATAGTGTTAATAAAGTGCAGTGCTCGAATAATCGTGATACATAAAATTGACTACTGAGACTCAGGAAATTTTCAAAAGAGGAGTCTAGGTGTCAAAAGTTTAAAAATACGCTGAGTAGTTAAAAATTGATACTACCCTGTGGCGCTAAGCAAGATGGTCGACATGTTTCAGCCTGTAGGGGAATTACCCCGGCTTTCTTCAGGACCTTTCATATGAAATTGCTACTGCAACTGACGGTGATTTGTGATATGAGGAACAGGAAAAAAAAATGTGTACTTCTAAAAAGTCACATATCTACCAGGAACTTTGCACTCCAATGTTCGCTGGAGGAGGAGAGACAAGACTTCTTCCCAGCTTTGTGTGGGTGACGACCTCACCTCACCCGGCAACCGCTCGGGAGAATGAGGCCCCGCTCTGTCCGTCGGTGCCCCTTGTATAAACCGAGCGGAAGTGAAGGTCCTCTGTAACTCAACAGCCCTTTTGTCGCCTACATTCACATCCAATTGCTTCACAGTCGTTTGTTCGGACACACACTACCTCTAGACCTTGTCTACTCTTTTGTGTGTTATGTATCCAGAGTATGGGGAGCGAGTAGACAGGTCGTTAAACATTCCCCTCGACCCTTCACACCTTTGTTTTTTGAGTACAATACAATGTTGCCCTTTTACTTAAAAATATTCTTACTTTCTGTTTTCAGAAAAGAGAATTTAGGGTAGGTAACTGGCCTATAATGATTCTAGGGGTTGATATAATTTTATCTACTGTTTTAAAAATTGTAGAGAATTAAATAATTGTAGTAGTCATAGAGGTAGTGTAAGTCTGCTTCATAGTAAGCAGTATCAGTGTCATAGGAAATGTAGAACATGAGTGAGCAAGAAGGGTAAGATATTACTAGTACAGGATTGTGAAAGTGATCTTGAACGTTTTCTTTCTGAAAGTTGCGGAAATACAAAATGACGGGATTTGCTTAGAAGAATTCCAAGAGTTATAAATGGCTCTTACACGATTTGGCCTTGTGGAAAAGTGTGGTAGAGAGCGAGAAGTCATTTTTTGTATGTAACATATTTGTCAAAACGATGGAGGTTTTCTTTCAGAAAGTGGCGGGCTGAAAATAATAACAGCACAACAGAGTGTAAGCTGTTCATAGGATATCCTTCGACGTCATGAAAAGTAAGTTAATTTTTACGAGTTCTGATTTTTGATTGGTTATGTTATATGGGTTTTTTAAACACAATCATTTTGATTGTGTTTTTTTTTCCCCGCTGTTATATGATGAATACCTTCAAGTCACTGTTTTTAGTGAAATTTGATAAATTCTGAGAACAGCAAAAATAAACCATTTAACATGTATAATTAATTCTGTACTTTTTGTATTTATGATATGCATTTAGAAATGTGTAGTAGGCATGGAGAAGCTGAGGCTTCTGTAAGTGTCAAAGTTGTTGCATACAGTGCTCACATTCTACGTAGTCTTTCATATGATAGACTACATTTCCACAATGAGATACCTAAGCAAAGGAAACACAGGTGATGTGATTGTGGAATGAGCAAAAAAAATTGCAAGTTTTTCAATTACATTACCTGTGTTTCCTAACATTACACATCACATTGTGTAGATGAGGTTTAGGCCTGTTCCAGGAGACAGAGGAGGTCTGACATTTGTTCAAGAGTGCAGTGGACATGACTCACTTCGTTGGTAGGCCTGCACATGTATTATCTCCTCTGTACTCTTCAACAAGCCTAAATTTCATCTGCAACACTGAGTAGGACTCACCTGAAAGAAATCTGTGGATAGGGCACACCTTATCAGCATCTAGAAACAATCATTTAAAATGTTAAGGGCAGATTTATGATGGCCGTGCGCCTCTTTTGCGCCGCTGTTCCGTCACTTTTGTGACGCAGCAGCAGTGTAAAAGATGCACCATGTTGCAATATAGGCCTCAGTTCATCTCCAGCAAGATACCGTCAGTTTAAAATGTATATAATTAGGACTGTGTAGGGGGCATGCAGAAGCTGAGGCTTCAGTAAGTGTCAAATTTGTTGCATGCAGTGCTGCACTTCTGCGTACTCTTTCATATGCTGGACTACATCTGCACAATGAGATACCTAAGCAAAGGAAACACAAGTGATGTGATTGTGAAATGAGCAAAAGAAATTGCACGTTTTTTAATTACATTACCTGTGTTTCCTAACATTACGAATCACATTGTGCAGATCAAGTTTAGGCCTGTCCAGGGAAACAGAGGAGGTCTGGCCTTTGTTCAAGAGTGAAGTGGACATGACTCACTTCATTGGTAGGCATGGACATGTATTATCTCCTCTGTACTCTTCAACAAGCCTAAATTTCATCTGCAACCCTGAGTAGGCCTCACCTGAAACAAACCTCTGGATAGGACACACCTTATTGGCATCCTGAAACAATCATTTAAAATGTTAGGGAGAGTTTTATGATGGCTGTGTACCTCTTTTGCGCTGCCATTGCGTCACTTTTGTGAGACAGCAGCAGTGCAAAAGATGCACCATGTTGCAAGATAGGCCTCACTTCATCTGCATCAAGATACTGTTAGTTTAAAATGTATATTTTTAGGACTGTGTAGGGGGCCTGGAGAAGCAGAGGCTTCTGTAAGTGTCAAAGTTGTTGAAAAACTGTTTGTCCTTCAATCTTTTCCCTTGTCTTTTCTAATTTTTAAATACATGTTTTAATATTTTTCAAATGTTTGTTCTCTCTTTCACAGATTGAAAGTATAAAAATAACAAGTGACTAAGTTAACGACAATTATAAGGTAAATGTTTTGTACTCTTTTCGTTACATTTCTATCACATTTAACTTCTATTAGTTCCACTGCTTCATTTCTTTAACCCTCACTTTCCTGCCTTTGCTACTTCCCTCATTCCTTTCTCTATTACTTACTTACTCTACTCCTTCCACTCTTTTTCTCAGTCCCTCTCTTCTCATAGTTCCTCACTCTTGTTCACTCACTCCGTCTCTATTACTCTCACTGTCTCTGACTGATCACTCTTTCACTACTTGTTCATTATGCTTTCTCTGTGTAGTTGAAGCACACTAAGGGGCATATTATCAACACAGGCAATAAAATTATCGCTGCTTTTATCGGCAGAAAACTGCTGCAAAAGCGGCTTTAGCGGCAGTTTTCTGCCGCAAAAGCGGCTTTAGCGGCAGATTTCTGCCGGTAAAAGCAGCGAAACTTTTATCGCCTATGTTGATAATATGCCCCTATGTTATTTACATTTCTTTGCTGTTTCAATCATTCCTTTTCTGTTACTTCTTCTTTTCTGCATTCTGTTTTTTCTCTCTTTTATTCCAATGTTTTAATCTTAATTTGATCATTCAGTCACATTCTCTAAGAAACTCTTGTTTGTTATTCTTCTACTCTCCTTTTTTTCTTTCACTTCCTTATCTATTTTGTTTTTCACAATTATACCCTCTTCCATCTTTTCTTCGGTAAATAGATCTATTAAACAGTATCTCTGGTTTAGTCCCTATAGCTGTCTTTCTTTTAACATTACTCTCTGTTTACTTCCCTTATACTTACTCTTCTTTTTAAAAAAAAACTTTTTATTTGGTTCGCTCCCGGTTCGCGTACCGGCGAGCGAACCGGGAAGCGAACCAAAAGAAATAGAGGTTGCCAGAGTGCTAAACATTCTAGCAATTTTTTTTATAAAGGGGAGGTAGTTCTGAAAATAACTTTTTTTTAAATTATTTTTCTGAACATTTTTTTACTTTTTTTGTATTTTTTGAACGGTTTTATATTTTTTTTGTTTTTTTGGGGGGGGGAAACGAAAACGATTCATTGTAAAGGGCTCAACAGGAGCAACAACAAAAAAAGATAATTTATTTTCTGAATCGTCTTGAACAAACATGATTATCAATTGCTAAGTTGATTAAACTGATGCTACTTTCTCTGTAGCAAATCAACTGACCGCAACGTACGCACACTTGTTTGACTTCCCCGAACCTCATCTGTATATTTGGGACCATCTCCCTCGCCTCTGGTCCTGTCACTTCCTCTACTACTGATCTTCTGGCCACAGAAGGGGGATTATCTTGCAGGTCACGTACCTGCGCAGCACTGTAGTTGTTAGGATGCCACCTGTCCATATGGCGATGCATTGTATAATTGCGGTAACTATATTTTTTATCTGTCCCTCTGGACAAATCTTTCTTACAGATAATGCAAGTTACGTACCGGGCATTGACTTTTTTTTGGCCCCGGGGATATTTAAAAAATTGCCAAATAATGTTTTCTTTGACATGAGACCTCCTGGGCTCCTCAGGCAAAAAATGCCTCTCTTCCTGCTGTTCCTCTTCTTCCTCTTCTTCCTCCTCTTGCTGAATGATAACTTCAGCAGGTGGTCCTCTCTTCCTTGGAGGTGGTGGAGGTGGTGGGGAAGCACCAGCTGAAGCTACTAATAAAGCCATTGCTCAGTGATGACAAAATGTCTTCCTCTCACAAAGATGAAAGTCAGAGTGAGGAAACAAGGAGGGGTTTTCATCATTTGGGAAAAACAATAGTTCTAAACCAATGAACAGTGTTACTTTTAGGTCACATGACCTAGTCTTACATCATTAGGAAACCAAAAGTGAAATGAACCAATGAAAAGTGTTATTAACAAGTCACATGACCTGTTGTGTTTACGTTACGCGCTTCGCGCCGCGTCCCGGATCGCTTCCGGGAAGCTGCGCTTCGCGCCTCGCTTCGCGCTTCGCGTACCGGTTCACTTCCGGGTACGCTAACGCGGCGCGTCATATGACGTATCACGCGACAACACGATACGTCACGCTGACGCGACGCGTCACGATGTTGTTTTCTAACGCGACAGTTGCGCAAACGGAACGTTTACTGGTTCGCGGACCGGATCGCGGCAATAAATTGAGCTAACGGAAAGCTAACCGGTTCGCGGACCGGGAGCGAAACAAAAAAAAAAAATTAAAAAAAAATGTATTAATAAACATATAAAATATATTTTTTGATTTAAAGAAGAATACATTTTAAAGCTTTTGATATTTGCTATTAAAAAACCATTGAAATTCACAAAAAAACCATAGGTTATAGACCATATATAGTTAGGAATTAGCATTTACAAAACCTTGAAAATTCACAGAAAAAACCATAGGTTATAGACCATATATAGTTAGGAATTAGCATTTAAGAAACCTTTTTTTACTCACACAAAACCATTGAAATTCCATATATAGTTAGTTGTACTAACTATATATCGCGCACCCGCAATCCACTGCTGATCATGTCACATATTACATCATTCATGACATGGTCAGTGACATCACTGATGACATCACTGATGACATCTCAAATGACATCACTGATGACATCACTGATGACATCTCAAATGACATCACTGATGACATCACTGATGACTACATCCAGTGACTGTATAATTCTGTAAAGTTAAAATATGTCTTACAAATTGAATAATGAGTGGATTTATAAGTGTTTGGATGAAGGATTTAGTAGGTGCATGACTGACTTTCCTGTTTAGAACCTCTCCCGTGTGTTGCCGCCAAAGAACCGAGGAAAAGCGCCAGGTCTCCATCGCAGCCTCCCTGTGTCCCAGGAGGGATTGACCGCCCCGCCGCAACTCTACGACTTGCAGCACCCGCTTCGCGGGTGCCGCTGCGCGGCGTGGGCGTGGGGTCGAGGCTGCGGGAGGGCCTGCGAGTCAGAGGAAGGAGGAGGGTGTGCAGCGATTTCCAACGGAGGGCGCGTGCTGCAGGGACTCTCTAGACCAGGAGTCCCTGCGCTGCACAGGCGTGCACGGCCGCGCCCCCCCCTGCAAGACACGCCCCCCGGCCGACCAGAGCATTAAAGTGGGAAGACATCCTGTCTGAAGCGGGACCCTTTCCTGTTTAGAACCTCTCCCGTGTGTTGCCGCCAAAGAACCGAGGAAAAGCGCCAGGTCTCCATCGCAGCCTCCCTGTGTCCCAGGAGGGATTGACCGCCCCGCCGCAACTCTACGACTTGCAGCACCCGCTTCGCGGGTGCCGCTGCGCGGCGTGGGCGTGGGGTTGAGGCTGCGGGAGGGCCTGCGAGTCAGAGGAAGGAGGAGGGTGTGCAGCGATTTCCAACGGAGGGCGCGTGCTGCAGGGACTCTCTAGACCAGGAGTCCCTGCGCTGCACAGGCGTGCACGGCCGCGCCCCCCCCTGCAAGACACGCCCCCCGGTCGCAACGTTCCCTCGTTAAGAACAGCGCTCAAACGCTCAGCGGGACGCGAGCGGGACACGAGCGGGACGCCGAGCGAAGCCCGGGCAAAGGGCGGGCCCTCCGTGGCCCTCAGAGGCCAGAAGAGGCTGGGCTGGGCCACCCCCCTAAAATCCACTAAAACTGTCCCTGTATTCGGGGATTATGCGGAAGATTGCCAAGAAAGCCAAGATGCCTATCTTGAGATCAAGCACCAAATCAAAAGCAGACCCCCCTCCACCCTTACCAACCCTAACGGCTATCGATAAGATGCTTAAACAAACAATAGGGGCGGTATCGAACGCCATTGCTAACACAGAGAGAAGGCTGTCCCTACCACCCGTGACTATTGTTCAGGAAACACAGGAAGCCCTCATTAATCTAACTGAAGCCTCTATAGATTTGATAGAGGACCCCGATACCACCCTGGCCCTTACTCCCTCTTCCTTTGTTGACTTCCCATGTGCGCAGGTGTCTGCTGAAACTAGCATAGAGCGAATGGATCCACAAATAAATAATTACAAAAAGAAATCAAAAACCTTGGACAAAAATCTGCTTAAGGAAGGCTATAATTGTGGGGTCAAAAAAGGTCCAACTAAAACCATACATCACAACCTGGTAACGCCCATAAATCCACCCACACCAGGAATACCCTGCTGGGTTACCAACATGGTGGCGGATCTAAAAACGGACCTTGAACACTCCATCATGGTACTAATAAAACCCCTCATAGCTAAAATTGATAGATTAACATCACTTGCAAACAACAAGGGGGCAGGTGCGAAAGGCCAACCAGCACAAGAGGGTGCCCGAACAAAACAAAATGAGGCCTTAGCCAAAAGAACAACCAAAGACAAGGCCCCTCCAATACCTGACATGGCAGCAAAAAATTCTACCCCAGTCACACAAAAAAGCATCAAAGATACTCAAAAGGTCACTACTACAACAAACACTGGTAAAATCAATAAACAGATACCTACGGAATCTAGTAGACCATCCCCCAGAACCCCCCAAATCTCGGAAGGAAATAGTGCTCAAACAAATCTCTGAATAGGCCACACCTTATCGTCATACTGAATCAATCATTTAAAATGTTAAGGACAAATTTATGATAGGTGTGTGCCTCTTTTGCGCCACTGTGCATCACTTTTGTGACGCAGCGGCGGTGCAAAAGTTTTGCTATGTGGCGACATATTTACAACTTGATGTATCTAGGCAGATGTGTCATGCTGTAAAGTCCTGTGCCACATGAAACCGATGCAGCAGTGATGCAAAAGATGCACCATGTTGCAAGACAGGCCTCACTTCATCTCCAACAAGATACCGTCAGTTTAAACTGTAAACATTTAGGACTGTGTAGGGGGCATGGAGAAGCTGAATCTTCTGTAAATGTCAAAATTGTTGTATACAGTGCTCAACTTCTGTGTACTCTTTGATATGCTAGACTCCATCTGCACTATGAGATACCTAAGCAAAGGAAACACAGGTGATGTGATTGTGAAATGAGGAAAAGAAATTCCACATTTTTCAATTACATCACCTGTGTTTCCTAACTTTACGTATGACATTGTGCAGATGAGGTTTAGGCCTGTCCACGGACACAGAAGAGGTCTGGCCTTTGTTCAAGAGTGAAGTGGACATGACTCACTTCATTGGAAGGCCTGCACATGTATTATCTCCTCTGTACTCTTCAACAAGCCAAAAGTTCATCTGCAACCCTGAGTAGGCCTCACCTCAAACAAACCTCTGGATAGGCCACACCTTATCGTCATCCTGAATCAATCATTTAAAATGTTAGGGACAGATTTATGATAGGTGTGTGCCTCTTTTGCGCCGCTGTGCGTCACTTTTGTGACGCAGCGGCGGTGCAAAAGATTTGCTATGTTGCGACATATTTACAACTTGATGCATCTAGGCAGATGTGTCATGCTGTAAAGTCCTGTGCCACATGAAACCAATGCAGCAGTGATGCAAAAGATGCACCATGTTGCAAGACAGGCCTCACTTCATCTCCAACAACATACCGTCCGTTTAAACTGTAAACATTTAGGAATGTGTACGGGGCATGGAGAAGCTGAATCTTCTGTAAATGTCAAAATTGTTGTATACAGTGCTCAACTTCTGTGTACTCTTTGATATGCTAGACTCCATCTGCACAATGAGATACCTAAACAAAGGAAACACAGGTGATGTCATTGTGAAATGAGGAAAAGAAATTCCACATTTTTCAATTATATCACCTGTGTTTCCTAACTTTACGAATCACATTGTGCAGATGAGGTTTAGGCCTGTTCACGGACACAGAAGAGGTCTGACCTTTGTTCAAGAGTGCAGTGGACATGACTCACTTCATTGGTAGGCCTGCACATGTATTATCTCCTCTGTATTCTTCAACAAGCCTAAATTTCATCTGCAACCCTGAGTAGGCCTCTCCTCAAACAAACCTCTGGATAGGCCACACCTTATCGTCATCCTGAATCAATCATTTAAAATGTTAGGGACAGATTTATGATAGCCGTGTGCCTCTTTTGCGCCGCTGTGCGTCACTTTTGTGACATAGCGGCGGCGCGAAAGATGCGCTATGTTGCGACATATTTACAACTTGATGCATCTAGGCAGATGTGTCATGCTGTAAAGTCCTGTGCCACATGAAACCTGCGTCAGGTTTCATATAGGCGTTTTGTTGCAGGGTGGGCATTAATTTGCATGAAAGCCCTGTAAAACTAACACAGTGAAATTTAGAAGATTTCACTGAGTCAGCTTTATAGCATTGCTGAATCAAATCCTTACGCCTGTTTGAAACAGGCATAAGGAGTGATGCACCATGCAATGTATGGCTTGCTCCTGTGCATTGCAGTAAACATGTCGCGCTTACGACGTGATTCCTGCAATGTGATGCTTTTGCGGCACAGATGCGTGACGTATCTGTGCTGTTTTTGCTCAATGGTGCTCCACATTGTAAATGCGGCACACCATGGGTGGCAGAGCAGCGGTGCACGTTAACTGGTGCATCCCTGGGGATGCGCCAGTTAACAAAAATCTGCCCCTTTAAATTTAAGTATGAGCAGGGGACACAGAGTTGGTGAGGCTTATCCAAGGTTAAGAAGAGATGAGTCCTGTTCACTGAAAACTTGGACATAGGCCTCACCTCCTCAGCATCGCTGGACATGGCTAAATAATAGCTGCTAAATGTTACTATTGTTAAACAATTTTACTATTATAGTCTCTGAGATTTGTCTCTTACTCTGCAACATCTCATTGTTGTTCTCTTTCTTTAAAGATAACGACAACATCAACCATGAGTGATAATGAGCAATCAGTTGATCTCGATCTTATCATTGAACTTGTCATTGAAACGTCAGTGGAATTAGATCCCTTGGATGATTTAAATCCTGAGGATGATGAAGAACATGATGAGGATGCCGATTTGTCAGAATTGTATGACATAGGGTGGGAAGCTGACCTGCTTGAGCCTATGGAACTATAAACATTTATTTTTAAAAGTTACTGGAAATGAAAAGTAAAAATGTAAACCGTTTCATTTAAAATTAAACACAACATCAAAAACAGGTTGTGTGTAGTGTCTTTAATAAAATAGTCAAATATGCTCATAAAATTAGTTCAGATTCACATATAAAACAGCACAGGTCAAATGTAGAAGCATTCAATTTCTTTGCTACTATTTGTGAATACTAAATTTGCCAATGCACTAAAAATTATTCTATGTAAAAATTACAAGTAGTGTGTTAAATTTTTTACGACTGTTATTGATTTACTGTTTGCTAATAGTGGTTAATAACATTTTTAATTATATTTTACCACAGATTCAACTGCAGATCATTTCAAAAGGACATAATGCCATCTAAAGAACGAAACCGAAAGGCTACAAAACATCAAAGACAGCAGCTTAATAAATTCTTGCAGCAGTCCTCTACAATAAAAACTCGTCAAGTCACCAAGAAAGCTCCGGGTAAGACAACGAAATCATTCATGAGAAACATTTGTAGAAAAAAAAGTAGTACTATAGAAAATGTTTTAGTCCAGAAAAAGAGAAGCAATTTAAACGGAAAGGAAAGGCCAATCAAAAATGTTACTGCTAGAGCAGGAGATAACTCTGTACATGGTAGAAGAAGGAAAAATCAGTTTAGGGACATTCGTAGACGAATGTTCCGCAACAGGATAATTGGCAATTTGTTAAAAAATATTAAGAAAGGTCAACAGAAAGTGGTTTTTTATAAGAGAAAAAAAAAAGTTGAGAAAGTTATTGATCAGGCATTTGAAATTAAGCGAAAGTTATTTATTTTGATAATCAATAGAATTAGGAAGCTAAACAAGGCAATTTATGATTTCAAAAGAAATAGTAGATGGAAGAGAACAGTTAATCGTAGTAATTTTTGTGAAGTTTTTTCAGGAGAATGGATGCATAGTTCAGGTTGTGAGGCATTTTTTAATGAGGAGAGTTATTTCCAGGATAATGATATGGTGCATGCAGTTGACACCAGTGGTCGAGCTTATGAGGTGAAAGATGGTTGTCCAGTTGAAAAAGAAAAACTTGTGACAACAGAGGCAGAAAAGGTGTTAGGTAATGAGGTTTTAGGAAGACGTCCTAAGGGACCTGTGTACACCTGGAAGTGTAGTAGTATGTGTGTGCGACAGGATTCCATCAATTTGCTTTGTGATTTTGTACGGACATTTAATAAGAAAAGTTTGAAGCAGAAAATGATGTTGTTGCAAGAATTAGATCCTTGCAGAGTGAGAGAAGTGACAGGTTTGCATGGTCATTCACTGGCTTGTCTTTCCAGGAGAGTATGCCAGAGTGTTTTTCATCATTTCAGGATGCTAGCAGTGCATCATAATAAAGTGAGGAAATTAGTTAGAATGTTGTATTATGCTAAGAGTCCAGCAATTATGCTTACACAATTATGCACTGCTCTTTTGCATGGTTCTGAAATAGATGTGAAGAATATTTGTGAAGAAATTGAGTTTTGTTACTTTGGAAGTAAAGAGGAGAATGTTGAAATTGACCCAGAAGAAGAGGGTAATGTGGAAGATAGTGTACAGGTTTCCAGTACAGATAATTTTCAGAAGGAAATTGCCACATTTCAGGTGAAATCAAGTGAGAGGCCTAATTTCACTTGTGTGTGTTGTCGACGCACTTATTATAAGAATCAGACTAAGTTAGTGGATTTATATGCGAAAAGTGAAAGGGAAAATAATAGTGAATGGAAGGATTTCGCAACATACTTGATGGTAGAAAATTGTTTTGATTTGGGATTGGATCAACGTGTGTGTACTTATTGTTGTAACAAATTAAATCAAAACCGGATGCCTGCTAGAGCGGTTCATAATAATCTGGAATTGGTTGAGATTCCTTCTGAATTGAAGGATTTAAATACTTATGAATCTATTTTGATTCAAAGTATCCATCCCTTTCAGGCTATTGTAAGAATAGAGCCAAAGACAGGGAAATTGCCTCCATCAGATTTACAGAGAGGATTAAAGGGAAGAGTTGTTTATTTGCCTCTAGATTTGAAGAAAAACATTAATACAATTGGAGTAGAAAAAGTGGAAGAGGAACCTCTGGTTATCTTAGTTAATGGGGTTCCGACAAAGAGTAAGAAAATATGGCAAGATTTAGTGGATGTTAGGAAAGTCAAAAAGGCAACATTGTATTTGAAAAAAACAATAAGTACAATAAGAATGTATATGTTGCAGAAGAGGAAGTAAGTGAAGAAGAGGATAGCGATTTGTATGCTGGTCAAATTGAGAAAGTAGAACCCTCTAAAAGTGAAGAAATATATGAACATTATAGTGTTCATCCTTTGCATTCCAAGGAAGTCATGGGGAATGCTATTGAGTTGTTTCAAATGAAACAAGCCAAAGGGAGTCCCATTAGTGTTTGGGAGGAAAGTTTGGAAGCTCGGTGTTTCCCACAGCTATTTCCAACAGGTCAAGGAGGAAGATATGATGAGCGACCTCATCAAATTCCTGCTTCTGAATATCGGACTTTACGATTGTATGCAGAAGATCCTAGGTTTCGACAATGCATTCCCTATTTGTTTCATCTCCTGTTTGAAAGCGATCTGTCTGGACTGTCATATGCAGTGAACCACATCTTGAAAAGTGATATACAGATGCAAAACATCTCAGCAAGTGACATTATGGATAAAGTCAATGTGCAAGACAGTATTTTGGATTCTCACCTGATTAATCTCATGGCGTGTCAGCGTGGTACTAATGAGTACTGGTACCGTTGTCATGGTGATTTAAAATGTATGCTGAGGAACTTAGGAACTCCCACATGGTTCCTCACTCTCAGCTGTGCCGAGTATGGCTGGGAAGACTTACTTGAATTTCTACAAGAGGCAAATGGAAACATTGAAAATATCGAATTCAAGACACCCGGAGAACTGTGCTCTTTGGATCCAGTGAATGTATGCAGGTACTTCAATCATAGATTTGAAGCTATGATGTCTTTCATCATGAACAAGAAAAATCCACCTCTTGGAGAGGTGTTGGATTTCTTCTGGAGAAAGGAGTACCAAGCAAGAGGTGCTCCTCATATACATATGCTGCTGTGGATCAAGGATGCACCTAAATTTGGAACAGATCCAGAAGACTTAGTGATGAGTTTCATGGAACAGTATTCTACATGTGCTGTTCCAAACGCAAAGGAAGACAAATGCCTAAGAGAACAAGTTTTACGCTTCCAAAGCCATCGTTGTGGAAAGTACTGTCGTCGTAAATTCAGAAACAAGGACAAGTTCTACACCAAATGTCGTTTCGCCTTTCCACGACCGGTGATTTCTAAAGAAAGAGTGAACAGTTTGATGTCTTCGCTGCGACATAATGTGATGAAGAAATCACCTAAAAACACATACAATTTGAAAAGGAACGAAGAGTCCAAGTACATCAACGACTACAACCCAGTGATTTTGTCCATGTGGAATGCTAACATGGATATACAGTTTGTGGCTGATAACTGTATGGCTGTGGCTCGGTATGTGACATCTTACATCACCAAAAAAGAAAAGACAGAATTGAAGGATATGTGGGAGGACATTTCCCATGAAAAGAGCCTCAGTAAGAAGTTGTACAGTTTCAGTCTGAAGATGTTGTCACATCGAGAAATCGGAGCTTACGAATGTTCTGACCGGTTGTCTTCAGCAAGTCTCTATGCCAAATCCAGGAGTATCGTTTGGGCGAGTCTTGGTCTTGCTGCAACACGTAATCGAGTTCTGAAACCTGTGCGGGAAATTGAGTATTTGGCGGAAAAGGAACCAAACAGTACCGATATTTTGAAGACCAACATGTTGGATACATATTATCCAAATAGAAGCAGTCACCTCGAGAATGTTTGTCTGTATGAGGTTCTACAAAATTACATATTCAAGAGGAACATCAAAGAAGATATTGATAAAGGAGTGTATGCTGTAATTGGAAGTGAGTGATGTCTGGTCAAGCAAAGAAAATGCCACTTGGTAAACCATCGAAAATTGAGTGGCGAATCTCCTGAAAAAAAAGAGTTTTTCTATTTAGCACTTTTGCAACTTTTCAAGCCTCGGCGTGCAGAAGAGGAACTGCTAGGAGACCATAGAATGTCCTGTTTTTCCCAAATATCTAGAAATGTTGAATGCGGAAATCGAGCAGGAAGCAACGATTGCAGCCGAGATTGCTAGAGACAGTTCTCAGGACAGTCAGAGTTCTGTTTCATTGAGTCAGGATCCACTAGGAGGACCAGTTATCGAAAATGAAGCTGCCACTGCCATGATTGAAGTGGAAAGAGCCATGGCACATGCTCAGGAGGATGCGGTTAACTTAGAAGACTTGGAAAGACAACTCAACGTTGAGCAGAGGAAAATATATGACGAAGTTACCAACCAAATTGATCATGGATTAAGTCATGAGAAGAAAGAGTGCTCATGTACGTCGTTAAAGCCTGTCCGACTGTACGTGAGTGGAGAAGCGGGAACTGGAAAAAGTTTCCTCATTAAAGCAATTTCATGTTATTTGCAGAAAAGGACTGAGTCATCGCTGTCTTGTGTTGTCACCGCTCCAACTGGACTGGCAGCACATAACATTAAAGGTATTACTTTGCATCGTCTACTGATGCTGCCAGTGGAGCATGATAACAAATTACAATACCACAAGTTATCTGGAGATGCTTGTTGTGAAGTTTCAAGAGTCTTGAAGAAAATGAAACTTCTTATCATTGACGAAGTAAGCATGGTTTCCAATCTCATGCTTGCCTTTGTGCATTTGAGAATGCAAGAAGTTCTCAAAACAGAGTATGATGTGTTATTTGGTGGCAAAAACATCATTGTTTTCTGTGATCTTCTGCAGCTGACACCAGTGAAAGGACAACCTGTGTTCAAAATGCTCACGCATGAAGATACCAGGAAGTGCCATGGGAGCATTGGCAACGTTAATATATGGTTAAACCTCAATTATGCTGAACTGCGTGAAAATATGCGTCAGGCGAAGGATGAAGATTACAAGAATATTCTACAAGATGATAGAATCGGAAAAGTGACCGAGCATGGGAAAGCAGCTTTACATGCACGATTACTGTCAAATTTGTATCCAGAACAAGACGTTGTGCCTGAGAATATTTTTCAGAAAATTACTGAGAAGAAATCTGGAATATGTTTGATGCCAACTCTTGCAGAATGTGCCATCTTTACCAACAAAATGTTGCATTTAGAAAACCAAGAGATTGTGAAACTGGAAGCTATTGACAGAGTAGAGCATATGGGATCAACAATTATTTTGTCTGAGAATTTGAAATCAAAATTGGATTCATTAGTGAAGACTATATCTAAAACTGCAGGTTTTGAAAAGACTCTGAATGTGTGCTTAAATTGCCGTATAATTTTAAGAAGTAATTTACATGTTGAAAGAGGTCTGGTAAATGGATCAATGGGTAATGTTGTTGATTTTGTGAAATACAGAAATAGAGATGGAATTGAATTTTTAAAAATTAAATTTGATGACTTTGAGGAAGTACAGCTAATTGGTCGTTGCTCTGCTAGGTTTTTGCTTGTAAAAGACTTATATGTTCGCCGTAAGCAGTTTCCTGTTTGCTTGGCATATGCGGTGACAATCCATAAATCTCAAGGTTTAAGTGTAGACAGTGCATTGGTGAATATTGGCAGTTCTGTGTTCAAGGAGGGTATGGCATATGTGGCATTGTCACGAGTCAGAACTTTATCGGGATTGTACTTGATTGAGTGTGATGTCACAAACATTTGTGCGGATCTAGATTGTGTTAAGGAATACAATAGGTTAAGAAGAGAGTATGTGCCACATTTGCCTCAATATCCTTTGTTTGAGAAACGTGTGGTAGGCCGGAAACGAAGAAATGTGACCAATAGTAGAGAGGTTGTAGCAAAAAGACGAAAAGTCGATGAACCAGAAATTATAAGCAGAAAGAAAAAGGATTTTGTTGAAGATGTTGTTGGTTTTCAATTTGAAAACAGTTCTGGTGTCAACTGCTATGCTAATGTAGTGGTTAATGTTTTGTTTTCTCTAGAAAATGTAAAAGAAGAGATTGTGGTCAATTCGGATCAAAGATTTTGCAGTTTGTTGAATTCTGTGTTAGAGAAATGTAGCACTGATAGAACAAAAATAGAAAGTGTGTCTGAAATTCGAAATCTGTTAGACAGATGTTCAGGTCAAACACAATTCTCTCAAAATATTCAGCAAGATTGTCAGGAGTTTTTAATGTATATGCTTGATGTATTGCATGATGAAGGTGTAGATGTAGATCACCTGTTTGGGCTTTCTTATCAATGGCAGCATGACTGCGAGAACTGTAGGGTATCAAGTACTACTAGTGTAGACTCAGAAAAATTTATATATTTAACTTTGCCAGACAGTAAATCAGTGTCCTTTAATAAGCTAGTAAAAGCAGCTGATCACAACATGGAGTGTAGCCAATGTAAATCTGAAATGTTGTCCACATTATTTATACGAACATATGGCCAGTATGTCATTTTAATGTTCCAACGATGTAGGCCTGATGGAACAAAATTGACAACTTTAAAAAAAAATGTTGTGGCTTCGCAGTTGTCAATATCAGGAAGGACTTTTGTAACTGCAGCAATTATATATCATGACGGTCCTTCAACAACATCAAGACATTACACAGCTTATTTAAAGTCTAGAAACGGCTGGTCATTCTGCAACCGAGAATTGACTCCTGAGGCAGAAAGCTGGGAGTAAGGCAGCAGCATTTTAAAAACTTTGAGTCACAGATTACTTGTGTTTTAAAGATTTACTGTCACAGATTTAATTGTGTATTTTAATTTCACTTACCGGAAAACAGCCGTGCACGCAGCGCAGCCAGCGCTGACACTACACGCATACTCCCCCTCGCGCCCTCCCACCACGAGCGGAGGCCACGCCCCTTTCAGGCCACGCCCCCAGACACTCGCGCATAAAAGGCGCCCTGTCAAGGCACCTGGAAAAACCGAGAATTGACTCCTGAGGCGGAAAGCCGGGAGTAAGGCAGCAGCATTTTAAAAACTTTGAGTCACAGATTACTTGTGTTTTAAAGATTTACTGTCACAGATTTAATTGTGTATTTTAATTTCACTTACCGGAAAACAGCCGTGCACGCAGCGGAGCCAGCGCTGACGCTACACGCATACTCCCCCTCGCGCCCTCCCGCCACGAGTGGAGGCCACGCCCCTTTCAGGCCACGCCCCCAGACACTCGCGCATAAAAGGCGCCCTGTCAAGGCACCTGGCAAAACCGAGAATTGACTGCTGAGGCGGAAAGCCGGGAGTAAGGCAGCAGCATTTTAAAAACTTTGAGTCACAGATTACTTGTGTTTTAAAGATTTACTGTCACAGATTTAATTGTGTATTTTAATTTCACTTACCGGAAAACAGCCGTGCACGCAGCGGAGCCAGCGCTGACGCTACACGCATACTCCCCCTCGCGCCCTCCCGCCACGAGCGGAGGCCACGCCCCTTTCAGGCCACGCCCCCTCATCCAACAACCCTAGAGCAACAGTATGTGCAATTCCCGGTCGCGCAGCGGGCGAGTGCAGCGGGCGCGACGTTTGCGCGCCGAAGGCGCGCCTAAGGCAAGCCTGTCTGCGCCCATCTGCGACCGACCGGGACTAGGGGCTATACCCCCTATAGGCTCCAAACCATCCATGCCTACACCTATCTGTTATGCACGTAGCGACCTACTAGCCCTTAACAAAGCTACCACGGGTGTTGGATCGCACCTATGTATTCAAACCGGCCCCGGCCTATCTTATGGACCTATCTCCTGTCTCGCCTGTCGCTGGTCGAGTATGGCCCAATCCCCAACCGACCACCATACAAACTCTATCAAAAATCAGCTGGCACTGAAATGCCTATACCTGAATGCTAGATCCCTACCTAAACATGCCCTGGATGTATGGGACATGCTGACTTCCAGGACCCCGGACCTGGTTTTTATCACCGAAACATGGCTATCGGACACTAGTACTCCAGATCTCGCTTATGCCCTTCCCCCAGAATACAAAATAATCACTCAGAACAGACAAGGCAAGAAAAAAGGAGGCGGAGTCGCCGTGATCTTCAGGAATCACCTGACATGCCTCGCGGAAACCCCAACTATGTACCCCGAACATGAGATACTACCATTTAAAATTCTCCTCGAGGGCCTCACCATTTTAGCCGGTGCAGTTGTTTACAACCCCCCAGGGCAACAAGCCAATGTAGGTGCTAAACTACTGAATCAACTGCTACCATTTTGCTTAAAACATAAAAACTATATGGTCGTCGGAGACTTCAATGTTCATTACGAAAAAACAGACGCCCCCGGATCCTCCCAGCTGAAATATGAAATGGGAATCCTACAATTCAAACAGTGGATCGAAGGCCCCACACACTTAGCTGGGCACACCCTAGATCTTCTCTTTACCAATATAGAATCAACAACCATAAAAGAAATCCTTCCCTTGTCTTGGTCCGACCATTCCTTGTTATCTTTTTCATTTAAACTCCCCGGTAAACCCTTAAAGTCTAGATCTACCCCTCTTACCACCAATAGAGCTTGGAGGCTAATCAACGACTCTAATTTTCAAAATCACTTTCTTGAGACAGAGATCACACTAATGGAAGACTTATCTATCTGTAACAATGTCACTCTTCTAGACACCAGAATTCGCCAAGCGCTAGACAAAATAGCCCCTATGCGGGAATTAAGGAAAAAAACTACCACTACAGAGAAATGGTATACTCCTCTCCTTAAAAGTCTTAAAAAGGAATGTCAAAAAGACGAACATCGATGGAGACAAACAAAAAATTCCGAAACCAGAGCAAGCTATGTCACTAAACGAAAACAATATATCCTAGCCATTAGAGACGCAAAAAAAGCGTACTTCACTCAACGAATCCACGAGAACCACAATTCCGTTAAAGAACTGTTTAAAACAGTGAAAGAGTTCAGCGACCCATCCAGCACCTAACAATCCCCCACCCCCTCAACTGAGGCCTGTGAACGTATCAGAACCTTCTTTGTTGACAAAATCAATAAAATTTACTCTACCTTTACTCCTCAAAACACTCCAATCTTGCCTGAGAATACTGACAAGCATACTCCCACAACAAACAAATGCAACGACCAAGCAGACTCAGGCAATACACCGCGCCTAACTAGCTTCCAACCATTTTCTGAAGACGAGGTATCAGCGGTACTAAAAACAGTTAAATCCGGCTCTCCCGCAGACCCCTGCCCTCACTTCGTGTTCTCCAAAATTTCATCAACACTCTGTCCTCTTATCACTAAACTTTTCAATAAATCACTCATCACCGCGTCTTTTCCGGAATCCTGGAAACACGCATCCGTTACCCCCCTCCTGAAGAAGGCTGTATCTGACATCTCCAACCCGGAGAACTATAGGCCAATTTCCCAGCTCCCGTACCTCTCCAAAGCCTTGGAAAAATTGGTCAACACACAACTATCCCGATATCTGAAGAGCAACTCACTTCTGGACCCCTCCCAGACCGGCTTCAGAGCCAATAATAGCACTGAAGCAACGTTGCTGGCAGTGTCGGACAGTATCAGATGCACCACAGACCAAGGTGGATCGGTGGCGCTGATACTGCTCGACCTGTCAGCGGCGTTTGATACCGTTTCACACGATTGCCTACTAAACACTCTTCTAAGTAAAGGAGTGCAATTCACAGCACTAAACTGGATTAGATCTTTTCTTAGCAATCGTACCCAGGCAGTGCACATGGGACCGTTTCACTCTAAACCCTGTCCCATCGGCTGTGGGGTCCCACAAGGGGCCTCGCTGAGCCCCACTCTCTACAATGTCTATGTTTCATCACTGGCTAACATTGGAAGAAGGTGGGGCATCGGCATATGTTCCTATGCCGACGACTCGCAGCTGATGGTGACAATGGAGGAAGGGTCGGAGATAACGAAGAAAAAGCTACATAATTGTCTCACCGAAATGGCCCTATGGATGCATAATCACTGCTTAAAACTTAATGCCGGCAAATCGGAAATACTACTGTTTGGAGGAGCTAAACTTACATGGAACGCGACATGGTGGCCACCCTCATTGGGATCAGCCCCTACCCCTAAACAACATACCAGAAATCTGGGCATCATCATGGACGACGTACTGTCCATGAAGGACCACATACGATTACTCTGGGGCAAGGGCTTTGCAATACTTAAACTCCTGGCAAAAATCTTTCCCTGGATACCATTGGACTGCCGACGCACAGTCACTCAAGCCCTTTTTGTCAGCCGCCTCGATTATGGCAATGCACTTTTCGAAGGGATGAATGAACAACTCTTCTCCCGCCTACAGGTCCTACAAAATCAGGCGGCCAAACTGGTTTGTAATAAAGGCAAGCGAGACTCAGCATCCGCCTGCCTTAGGAAACTTCACTGGCAACCGATGCGCCAGAGGGCCACTTTTAAAATACTCTGTCATGCGCACAGAGCTCTCCATAAGACTGGCCCCACAATCCTTCAAGGGAAAATTGACTTCTATGTCCCCAACAGGAACCTAAGATCGAATCACTCAGCTCTGGCCAAACCCAAACGCATTCATAAAACAAGAACGGGCGGACGCGCCTTCTCATATCTGGCAACTAAAAGGTGGAATCAGCTACCTGAAGACCTCAGACACACCACAAACTACCTTCAGTTCCGCCAAAAATTAAAAACTCACCTTTTCCCAAAAAAGTAATCCCCCTGCATAGCCATCAGCAGTCTTCCTCGCTTTCATACCGCCGTGATATCCCATGGGATGAGTGTTGCGCTTTACAAATACCGGAAATAAATAAATAAATAAATGATTCTGTTTTAACTTTAAAAAAATTGCCTTTTGACCTTAAAAATTCTTACCTGGTGTTTTTAAAACCAAACTTTTAGGGAAGGAATCTCGGGATTTGCTCTGAGGAATTTCAAGAGGTTCTAATGGCTCCTACACTATTTGGCCTTGAGGATAAGTGTAGTACAGAGTCAAAAGTTATTTTTGAGTTTTAAATAGTTCCTGGAAAAAAAGAAGGTTTTCTTACAGAAAGTGGTGGGCACGGATTAGTTAAAGGACAACAGAGTATTTCCCAAAGCAAACGGTGTTCTTACCATAACACTTGACGTCATGGAAAAATAACTGCACTTTGAATGAGTTCAGAAAAACTGTTTCTTTTTATCAGCTAATTCAAGCAGCCAATCAAAACAAGGAGTAGAGGTAATGTAAGTCTGCAATGCTGTCTATATTATTTGTCCAAACTTTTGGTTATAATGTCATTTTAAAATTCCAACTATATAAACCTGATGAAATAAGTCTTCAACTTTAATTACAAATGTTGTGGCTACACAGTCGTTGATTTTAGGAAGAACATTTGTAACTGCAGCTATTATATGACATGATGGTCCTTTGACAAGATCCGCTTATTACACATTCCTCTTGGCTCCTGCCCCCTCCCCAAGTCTCGCTCGGCCAGCTGAGTTTCGCCCACTCTTGCGGCCTACGACATGGAGAGGCCGGGGCGTTATGGATCAGTATGGGCAAATATACACTTGGGGATTCACAAGCAACAACAAGCCTTTGTATTTGGGGCTCTAAATCAACAACAGTGACAGAGAACAGAAGCGAACTAAGCACTCAGGGGCTACGTTTAAACGTAACATAATCTCCCCAGAAGTACATCACCTTACACAGACATGCACTCTGATCTCCTTGGCCTCAGTCAAGCATCAATAGTAAGATTTTCATAGGTGAGTGTAGGTTCATGGTTTTCCATCCACAGACTAAAAGCCTGGAGTGGGAGTGAAAAAATGTAAAAAAAGCTGCTGTTTCGGAAATGATTCCCATTTGACTACGATACAATGTTACTCACAAAAGAGTAGACAAGGTCTAGAGGTAGTGTGTGTCTGAACAAACGACTGTGAAGCAATTGGATATGAATGTAGGCGACAAAAGGGCTGTTGAGTTACAGAGGTTTGAATAAATCCCATCAGCCCACCCAGTTGGTGGAATTTCATCATATGGGAATTGATAAATATTCCAAACCTCTCCCGACCAGTTAGTGCCAGGATGACCTCAAAGCTCTATGTATATCATTCCTCAACATAATAGTGTTAATAAAGTGCAGTGCTCGAATAATCGTGATACATAAAATTGACTACTGAGACTCAGGAAATTTTCAAAAGAGGAGTCTAGGTGTCAAAAGTTTAAAAATACGCTGAGTAGTTAAAAATTGATACTACCCTGTGGCGCTAAGCAAGATGGTCGACATGTTTCAGCCTGTAGGGGAATTACCCCGGCTTTCTTCAGGACCTTTCATATGAAATTGCTACTGCAACTGACGGTGATTTGTGATATGAGGAACAGGAAAAAAAAATGTGTACTTCTAAAAAGTCACATATCTACCAGGAACTTTGCACTCCAATGTTCGCTGGAGGAAGAGAGACAAGACTTCTTCCCAGCTTTGTGTGGGTGACGACCTCACCTCACCCGGCAACCGCTCGGGAGAATGAGGCCCCGCTCTGTCCGTCGGTGCCCCTTGTATAAACCGAGCGGAAGTGAAGGTCCTCTGTAACTCAACAGCCCTTTTGTCGCCTACATTCACATCCAATTGCTTCACAGTCGTTTGTTCGGACACACACTACCTCTAGACCTTGTCTACTCTTTTGTGTGTTATGTATCCAGAGTATGGGGAGCGAGTAGACAGGTCGTTAAACATTCCCCTCGACCCTTCACACCTTTGTTTTTTGAGTACAATACAATGTTGCCTTTTTACTTAAAAATATTCTTACTTTCTGTTTTCAGAAAAGAGAATTTAGGGTAGGTAACTGGCCTATAATGATTCTAGGGGTTGATATAATTTTATCTACTGTTTTAAAAATTGTAGAGAATTAAATAATTGTAGTAGTCATAGAGGTAGTGTAAGTCTGCTTCATAGTAAGCAGTATCAGTGTCATAGGAAATGTAGAACATGAGTGAGCAAGAAGGGTAAGATATTACTAGTACAGGATTGTGAAAGTGATCTTGAACGTTTTCTTTCTGAAAGTTGCGGAAATACAAAATGACGGGATTTGCTTAGAAGAATTCCAAGAGTTATAAATGGCTCTTACACGATTTGGCCTTGTGGAAAAGTGTGGTAGAGAGCGAGAAGTCATTTTTTGTATGTAACATATTTGTCAAAACGATGGAGGTTTTCTTTCAGAAAGTGGCGGGCTGAAAATAATAACAGCACAACAGAGTGTAAGCTGTTCATAGGATATCCTTCGACGTCATGAAAAGTAAGTTAATTTTTACGAGTTCTGATTTTTGATTGGTTATGTTATATGGGTTTTTTAAACACAATCATTTTGATTGTGTTTTTTTTTCCCCGCTGTTATATGATGAATACCTTCAAGTCACTGTTTTTAGTGAAATTTGATAAATTCTGAGAACAGCAAAAATAAACCATTTAACATGTATAATTAATTCTGTACTTTTTGTATTTATGATATGCATTTAGAAATGTGTAGTAGGCATGGAGAAGCTGAGGCTTCTGTAAGTGTCAAAGTTGTTGCATACAGTGCTCACATTCTACGTAGTCTTTCATATGATAGACTACATTTCCACAATGAGATACCTAAGCAAAGGAAACACAGGTGATGTGATTGTGGAATGAGCAAAAAAAATTGCACGTTTTTCAATTACATTACCTGTGTTTCCTAACATTACACATCACATTGTGTAGATGAGGTTTAGGCCTGTTCCAGGAGACAGAGGAGGTCTGACATTTGTTCAAGAGTGCAGTGGACATGACTCACTTCGTTGGTAGGCCTGCACATGTATTATCTCCTCTGTACTCTTCAACAAGCCTAAATTTCATCTGCAACACTGAGTAGGACTCACCTGAAAGAAATCTGTGGATAGGGCACACCTTATCAGCATCTAGAAACAATCATTTAAAATGTTAAGGGCAGATTTATGATGGCCGTGCGCCTCTTTTGCGCCGCTGTTCCGTCACTTTTGTGATGCAGCAGCAGTGTAAAAGATGCACCATGTTGCAATATAGGCCTCAGTTCATCTCCAGCAATATACCGTCAGTTTAAAATGTATATAATTAGGACTGTGTAGGGGGCATGCAGAAGCTGAGGCTTCAGTAAGTGTCAAATTTGTTGCATGCAGTGCTGCACTTCTGCGTACTCTTTCATATGCTGGACTACATCTGCACAATGAGATACCTAAGCAAAGGAAACACAAGTGATGTGATTGTGAAATGAGCAAAAGAAATTGCACGTTTTTTAATTACATTACCTGTGTTTCCTAACATTACGAATCACATTGTGCAGATCAAGTTTAGGCCTGTCCAGGGAAACAGAGGAGGTCTGGCCTTTGTTCAAGAGTGAAGTGGACATGACTCACTTCATTGGTAGGCATGGACATGTATTATCTCCTCTGTACTCTTCAACAAGCCTAAATTTCATCTGCAACCCTGAGTAGGCCTCACCTGAAACAAACCTCTGGATAGGACACACCTTATTGGCATCCTGAAACAATCATTTAAAATGTTAGGGAGAGTTTTATGATGGCTGTGTACCTCTTTTGCGCTGCCATTGCGTCACTTTTGTGAGACAGCAGCAGTGCAAAAGATGCACCATGTTGCAAGATAGGCCTCACTTCATCTGCATCAAGATACTGTTAGTTTAAAATGTATATTTTTAGGACTGTGTAGGGGGCCTGGAGAAGCAGAGGCTTCTGTAAGTGTCAAAGTTGTTGAAAAACTGTTTGTCCTTCAATCTTTTCCCTTGTCTTTTCTAATTTTTAAATACATGTTTTAATATTTTTCAAATGTTTGTTCTCTCTTTCACAGATTGAAAGTATAAAAATAACAAGTGACTAAGTTAACGACAATTATAAGGTAAATGTTTTGTACTCTTTTCGTTACATTTCTATCACATTTAACTTCTATTAGTTCCACTGCTTCATTTCTTTAACCCTCACTTTCCTGCCTTTGCTACTTCCCTCATTCCTTTCTCTATTACTTACTTACTCTACTCCTTCCACTCTTTTTCTCAGTCCCTCTCTTCTCATAGTTCCTCACTCTTGTTCACTCACTCCGTCTCTATTACTCTCACTGTCTCTGACTGATCACTCTTTCACTACTTGTTCATTATGCTTTCTCTGTGTAGTTGAAGCACACTAAGGGGCATATTATCAACACAGGCAATAAAATTATCGCTGCTTTTATCGGCAGAAAACTGCTGCAAAAGCGGCTTTAGCGGCAGTTTTCTGCCGCAAAAGCGGCTTTAGCGGCAGATTTCTGCCGGTAAAAGCAGCGAAACTTTTATCGCCTATGTTGATAATATGCCCCTATGTTATTTACATTTCTTTGCTGTTTCAATCATTCCTTTTCTGTTACTTCTTCTTTTCTGCATTCTGTTTTTTCTCTCTTTTATTCCAATGTTTTAATCTTAATTTGATCATTCAGTCACATTCTCTAAGAAACTCTTGTTTGTTATTCTTCTACTCTCCTTTTTTTCTTTCACTTCCTTATCTATTTTGTTTTTCACAATTATACCCTCTTCCATCTTTTCTTCGGTAAATAGATCTATTAAACAGTATCTCTGGTTTAGTCCCTATAGCTGTCTTTCTTTTAACATTACTCTCTGTTTACTTCCCTTATACTTACTCTTCTTTTTAAAAAAAAACTTTTTATTTGGTTCGCTCCCGGTTCGCGTACCGGCGAGCGAACCGGGAAGCGAACCAAAAGAAATAGAGGTTGCCAGAGTGCTAAACATTCTAGCAATTTTTTTTATAAAGGGGAGGTAGTTCTGAAAATAACTTTTTTTTTAATTATTTTTCTGAACATTTTTTTACTTTTTTTGTATTTTTTGAACGGTTTTATATTTTTTTTGTTTTTTTGGGGGGGGGAAACGAAAACGATTCATTGTAAAGGGCTCAACAGGAGCAACAACAAAAAAAGATAATTTATTTTCTGAATCGTCTTGAACAAACATGATTATCAATTGCTAAGTTGATTAAACTGATGCTACTTTCTCTGTAGCAAATCAACTGACCGCAACGTACGCACACTTGTTTGACTTCCCCGAACCTCATCTGTATATTTGGGACCATCTCCCTCGCCTCTGGTCCTGTCACTTCCTCTACTACTGATCTTCTGGCCACAGAAGGGGGATTATCTTGCAGGTCACGTACCTGCGCAGCACTGTAGTTGTTAGGATGCCACCTGTCCATATGGCGATGCATTGTATAATTGCGGTAACTATATTTTTTATCTGTCCCTCTGGACAAATCTTTCTTACAGATAATGCAAGTTACGTACCGGGCATTGACTTTTTTTTGGCCCCGGGGATATTTAAAAAATTGCCAAATAATGTTTTCTTTGACATGAGACCTCCTGGGCTCCTCAGGCAAAAAATGCCTCTCTTCCTGCTGTTCCTCTTCTTCCTCTTCTTCCTCCTCTTGCTGAATGATAACTTCAGCAGGTGGTCCTCTCTTCCTTGGAGGTGGTGGAGGTGGTGGGGAAGCACCAGCTGAAGCTACTAATGAAGCCATTGCTCAGTGATGACAAAAGGTCTTCCTCTCACAAAGATGAAAGTCAGAGTGAGGAAACAAGGAGGGGTTTTCATCATTTGGGAAAAACAATAGTTCTAAACCAATGAAAAGTGTTACTTTTAGGTCACATGACCTAGTCTTACATCATTAGGAAACCAAAAGTGAAATGAACCAATGAAAAGTGTTATTAACAAGTCACATGACCTGTTGTGTTTACGTTACGCGCTTCGCGCCGCGTCCCGGATCGCTTCCGGGAAGCTGCGCTTCGCGCCTCGCTTCGCGCTTCGCGTACCGGTTCACTTCCGGGTACGCTAACGCGGCGCGTCATATGACGTATCACGCGACAACACGATACGTCACGCTGACGCGACGCGTCACGATGTTGTTTTCTAACGCGACAGTTGCGCAAACGGAACGTTTACTGGTTCGCGGACCGGATCGCGGCAATAAATTGAGCTAACGGAAAGCTAACCGGTTCGCGGACCGGGAGCGAAACAAAAAAAAAAAATAAAAAAAAATGTATTAATAAACATATAAAATATATTTTTTGATTTAAAGAAGAATACATTTTAAAGCTTTTGATATTTGCTATTAAAAAACCATTGAAATTCACAAAAAAACCATAGGTTATAGACCATATATAGTTAGGAATTAGCATTTACAAAACCTTGAAAATTCACAGAAAAAACCATAGGTTATAGACCATATATAGTTAGGAATTAGCATTTAAGAAACCTTTTTTTACTCACACAAAACCATTGAAATTCCATATATAGTTAGTTGTACTAACTATATATCGCGCACCCGCAATCCACTGCTGATCATGTCACATATTACATCATTCATGACATGGTCAGTGACATCACTGATGACATCACTGATGACATCTCAAATGACATCACTGATGACATCACTGATGACATCTCAAATGACATCACTGATGACATCACTGATGACTACATCCAGTGACTGTATAATTCTGTAAAGTTAAAATATGTCTTACAAATTGAATAATGAGTGGATTTATAAGTGTTTGGATGAAGGATTTAGTAGGTGCATGACTGACTTTCCTGTTTAGAACCTCTCCCGTGTGTTGCCGCCAAAGAACCGAGGAAAAGCGCCAGGTCTCCATCGCAGCCTCCCTGTGTCCCAGGAGGGATTGACCGCCCCGCCGCAACTCTACGACTTGCAGCACCCGCTTCGCGGGTGCCGCTGCGCGGCGTGGGCGTGGGGTCGAGGCTGCGGGAGGGCCTGCGAGTCAGAGGAAGGAGGAGGGTGTGCAGCGATTTCCAACGGAGGGCGCGTGCTGCAGGGACTCTCTAGACCAGGAGTCCCTGCGCTGCACAGGCGTGCACGGCCACGCCCCCCCCTGCAAGACACGCCCCCCGGCCGACCAGAGCATTAAAGTGGGAAGACATCCTGTCTGAAGCGGGACCCTTTCCTGTTTAGAACCTCTCCCGTGTGTTGCCGCCAAAGAACCGAGGAAAAGCGCCAGGTCTCCATCGCAGCCTCCCTGTGTCCCAGGAGGGATTGACCGCCCCGCCGCAACTCTACGACTTGCAGCACCCGCTTCGCGGGTGCCGCTGCGCGGCATGGGCGTGGGGTTGAGGCTGCGGGAGGGCCTGCGAGTCAGAGGAAGGAGGAGGGTGTGCAGCGATTTCCAACGGAGGGCGCGTGCTGCAGGGACTCTCTAGACCAGGAGTCCCTGCGCTGCACAGGCGTGCACGGCCGCGCCCCCCCCTGCAAGACACGCCCCCCGGTCGCAACGTTCCCTCGTTAAGAACAGCGCTCAAACGCTCAGCGGGACGCGAGCGGGACACGAGCGGGACGCCGAGCGAAGCCCGGGCAAAGGGCGGGCCCTCCGTGGCCCTCAGAGGCCAGAAGAGGCTGGGCTGGGCCACCCCCCTAAAATCCACTAAAACTGTCCCTGTATTTGGGGATTATGCGGAAGATTGCCAAGAAAGCCAAGATGCCTATCTTGAGATCAAGCACCAAATCAAAAGCAAACCCCCCTCCACCCTTACCAACCCTAACGGCTATCGATAAGATGCTTAAACAAACAATAGGGGCGGTATCGAACGCCATTGCTAACACAGAGAGAAGGCTGTCCCTACCACCCGTGACTATTGTTCAGGAAACACAGGAAGCCCTCATTAATCTAACTGAAGCCTCAATAGATTTGATAGAGGACCCCGATACCACCCTGGCCCTTACTCCCTCTTCCTTTGTTGACTTCCCATGTGCGCAGGTGTCTGCTGAAACTAGCATAGAGCGAATGGATCCACAAATAAATAATTACAAAAAGAAATCAAAAACCTTGGACAAAAATCTGCTTAAGGAAGGCTATAATTGTGGGGTCAAAAAAGGTCCAACTAAAACCATACATCACAACCTGGTAACGCCCATAAATCCACCCACACCAGGAATACCCTGCTGGGTTACCAACATGGTGGCGGATCTAAAAACGGACCTTGAACACTCCATCATGGTACTAATAAAACCCCTCATAGCTAAAATTGATAGATTAACATCACTTGCAAACAACAAGGGGGCAGGTGCGAAAGGCCAACCAGCACAAGAGGGTGCCCGAACAAAACAAAATGAGGCCTTAGCCAAAAGAACAACCAAAGACAAGGCCCCTCCAATACCTGACATGGCAGCAAAAAATTCTACCGCAGTCACACAAAAAAGCATCAAAGATACTCAAAAGGTCACTACTACAACAAACACTGGTAAAATCAATAAACAGATACCTACGGAATCTAGTAGACCATCCCCCAGAACCCCCCAAATCTCGGAAGGAAATAGTGCTCAAATTCCCAAAGCGAGTATGAAGACCAACCCGACTCCCTCTAAAACAGCTACTAAGGATAATAAAACAGCAACTCGCTTCAGGTCAATCAATCTCCCGCCTGAAGCCTTACCTTTTGTAGTAGTTTTAACAGGAGTACCACCCTTAAGGGAGGGCAAAAGGGAAACACAAGTAGAGCTAAAAAACAAATGCGCACAGTGGCTACAACTACATAGACCACTGCCCCCTAACATTCACGGGGAGATCCTCTCAGTAAGAAGGGGGGAGTGGATCGGCAAAGGCACAAAGACGATTGCAGGGGACATAATTACGATTAACTTTAGAGACATCGCAGCAGTTAACTACATCTGCAATGCTCCCCCTGGCCTTACTGACTCCCAAATTCACCCGGTACACTTATCTTATTTTTATCCATTCGCACAACAGAGACCTAGGCAGAACAACAGACCATCATTGTTCGGAAGGCCTCACATGGATTTTCAATATGGCCCACCTCAGTGGCAAAGGCCACATTACGTGACCCCAAACTTTGATTCGTTCCTAATGCAGCATGCACATTGGAACAGGTTCAGCGCACTCGAAGAAGTCGATTGACAGGGATGGGAAAAACACCCCCTCACCAATGTTAAGTGGAAGGAGGCAAGACCACTTAACATAGAATCGAGAACGGGGGAAGGAGACAGACTTGAATTCGCATCAATCAAAGGAAATTGCATAAAGCCGTCGAACCTAAGTAAGGGAAAAGGCGGCCAGACAAACTTCCCAATACACAGGCCAGTTACCAAACAGAGTAGATTGGCGACTCCTGGTCGCATACAACCCAGCTTGGTCATACCATCCACAGTGGTAAAACCTACAGCGCCCCGAGCAAGAAATTTAATCGGATCCCCAAAGGAAAAGACTCATGGAAAACTACTGGTTGCATCCTGGAACCTTGCAGGTTTAGCGGCCAAATTTGAATCCCAGGAATGGCTTAGCTATATAAATAAATTCCAAATAATATGCTTGCAAGAAACATGGGCAACCGAACTAAATGACTACAGCTTAGAAGGCTATAAAAGTTTTTTTGTCCCTGCCAAAAAGGCAGCTTCGGGGAGATCCAGTGGGGGCCTCGTCACATATGTCAGCTTAGATATCAAGGGCATTTGGTCCAACATTAAAGGGGCCTCACACTACCTCCAAGTACTAAGGTTTGACTCACCAAGACTAACTTTCTTTTTAGTAAACTGGTATAACGCTCCGGGTACGACAGAAAAGGGAACAGCCGTAATCGAGCTGGATGCCTGCTTACAAAACTTGAATTTCTTAAATAAGACACCTAATCCCCCAAGTCTAATACTTACGGGAGATTTTAACTGTCACCTTTGTGATAAAATAAAACCTTTTAACAAAGACTGGTCGAGATGCACCATAACGAAAGGCCCACATTTCACTCACTCAAAAGAGGGATGGGACTTGGAGAGACTAATGAAAAGGTACAACCTGACCCAAACCCTAGACCTCGTCGTGCTGGGTGAAAAAGGAGAACTAACCCCAACATACAAAGGCAGAGGTTGTAACTCTTACATTGATTATGTCTTAGTCTCACCCACACTAAAAAGAAATATTAGCAGAACCTTAATAGACAGAAGCATCTTTAGTGACCACAACCCGGTTATTATTACAATTGAAGGCTTTTATTTTAATACGGGTCCCAAGATGACCGACACTATAGAAAAAGCAGTGGATCAGGGAAGAAGAATTAAATGGGCCAGGGTCGACGGGGACAGATTCTATAAAAAACTGATAACAGAGGCCTCGGAAGCAATAAACAAATGCCTTGATCCAAGTATGAGCGGAGCTTCAGTGGTGAGGGCATTCGAAGAAATCGCGCTTCACGTAAATAACTCTCTAAAGTCCACCGGGACGAACAAAGCGTCTCAAAATCCACGATGGTTTGACCCAACCTATACTAAGGCGCTAAAAGAATTGAAAGCCAGCCTCCACGCCACTCCTAGGGACAAGTCCCGGGTTAAACAAAACAGGATTGAATACAAAGATGCCCTGAAAAAACGTAAACAAAGTCTACAAAATCAAGCCTGGGAGGACTTAAGGGACGCCGCGGAAAGGAAAGACTCTGCCAGTTTCTGGAAAGTCATCAATTCCCCATGTTTTCAAGATCAAGGGGTTCCAAAAATTACGAATATTATTTTGCCGGAGCAATGGCAGAAGCATTTCCAGAGTCTATATAATCACTCAAGCCATTCTATTCAGGGGGATGTATCAAGGGGCTTCCAACCGGCGAACTTGGACCTCTCCTTGAAAGAAGTCGAAATGGGAATTGCAGGGCTCAGTAAAAACAAAGCACCGGGCCCGGACGGAATCCCACCTGACCTATTCCTAAGCAGACCCGAACTATGGGCCCCATTGCTTACCAGGGTGCTGAATGAGGCAGCGGTGGCAGGACTGCCTCGGTCCTGGTCTACAGCGACTATAGTTCCAGTCTACAAAAAAGGGAACCGTGACGACCCTCAATGCTACCGACCTATTTCTCTCATCGATGTGACGGCAAAAGTATTGGGGCGAGTCATCTTACAGCGGCTACAAGACTGGGCTGAGGAGCGTCAGGTCCTCTCTGAAATCCAATACGGTTTCAGGGAGGGCAGATCCACCACTGACCAATGCCTAAATTTATATCTCTTGGTAGCTAAATATACCATTGCTGGGAAGGGGTCCATTCACATGGGGTTTATGGACCTTTCAGCGGCCTTCGACCGCGTGAACAGAAGAAAGCTTTGGTCCATGCTGATAGAACTAGGAGCGGATCCACCGCTAGTGGACACCCTGCAAAATCTCCACTGGAATACAACAGCAAGCGTGAGGTACAATCAAGAGGGAAAAAAGACCGATCCCTTCACCTGCACCAGTGGAGTAAGACAGGGATGTATCCTCGCGCCCTTCCTATTTTCCATTTATATTAATTCGCTGGAAAAAGATCTCCTCAAATTGAAGGTCGATTCACCCCAAATCGGTCATCGTGCAGTGCCCGTATTACTTTACACCGATGACGCGGTTTTGCTTGCCAGAACCCCTTTAGGACTACAAAAACTGATTGATGGGTTTGTAATGTTCATGGACAAACTGGACCTGGCGACAAATCTAGAAAAATCCTACATCATGTCATCGGGGCCACTGACAAAAGGGAACTTTGTCTATCACATTGGGTCACACAAGATAGACCAGGTTAAGACCTTCTCATACCTGGGGGTGCTGTTCGATAACCAGCTAAACTTTAAACCACTGGTGGAAAAACAGGCTATGAAACTGGCTGCATCAGTAGGAGCCATCATGGGGTATGGCCAAAGACTAGGAAGATGGTCCCCTGAACAAATATTGAATTTATACAGATCAATCTGCTGCGCGAAGGTATCTTATGGGGCAGAAGTGTGGGGCTTTTTGGATAACAAAGCTCAGCAAATCCAGACAGAAGAAAATAAATTCCTGAGAAGGATACTGAAAGTGCCCCAGAGTGTACCGGCTCACATCATTCACGAGGAGGTGGGAGAACCCTTTATAGAAGACAGGATTAAAATTAAACCTCTCCTGGCATGGGTTAAACTATGGACCAATCCCGAGGCGACCTTAACAAGACAAATTATACTGGATTGCCTAAAACGAGATAAAGGCCAAGATATCCCCTGGCTGAAATACGTCAAGAAATCCCTAGCAGATATTGACTGTATAAACTTTTTTACATCACCTGACTCTTTAACAACTGAGAGTAAAGTTTGGGTGAAAAAACTATTCCCAGCACGGCTACAGTTACTAAGGGCGGAGAAAGTAAGACATAAACCCACAAGTCTATCCTACAGTGAACTCACAGTAAAGCAAGGAATGGAACCCTATTTGAGAGTCATGTATAACGCCCAGGATCGTTATGTCATGACCCGCTTTAGACTTAACATGCTCCACCATCTCTTTGCGGTTCCGGCGGGGTTCACGCACACAGTGGCAGAGAAGGGTACCTGCGGCTGCGACCATAGGTCTCCGCAGGATACCCTTCATTTTGTTTTATTGTGCCCTTTTTACACCGTACCAAGACGCAAGTTCCTGGTGGGGCTTCTGAAGGACTTAAAGTTTAAACATGCAAAATTGGCCCTGAGGTTCTTACAGGAAGCTGCGGATGCTTACACTCTCTTCTGCACTATAAATTTCATTCGGATGGCAATGCGGCTGAGGAACACCAGAGAAGCTGGACCCTAATTTTAACTGTCCCCCTGAACAATTAACTTCTTCTCCCCTAGCCCAATGATTTTTTGGTGTCAAAAAACAGATAATTTTAACTTTTATATCCTCTTTTAAACGAAATTTACTTCCGCTTTTTTAAATATTTTTGTGTGTACTCTGTATATGTGCTTTTATGGTGTCTTTTTAAGAACCGAATAAAGTTTACAAATTGAAATTGAAATTGACTGACTGTATGAGTGAGTGATTAAATGTGTCTTACTGAGTGCATGGGTTAGTGACTAAACTGTCTTAATTTGTGCATCATTGTGTCTGTTGTTCTGTAATCTGCTGCATGTGTTGATCATTAGCTATATGAGTAACTATATGGATTATTGATTGTTTGCCCAAGTATTTGTATGGGAGACTGAGTGTGTGTGTGGGTGGCTGGGAGGTGTATGACTCTGTGCATACATGTGTGAGCAGTTGATTCACTAGATGTATGGGTTCAAAAGTGCATATGGAAACAACTGTATGGGTGGTTGACTGTGTGCATGAGTGTATTGGTGAGTGAATGGATATCTCAGTGCTACATGTCAAAGTAAGTACATATGTAAAACACAGTACATGTGACAGTTGACATATATAAATAACTGTGCATAAGAGCCAGTGAATGTGTGACTGGCTGTATGGATCATTGTGAACTTGTATCACGGATTGTATAAGAGAGTAAATATGTGTTAGTATATGTTTGAATAAGTAAGGTGTGTATAACTGTATAGTTGAGGAAATGGAGGTGTGATTGATTCTTTGCATGACTGACTAGGTGTGTGAGTAACTCCATGGATGAGTGACAGTCTGTGTCTGTTTACACTGAGTGTATCTAAGGTTATATTAGAGTCTGAAGAGGTTCATCGTATTATCATATGAATGATGTCATCAGTGATGTGATCAGTAATGTCAAATGAGATGTCATCAGTGATGTCATCAGTGATGTCATTTGAGATGTCATCAGTGATGTCATCAGTGATGTCATCAGTGATGTCATTTGAGATGTCATCAGTGATGTCATCAGTGATGTCATTTGAGATGTCATCAGTGATGTCATCAGTGATGTCATTTGAGATGTCATCAGTGACGTCATCAGTGATGTCACTGACCATGTCATGAATGATGTAATATGTGACATGATCAGCAGTGGATTGCGGGTGCGCGATATATAGTTAGTACAACTAACTATATATGGAATTTCAATGGTTTTGTGTGAGTAAAAAAAGGTTTCTTAAATGCTAATTCCTAACTATATATGGTCTATAACCTATGGTTTTTTCTGTGTATTGTCAAGGTTTTGTAAATGCTAATTCCTAACTATATATGGTCTATAACCTATGGTTTTTTCTGTGAATATATATACATATATATATATATATATATATATATATATATATATATATATATATATATACCAATCACAGCAAGACACACTGTGATGTCAATCTCACTCCTTCAAGCAGCCTACTGCTTTACAATTTTTTTGAGTGTGTTTTCTCTAAGCAAATAAACAATACAATACAAGCAACAATTAAACCTGTCTGCTCCACTAAAGGAAATCCACTCTCACAAGGTAACTAAACTTTTCTATAATTATTCACTTCAATTTAAATCTCGACTAGCGGGATTTCACCGTCATTAATAATGTTATTCCCTGTGCATCTGAGCTCAACTATGACAACCGTTTACCACTAACACACATTAGAGAACCCTTCACCATAAGATGTTGCCGATGACGTTGAATGACAAACGCCACAAACAGCAGACAACTTACTACACTGAGACTACCACAAAGTAAATATCTTGAGATCTTAGGCTATGATTCGGATGGGCGGACACTCTTTCAGATTCGCCGCAGCAAAGCTGCGGAACACTCTACCCCTGCCCTTGAGAAGCAAGGAGGATCTTTCCTCCTTCAAAAAAGGATTAAGAACATACCTCTTCCCCAGGACAGCGTAAAGATTGAGGCAGCATAACATAGCGTATGGCTGGTTAAGTCAAGCGCCAGGATACCCTTTGGGTGACAGTTTCGCGCTATATACATATGCCATACAATACAATACAATACAATGATAGACCTGTTTACAACTTTAACTTGTTTGCATCAAGCACCACAATCATAGATGGCCTTTAACCATATGGAGTTTAGCCATTTCTCACTCCGCTCAATTAAAATCAGCTATTTCAAAAACTGCAATCTTTAAGCAACAACAATTGCATTGCACGTCCCTATTAATCCTCACACTCCTTTGCTGCTACTTGTTATCAAGATTCCATCAGTGCTTCATCACCTCTTCTCTTTGCTGAACAAACATCTTTGGACTCTTGGGTCTTGGACAGGTGAACACTGTTTCTGAAACCGTCAAACCTCACTACACTAGGCTGAACCATAGCTCTGCAACCATGATTTTATCAAGTGAAAGTATTTTTCTGATTTTACTCACTACTCTAAATGTACTTGACCCTCTGTGATAAGTCAACTCCTCATTACTGCACCTTACGACAAAGGCGATGGTCCTCTGATAGATGTTTGTCTTGCTGATAGGAGGGGGTGAGAGTTAGAGCATCCAGATCCCCGTTGGCCACTCAATGAGGTCCATTACACCCTTTAAATAATCTATGACTCTCTATTGCGAATCTAGAATAAATACTTAAATAACACAGTTTTAAAGAAAGAACATCAGACAACAATAACAGACTCAGGTAAATTTAGACTAATTGGTTATTGTAATAATGATCCAAAATCACTGCATATAAGTATGATTTAATGTCTTTCAGTCAAGAACCTTATAGCATGTAGCATGAAACCACACATTTCATCAATGTTTCTAATCAAGAAAAGGATGGTTGAAAAGGTTACAGATTCCTACCAACATTGAACGTCAGAGGATGAATTCTTTACAGAATAAACTCACAGCGAATGGAAATTACAGATGGTTTTAATATTCACATCAAACAGTCGTTCCAGGTTTCAACTATTATTTTCCAGAGTTAGGCCCATGTAGCGAAGCAGCTTATTTCTTACATTGTCCTACTTTTCAGCAGTAACCTTTTGCACATATTAACGTGCGCGACAATATTGGATTAGTTTCCCTGAAACTAAATTGTTTACACATGTAGCTTCATACAACATTATCACAATGCCCAGAACATCCTGTACAAGGTCTCTTCTGACACTATGTACAAACGTCATCTTTATCTTCCACAGGGCATGGAAAATGTCCCACTGTGTATTGTCTGTATAACTCTCTGAGAATAAGTAAGCTCAAGTGACTGAGTGAAAGGTTCTGTACTGTTTCCATGATCCCTGAGGGGTCAGGGTTGTTATGTGGAGTGGTTGCCAGAAACCATTTGCTCCCTGGTCAGGTTAGGGGGCGTACGGTGGAACTGTGAGCTAGTTGATTTCTAGGCCAACATATCCTATTGGGGTCTCTGGAACCAAGCCCCTAGTTTATGCTGTCCAATAAATATGCAGATCCTATGGATTAGTAGGAACTACACAACACAACCACCATCAAAGGTAGAAGGATGGTTCTCTCTCTTAACAGAATTCAATAAGGTTTAAAGCAAAGGGTAAAATGATCAAGTTTAAAGTGCTCTAGGGGCGAGTCCATAAACATGAGCTAAAGGGGGAATGCAAATCTAGTTGCTCACCAAAGAGGCATAGAAGGTTCAGCAAACCAAGTCGTTGTAAAAGGCAAAAACAGGGGGTGTAGAAAATCAGGCTTGTTTGGCAAAGAAGGATTTAAATCAATCTGCCAAAGGTAGCAGCACCACCAAATTAATCTAAAAGCAAAAGAATGATTCTTTAAAACATAGGTCCACATGCGTAGGCAAAATTGAACATATGTCACCATCAAACTCATGTGCTGCCAAATGTTGCTGCCATCTTTGGAGCCTCTTCTTGTATAAGCATTATGAGGCTCCATATGGACAGCCATCACTCCATGATAGTCAGATCATTATATGATTAGTCCTTTAGTCGTAAGGTAGAACATTTTGTTACGCTAGCATGATTTCCCATACATGTCATGGGAATCAATTCCTCCTTCTGTCCTCACAGGCTAGTCAGCAAAGAAAATGTTACCGTTGCAGACCATGAGGTCTGCATAGAGTTCAGTGAACAGTAGAAGAATGTCCTCGACTGTACTAAATGTTGCATATGTATTACAGATAAAGCAACAATTGTAGAAATGTGAAAATAATGTTCATTGTATTAGGCTATGAAATAATGCAGTTCAGCAAGAAACATGGATAAAAAATGCATTTAAACTAATATTTCAATTGCAGTAAAATAAACTCTTAATTAGAATCAAACATAATGCAATATATCAGGCAATTCATGTACTCTATTGGTAAAATTGTCAGTGAATTACTACATGAAAATGACTAAAGTTAACTATGGCCTATTACCACAGAATTTCAAAATTCATATATGGAAATCATTCTCAAAATGTACTTTGCTAAAATCGTTTTAGCTTTTATATAATCATTATGATTTCTCTCATAACTACTGAAAATATCAACTATGTAGCTACTTCTCCTAACTTTTTGCACTACTTCTTTAGAATGTCAATATTTTGCAAGCAAAGGCATTATAATTAATTTATTTTATAAGTAACCTGTCATTACACTTTATTAGTAAACATTACAATCTTTTTGTATTTGACATCTTTTTTTCTACGCTTTTCAAGCACGCTTTTGCGGTGCTGTTTTTCATTTCTGTGTTGTATTTCTCAATGTGTGCAAGGTGCTTTTTAGGTTTGTGTGTCTAAATCAACAAATATGTAGTGTATAGAATCATCAATATTTATGCTGTCATCCGGCTCAAATAGCTGAAGCACATAGCATATCAGGGCTGTTCACCACACTTGTGAATCTTTGTGCTGTAATGTCATACTATGTTCCTTGCACACCTCATTAAAATAAATATGCTGCATCCTCGGGTGTAACAACTTCTGCTACAATACCATTATGACAACATCCAGAATCAAATGTGCCCACCTTCATATTGCATTCAAGATATTTAGAAGCGAATTAACAACCTCACTGCCAAATGGTCATATCTAGCATACACCTTATCAGCCCTGGTTAGAATATGTGGCACATATTGTATATTTGCACTTGTAAAAATACATGCCCTGCGCATGTTTTCATGGTATGCGTCAATCTTTAAATAGCATGTGTTGGACCTGGCCCTTTTGGCAGGATCACCCCGAAACTTTTTGCTTTTGCCTAGCCTGTTTCTGTAACCTGGTGTTGGTGATTTTAGGTCTCTGCGCACTTTTTCACTGTGGTCCAGTGTAAAGTGCGTGCGCTCTCTGAGTGCATGTGTGAGATTGACCTGCCCTCCCATAGGAATGAATGGGGAATATGTATGACCATGGTAGTTCCTGAGGTGTGGGGAGTGCAGGGTCGAGTTTGGTATGTGCAAACTCATGAGATTGAATGTTGCGCGATGATGTGTGCGGCTTTAATGTGTCTAGTGTGGAAGTTCCACTTCCAGAAGATGGTGTGCCTGTGCAGTGAATGTGCTGGCTTGTGATTGGCTGGAGCTGGCCGGTGTGCTTGGCTCCTCGAGTCAGGATGGGTCTGCCCCGGTGGTGAATGGGGAGATCTGCATGTTGATGGCAGAGAGGGGCTGCACCTGCGATCTGAATAGGGCTGGGCTTTCCCTCCACAATGCTGACTCCGCCCCCTGTGGTGTTTCTGAGGTCCCTGACCCACCCTGTGAATAGGCAGAGGGGCTGAGCAAAACAAAGTGCTCAGGAACCAGTTGCATCTGGTTCGCCCCTTGCCTGTACCTTTGGAATCAAAGGATTCCTGTGTATAAAGAGAGGCTGTGACCTCCTGTAAGATGTTCTTGTCTTGCTACTTGAATCTGCCAGGGGCGTGCTGCTGCTTGGGCCCAGGGGAAGGCTTGCCTCCCTGGGCCCTGCCCTGCCCCTGGCTGCCCTGGATGCTGGAAGACTTTTCTTTGCTGTAAGCTGTTTTGCTCCACCTTTGTTCTTCCAGGACTGCTGGGACCCTTCTTGCTCTGGGGGTCATTCCTGGGGCCTTTGGGGTTTTAATGCCCCCCCCCAGCACCTCATGGGTGTTTTATTTTTGTACTTTCTGGCAGAGCGCTGTTTTTATCCCAGGGGGAAGCGCTCCTGCCTTACATTCGCAACGCCAGGCTGCCATTTCTCTTTGTGGGAATCTCCCCCCTGCAGCTGGTGCCTCGCAGGAGCCCACCCTGCGTCGTCAAATTATTTATTTATATTATTGGTGCCCACCCCGTTTTGGTGCTAAAACTAGAGCGGGTGCCCACCCCGCGGTGTGCTCTCGAGCCTACCCCTCATTGCAGCCAGGAAGCACCAGGATCGCCGCAGCTGCGGCCCGCCTGGTTGTGGGCGGGGCCTGCAATGGAAGCGGAAGGGCGGCCGGAAGAGGAGCAACCAAGATGGTGGCGCTGGTTCCAGCAGGGCTCCCGTGTGCTGGAGGGAGCCCTGCATCAGGGAGGAGTTGACCCAGCGGGCTCTCCGGAGTGAGCCCCGCAAGCCCCGCAGCATGAGGAGATGGTGCTGGTGCCCAGCCCCTCCGTGCTGGATATGAGGATTCCCCCAACAGCCGGGACCACAGAGGAGAGCGGAGCCACCCCCCACAGCAAGAGGAGCCGGCCGACAGTCACCCGGTGAGTGGAGCTGAAGAGAGTCACCTTGGTGTTGTTTAAGGGCAGCACGTCTGGGAAGTCTTGTGGGGTCTGGGCGGTCCCGAGAGAGAAAGCGGGCCGCCCCACCAATGGACAGAGTTATTGTGAGAGGGCCCAGAGGGGCCTGTGTCCTACCGTTCTGGCCACATTTTAACAGTTGCCCCGCGTGACAGTGGGCAACTGCAACATTGGGTATGTTTCCTAGTTCAGAGCCTACGTGGCTCCCATGACGTGGCAATTGCATTTAGAGCCTATGTGTGGCTCCAGTCTTGGGGGCACTTTTGGTTGTTTAGAGAGCCTGTGTGGCTCTGACTGGGCCATATGTGTTTAAAGGGCCCAGGGGGGTCCCGAGGGCCAGAGGGGCCCGTGAGCATTTGTTCGGTGCCCCCAAGGTAGGGCAGACCTCCGCAGCGGCCCTGCAGTTGCGGGGTTCTGCAGCGCCAGGGGCATGTTTATTTTCAAAGCCAGAGGGCTCCAACGATGGTGCAAGTTTTTGAGCGGCCCGTGGTCCCCCAGGGGACATGTGTAGCTTTAGAGTCTCAAGGGCTCCAACGTTTGTCGCATTTTTTGTCTGAAGGGCTATTGAGAGCCCCTGCCCCATTTGAAGATTTCTCAGCTGCCCAGCAAGTAGTGGGCAGCTGCACTGTTTAGGCGCAAATTAGCCTCAGAGTCCCTGGGAGGGACTGAAGTGGCACAGAGGTGCCAGGCCTTCTACAGCGGAGGAGTGTGGCTCAATGGTTAGAACGGCAGACCATTATGCAGAGTTCTGGCCAGGGTCCAGGGTTCGATTCCTGCCTCGGCAGGGTCTCAGGCTCGATTTCCTCGGACCTGTTAATTCTCGCCTCGGTGCATATTCTAATCATGGGCCCCACGCTGTAACTCTGGGCAATAGCTTGCTTAGCCTCCACACCGGCACCAACAGCGCTAAGGATGCCTGGCTTCACCGTGGGGGTGCCCAGGAGTGGACACTTCACAGGGAAAGCCAGGAGGGGTTCCACAGCGGTATGAGTATCAGCGCCAGGAAGCCGAATAGGCGACATCGCAAGGTGACCGTCTGGTGACAGTGCGCTCTATAAGTACCATGACATTTACATTCACATTTACATTTACAGCTGCGCAGCACTTAGTGCCAGCTGCAACGTTTAGGCCCTGTTCTTGTCCTCAGCTGCCCAGCAAGTAGTGGGCAGCTGCAACGTTTAGGCTTGCGCAGATGGCGCAGCACTGACTAGCGCTGCGTTGGCAGCGCGCCCTGACATTCTGGACACAAGGCATTTGAGCCCCTTCTTCTGATGGCCAGTTGGCCAGGGGGGCTGGTTTGTGGGTAGGGCGCAAGGCCCTAAATGTAATTTAGGTGCTCTAAATGTGGCTCAAGGTGATTGCCTACTAGATTTATACTGTTTAGGCCTAAATGTGATTTCTGTGTAATGTGCTTTGCCTTTATGCTTGTGTTATACTTCTAAATGTGCTCATGCTTAGAAGTTTGCTTTGCCTAGTATGTTTATACTAGTGAGTTTATGTGTCCCTGCGTGATCTAGGCCTATGGTTATTAGTATTGTGTAGTGTGTACCTACCTTTACCAGTGGTTACTGGTTGTGTTCTACCATTGTTATTTTGTGATTCAATGTTTCTATATTCTAGAAGTGCTACTTCTGCTAAGTGTTGACCCTGACAGTGGCCCACGTGGCCCTGTCCTGTGTAAATAATCCTGTGTGAATTTTGCCCGTACCAGTTGGCACAATGTATATTGTGTGATTACTCTCTGATGTGTTTTGACAATACAAAAGTAATTTTTATCTAACCTTGTGTGGAGTTCCTTTTGTAGTGTGCCTGGGATGTTGTTGCTGTGTGCGTGCGCAAATGCTTTACACATTGCCTCCGGGATAAGCCTGACTGCTCGTGCCAAGCTACCAAGGGGGTGAGCATGGGTTATTTTGGCGTGTGACTCCCTTGCCCTGACTAGAGTGGTGGTTTCTGCCTGTCTTTGGCGCAAGCCTTAGCCAACCAGAAATCCCAGTTCTAACAGCATGTCTATATAATAAGAAGACACAACTATAAGTTGGACATGCTGTCTGTTTACAAGTATCAACGTTTCTCTTTCCCTTCCACACCAAAGGTACCATAAAGTAAAGGAAGTAGTTATATCCGACAGGTGGTGTAACCACCCATTAACTTTTAAAAGAATTTTGATGTTCAAAACATTAGTTAAATGACAAGAGCAGTTGCAGAAAAATATATCTCTGATAGGGTCAGATCTGTGCCTCAAACGCAATCCAGAGTTCTATGTGGAAAAATCTAATTGATCCACGCATTTGGAACACCTTTTCTTCAGCTATGTTAGCTTTCTTTATATTTCAACAAAACCCAAGTCTAAAGCTGTACACAACAGCGGCCATAGTATAAAGAACTAATTGTCATAGAGAGTTTCCAAACATGTCAAATTTCTCCCCCAGTGTTGGAGGAGAGACTAAGGGGTATAGTCACAAGAAGGTGTAATAACTACCGCAAGAGTAGAATAATACAACTTTCAACATCGCAGCCCCCATCACGGGAAAATAACCTGTGTCAACGAGGAATTCACAACAAGGCGCTAGCATGCGATAGACACCAGATAACGCAGCAAATTTCCACGTGAAAATCAACGCCAGGCCTCAAAAATGCGATATGCGTACGCCAAAAAATATGCGATGAGGCCAACGTGGTACAAAAAGTAGCGAAAACCAGCCACAGGTCTGCAAATCACACGCGTCTGGTGGGACAATGCACCATAAAAACCCCGGAAAGAATACACCAGAAACAAGCCAAAGCACATAGCAACATGGATGCACACTGACCAAGCGCAGAGCCCAACTTGAACCCCACAACTCCAACAGACTGCCAAAGGAACAACGGGGTCGGGGAAGGCCAAGGAGAAGAGGGAGAGGAAGACGGGGGGCATATCGCAGGAAAACAAGACCAGTGTCATGGAGGTGACAGAACTCTACCAGCAACTGAACCACAAGCAGACCACCTGGAATGCAGTCGGAGTGCAGAGGATGCCAATCCAGGAGGCAAAAAGGCGACGGCATGACGTGCCAACCTAAACTACGTACCAACCCGCTGCCAACAGGAAGGCAGCAACGGCGAAGGAGGTGGCAGTCCAGGGAGGGCCACCTGAGGAGTTGGAGGAAACCCAGCCCACAGTCATCAGTGTGGAGACGGTGCAAGGAGTAGGGAGTACGGACACAGCTCGAGAGGACATGACACAACACCAACAGGGAGTGCAACAAATAGGACCTGGAGGGATGGGGGAGATGGGCCCAATGCATACATGCACAACAAAGCGGTACAAAAGGGGGTGGTGATGGATGGAGCATCTGAACCAATCAAACACTCCCACCCAGTCAACAGATCTGGGTTTAATCCATCACCAATCTTTAGCCCACTCTGCCACCCCAGTTCAGACATGGCCATATGCAAATCAGTCTGACCCTGTGCCTCATGGGAACAGTCCAGCCCAAACTGACAAACCATGCCTTCCCTGGACTGGAAACAAGATTCCTAGGACCGGTTTCTGGCATTACAGCCGTCTTCAGCCAGGCTTGCTTGAATCCAGTGGCAAAGTAAGCAAGGGACTCACGTCTGAGCATACCCTGCCAACTTATGGTGAACAAAGCGGTACAAAAGGGAGTTGTGATGGACGGAGCATCTGAACCAATCAAACACTCACACCCAGTCAACAGATCTGGGTGTAATCCATCACCATTCTTTAGCCGACTCTGCCACCCCAGTTCAGACATGGCCGTATGCAAATCAGTCTGACCCTGTGCCTCATGGGAACAGTCCAGCCCGAACTGCCAAGCCATGCCTTCCCTGGACCGGAAACAAGCTTCCTAGGACCAGTTTCTGGCATTACAGCCGTCTTCAGCCAGGCTTGCTTGAATCCAGTGGCAAAGTGAGGAAGGGACCCAAGTCTGAGCATACCGTGCCAACTTATGGCGAACAAAGCGGTACAAAATTGTGCAACATTCCGTCCATCATCTTGTTTGTTTTGCTGTTCACTCTATGTGGGAAGGGTATGCCCAGACGTGGGTCCCTTGCTCAATACGCCACTGGAGTCAAGCTATCCTGGCTGAAGACGGCTGATAGTCAGAAACCGGTCCTAGGATGCTTTATTCCGGTCCAGGGAAGACATGGCTTGGCAGTTCGGGCTGGACTGTTCCCATGAGGCACAGGGTCAAGGCTGATTTGCATATGGCCATGTCTGAACCTGGGTGGCTTGGCGAGCAAAATAATAATGGATTAAACCCAGATCTGTGACTGGCGGTGAATGTTTTGCCATTGTGCAACATACCGTCCATCATCTTGTTTGTTTTGCTATACATGCACAACAAGGCATAGCACATTGCACAAACACCCAGAATCATGACCCAGATCCCCTTGGCACACTGCAGCACACACACATAACATGAACAGCACACCCAAATTGACAACAATGCGGAACTACGCTTATAGCCAACACTGCAGTACAGAGGACTCAACTGGCTCTGCATATGCACAGAAACATGCCCACTACAGCTGACAGAGCCATTAACAGTGATATTGAGTGGGTGACGACAAAGCTACCAACCCGCTGCCTCCAGTTACATGTCTGTGTTTGTAAGAGTTACAATGGTTTTTAGTGGCCCCAAAGGGGTCCTGGGAAGGATACTTTAAATTATTAAATTAATTCATGAAATTAATTCAGGGAGAAGGTCTTGGCAAGGTACCATATAGGTAAATTTTATTAACATATTATGCAAAAATAATAATAGTTACTTCCTTTTACAGGTGCTCACATATGTGACAAAAAAGAGCTCAAAGTGACTTTAGTGAACAAATATTAAAAAACAGTTATATACAATTATATACAAAGATGTCACCACAAGGTTATTCCCACAAAAAATATATACAGTGAAAATAGGGGAGTTTTCCTTGAGTTTGTCGACGGCGTTTCGATCTCGAGTATTTTAGATCATCATCAGGACGTGAGCTTCCCTGAAATTATTAATAAAATTAATTTTAATCCTATGGTATTGCACAAGTTTGAAACCAAATTAATTAATACTCCCAACGCTCTGAAGTTCAAGCAATTTTAGGCATTATTTAACTAGGGTGAGCAGCCCTGAACTACACAAATTCATTTTAAAGGTGTAGTTGCCATTGAAAAGCAAAGTTATTTGCGCGTTTTAAAATCAAACGAGTTTTCAAGTTATACAAAATCAATTTGCAATGGTGGGACTTGAATTAATCAAGTGCAGACTTGTTTACGCGCTTTTTAAGGCTCAAGCATGCTAGTGAACTCACTTAAGGAAGTTTCTCAACAGTAATTCAAAAGCGGAGGAGAAATTAATTCTGCCTGTATGATGAACCACACTATCTAAAATTTTAAGAAAGATAGTTTTAATAAAGGAATTCAAAATTGAAATGCATACAGTGGTATAGCCCAAGTGTAATCAGGATGGAGACTTACACGGTATCTGTACAATAGACGTCGGGGAATTGGTGAGATTGATACTATTTACACGTAAATACTCCGTCTCCAGAGGGTCATCTATAAACAATTGGAAACTGTTTAGATATAACCTTTATGCGTGGTTGCTTATGGTAAAAAAGCAATTTTACATCTTTTTTACCGTGGCCGTGTTATTTCTTTAAGCCATACGTTGTTTTGGATGGAGGGAACTATTACGCGATGTGTTGTCCGGTTAAGTCGTGTTGCGGCGTCAGGGCGGGAGCTAGTCAGAAAAATAATAATAAGTGGGATAGAAGATTAAATTAAGCCCTCCCGCATCAAGATGCGTATTTTTAAAGGGGAACGTATCTGCAGCGATGCATGTACTTACTTAATCACCGCAAGGTTCTGTGCCGTAGGGTGCAACTCGCTGTCTCAGTAATTCAGCGTTCTCCCGAGCACTACCATTTTCAAGGCGGGGTATATTTAAGCGCATGCGTTGGCTGATTCATACTCCGCGCATGCGCATACGGTTCTTATAACGCGCATGTCTGGAGGAGTAGTGTCAATAGCGCGAGTTCCTGCCGATTTCGTATTTTTAAGCAAGCCAAAGGGTTTCTAGTATTATTATAAAGACAGATGTCACAATGCCATAATGTCTTCCCTAGAGATGTAATTATTATTGCTAGAAACCACTTATCTATTTTACATTTGCATGCTTATACATTCACATTTTCATACAAAGGACATCATCAGAAATACAGTTCTTTTACGCTGGTAATTATGTGTTTTTAGCCACAACTGTTCCATTGGTCCAAAGTATTAAGTCCTTTCTCAATGCTTTTGCACAGAAAAATCCATTTACATTCCAGTCGATTCAGAATTGTCTGCTGATTGCCTCCTCTTACATTAGGTACAACATGGTCAATCACTTGCCACCATAAGTCATTTTCAGAGTGTCCAAGTTCCACATAATGTTCAACCAAAGGCGCAGTGAGTACCTTACACCGTATTCGGCTCCTATGCTGTGAAATCCTCGTCTTGATCTGTTGTGTAGTTTGGCCGATATAAAGTTTTTTGCAGGGACATTGAATGCAATATACAACATTTTTTGAGTTACAATTCGTAAAAGATTTTAAACTATACTTGCAATTCTCATATTCAAACAGTTTCGTATTAGTCGTGAACACGCATGCAGTGCAGTTATTGCATTTATAGTGCCCTACAATAGGTGGAAGGTTCAAACATGTCTCTATGGTTGTATTTTTATTCTTAGTACTGCTGGCAGCTCTCACTAAATGATCTTTCAGATTATTGCCTCTTTTAAATGAAAATAAGGGGATCCCTGTCTCAAGTTCTAAAGGAGCTAGAACAGGCCAGTGTTTTTTAATAACTTTGCAGATTTTATTACTGACTGTGCTGAAAGTCGTCACACAGGTTATTCTTTTTAGGGCATCTTTCTTTTTTGACTCAAAAAGATGTTCCCTATGCGTGTACCATGCACGTTTCATAGCTCTCCTCACAAGCTTCCTAGGGTAGCCTCTATTTGTCAGTTTGGAACATAGAATTTCAGCTTTTTGAAAAAAGTCTTGTTTGAACTTGCAATTGCGCCTAATTCGAAGGAACTGGCCATAGGGTAGGCCGTCCCTAAGTGCCCTTGGATGTGCACTCTGATACTGCAACAACGTATTCCGCTCTGTAGGCTTCCTAAAGAGGGTGGTGTACAGTTGTTGTTCATGACATTTGATTGTGACATCTAGATAATCAATTTGATGTCTATCAAAGTTATGGGTACATTTCAAATCTGTCTGTTATTGAGCCACTCACAGTACTCTTTCAATGTGTCTTCCTCACCTTTCCAAATCATCAGCACATCATCGATGTATCTGTGCCAGTTAAGGATATTTTCACGGTAGGGGTTATTTGCACTTAAAACATGGGTGGATTCTAGATCATCTACAAACAATATAGCAAAATTTGGAGCAAAAATGGCTCCCATAGAGTTCCCTTTACATTGTCTGTAGTAGGTGTCTTTAAAAATGAAATAGTTTTTCGTGAGGGCAATCTCTAGTAGATTCATTATAAATTCAGTTGGGACCTGGTGTGGCGCTGGACGATTATTAAGGTGTTTACGAATTACATCCATTCCTTTTTGTTGGGGTATGTTAGTATATAATGACTCTATATCTAGAGTAACCAATAATTGTGAGTCAGTATTGTACGGATGTGATTCCACAAGGCTTATTAGGTGTGTGGTATCCTTGATGTATGTTGCTGTATCTTTTACCAAGTCCTTTATGAAAAAGTCAATATACTTCCCCAAAGGTTCCACAACCGAGCCACATCCTGAAAGGATAGGTCTTCCCGGTGGTGTTTCCAAATTTTTATGAATTTTTGGGAGTGTATATAGCACTGGGATTCGGGGTTCCTTATTGTTAAGGAACAGAAATTCATTTTTACTTATGTACCCATCCTCTAGCGCTTCTTTAGTGATTCGCTGAATTGTTTCACTAATTTCTTTTGTGGGATTATGTCTTAATTTCTCATAATGTAGGCTATTGTTTATTTGGCGGAAAATTTCCGCTTCATAGGAGGACCGGTCCTGGATAGCAATCCCACCCCCTTTATCGCATGGTTTTATCACGATTTTGTCATTCTGTTTAAGTTCAATGAGACTGTTTCTTTCTTCTTTACTGATATTAAATGGTGTAAACCTATATTCATTTTTTAGATTTTCCAGTTCTCTGAGGATTAGATGCTCAAAAGTTAACACCTCAGGTGGCATGGTACTACTTGCCGGATTAAAAGAAGAGGGTGGTCGTAAACCGGTGATATTCTGTTTTTGAACAGCCTCTCTATCTTTGAAAAAGGTTTGTAATCTTATTTTTCGAAAGAAAGAAAAAATTTCTGATTGGATATTGAACCAATTAGGTTTCTCAGTTGGGACAAAAGAGAGTCCTCTACTCAGAAGGGAGATATCTGTAGAGTTTAGTTGGTGACTAGAGAGGTTAAATATGGGTATGGTCTCCATATTAGATTGTGTAGGGATTTCCATATTTAATACTGGTTGCCCACTGATAGAAACGATTCCTGGTCTGGCGTTCTCCCGGGTTGAAATTGTACCTCGGTTTGGATCTGCCTCTCCCTCGTCCCCTGCCTCTCGGGGGATCTGTGTTCCTCTGTTGGCCTCTGCCTAAAAAATGAGACTTATTGTAGGCTGAAGTGCTGGGACCCTCTAGTCCATCAGAACCATCTGATTCAGCTGATGAGACTGAGAAAGTTACAGGGGCCCTGTTCTTAAACCTACCCCAGGTGCCAGATGGAAATTTTTGTTGTTCGTGGGCACCTATCGAGAAAAAATCTTCCTGAAGATAGGGATAGGTTTTATCTTTATTGTAATTCTTAATATCTTTAGTGACTTTAGTTGTTTTTTTGTGGATCTCAAAAGCCTCAAAATCTTTTATAGTGCGGTCAATTTTATCCAAACAGGTTTTTGCATCTGCCAGAGAATCAAGATCTTTTATTGCCTGTTCTAATATCCTTATTTGTTCAAGCTCTTGTTTACTATGTTCTATTGCTGTGTCGATACCGAGCACCATCCAATGGCGCGAACACGTAGTTCCAATGTGTGCAAAACCTGATTTGAATTTTGGATCTTGAGTGAAAATGGCTGGGACGTTCCGCACTTGAAGGCCCACTGGTATTATTTCAGCTCTTAAGTAATCAGTTAACATAAGAGCATGTAGTTCTGTACGTACATGCTTTTTCTTAAGATGCTCAAGTTCAGATAGTTTATCATTGGCCGGATCTACGTTTGTGCCAGCGTTCGGTAAGGAGCCCTGGAGCAAAGAGGGGCCAGTGAGTTTACTTGCTATATAGTCTTCTGTGTAGGTTATACCTACTTGTATAGACATGTCCAACTTAATTGGAATATGTAATATACACAAAGCACATAAGTTTAAAGAAAAACCACTCAGTGAGCGGAACCCTTGCAGTGTAGCCACTGCGCGTAGAGTAATTAGAGAGAACAAGGGTACCCCATTAGTAGAACCTGGGGTGAACGTATTTGTAAGAGTTACAATGGTTTTTAGTGGCCCCAAAGGGGTCCTGGGAAGGATACTTTAAATTATGAAATTAATTCATGAAATTAATTCAGGGAGAAGGTCTTGGCAAGGTACCATATAGGTAAATTTTATTAACATATTATGCAAAAATAATAATAGTTACTTCCTTTTACAGGTGCTCACATATGTGACAAAAAAGTGCTCAAAGTGACTTTAGTGAACAAATATTAAAAAACAGTTATATACAATTATATACAAAGATGTCACCACAAGGTTATTCCCACAAAAAATATATACAGTGAAAATAGGGGAGTTTTCCTTGAGTTTGTCGACGGCGTTTCGATCTAGAGTATTTTAGATCATCATCAGGACGTGAGCTTCCCTGAAATTATTAATAAAATTAATTTTAATCCTATGCTATTGCACAAGTTTGAAAACCAAATTAATTAATACTCCCAACGCTCTGAAGTTCAAGCAATTGTAGGCATTATTTAACTAGGGTGAGCAGCCCTGAACTACACAAATTCATTTTAAAGGTGTAGTTGCCATTGAAAAGCAAAGTTATTTGCGCGTTTTAAAATCAAACGAGTTTTCAACTTATACAAAATCAATTTGCAATGGTGGGACTTGAATTAATCAAGTGCAGACTTGTTTACGCGCTTTTTAAGGCTCAAGCATGCTAGTGAACTCACTTAAGGAAGTTTCTCAACAGTAATTCAAAAGCGGAGGAGAAATTAATTCTGCCGGTATGATGAACCACACTATCTAAAATTTAAAGAAAGATAGTTTTAATAAAGGAATTCAAAATTGAAATTCATACAGTGGTATAGCCCAAGTGTAATCAGGATGAAGACTTACACGGTATCTGTACAATAGACGTCGGGGAATTGGTGAGATTAATACTATTTACACGTAAATACTCCGTCTCCAGAGGGTCATCTATAAACAATTGGAAACTGTTTAGATATAACCTTTATGCGTGGTTGCTTATGGTAAAACACAATTTTACATCTTTTTTACCGTGGCCGTGTTATTTCTTTAAGCCATACGTTGTTTTGGATGGAGGGAACTATTACGCGATGTGTTGTCCGGTTAAGTCGTGTTGCGGCGTCAGGGCGGGAGCTAGTCAGAAAAATAATAATAAGTGGGATAGAAGATTAAATTAAGCCCTCCCGCATCAAGATGCGTATTTTTAAAGAAAGGGGAACGTATCTGCAGCGATGCATGTACTTACTTACTCACCGCAAGGTTCTGTGCCGTAGGGTGCAACTCGCTGTCTCAGTAATTCAGCGTTCTCCCGAGCACTACCATTTTCAAGGCGGGGTATATTTAAGCGCATGCGTTGGCTGATTCATACTCCGCGCATGCGCATACGGTTCTTATAACGCGCATGTCTGGAGGAGTAGTGTCAATAGCGCGAGTTCCTGCCGATTTCGTATTTTTAAGCAAGCCAAAGGGTTTCTAGTATTATTATAAAGACAGATGTTACAATGCCATAATGTCTTCCCTAGAGATGTAATTATTATTGCTAGAAACCACTTATCTATTTTACATTTGCATGCTTATACATTCACATTTTCATACAAAGGACATCATCAGAAATACAGTTCTTTTACGCTGGTAATTATGTGTTTTTAGCCACAACTGTTCCATTGGTCCAAAGTATTAAGTCCTTTCTCAATGCTTTTGCACAGAAAAATCCATTTACATTCCAGTCGATTCAGAATTGTCTGCTGATTGCCTCCTCTTACATTAGGTACAACATGGTCAATCACTTGCCACCATAAGTCATTTTCAGAGTGTCCAAGTTCCACATAATTTTCAACCAAAGGCGCAGTGAGTACCTTACACCGTATTCGGCTCCTATGCTGTGAAATCCTCGTCTTGATCTGTTGTGTAGTTTGGCCGATATAAAGTTTTTTGCAGGGACATTGAATGCAATATACAACATTTTTTGAGTTACAATTCGTAAAAGATTTTAAACTATACTTGCAATTCTCATATTCAAACAGTTTCGTATTAGTCGTGAACACGCATGCAGTGCAGTTATTGCATTTATAGTGCCCTACAATAGGTGGAAGGTTCAAACATGTCTCTATGGTTGTATTTTTATTCTTAGTACTGCTGGCAGCTCTCACTAAATGATCTTTCAGATTATTGCCTCTTTTAAATCAAAATAAGGGGATCCCTGTCTCAAGTTCTAAAGGAGCTAGAACAGGCCAGTGTTTTTTAATAACTTTGCAGATTTTATTACTGACTGTGCTGAAAGTCGTCACACAGGTTATTCTTTTTAGGGCATCTTTCTTTTTTGACTCAAAAAGATGTTCCCTATGCGTGTACCATGCACGTTTCATAGCTCTCCTTACAAGCTTCCTAGGGTAGCCTCTATTTGTCAGTTTGGAACATAGAATTTCAGCTTCTTGAAAAAAGTCTTGTTTGAACTTGCAATTGCGCCTAATTCGAAGGAACTGGCCATAGGGTAGGCCGTCCCTAAGTGCCCTTGGATGTGCACTCTGATACTGCAACAATGTATTCCGCTCTGTAGGCTTCCTAAAGAGGGTGGTGTACAGTTGTTGTTCATGACATTTGATTGTGACATCTAGATAATCAATTTGATGTCTATCAAAGTTATGGGTAAATTTCAAATCTGTCTGCCTGTTATTGAGCCACTCACAGTACTCTTTCAATGTGTCTTCCTCACCTTTCCAAATCATCAGCACATCATCGATGTATCTGTGCCAGTTAAGGATATTTTCACGGTAGGGGTTATTTGCACTTAAAACATGGGTGGATTCTAGATCATCTACAAACAATATAGCAAAATTTGGAGCAAAAATGGCTCCCATAGAGGTCCCTTTACATTGTCTGTAGTAGGTGTCTTTAAAAATGAAATAGTTTTTCGTGAGGGCAATCTCTAGTAGATTCATTATAAATTCAGTTGGGACCTAGTGTGGGGCTGGACGATTATTAAGGTGTTTACGAATTACATCCATTCCTTTTTGTTGGGGTATGTTAGTATATAATGACTCTATATCTAGAGTAACCAATAATTGTGAGTCAGGATTGTACGGATGTGATTTCACAAGGCTTATTAGGTGTGTGGTATCCTTGATGTATGTTGCTGTATCTTTTACCAAGTCCTTTATGAAAAAGTCAATATACTTCCCCAAAGGTTCCACAACCGAGCTACATCCTGAAAGGATAGGTCTTCCCGGTGGTGTTTCCAAATTTTTATGAATTTTTGGGAGTGTATATAGCACTGGGATTCGGGGTTCCTTATTGTTAAGGAACAGTAATTCATTTTTACTTATGTACCCATCCTCTAGCGCTTCTTTAGTGATTCGCTGAATTGTTTCACTAATTTCTTTTGTGGGATTATGTCTTAATTTCTCATAATGTAGGCTATTGTTTATTTGGCGGAAAATTTCCGCTTCATAGGAGGACCGGTCCTGGATCATTTAGTGAGAGCTGCCAGCAGTACTAAGAATAAAAATACAACCATAGAGACATGTTTGAACCTTCCACCTATTGTAGGGCACTATAAATGCAATAACTGCACTGCATGCGTGTTCACGACTAATACGAAACTGTTTGAATATGAGAATTGCAAGTATAGTTTAAAATCTTTTACGAATTGTAACTCAAAAAATGTTGTATATTGCATTCAATGTCCCTGCAAAAAACTTTATATCGGCCAAACTACACAACAGATCAAGACGAGGATTTCACAGCATAGGAGCCGAATACGGTGTAAGGTACTCACTGCGCCTTTGTTGAACATTATGTGGAACTTGGACACTCTGAAAATGACTTATGGTGGCAAGTGATTGACCATGTTGTACCTAATGTAAGAGGAGGCAATCAGCAGACAATTCTGAATCGACTGGAATGTAAATGGATTTTTCTGTGCAAAAGCATTGAGAAAGGACTTAATACTTTGGACCAATGGAACAGTTGTGGCTAAAAACACATAATTACCAGCGTAAAAGAACTGTATTTCTGATGATGTCCTTTGTATGAAAATGTGAATGTATAAGCATGCAAATGTAAAATAGATAAGTGGTTTCTAGCAATAATAATTACATCTCTAGGGAAGACATTATGGCATTGTGACATCTGTCTTTATAATAATACTAGAAACCCTTTGGCTTGCTTAAAAATACGAAATCGGCAGGAACTCGCGCTATTGACACTACTCCTCCAGACATGCGCGTTATAAGAACCGTATGCGCATGCGCGGAGTATGAATCAGCCAACGCATGCGCTTAAATATACCCCGCCTTGAAAATGGTAGTGCTCGGGAGAACGCTGAATTACTGAGACAGCGAGTTGCACCCTACGGCACAGAACCTTGCGGTGATTAAGTAAGTACATGCATCGCTGCAGATACGTTCCCCTTTCTTTAAAAATACGCATCTTGATGCGGGAGGGCTTAATTTAATCTGCTATCCCACTTATTATTATTTTTCTGACTAGCTCCCGCCCTGACGCCGCAACACGACTTAACCGGACAACACATTGCGTAATAGTTCCCTCCATCCAAAACAACATATGGCTTAAAGAAATAACACGGCCACGGTAAAAAAGATGTAAAATTGTGTTTTACCATAAGCAACCACGCATAAAGGTTATATCTAAACAGTTTCCAATTGTTTATAGATGACCCTCTGGAGACGGAGTATTTACGTGTAAATAGTAATAATCTCACCAATTCCCCGACGTCTATTGTACAGATACCGTGTAAGTCTCCATCCTGATTACACTTGGGCTATACCACTGTGTGAATTTCAATTTTGAATTCCTTTATTAAAACTATCTTTCTTTAAATTTTAGATAGTGTGGTTCATCATACCGGCAGAATTAATTTCTCCTCCGCTTTTGAATTACTGTTGAGAAACTTCCTTAAGTGAGTTCACTAGCATGCTTGAGCCTTAAAAAGCGCGTAAACAAGTCTGCACTTGATTAATTCAAGTCCCACCATTGCAAATTGATTTTGTATAACTTGAAAACTCGTTTGATTTTAAAACGCGCAAATAACTTTGCTTTTCAATGGCAACTACACCTTTAAAATGAATTTGTGTAGTTCAGGGCTGCTCACCCTAGTTAAATAATGCCTAAAATTGCTTGAACTTCAGAGCGTTGGGAGTATTAATTAATTTGGTTTTCAAACTTGTGCAATACCATAGGATTAAAATTAATTTTATTAATAATTTCAGGGAAGCTCACGTCCTGATGATGATCTAAAATACTCTAGATCGAAACGCCGTCGACAAACTCAAGGAAAACTCCCCTATTTTCACTGTATATATTTTTGGTGGGAATAACCTTGTGGTGACATCTTTGTATATAATTGTATATAACAGTTTTTTAATATTTGTTCACTAAAGTCACTTTGAGCACTTTTTTGTCACATATGTGAGCACCTGTAAAAGGAAGTAACTATTATTATTTTTGCATAATATGTTAATAAAATTTACCTATATGGTACCTTGCCAAGACCTTCTCCCTGAATTAATTTCATGAATTAATTTCATAATTTAAAGTATCCTTCCCAGGACCCCTTTGGGGCCACTAAAAACCATTGTAACTCTTACAAATACGTTCACCCCAGGTTCTACTAATGGGGTACCCTTGTTCTCTCTAATTACTCCAGTTACATGTCTGCATCCGATCTACACAGCACAATGTACAGTCATAGGTCCAGGGCCCACATGCATACTACAAGACCAAAGGGACACATGCAGAAACTATGTTGAACTGGCTATGGACACATGCGCCCGGCCCCTTTATTGGCAGGGCCACATGTACAGTGGCATCTGTGCTGGATGCGTGTGGGGTGATTGTAAGCCAACCCACATGGAATGGCTGGTGTTGGCAACCTCTTGGACATTGGACACCAGTGCAACGGAAACAGAAAACACATGCAAAACAGAGTCAAATGCTGAGCAACATGGGGTGAGTCGGATGACTTCCAGAGGACAACCGACATGCCAACAGAAGTGTTGTGAGTTGCAGTGCACTGGGCTGTGGACACTAGACATGAGCATGCTCATGTGCAGAAAAAGTCTATTCCAGATGCAGATGCAGTGGGGTGTGTCAGACCTGAATCATCAATGTCTCAGGGCCCCCACACTGTTTGAGGTGACATAGCTGCGCAACCCCTCCACAGCACAAAACTCAATCAGCTACGGACAATGGCCTACGGTTCACTGAGTCTCTGGCACCTGGAGTGCTGAGCAGGGAATCAGGCAGATGATGGCACCCACGACAGGCCTGAGCAACCACGAAGTCTGTCAGGACCACCGCTTCAACTCTGGCAAATGGTGTTTGGAGGTGGTCCTTGCGGTGGTGGCGTGTGCTTCCTGCAGTGATGCGCCGTCCGGGCCGGTCTGGACTTGCTTTGGTGTGTGAGCCCTGGTGGAACGCATTTGGGTCCGGAGGCTGCTTACAGCACAAGGCCACAGAGTCATGGCATTGATGAGCCCAAGGCCCATGTCTCAGGGGCCAGCCCTATGTCTCCAGAGAAGGGGACCTGGTCTTGTCCAGCACAGAGTTAGTGGTCCCGGATGCACTGCGACCAGCACAGGCACACAGCCAAGGGATGGTGACTTGTGGTGTGGTCAGATGGGCCATGCGACCTGAGCGGGTAACCATCATTGTCTGAGGTGTATGTTTCAGAGTGTTTCGGTGACAGTGGAAGGTGTCCTCCAGCGCAAGACGCTGAAAGGTTCCGATTTGATTAGGAAGCTGCAAATGGAGGAGTGGAATGCGACAGCACGTTGCCACCACCAATTCCGTTTCAGCTACATGGGGGTGAAAACTGCCGCCTAGAGAGTGTCCAAGAATTTCAGGGAACTGACTTAGTAGCACCGGGGCTGAGTGGGGATGCCGACTGCAATGATGCCGGTACACTGATATGGACTCCGCCATAGCTGAATCATGACTCGGTGACCTACTGGACCTCAGTGGTGGCCGGAGGCAGCGGTCAGCAGTGGCCCACAGCCTTGTGTCTTTGGCTTGTGAAGCACAGCACTAGTGACACTAAGGCAGTTGTCGGAAGTGTACGAACACCTCAGTAACGATGATCCTTTTCTCTCCGCCTAGATGCAAGGCAACATCCTCTTAGACCTCTCCTTGCCTGCAATGATGTGTAATCTGCCTTTGCATACTTGATGTTCTGTTCCAAATCTGTGGCCTACTCGAGCACAGCCTAGGCTGAGAGCAGTGTAGGCTGGAGGCAGCGGTCAGCACGGGCCATTCAGCGAGTGTCGCCGGCATAGGTTGGTGGCCCCACCAGCCTGCGTAGTTCAGGTTCACCTCTATGACTGTGACCCAGCTTTCGTCCGGACTGAGCCGCATCTTCCTCTTACTCCTCTCCGTGCGTCCACTGGTGTGGACTCATCCATTCGTGATTCGCGACTAGGTACTTGATGTGAGACCTACTGGTCCACAGGGTTGCCCTTGTCCCTTATCCACATCTCGCCAGATGGCGTTGGACAGGGGTTGTGGCAGCATGGCTTGCCGGATGGCGTTGGGCAGGGTTTGTAGCAGGATGTGTCGCAAGATGCGCATATGGTACTATGCCTCACTGATCGAAGGTAGTCTGGTGCCGTGGCCGCGGTCCCGGATTTGGGATTACTGCATTTCAGGAGCCAGGACACAGTCTCACATTTGGAACCCACTGGGCCGCAGAGGTCACTGGTTGAATATGTAAATGAGAAAGGAGTAATGTGGGCCAGCGTTGGGGGGACAGCGATGGTCTGAAAGGCAGGCCGGGTCGTGGGCCTTGGGCTTGGAGCTTACACTGGCACATGGTGGGCCCTCCATGATCCACTCCGGTGTCGGATACAGATTAGTGTGGCCTGGCTGCCTAGGGTTGACCCTGACGGGTTTGTGGTCCAGCGGGCCGAATCATGTTTCTACTGCATCCTTCACGTATGTCTGGTTGCCTCCTCTCCCAACATTCATCCATTGTGTGGCTGAGGTACCATGCCAAGGATTTGTCTTGTTCACGGCTTGCCCAGGTTACCATTAAGAGTTGTTCAATTATGTCTGGTGGGTGGGCATGTTGTTGTGCATCTTGATTGTGGACTTGTGACATGTGCATTGCCAGAGTTGTGGATTGCATGGTTGTGGAGTTGAGGAGAGTGGGGTGTTAATTGGGAAGTTGCCGAGGTGCTGTGCATTTTCCTTGGTGCCATCCTGGGACGGCTGGTTGCTGTTGGACTGTCAGAGGGTGAAGGGATCATGCCCACTGGCTGTGTATTTGGAGGCAACATTGGTGGAGGTCCCACAGTGTTCGGATGATGCCTGCATATTGATGTGTGATGTGTGCTTCCTATTGCGCTGATTGTGTGCTGTGTCACCAAGGGGCACTGGTGGGACATGTGTGCAGTGGGTTGCCCCCTACATGTGGGTGCATCCGGCTATGGCCTATGGTCCTTGCTTGGTCTCCAGCGGTTCCTGCGCGTTGTGTTGGCCGTAAGGGGACTGGGGTGTCAGAATGATGATGAGGTCCTGGACAGGTGTGGGGGTCTTGGATGTGGCTGGCTGTGAGACTCCGCTGACTCTGGCGGGTGTGTTTTGGGGTGAGCCAGGGGCCAACAGGTGGTGCACAGCCAGCAGCTTGGTGTGGGGTGGGATGTTGGCTGTCCGCTGTGTTGGTGCAGTTGGCCTGTTGGGCAATGACGGCCAGGATGCGTAGGATGGTTGTTTCTTTCAGCCTGTAGTGCAAAGCAACATTGTCAGATGCCTGTAAGGCAGGTGCGTTTCCTGGGGGCCGCTGTCTTTGTCTCCGTTGCCTCTGTGGTAGTCCAAGGGGGAGGGGGGTGCAGGGTGGGTGTTGCCCTCTAGGGTGTTCGGGCTGCATGATGAGTGGCTCCATGGCATCTGTTGCCCTTCCAATGACGTCCTGGGCTGGGCTCCCTTTTGTGGTGCATTCTGTCATCCGACTTTACACCAGGTCAGAGCAGGTGTAAAATTCCTGCTGCTAACGCGCCATATTGCGTGTTTTGTGTTCCTATCGCTGATTTGTCTGGTTGTTGTGAATATTGAGGTGTGGTGTTGTAGCAGCTTTTTGTATGGGAACGCCTACTCTGCATTTCATTAGCGATAGTTGTGGGGTCCTCTGTGGCGATGTTTTTGCGCCTGCTATTGCAGGAAAACTGGTGGCTGTTAGCACCTGCTTGTGAATGGTGGGGTATATTTATCACGACTTTGGATGCGATAAAGTGCTGTTAATTCGGCGATAGCTCCTTCTGAATATGCCCCTAAATGTGCAGACTTTCAATTTAAAGGCCTATTTAAAACTAGGCAGTACTTAAGTTGTAGGCAGTGGAGTTTACTTTGAATTCTATTTTTGACTGGATGAGAAACCAGAGTTTTTGTTTCAAAAAAGGGTAATCGAGGTTCTTTCTGTGTGTTCTTGTCAATGCCAGAGACAGTACATTTTCGAGTGTCCGGCTCAAGGAATTAGCTTCTTTAGGACCGTGTTATAGTAATTGGTACAGTAATCTTTACTGCCAACAGTAACTGCTCTCAATAGTCAAATTATTATAGCACAGAAATTGAAAGGAGCCAACCCAAATATCTAGCAGGTTTAGTTCAGGTTGCATTCATGTTTTTATGCTTAGTTGCATGGTTTGATAAGACGCAGCATTTACATATGTAAAATGAGACTTCTATCTTATTTCACCTTTAACTGGATGGTTGCTGCTATCATATGAACGTTACAGGGCTCCCATTTGATCTTGTGGTGATAGATTCCAGAGAGTACTTAGTGGTATATTTGCAAGCCCCAAGCCCCTATGCCGCAGGAACTTCACTTTTAGTGCAGCTGGGCAGCTAAATTTAGTGCCAGCGCAGAGAGAAATGTGGGGGTGCATCACATTATTGTAAATACGGCGCATCACTGCATTTCTAAAGTGACGTTAGGAATTTTGGGGCTAACTCGCACACTGCCACTTTCTTATACTTATGCCTTTTTGTGTCCTAAATGTGGGTTTGGAAACCTGTTTGCAGAAATATATATATATTTTTTTTACAACAACATAAGAGTGACTCAAGGGTGCTATAATGAAAATTCAACAAAGCAACCAAAACAACAAAGCCAGAAAGAAAAACACAAACAAGAGCAAAGAGAAATAACCAAGGGAGATGTTGAGTGAAAAAGAACCCTCACTCACCAACCTGGTGGTGACATGCTTCATCATTGGGTTCCACTGAGGGAACCGAATGTCCCCTCAGTGTGCTACAACGCCTGCTTTGCAGCGGAGCTGGTTGTTGTGATGGGATAGTGTATTGTACTCAAGTGAAATGTGTGATATTTAAAAGATAACAGCTGTAACCTAAATACTTTTATTAAATGGTCAGTTGCTATCATTAAAAACTAGTGAACAGGACACACAGTTGTCTATTATTTGAACCACTGTGTCCTTAGAAGGTGTAGGTTGACATGTTTCAGCTGTTTAATTGCTCTATTCAGCTCAGCTTTCTTCAGGACCAATACAATTATCCCCGGTGGTCCACGCACGCTAAGGCGTGTCCTATCCGTGAGGATATTCAGTGTGAGAAAAAAAACGGAAAAAAACTCACGGTATTACCCGTGTGGGCACTCCTAGGACTTCCCAGGGGCCAGAACCTGTGAAGTATAAAATCATTATATTAAATTACATCAAAACGGTCCCAACTGATTAAGTTAAATAACCACCAAAAACCAAACTCATTCTCTTTGCTGATTTTGCACATAGAACAAGATGTAAAAATGTATCTTTTTATAACACTGGAGTTCCATTCAATGTAGTCATTAAGACTGCAAGCAAAATTGTGGTACAGTTAGCTTTGGTATACTGTATCTTTTATATAGAAACATTGGCTCATTCCCAATAACCACAGAGAATTACATTCACTCCTTTCGGCCGGCAGATCCTAAATTATAGTCTTGACCCAAACAGGTGTAGTGTAAGGAAATGTCATAAGAACGACAATAACCTATAGTGCGTACCCCAATTAAAATATTCTTATGGCCCACCTCATGTCTGAGGGGTTTTGGAATCATACGCTAAACCAGTAACACAAAAAATCAAGGCTCACTCACAGCACAAATTCGACGTGCATTCACCACGGGCTTACGAAGTGGGCAAATCTTCACGTTGACGCCGATCTGTGAAGTAACAAAATTACAATAAAAGAAATGCCAAGCCAGTTTGCTACCAAGTAGTAAACTACTAAAAAGTAAACTACCCGACCATCCGCCAACAAAGTGTCCCACTTACTTGGTATCCAACGACTCCCCGCCTTCGACCTATTCAGTACGCTTCCGTTGCCCGAATAACAAATCGCCGGGCCGGTATGCGGAAGTAAATGGAATTCAGTCCGTATCACGTGACCTCCACGCATATGCGTCACTATAGAGCAACTATTAAAGCAATAGTGACTATCCTTAAATAAAAACTGCTTTACCAAAATATATATCGATGTAATTTTAAGGCAGTATTTAAATATCACTTGGAGTGCAAAGAGGCTCAATTTGAAAGCGTCAGTGGAGTACCGATAAAAATGTAATTTCCTAATAAGACTCCCATATAAAAAACATATATATAGTTCACCATGTGAGTTTCCAAACTATTAGTCAGCATGAAAAATACATCTACCATCCCGATCAATGATGTATGTCAGCCAGAATCATTCTACTTTGCATACACCGCAGTCCCTGCTCTGCAAAGGATGTTTTTTTGCTCTATGTTCCAAAACTTTATTTGCAACTCTGTTACAAACACTCGCCCCGCTACCAATGGAAGTCAGATGATTAGATCAAGGGCAAACCATGGAAAAAAGTGTATTTTTAATTGTCGATGTTCTAAATTAAAATATCTTAAGCAATTGTTGGTCGTAGATTCCATTATTTTAGTGCAGGAAATATTTTAAATAAACTCATTGTGAAACTGTGTTCCAACCAATCTGCCCCCACTCAATGAGAGGAGACTAACAGGACCAAAGGTAGGCTATAATCTGTATAGTTAATTGCTAATATCTTAGGCAAGGGAATAATACGAAAACTGATGGCCATTGTTATCGCTCATTAGAAATTGCCTGTTTATGCTTACGTGCAGGACTTGGTGTAAAGTAGAGGAAAGAAAAAGGGTCCAGATTCTCAGCAAAAAAAGGGGGGGGGGGTCCTACCATCTTGTGCATTCATAGAAGGGTGCAGCTAGCTGTTTGTCAGAAAAACACACTCATTTTGGTAACACTCTTAGCGTTTCATTACTGTGCCCCAAGGGATTTCATCATTTAAACCAGACATGTTGCTTGAAAGGCGGTATATCCACCTCTGTTCTTTTTCGAACAAACTATTGTCAGAGCCCTGAAGAAGTTGTTCGATCACTGTCCACCTGATGTCATTCGGGATATGTTTTGCCTGTAAGTAGTGTGTTGTCAATTTAGTGTTACTCTTTTGACATCGGATGTTGCACCGATGCTCACAGATGCGGAGTTTAACCCGTTTTTTTGTCATCCCTACATATCGCAGCCCACACGGGCAGGTGAGAAAATAAACAACATTACACGAGTTACAATTTGTGTTGTTGCGCTGTTGCCATTGTCTCCCAGGTTCGAGATATAATATCTTGGTACTAGTTGTTAGATGACAGACACTACATCCACCACACGGGAAATGACCATTAATTGACGGTAAACCCCAGCGTTTAGTACACTGACCATGTTCTCCTTTTGTTGTTTTCTTGGGCGTGTATGGACCAAAGAGTCCTTCAGGCTCCTAGCCCGTTTATAAGAGAACAAAGCCTTCTCCCAATCATGATTGGTGTTTACCAGTATCCTCCAGTGTTTGTTAATACAGTGACTTATAACATTGGACACTGAATTAAACTTTGTTACATATGTTAGGGGTACCTCAGTCGATGTGTTTCTGGGGTAATCTTCCAGCAAAGCTTCCCTATGCTGGTTTCGTGCCCTCTTCAAACTCTTTTGCAGCAAATGATTTGGGTAACCTCTCCGTTGTAACTTGCCAGTTAGATCATTGGCTTGATCTTTAAAATCCCTAACTTCACTGCAATTTCGTCATATCCGTAGATATTGCCCAAAAGGGAGATTCTCCCTTAATGATTGGTGGTGGAAGCTAGAGTAATTTAATAAGTTGTTCTTTGCAGTTGGTTTGTAGTAGGTCTTAGTCCGTAATTGGTTACCTACTTTCGTAATGGTGACATCCAAAAAAACGATTTTATCTTCAGCATATTCGCGAGTAAATCTCAGGTGTTGATCAAGATTGTTGACACATTCAAAAAAGGTATGCAAGACGTTTTCCTCTCCCTTCCAAATCAGTAGAACATCGTCTATATAACTTTGCCATAGTATCACATTAGATGCAAAAGGGTTGGTCTGGGGGAGAATGTGTTCACATTCAAAATTATAAACATACAAACCCGCCACGCTCGGCGCAAAAGTACTCTCCATTGAGGTGCCAGTGGTTTGGAGATAGCTAATGCCTTCGTATTAAAAAAAATTCTGTTTCAATGTCAGGGTGGCACATTCCACAACAAAGGTACGTGAGGTGTTAAACTCCCATGTATATTGTTGTAACATATCTGAAACCACTCTGATCGTGGAATCTTGAGGGCTACAGGTGTAAAGACTCTCGATGGCCATTGTTACCAGGAAACAAGGTTCCTCCGGTATAGTGATTGTTTTCAGCATAGCTAATAAGCTTTTAGTGTCTTTGATATAGGTACTTGTAGACTCGATGATTGGTCTTAGAAAAAATCACAATATTTGGAAAGGGGCTCTAGCAAAGAACCCAGGCCCGAGACGATGGGTCACCCGGGGGGTGGAGATATACCCAGAAATATTGTGCCTCATGGTAGACATTGGATTGTAGACAATAGACATATGAGTTCAGGTTCCCAGTTCAGATTCCTGAATGGGAACTCAAATAAGGGAAGCAACTGCCTACCGAAAGATACATTGATTGTGTCCAATGTTGGATAACACGCCTTTTCTGACACAAACTCTGGCCTTCATTTATGAAAAGTGATGGATCACTGCGTGAAAACAGCGATGCGTCACTTTTCATTGAGCCCTCCTTGCGACATGCTGGATGCGATATATTTACATTTGACGCATCATGTCACAAGGAGTTACAGATACGTTAGCATTTCGGAAGTATCTGTAGGTGCAACAATGACGCATTGTTGGAGTGTCTCACAAAAGTGACGCAAGTTCAGCAATGAGCCATTTAACATGGGCAAGTCCCATTTCAATGTGCCTGTGTCAGTCTTACGCCTGCTGTGAGGCAGGCGTAAGATGATGCATTTGCGTCCAAGAAATGACGCAGTGAAATCTCATAGATTTCACTGTGTCCTTTCTACGAGGCTTACTTGCGTCAAAACGCCCACTCTGCATACATTATACCTGGCGCAGGTATAATGTGGCGCAGAGTTTTACAAAGTAATGCATCTACCTAGATGCTTCACTTTGTAAATATGACGCAACATGTCACATTTTTCACTCTGCTGGTGCGTCACAAAAATTGTTGCACCAGCGGGGCAAAAGTGACCCAAGGGCTCATAAATTAACCCCCCTGGATCTTAAAATTATACCAGACACGCCTTCACAAAGTTCAAGATAGTGGTGCCTAGCATATCATCAGTACATATCTTAACTTACCTTTCTATAATCTTTATTCAGGGTTCTAATTCTTATGCAAACTTTTTTTTATCAAGATTTTACTCTAACTAGTGCTTAACTAAATAAGACGTCTCATGTCACATTTCAACCAAGAATTGTTCACTCTTGCATATTGTTATATAATTATCGCATCTCCACTGTTCAACCAGAATTTTTTCTCCCCTTATTTCTTCTTTTCAAATACAAATAATATGCACAGGGTACTGCATACGTTCTAATGTAATTACTTTGTCTTATTTCGCCTTCATCTTGCTACACTGATGTGGGTATGTTAGGTCTCGTCTGAGACAGTGTATGCACTGTTGCTTGTCAGACATTTTGTTAACTTATCAACTTGCCCCCTACTGCCCTCCTCCCCGTGTCCTTCAAGCTGCTCGTTCCGTCTCACTCTGTGTCCTTGCTTGCCTCGCCCCTGTTGTGAAGTTAGCAGGCTAGTGGTTGTGGGTGGAGCTTAGGGGGTGGACAGGAAGAGGAGGAGATCGGCGAGGGGAAGTCAGTTAGAGTAGGGACAGGAGCCCGTCTGGATGCATGAGAATAAAGCTCCAGTATTGATAAGTACTAGTGTCTGTTTTTATTGTAGCAAGATGCTACAACTGGCGACGAGGGTGGGATAACCAACCCACTGCCTGCTGACCCAGACTGAGACACCCTGTCCCCGGTGGTGCAGAAGAAAAAAAAAAAACGCTGCCAAGAATTGCGAGCTGCTGCTGCCCCAGGTGAAGAAGCCAGTAGCAGGCAACCCTGCCCCCCCCTCTTGAGGGAGCTGAGAGGGGCTGTGAATCCGAGCGCTGAACGGCTCGAACAGAAAGAAGCGGAGCGCGCTGACACGCGACCCCGCCAGAAGCGTGAGCTTTGGCAGTGCAGAGATCGGGAGCCTACTCCAACCCTGCTGCGCACCCCAGATTGAGGGAGAAGTACCCCCAGCTTCGAGGACGACGTCCGCCACAACCGCCTAGCGAGAGCGACTGAGCGCCGGGAGGTCCGGGCCTGAAATGCCGCCGACGGTGAAATCCTCACGCTTGATGCGTGTAAATCGGCAGGCCGCCGCGAGAAAAAAAGCGGGAACGTGCAGAGCAAGGCGGGAGCCCACCCCAACCTCACCTGGTTGCTGTGGTGGCCAAGGAAGAGTGATACCTGGAGCGCGCTGCCCCTATGCTGCCCTGAAACTGCTGGCCGGTGAGTCTGGAGTGACTGAACCCAGAGAGAGAAAGCCTCGTGTGTGACTGCATTGACGGCGGCCATCTTAGAGTCAGGCGCTCGTCAGGACAGACCCCTTAGTTTTCAACGAGCGGCCATCTTGAAGTCAGGCACTAAGGAAAGGAAACAAGCATTGGCGAAGAAACAAGCATTGGTACTCAGAAACAAACAAGCATTGGCAAGGAAACAAGCATTGGCGCCTGGGAATAAACAAGCAATGGCAAAGAAACAAGCATTGGTACCCAGACATAAACAAGCATTGGCAAAGAAACAAGCATTGGTACCAGAAAACAAACAAGCATTGGTACCCGAAAATAATCAAGCATTGGCAAAGAAACAAGCATTGATATCTGAAAAGTACAAGAACTACAAAGATGTCCGACGATGATAGAAATCCGCCGCCACTGGCTGATGTCAAGCCCAAGGTTCCAGGTGGGTCGCACCTGCGAGTGCCCGAACCCCTCAAAGTGACCACTGGGGGAACCATGGGCCCCAAGTGGCAAGAATGGTTCGAAGAGTTTGAAGATTACATCGAAGGTTCAGAAGTGATCGAAGATAAGAAGAAGTTAATTGCCTTGCGCAACTTGGCAGGGCGGGAGATAGTTAAAATAATCAAAGACCTTCCTGACGCAGAGGCGGACACCTATGACAAGGTGCGTGACGCACTAAACAAAAGATTTCTTCATAAAAAGAATGTCGACTATGAACGCCATACATTTCACTCGGCTCGTCAAGGGAAGGAGGAAGCAATGAGCGCTTTCATGATGCGCCTGAGGAGACTAGCCAAGCATTGTGCATTTGATAATTTCTCAACAGATGCTGCAATTAAGTCGCAAATAATTGATGGGTGTCACTCCGACCAATTGAGGAGACGTTTATTGAGAAAGGATCACAGCCTCGACGATATAGAGGAGATGACACGAATATTTGACCAAGCTGAAGAGTATGCAGCAGACATCGAAACAGGACACAAAGGGAGCCGCGAACAAGTACGACGCGTGCACGCCAAGAACGAGTATCGAAGGATCTCGAGAGACAAACACTGGAGGTCACGCCCGTCACCACGTCGAGAACAATCAAGACATCAGTGGCGAGAGCCGTGGAAGAAGGAAAGGAGATCAGAAAACGTGAGGAAATGTTACCGTTGCGGGTATGACTACCCCCATGTAGACAGCTGCCCTGCCATGGGTCAAAGATGTCGGAAGTGTGGTCGAACGAATCATTTTGAAGTGATGTGTGGGGAATACAATAAGGAAAAACGAAGTGGTGCCACAAAGATAGCTCAGCCTGACTCACGAAGAGGTACCCCGAGAACGTCCCGATCCGGCACCCGAAGACACCATGCAAGAGCAGTCCAAGACCAAACTGAACAGTCTTCTGGGTCATCACACTCCAGCCGAGAGTCACGTCGGTCCAGGTGGGAACGGAGGTCACCATCCCAGGAATCTAGACCGTCATCCAGAGACTCAACATATACCATTGAATATCTGAACTTAGCTGCAGATCCAGATCAGCTTAAGACATATCCCCGGCTGGACATCAAAGTTGGCAATTATGACACTCAATTTGTACTAGACTCAGGTGCATCCCTGAACTATATTCCAGTCACTGAATATGAAAGAATGAGGCAGCGTCCTCCGCTGACCTTTGCACCAGTCAGAGTCTTCACATGGATGGCTAAGAAGCCACTTCCTTGCCTCAGGAAGTTCTCGATGACCCTCCAACATGAAGACACAACTATCCCAGCGGTGATCCATGTCATTAAAGGCCCGGAAGCGGACTGTCTGCTGAGCCTCCCGACAGCTGAACGTCTTCACCTAGTGGAGATCCTTTTCAAAGTCAGCGGAAACCAAGATGTGACCCGCCAGTTTCCCAGACTATTTCAAGGACTAGGCAAACTAAAAGACTGTCAAGTACGACTGCATATTAATGAGCAAATCAGACCCGTCACTCAACACCCTCGACGGGTACCATTTCATCTCCAAACCGCTGTGGAGGAATAACTCCAGGACTTGCTAGCTGCTGATATCATCGAGCGCACTGAAGGTCCAACGCCGTGGGTGTCCCCAGTAGTTATCGTTCCCAAAAAGGGCACGGCCAACAAAGTCAGACTCTGTGTGGACATGCGCCTGCCTAACACCGCAATCGAAAGAGAGCGACATCCGGGGCCACACTTGAGTGACATGATCTCGGCTCTAAACGGAGCAAAGATCTTTTCCAAGTTGGACTTAAATAAGGGGTACCACCAGTTGGAATTAGAGGCAAAGTCAAGATACATTACCACGTTCGCAACCCATCTGGGGTTGTTCAGAAATAAGAGACTCAGTTTTGGGGTTTCCTCCGCAGCCGAAATATTCCAAGAAACCATTCGACAGGTCATTCAGAACATTCCCAATACCTTCAACTATAGTGATGACATCCTTGTCTATGGTTCTGATCTACGAGAGCATGATATCGCACTCAATTGTGTTTGCCACGCACTACTAGAAGCAAACCTGACTCTTAACAAAGAGAAGTGCGAATTCCACCAGGACACACTAAAATTCTTTGGGCATATCTTCTCAGGAGCTGGCATGAAACCCGACCCCGACAAGATTGGGACTCTGAACAAGACCAAGAGTCCCCAGGACGTCAGTGAGCTCAGATCATTACTCGGAATGGCCAGTTATTGCGCTCGCTACATCAGGGACTACGCAACAATCAGCCATCCTCTTCGCCTACTGACCAAACAAGGTCAGCCGTTTGAGTGGACTCCCCAATGTGAGAAATCCTTCAAAGAGATCAAAAAGGCGGTAGCATCTGCGGATCACCTGTCATATTTCAACCCACAAAGAAAGACTGAAATAACTGTGGATGCCAGCCCTGTTGGACTTGGTGCCATGTTGGCACAATATGACAACGATTCAGATCCACGTCGAATAATTGCATATGCGAGTCGTAGCTTGACCGACCCAGAGCGGGCATACTCGCAGCCCGAAAAAGAAAGTCTTGCCGTAGTGTGGGCATGTGAACATTTTCATGTCTTCATATATGGAAAACATTTCACTTTAATAACAGACCACCAAGCTCTTGTCACCATTTATGGAAACCCACGATCCAAGATGCCCCCAAGAATTGAAAGATGGGGCCTAAGGCTACAGGAGTACACGTTCACCATCATCCACAAGCCGGGGAAGTCAGAAAACCCGGCTGACTATATGTCCAGACATCCAGCTATATCGTCAGTCTCTAAATCGTCCATTGCGGAAGAGTACATACATTTTGTGACTGATCAAGCTCTTCCTCCCGCTATCCCACTGGACGCCATCTGAGAAAGCACAGCACAAGATGTTATCCTGCAGAAGGTCCTGCGCAGGATTCGACACAACAGGTGGAGGCATGGTTCTCAGGATGAAGAGACTGATCCTGTCCTTAAACAAGAAATGCAGGCCTTTCGACATGTGTGCAGTGAGCTGTCAGCCACCACTGATGGCATAATACTGCGAGACCAGAGAATCGTGATTCCCACTCAACTGAGACAAGGTGTGGTTGCCCTTGCCCATGAAGGACATCGGGGTATTGTGTCAACCAAACGCGCATTAAGAGAGCGAGTGTGGTTTCCGTATCTCGACCAAATGGTCGAAGCTACCTTGAAGGACTGTCATCTTTGTCAACTCACAAGCAAAAGTGACCATCCAGCACCACTGACCATGACTCCTCTACCACCTGGAGTGTGGCAAGAAATTGCTATTGATTTCTATGGACCCCTGGCATCGGGCAAGTACGTGCTGGCCATCATTGATGAACACTCTCGATACCCCATTGCACGCTTTGTGCCGTCTACAAATGCCGCAAGCACTCTCAAGGTACTGGACGAAGTCTTTGCGGCCTGGGGAGTTCCCTCAAAGGTAAAGACGGACAACGGACCCCCTTTCAATGGAAAAGACTTTGTAGCATTTGCGAAACACCTAGATTTTCATCATCGTAAAATTACACCCCTCTGGCCACAGGCTAATGGAACAATTGAAAGGTTCATGGCCACGCTCAAAAAGACTTTTCAACATGCGGCCACGGAAGGAAAAGATCTACAAGTCGCCCTTAACGAGGTCCTCCGAGCTTACCGGACGACTCCTCACGCAACCACGGGGAAATGCCCGGCAACCCTCATGCTGGGGCGTCCCATGAGGAATCGTATCCCAACGTGGGAAGGGGCCTTACGACCATCATTGACACCCCTTCAAGATCATCAAGAAATGATGAAGACAGACCAGCACAGAAAAGACAAAATGAAGCTATATGCAGATCACAGGAGAAGAACAAGGTCACTCTCGTTACATGACGGAGACCGGGTGCTTGTCAAGCAGGAACAGCAGTAAAAGACCGACTGCCTGTTCAAGGATGAACCATTACTGGTCACGAAAAGGAAAGCAACTATGGTGACTGCTGAATCAGAGCAGAGACGAATCACGAGAAATATCTCGCACTTCAAGAAATTGCCGCGCGATACCACCGAAATCTCACTGAGTGAAATGGACACTCCCGGTTCAGAAGAACCACCTTCAGTCAGGTGTGAGAACGCTGGTCCAATAAATGAAACACGGAGTGACACCACTCTGAGAACAAGATCACCACGACCTCATTGTGACATACGTCCACCCAAAAGACTTATTGAAGAAATGGACTAAGAAGTCAGTGTGTCTATTTGTTTTGTTACAAAGGGGGGAGATGTTGTGAAGTTAGCAGGCTAGTGGTTGTGGGTGGAGCTTAGGGGGTGGACAGGAAGAGGAGGAGATCGGCGAGGGGAATTCAGTTAGAGTAGGGACAGGAGCCAGTCTGGATGCATGAGAATAAAGCTCCAGTATTGATAAGTACTAGTGTCTGTGTTTATTGTAGCAAGATGCTACAGCCCTTTGCCACCTCCCACGCTGAGGCCTCATTGTCCTTACTTACCCCACTCACCCCCTCCCGTAATGTTGCTTCACCCACTACCCCTCCTCCATATCCTTCTTCCCCGTCGTTGCTTCCCCTTGTCCCCCATCTTTGTTTGCTCGCCACCTTTCCCACTTCTGTTTTGTTGCCCTGTAATCACTGCTTACCATATCCCTTTACCCCTTCCGATTTTTTATATATAACTTGCTTGCCCTACCCTTTCCCCTGTCCTTGCCTGCCATGTCCCCCCACTACCCTTCCCACAACGTTGCTTGCCCCACTATCTTCCATTGACTTAATTGTTTACCTCTCACCTATTTGCTGTTTGCCCCGTCCCACTATCCAATCAGAAAAAAGCCATATGATGCTGGCTGCGTCATAGTGCTTATTTCCTAATTCTTACTTCCTTGATGCTTGCAGGATGTAGCACCGCTTCGCTGTGTTGTGTTCATATTTTTCTAGACTGCAGTACCATACATCAAACACTTAACCCTTGACAAAGCTTTCTACTGATGTTATAGTGATAGTCCCTTTATTTTGCAATCATTAACCAGATTTATGAATATTCAGTGCATAAGGTATTGACAGCAGTTCACCCCTGAGCACTTATTCCACACATAACCACTTATGATCAACACACGCAAGTGCTAATGAATGTGTTCCGTGAAAGGTAGAAGGCTGGAACCTTTGATTACTATTTCTAACGATTTGCGAGCTATCTTTAGTGCCAAATCCTGCAATAAAACACCAGCATTAATGCACTTGAAAAATAATGCAAACTTGAGTTGTAGTCCATTCATTTCAAGATACTTTATTCCACATTATATTTCAAAGACGTATAAGTTTAATATTAAATAAATAATGAACCATCAATGCACGAATCATGGATACATCAAAGAATCAGTCACATACGCAATAAAAGATTTAAAACATGATCACTTCACAATCGCAGATCATAGGAACAAATAACCAATCAAATATACATATGTGCTGTATTGATTACAACCTTTAAAACCAACCACGTCACATTTTATCAGCACCACCAAAATCATGAGCCCTCCATAAGTTTTCCTATTCGTATCGCATGTCAAAGATATGATACAACACAGGCACAAATTACAAATGATTATAATTGTAATAGAAACTTCATTGCATTGCCAGTTTAGAGTCTAAAGTTATATTCCTATAAAAGAGGTTCACTAAAAGACTTTAGAGGAACAGTTTAAAAGCCACAAAAGAACATGATATGCAACCTTATTTGAAGTGAGCAATTTTCATAAGAACATTTATCTAATGTTCTATACCAATCATTGCTGTGTGGGTAGCTGGCCATACAATATAAAATATTGAGTCTAAATCGAGTCAGAGTGTATCTTTGCTTGCTTTTTGTAATTTCTGGCAAAGAGAGCTGTAGACCGATCCCAGCTGAGAGTTCTGAGTACTCCACACATGACACTAATGGCTAAATCTCTCTCCTCCTCAAAATATTAAAGACACAGGGACTCATTTATAAGGCCTTGCGTCAGTTTTGCGCTTCTGATGCGTCACTTTTTTTGTGATGCATCGGCGGCGTAAAACATGCCTCCTGTTGCGCACTATTTACAAAGTGACGCATCTAAGCAGATGCGTCATTTTGTAAACCCCTGCGCTACATTATACCTGCGTCAGGTATAATGTATGCAGAGGGGGTGCTCCCCCGCAAAAAGCCTCATAATAGTGACGCAGTGAAATCAATGAGATTTCACTGCGTCACTTTTAGGACGCTGTTGCGTCAAAATCTTGCACCTGCCTCACAGCAGGCGTAAGACTGACTCAAGCCCTTTCACATGGGGCTTGAGTTGCGTCACTTTTGTGACACACCCCAGCAATGCGTGACTTTTGCGCTTACAGATACGTCAGAAATACTGACGTATCTGTATCTCCTTGCGACATGATGCGTCATACTGTAAATATGACGCATCATTGGTGTCGCAAGGAGGACGCAGTGAAAAGTGATGCATCGCTGTTTTCACGCAGCGATGCATCACTTTTCATAAATGAGGCCCACAGATTTTAAAGTTCAGTCCTGCCCACCTGTGACAATTACTCGGGGTCATCAAAATAATACATGCTTTCATTTTTATACATGAATTCTTAATATTTTTAACCCACCCAATATCACTTCCCTGATCAAGAGAGATGCAATCCTCCATTACTGATCTATTCAGTCGTGTCTCAGGTTTAGTGCATACCCTGTGCCATCGGAGAATGGGCTGTCCTCCTTTTATTTTTTCCCAGTAAGCAATAATTGGACAGTTTCTTATACAAACAGCACAGAAAAGCAACACAAAATTGAGGGAGCTCCCGCAAAGAAAAAAGAAAAGAAAAGAAAACTAAAGAACATCCATGGGACACCCGGCCGACCCAACCCATAAATAACGACAACATTATTTCCGAGAGGTAAGAGCCCCATGACGACTGCCCCGTGCCGTAATGGCTGCCTACCACTATTCTTCCATCAATAAGCCCCATACCTGACGGCCCCGCCTCTTCCCCCTTTGACCTTTACACTTGTACAGAGCCGACTCCAGGTTATATACATGATGTAGTCTTGCATACCAAGCCTGATATGTTGGTGGCATTACATCCTTCCACATAGTGGCAATCAGAATGCGATACACCGCGGCAGCCATATAACTTAAATATCCTCGAGTGAGGTTTATGTGTAATCTTTAGTCAAACCCAATATTAGCAGTGTTGACGTCTACTGGCCTCCCCAGATATTGAATAAGAAACTTCTCAATACCCGCCCTCAAATCCAGTCATTTATCTCACTCAGCAAACATATGTATTATATCGGCTGGTCCTTGATCACATCTTGGGCATTCATTATTCCCCTGTTTCCCCCACTCCTAAAGTTTGGCTGGAGTAAAATAAAGTCTAAATACTGTTTTATAAATTTGAGCTTTAAGATTCGCACTTAAAAAAACGTTCTTAGACATCTCTGATGACCTACAAATATCTATGTCGGGATTATCCAGTTTTGACTGCCCAGGCGCTTTCTACTTTACAAATGTCATCCGGGGTGGCATTCATCAATATTGTATACAAATCCTTAACACAGTTTCGTTTTTTCATCTTACACTCTAACAATGGGATTTGACAGAGATTAATGTAATGCCTAACCTTCTTATTCAACACCTTCCTGACTTGTATATATTTAAAGATAGTACTTAGATGTAACCCAAACCTTAACTGGAGTTCATCAAATGGGGCAACCCCGTTCTGATCTGCAATATCCCCAATCTGTTCAATACCTGCCTTTTTACCCATGTTTTACCTATGCTATCATAAGTAAGGCCGGAAGAGTTGAGGATCGCCACATCCATATATATCTATGTACTTCAGGAATCTCCAATTTTTTGCTAATATTTCTCCATATATTCCAGGCAGTTCTTAAATTTTAAAGCGTGTTTTTTTTATAATAGCTGCCTTCCAACTGCCTTAATAATATCCATGGAGCAAGTTTGCCGATTGCTAATTCATAAATACTTGGTGGAGTTTCTTCCTCTACCTCCTCCATCCCTGCCCTACCCTCACTTTGAGACCTAAATAAAATAATCATGTGTTGCAGCATAACAGCCCAAAAGTAGTATGGAAAGTTAGGGATTGCTAGCCCCCCGGATGTTGTGGGAGGGTCAAACATTTTAATGATCTCCTAACTTTTTCATACCCCCAAATAAATTGTGAAAATAAACCCTCAACCCTTTTGAATATGAGGTTACCCGGGTCTACAGGTATACACCGGCATAGATAAAACAGCTTAGGGAACATCGTCATTTTAATTACGTTAGCCCTTCCAATAATGGAAAGATGTAGATTATCTAGCCGCTTTAGGTCCGCCTCCACTTTTTTCAAAATTGGAGCTGAATTTAATCCCCATGGTGAGCCCACCTCCACTGTGATATAGATCCCTTGATATTTAGCTGCATCTATCTTCCGTGCATCCTGAAATTGTGTATTTTTAGTGCAGACGACTTGTGTTGTTTTGCCGGTATTTAGACTATATCCAGATTGTTTACCAAATTCTATTGCTAGCCTTTCGATCTGATCTAAGGCACTATGCGGCTCTTAAGTGACAACCGCAATATTATCCGCGTAGGCTAAGACTTTTGTATAATATCCTAAAGTGGCTACAGGTTTAATTAGTGATTCCGCCAAAAATAATCTAATCAAGGGATCTATATATAAAGTGAACAATATGGGGGAACAGGGACACCCCTGCTGCATCCCCCGTGAGATTATAATCCTGTCCGACTTCTTCCGCATTAATTGGATTTTAGCATATGCCTCCCCATACATCGCCTTTATAGCTGTTATTATTCTTTTAACAAATCCTCTGGCTCCTAAATTACGCCACAGATACCCCAAATCAACTTGATCAAATGCTTTCTGGGCATCCAGCAATATAAGAGACATCTGGGCCCCTGTGGCTGCTGCGATATCAAATGAAGAAATCACCCTACGAACTTGATCCGCAGTGCTCCTGCCTGGAATAAAGTCATGCTGCCATGGACTCACTAATGTCTTGATTACCCTGGACAGCCTCAGTGTCAAGATTTTTTAATATAATTTCTCATCCGTATTAATTAATTAAATTGGCCTATAGGCTGCTGGGTCTTCCGCCTCTTTGCTCTTCTTAAAAAAAATTACGATATTCGTTTCCTGCCATGACCGTGGTGATACCCCTTTATATTGTACGGATAGAAACAAATCCAACAATATTGGAGCTAGTTCCATCTGTAAGGCTTTATAAATCTCCATCGGAATTCCATCTGGCCCTGATGCCTTTCCGGATGCCATCATCCCTAAGGCCTCCAGAACCTCCTTTAATGTAATATCTTCATCCAGCTCGGCAATATGGGGAGCCTCATTCCCCGGTTCTCTCCCCGATCCATCAACTATAGGGTTCCTGGAGCGATAAAGATGCTGATAAAAATCAGCAAATATTCTCAATATGCCCCTTACGTCTGTAGCTATTGTATCGTCCTTCTCTTTTATCTGTGGGATATTATTAGCCACTGCACGCTGTTTTATTCTTAAAGCTAGGTGTTTCTCGGCCATCTCCCCATGCTCGTAATTATCCCGAGTTACGACTTGATTTTTTTTCGCCACCCTCTTATTAAAAATTCGATTAATTTTTGCCTTTACCTTAAGAACTTTTAACTCCAACCTACTTTGTTGTGCTTCCTGCTTCTGTACTATGGCAGCCATATGTTGTTGCTCCAGTGAGCTAAGTTCTTCAGTCAGGGCCTGAATTTCTTCCCTGACTAGTTTCTGCTGGGAGAACCCAAAGCTTGTTATTTCGCCCCTAAGCCCTGCCTTATAGGCGTCCCAAACAGTCTCTCTGGATGCAATATATCTATTCATGTCGAAGAATTGTTTAGTCCAGGCCTTAATATGATCTATAAATCCCTCAGTTACTAATAATTTTTTATCAAATGTCCATTTCATTTAACCCTTTACAAACTCCGGGGCCTCTATACTCATTATCAGTGGGTTATGATCTGATACAGTTTTAGGGAGCCGTTTAATCTGCGCATCTTCCAGAAGAGATGGTGGGACCAAAAAATAGTCCAATCTAACATATTTTCTATGAGGGCATGAGAAATACGAAAACCCTGGATTCCCACTTTTTTACATGCCCACATGTCGGCCAGCCCTTACTCCACTGACCTGTATCTATATGAATATTAAATTACCCACATATAATTATAGGTGTCGGCCAGGATGCTAATTCCATCTCCGGCTTTACCCATAATTCAGCATCATCTAAATTAGAGCCGTATACGGTACGGATAGTACAATTATTGGGAATAAAAACAATGGCCCAACGTCTCCATCGATCCGCCTTTAGTCGATTTATAGGTAACAATCGAGAGGAAACATGTATCGCAACGCCCCGAGTGTTAGTAGTTTGGGAGGAGCAAACAACTTGGGAATACCCTGGAATAAAATTGAGCGCTCTTTTCTGCCAGGGAATATGGGTCTCCTGCTGACATATAATATCCGGCTTTAGTGTTCGAAGCATTTCACCAACCATGTTCCTTTTTTCCCTATCATTCAGCCCCCCGACATTGATCGTAGATATTGTTAATCCACCCATTATTAAAGCTTCCCATCTTCCTGCATTTTACCTTCCTTTTTTCTCTTACTCTCCTTCCAATATAGCCTCTTCTCCAAATACAACTTTTCTCTTGTCTGTCAAGCTTGCTTTCCTGGTTTTTCAGTTTCTTCCCCCCTCTCCCTTCCCCCGACCCACCTCCCTCTCCTCCCCACTCCCTCAGTGCCCCTCTCCCTACCCCCCACCCTGCTACATAAGGCATCAGACCTCGCTAGGTCTGTGTTTGATGAGTGGTGGCCCCTTCCCTTTCCCAGTGATGGCCGACTGTACATAACGTGCATCTATCTACTTTCTAAATGCTTAGATAACATCTCAGAACCCAAATCTTCAGCCCACCCCCACCCAAAAAAAAATATAATAGGTAAACAGATTAATTCTCATTTTCTAAACATTATTTCCCACATTCTTCTATTCTGTCCATACTGTCTTATTAACCGACATTCACCCCCCCAGTGTTCAAAAACTCCTGGGTCTTGATTTATAATACAAAAAAGCGGATTTGCTCGTTCCAGATGACTTTCAGACTAGCTGGGTTTAGTAGAAAGGCCTGTGCCCACTTCTCTTGAAACTGGGAAATCATTTGCCGCAATCGCCATCTTCGTTCCATCGTAACGTGGCAGAAATCCGGCCTTGCAAAAAAGGTGAACCCTTCACCTGTCGTTTGCGATTCTGGTCTTGCCTTTTCGAATATATTCTGCCGCAACAAAAAATTCCCGAAATAAACTAGGAGAGCTCTGGGTTTGGCATCTGGACGGGTGGGCCATCGAATGTTAAAAGGAACTCCGTGTGCTCTCTGTATTTCTTGCACCCAGTTCCACCCTGCCAGATCCGGGAAAGATTTTTCCAAAAGCTGGACCATGAAGATACTTGCATCTGACCCTTCTTTGCCCACCGGAATTCCCAGAAAGTGTAAATTGTTCCTTTTCTGGCGGTTTTCCCCTTCCTCAAGTTTCCACTGAATATCAGTGAGCTGTTCCTCATGCGCACTAACTTGGCCTCTTGAGCCTGCCATATCCTCTTCCAGTGCAGCTGTCCTTGTTTCCAGTTCTGTCATCCGATCTGCTATGTCATTCCAGGTTCTGGCAATCTTCTTTATTGTCCCCTGCAATTTGCGGGTTGCGTTCTGCGAACGCTTGTTTTCCAAACGAGCTTCATCCCTGTGTGCCATAACACACTGCAAAATGGATTCCAACATCTGAGATTGCGCCAGGGATCCTGTCTGCCCCTCTACTAGATAAGGCAGATTCCGGGCCCCCCCTGTTGGTCATCCAGGGTATGTTCGCGTCTGTAATCATCATGCTTTGAGTTCCCAGTTTTCCCTGAGCGCATATGTACTCTCCTTTTGGGGGTAATTCTAGTTCTACCCTTCCCTTCCATTTCTGTTCCTGAAATACTGTCATCCTCGCTTGACTCTGTGTTCGACCCCTGCCCTGAGCCCAGTCCAGACCATGTGGCACCGGATATTGAGCAAAAATCGTTTGTCTCTGAGTCTACATTCCTCTCCTTATGAGACTTTGTGGGCCTTTTAGCTTCTTTTCCTCTCACCCCTAAAGCTGGGGTTGCCGGGAGTACCAGATTTTCCTCCTGCTGTACACTATTTTCCCCAACAAATCGATTGTCCCCAGAAGCTCAGAGAGCATCAGTGCTCACATCCACCACATTTATAGCATTTATTATGGCTGCAGTCTGTACCTGTAATAGGTGTGGGATAGTTATCGATGTAGTGTCAGATTCCTGTTGATCCCCAGCACCCAAGGTTGGCTTACTGGTAATTCTCTGTCCTTTGGCAGCCTCCTCCTTGTCAGTACCTGCTTGGTCCTTTGCTGAAACTCCCCGGAAAAGATCGACAATATTGGTGGTTCTTAGCTGCTGGGGCTGCGCTCTCGCCGCCCTCCCCTTCCCGTCCCGGGCGTTCTCCGTCCGGAGGCGCTGCTGCCTACGACCTTGTGTAGCAGAGATCACGTCGGATTCTGCCAGGTTTTCCTCCGCAGTCTGCCTTGGAGAATCTGCTGCTGTCGGCGTCGTCGCCGGGCCTTTACCCTTTGGCCCCGTCTTTGGAGCCATCTCCTGCGGGTTTGCTGAGATTGCTTTCTGCTTCTTTCCGGCGCCCTGCACCTTGGCCGACTCTGCCTCCAATCCTCGATACCCGGCGATGAGCCACTCCATAGCACTCGCGAGGACGACAATTACCCGCTGGATCTCCAGTAAGTTTTTCACTGATATGGGGGTAAAGTTGTGAGGGTTAAGCTCCATTCGGGTCCGTAATTCGAAATATATTAAACTGTATCAGCCATCTCTGGGGAGAGACCACCTCCGGCCGAACTCACTCAGCCGCCATCTTGCCTCTGCTCCCGAATGGGCTGTCCTCCAATGGGGTCGTCGATATAAGGCAACCGTAATTCACATAGTTCAAGGTGACCAACAAAAGTATCTTCAAGCAAGCATTTTCAGACAGAGTAAGTTCTGCCACATTAGCATATTCCCCTAACCCACTCCCAGAAGTAGCCATTGACTTACACTCAGCATAATACATTGTGCAAAGTTCCTTCATGATCTTTAACCCGTCTTTGCTGAAAAGGAGAAGTAAGCAGTAGTAGTGTTGGCATACTGATCATTTCTCATAATGACCTGCCATTTACAGAATATAAATAAATAAAACTCCCAGATATGCGAATGCTGGGGTATGTTTCAAATCGACACCTTGTATACTAAAGCATTGGCTACTAGGGGCAGTTGACCCACAGGTCATTACAAATTACTTGGTAAGGTTACCTTTAAGGTCTGAATCACACTTGAAGGATGTGTAATTGTGAAGCAACAGATGGAAAGTTTTTGCAATACAAGCATTTAGGACAGCATCATCCACAAAGAGTAGCACAGTGTGGGTTGATGACCAACCTGGGGCTTCTACTTGCACCCTTCCACCAAAACCCCTTCTAAGTTTTTAGTAAATATAGTGAATAACATTGGGGCAAGAACACATTCCTGCGGCACCGCCCCCCCCCCCCCATCTGTAGTGAATTCCTTCAGGCAGTTCCCAAAATTCCATATCTCACTTTGGCAACAGTACCAGAGTAAGTGTCCCTAATTATTTTAAGTAAGTGTGCATCCACCCTATGTCCTCCATCAAGAAACAAATTGTTCTTTGGGAGACATATTCAAATGCACTTAACAGGTTCATGAAGTTTAAGGAAATGGTGCCCTTTTTAGCTATTGTATATTTTGGGGTCATCAAAAACAAGTTAACACACTATTGTGCAATATATGTACCCCCTCCGAAATCCAACTAAGAGACTGGGTGAAAGCAACTCGGGTCACTAAAAATACCTTTCAATCAATCACAAAAATTTGTATAGCGTGCTACTCACCCGTGAGGATCTAAAGGCGCTTGGGGGGTGGGGGGGGGGGGGGTTCGCTATTGCTCGAAGAACCAGGTCTTGATTTGTTTCCTGAAGGAGAGGTGATCCAGGACCAGCCGTAGGTGAGTGGGGAGGGAGTTCCATGTCTTGGCTGCCAGGTAGGAGAAGGATCTTCCTCTGACGGTGGATTTCCGAATTCGTGGGACGGAGGCGAGGGCGAGGCTGGCGGATCGGAGCTGGCGGGTGGGTGTGTAGGATGTGAGGCATCTGTTGAGGTACTTTGGGCCTGTGTCGTGGAGAGCCTTGTGTGCGTGGGTGAGGAGTCTGAACATGATCCTCCTGTTGACGGGGAGCCAGTGCAGGTCTTTCAGGTGGGCAGAGATGTGGCTGCGGCGAGGGATGTCCAGGATGAGTCGTACTGAGGCGTTCTGAATGCGCTGGAGTCTTTTCTGGAGTTTGGCTGCGGTTCCAGCGTAGTGGGTGTTCACGTAGTCCAGACTGGCTGGTGACGAGGGCCTGTGTGACCGTCTTCCTGGTGTATGTGGGGATCCATCGGAAGATCTTTCGGAGCATGCGCAGGGTGTTGAAGCAGGATGATGAAACTGCGTTCACTTGCTCGGTCATCGTGAGGGAGGAGTCCAGGATGAAGCCCTTGGTTTGGGTGCGCTGCCCAGGGCAGCGGGCCACCAGGAGTCGTCCCACATGGAGGGAGATGGTCCGAGGATTAGGACTTCCGTCTTGTCTGAGTTCAGTTTAAGGTGGCTGATCTTTATCCATTCTGCGACGTCTCTCATTCCTTCCTGGAGGTTGGCTTTGGTGGTGTTGGGGTCGTTGGTGAGGGGGAGGATCAGCTGGTTGTCATCGGCGTAGGAGATGATGTTGAGGTTGTGTTTGCGTGTGATGGCGGCGAGGGGGCTCATGTAGACGTTGAAGAGGGTAGGGCTGAGTGAGGATCCTTGTGGGACGCCGCAGATGACTTCGGTGACCGCGGATCGGAACGGGGAGGCGGACTCTCTGGGTTCTTCCGGCGAGGAACGAGATGATCCACTCCAGGGCCGCTCCTTGGAGTCCAGTGTTGCTGAGGCGCTGTATCAGGGTGCGGTGGCAGACGGTGTTGAAGGCTGCTGAGAGGTCCAGGAGGATGAGGGCAGCCGTTTCCCCGTTGTCGAGCAGAGACCTGATGTCGTCGGTGGCTGCGATGAGGGCGGTCTCGGCGCTGTGGTTTGCTCGGAAGCCGAACTGTGAGGGGTTAAGGGATCCGTTGGTCTCGAGGAAGGCGGAGAGTTGTCTGTTGATGGACTTCTCGATGACTTGGGCTGGAAAGGGAAGGAGCTGACTGACTAACATTGAGAACACAATTTCAGTTTCCCTGTTTTGCAAGTTGCCATTAGAGCATGTGTCCATAGTGGCAGCTAGAAATCAAAAGTTGTCCATACAAAGATCTGAAGGCAACCATTAGGGTCCCGCAGCACTTGCAAGGTTAACCTTAACTTTACACAATCCCCGCAAGAAGAGGAGGTCATTATATGATCCCCCTCCTCAGGTTCGGCCTTCTCATCACTATTTCCCATTGTTGTAATGCTAAAATAATAAATCCAATCATGGGCCGGGCTGGCTACTTCAAGTGAGGGGCCTCCCTTATCCCTGAACATTGGGTGATTTATCACTTGCCGGAGGCCACGATGTCCTTGGCCTTACAGGCTGCATCAGGGGCAGCCTAAGTCTCCCCATTGGTAGTTTTCCTCTTCTGGCTGAGAGCATATTTATAAGGCCTTCCGCACTCCCAATCCCAATCTGTCATTGATTATTTTTGAGTTGTATTCACCTTAAGAAATCCCACTTTTTCATTATCGAAGGTTTCTTGTATCTCCTATTTAACTTAATCATGATGTGTTGCACTTGAACCATATGTTTAGAGCAGCTCAAAGAAAGTCGTGCCATAAGCACTAGACAATTTGCAATTGTATTTTGTGTTCAGTGCAATGTAGGCAAATACACAGACAAGGAGTGCCACACACAAGATCATAATGTTCATTGAAATATTACCCTCACTATTGTGTCTTTAGACTCGCTGGTCTAGACTAAAAAAAGTTGTAACTACTTTTTCGGTCAAAAACACATATTGCACAATCACAGTACAACAAAAAGTAGATGCAAGTGTATGTAACCTAAATACATCACAGATTACATATTCTGCTTCAATTTGTACAACTGCTTACTTAAAGACATATGGGGCTAGATGTATCAACATACCCTTTTGTGATTTCCAAATAGCGATTTTTAAGGAATCGCTATTTGGGAATTGCAAAATGGCATGTATGTAGAAATTCGTTATTTTTTAGCGATTTCTTAAAATCCCTTATTTGCGATTAGAAAATTGCTAATCGCAAATAACGAATAATTTCCCATTCATTTCTATGGGCCAGGAGGCCCGTAGGAATGAATGTGAAATATTCTCAATTTGCGATTCGCAATTTGCTAATCGCAAATTGAGAATAATTTCAAGGGTGCAGGGGTGTCTCAAGGACACCATGCTGTACCCCTGAAAATGACATGTGTGCGCATATGGCGCACATACATGCCATAAGGGCATGTATGAGCGTCACATGGCACCTTCACAAATTGCATAAAGTGCATTTGTAAAAGAATTCACAAATTACCACCAACTACAAGTTGGTGGTAATTTGCGATTTCTTAGCCAAAATTCGCTAAAATGAAATGTTTCATACATAGCATTTAAGAAATTGCAATTCGCGATTTCTTAAATGCTTGCGCAATGTTAAGGAATCGCAAAATTAGTGATTCCTTAATATTGTAAACTTTTTGCATGATACACCTAATTTCCCATTTTTCTTGTCGCAAATGCTGCTATTTTTTTTTTTTTTTTGCGAATCGCAGCGTTTGAGACAAGAAAAAAGCTTGATACATCTACCCCATAATCTTACATAACTTCTCAAGAGCGCTTTTATGGTGTCACTGAAATTAGCCCTAGTCTCGTGGCATGCTCAAGACCATAAGGTCTAGAAGGAGGTTGCTGTGTCGACGGAGGCTTTTTCTGTTTGGAATTTTTTATTAAAGTTTTAGGAGATGAATACGGATACATGAGAATTTATTAGACCCCATGTCTAATTATTTTGCGAGAGTCAGCATTATAGTTGGGCGCAATCTTATTTATTTATTTATTTTTAAATGTAAATGTAAATGTAAATGTACAGGAATTTATATAGCGCAAATCACCGAGCGGTTTCTAAGCGCTTGCTTAGGGAACCCGTCCTGGTATTCCCCTGTGAGATAACCCCGGCAGGGTATCCACAAGGTGAAAGCCAGGCATCCCGCCGCGAGGGGCCGTTGTGGAGATTAAGCAAGCTATTGCCCAGAGTCGCAGAGTGTGAACCCGTGAATCGAGTAGGCACCGGAGCGAGAATTGTCGAGTCCATGGACATTTTAGGACTCAAGACCCCGCCGAGCCGGGAATTGAACCCTGGTCCCGGGCTGACCTCTGCTTCCAGGTCTGCCTCCTCTAACCAGTGAGCCACACTTCTCCATAAGTTCAAGAATATTTTATTGAAATAAACAAAGTTGTCATTATAAAGAACAAAGTGAGATACAACATCGTCAAAAAGGTCAATAAACTAGGGCAACATAATAAATATCATAAGATAATGAATGCAGGGGGAAAAAGAAAAAAGAAAATAAAAAGTGGAGGAGGCTAGAAAATGCAAAATATACACTGGGGAGGCTTGGTAACATGGGAGAATAATACAACTAAAAGCAGAGATGTAAAAGCTAGTGAAAAATAAGGAACAAAAGGCAACTCAGGGGGGTTTCGAAACCTCTTGCTGAGATGGTGGCAGGTGAGAGGAACGTTTGGCACAAACGTCTAGGTAAAGGGTGATAGGAAGCCATAACTCCTGTCGTTTAGGGGCTAAGGTGAGGGGATAAACAAATGCAGTGTCTAATCTATGGTTATAGCATACATTAAACCACCAAGCTTTGAAAGTGATATCCTTCGAATTTTTCCAATTAACAGTAACCTGTTGAAACGCAACAGCTAATAACAAGTCCACAATATGAGCATTTGCTTCAACTTCGGTCCAGGAGGAAGAAAGAGAGCCAAGGAAGAGGTCAGTGAGAGAGAAAGGGATAGAAGTCTGAAAGATAGAATTGATTTGGTCCCATACTTTGGTCCAAAATGCGTGCGTAAGAGGGCAAAGAAAAAGCATATGAAAAAGCGTGGCATTGGGGGCAGCACAAGACCAGCAGAGGTCCGGAGTCAAGGGGAATCTTTTGTGAATAAGAGATGGCGTGTAAAGAAGTCTGTTGTATGTGAAGAAGAGTGTTTGTGTGAGAGATGCAGCTCTAGAAGATTTGCGAAGCTTAATCCATATTTTATCCCATAAGGAGGTGGGCCAAGAAACGACAAGATCAGATACCCATTGCTCTTCCACGGTGGTTTTGGGCCGAGGTGTAGAAGGGTTATGAAAGGAATGATAGATGGAAGAGGCGGAGGGATTGGATCGCAATTGGAGATGTAGCGAGGAAGTAAGAGTGTCAGAGGTCGCAGGAGAAGACGAATAAGAAAGGGAATCATATGTAGACATAACGGCAGACTTGAGTAAGAGGTATTTGCGAAAAAAGGAGGAAGGGAGAGAGAAGGTTCGACGGAGGTCAGGGAAGGATATGAAAGCAGAGCCAGTGAAGAGTTGGGAGATCCAAATTAAACCACGCTGCCTCCAGGTTTTCCAGTAAAAAGGCTTCTGGTTGATAAGAATACTAGTGTTATACCAAATAGTGGTGGCGAGAAGGTCGGAAATAGAAGAGGGAGGTGGTGGAGCAGAGGCTAAGAGTAATTTCGCAGTATATTTATGAATGGGGGTAGATAAGAATTGGGGTTTGCGAGAGAAGGAGAGATATTCGGCAAAGGAAAATGGAGAAAGAGAGAGTCGTTCAAGGTCCGCCCAAAGGGGTAGGGAGTCAGAAGTGTCTTTAAGCCAGATGGCGGCCTGTTTCAGGAGAAAAGCTTTATGATAAGCGGGGAAATTAGGGAAATCAACCCCACCCTCCGATTTGGGGAGACGTAGTCGAGAGAGGGACATACGCGGTTTTTTCCCCGACCATAAAAAGGATGATAATGTGGTATTGAGTTTAGTAAAAAAAATTTACAGGAATGGCAAGAGGAATATTAGAAATGGTGTAGAGGACGATTGGGGAAAGCATCATCTTAATGGTGTCGAGGCGTCCCCACCAAGAAAGATATAAGGGATGCCATCTAGAAGTGAGGTCAGTGATCTTCTGAGTACATTTAGTCAGGCATAATGAAATAGTATCAGGGATAGAAGGAGTGATATGGTGACCGAGATATTTGATATGATTCGGACTCCATTTAAAATTGGATGTGGCAAAGTCAGGCTTGAAGGTGAATTTGGTGAGGGGCAGAATCTCGCACTTATCATGATTAAGTTTATAACCAGAAAGATGGGAGTAAGCAATAACTTCATCAAGGAAAGCCGGGATGGATACAGATGGGTTAGAAATAAAAAGTAGAATGTCGTCAGCGTAGGCGGCTAGCTTGATTTGGGAGTGAGAAAGTGGAAAGCCATGAATATTTGGGTTTTGACGTAACTTAGATAAAAAGGGTTCTAGAGCAAGGTTAAAAAGAAAAGGGGAGAGAGGGCAACCTTGTCTAACGCCCCTTCCAAGACAAAAATAAGAGGAAATTAGGCCATTGGCGCAAACCGCCGCTCTAGGGTGTGCATAAAGAAAGGATATGAGGGAAATAAAATTAGGGCCAAAGCCAAACCATTTTAAGGCAGAAAAAAGAAAAGACCATTCCACTCTATCAAATGCCTTTTCGGCATCCAGAACTATTGCGGCTAGGGAATCACTGAATCGGGACGATTTAGAAAGAACATTAAAGAGGAGTCTGGTATTGTCAGAAATAAAGCGACCCTTAATGAACCCTGACTGTTCAGGTCCAAGAAGATCCGGGAGAAAAGTGTCCAGTCTGATGGCCAAGGATTGGCATATAACTTATAATCAATATTGACAAGTGATATTGGTCTGTAATTTTTACAATGTTGGGCATCCTTCCCTTCCTTTGGTATAATACAAATGTAGGCATCCGAAAAAGTGCCCGAGGAGGCACCACTGACTTTGAAGGAATCAAGAAGTAGAAGTAATCTGGGTAGCAGAAGAGGAGCAAAGTGTTGATAAAATTCGACAGTAAAGCCATCGGGACCGGGGGCTTTGTCTTTCTTAAGGGAGTGGAGTGCAGTATGTAATTCACGAATGGTGAGGGGAGTTTCGAGGGAGGTTAGGTCAATAGGGAAGGTAGGAGGAGGTTGAATGCTTGCAAAGAAGGCGGAAAGAGACTCGGGAGAAGGATGGGTGTCAGAGGAATAAAGTACAGAGTAGAAACGAGAGAATTCCTCCAAAATATCAGCATCTTTGTGTTGCAGGACCGAGTTAACATCAAAAACAGATTCAATATTCAATTTGTCATGTTTAACTTTCAGATAATTAGCAAGAACTTTCCCCGCCTTATTCTTCCCACCATAAAATTTTGAACTGGATTTCAATAAGTACAGTGATGCATCATCAGTGGACTGCTTGTTATAACTCATTTTTGCATTTACAAGGGCAGTTAAGCTTTCTTGAGTATGAGAAGTGTAAAAAGAATGTTCAAGGGCTTTGATCTGGGATAAAAGGGCAGTGGTGTGTTTACGAGCAAGTTTACGTTTTGTGGACACATGTCTGATAATAAAATCTCTGGCCGCAGCTTTGTAGGCGTCCCAAATAGTGTGGGCAGGCAAAGAGGGAGTATCATTAATGTCAAAAAATTCAGTAGTGAACTCAATAAAGGAGGCAGTAAATTTGGGATCAAGAAGAAGGGTATTATTAAAGCGCCATCTCTTAGGTCCGGTGGACGCGGGTAAAATATCAACCTTAATGAGGACTGGAGCGTGATCAGAAAAGACTATGGGGCCAATCTCAGCTTGGGAAAGGGATTGGGAAAGGTGATGAGAAAGAAAGATATAATCAATGCGGGATTGGGAGTGATGGACCAGGGAATAAAATGTAAATTCTTTACTGGTCGGATTACATATGCGCCAAGCATCAACCAGTTTGTGCTGAGAAATGGCATGCGTGAAGAGTTTGTGGGATTTGTGAGGGACAAAGAAAGAGCTGGAATGTCTGTCCAAGAAGGGGTCCAATGGCATATTACAATCGCCCGCTAATATGAAATTATCAGCAATACAAGCACTGATACGAGAGGCAAATGCATTCCAAAAAATTGGATTACCGCCCGTAGGGGCATAAACATTGAGTAGGGAAATGGGGACATCTCTTGAGGAAAGTTTAACAAATAGCCATCTACCTTCAGGGTCGCATTCGGAATGCAATACAGAATGAGAAAAAGACTTACGAATTAATAGGGCAACACCATTTCTTTTACCACCACCCGGAGCAGAAAAGACTTTACCCACCCAACCTCTTTGGAGCTTGAGAGCCTCAGCATCAGATAAATGGGTTTCTTGCAAAAAGGCAATATCCACATTCAATTTAGCTAAGTGGGAGAGTATCTTTTGCCTTTTAATAGGAGAATGCAAGCCTTTAACGTTCCAAGAAATAATACGTACTGACATCAGGAATAAGGAAAAAGGAAAAGTGGAAATAGGGCATAGAAGAAAGCCTCACAAAGTGCGAAAAAGGAGAGACAGAAAACCAATGGAGGAGAATAGAGGAGCATGTCAAAGGAAGGAAAAACCACAGAGGTAGAAGTCAAAGATAAAGAACAGTCAGAAAGCAAGAAGATAACAGACCAAAAATAAGAAAATATCATAAAGCAAGAAGGGAGAAATAGGGAAGTCTTGAGAGAGTACAAGAGAAGAACCGGAATAACTGTGGAAGAAAGAGGAACAATGCCAAGAAAAAAAAGCAGAAGAAATAAAGGAATGAAAAACAAGTGGGAGAAAACTCTCATCAACAAAGGGAAAGGAGGAAAAGGAGTACAGTACAAAAAAAGAATCCACACAATAAGAACATGATGCAGTAAAATAGGGGGGAAATACTTACACAACATTTTGGAAGAGAGGAAGGGTCAACGACGGGACCAAATGGGAACAGGACGAAAGGAGAAAACGGGAGGTAGGTAAGACCAACCAACGAAGGGCGAACAGGTAAGGCAACGGGAAGTCCAATCGGAGAGAACAGAACGGAACGCTATGAACAATCTGTGGAAAAAAGGAGAACAATAAGGTAAAGTGCTAACAAGGGCCAAGGCACAGATCAATAACGAACTAACAGATAAGAAATCAAAGAACAAATAACAAGAAAGATATATGTATAGACTCAGTGAGAGTCTCAGAACACGAAACTAAGCAACCATGGGTGTTCAATGATCACAATGAGTAGGGAAAATCAATGCGAACTGCAACAGAGTCAAGGTGGAAACGAAGATGATGAGGCAGAGAACTCCATGCCGGTAGGACCACATGAATTGAGAAAACTCCGGAGCCTTATAGGATCCTCATAGGAAGTAGTCTTGTTGTTATAGGTGACTTTGAAAAGACACGGATGAAAAAGGCCATATCGAGCTCCAATGGATCGTAGAGCAGGTCTCATGTCCAAGAAAGCTTTGCGGCGGTCAGCAGTAGCCTTGGCGTAATCTTGAGCAAAATATAAGGTGGTGCCTGTCCAGGTGATGCGAGGAAATGCTTTGGCAGCTAAGAGGACCTTCATCAAGTCCGTGTATTCAAGGAAGTACATTATTACCCCTCTCGGTTTAGTAGAAGGCGTCGGAGCCTGTGAGCACGTTGAATGTTGAGAGAAGTGTCGTCAGGCAAGTGCAATAGCTTGGGAATGAAGGATTGAAAGAAAGCAATAGGATCCTCCCCCTCGCTTCCTTCCTTCAGGCCGTAAAGACGTAGATTATTGCGCCTATTTCTATTTTCAAGATTTTCGACCTGTTTCTGAAGAGAGGATACCTGAGAGTCCATATGAGCGACTTTAGTCGTCGTGTCATGAAACGCGGAAACCTCCTTTTCCACATTGGAAACCCTGGTGTTCATGACGGACCAGTTATCAGTAAGCGTTTGCAGCTTTGCATTGGTGTCCTCCATAAAGGGTCTCAGAGCACGAATTTCCTCCAGGAGCAGTTCAATTGATATAGGCGAGGAGGAATCCGAGGAGGAATTTGATGGAGAAGGGGGATTCTTTTTCAAGCGTTTTGGGAGTGAGTCAGGTTTGGGTGCCACCTGAGAAGAAGTTGCTGCCATATCAGCTGCCACAATGTCAGTGGATGGGCTTAAAGACGTGTCAAGGCTGGCCAGCGTCGTAAATAGCTTAGAATTTTTAATAAAATTGCGCTTAGGAAGTGTGGCAGAGCGTTGCGCCATTGGAAGAGCAAAAAATGCGGCGTCAAGGATAGCCCAGAGTACAGCACCACAAAATGGCCGCTCAACTTGAAGAGGTAAACAAAATCAGAATAATAATAACTGGTCAGCACATAAAAACGAAAAGAGTCACCTTCGTGGAGAGAGGAACGAGTCTAGCCTCATTGACAGGAAAACAGCATCAACGAGGAAGTCCTTGTAAGCCAGTGGAGGTATTTGCTGTGAAGTGCGCAGCTGTGAGGAGCGCCGGCAAATATAAACAAAATGGCGGTCGCGACCCGGAGGAGCCGCGACTTAGAGGAGATGCCGGCAAGAAATGCAGCTCGTTACCGAAGAACCACAGAAATCAGCTGGGGCGGTGCCTGGGGAGCTCCGACATCAGGTAGAGTGTTCCATTGCTCAAAACAGGAGAGCGAACCGCCTGAAAGCTCCGACGTGGACGGAGCCGCTACCCGGCTGCTTCCATTCGCGTCGGGCGCTTAGCCACGCCCCCTGGGCGCAATCTTATGATGAAGGAACACTATGGGTTGTGACAATATTACAAAAGTACATTTAAGCATAGCATAATGCTGATAATGTCTTATGGTAGAAACAGAAAATGCATTTGTTCTATGGAACTGGATGTTTAGAACAATAAAAAGGGTGCAAGGGAAAGCTAACACATGCATTTTGATGAGGTATGACCACTTGACTAGTGTTTTAGTAGGGAGATATAATAAGTATTCTCAAAGCAAATAGGTCTCTCCTACGAAAGATCTATTGTCTTTGTTGATTTTTTTTGTCATGCTGTACAGGAGCACGACTGATGTACAGCATGGCTGAGAAAGGTATGAGATAGTTAATGCTAGGCATGTCAATTTCTTTGTTTACTTTTGACTGTGCTACACAGCACCTGCGCTGCTGTACAAATATACTAAGAAAAAAAAACAGAAATAGCTCTCATGCATGCATATGTCATTGCCTTTTATTGTGGTGGCATGGGAGGGGCAACAAGCGCGGGATGGATCTGGTGTTGTTGCTTGCCCCTCTAACTCCCCTGCCCCTTCCCACAAAGTCTGCTCTTCCACGCCAAAAAAAATTGATAAACCAAATTAGATTTCACATTTATGAGAGCTATTTTGCTTGTAAACATGCTGAACAGAAGCATGGTTGAAAGTTAAAAAAAAGATGCTATGACACAGCCAGCATTGATATAAACAGCGATTTGTTGGTTTATAGCACATTTTGATTTTATTCATGAATCATGTGTCATCAGATGCACAAGGCAAGGGCCTAGGGAAAATCATTATCAATATGCTCCCTTTTTAAAGGCCCTGCTTCAGATCACTTCAGCTGGTCCTTACGTTTTGCCAGTGGGCCTTCAATTGGCGGGACAATACAACCAGCTTATCGTTAAAAACCCTTTGAAATGTCTCAGAGTTTCAAAGCTGTCTTTCAGATATCCCAAACTATTTTCTGGGAGTCTTTGCTCAGCTTGAGATTCAATGTACTGGCCCTTAGAGGCTTGGCCAAAGCAAATATTGAGACACCAAAACAAAATCATTAGAAATCCTCAGCATTCTCTCACAGAGGGCCATGGACACCCAAATAGCCCACAGTTACCTGAAAGGTAGCCTTTGGGATCGTCACCTCATAATTAGTTTCCCAAAACTTCTATCACCCATTCTCAGTGGGTCTCTAAGTACCCATAAACAACCCCCATAGACCCTTGGCATGTCCTCAAAATCACTCAAATATGTCCTTGAAACATTTGATTTACCTTACAATATACCCAGTTCACCATCTCTAGTACACCTGCTGCCTTCTCTGAGCTCGCCCGCGAAGAGCCTCAATTTACACTTAAAGGTCAGTCAATCTACAGCCACCTTTCGTTGGTCATTAGCCATTTCTATTAGCCCTCATTCATACACACCCAACCAGTCATTAGATGCCACTGGATTTCTCTCATAGACCCTCAGCCTAAATTTAGACATTTCAAATAGGCCCTTGGAACCACTGAGCATATTCCCTGCGACTCTCAGATTGCCCCCACTCCGCTCCTTAACCACTGCCAAGAGGTCCTCCGAAACCCTTGGAGTGTAAACACAATGTACAAATGTTGGCAAAACATTGCTCAAAACACATAAAAACTTTAAGGTTGTACAGTGAAATAAAACATCTCCCTTGGAAGATGACAGATGAAGCAATTTATGGATGTTTTTGATATGATGCCAACAGAACAGATATTGAGACAGTGCTTAGTTAACCGGCACCACTAGCTCCAATATGGGCATAAGTTGCTTCCAAACGGTATTTTTTACTTCAAATTTATAGTGGGAACCATGTCTTTGTATACACCTGGCATGCTAATGAGTGTTGATCCATAAACCTAGCAATGCGCATCCTTAGTGTGAGCGGTTAAGGAATGAACCCCTGCCACAGTACTTTGCAAAAGCTTAAAAAATAACATCGAAAAAAATGTATTAAATATCATCTCCATAAGAACTGTTAATGCTGACTAAGAGCATGTCCAGAACTCTAAAATGGGGACACTAAGGTGCCCCTTCCAGGTCTTACATTCAAGGGGGAAAAAGAGTGTGCCAACTCACCGCTTACTGAAATTAAAACAAACATATACAATAATATATTGTTATCATATGTGAAAGAAAAATAACATGGATTTACTCGAGGTTCCTGTTGAAAGTAAATTGGGCACAGGAGTCCAAGAAGTTGTTCCAGGTAAGTATCTTTATTGAAGTTTAAGTACAAGGTGGTAAATAGGTAGGTCAGGGTAGAAGGTAGGCCAAGATGATGATGGTATGAAGGCCCCACCAGGAGCTGTTTTCTTGAGCTCAGCCACAAGTCAACTGACTCACGAGAGTGACATCAGATTATATGACATAATTGAACATTCTAAATGTCCCCAGACTGAACAAGAAGGAAAGATAGGGTGGAAAGAAGGAAGAGGAAGAAAGACCTTACAACAGTTCCCTTAGATCATTTGCAGCCATAGGCACTCTAGGTGGCAAAGTTGTTGATGTACATGTGGTAAGAATTAGCTGTTTTTCTTTCGATTCCCTCAAGGTCATTGACATCAGCACAGGCACACTGTGTGCCTATCTGTTTCCTGCTTATCCATGATCCATGGCAATGCAGCAAAAAATATGTGCAATGTGATCCCAATTCCCAATCACACAATCTATTATCAGGAATGTTGTGCAATTTGCATTTAAGTTCCTCCCGCCTATGGGCACTGACAAAAAATAGGCACAATTTAAATACACAACGTGCAGGCAGTTTTTGTCTGGCCCAATTGCACCAGCAAATTTGCACATCAAACACAGTTTGCATCAGACTTGTGATACAGTTTTTAGTGCAAATTGAAGTTGGGGAACGAAACAGGATTTGTGGCCATAATGCAAATGTGCCTGATGGAATCAATATAGTCCCATCATTACCCAACACCAATCACTAGGATCAATCCACTAGCACTAGAATAACAAACATTTCTCAGTGTCCAGTTACAGCATGCATCAGTATTGCTTAACCTCTTCGACGCTGATGACGGATCCCGGCCATCATGAGTCACGGTGGGCGTGTGCTGATGATGGCCGGGAGCCATCATGACCACGCCCGCGATTAGAATCTTCAGCACTGCGGCGGAATTCGCTCTGCAGTGATGAAGTTAAATAGCAACGCATGTAGCCCTTTTTCGGCCTATTTTCCCCACTGGAGTTGAGCACGGTCTTACTTGCTGCTTCCTCTTCTCCATTGGGGAATATATTGGCGTCAGCACACCTCATGGCTTGCTGACAACACAGATGAGGAGAGGGGAGAGACACGAAACCAATTTGCGTCTCCCCCAGGGATTTTTTAGAAAAGGGAAAACTCAGGTACTTTGCACCAGAGGATTTTGGAAAGCTCTTCCTGGTGTAGGCCAATGGCCGTTCCATACACAAGGGCGGTATTGTGTGTTTCGGCCATTGGCTGACACACGCACCAAAGGGGTTAATGAGCCCTCCAGTCCAGCGCATTTTGGTTGATACTGGTACATGGAAGGCCGTCTGACATGGCTCCATGAAACAACCCCACTCGTTCCTGTAGCCAATTCATGATACTGGGCCCACCAGATGAACTAGGTCCCATCTGTGGCAATTGACAGAAGGCTGTCTCCTTGGATTATGGAGGAATTAAAAGGAAATAATTTTTTCAGGTTGCATCTGTGCGTATTGGCTGGTTCTGGTCGCGGTATGGGCTAGGACGGCATAGCCGGGCTAGCCATTGCTGTGCTTGCACCTCAGCAGGCATTTGTGGGTTTGAAGGTCTTACTGATTTCGCCCACTGACATCTGATACTTTTCCCTCCAACCAACCAACCAACCAGAGCACAGTATTGTACATCCTCAGTAGTTGCAGAGTTTCAATGAGGTTCCCAATTTAGTGCAAGAGAGGCGCAAAACACAATTAAAAATGAAAGGTGCAAGTGTTTTTTTAACAAAGGGCGGGTGCAGAGTGCTTGGAGTGATGCTGCTGCTATTGTGAGCACGCTCACACTGCGGCTGGCATTTGTGGGTTTGGAGCTCTTACTGACTCCACCCCATGATGTCTGATAGGTTCCCTTTGTACCAACCAGAACATGTTATTGCACATCCCCAGGAACTTTAGAGTTTCAATGAGATGCCCAATTTATTCACAGCCTATTCAGTATTCCAGAACAAGTATGTTCCCCATCCACTCTCTCTATTATGAATGTGTAGTACTCTAATGCATGGATGGAGAATATTGCATCAAAATGATTCCTATGCTAACGTACTAAGGGGCACACTGTGTAATGTATGTGGGATTTCTTGTTTATCACCGTGATTCTCCTCTGGCTGCCATTGTCATCCTGCACCATATCCAAAACCAGTAGCATCGTCCACAAATCCATCACAATTGGCACCCCTGCCTGTGTGATTAACAAGCTCACCAACTCTAGTGGCTCTCTGTACACCTACAGCCAGGGCATGATCAGACTGGAGATGAAGAAGTGCAGAGAAGACAAAATAAGGGTACTAGCCTCCTCCAATAACCAGGATTAGGAGCAACAGCTCCATATCCATTATGACTGCCCAACAAAGCTCCAACTTACAAGAGAGTTGAAGACACAGCATCAAATTTATCATTGCTAACCCAACGCTGCTCAAAGCAGCATTGCATTAGACACTTTTGAGCTCAGGTGCAGCATTTCCCTGCCCATGGATGTGGTATATTTATGTGACGGGGTGACATGGCGCAAAGACCAGAGATGATTCAAGAATTTCAATGCAACAGTGGCAGAATGGCTCAATGTGCCATAACGCTACTACAATCTATGTGACTCAAAGCTGAATTGCGTGTCATAAAGCACCTATACGTGCTGCACACCAAAATTCAGTCATGTAGGAGTCCTTAGCAACTTTGGTGCACTCCAAAAATGGTGCAATATATTCAAAAGAAAAATCCTCAAGACTGAGAAAGTATGGAAGGATCTTCAGGCAGCCAGGATGGTAGTGTCCTCAATCCGAAGAATTCACACCAGCCCTGGGGAACAGGAAGTCTTACTTCACTGAGGAGGAGAATCAGATATTAATCAATGAGGTGACAAAATATGAACACCTTTTATTTGACACCTCAATATTGCCATTATCAAGTAAATATGCAATATGGAAAACCATAGTGGGCAAACTACACTGTGTTGCACAAACAAAGAGGACAATACTGGAGTGTAAGAAGAGGTGAGATGTCTACAAGTGTAGGACGGAAGAAAAACTGCCCAAGAACCTTAAAACAGCCATGAAGATGACCGGATGTCCAGAAGGACTTGTAACCATTGGAGGAACAAGTGACATCCTTCCTCCCAACAGAGTTGGTAGCTAGAGTGGAAGGGAAGGACAGCACTGAAGTGGAGGATCAGCAAGAACCCCAGGATGAATGGAAACAAGGGCCCATATTGTTCAAATTGTCATGCAGAGCAATGCAGCAGGACACTTTTCTGCATTGCGTGAAAGCAAAAGGGTAGGAATGGCCCACATGTTAAGTCATCAATCACATAACTTTCCTTTCCATGCATTGTAACAGTTTTTCCAGCCCAGTCCAGTCAAGCTAAGTTTGCTGGTCCATGCGTGATGTGCTGTCTCAGTGCTGGCTTGAGTTTTGATCACTGAGACCATCAAATATCTTGGGTGAGTGTCACAGTGATTATCTAAACATGTGCAAAATGGATTGAAATGAAACAAATAAGATCATCATTTAGTATGTCAATGATTATTTATTTTTAGTACGAACTACTTATGTATTAGTGTTAATTATTTCTCTTTATTTTAGGTAAAGACATTTTCTACAATTCGAACATGTTTATGACGCCTGGCCATAATGTGGACAATCTCTCCCTCAGAGTCTTAATGCCCCTCATGGCCCCACGGGACATTTGTACTTCAGACAGATGTTATGTAATATTGCACAGAGCAATGTTATTTTGCAGACCATAATAGGTGAAGGCTTCCACTTGATTTGCCCAGGCACATAGAGCAGGATTTTGGTATCCCACATATATACTCTACCACTTTGCAGGATTTGGACAGAGCTGCTTTGAACTTCATCTGCCCATCCTTAATGGGATTTGTGAATGGAGTAATCAGCCATGGCTGCAAACTATATCCCTGGTCCCCTGAAAAGAGAAAACTTCACAAGTGAACAATTAGATTCTTTGAGACTTCATCATAACTACCTATGTCATTCGTATGCAGGTAATAGCAAACACATTTCATTTTAATTCATATGTCATGCTTATTGTTGAACATTGATTCACATATGCTTGCTATAAAATTTTGGATAATCTGTACATACTGTACAACATGTAATGGATACAAAGCATTAACATGAGGATTAACATGTTTAGACAGAAGATTGGCAGAATAAGCAAGTTTATCTATTTGTGTCGGTTAAATGTAAATTGGGGACTATGTGTGCACAATGTCTCCAACTTTAGATAAGACTTTCTTGCAGGCATTTTGAGATCTATAGGTTGGAATAGTGACTGTAAGGTTAACACTCACACATACATTTGTCATATGTTCAACTATGATGTGCTTGGTTGCCTACATGGTATGCCACTGCCGTAGTTTTCATTCTTTGACATATAACATGGATAATTCACTTTGGAATAATCATACTTCTGGTACAGTTTTTGCCATTGCAAGTTGTCTGGATGAGCTTGGACTGTGATGTAGGAATATAAATAGGATCCTTTTCTGTATAAGACCAAATTATGTTTGAAAGACTGACTTGATCCAACAGCCCTGTACAGTCAACTTTCTGTCAGAAAATGTATGTATGTGAAATGTCAATGTTTATGAATCAGTACTTATAAGCAATTATTCTTACACCATTTCTTGGTCATGAGTATGTAGAAGTGTTTGTGGCAATTACACTGTGGTACCTTTCCTTCATCACTATGTGACCTAGGTTTGATCCGAGTGAATGACTTCTGTATTGGCATATTTAATCATTGCATGACAATTACTTTGATTAAGTGAGATTCAGCAAATGTAAGTAACTTGCGGCATGCATCTAATCATCTTTTATATTGATGAAGAATATCAATGTGCCTTATTATGAAGGTGTATTACTTGACATTGAATGTTGTAATAATTGGTGAATACCTGCCATTTTCCCTTTTTAGTGTAACTTTCGAACATAGAGTGCATATTTGTTGAATTATTTGACCCAACACTTTCAGTGCATGGCAGTTATTGATATTTTATGGTCCTTTCACATTCGTGGTCCTAAGAAATTCCTCAACAAACAGATACATTGCCATGTGTGAAACATATACTTGGGATGACAAGATTTGGACTGCAACATTTTTATATCAAGGGAATGAACATATATTCTCACCTTGATACAGCATTGCACAGAGACACCAACACACACATTTGTTTAGGTTGTTCCTTTGAGCGTAGCTTCAAAACAATTGTGGAGCACATGATTTGTCATTTGCTGTCAATGATATTGCACTGATTGTGATTCTGACATCTCTCACGGTATGGCAGCACACAATACCTAGCAATATGTATTTTTTCATTCTTCCATTTCATCATCTGTGAGGTAATCACAAAATGGGACATCATTGACTACATGTTTGAGTGAAATACTACCACTAGGTTCACATGATAAAGGATCCAAGCACAGAGATTGGTACTAGGTCATTCAATTTAAAAAATAAAGCAAAGTATTTTTAATTCTGTTTTCCTCACCAATTAGTAGGCCAATTCCATATCTCCCATTCTTGAACCACTCATTGAAGAGACTGTGGTGGAAAAGGTAGGCATCAGGGGCACTTCCAGGATATTTTGCATGAAGGTTTATGAAGAGTCCCTGTTGGTCCACTATTGCCTGGACACTTATGAAATAATTCTATTTGAGGTTCCTGTGGAGGTGTACAGTGGCTGCAGGGGGCATACAGTGCACGTGTGCAATCAATGGTCTCAAGCACAGGTCGAAATCCTGCAATTGTGTAGAACCCTTGCTTGTACTTAATTGTTGTTGGTTAGTTTTGGGGAAGCTAAGATACTGTGTGGTCAGTTTTATTATGGCATCCAACACAGATGGCAGAAACACAGTTTATGTTTCCTGTGAAATGCCTGCAAATCTTAATGGTGTCGTTTTGAATGATCCAGAGGTCAACATGTGAAGCACAGATATCAATTTGATGTGTGTTGGAATGGCATGGGTCCATGTAGTTGCTGTCTGGATACTTAGCACTATCAATTACATGATGGACTTCTTCTTTAATCTGTTTAAGTAAATTACCTCCTCCTTAAGGTCAATGAGGGATACATGTTTGCGGAAAATACTCTCCTTCCTCCTTTGCTGCCTACCTGGTTGTCTCTGAGCTACCTCCAGTTGAAGTATAATGTCCTCCATGGCACAGTTGAGCTTGGATAGTGTTTTGCAATGCGAAACACCACACTATGTCACAAAGTGGTATGGTGATAAATACCACTGTGTTATAGTTGCTGATGCCGCGTTTCTTAAATATGACTTAAACAAGCCTAAGATAAATTTGGCCTACAATTCTTTAACCCCTCCCATGTGCTGCCCGTTTTGCGGCAGTGCAACACTTCCGCAAAACGGGCGGGGCCGCGTCGGCTATTGGCCGACGGCAGCACCAGCGAGGTAGCGTTGCCGTCGACCAACGGCCGACGGCTGCTTGGAAGGGGTTAAATAACACTATATCATGATGCAGTAACAGTCCTCAGTTTGTGCGGCCTCTTATGTAATACTGAAACTGGTGGCGCACATACAGCGGCTGCTCTTTCTCAATATGACTTTCCCTTTTTTGCAGGCGGCGTGGCGAGGGAATCCCTTTGCCTCTGCACCCGCGCCATATCATAGACGTGTGCGCAGAGGAAAAGAAGCTGTCAAGAGGAGCAATGACTGTCACACCTTAAAGGTGATGTCCTCTAAGTGTGCCCCTAATAGCAGCCCCGTAGAGGGGGGGAATCATGGACCCCCCAGACATCCTCTTGCAGGTGAGTGCAGTCTCTAACTGCACCCACCTGCAAGGGGGCAGGGCATTCAATGTGAAAGGGCGCACTTTCACTGTTTGTGCATTGCACAAGTGTTTTAAGGTGCACCGCGGCGCAAACAGGAAAAGTTTGTCCTGTCCATGATATGGCCCCAGATACCACTACGTTCACCTATTTTCAGTGTCTTTGCATTGGACCTTGTTCAGCTCTGCACCGCTTTTCTGCTAGCTTCGCAGGATTTAAATATTATATACATGAATGCATTTTTATACACCACCTGTCCCTAGAAGTGTATATTATTACCACCGATAAGTGACCTGTAATTTGTGCTATGTTGGACTGAGTTTGGTAGGTGAAAGGCTAAAGGTAAGATTGACAATCACAGGGCCCAAATCTGTTGCCTATCCCCCATCGGCTGCAGCAAGGGAGAGAAGTTAGCTTTGTCCGTGCTCGCTGAGAGAATTTGCCTAGTATTGCACCTGTGAATTCCGTGCAGGATGAGCAAAAACTGGAACAACAGGCCTCTCAGAAATATATATGTCGGACAACAACACATTTTTAAGTCCGAAATGTAATTATGCAGGGTGCAATGCGGTTAATTCCAGCCTGCTCAATTCTTTATTGAAGTGTTTGTTGAGAATTCTGCTACTGCTGTTTTCTGTTCATGGCCAGGCTGATGTTTTTGGAACTGATTACCAGACTTTTCCACTTCATTAAAAAAGCATCCAAACCAATAGAGCTGCAGAGTGATGCAATTAAATTACTGTACACGCAGAACAATTAACTTGACAGTTGTTTATTTTATGTCAAGATTTCAATATAATTAGACTTCAAGGCAAAACAAACGGTTGGAAAGGAAATGCCAAAACAGTGAGGCACATTTTTGTAAATGGTTAGACCGTAGCGCACAGCAGAGAGGCAAGGAAAATCAGAGCGAACATTTGTTTTTTTTCCTGTCTTCATGACACATTGCGTGGGAAACAAATGCTATTTTTCGCATTTGTTATACTGAACGACCTATTTTGATTGTCAACGTTCACCTCTGTATGTTATTTTGCAGGTGCTAATTCTATGGAAATGAAATCCAATTTCATAGGTATTAATGATTAATAACCTTTACATGTTATGAGAAAAATCACTACAGTAAGTTCTGATTTAGACGGCCTCTTGATGTCTAGTGTGCTATGCACTTTCTGTTGGTTTTGTAATGCAAGTAATTATGAAATCAGAATTATTATAATTCTAAACTTTATTTAAGGACTGCCTCTCAGACTGGAAGGTCGGCAGTTTAAGAATTCGATTAGTTTTTATATAAACATAATCTATCTACAACACCCCCTTAAAGACCACAGAAGGGGGATAGGAGTGAAAAGGCTGTGTTCCTGACATGATGGTTATATGTACCATATTTATTCAGCACAATATCCCTAGGGAATAAAAGCGGACGACAGATCTGGTGCTGTGACCTTATAAAACGTAAAGCGAGATGCCTAAAGATATAAACTTTATGTGGCTATTAAGAGGGAAAGGTGAGCAATGCCGGCAGTCTAAATCAGTGCCGAGCTGTGGTGTACAGTGACCTTTAGACAAAACGCAGGACGATAGGAAGAGGGAGGTAATCTGAGCTGCACACAGGGGAGATGATAATAGCAATCCTGTTCTTCGCAAATAAGTAAACAGGTCTGCCTCAATGCTTGTTTTGAAAATGTGTTTATATGCAAATGGATGTTTACATAAAGGTGTAGTTGAGAATAGCAAATCTGTACAGACCCATTTATTTGTTTATCAATATACTTAACAATATTGGACCATTCGATATTTGCCCGTGATATTTTGGAAGGTCGCTATTAAAACCCTGATATTCTGCTAGAAATAACTTGGGATGGTTGATTATGATTTGTCAGGTGTTACTCCATGTATTCTTTAGAAGGAATGATTTGCACAGTTTAATATTGGACATAGCAGTTTCATCTCATCTGACATGGATGTTTGGCATGCCCAAGCCATTATGGTTTTAGATGTTGTCTTTGCTCATTAACACTCAAATGTATGTAGTCGAAGTTTTTTTCTATTTCTCCTTATTTTCTGCATGAGTTTCTTTGTCTGTGTGAAGGGCAGGTCAACGAAGTTGAACTCTTCTCACAGATTGGCCACATTGCTGTAGAAAAAATCATTCACACAGTGAAGAAGACGCATTCAAAATGCTGTAGCTTGAACATGATTTCTGATGATATTTTAGTAGAGCACCACCTCCTTACAGGTCATAATGTACACCTTTTCCTTCTCAGAACCTTCGTCTGATCCCTAATGCATTGTGGGCATTTTAGTACGCTTTGGTGCCATTGAACTAATTACACTAACACATCTGAAAACATTGATTTTGTAGGTAAAAATATCAGAACTAGAGACAGTGTCCATAATGACCTGGAATTAGTTGGCCATCTTATATGTTAGTTGAACACATCAGTGACTTATACAGTCATTTATCTCACAAAATTACCCGAGAGCTGGACTTCATTAATCTGATGTGAAATTATACAAAATAGATTTTTTTCCATCCTTACCTCTTGAATGGCTTCTATTTTTTCAGTTGTCCATAAGCAAGTTGAATATTGGCCTGGTTCCTGTTACATGTAGGGAATGAATATAAATCACTGTTCACGAAAATGGTGCTGGAGAGAACCTTATAATCTATAGTCTACTGACAATGTGAACTAGGTTAGATAAAGTCTCAGGTGTTGGACTGATGTCAATGCTTGAAATCCATGATGTCAAACCTAATATCAGAAATATTCTTTCTTAGCCCAAATAACTGGTAGGAATCAATTTCCTGTGATTTTGTGTAGTTTACCTTACCAGCAACAGTTTTAAACATAATAAACAAATACGCTAGTATAAATTCTGCTTAGTTTTTTCACCTTGCATATATCCAAAGCAATTGTGATTGATGTAATATCCTGCCTAAATTAAGTCTGGTACACATAACTGGTTCTATACTGTGCAGGCAACTCTTTGTTGTGTGTTCATATTCCACCAGCACACAGTGATCCTTAAGCTGCCTTGATCAACATTGCAAGATAAATCTACTTAGAATAAAGAAATGCAACTTAAAGGAATGTCTATCTGAAATGTAAAGTTGAAGTTGACTGGCAAATGAAACAATATTTCTACTAATCCCTGGCGGAGACCTCCCTTCCGTCCATGGAGGGTGCGGAGATATGCCTTCTCCGCGTTCCGCGGAGAAGGCAAATCTCCGCACACTCTGCAGCAGAGCGGAGTTGGCCAGCCCTCGCCTCCACCCCATTATAAAAAGTAATTAAACATTAATAAAAAATAATTTTAAGACCACGTACCTGTACTGCGTCGTCCCCGGGCTGCCCACCTCCTCTTCTTCGCCGTCTTGCTAATCCATGTGAAAACTGTGCATGCTCGCTCGTGACCGCGCAAATGCATTTCTTGCAAGAAATGCACAGGCATGAGTGCATGCACAGTTTTCATAAGGATTAGTGAGACAGCGAAGAAGAGGAGCAGGGCAGCCCTTGACGCCGCAGTACAGGTAAGCGGTTTTAAATTTAGTTTTTTATTAATGTTTAATTACATTTTATAATGGGGGGGTGGAGGCGGTTGGCGTAGCGTAGCGGAGTTCTACGGAGTTTGTTTGCAACTCAGTGGACCTCCAAGTAGTCCTACTACGCACACTACGCCTGGGGTTAACTTCTACACGCTGTAGAGCAATTCTTCTAATTTTGAAATGTCTTCTATCAAGTATATATATATATGCTAAATCTTACCAGTCCAACCTGTATACCGTGTACAACTTTACCGTTAATTTGTTAGACAGATATTCTAATTTATTTTATAAGTAAATAATAAAAAGCTTTTGAAATAGTGCTCATAAATAAAATATTACAATTATTACAATACCCTGTCTTTCATTAATATATAACCTCACTGGTCATTACACAGTAAACTTAAAATCATTCTATCACTATCAATAATCTTTATTTGGTTTCAAATATTAAAACCATAAAAGCACACAATAAATATAAAATCCATTAATAAATCTGATGAAAATAAAAACAAACCACACCCCACACAGCCGGTGGATTAAAATAACTTGTGCCATTGGAAATGAAAGCGGAGCATAGGCTACATATTACAAAAATCGTAAATCAATAAAAACAAGACACCATGGGCTTTGCAAGTGGTACTATTGTGGGGAACAGGCTTGTTAGTCACAACTAGATCTAAGTCTGATAGCAGATTTTAAAAATTCAAGTACATAGCACACTGTGCTGCCTGTCAGCATTTGTGGATAAATAAAAGCTGGGTGTACTTGCGTAAAATTAGCTCTTTTCTTTATTGGAATTATAAAAGACTTTCTAGGGGTTTCATAGAAACTTCAAAACATCATAAAATGAGTCATGTCCTGTGGAGATTGACTATCACAGCCACAGGACAGCAAGTATTGGCCCTTGGTACAGCCCCTAGGATGAGCAAGAAGGAGATGGAAAAGGCTAAACCGGAACCTCGTGAGCAAGAACCTATCATGCGAATATATGAATACCAGTAGGTAAGGTTCTGCCATTTTGGTAGTTTTTAACATGATAAAACGGCATACACTTGGCTTTAGGGGCTCCCTCTCTTCCCTTGCCATACCCCTCTGTTCCATGAAGCTCGCCTTTATGGAGTTCATATCACTCTTGGTGATTCGGTCCGGGTTAGTAAAAAGATAATTTCTCCCAACGCCCGTTAAGGAGTATACATTATACTTCAACTATGATATTCATGTAGCTTGATCAAGGGCCAGACAATCATTTAAAATGAGTTTGATTAATGTTGTCCCCTTACCTGCCCACATTTTTTTACCATAATGAGACAGGGCATATCGCTTACATATCAGTAATGTATTTCATGCCAAGCTCCTCATGTATTGTGAACGAAGGGGTGCCTTGAGGAACTGATAGGAGCACTTTGAAGAACTTATTTTCCACAATTTGAAGGTACTCTGTGTTAGTATATCCCCAGATTTCACTGCCATATAATACCTTAAATAAGCACTTGGCGCTATATAGATTTAATGGGGCTCCCACATGTTTTTTCCCCAGTCTAGTCGTGAAATTAAATATAGCTTCGATCCCTCTGGAGAGAACACTTCTCTTGCAAGTGAGTTGGGGCCCGCACTTCACTTTCTAGTTGAATAGAACTCCTAGGTAAGAGAAAACACTCGTTCTTGGGACGGTAGTTGACCCTACCATAAAGGTATATGGCCTACTCAGGTGGTCCCCTATTTGCATGATAAAAGATTTAGAGTTGTTTACCACAAGCTCCTGCTCCCACATAAACTGAACAAAGGAGTTAATTAATGTTTGTAGCCCCCATTCTGTCCTAGCCATCAGGATGGTGTCATCTGCATACAGCAGGACGGGAAGACCACGCCGTCCAGCCTGTGGAAAATCCACCCTGGTCTCTAGGAGGGTTCTCCTCTAGAACAATGTATAAAATCAATCAAATATCAAAATCTACAACTTCAAAACATAAAACAAACACTGTTGATGCAGCCCTTTGGTGGTTTCTTTCTTAAACTCGACCTTCTTCAGGACCTAAACAGTAAACAATACTGTGAATGTAAAACTGTATAAAAGAGAGAAATGTTTTCTATTGTAGTACTGTACATGTGCTTATTAAGCATCAATATTTATTTCATTTCGATAGATGTCCTAATTTATATAATTTTTAAAACATCCAACACTATGTATAAATCACACCCAGGATAAGATTGTAATTGACCTGTACTCTAAGTATCGAATTATAGGCAGGCCAGGGGGGCCCGAGTCCGGGTCCCCCGCGTCACATGTACATTATTACAACAAAAGAACCGTTTATAAACATGCATGGTATAAACAGCGGCATTGTCAGTTTCATAATCACCATGTATATCATCCAGTTATGGATGATTTTTGTCATTTGATCATTTCACACACTACTCCATGGTGCCTATACATACCAAGCATATCCTCCCATTTATTTCACTATAATGGGTCTATGCATCGCCAAGCTATATTAACTCAGATGGAAGTTTACAGAACCCATCTTTTTTCTTATTTTGTTCTATTCAGTCAAAAGAAAATACCTCTTACATTTCATTCTCCACCTGTGGAATCCTTATATATAGGGCCATGTAGAGGGCCATGGGGTCACCTCATTTTTATTTTCCTCCTTGCAGAGTCTCGTCAATACCTCTCAGTTTCCATTTTATTCTCCATTGCAATTAATTGTGAAAGTATGGGTACAGCTACCTTAATTTAGGATTATCGAGCCCTCTTTCAACACAGGTCTTCCCTATCCTAAGTTAATGCTAAAGTCTAATATATTTTATATAAAGGGATAGCTGAATTTAGGCATTATCCTGTTTACCTCAATTTCACCAGATAGTATGTACTCCTTTCTATCCATGCTCACTGTTTTGTATCTCAGGAGAGGTTTGATTCTTAATCACACATTGAACTGACCTCTTGTAGTGATGTGTAATTAACTAATGAATCTAGACTCACTCCTACTTCATCCACTTGCAATTCTCAATCCTAGAAAACAAACACTATACTTTAGCATGAATGTTAGTGCCAATTCATTTAATTAACCCTCTGTCTTAAAAGCATGCTTACCCAGGTATACATTGTTACTTCATCTCTGCACTGGAATTAGGTTTTGTGTGATAAATCCTTGCATTTCCTCTAGGAGTGCTCCAACAAATTTACAAATATTAAGTGAGCATCAATATTATAATATATTATATTATACTATTAATATTATATTAATATTATAATCCCTGAAAGCCCAGTATACTCCCTGCGAGCTCTAAACCCGACAACACTTACCAGACACCAAAATATTTTTCAGTGTCATGTTCCTATTTGTTATCAGTTCAAAACTCAAGTATTCTTCTCTCCTTTCCTCTTTAAGCCATCTTCTCCAGTCTGACCAAGGGGAATGGCTGTACATAGGTGGTTGTATGAGAGAGGCATCATGGCCAAGCCACACGTGTCTCTAAAATGCTGCCCTAACAATAGATATATCTGAACAATGCATTCCTTTACCACACATGCCTTTACCATGCATGCCTTTACTATTTAATTATGTGGTAAATGCATGACTGGTAAAGGTACGCTGTGGTAAGGATCACCCCCCAACTCCAGCCCTGAGACCTAAAAATGGCACGTCCCCACCTGCTCTAAATACTACCCAACCCCCTGATCACTAAACAGTTCCCTGACTCCCCCTGAGCCCTAAACACTACCCCACCCCTCCCTGAGCTCTAAACACTACCTCAACCTCCCCTGAGCCCTAAACACTACTCCAACCCACCCTGAGGCTTAAACACTACCCTGAACCCCCCAGCCAAAAACACTATAGATCAGATCAGGAAAACAAGTTATTTGTAAGGGGACGATTTATGAACGGACATCGTCCAAAGGAGCATATATACGATAAATCACAGTGATTCACTATGGAAATTCACTGGAATAGGAAGAAACTTCTGACAGTTTGCGGTACTCTCTGTCCTCACTGAAGAAAAGTCTGCTGAACCGCATTTTAAGAAGCACTACTCCCCATGGGCACAGACAAAAGACTAACAAAGGATGATGGGCAAATATGTAATAATTAAATATCGTATAATTTAAAAGTAAAAATGAATGGCAGATAATTAAAAAATGAATTAGATTACTCACAACAAAATATTTTTAAAATACACTACACATATTAGATATAACACTGTTTTTACCCTTGATTTCATAGTGCGGGTTCTTCTCTGGATCTTTGTTTCCAATCTCTGCAGACAATGCTGCTAGTTACTTGTTTCCTTTAAAAAATTGGGTGTGTGGGGGGAATCGGCAAAATATAGTGTGGACAAAATATTGTCCAGCACTTTTCACCCTAAGTGGGATGGGTATGCCCAGACGTGGGTCCCTTGCTCACTGTGCCACTGGATTAAAGCTAGCCTGGCTGATGAAGGGTAATCCCCAGAAACCAGTCCCAGGATGTTTGTTTTTGGTCCAAGGAGGACCTGATTTGGCAGTTCGGTCTGGACTGATCCCATGAGGCACAGTGTCAAGACTGATTTGCATATTGCTGGGTTTAAACTGGGGTGTCAGGGTGAGCAAAAGAACGATGCATTTAACCCAGTTCATTTGACTGGAGGTGAATGTATGATTTATTCAGCATTCCTTCCATCATTGGTTTGCGTAGCAATTTTCACCCTAAGTGGGATTGGTATGCCCAGAAGTGGGTCCCTTACTAACTGTGCCACTGGATTCAAGCTAGCCTGACTAATACCCGGAAAGCGGTCCCAGTATGCTTATTTTCAGTCCCGGGTGGACCTGTCTTGGCAGTTTGGTCTGGACTGTTCCCTTGAGTGACAGGTTCAAGACTGCTTTGCATATGGCTGGGTCTAAACTGGGGTGGCATGGTTAGCAAAAGACAATGAATTTAACCCAGATCTCTTGACTGGGAGTGAATGTATGATTTATGCAGCATTCCATCCATCATATGATTGCGTAGCACTTTTCACCCTAAGTGAGATGGGTCTGTCCAGACGTGGGTCCCTTGCTCACTGTCCCACTAGATTCAAGCGAGCCTGGCTGATGAAGGGTAATACCCAGAAACCTGTCCCAGGATGGCTGTTTACGGTCCAGGGAGGACCTGGCTTGGCAGTGCGGTCTGGACTGTTCCCATGAGGCACAGGGTCAAGACTGATTTGCATATGTATGGGTCCAAACTGGGGTGGCATGGTGAGCAAAAGAACAATGGATTTAACCCAGATGTCTTGTAAATATGATTTATTCAGCATTCCGTCCATCATTTGTTTGTGTAGCAGTTTTAACCCTAATTGGGATGGACATGCCCAGACGTGTGTCCCTTGCTCACTTTGCCACTGGATTCAAGGTAGCCTGGCTGATGACGGCTGATTAGCCAGAAACCGGTCCCAGGATGCTTGTTTCCGGTCCAGGGAAGACATGGCTTGGCAGTTCAGGCTGGACTGTTCCCATGAGGCACAGGGTCAGACTGATTTGCATATGGTCATGCCTGAACTGGTGAAGTGAGCTAAAGAAAGATGATGGATTAAACCCAGATCAGTTGACTGGGGGTGAGTGCTTGCATTGTTCAACACTCCGTCCATCATCCCCTTTGGTATTGCTTTGCTCGCCCAAAGTTGTCAGGGTTTGCCCAGATGTGGGTCCCTTGCTCACTTTGCCACTTGATTCAAAGTAGCCTGGCTGATGATGGCTGATTAGCCAGTAACCATTCCCAGGATGCTTGTTTCCGGTCCAGAGAAGAGATGGCGTGGCAGTTCGGGTTGGTCTGCTCACATGAGGCACAGGGTCAGACTGATTTGCATATGGCCATGTCTGAACTGGGGTGGCAGAGTGAGCTAAAGAATGATGATGGATTAAACCCAGATCAGTTGACTGGCGGAGAGTGCTTGCATTGCTCAACACTCCATCCATCATCGCCTTTGGTTGCATTGTTCGCTCTAAGTTGGCAGGGTTTGCCCAGACATGGGTCCCTTGCTCACTTTGCCACTGTATTCAAACCAGCCTTTCTGATGACGGCTGATTAGCCAGAAACCGGTCCCAGGATGCTTGTTTCCGGTCCAGGGAAGACATGGCTTGGCAGTTCGGGCTGGACTGTTCCCATGAGGCACAGGGTGAGACTGATTTGCATATGGCCATGTCTGAACTGGTATGGTGGAGTGAGCTAAAGTATGATGATGGATTAAACCCAGATCAGTTGACTGGGGCTGAGTGCTTGCATTGTTCAACACTCTGTCCATCATCCACTTTGCTATTGCTTTGTTCGCCCTAAGTTGGCAGGGTATGCCCAGACGTGGGTCCCTTCCTCACTTTGCCACTGGATTCAAGCTAGCCAGGCTGATGAGTGCTGATTAGCCGGAAACCGGTCCCAGGATGCTTGTTTCCGGTCCAGGGAAGACATGGCTTGGCAGTTCGGGCTGGACTGTTCCCATGAGGCACAGGGTGAGACTGATTTGCATATGACCATGTCTGAACTGGTATGGTGGAGTGAGCTAAAGTATGATGATGGATTAAACCCAGATCAGTTGACTGGGGGTGAGTGCTTGCATTGTTCAACACTTCGTCCATCGTCCCCTTTGGTATTGCTTTGTTCGCCCTAAGTTGGCAGGGTATGCCCAGTCGTGGGTCCCTTGCTCACTTTGCCACTGGATTCAAGCTAGCCTGGCTGATGACGGCTGACTAGCCAGAAACCGGTCTCAGCATGCTTGTTTCCGGTCCAGGGAAGACATGACTTGGCAGTTCGGGCTGGACTGTTCCCATGAGGTACAGGGTCAGACTGATTTGCATATGGCAATGTCTGAACTGGGGTGGCGGACTGAGCTAAAGAATAATGATGAATTAAACCCAGATCAGTTGACTGGGGGTGTGTGCTTGCATTGTTCAACACTCCGTCTATCATTCCCTTTGGTATTGCTTTGCTGGCCCTAAGTTGGCAGGGTATGCCCAGACATGGGTCCCTTGCTCACTTTGCCACTGGATTCAAACTAGCCTGGCTGATGATGGCTGATTAGCAAGAAACTGTTCCCAGGATTCTTGTTTCCGTTCCAAAGAAGACATGGCTTGGCAGTTCGGGCTGGACAGTTCCCATGAGCCACAGGGACAGACTGATTTGCATATGGCCATGTCTGAGCTGGGGTGGCGGAGTGAGCTAAAAAATGATGATGGATTGAACCCAGATCAGTTGACTGGAGGTGAGTGCTTGCATTGTTCAACACTCCGTCCATCATTCCCTTTAGTACTACTTTGTTCGCTCTAAGTTGGCAGGGTATGCCCAGACGTGGGTCCCTTGCTCACTTTGCCACTGGATTCAAGCTAGCCTGGCTGATGACGGCTGATTAGCCAGAAACCGGTCCCAGGATGCTTGTTTCCGGTCCAGGGAATACATGGCTTGGCAGTTCGGGCTGGACTGTTCCCATGAGGCACAGGGTGAGACTGATTTGCATATCTGAACTGGTTTGTTCGCTCTAAGTTGGCAGGGTATGCCCAGACGTGGGTCCCCGGCTCACTTTGCCACTGGATTCAAGCTAGCCTGGCTGATGATGGCTGATTAGCAAGAAACTGGTCCCAGGATTCTTGTTTCCGTTCCAACGAAGACATGTCTTGGCAGTTCGGGCTGGACTGTTCCCATGAGCCACTGGGCCAGACTGATTTGCATATGGCCATGTGTGAACTGGGGTGGCGGAGTGAGCTAAAGAATGATGATGGATCAAACCCAGATCAGTTGACTGGGGGTGAGTGCATGCATTGTTCAACACTCCGTCCATCATCCACTTTGGTATTGATTTGTTCGCCCTAAGTTGGCAGGGTATGCCCAGACTTAGGTCCCTTGCTCACTTTACCACTGGATTCAAGGTAGCCCGGCTGATGACGGCTGATTAGCCAGAAACCGGTCCCAGGAAGCTTGTTTCCGGTCCAGGATAGACATTGCTTGGCAGTTCCGGCTGGACTGTTCCCATTAGGCACAGGGTCAGACTGATTTGCATATGGCCATGTCTGAACTGGGGTGGCGGAGTGGGCTAAAGAATTATGATGGGTTACACCCAGATCAGTTGACTGGGGGTGATTGCTTGCATTGCTCAACACTCCGTCCTTCATCCCCTTTGATATTGCTCCGGTCCATGGAGAACCTGGCTTGCCAGTTTGGTCTGGACTGTTCCCTTGAGGAACAGGGGCAAGACTGATTTGCATATGTATGGGTCTAAACTGGGGTGGCATGGTGAGCAAAAGAACAGTGGATTTAACCCAGATCTCCTGACTGGGGGTGATTTTTTATTTTATTCAGCATTCTGTCCATCATTTGTTTGCATAGCACTCTTCACCCTAGGTGGGATGTGTATGCCCAGACGTGAGTCCCTTGCTCACTGTGCCATTGGATTCAAGCTAGCCTGGCTGATGAATGGTAATACCCAGAAACTGGTCCCAGGATGCTTGTTTCCGGTCCAAGGAGGATCTGACTTGGCTGTTCGGTCTGGACTGTTCCCATGAGGGACAGGGTCAAGACTGATTTGCTTATGACTGGGTCTAAACTGGGGTGGCATGGTGAGCAAAAGAACGATGGATTTAACCCAGATCTCTTGATTGGGGGTGAATGTATGAATTATTCAGCATTCCGTCCATCATTTGTTTGCGTAGCACTTTTCACCCTAAGTGGGATTGATATGCCCAGACGTGGGTCCGTTGTGCTTTGTGCAGCACACATGGAAGTTACAAAAGGTAATTTTTTCAAGGGCTGTTTATGTGCAGGAAGGGTCACCTTCCTGAACATGAACAATTCAAGGTGTTTTGCTTTTTCCATGTGCGTTGCCTTGTGCACACATGGAAAAAGCAAAAACGAGGAGAAATAAAGCATTTCTCTTCGTTTCGCCAAGTTAGAACCAGGTTTTCTCTGGTGATCTTAATTTTGGCGCTGCCTCCTATTTACTCTGCCCTTGTAAATAGGGGGCAGCGTCGAAATCAATTGGTGTTGCAGTGGAACACCCACAGCAACACCCACTGCCCACCCCTTTCATGCTAAGCATAGCGTGAAAGGAGGCCTTTTTTACAAGGCAGCATTAAACCACGTCAAATGGCTTAACGCTGCCTTGTAAACGAGCTGAAACCCCTATCACCAAGGAAACTTCACAAAAATTGAAGTTCCCGTGGTGATATGGCTTGTACATATGCTCCTCAGAATCAGGCCCTAAGTTGATCACTTATCATACAGGACAGGCCAGTTTCTGATGATTTGGAAGCATGCCACTCCCTTCTGTCATGAAAGGTATAGAACGTTTATCTAGTTCTCAATTGTCTACCTACTTTGAATAAAATTAGTTGTTTGATCAGACACAATCAGGTATTAATTTTGCACACTACACAGAATTATTCTCGATGGAAATGCTAGATGATCTTTATTTGTTTTTGGATAATGGTGTCACAACACTCTTTCTCCTGTTAGATTTTTCAGTCTCTTTTGAGTTGGTCTCCCACCCAGAATTTACTACTTAAGGATTCTAAAGACTTTGAATAATATCTTGGCTCTCCTGCCCATTGACATCAAGAAAATAGTCGTTCAAGTGGTGGATCTGTCTCATTTAAACTCTGGGCATTTCTTATATGTGGCATTCCAAAATATTTGTTAGCTTGGCTCCAAACTGTTCATAATATTGCTGAAAGACTAATTTGAGGCCTTCACAGAATCAATCCAGTTTGGCTTCTCATCTTCCTAAGCTTCACCGTCTTCCCACCCAGAAGTGTATTAATTTCAAATGTTTTTCTTTCTTTTTCAAGATAAACCTATAGTTCTCATAATTAAAAAACAATTAAATGGCATGAGGTATCAGATTTTCATAGTGCATTGTTCATAAAAATGAACCAGACTGGGCTATTCAAATGAAGCTAAATAGTTAATTGACATATTCATAAGTTATTTTTAGGTTGTTACAGGATACTAGCCTTTCATCTATATTTTGTAGTCTGTGGTGGAAATACAAGAATGTAAGCACACAGGAAATGGAAAAAAGGAAAAGGGAGCAAGGCTACACACCAATATTGATACGGTGGAGCATCTCGTAGTGGTAGTATGCTATGCGTCATTCAAAATAATCTTGCCAAATTGTCTTTAATATGTGTCAATAGGTATTTTTACTATAGAACGTTTCTAAAGTGATGCTTGAAAAACACATGTAAATAATCCATTCATCAACGTTTGGGTGTTTGTTTATTTTCCATATCCTTTGGATAATCCTACTTGCATGCATTCATGTTTTTGATACAATTGTCCGAGGATATTGAGTGCCTAGACCATATTCAAAGTCTAGAATAATTATCAGTTTTAAAATTGGCGCTTATAATCCCTAATTTTCCGAGATTTATTTTAATAAAGACTGTTCTCTAAATGTTAAATAACACCTTGCACATATAAGTCAAAGGTGTCAGACTACTGTAAGGTAATTGCAAGTGCAATATCTGTTCGCCAGACAGAATTGGAAATGTTTCGTCAGTATATACATTTTTTTAATAATACTTTTCTGTTTTATGAGGGTTTGTCTAAAATTCATTGAAGTGCTGAAATCAAAGTTCAATATGATATAATAGAAATCATATACTTTTTGCTCCTAGAGCGCCACATCACATGCATTCATACGTGATTTTAAGGAAATATCCTGAGTAGGGTTTTTCAGTAATTTGTAAACGGTAAAAGCAGACACATTTGCCTCCTTAACAATTTAGGGAATGGTGGTGGTGAGTTAAATGATCTTCAGTAATATGGATTTCAAATATTTCTTTCAGTAAATTATATATTCTTAATACACAGCATCAGAGTTTATATTAAAATGTTAACTGATCAAAGCCTAACAGGAGACATTATTATGAATTTATTATTGTATGATTATGCCAACTTGAATAGAGGAGGACCAAAAAATAGCACCACTCTTATACTTAAATGATGAATGAACCCAAAGTTCATGGGAATTTTATCTTACTCTTATAGTTGCCAAATTGGTTGCTTAAGAATGCAATAGTTGGTCAGTCTAGTACAGGATATGTTTTGTCAGAATTAACTGCTGATTTAGTACTCCAAAGCTTCATATTAGTTGTTTTAGTTTCCATGTATTTACTGAGAGAGTTGTCTTAGAGTAAAGGACAGTTTGTAAGTATATAAATCAGGGAACTCTTTTTAAGATCTATCTTTATTGGTTCCACAAGAAATCTAGGGCCATATTATCAAGCAAGGGTGATACATTATCGCCACTTTTATCGGCAGGAAACTGACGATAATGCGGCGATAATGGGCTTGATAATATGCCCTTGTGATTTCCCATAGCAGCCCAGGTTCTGGTGTTAACCTGGGCTGCTATGGGAATTCATAAGGGCATATTATCAAGCCCATTATTGCCGCTTCACGGCAGGAGCAGCGATAATGTATCGCTCTTGCTTGATAATATGGCCCCTAATTTTTTTCCATAATCCCCTAAACAATTTCCAAGTAACTTTGAACACTGACTTGAAATCTTATTTTAAATAAACGGTAGTACAACAAACATTATATTAGAAACTAGATAACACTTTCACCAGAGTTTAATGAAATGTTAGTTTTTTTTTCAAAATTGGACGCTTTTATCGTGGAGGCTTTAAGAATTGTAAAATTTTACAGTCATTGCTCAGGTTATAAGCTTTATCTGACTAAAACAGAACAATGTACTACTTTTAAAACTTATCAAAATTGCCATGTATATACGATTGAGATCAAAAAGTCCCTCAAAATTATTGAGTTCTTCAGAATACTCACTCATATGGACCTTACAAAGATAGTCTCCTTTACTCTACAAAACGTTATAAAAAATGTTGAGACAACAAAGGAAGGGTGTGTCTTAACCTCACACTTTAGGGTAAGATAAATGTAAAATGCTCCTCTGTTTAAGGCTTGAATACAGTAAATATTTGCTAAACGGTGACCAGTTAGGCTTTACAACCTGTCTGGCACTGTTGCTAATCCTGCAAATGTCTTTAATATTTATTTAACAAATCCTACGAATTATTCTGTAAATGGCAGAATGTGGGAAGTCTGTCCCCGGTCATAAAAACAACCTTGTCATTAACCACGGAATGACACTGTGCACTTCTGGATTGGCAAAATAAAGTAATGAAGAAAAAGTGTCAGGAGATATGAACAGCAAAACTGTTGATGCGGTTATGAACTCAATACTTAATGTAACTGAAAAGGTCACAAAAATTTTAAAAATGTGTTATGGCACTGTTTTTGTGTAGGCATATAGCTTTTGACGTATTACTTTAATGTCACCATATGCTTCCTACATCAAAAAAGTCATATATTCATTTCTAGACTAAATCCATCTAATAACCTATAAACAACAAGAAAATATGTCGCACATATCATTACCCTACCAAATGCAGTAGTTTCTAAAAGAAGAAACCAAAGGTTTTGTTGTGAGCACTTTGTTGTGTTTTGGAAACACCTAATTTTAAATGTCTCTGAAATGTAGAACAAACTTTTTTTGTTACATGGGAATCTTATGAATTAATCCAATATCTCATTCTTGCAACACACAACTTTCACATTGATATATTTAAATACTGCAAGCGCTAATATGAACTAACCAAAACCTCCCTAATTCTCACCAAAATTACCCAGGTAAATATTTTAAAAGTTTTATCAAAGGTTAAGTATCAAGTAATAGAATCAAATTGATTGCCCACAGTTTTAAGTTTGAAGTATGTCTATAAGTCCCTTAAAGATGATGCTACCCCTTCCTTACAACACATACATGAATCCAAAAGGTCTGGTTGTTTTCTCTTTGTTTTAATGAACACATCAATATACGAAGAAGGGAATTAACAGTGGTAAAAATGATAATACATTTTGTGAACACGTTTTTCAAATGTTTTAGGTATTTTATTTATTCTTGCTTGGATAGTTTGCATACTATAGGAAGAATGTTGTTCTATGTGAGAAACATAAGAACCCTGAAGTAATCTTTTCCTCAAAATCCTTGTGTTTTGGTGCTGTGATGGTATTCCAGTTCCTGCTGAACCAAGAAACCCATGAGAAAAACGTTGTCCTACTATGTGGGTCTAATAGGTGGTTTTACTTCAAGTAAACATTAATGGGTGTTTATGTAACTATTGCAATTAAAAACAGCTAGGATGATAAATAAGTCTAGATTAAAACATTTGTGTTTCCAATAGCATTATTCCTCATTTCCTGTAAACAAACACATGAGAGTCTCTTCAGAAAGGATTTCATTCCACATCGACTGTTCTTACTCTGCTACTCTGTAATAAGCTGCTGCCACAAACAGATAGCAACACAAGTAATCAGAAAAAAAGGGTGATGCCGCTATCCTCCAAAGTGTGGTGGAATAGTACCTTGGAATGCATTGCCAGGGTGCAGGGTGCAGGGTGCAGTGTAGTGTAGCATAGTTCTTGTCTGACAAGTACAGTGCAATGTGCTCCAATCATGCATATGCTCCCATAGTGCTTCCGTGATCTGGATATCTAGTAAGGCTCTTGGATTCTTGTTGACCAGAGTCAATGTGGACATTGCTTTATTGTGATTGGCATTATCTGATAATGTCAAGTCAAGTCAAGTCAAGTAAAATTTTGCTCTATTCGAGGTTCACTCATAAAAGCATATACAATCACCAATATAAAATCATGGCTAGCAAACATTACAATTAAAAATAAGACTTGATAGCTAAGAAATAATTTAAAACATAAATATCACTACAGAGTAAAATTCTACAGATAAAATTTGAAGATAAAAATTACAAGTATAAAAAATGCAGACAGACTAGTAATATAATGATAAAAAAGACAATCAAGTGCCTAAAAATCTCTGCCTGATGGACCATGCCCATCCAAGATATTTAGCCGTAGCTATTGCTAGGGGCAGTAAAGTGCTAGTGCTTATAATACGCAGAGCTATAGTACTACTAGTGGTACCCAAGTTCTTGCACATTGGTGTTAACCAAATGCGTCTTGGGACAACATAGGTTATACAGGCAAATAAAAAGTGTCCAATTGTTTCCTTGGGGGCTCCACAAGCGGGACAATGATTGGTAAGCGTGCCTCCCCACCTACCTGTCAGAGATCTAAGGGGAAGGGCACCTGCTCTTAGTTGGAAAAGGAGCTTTCTGTCACCCGGTCTAGTTATAGCGTCCCAGTATGGTTCAAGGCAGGGGAACAACTTGGCTTCTAAGAATCCTCCAGCCATAGACGCTGAGCTAGTACTACTCCAATTCCGAGCGGCCACCTTCTCCCAATAGATTTCTTTTATGATTTTTTTAGTTGGGAAGATTGTTCCCGCTGGGTTTTCCCAGAGTGACCTGAGACCAAGTTCGCTCAGTGCTGCACTAAGCGAATTCAGGCATCCAATTTTGTGGAACACATCCGCTTTAATGATTTCTAGGAACCCCTCAGCATAGTAAGAAAGTTCAGGTGTAGTCCAAAGCCTCCGCCAGTACAGAATTGGACGAAGCCTAGCCACGTCTACAACAGCCTTCCGGCCCAGGTCATATCTAAGAGGCAGCAATGGAGTGCTCTTTGGAAGGCCGGTAATAGCCCGGAAGAACTTGTTTTCTGAAGTTTGGAGTGTCACTAACTTCTCAAAGCCCCACAGCTCAGCGTCGTAAAGCGCAGAGCCAAGGGCCTTGTCTTCATAAACCTGCAATGCTGGTTTTATTGGTTTGATCATAGATTTTCTATGATCTAAACCAAGAGCGCCAGCCAATTGTCTATGCCTTAATGCAGCAATGTTGATATGCTGGGTCCATCTGAGATCATTAGATACATGGATCCCCAGATATGTAAAGGCATTTACTACCTCTAGAGGGCGACCATTCATAGTTAATTTGGATTTAAAGCTACGGTGGGGATTGAAAACCATAAGTTTAGTTTGGCCACATTGACTTCTAGGCCATGCTCCCCACAGAATTGGTCAAAGATGGATAAAGCATGCTGTAGACCACTCAGAGTCTTTGATAAAATCAACGTGTCGTCTGCAAACATTAAAATAGGTATTTTGATGCCAGCTAATGAAGGAGCGTCCACATTTGCAGACAACATGCGAGCAACAACCCCATTAATATATACTGTAAAAAGAGTGGGAGCCATCGAACACCCTTGCCGGACACCACGCTCCACCGGGAAGTCTGCGGTCGCCGTTCCCTGCCCCCCCACTGGATCTTAGCAAAGTTTGCTTCATGGAGCCTCATTATCATTCTCAATAATTCATCTTGTAGGCCCAGGTTCCTCAGTACCAGCCACAGCTTGAACCTTAGGACTAGGTCAAAGGCAGCCCGCAAATCGACGAAAGCCGCATACAGGATGCCCTTGCCCAGCAACACGGTCCTCCACTGTAGTAAAGTAAAGCGGAACATCTGATCCACCGTGCTAGTAGATTTTCGAAATCCAGCTTGGAATGGGGACAGAGCGTTATTCTCCTCTGCCCAATCAAGAAGCCTGTTTACAACCATTCGCCCAACTACCTTTTGGATGGTGTCAATAAGGCCTATGGGCCTGTAGTTACCCGGTTGAGATCGGTCTCCTTTCTTCAATACAGGTATTATGACTGCGCCTTGCCAGGATATCGGTACAGTTGCACCCCGTGCAATTGCATTGGCAAGAAGATGGATATACTTACACCAACGCGCTTTATCATTAATAAAGACGTCTGCCGGCACACCATCTGATCCTGGGGCTCTGCCACTGGACACTGTATGAGGGCCATCATTACTTCTTTGCTACTAAAAGAGTTATCTTTGTAATAAGCGGGCCTTGAGCCGACCATCAGGGTGGCATGCTGTGTTTCGGCATACTGGTGTTTAAAATAGTTAACCAACTCTTCCTCAGGTACATTGTTATTGGGAGGGTCAGATACTCCCTCCCTGCCCCACTTTACGATGTTCCAAAACTACCTAGAGTCTTTCCTGTCGCTAGCTTCCTTTAACTCTTGCCAGTGGACCTCGTCCCATAATTTCTTTGCCTTAATTACACTTTCCTTATATTCTTTTCTGACAATACGAATAGTCATAGGTTGCCTTCCCTTAATCGCAATGCCTAGAGCTAATCGGGCATTCCTGCACTGGGTGTTATACCATTTTGCCTGCTTAAGGGGTCCCTCTCTACTACTCTTCGCTGGTTTCAAGAAATGGCTCTTGATGACAGAAAATAGGGTATCCTGAATTTCAGTCACATTACTCGTCCCTGAGTTGGACGGGGTAATTTGCTCAATGGGCATTATTGCCTTGTCCACTTCAGCATTTATATTATCAATGGCCTTTTGGTTGGACACAACGTGTGCCCATTTTAACCTGCGCATGTCATTTGTAGGGACAATCGCGGGGGAGCTGACCCCCTCGTGATTTGGGATCACATTAGCAGGTGTCCACCATTTGTGCTCTACGCACAATGGATTGTTCTCGCTTTCGATCCTCCATTTAACCTCCATATCGCAAACCAGGGTCCATAGTTTCATGCTACATAAAACATAATCGATTCTACTCCTTAGACGCCCATTGTCAAAAGTGCTGGCCCCAGCCTTATCGCTCAGAGTCCTCCCATTCAGTGCTCTTAAACCCCTTTCGTAACATATGGCATTCAGACAAATAACATCCTCGGACCAGCGAGAAACAGGTTTCAGTTCTAATTTGGGGATACCCCATTGCCTATCCTCTTCATCCCCAGGAAAATCACCATCAATAGCCAAAGGTTCGAATGTTCGGTTTAAGTCACCAGCAATCACAATATTATTATCCTGGGAGTGGATTTCAAGGAGGGAACCCAAAGCCGCTAAAACTTCTGACCTCCCACCCTTGTTAGTCCTCGCATAGACGTTGTAGATATCGAGCCGTCCCAGAGTTCCCGAATCTACTCTAATAAGTTGGATATCTCTGTTTCTGGTGTCTACCACCTTGACAGTGAGCAAAAGACTCTGTTGGACCCAAATGGTTAAACTACCCATAGGTCTCCCTTTGGTACCCTTAGATGCCAGCACAGAATAGTTTAAGTATCCCTGAGCAAAGGATGGTTAACATAGCCACGTCTCCTGGAAGATACACATATCAAAACTATTAACAAAGCTTAACCAGTCTTGGGATTCCTGTCTAGAACTTAACCCAGCAATATTCCATGAAACTAGCTTGCCCACACCATCCTTAGTACTGTCAGAAGGTCTTAAGGGAATAGTTTCAGGGGTGGTAATAGACTGCCCTTGATGTAATTTACATGAATTATCTTGGTACAGATTTGTAATACTACTAATCCCACTCCTGGTGTCAACTTTTACATTGGGACTCAAGGAGAGGGCAACACCCGACAGTACCCCCCAGCTACCTCTGTTATTTCTGGGGCATCCATGTATTTTTCACCATTCAAGACCACCAGATTTCCATCACAAGCTATCAGTGGGGCAAGTGCATGTCACATCATTAATATCTAGCCCTGAGCAATTTTGCACACTTACTCTTCCCACTTAAAAGTGGGCACCAAAATCTGGGCGCATGTTTTCCTTAACTGGATCTGTGATTGAGCTGGGGCACTGGTTCTAAACTCCAATTTAAAGAGGTTATCAGCAAGGAATCCGGATTTTAGAGTTAACTCTATAGAGTCGTGTATGGAGTTTGGGGAACTGATCCTTTTTGCCTCTAAAATATCCTCCCTAATCACCGAGCGGCAGCCTCTGACGTGGCTCAGCCAGTGAATAGCTTTGTTTGTTAGGGAATCTGGCTGCTCGCTATTACCATGTCTCGTTTTTTCGAGTTTAGGAACGTTAGTGATATATATTTTGTTCCTTTGGGAATGCGCTTTATTAGCAAAGGTGCTCTCTTTATTCCCTGGGATATTGGCCGCTACAATTGACGGGCCCGCAGCTGCCCCAATTACTCTTTTTTTCCATCCTGCTAGACCAGTGGATTTCTGTCTTAACTCATGTCCATTCCCTTCTCCTCTAGAGTTTTGCAAAAACGGCCCTTCATTTCTGTCTTTCGGTGTTGGGCGGCCAGAGCTAGAGACAGTAGCGTGCACCATGGGCAAGTCACTGTGTTTATCAGTGGCCTTAGTTAGATGTGCCTTATTTACTTCGGTTGGTTTTAGGGGGAAAATATTCCGAGGTATTGGTGTCACATTAGGCATGGTCTTTATTAAACCCTCGTGTTTGTCATTGACCATAGAAGTTAGATTAATAATCAATGACTTCAGTGACTCTATTTCGTCCCGTAAGAGGATGACAAGGTTAGTTAGAGTATTAACTTCTACAGACATTGCTTTGTCCCTGCTGGTGTTGGTAATTACAGGGGCAGGTAACTCACTGTGAATATCAGCCAGGACCGCAAATCTATTACCATAAAGTACCTGAGGGGCAGGGGGTGATGGCAGGTTCTCACTCTCTGGGTCAAGGTGAATAGTCAGACCCTCATTACAGGGAGCCTCGTTAGATGTAATCGAACAGCCCCCTATGAGGTTGACTATATCATCCTTATGTTTTCTTTTTGCCCTAAACATGTCTGGAATTGTTGGGGGTTTAGCAGAATCATTTACTGATTTTGAACAACCCCCCGCCCCCCTTGTTACTCATGGCATCCTCACTAATGTGACTTTGGTCAGCCACAAGGATCTCCCTGCACTCATCCACAGGATTATTAATACGGTCAATTACACAATTTCCTGCTGTCTGGTATGCCATCTTTGCTACTTTCTTTCCTTTACGGAGTTTTGGGGGGTTACCAGGGCCATTCCCCCCTCCATTAGTTTACGTTTCCCCATGGAACTTGAATACAAGCAACTTTACTAATGACAGTAGACCTGTCAGATGAGCCCCAAACCTGGACAAGAACGTCACTAGTCTTCTTACAATTTTTGGCCGATGACAATGTTCTTTGGTGGACGTTAGGGAAAGGGCCCTGCCCTGCCTCGTCCTGCCCCGGACGGCCACAGACGGCCCGCCCTTTGTCATGGCTTTGCCCGGCTGCTCCCGTGCGCGACTCGTGGGGCAAGAGGCGTTCCTCTCTTTTCAGGTGCCTTCGGGCGCAATGATGGCGTCAGGGACGCGACTTGGCCACCGGGGCACCTGGGAGTTGTGGTTTGGGCCCCCGCGGTGGCTGCAGGCTGTGTTACGGCGTCCGGTGCAGCCGTTCCCCTCACGTCGTCTTCTGGAGCCCACTGGCACAAAGGACAAATAAGCCGCTGCCCTCACGGCAGGGTAAGTGAAGATTGAGTGTCCCAATGAGCGCTCGGCGCTCCTCTCTTTTCAGGCGCCTCCGGGTGCAATGATGGCGTCAGGGAACGCGACTTGGCCGCCGGGGCACATGGGAGTTGTGGTTCGGGCCCCCGCGGTGGCTGCAGGTTGTGTTGCGGCGTCCGGTGCAGCCGTTCCCCTCACGGCGTCTTCTGGAGCCCGCTGGCACAAAGGACAAATAAGCCGTTGCCCTCACGGCAGGGTAGTGAATCATGCTAGTTAGAGTAGAACTGACTAATTTATCGTTTATGTTTTTTTTTATGCTGGCATGGGAAATCCTGGGGTCAGTTAATTACAGAATATCTACCCTAAGTCATGTTGAAATTGGAAGGGAGTGTTAGAGGCAACAGGTGGACAACACAAAGGGGAGTCAGGAACTCTCACAGTAAAATTGTTATAGTAATAAGGCTCCCTGGGAGATTCCCTTTTGATGGCAACCTGTTTTAAGTCACTAGGAATGACAAGTCCTGGAACACCCTCCCCATCCTCCTGCGGCAGACCGTAGACCTACTTACCTTCAGGAGGCTACTCAAACCTGGCTGTTCGAGCAGTAGCAGCAGCCCCCCCCCCCACCAGCACCTTAAGACCCTCATGGGTAAATAGCGCGATTTACAAATGTCTTGATTGATTGATTGATTGATCGATTGACACTGGCTCAGAACTGGAACTTATTCGTGCTTCAGGTTGGTATATTCCTTCTAGCCCCTAGTTGGCAAAAACGAACTTACTGAGAGACCCTCTTATCCTGCCATCAAAAAAGGCCCCAGAATAGGGGTTTCTGGGATTGGTGTATAGTAAAGTGACAGTAATTACTGAAAAAAGTCTGGCTCAACTATGTGAATCTTTTAAGGCTAGATTGATGTCTTATCATCAATAACTAGCATGTGGGTAAAATCAGAATGGCTTCGCATTACTGGCCCCTCAGAACACAACTGGATTGGGAGAAGATCAGTAAAGGAAGCATCCATTCCTATGCCTGCCTGGAAGATGACAGAGATGTGGCCCTGACTGATATGACTTGTATTCAAGAGCTGGCAGATCTTTTCAAGGATTAGACTAGTTATTCTCCGGAGGTCACAGTGGCATAAAAGTCAAGAAGAAAATCTTTCTTGGAAAGAAACAGCAGACCAGCAGGCATTGAGAACTGTGATAGAGCCTTGGTTGAAGATTGTAGTAAGTGTTACTCCAACTGCTGCCTGAGCCCTGGAAAATGAAATTCAGCATCCAAGAATAATTGGGACTAAAAACTATCAACTTCGAGAGAATTGAGACAAGGTGTCAAGGCTACCCAAGACAAGTTTGAACTCGACAGTGAGGATTTCGTGGTTCGCCGACTCTGAAATGTTTTTGCCCAAGGACCTTGCAAAGAAAGTATTTGAATTAGTTTGGCCCTGCCAGCTACAGCTATCAACCTCATCTAGCTGATGTATTTTGGGATCCATATTTTCTTCTAAATCCTAAAGTGCAAAATGAGAACTTGAAAAACAGCAAAGCCTTATAGCAAAGCAATATCAATTGCTAAGTATTTCAAACTCCAGCCTTGAGTAGAGCTATGCTTTAAATTCATATGACTATGGGGACCCTTGATGAACCCAGCATGATTCCACCCCCCAAAACTATATAACATATGTAATTTCATCTAGATCTAAAGGCAAAACTGTTGATCAGGGCAAAGAAATAGGAATCTTTCGACCAGCATTGCATCACAGTCTCCCTAAAAATGCATCTATCGCTCAGTCACCCTTGCCCACTTACCTTGGTGCTTTATGTTTTTACTGCTCTTGGAATTTAACTTCCAATGTTGTTTGACTTCCATTTTGTTTTTGAGTTGCTTAAACCTTTTATATGCAATCAGCAGATTTGTGTGATAAAAACCAGGACTAAGTCCACATTTTCTAATTTAAACAGTATTTACCTTACAAAACACTGGTTTATTAATTTTCTGAGAGTTCATACCTTGTTCACCCAGTTAATTATCCAGGATCTTAGGGTCAGTCAGGAGAAGCCTGTCTTCCTTCCTTACCAGCGAATGGGATTTCAGGGCAAGCATATACTTGAAGCAATCTAATCTAGTTGGTTAGTGTCTCTAGGATGCTGTTTGATGTATTTCCATTAAGACATAGTGCAATGTAGTATACTAGTTTCATTAGAATACATTTCTGTGTGGTAGGTTAGAATCTTTATAGTACAATACCATGTGATAGGGTAATCTCAGTATGATGCAACATAGTTGTTTAAGATGGTGCCTCATTTATTATGTGGAGAGAACTGAAAGTCCTCAAATATTTGCAGGGAAGAATCCATAAGGTGAATTTCCTTCTCAATACTACTCCTGTGGTGAAGGAAATTATGCTGTTTGGTTCTACTTCATATTCTGAGTTTACTCCAGAAATTGTGGGATTTTCAGTTCCCTCCAAACTTTGATTGAGGCCCATAGTGCCCCAGGGATGTAGCTAACTGTGCTAGGCCTTTCAGGATGTTTGTTGTACATGCATTACGCTGAAAGCCACAGCATAATGTCTCTAAAATGAACATCATGCAAGAGCCCAGATACTGGTCTGCAGCAGCCAATTGCATATCGTATTGAATAGAACCCCTTTTGTTGCATCAGAAGTATAGTGACAAGGAAATCAAAAGCCATCCAGAGGTTAAAAAAAGGAAGGAGCATCTTAACATGAGAAAGACATTTTTCTTTAACAACAAAAAAAGGTAGGTATAGTTCTAGCCAAGACTAAATTACTTTAGTAAAATTGTATTATATATATATATATATATACACCTGCAGGATTGCTTTTGTCGATGGAGGGGCATTTTCCTGCCCAGAAACAATCCTGAGAGGCATATTACTCCTTCTATATGTGCTGCATAATGTAGCACACATAGAAAGAGCAGTAAAAAGGAGGACTAAAGATATTTCTCCTTTTTGCGCCTCTCCTGTGGAGGCGTATCTTTTTGGCGCATTCCGAGGTACACAAGGTGTGGTCAATCTGGGAATGAATAAAAAACCATGGGAGTTGCGTGGAAACACCCACACAATGCCCAATGAACATCTTACCTGGCCAAAGTAACGCAACACAGTGAATTGCACTGCATTGCTCCAGATTTTTGGAGCCACTCAGAGCCACACAAAGTGGATTTGCATGGCTTCAAAAATCTGACTGAAGGTTTGCTTCACTGATGCAAACTGGGTCATAAATATGGCTTTCAGAATCTGATGTTCAGACTAGTGGCTCTCTGTGAAAGCCACATGTAACAATGAAATACATTCTATAAACTGCCTGCAACATAGCAGTAGTGTTATTAAGCTTCAACAATTCCATGTATAACACTTGCCTTCCTGATGCTGAAACATGGCTTTTGAATGGGATAAACACAATTGGTATAGCCCTGTTCCTTTATATGATCAACGCTAAAGTTTCAGCAAAGCAAGGATTATTTGACGGCAGTCAACCTCAAGTCTCTTTGACAATAATAGAATCCTTCTCTCGGTGAGCCTAGCAACTCGTGGCATTGACCATACTTGTGTGAATACTTTGATCTCATTCCATAAGGGCAGTTTTGCTCTTCTGAGAAATAGAATTGATGAAGAGCAGAGGAGGTATTTTGTAATAAATCACCGGGTTATCCAAAGCTGCTATTTTCTATATGGTATCTCAGCAGGGTTCACAGACCTCGTCAGATGGCATTACCTGTCATGCTAGCCTTAAAGGCCTAGAACTGTAATATGGTGAAGACAAAATTCATGACCATTAATCTCAAAATGTTTGCACCAGGAGAACATGATGAGTGGGATACAATGTATAGAAAGGAGGATTATGATTAGCATGCCATCTGCTTTCAGAAAAAGGTCTACTGAACAGACTATCAACTAAAAACAGCTAGTCAATCAAAAGTATTGTTTATTCTGATAAAACTTACACCTGCAAATCCACTTTCATAGCTCTTCAATTTAACCTAAAAAAATCCTCTTCTAATGCCAATATGCAATCGAAGTGATTGTTTAAAGGCGTAACTTCCATAGTTCTAAGCCTATGTATTCTCCCCTGTCGTTGTCACACTTTGCCCATATATTTTGATATTCCAACTTCTTAGCAAAACTTCATGTTAGTGTTGTAATGTTGGCCCTACATAGAGTTAGTTTCAGCCAATAATTTCTGTGGATGCTCTAAAAAGCGGGATGCAATTCAAGAATACTAGTGGTTTCCATCTGGTCTGAACAATAGAAGCTTTTGTCTAACATGTAGACTCTATGTCCCCAAAATATTTCATAGAAAGCACGAATAAATTTCCAAATAATATCTGTGAGAAGGGCAAAAGGGTGAACCCAATAAAATAGGATTCCCTACTCTAAACAGCTTTAATATCCGTTAAATGCATACAAATTGTTGTCTATTACTTAGTTCCTGCTTTCTATATGATGTTGGTATTTTTCAGTATTGTTCTTGAGAAATAAAAGTTCACTTGAAGTACCTACACTAGAGACAGAAGAGGGCTTTACCCATAGCCTTATTATAAATGTTTGGGTTTCAGCACAACCTCTAAATCACCATCGTTCATTTTCAATATTAATCTAAGGTAGTCCACATGACTACTCTTTGTCAAGGCCAAGAGCTGCCACGTGGACAGTCATTCTTTCCTTAGCTCAAACTCTGGGTTATAGTTTCCCTATATATTTTCTTAGACATCATTGGGTAAGCCCCGGGGCCTTCATAGAATTCTGTAGTGTTGCCCACATCTTGACTACCCAATGCTGAAAACATGTTTTTTATGTGCAAACACTGTGGACATTCTAAAATTCTTTGTACAGTCGTAATACAGAGGGCTCAATGGTGGAATGCTGTGCTATGCAAACAATAGCATCTTCTTTGCACAGTGTTAGACTTTGGACATTAGTGATGTGACACAACTTGTGAGCAATCACGGATAGTTTTGCAAGCAGTTCCTTGCATTTTTTCGTACTGCCTACTTTGGAATTAAATGTAAGGTAATGTTAATGTTGTGTTGTCTGGAGACTGAATATATATCTGCTTTGAGGCTTGCCAAGGTGGTCATTTGGAGGGACAAGCCTGTTTTATGGGCCTCACAATCAATTAATCAATTAATATTTAATTTGTAAAGCACACTACTTACCCGTAAGGGTTTCAAGGCGCTGGGGGGCAGGGGGGGTGCTGCTGCTGCTACTGGTCGAAGAGCCAGGTCTTGAGTTGTCTCCTGAAAGTCAGCAGGTCTTCGGTTTGTGGTTCGATCTGGAATGATTTGCCAAACTCCACCTAGTATTTGGCAAAATAGGTATGGCACAGCTTTGTAACATGCAAGAGCGGATTGCGGCTAATGCCAGTCTATGTTGGAACTTGGGCAATGGCAGTAGCAGAAGGTATTGCGGCTACTCTCACTGCCTCTTCCTATTTACAAAACTAACATTTGATTAATAAGGAGTTGTAACTGGGGAAAGCCACACTAAACAAAGCCACATTGTTTGAAATTGACACAAGTTGTTGCTTCAGTAGTCTTCTAGTCTAGGAACCATAAGAATTCAGTCCAGTTGGTGTGTGCGCTTCAGCTTCGGGGAAAAATCACTGGACTATTTTTCAATATTGAAGCTCTTTCTATCTTATATGCTAAAGAGATTTGTTAAAAATAATTTTGATTGACTTGCAGCAGTGCAATCGATAGGTGGGGGATACTGCTCTGGAAATCAACTGCTATTCCTACTGCAGAAACAAACTATATTGAGGTGGCTTGGGGTATTTGGTGTACCCAGCTAAAAGTATGCATCCGGAGTGGTTGGCTGACCTATGCAATTCGACGATCTATTTTATTCTTTTATGCTCGACTGATAATGGAGACGTTTTTTATGACACATTTTTTGCATTAACTCGTTTTTAACACATAGCCACACTAATACTAATGCTAACTGTAGAGAGAAATTATATCCATTCACATATGTTGGACTATAGTTAATATAGCCTTAATTTTAAAATTGTCAATGCTGTTTGCCATCTTGTTTTGGAACGTGAACATTTTCTATCTAGACAAGCTGGAGTTCTAATGATCAAATACAATGTACTTTTTCCTTTTTTACCACGAGAAGAAACTTTTTCTTTTCTTTGGGATAATCGTGGAATGTTTTAATAAGTAATTTTGGGGCAGATGTATCAACATCCAGATTTGCGAATCTCAAATAGCGATTTTTTAGAAATCGCTATTTGAGATTTGCAAATTGGTATGTATGTAGAAAAGTGAATTTTTTTTGCGATTTCTTAAAATTCCTTAATTGCGATTAGCAAATTGCGAATCGCAATTAAGGAATAATTTCCCATTCATGTCTATGGGCCTGGAGGCCCATAGGAATGAATGTGAAGTTATTCTCAATTTGCGATTCGCAATTTGAGAATCGCAAATTGAGAATAATTTCAAGGGTTCAAGGGTGTCATAAGGACACCCTGATGCACCCCTGAAATTCACATGTGTGCGCATATGGTGCTCATATATGTGCCAATCACAATAATTCACAGAAACCTGTGATATGGGGTGCACTATTCACATACACACAATTACGTGTTGAGTTTTCAAACCTTTGTTTTACCTACTCGTTTTTCAACAATATTACCACAAAAACAATTAATGAAAATAAACTGATTCAAAAAATTGCATCAACATTTCTCCACGTTGTGCAGAAAACATAGATGACATAACACCAAAAAATATCTTCTTCAAACAATGTTTTCTTTCTTCAAACAAGATTTATTCTTCTTTGTCCATCAGAGACAAATATGAATTCCTCAGACAACTCATGAAGCCATGTCCCAATGCATTTCGGTATGCACCTTCGTCAGGGGAATATGCTATAAATAACATAAACATCTATCACAATTGTGTACAAGAAAACATGTACAATATTCATTCAACAATCTGTTGTAAATAGAAACCAAAAGATCTTAAATAATAAGACTGCGTGTGTTTTTTTGTAATTAAAATCCATGCTCAACCAAGTTCACCTGCCACCTGTTGATCGCATTGCTGTCACCACATTTTATCACTACATGCACGTGCAAAAATCCCAAATGAAACCTTGTGTGTTAACCAATATCCTTAAGTTTGCAAAGAGCCACAAACGTGCACTCTTACCTTCACTTGTAACCACACGAAAATGAAGTGCCCAACTTCTCCTCTTCTACAGAGTAACAATACCAAAGGAAACCGTTATCCTCACTGAGTTACCTCTGATCATTTAAAGTATCTTGTCTTGAACCAAAGCATCCAATACTTACTCGCGTCTTTTGTTTACACGTGTCAAAATCTTAACAACTCTTTCCCTTCTTTTTCAATGCTTTAACGCTGAAATATAAACACAGGAAACCTCCTAAGTATCACATTCACTCTTAAACCCCATATGCTCAGAAGCAGCCTCCCTAGCATCTCACCTCACCTTTCACAGATTATGCGTGCCTCTCAAGTTCATCCGTCTAACTCTCCATGCTCGAACTGAGCCGTCTTCGAGACGCCGATTTTCAGCGTCTGACATCATATTAGATGCATCTAATATGATGTCAGACGCTGGGGTTTAAGAGTGAATGTGATACTTAGGAGGTTTCCTGTGTTTATATTTCAGCGTTAAAGCATTGAAAAAGAAGGGAAAGAGTTGTTAAGATTTTGACACGTGTAAACAAAAGACGCGAGTAAGTATTGGATGCTTTGGTTCAAGACAAGATACTTTAAATGATCAGAGGTAACTCAGTGAGGATAACGGTTTCCTTTGGTATTGTTACTCTGTAGAAGAGGAGAAGTTGGGCACTTCATTTTCGTGTGGTTACAAGTGAAGGTAAGAGTGCACGTTTGTGGCTCTTTGCAAACTTAAGGATATTGGTTAACACACAAGGTTTCATTTGGGATTTTTGCACGTGCATGTAGTGATAAAATGTGGTGACAGCAATGCGATCAACAGGTGGCAGGTGAACTTGGTTGAGCATGGATTTTAATTACAAAAAAACACACGCAGTCTTAATATTTAAGATCTTTTGGTTTCTATTTACAACAGATTGTTGAATGAATATTGTACATGTTTTCTTGTACACAATTGTGATAGATGTTTATGTTATTTATAGCATATTCCCCTGACGAAGGTGCATACCGAAATGCATTGGGACATGGCTTCATGAGTTGTCTGAGGAATTCATATTTGTCTCTGATGGACAAAGAAGAATAAATCTTGTTTGAAGAAAGAAAACATTGTTTGAAGAAGATATTTTTTGGTGTTATGTCATCTATGTTTTCTGCACAACGTGGAGAAATGTTGATGCAATTTTTTGAATCAGTTTATTTTCATTAATTGTTTTTGTGGTAATATTGTTGAAAAACGAGTAGGTAAAACAAAGGTTTGAAAACTCAACACGTAATTGTGTGTATGTGAATAGTGCACCCCATATCACAGGTTTCTGTGAATTATTGTGATTTGTACCAACTTGACTAGGGGCTAGTCAAGATATGGGTTAGCACCATTTATAATAATTTTGTTTAAATTTTGATCAAGGAGTAAAAAGAGGAGTGCTTAGCACATAACATTACTGAATATTTTACGCTCATATATGTGCGCCACATGGCACCTTCACAAATGCAAAAAAGTGCTTTTGTGAAAGAAATCGCAAATTACCACCAACTTTAAGTTGGTGGTAATTTGAGATTTCTTAATGAGAAATCGCACAACTTGGGTGCTTCATACACTGCATTTAAGGAATCGCAAAATTTGCGATTCCTTAAATGTAATTGCAAAATAAGGAATCGCAAATTTGCGATTCCTTATTTTGCACTAAAATTTGCTACATACATACCATTTAGCGAAAATGAGTTTGCAAACGATGAAATTCTGTGAATTTCGGCCCATTTGAGCTTCATACATCTCCCCCCTGGTTTTTACTTCTTTTATTCGCAAGACTACTTATCGGTTTTTATGCGCTCTCTTTCTTAAAAGTTTAAAATATGTGGTATTTTGTGAAACTCTTGTTATGTTGTGGGTGCATTGAATATTTATATTCTCATATATGACTTGTATTTTACACATTTTAATGATACCGCTTTACTATTTTTAGGAGTTTACACCTGATACAAAACAACATGGCGATGATGAACTCACAGTCCGTGGCCAGCCTGAAACTGAGGATGACACATTAGTGAAAAATGTGAACTACATGATATAACCCGCAAATGACATTTCTGTACAATTACAATTGATTTTATTATGCAATGTCTGTGTTTTACACATTTTATCAGTATTAAATGCTGAAGTATATGTCTCCTATTCACGGGATTGGATTACAACATATCAGAAGATTAGACAAGACCTGTATTTGACATACCTATCAAGAGATGTGTACATCAAGTCACCTCTCAATGGTAGGTATCATCATGTAACACATACCAATTCAGCAATTGTCTGAGGGCAATAATTTGAGGTCCCGCACTGTGAAGTTTTTTTTTTTAATGGTTTGGCACAATGTCATTCATTGTCAATAGCATGGACAGGGTCACACTTTCTATTGGAATTACTCACATATTCATGTATTGAACAAGGGCTTCTGTACTGAACATGAACGGACACTTACAAGATGGTAAATGCTCCACTCTTCACCTTTCTTCATCACATTCCTGAGAATAAGATGATGACAGTGGTAGTTTGTGGAACTAGGCCCCTTTTGTCAGGTTCACCCCTGAACTTTTTTCCTTAAGCTCTGACATGGAAGTAGTGGCTTTAGGCCTCTGGGCACTTGAGCACTGTGGCCCAGTGTAAAGGGCATGAGCGCTCTGAGTGCATGTGGTGAGATTGGCCTGCCCTCCTGTGGGGGATATGTGTGTCCATGGTAATTCCTGGTATGAGAGGAGTGCAGGGGTGAATTTAGTATGTATGAACTTGTGAGAACAAATGCTGAGCAATGGTGTGCGCAAATTTATGGTGAATGGTGGAGAAATGCCACTCTTACAAGTTGACATTTCTGTGTGCTGTGTGTCTGCCTACCTGACATGAATTACATGTATGGCTTGTGATTGACAGGAGCCGAGATGTGAGAGTGGCTTCAGGAGACAGGGTGAATAGAGAGCTCAGCATCTAGATGGGACGGAGGAGTTGCACTTGGGACCTGAATAGGGCTGTGCCTTCCCTCCACAATGCTGGCTTCTCCCCCTGTGGTGTGTCTGATCACTGAGCCCTCACCTAAAAGGAAAGGGGAGCCTGGTAAACATAGTACTCCAAATCCAGTTGCATCTGGTTTCCCCAAGCCCTGTGCTGTGACACAAAGGAAAAAGGTGTATAAAAGAAGGGGCTGTGAAAATGCTGTGCTGTTTCTGACTTGGAGGGGGGCCTGCTGCTGGGCTCCAGGACGGACCACCACTAGGGTCTTCCTCCCTGCTGGAGGGTCCTGTGAGCTGGCCTACCAGGGCTCAGCTCTTTGCACCCCCCTTCATCCTAAAGGGCCTACTCTAGACTTTTTATCCCTGAAGAGCGCTTTACTTATTTTTGGCAGAACGCTTGACTTTTGTCCTTGTGAGCGCTATATTTCTGCCCAAGAGGACTGCTGGTGGCCTGCAGCGCGAAGTTGCCTTGTTTGGGATTCCCCCTACTTGGTGTGGGGAAAGCAGGTTCCCACCCTGAAATTTTTACCGCTTTTTGGCATATTTACAAGCGGGTGCCACCCCGCATTGCTATGTATTCCGCGGGTGCCCACCCCGCATCTTTGCCATTTTTTTGCATATTTACGAGCAGGTGCCACCCCGCATTGCTGTGTATTCTGCGGGTGCCCACCCTGCATCTCTGCCGTGGGAAGCAACGCTGCACCCCAGAATTTGCAGAAACGTTGCCGGGCCGCTGCCGACACAACCAGGAAGCCGGGCAGGGCCGCGTGACGAGGCCGAAGTAGTCTGATAGCCTTGCGGGCTCCATAACGAAATCCTTGTCCCAAAGAGGGGGGCCGGGTGAAGCGAGGCTTAATTGCGGTGCGGGGCTCCCACAAGTGCAGAGAGCCCAGCAGTGCAGATGCTGACAAGGAGTGAGGCTGAGGGGGCCCGCAACCAAGGAGCGAGACGCCGCCGAAGCCTCCCTAGCCAAGGAGAAGTCCGGAGAGAGCGCAGTGGGGTCCCGGTAAGTGGGGCTCTGTTTTCGCATTGTTGGTGCCAGCTTTCTGTCAGTTCTCACCTGCCCCACAGTCGCAGAGAGTTGCATGCTAATCTCCTCCAATGGGCGCAATATTGTGTCAGAGTCCCGGAGTGGGGCTTCCAGGCACAGTTGTGCCCGTTCTTCTTTTGCTTAACAGCGGCGCCACAGTTGCGGTCCGCTGCAATGTGGGGGCAGATGCTGTTGAGAAGCCCCAGTGGGGGCCTAAGAGGCACATGGAGTGTCGGACTTCATTTGTGCATTTTTGTCACAACTACCCTGCGAGAGCGCAGGCAGCTGCAACCTTGGGGGACAGTTTCATTTAGAGTCCCAGAGAGGGGCTCAGTGGGCACGCTGGTGCCTGGGCTCAGTTTCACAGCTGCCCAGCAATTAGTGGGCAGCTGCCACGTTTAGGCTGTGCATCTGCGTGCTTTGCTTTGCTGCTTTTGCAGCCAGCCCTGACTTTGCGGGACATAGGGCCATTGAGCCCCTGTGAGAGGCCACTGGGCCCGGGGCCAGTTCCAGGTTGTGTGCCCCCAATTGGGGCACACTGTGTCTATGATGATTATTACCTAATGTGTTTATGCTCCATGATTCTTGCCTAATGTGCTTTTATGTATGACGTTGGTGCATAATATGTGATGCTAATGAGGTCTGGGCCTAATGTAGTTTGATGTCTAATGAGATTCATGCCTGATATGATTTAGGTGTCCCATCTTTTAGGTTGCAGGATAATGCTGAGTACAGTGTTTTACAGTAATTTCTGGTTGTGATCTACCTTTATTACAAGTTCTACATTTACTCTTTCCACTTAGTGATGGACCTGACAGTGGCCCAATTGGCCCTGTCAGGTGTATATAGTCCCCTGTAAATGCTGCCTGGTGCCAGTTGGCACTGTGTACATTGTGTGATTACTATTCTAATGTGTTATGAGAATACAAAGGCTATTTTTATATAACCTTGTGTGGAGTTTCGTTTGTGTTGTGCCTAGTGTGTTGCTGCTGTGTGTGTGTGTTGTGCAAATGCTTTACACATTGCCTCCAGGATAAGCCTGACTGCTCATGCCAAGCTACCAAGGGGGTGAGCAGGGGTTATCTTTGGCGTGTAACTCCCTTGCCCTGACTAGAGTGGTGGTCTCTGCCTGGCTCTGGCGCAAGCCTTAGTCAACCAGAGATCCTATTTCTAACATAGTTTAAATCAGAATAATTTGTGTTAACAAAATATATTATATTATATTTTCTTTTTAATAACTCTGTGGTGTTATGATTCTTGGGACAAATTCACAATAATGTTTTGTGGACTTCAGAGTCATATGTTAGCCAGAGCTCTCATTAGAAAGGCAGATTAATCATGTCAACTGTACTTGTTTCTTCCTATTGAAGGTCCTCTGGAAGATCCTCCCCTTTTTACTGAAGGTTATCTCTTGTGTGGTGATACAAGTCAAACTATTTAGGTGCTTAATTATGAGCCCTTTGCAACACTTTTCCGCAGCTGTTGTGGCCGTTTTTGTGACGCAGTGGCTGGCCTAAATAATATGCCAAGTTGCACCATTTGTACAAAGTGACACATCTAGACAGATGTGTCACTTGTAAACCCCTGCGCTGCATTATACATGCACCAGGTATAATGTATGCAGAGTGGGTGTTCCCCTGCAAGAATGCCTCATAGGATTGGTGCAGTGAAATCGATCAAATTTCACTGCCCCACTTCTAGGATGCCACTGCATCAAAACCTTAGGCCTGCCTCAGTGCAATAGGTGTAGGACTCCCTCATGCAATGCTAAAGTTGCATCATGCTTACAACACAACTCCAGCAATGCGTGAGGTTGGGTTGACAGATACGTCAGGATACCTGATGCACCCATCAATCCTTGCTCCATGGAGTGCCATACAGTAAATGCGGCGCATCCATAGTGTGGCAAGGAGAGTGTAGTGAAAAGTATTGCATTGCTGTTTTATCGCAGAGATGCACCACTTTTCATAAATGAGGCCCTTAGTCACTTTGATTACTGGAACACTCTTTTTTGGGGCATGGTCAAAATATAACAGCGTGAGTGGCCCTTGGACTTCCCTGGTTTTCCTCTGTTTCAGCAGCTTTAAAGTCTCTTTATTTGCTACCAGTGGAAAAAAGAATTGTTCTCAAATCAAATCCTTGTGACGTGATCAAAGCTCCTCACCATATGGGCCCACACTATTTTTTTAAATAAATACCAATTATGTGCCTATCCGTTACCTACGATCCTCAGGAGCCTTGTTACCATACCGAGAATAAGGCAGCCTTGCGTTGGCTGGAAATCATTCTCAGTTAAGGATGAAAAACTTTGGAATGAGCTCCCCTGCACTCTTCATTAAAATTTCTGAACAGCCATGAAAGCTGAATTTTTCAGATCTAAGTCTCCTTATACATCTCTTTCTGTCTCCCTGAGCTCTGTTTAAGCACAAGGACAACTCCGGGGGTGTTTGCAATGCTTTAGAAATTGTGTAAAATAACTTAACATTCGTGTGCACAAATATCTTTTTACTGCCAGTCCAGATTTTCATGTGGAAAAATTGTCTATTTTGCAGAATTTTCATAGAAGAAAGTTCTCATCAGGGAAAGGAAAAGGAAAATAAACCCTTGACACAGGGAAGGGAAGCTACAACCTCTTACGTTCTCCCACAATGTGTAAACATTTTAGAGACATTGTGGGTTCTCGCGCAGCTTTTCTATATCACTTCCCTTGGTGGAATGCAAGGGAATACAACTTCTATAAAATACATTCTACCAGGGTTTGAAACATAGGGTACATCTCAGTATTTAGGCTTCTATTACAGGTATCCTGTAAAATGGGAAATCGGTGACTTCAAGAGTGAGAAAAATCTGGTCCACTAAAAGTGGGACCCTGAGGGTCACAAGGATATGAGAATTAACCACATGAACTGGAAATGCTAGGTCTAATTCCCCTGGTAATTCCTAATTTTTCCTGGATTTCACACATGATTGCGGCTGAAAATTCACTGATCTCAAGATTACGATGGGGACTGTTACGTCTGTTACCGGCTCCATCAGAATTAAGAGTTCACTCTCTTCACAAGAAAATTATTCTTCCCATGGAGATTCTTTTTTAAAAAGTGTTAACATGTGCTACATTACATAAGCAAATTACCAGTGCAGGCTCAGGGTAAAGGGTTGCCATTTTTGATTCAAGGATACTGGTTGGAGAGAAAATATTTCCAAATCCAGACAGTACTGTCAAAGACATCTACGTGCACTGTAGACAAAAATCATATATTAATCTGCCAATCACAAATTTGGCTGGTCAAAGAGTACCCCAGCAATAGCTAGTGTAGCAAGCTCGTCAGGAGAAAGCAAGACACAAATGTGCACCCTTTATGTAGTGTCTTGCGAGGTAACAATGACGGAACACTTTTGGCTTCTGAGGAACTCCGTAGTGCTACTACATAATGGATAGAGGGTATTGCAGTGAAGGCTGCTTTATAATGTAGAGTTTGCAATTACACGCAGCTGAATAAAGACGTGTGGCATAGTCATTTACGGGTACCCCAGCTGAGAAGACACTACGAATGGTGATGAGGTAGGGGTTAACTAACCTGAAGATTGACAGTGCTCTCTAAGAGTGTTTGCCATGGTCCAGACAAACTGCTCGTGTGTGCCACATGTGCCGTCGCCGAAGTACAGAATCAACGTTTGATACATGTAGAGTCAAAGTGCACTTTCAGCCTCTGTGAAGCAGTTTAACACAAAAGCATTTACAGAGAATCTAGATGTCATTGGTTGTGAACCTGATGTTCAGGCCATACATCAAGGTATCACGCTACTACACATCATAGAGCCACATCTAGTACAGAGCGATAGTGCTGCTATTACAAGTGCTGCTAGTTAGAGATCAACCAGGTGTTCAGAAAAGTACAAAGCGACAGATGAGTGCAAGAGAATGATGTGGTTGGAAGCAAGCACGTACTGTCAATGTACTTTTCAGAGCCTTGAAAAAGGAAGCGCTTTAGTCCTAAGTGGCAGGTGAGACCCAAGAAGAAGCACAGAGGTTATGCTTACTGAGCTGTCCAATACCTGCAGTGGCATGCCATCAAAGATGCCGGGTGGCGGTTCATAACAAAGCCAAAGGTCTCAGATAAAGGGAAAGGCACCAATGGAGACCAAGAGAGAGGTCACATTCCGCAAACTATCCATGGTATCCCAGAGGCCAGAACATCACATAGCCTCAGAGATGGTATGGATGACCTGAGTTCTAATGGACAGCAAACACTGTCAGAGAGAACTCCACCCTCTGTGTCAATCACTCCCACAAATGGTGACAATGCTGTCACTTTCTTGAAACCACCATCATCATTCATTACTGCCAATAAGCAAAATATTTGCGACCGATGGACTACATGGGTAGAGACATTTGAAGATTTAATTTATGCTCTTGAAGAGATTGATAACAAAAAGATTATCAAGTACCTCAAAAATCTTGCTGCTGATGGTGTAAAGAAAGCCATAAAGAAAATACCATGAACTGACGAAGAAATTACATGCTATCAGATTAAAGAAACCACGAATGTCAAGTTCAATCTAGAATGATAGAAATTTGGCAAAACTATTGATGATGTTGGTTGACTTGACACACTCATCAAACACTGTAAATTCAATGAATTTTATGACGAAGAAGCCACACGTTTCAACGTCATTGATGGATGCTTGTCAGATTCATTCAGATGGAGAATGCTGAGAGAAACTCTGATTCTGGAACGAGTGGTAATGGTTGCTAGAGCTGAAGAGCGCGCTGATCGACAAGCTGCTGACATGGAGACCGGAGGTGCCCAGAATAAATCAGTCATAAGTGTGAAAAGTATGTCAAAGCAAAAAACTGAAGGACACTAGGTGATGTCTATATGTGGAAAAAATAAGTTATGTTTTAGATGTGGATTTTTGTTTCCACACGAAGATAAATGTCCTGCCATTGGACAGATATGTAAGGGCTGTGGGAAGGAGACATTTTTCATGAAGGTTTGCAATGCAAAGGGAAAATCAAGTGCGTCTGAGGGTAAAGACAAAATGGCCACCGGAACATTCCAGAATGCACGCTCAACTCAGAAAAGGCCCAGAGGAAATGCCAGGTACAACAAATTAACATCAAACAAAGTCAATGGTCATCTAAATCATCGTCAAACAGTTCCTCCATAACAGTATTAATTGAAAATGAAGAAGATGCTTGTGCTATGGAGATGTTTACTTCAGAAAGCTTGCATATGTTGGACTGACCGCATGTGAAAAAAAAACATCAGTCCAAGAAAAGTCGACATGCCAAAGCACCAAAGTCGTTCAAAGAATGTACGAAAATTAGTAAGTCAGTTCCCTTCATTGTTTCATGGTTTGGGAAAGTTGAAAACTATGAATGTTAAGTCGCATATAAATGAGGATGTCCATCCCATTGCTCAGACACATAGATAACTTGCTTTTCATTTACAAGATGGTTTTGAAAAACAACTTGAATCATTACTTAAGCATGATATCACTGAGCATTCTACTGGTCCAATGCCACGGGTTTCTCCCATCGTGTTAGTACCCAAAAATAACAATGAAGGAGCAGTATGCATATGGGCTGACGTGTCAGGCAAAGAACGCAATTGAATAAGAATGACGTCCAGATCCACACATTGCTGATACGATAACACTATTGAATGATGCAAAGGTTTTCTCTCGCCTTGATTTCAATAAAGGTTATTATCAGTTGGAACCTAAAGAAAACTGCAGGAACATTACAATCTTTTCTGTACATCTTGGTCTGTTTTGATAAAAAAGGCTAAGCTTTGGTGTGTCATCAGCTGCAGAACTTTTTCAAGATGTCATTCAATGTATCATACAGCCTGTCATGAATGCGTTCAATTATATTGATGACATATTGGTTTTCAGAGCTACCCAAAAAGAGCAGGATTCGGCTCTCACACAAGTAAGTCGATTACTGACAAATGCAGGGTTGGCTTTGAATGCAGATAAATGTGAGTTCCATAAGACAAAGCTAATATCCTATGCCCATATCTTTTCTGATGTGGGTATAATACCTAATCCTGCTAAAGTACAAGCACTGACACAATCAACCCACCCCCCAAAAGGTGTTTCATTGGTGAATTCATTTCTGGCGGTGCCAGAAACTGTTCAAGATATATATGACACTTTTTCACTAAAATTGCTCCATTGAGAGAGTTGACATAACATAGTGTTTCATTTCAATGATATCAGTTTTGGGAAAATCAAACAAGCTATTGAGAATGTCACTGAAATGGCTTATTTGAGTCTGAAAAGTCATCAAGAGGTCGTTGTTGATGTTAGCCCAGTTGGGCTAGGTGTTATCCTTACACAGCGGACACCCAAATGCTTGAAGGCATATAGTGGCGTATGCAAGTAGGAGTTTATCCCAACCAGAATGTGCTTACTCATAACTTGAAAAAGAAGGTTTAGCAGTGGTGTAGTCTTTAGAACACGTCCATGTATTTTTCTGTGGAAAGCATTTTAAACTGGTAACTGATCATCAAGCTTTACTAACAATATTTGGCAATACAAAGGCTAAGGTGCATCCTTACATTTAACGTTCAATGATACGGCTACAAGAGTACAATTATAACATTGTGCCTTGACAAGGAAAGGATCAGAACCCTGTTGACAACTTTTCCAGAGTGCACATTCTAGGTCATGGCACTCCATCCAAGTCAGCTAAAGCTTATATCAACTTTATCGTAAAATCAGACACTTCAGCTGCCGTTCTGTTAGTTCAGATTATCACTGCTACAAGCCATGATAGGGACATGCTAAGGTTGAAAGATTTAATTACATAGTCATGGAACCAGCACACTCAACTTCTAACTAGTATGGGTTATTATCAAAAACACAGAAATGTGAAATATGAACTGTGCATAACTCAAGAGAGAGTTTTATTGTGAGGGTCAAGAATCTTCTTTCTGGAGAATCTGAGGCAGAAAATGATTGAAGTGTCCCACGAAGGATATAGAGGAATCGTTGCCCCAAAACGAGCTCTCCGATACCATGTCTGGTTTCCATATCTCGACAAGCGAGTTGAGAGGGAAGGAAAGGCTTGTCATCTCTGCAACTGTCTATCTACAAAACTTACTCAACACACCCTAAACATGTCAGAACTCCCAAAGCATGGCTGAGAGAGAATAGACATTGACTTTTTCAGTCCACTCGTGAACAAATACTCGCGTTTTCTATTAATTGAGCATCTCTCATCCACCAATCAAGAATGAGTAATCGAGAAACTGGGTGGCATCTTTGCGACATTGGGATGTTCAGCAATCCTAAAACCTGACAATGGCGTGACTTTTAACAGTTGGGAATTCAAAGACTTCTTATAGCATCTGAGTATAAAGCATCAAAAGAGCTGTCCTCTGTTGGGTCAGGCCAACGGACTTGTTGGGAGATTTCCGAGTACGTTAAAGACAGCTGTGCAGCATGCTACACTTAAGAAGCTCAACTTATAAACTGTGGTAAACTCTACAACGAGAACCTTAGCGTTCAACACCTTGCTCGACCACCGATGAATATCTGGCAACATTGATGTTTGGGAGAGCAATGACAACTAAGATACCCCAGTGGACCAATCAGTGAGAAAGAGATGAGAATGCAACTCATATGAGGAACTTGGTTCAGAAACAAAAGATGAAAACATATGCTGACCAAAGATGACAAGCAAAAAAACATTGTCTTCCAGAATTGAGACAGAGGGCTCGCACATCATATGTGGAAAATAAAGTCTGATGCTCACTTTGATGCAAAACCTTTCCAAGTGATGTTAGCCAAAGGACATATGGTGACTGCCCAGCACACTAGGAAGTCTATTACCAGAGACTTGTCTCACTTTCAGCATTTGATTTATTGTTCACCAGATCTCCGGGGTGAAGGATAGACTGATTCTGAAGCACCAGTGACTCCTGCTGCCTTTTCAACATCCCAGCAGATCTTGGATCATGATGGTGGCAGGTCTGAACCTCACACAAAATATCCATGTCAAACACTTACAGTGACGAAGAGATTAATTGAAAAGATTTAAATGTATATATGTGTGTTAGAAATGGGATTTCTGGTTGGCTGAGGCTTGCGCCATAGCCAGGCAGCAACCACCACTCAGGGTAAGGGGGAAACACACTGTAGATAACCCCTGCTCATCCCCTTGGTAGCTTGGCACGAGCAGACAGGCTTATCCCCAAGGCAATGTGCAAAGAATTTGCACCAACACCCACAATAACACTGGGAAACACCAAAAATGGACACCACACAGGTAGTTATAAAAAAATTACCTGGACTCACAGGCTGGACCGCTCGCGCTGACCTCCTGCTCTCTTTGGTGCAGGAACGTGAGGCCGCCCGGGTTGCTAGAGGACGCCATGCGCTCCAAACAACGTGACGCTGCTCTTCTTGGACAAACCCCTCAATTGCTAGGAGATGCTTGGAGTGGGAACCAATCTCAGCTTGTCTCGATCATGACGATTCCCCTGCCTCTGGGCCAGGGGGTGGTGATCGCAAAACACCCGCTACTTACAGGAATCAGCAAGGGTATGAAGCGGGCAAAACAGGCAAAAAGGGCCAGTGGTAGTGATCACAATATGTCCACACTTTGGGAGATCGGCAGTGCAGGCAACACGGGGGCTGGTGGAGCAAGGGTACCGGCCATCCGTTTCTTACTCTGGGCACCACAATTACTGTGCACGTCAGGCAGGCGGCACGAAGGACCTCAGCAGCCTACTGGGGTCACACAGGTCAGCCCAAGGTCAGCAGGGACAGCCAAACATGATGTAGTGCGAGCTTGAGGGAAGTCCTTTGGTGAACTTTTATATTCCTGAGTTAAAACAGGAGGCCAGCTCATCCCAGGCTCCTGGAGACGTGGTAGAACACAGCACACAGCAAAGTCCTTTCTGAGAGCAGGAGGGGAACACAGCACACAGCAAAGTTCTTCAGATATCTTCCTAAGTAGTCACACCAAACTGTAAGCCAGCCCCAGATCACACAGCAAGGGCAGTCCTTTTCTTCAGTCTCTTCAGCTGATCTTCTTCAATCAATCAATCAATCAATCAATCAATCAGGTCATTTGTATAGCGCACTACTCACCCGTAGGGTCTCAAGGCGCTGGGAGGGGGGGGGTGCCGCTACTGCTCGAACAGCCAGGTCTTGAGCTTCTTCCTGAAGGAGAGGTGGTCTTGGGTCAGGCGCAGATTGGTCGGAAGTGAGTTCCAGGTCTTGGCGGCCAGGTGGGAGAAGGATCTTCCTCCTGTTGTCGCTCTTCGGATGCGGGGGACGGTGGCGAGGGCGTGGTTGGTTGATCTGAGGAGGCGCTTGGGAGTGTAGAAGTTGATCCGGTTGTTGAGGTAGCTCGGGCCTTGGTCGTGTAGGGCTTTGTGCGCGTGGGTGAGGAGCCGGAAGGTGATTCTCTTGTTGACCGGGAGCCAGTGCAGATCTCTCAGGTGTCCGGAGATGTGGCTGCGTCGGGGGATGTCGAGGATGAGTCTCGCCGAGGCGTTCTGGATCCGCTGGAGTCTCTTCTGTAGTTTGGCAGTGGTTCCGGCGTAGAGGGCGTTGCCGTAGTCCAGTCGGCTGGTGACGAGGGCTTGGGTGACCGTCTTCCTCGTCTCGGTGGGGATCCACCGGAAGATCTTACGTAGCATGCGCAGGATGTTGAAGCATGACGAGGAGACGGCGTTGACTTGTCTGGTCATGGAGAGGGAGGAGTCCAGGATGAAGCCCAGGTTGCGTGCGTGGTCCGTCGGTTTGGGTGCGGTGCCCAGGGCGGGGGGCCACCAGGAGTCGTCCCAGGCGGAGGGCGTGGAGCCCAGGATGAGGACCTCCGTCTTGTCTGAGTTCAGTTTCAGGCGGCTGGTCGTCATCCATTCGGCTACGTCTCTCATCCCTTCGTGCAGGTTGGCTCTGGCGGTGGCGGGGTCGTTGGTCAGGGAGAGGATCAGCTGGGTGTCGTCGGCGTAGGAGATGATGTTCAGGTTGTGTTGGCGTGCGATGGCCGCGAGGGGGCTCATGTATACGTTGAAGAGGGTTGGGCTCAGCGAGGATCCTTGGGGTACGCCGCAGATGACTTTGGTGGCCTCTGACTTGTACGGTGGTAGGCGGACTCTTTGTGTTCTTCCGTCGAGGAAGGAGGTGATCCATTCCAGCGCCTTCTCCTGGATTCCGATGTTGCTGAGGCGCTGTACTAGGGTGCGGTGGCAGACCGTGTCGAAAGCCGCGGAGAGGTCCAGGAGGATGAGGGCCGCTGTTTCTCCGTTGTCCATCAGAGTTCGAAGGTCGTCGGTGGCGGCGATGAGGGCGGTCTCGGTGCTGTGGTTCGCTCGGAAGCCGGACTGTGAGGGGTCGAGGGATCCATTCGTCTCGAGGAAGGCGGCCAGCTGTTTGTTGACGGTCTTCTCGATGACTTTGGCCGGGAACGGGAGGAGCGAGATGGGACGGTAGTTCTTGAGGTCGGTGGGGTCTGCTGTGGGTTTCTTGAGGAGAGCGCTGAGTTCGGCGTGCTTCCAGCTCTCAGGGAAGGTGGCGGAGTCGAAGGAGGTGTTGATGATGTCCCGCAGGTGGGGTGCGAGGACAGCGTCGGCCTTGTTGAAGACGTGGTGAGGGCAGGGGTCAGTCGGAGATCCGGAGTGGATGGAGTTCATGGTGCGGATGGTGTCTTCGGTGCTGATCGGGGTCCAGGTGCGGAGGGTGGTGGATGGTGGCGTCGTTGCGGTTGTGGCTTGCGTTGGTTGGTTGTTGAAGCTGTTGTGTATGTCCGCGATCTTGTTGTGGAAGTAGGACGCGAGGGAGTTGCAGAGGTCTTGCGACGGGGTGATGTCGTTGTTTCCGGCGTTGGGGTTGGAGAGCTCTTTCACGATGTTGAAGAGTTCCTTGCAGTTGTGTGCGTTGTTGTCCAGCCGGTCCTAGTATGCATTTTTCTTGGTGGCGCGGATCAGTTGGTGGTGTTTCCGGGTGGCGAGCTTGAGGGTGGTCATGCTGTCCGTCGTTGGTTCCCTTCTCCAGGCTTTCTCGAGGGCTCGACAGTTCTTCTTGGAGCACTTGAGTTCGTCGGTGAACCATGGTGTTTTTCTGCTGCAGGATCTGCTGGGCGGGGTCCTCAGAGGGGCGAGTTCGTCCGCGCAGTTGCTGATCCACTTCGTGAGGTTGTCGGCGGCCTGGCTGGGGTTCGCTGAGCTGGCGGGGGGGTGCTGGCTCAGGGAGGCGGTGAGCTGGTCGGCTGTGATCTTGTTCCAGCTTCTTCGAGCAACCTGTTGCTGGAGGTGGTGGATCGTCGTTCTTCTGAAGGTGAAGTGGACGCAGCTGTGGTCCGTCCAGTGGAGTCCTGTTGCGTGGCTGAAGGTGACGTCTTTGCTGGATGAGAAGACGGCGTCGAGTGTGTGTCCGGCGAGGTGGGTGGGGGTGGTCACTAGCTGCTTGAGTCCGAGGTTGTCGAGGTTGTTGAGCAGGGTGATGGTGTTGCGGTCGTTGTTGTTCTCCAGGTGGAAGTTGAGGTCCCCCAGGAGGATGTAGTCGGCGGAGGGGAGAGCGTGCGGGCTGACGAAGTCGGCGATGTCCTCGCTGAATCGTGTGCGCGGTCCCGGGGGTCGGTAGACCAGGGTGCCTCTGAGGGTGGTCTTCGGGTTGGTGTGTATCTGGAAGTGCAGGTGTTCAGCGGTGGTGAGGGTGTCGTCGGTGTTGGTCGTGATGCGGATGGTGTCTCTGTGGATGATGGCGATGCCTCCTCCGGTCTGGTTGTCGCGGTCCCTCCGGGTGATCTTGTAGCCCTCTGGGATGGCGATGGCGATGTCTGGGGCTGAGGAGGCGTTCATCCAGGTCTCGGTGATGAAGGCAACGTCGGGGGCGGTGGTGTCGAGCAGGTCCCAGAGTTCTACGGCGTGTCTGTGGACGGAGCGGGCGTTGAGCAGGATGCACTTGAGGTGGGTGCTGCTGGAGGTCGGCTTGGCGGGTGCAGGGAAGGTCCGGATGCAGGTGAACTTGCAGGCGAGGCAGCTGAAGGGTCCGTGGGTGTGCTTCGGGGCGGCTCGGTGACATCCTGGGATGTGGCCGGTGTTGAGTGCGATGAGGTCGGCGGCGCTGTAGGTTCGTCGGGTCGGCTTCCGTCGGTGGGGGCCAGGGGTCCTGGCCCTGGGCGCGGTCCAGGCGCGGACGGGCGCAGACGGGCTTACCTTTGGCGCGCCTTCGGCGCACAATCGGCGCGCCCGCTGCGTGTCAACGCTGCGCGTTCGCACGGTCGCCATTTAAGGCCAAGTGCGCGGGTGGGCGGAGCAGCTGGGAGGCGGGAGCGGGGAGGGAAACAGAAGAAAAAAGGGGCGGGGCTAAGGCGGTGGCGGGAAGCGGGAGCGGGGGGCGGCGAGATGGGCAGATGCAAAGACAAGCACAAATTCAGGCAAAAAACGGGAACAAAGGCAGTGAAACACGAAGAAAACAAGCACAAATTCGGGCAAAAACGGGAACAAAGGCAGTGAAACACGAAGAAAACAAGCACAAATTCGGGCAAAAACGGGGAAAAAGGCAGTGAAAACACGAAGAAAACAAGCACAAATTCGGGCAAAAACGGGGAAAAAGGCAGTGAGAGTCCTCATGATTGCAGAAGTAGTATAATATTCCTGGGGTTTCAGCTCTTACTTTTATACCCCAAAAGTATTTGTTCTTACATGTATGAGGAGTCCAGGATACAGTCCAAACCAGTTCTAGGCAAGGGCATGTATTCTTCCTTTGTGAGTGTGAGCTAGGGCCATCAGATGCACAGCAGGAGGTGGAGCCAACATTGTGGGAGACTGCCCTGGTGCTCATACCCAGGTGCTACTCCTCCCCACCACTCTACATGCCGATGGGCCTATTCAGCCTAGTGCTGACTAACCCAGTCTCCTGGAGCCACCACCAGCCCCTGTCGCTCTCAAAACCAAACAGTCAATACACAACCAGGCAAAGGCACACAGAAAGGTTGAACAGGAAAATAGCCACTTTCTAAAAGTGCTATATTCAAACACGGAATTTAAAAAACATCTTTCCTAAAATATGCGTTATCAAACTCTGAGCTCAGGGATACCAGATTTCAGCTTACCATCTTGATGCTATGGGGAGATATGCAGGTACACATGGGACACAGCATTCCCCATTCTATCTATGGGCAAGATGGCCTTTCAATAGTGAAAAACGAAATAGGCAGTATTTCACTATCAGGACATGTTACCCACACTGGAACATGTCCTACCTTTCCCATACACTGCACCTTGCCCAGGGGGTTACCTTGGGCCTATCATAGGGGTGTCCAATGTGTAAGAAAAGGGAAGGGTCCGGCCTGGCAAGTGTGTACACTGGCCAGGACAACATGGCAGTTAGCAACTGCACACAGGCACTGCAGTGGCAGGCCTGAGACACCAATTTAGGGCTACTCACGTGGGTGGCACAATCAGTGCTGCAGTCCCACTAGTAGCATTTGAATTAACAGCCCTGGCACACTCAGTGCACTTTATTTGGGACCAACTGGTAAAACAAATATGCCAATCATGGATAACCAATCACAATAATTTACAGGGAGAGCATATGCACTTTAATACTGATCAGCAGTGGTAAAGTGCCCAGAGTCCTATCGCCAATAACCACAGGTCAGGAAAAACAAGGGAGGAAGAAGCAAAAAGTTTGGGGATAACAAAGCAAAAAGGACCATTTCCAACAATGTGTATAGATATTTTTTTTTAAATTGGTAACTTTTCGTTTAACAGAGGGGGAGATGTAGCATTTTGCGATTTAATAATGACGGAACCCTTTTGGCTCCTGATAAACTCCAAAGAGCTATAATGGAATAATTAGAGTGTATTGCAGTGAAGGTTGCTTTAGAATGTGGAGTTTGCAGTTACACACAGCTGAATAAAGGCGTGTGATACCTAACTTCGTTTGTGGCATAGTCATTTTTGGGTACCCCGGCTAGGAAAACGCTACAATTTCTTGCATAGTATCTTGTCTATTTCCTGCACTCAATGCTAGCAGGTGTCTGAGATCATAGGCACAAGAAAATATGGCTTTCAAATCGATCTGGAAATGTAAACAGTTTTGTCTAAGCAAGCTCTTCTAGCTTTTCATGCTCTGGAAGCCGAATGCATAAGGCAACCCATGTCACAGATGGGCACTTCCTATGGTCAATGTTACCATTGATGGAGTTTGGCTGATGGATTTGGTATTATTTGCACTACTGCAAGAAAATGTGGTTCTATGCTTTCATAGTATCTCCTCAGATTGGGGGATAACCACAATGACTCAAATATTTTATTCTGTGTAGTTCCCCTGATTTTGAGTAGAAACCTGCCTGCCTTCAGCAGTGGAGAAGTGTAAACAGGAGGGCCAGTGAAGGTTGGGGGATAGAGGTATTAGGGTAGGCTTAACCCTGCCCCTGTGGAACATTGTCTGCCTACCTTGTGTGGCTGCAGAGGTTCAGCAGGGGTTTGCCTTTGATCCTACCTGCAGCCTTTACCCCAGCAGCATGTAACAGGTTGCGGGGATTCTGGGACTCAGCTATCCGGTCCACAGTTCAACCGTGAGTTATAACGTTATGTGAAATGTTGTCACTTTTATTCTGGGATCTTGTGGACAATCCACTGAGTAAGTATGACACAGAGGAAATGCTTATGTAAATCTATGCATTAATTTTATTGCTCTGAGTTGCATAAAAGTCAGATATCCTATTCCAAACTTGGGGGCACATCACAATGCCGGTGGTACTGCCACTGACAGCCCATTGATGGTGATCTCACTGACAGACAGCCCTTCTGGCCGACTGCCACATTAGGATGCAAGTAGTCAGACCCTTGTCTGTCGGAGGACAGACCGCCACCTCCACCAGGATCTCCTGATCCCAATGGGGGGTCCGGTCAGAATCGCGATCCTAAATGGAGGCAATGCCTGCATCAGGATCACAATGTCCATTTCCTACAGCTTTTTCATGGTGGTCCAACCGCCATGAAAAGGCTCTCGGAAAGGGAATTTTGGAGCCCCAAGGAGTGGCCCGTGTCCCCCGTGAGCCACTGCTACGTGGCCATGGGAACTATGTGGTGCCCCCCAAATATCCATGCACCAGGCGCCAGGCACCACATGGTTCCTGGCACACGGTGCGTGGATGTTGGGAAGAAAGAAAATTATCCTGCGGCTTGCGCTGTGGGCATTTTCAATGCAGCAGCCTGATGAAAATATGGCCGCGGTCTGATAAAAAATATGGCAGGTGCGACCGCTGACTCCTTGTTGGCCGATCTAATCCCTCCTCATCGGTGGTCGGACACTCATCATCGTAATGAGCCATTATCAGCCATTATCTTTGGTGCTGTGTATCTAATAATTTTTTATGTCGCAAGAAGGCTGCAGCAATATAATGTTTTCTGCTTATGTAAATATGCTTGCTATTCTTGGAAGCATGAACTGATTCGACGTTGCATTTTAAAAAAACAAAGCAACTCGCATGCAGAGAATTATTTTATAGTTGTAAAATCGTCAGTATTACTATCATGATACACGAGAAACTGGTGCCATAGCACCAACAATAAAAGAGCTGTTTGGTATTATGTTTCATTTTCAACTGGCAATTGCAAGCTGTGATAAAATATTCTTGGGAGAATGTTTTGCTCTTGATTGCATTGGGATCTCCAAAAATGCTGTTCACTTTTGAAGGTCATGGTAATTAAAGTAGCACGCAATAAATGCCTATCCTGCAATTCAAAGCCATATTTTGGTGGGAATCTGGGATTTGAAAGCCACAGGGGATAGTATTTTATTAAAAATGCTGAGGAATTAATCATTGTAGACATAGAAAAAAACATGCAATATTGCACAATTGCGAATAGCACCTCCCTCACCAGTAGGGCTGTCGTAAAAAACCTCTCTCAGGTGGAGTACTAAAAGAAAAACATTTTTATAAAATCGTCATTAAAGAATAAAGTCTTCAATCATCTATAATGTGACAAGGGAAAAAGAGAACAATTTAATCAAAATTAGACACACGTCTTCCCTACTTCAAAGTTTATAGTGCACATTAAATAAATATAGAGAATTCTACATTTTTGTTAGAATCAATTATTCATGCTGTCTCCACATGCAATCTCACTTGTCACATGCATGGTATATTTATGCTTCCTGTTGTATCAAAGACCACCAAAAACTATGCCCTGTGAACTCTAAAGCCATGCCTGTAGACAATATGTGTATGATTAAAATGAAATAGGGATAGACTGTGCTCAGTATTATGTGTGAAGCCTTTGCCAAGCCCAACATTAAGGCTGCACTTAGGGACAGCTTTAGTGTGGTGTGTCCGGTGCCGCTGCACATGGTGCTGACTTCAGGGGGGTGGGCAACTGTGTCTAGAAATAGCGTATGGAGTTGAAAGCACCCGCTACAGAGCTTCATGTGTGCACAGCAGTTTTGCGGCAACGATAAAAATGTCTGCATAACTCTGGTGATTAATGTTCCTCCTGGAGAGAGCTCAGAGCTTGTCTACTGGCAGTTTTGGCTCCTGGTAAAGGAGCGCAGTACTGCAAAAATGTGGGCACCGTGCAGATCACACAACTGTTTTTTATGCAATTAGCTCAGTAAGTTGCTACTTTTGTTTCAGAGATGCTTTTTTAATGCAGTTCATGAGTTACAAACCTAATATAACACGGTGACCTATGAACTGTCATCAAAGAGATGCGTGCACACAGCAGAATGTAGGTTACAATGTTGTGTTTTTCCCCAGTCTTTCGTTATCCTAATGTTGCTAAAAAGGGGATCATTTGGGTAGAAATACATTCTTATTAGTAAAGCCAATCACAACCACTGCAGTATGTTTTAAATCCCGAGTTTGTGCTTCTCTAGACCAAAAACCCTTAAAATATACTGCCTACTAGGGGCGTGGCCTGGAAGCTAACAATGGTAGACGTGTGAGCCTGCCGATCCGCGCCAGCCCTTCATGCATCCTGTTTATTTGAAAGCACAGCCTACACTATTCAACACCAGAAAGGTGACACCAAATGTGGGATGGTTTAGCAGGTCAGTCGAAGCGTCTTCAGCCCCTGTGGAACATTGCAGGGTGAAGCTGCAGGAATCAGATGGCACGGCGATCTAGGCCTCAAGTTGGCATCCCTGACTTGAGAGTGGTGAGATCCGGGCCCACAACCCTCCCCCCCGGGTGTGCAAGAACCACCTGAGTTGACAGAGAAAGAAGCAACCTGCGTCGAGAACCCAGGTTCTGCGCCTCCACCGGTGCTCCAGGCTGTCACCGCGGAAACCTGGAGGAGCGGAGAGTGGTGGCCTGCAAGCTGGGCACGTTCACAAAGGTGTCCCAGAGAAAGGACAGACCTGCCACCTCTGGTTACCTGTCAGACCCTGACAGTAGAGGAGACTTGTTGGAGCATGTTCAAGAGACACTACAGCACCTGGAAGGCAGACATCGGACCCGATCGCTGACCAACTCAGGTGAAAGGCCTGTTCTGCCCTGGGGGCCCCACCTAGACCTCCGCAAGGACTTTCAAAATATGCTGGGACCTGATGAAGGTTTTTAAGCTGCAGCAGTGCGGGGCTACAGGTGGTGGAAGCACGAACGGCCCACTGCCGGAACCCACCAATACCTATCTGAGGCGAATGCAAGGTGCTTCCGCCAGAGGCTTGATTGCAGTTCGCAGGTCCTGGGGAAGCTCCTCCACTGGAGAGACGAGGAAGTAACAGCCTAGGTGGAGAACCGGAGACCCAGTCATACTCAGAAAGGGTGGCCGAATAGACTCTGGTGAGATCCATCCCGGAGAGGCAGGATCCTCGCCTGCTTGATGCCACAAAGAGACCCAGGCAGGAGCCCAATGCCCTCATTTCTCCCTAGGCGTTCATCACAAGGCCACGCTTGGAGAAGCAAGACATAACTGAACCTCAGAGGTAGTTTAATGTCCGCCAGCGTGTTTCCTCACTGACAACTGCATACTACACCTCACCTTCACCCACTTTAAGCATACACAGATCCTGCAGGAGAATAGAGGGTCACTTGAGTAACAGATGGACACCCTGCATCCAGGCAGGATGTACATTAACCTCTCTGACTTAGTGAGCAACACCATCCCGGACAGTCCTGCTTGTGCCCTTGGCACCCCACGGTTGGAGGAGAATGGGCAAAGCCAGAGCCAAGGCGGTGGGAGCCCCCTCTGAACAGGGAGAAGAAACTGCAGACCCCCAACAGACCTCAATAGACTCAATGGCAATGGCAGACCGAGTGCAACAACAAATTACCAAAATCCTGGAAGCAATTGCAGACACCAAAACCACCCTGCACCAGGATATCAGCACTGTGTTGGTAGGGCTAAGCCTGCTCAGAACTGAACGCCACAAACTAGCAGCAAGGGTGAAGACTGTGGAGGCCTCGATTACGGAACTACACCCCACTCAACAGAGACTGACTCACCAGGTCACTGAGCTCACTGAACGGGTCCGTACAGGAGCGCAGCGCTGAGGATGCAGAAGGGCAAAATAGAAGAAATAGTGTAAGAATAGTCGGACCACAGGGAATGGAAAGCATTGACATGATCTCCTTTCTAGAACCATGGCATAGCACGTTAGTGGCACTGGAGGGCCTCTTGATATTTTACACCCTTGAGAGGGCACACAGGGTCCCCGCTCTCCCCCACCCTGGCCCGTGACGTCCACCGCATCCAGTGGTAGCAAAGCTCCTCCATTATAAAGACAGAGAGGTCCTCATGCAGAAGGCACAAACTGATTGCCCATTCACTGTGGTCAATAGCAAGGTCTCCCTCTTCCCTGACTAAACGGCTGAAGTACAGAGACGACGTGCCTCATATTTCGAGGTCTTGAGGGCATAGTGAGAAGAAAACTTGCAGTACTCTTTGAAGTTCCCAGCCAGGCTCTGCATACAGCTGGAAGGGAAGACACATTTTTGTGAGGACACCGAGGCAGCCTGGGAATGGCTCGAGTCCTACACTCCAGGGATAAATTCAAGAATACCAGTGCTGATAATCCACATGGAGCAAAATTACCTGGAAAATGGACACAGACCAGGTTAAAATGGAAACTGTCTAAAAGACCTAGCCCATCTCAGACAGCGAAGGAGAGAGAGGCTGCCCTACAAGCTGTAGGTGAAATCAAGAAGACCACTGACTGTTTCCGAACCTAGCTCTGGATTGACTAAAGGGACTGGGGAATCGGATTCAGACAGCTCACGTGTGGACAGTGTCACACTACTGTTTGTCATGCCAAGAATGGCCGATGACCTCTGACTGAGCTGAGCCTTTTTAAAGGGAGTAGTACATTGGGACAATGTGGAATGCCCTGCTAAGACGGTGATTAGTAAGGCTGGGACCACATGCTAAAAGGGCTTGAGCGAGTTGAACTGAACACAATAATCCTGCAGTACAGATGCTTGTACACATGCCGTGGCCTACACCCCCTTGGAAGGCCTCATCTAACTTTAGAGGGGATCTCCAAATGACCATGATGGTTTGCTTGCAGTTTGGGCGGCTGGTCATTGCCAGGCTGCTCTGGGGGAAGACGTTATGGTTTTTGGGGGCTTTCAAATGGCCTTCAAACACCACACTTTGAAAATACTGACATGGAACATCAGGGGGATGGGCTCAGCCGTGAAACGACACTACTTATATATACTTACGCATAGATCCTTGCACAGGAGAGGAGTTCAGATTGTACTCTTTCAGTAAACACACATTATTCATGGTGAAACTGTGCATAAGACAGAGATGGCAAATCTTTGTGACCTCCTACTCTGTGTATGCTAGAGGTGTGATTATCTAGGTAAAAGCTGGTGTATCCTTTGAACCCCTGTCTACACTAATAGATAAAGAAGGTAGAAATGTACTGTTAAAGGGTAGGCTCCTTGGCAGGACATCACGTTTGGATATTATATATGCCTCAAATCAAGATCAAGTGGTGTTCCTCCAGAATCTCTCCACCCCGATGGCTGAGGTGTTAACATCGAACATACTGATGGGGGGTAACTTTAATTGTGTTACTGACATTACCCTAGACTGCTCATATCCTCCATTACCAGGCTCCCAGGCCCACAACAGCGGGATTGCGGTTTTGGAGGGGACACTGGAGGCTAGAAGACAGTTGGAGGATGCAACATGCAGGGTATCTACTTGTATTACTCCTCCTTGCACCAATTACATACCAGGCTGGATTTATTTCTGAATACACCTGGCTTGGGTTGCTCTGTAACCCACATTGAATATCTGGTTCGCACATTCTCAGATCATAGATTCCTCCTGCTGACCCTCCAACCTCTGGGGAAATGCCCACCGATTCCTTTATGGCAGCTAAACATGATGGAACTAGAAGACACTTGCTTCAAAGAAACCATAGGTATAGTCATAGACACTTACTTTGACAATAATACAGAAATGGCATCCACAACTCTGGTGAAATGGGAAGCATTCAAGGTTGTGATGAAAGGGCATTGTCTGGGACAATCAATAGGGGCACAGAAGGAGCTGGAAACATTGGAGGGCAAATTTCATACATTGGATAATGAACAGGAAACTAGACCGGATGCATTAGACACTTTAAGAGAAACATGTGTACTGTAAAACCAAGCCCTTGAATGGCTGAGATGTCATGACTACAAGGGTTACCTTACTAAGGTGCAAGAAGAAGAAGGGAGGCTTGGGAGATTGTTAGTGTGGCCAATTACACCACCTATATAGGGGGTTTTCACAAATCTTCCTCCACTCTATGGACTGTAATGTGTTCATAAAAAAAATGATGTGGAGGTAAAGATATCCTAAACAATCGAAATAGGGTACAATTAATTACTCCTATACATTGGTTCAATATCCCATCAAATTCATATTTATTTTTCTCAATAAATCACATTCATTTTTCATTCCCGGTCAAAACCATATATTTTATTTCTTAATTCATATCTGGTTAGGACCGATAGTCTTTTTTCTGCCAACTTTACAAGAAACAATCAAACACACATATATACACCATACATATAAAACACATATAGATAAAAAAGAATAATAATTTCCTAGACCCCAAACTAAAACTTTTTTATGTGCAAGTTTGTATATTTCCATTTAATATTCATCGGATTCCTCCTTCTCTAGTTGCCGACCCATTCCAGCCCTACCACTTGGGCCTCATGGCGACTGTGGTACTTGATACAACTGAAAGATGTCGTTCAACTGCCGGGATATAAGAGAAAGGCAAATGTTAGTGTCAGATGGCGTTGTCACAATTGTTCTAATCCAGCCTCATTTCTACGACTGTAACACTACTCAAATGCAAAGTCTCTCCGATAATGGGCTATTCTTAAACCACAAAAATGTCTGTAAAATTAACAGAAAGTGGCACTCGTAATGATCTCCTTCTCACCAAAGTCTGCCTGATACGCTTCATCGTGGGCTCCATCGGCTAGTAGGCTGGAGACACGTGGATCTCAGATTATGCAAGTCCGAACTAGCATGGGGGATCCAAACCATGATTCAGAGACTATCAATGATTTAGTTCATGACTATTATAAAGCCCTGTATAGAACTCCTCCCTGTCACCCCACGAAATTCAGAGGAAACTCCTGACAGTGGTACGTCCCAGGACGCTGATAGACAGACGGCAGATATCCTGAGAGGCCCAGTGACAGTTCAAGAGATCAGAGTGACAATCAAAAGCATGACCAGGGGGAAGACTCCGGGTCCTGATAGACTTCCCACTGAAAATGTACCTGACCTACGCCTCAAAACTAGCACCACAACTGGAGAGACTATATACTGAATATCGGAGACTGGGTTACCTCCCTGATCCACGCAAGATGCATTAGTGGTTCTGCTTTCTAAGAAACCCACGGCTGAGGCACAGTTTACAGATTTCCAACCACTCTCCATGCTTGACATGGATTTGAAAATTCTTAACAAGGTCTTAGTGCTTTGCTTACTACCTCATATGCCTGAGCTATTTCATGTAGATCAGAAAAGTTTTATCCCAGCCCTGCGTACGTCTTTCAACCTGCACAGACTATATAATCAGTGCTGTATCATTAAGACATAAGGCAATTACCAAAAGCGGCCTGTTTGTCAATTAACCTGGAAAAGGTGTTCGATACAGTCCGATGGGACTATTTGATAGAAACCATGAAACTCATGGGCCTGGACAAGGGCTGGGTGGGATGGGTAATGCTGCGCTACGAACACCCCCTTGAACAGAGTTGCCCGCTGTTGCCCCTCCTGTTGGTATTGGCAATGGAGCCCTTGGCAGCGTTGTTTAGATGGGGCAGCGAGGGCCTAGGTCTGACCTAGGGGTAGCGTACCCATATTATCTCCTTGTAGGCTGATGTCCTGTTGATTTATCTCAATGACGCTGCTACAGAGACATTGATAGACCAAATGGGGAAGTTTGAGTTACTGTCTGAATTTAAGGTTAACCGAGCTAAGACCTATCTCTTCCCTGTGTCTGCTGACATGCCCGCCCCCCAAATCTTATGGAGGACCTTAACTGGGCCCCTTCGATTTTTCAATATTTGGGGATACAGGTCTTTCATTGCTTAGATGACCTGTGCGAAGATAACCTCGGAAAAGCTCTCAGAGCTCTTAAATCGAATGTTTACTTCTGGTGCTCTCTCCAACTGCCGATCATGGCCCGGGTCTCCCTTTCTAAAATGGTTATGTTGCCATGCCTGCAGTATTTTTTACTAATCTCCCTACCACAATCCCTGCCTCATGGTTTAAACAGCTAGACTCCCTGCTGCGGGACCTAATATGGGAGCCGGGAAGGCGGAGGGTGTCTTTACCAACTCTACAGTGCCCATCCATTGAGGAAGGCCTGGGGTATCAAACTTAGAGCTGTATTACTTGGCCTCCCAGCTGCAGTGGCTAGCACAGTGGCTGGCAGATACAGGCCTAGAGGGGACAGACCTAACAGACTTAGGGACCTGTACTGATTTATGACTGGCAAAAATGCTCAATGCCGCAGTGAACATCCCTAATTTATCTCTGTTACAAACCACAGCCCTGCGCTGTTGGAAACATTGTGTGTTTAAAGTGGGAGAGACTCCTTAATATACCCCGGTCCTGTCCCTGCTAGGCCTACCACATGGCGACAAAAGAACATCATTAAACTCAGTATTGATGGAGGCCTGGACCGAGCTGGACTGGAATTAGCAGCAGATTGCTACCAGGAATCAACCCTGACCCCCTTTGGGGACTTACTTGAGGATTATGGCCTACAACTGGGCCACTTCCTGTCTGATGAAATCGTGCTGTATACCTTTATGGAGGTATAAGGGGAAGCCAAGAAGAACCCAATACACATGCAGTTCTACACTCCGTACTCACATTGGACATGGCACGGAACCAGGTAAAATGGTTCTACGCTTCTCAATTTGGAAATGGCCTGTGGCCCTTAATAAAGCTGTGTAATGGCTGGGAGACCATTTTCAAAAAGGACATCTCAGACCTGGAATGGGTCAGAATCCTAGCATACCCTAAAACAGTTTCACGCAACCCCAGATTAAAGTATACACAATTTAACAACACCCACATGACCTACATAACCTCACATAAACTTCGGATCGCCTAGGGAGGCGAGATACGTAAATGCCAGAGATGTGACTATAATGATGGGGAATTTGTACCCATAACCTGGGATTGTGTTACACTCTGTAGGTTTTGACAGAAAGTCTTGCAGCTCTCAGGCGCAGCTGTGGCACGCACATTGGAGCCTATGGTTAGAGTATGCTTGCTGGGGATATTCCCTTGCCCACCTAAGCGAACGATGGGTAATAGGGTCTTGGACCTTGCATTGGTCTTAGCTAGGAGAAGAATATTGATGACTTGGAAATCTATGACAGGGCCCACAATTGACACTTGGCGACGGGATGTGACTTATTGGTCTCGGGCTGAGGGCAGAGTTTTATCTAGAGAAGAAATTAAAGAGGCTGAGGCAACCTCCTTTTGCGGGGCACTGGAGAGAGATTCTAGAGGCATGGGAGAACCTAATCCGAGACCGGAGTGAAGTAGAAAGGAACAATGACAGTACACAGTCGAGGAATGAACAAGGATAGGAGGGGGGACATACAAGCAGACAGAATAGAGAGGTCACCAATGGAGGTACATATGACACTCCAACATCGATACACTGACATAAGTGTACAATGTATAGGTAGTGCCCCTACACACTACACACCACCCTCTCCCTCCCAGTGCTTACAGCACACAATCAAAGGGCAGAGGTGGCCTGAAGCTCAGTAAGCGGTGGCTGAATTTCTGCCCGCCCCACCTACCCTATTTCCTGCATATCCCAGACATTTATCTCTAATCATTGACATAACTAAATTGCCTAGGTCCCCCTGCACAGTTAAATTGTTGCATGTTTCACTGTTTTATATAAACTGAGAGACATTTATGTCAAGGTCCCCTTTTCATAGATACATGCAGCCATGGATAGCTCTTCCTTCGTACTACACGGAGAAAAGCAAGAGTGAGCCACAATAGCAAATGAACAGACACTTTTATAGATTCATGAATATATCCGCACAGTTTACCTATTAGGAACCAGGGTAAATATGGGCAAATAAGCAGTAGCATGCATAAAGCTATATATGTTATTGATATGTTGTGACATTGTAATATGATGTGCACTGATGTGTATTACCACCCCTGATGGATACTAAGCCACATGCCAAAAAAATATGTTGCAGAAAAAATGCCTAGTACTAATACTGCCTAGAAGTATGGATGACATGTGATTTCTACACCTTGTATTTCTCACTATCATATGTAACATTTTCTATAGACGTATGATTCATTGTCTCTGTATATTGTGTGTTTTGTAAAGTACTCTGACACCCCACCCTGGAGTGAGTAGTGCTCTAAAACAAACTAAATGTATGTGTGAGAGAGAGAGGGGCTATGGAGAGATTAGGGGCACTGTTAGAGGGTGGTAGTGAGGAAATCCGTGGAGATGGAAGGCATGTGGTGCGCTAACAATTATTTTCTGGCCCTAGCTCCACTTATACATATTCTTTACATTGGATATAATAGGAGAATTAGTCATGCATATTCAAAAACTGTACATTTGTGATGATTGTGCTACCTGTAGTATTCCTCAGGCCTTCTAAAATAAGCAGTGCTTGCCCCTCCTTTATGTGTATGCATGGGTACTCTACTGCATCTAGCATAACAGAGGAGGTGCTTCCTAATGATACAATTTATGTGATGCTCAAATGCAGGCTCATACATCCATGCTTAGGCACAACCTGTGCAATGCCCGAAACAGACTGACAGTGTCTTCCAAGGCAGCATACCTTGTTTTCAAGGGATCCCAATGCTACCTTAAGTATCCAGTCCCTTACTGAGCAAATGTTGAAACTTGGGTGAACATATTCAGCCAGCACAAAAAATTATTTTGCAGTTTTGTTGGTACTGCCAAGAATGATGCCAGTGAGCATCAATCAGACATTGATAGGAACATCATGGTTCCATTTGTCACACTCCCCACACCCCAGGGAGAGGGAACATTGCCCCAGTGCATGATCCATAGAGGAGTATGCACCTTATTTACAGGGTGTTTGATAACTTCTATGGGTTTAATATTTTGAATAAGTAACCACTGAGGGCTGGCTACATGTATGACAGTTCTTAGTGGTTGCAATTGGAGATTTGGGCCATTTTTAAGTGCTAAAAAGGATTGTGGCATGTATCAACTCAATTTTGCGAGTTGGTAGCCTTGTATCTACTTGCAAAATAATGTTTGCGAGTCGCTATTCGGGAGGGGCGTGCCAAGGAAGTCTCTTAATAACAGGGATGGCAAGGCCAGGGGCTATTGTTTTGAGACCAGAATGCAGTCACAAAACAATCGCAGTTTACCGCCTACTTCAAGTAGGTGGTAATCCAGTCGCAACGAAAAGGTGTCTTCAGGGATCCCTTCCCCTTTGTGACTGGCAGTGAAAACATGTTCAGAAATGTTCACTTTTCTTTTTTAAATGCAGCTCATTTTCCTTTAAAAAACACTGTTTATTTATTCCAAATGGCCAGTGAAAGTGATATAGTTGATAAAATAAATGTAGTAGCACCAACACCCAGAACTGTTGTAGAATGCAGGAAAAGATGGCATGATTACAAGCTCTGCCTAATGAAGCTAGGACCAAATTTTCACCATAGTATGGACATGGTTAGGTTTGCATTGGCAATTCAGAAACAACCATATCGTTTCTAAAAGCGCTTAACATTAACATATTTCTTAAAATTAGATACATCTTACACCTCTCCCACATCAACTGTCCTCCAGAGATGATCTGCATCTTTCTAACAATGGCTCATAGAATCTGCACATCCACACTAACACTTCCAGCGGAAGGCCTTGAAAACTATACTTTGTGTAAAAGGTGCAAGATTCATTCACAATGCATGCTTTCTAGCAACGTTGTATATCACTATCACATTTACGTCATTCACTTGATGCTCAGTGGAAACTAGGGGAGAGAGGGCTTTTCAACAGGACTCTGATTGGTAGGGGGAATGAGCAGGAGCTAGTTGAACAGAATATGAGAGACTGCATTCATATTAGAAATAAGGGGTGAATGGTAAACTCCGCTACACTGTCAGAGTTTGCAGAGTTTTGCCACTCTGTGCTTTACTAGGCAAACTTCACCAAATGCCACGCGGCAGAGTTTACTTTCCTACTTCTGCAACCCTTTTACGTCTGGGCGCTGATTTGTAAAGCATAACAGAGGCAAAAGGTGTGAAGCTATGCTGTTACCAGCAGGGAGAGCAGATGTGAACTGCAGTCCCAGCAGGTCCAGTTCATCCCCTTCCTGGGCTGTTTTACCTTCCAGTGCTCCTTGGCCAGGCATGTCCATCCCAGGTAGGAGAAATAGGAATGAAGAAGAGAAGCCGGCTTCCGGCCTAAACCAAACTCCTGCAGCAGGGTGGCCACTCTGCAACTCGGGTCCCACTTAATGCTGGTGGGATTCTGCTGTGATACAGCAGTGTCCCAGTGCCAGGTCAGTTTTTCACCTCAGGAGACTTCTCTTTATATTGAACTTAGCAGCAAAGGGTACGATGCTTTATTTGCAGTGGGTGCTGCTGACATATTGAATGGGATTAATTGCTTGTGGGATCGAATGGAAGTAGCAACTTGTGCATACACACTCGGACACCCAAAAAAAGAACTAATGATTTAAGATACTTTACCTTTACTGTACAGCTAATGCACACTAACATCCAATCCTTAGCACAGAACTGAGTTTTGGTTACAGTGTTTGATATATGGCCCGGGGGACTATTCGTAATCACCATTACACTTGCATAATTAAGTTCAACTTCTGACTAAGTGTCAACATGCTGCTGGTATTTAAATTATTGGATTATCCCCAAAATGCCTGAAGAGATGCATGTTAATGGGGCTGCTGTGGTGCTCAGAAATGGTAATTGTGGATAAAACCACACAGCGATGCCAATGGTTGTGCAGCTTGCAGTGGCAGCTCGCATAGGGCGTGCTGTGGGGCAGGGCGGTGGAGGGGCAGGGTGGGGGTAGTAAACTCAGACCTGGCAAAGAAACGGAGGAAAGTACTCCTCTGTTTCATCGTATGTCTGAGTTTACTACCACCTGCCCAGCCCCTCCCCCACCCGCCCGCAGCACACCATGTGCGAGCCGCCACCGACTGACTGTCTGTGTACGTTTAATCAGCTGTGGTCTTGTTGTAATTAATTAGCATGGAAATGAGTACCATTCTTTTCAAAGCAGAGAACGGCACTGCCTTTGATGAAATAGTCATACCTGAACTTAAGTTAGCATTAAGAAGACAATTTACAGCATTTGATTCACGATTATGGCTTCATGATTCTATACAGCGCTAAATTAGATCTACTCGGATACCCTTCTTTTGTGAAGTAGGTGTGGGGGAACTCTACTGAATCTCAAACAGTTTTTATTTAAGTCCGCAAAGTGAAATTCCTCACCCACGTACTAGAAAAAATGGCTTGTGCAAGAAAATATGGAATAACTATTCGTCTCATTGTCTACTCTTATAAGTGACTTAGGTAACTGATTTCATGTGCCACATCAATAACTGATTGACAACAACTCTATGCATCATGAAAAAAACACTAATTATAAGACTTCATTTTCACAAGAAATTTGAATGTTTTGCATATTTTCAAACAGGCTATAACATTGACATGGTTGCTGGCTTTGAGGACACTGATACCATCAACCTTGAAGACTTACCTACATCTCAGGATAAGCTTACATTACAATATAATGTAGAAATGTATGTTTCCCTATGTATATAAATACATGTATATTGTATATGTCACCATGTAAAAAATTATCAGTGTGATATGCTACATCCTAAAAACTTTCCAATTAATTAAATATGTAGACTAAAACTGTTTATTCTGCAATTCTTACGCTATGCTCCACTTAAACTGCACTTTTGAGAAATAATCAATTTTTCGTTGAACAGTATTACTTTATTTAGTACACTGCAGTAAGAAATAATGCATCGCCTACCCGTTGAAGGGATCAAAATGCAAATGTTAATGAAGATTTTGAAGGGTCATGTATTACCTGTGCCCGTTTGCTTGTGGAGAAATAAGACTAAAGAAAGCATTAGATCTTGTAACATTGGTGTTACTTTTATAACACATAACATGTACAATCTCAACATATATTAATAGTAACATTAACCTAAGTTTGCTCCACACATTTAATAAAAAAAAAAAAATCTTTAAACTATTATTAACCTTCATATATAGTGCAGAGGCATTACGATGACAATAGAAGGATGATTCAGGCCTTTGTAAGTGGCATTATACTTTTTTTTAATTTTCAAATCCTTTATTGAATTTTCAACAATAAACCAACATAACCAAACAGAAAAAACAAGATTGGAGTAAAGTGCAGGCATGACAAGTGAGCTGAAATTACAAAATAGCAAAAAGAATTGCAGATTAATTAGATTAGCAATCTAAACCATATGAACTCAAAATAAAGCAATGAAAAAACATGAGAGAAGACACAAAATAAAGAAAGAGAAAAGAAAGAAAAAGGAGAGAGAGGGAAAAAACAAATAAAATAAAACCCTAGAAACAGAGAAAAGAGGAAAGGAAAAGAAAAGAAAGAAAGAGGAAGAGAACAAGGACCATAAAATAAACACCAAGAAAAACCTATATCGAAAAACTGGTGATATTGATATGTAAACATTGGAGAACTCACTGTAAATAGAAAGCAACAATAAATACGTTGAAGCTTAAATGTTATCAGCATTGTTAATACCGAGAGTATAAACAAAATACGTTTATTCATAGCGGTCTGTGTGTAGTGAAATAAATAAATGTCCAAGGATTTCCATAATTATCTAAACAAGGGTTCCCAAGGAGACTTCTATTAGCACAATATTATCAGAGCCTCTAAGGTGAGTAACCTAGTTCATCCAACCTCTGTATGAAGTCTTGTGTGTCTTTCCAATTATTGAGAACCATCTTTACCGCTGAAGTAAAAGGTCCAAGAGATCCCTATCTGTGTTGGTACATGAATCATTTGTTAAAAAAACAGCAGTTAAAGCAGAAAATTCTCTTTTTAGCTCACATTTAAATACTTTGAATAGAAATTTTAAACCTTGTCCCAAAAAGATGATACAGCCTTACAATATAAAATTAGATGTGCTAGATATCCAGTTTCCTCTTTACAATTCCAACATAAAGAATTCTCACGAATGCCAAGAGAATGTAATCTAGCTGATGTCCAAAATGCTTTGTACAAAAGCCAATATTTAGTTTGAGATAACACAGGGATATTTTGTTTGTTGTTACTGAGTTCCAAATAAGTGACCATGAAGAGTTTGTTATTGGCAGAGAGGAGTGTGATTCCCAAAAAGCAACCACATTGGCATTTAAGGTGAAGCAGTTTATATATATATGCGACACTTGGTGATCTAGTTTATTAATCTTTGCCACACACATTGGTAAGGATGGAGACATATTATGAAATGTGGCTCTAATTATTGCAGCTCTCACTTTTACAAAATTATAAAATTCAATGTTAACTAATCTATAGCTGTTTAGAAGTTATAGAAAAGTCACTGGGTATTAAACGCGTTCCAAACTAATATGGGAAAAAGATACCCTTTTTAATCCAATCGTCCAGATTTAATGATTTTCCTTTGTAAAGTACCCTACGACTGAGCCATAGAGATTCCATCTTGGACCCTATAATACTTACATCTAATTTTTTATCTATTACAAAAGTGCTAGTTTTGTGTTTTTGAAAATAGATTTGGATCTGCTTGGGTAAAGCTGATTGGAACTGAGTAACACCAAAGGATTTAAATTGTCCAGAATGGATCTAGCCACACCGGGTTATAATAAGCTGGAGGCGAAATCCGCTAAGAATCTTGCTTTGCAAGAAAAGCCGATTGGTGTAATTTAAAGCCTGCTAAATTGACTCCCCCCAAAGATTTATCAAGTCTCACTTTTTTAATGCCAATTCTGGCATTTTTACCACACCATAAAAACTTTGTAAGAAGAACGTCTAGTTTATAATGAAAGTCCTCTGTCAGGAGAAGAGGAAGCATGTTTATATGGTAGTTAACCAGAGGTGTAATTATAATTTTTATAGTTTCTACTCTTCCCCACCATGTTATAAATTTTGGTGACCAAGAAACCAAAAGTTTTGCAATTTTTTCCAAAGTTATTTTTTCATTGTGATGAAGGGTGTCCATAATATTGCAACCAAATTTGATCCCTAAATACTTTATGTTTTCCGGCTGCCAAGCTAAACCCGAATTACCTAGAATGTCCCTTGTACAATGCACATTCAGAGGTTTGACTTCCGACTTATCACTGTTAAGTTTATAGCCAGAGTGTACAGAATAATCTGCAATCGTAGTATAATGAATATGTGGTCCACATAGGCAGCTAATTTAACTTGTTCATCCTTATTACCCCCTTTATATCTGAATTTAATTTAATTAATTTAATTTAATGTCTCGAATTATTGGTGCCAAAGCCAGCAAAAACAAGGATGGGGCAAGGGGCACCCTTGTCTTGTGCCTTGTTGGAGGTTAAAGGATTCAGGGAGAGATCCATTAATCACTATACGAGCCAATGCTGCTAGGTAAAGGGACATTGCCATTTTTATAAATGAGTCTCCCAAAATAAATAAATGCAACATTGCTTTAAAAAGGCCCAAGAGACACTATCAAAAGCCTTTTATGCATTCAAATGTGAATGCAATAGCCGGCTCTGATGTAAATGCAGCATTTTTTAGAACATGGCACAACAAACTCGTATTGTCATTAGACATTTAAGGAAACCTACCTGAGAGTTGCTTATTAAATCTGGCAGAACACTGTTATGTCTTGTAGCTACAATCTTTGAGTACATTTTACAATCTACATTAATGAGGGATATTGGTCAATAGTTCTTTGAGAGAAGTGGGTCTTTCCCTTCTTTAGGGATGACAACTATGTTGGCTTCTGTCATAGAATCTGTAGTGCGTCCTTCACTAGCTATATTATCAAAAACTCGCAACATTGTTCGTTGTAAATGTTCTGAGAAAGACTTATAAAACGTAGCTGTGAAACCGTCCGGACCAGGGGCTTTATTATCCTTCAAGGCCGTAATTGACTTTGTGATTTCCTCTGCCTTTATCGGTTTCCCTAGCGCTAGTTTATCCTGTTTTGATAACTGAGGTAAACTCAGTCTGTTCAAGTATAGGATGCAATTCTCAAAGTTAAGATCTTGACCCTTCCTATATAGCCCTTTATAGAAGGATTTAAAAGTGTCCAATATTTCCTTCTACTTTGTATGTACCTGATCTTTTACATCCTTAATAAATGAAATAACATTCTGGTTCTGCTTATGTTTGAGACATGAAGTGAGTAGTTTACTAGTTTACCCGCTTTATTAGGCTTTCCAAAGATTAAGGGCTTTAAATGTATTCACCTATACACCCGCTTGTTCACTCAAAATCCTATTATATTCGTATTTCTTTTGTGGAAGCGTTGAAAGAATAGATTTATCATTCAAGGAATTGGCATGACACACCTCCAGGGTTTTAATTTCAAGTTCTAATTTGACTGATTCAGCATTAATGTGTTTGTGTATTTTCGTCTTTATTTTAATAATTATACCTCTAACAGTAGCTTTCAAAGCATCCCAAAGAATATTGACTTTAGTATCTATAGTGTCATTGTGTTTAAGGTAATCTAGTATAGCTCTTCAATTTTCTTTTTATCCTCAGGATCTGATTAGACATCATTATTAAGCGCCATCTTTTTGGAGAAGGTTCATTATGCTCCGACACCAGTTATGAGGAAATATCTGAATGTACAATTAAATTTGTAGACAAGCCTGAAACGAGAATATACCTAATATGAGTAGGGGCCCCCTGAATCAGATGGGGGGCAGATCAGCAGGGGAAAAAAGGAATCAGAGATCAAAGAGAGTAAATCTGCCCCAAGTATTTAGATTAAAGGCTCTTACAGAGTCCAAAAATATTATTCAATAAACACAACTTTGAGCTCACTAATGATCAAGGCCACTCACTGTGATTCGGACACAAGATACAAAAATATATCATTTTATTTTTATATATATATATTTTTCTCAAATAGTACACACAAGCATAATTGTACATAAATAATAATACTTCGATCACAAGGAATTAAATAAGACGCCCCAGGTCTCCCATTCATTCTTCATTCTTCATCACAGACACATTCTACTGCACTCTCATCACACATTCCAACATTCATATTCTAATTATTCACTCAAAATAACTTCAGTACACATCGTACACTAATACACTGAAGTTGTCCTGCGGCATCCACTCAGCGACAAGCTGGGGGGGGAAATGATGGTAATAGCAGGGCAGAACGTAACCACGCCAACGCGCGTTTCAGTGCTAGGCCCGATCTACGGCCGCACCTTCATCAGGGCATGTATACGATGGGAAACAAGCAAGGGCAACAAGAAATCAGGAATTTTACCGATTCGGTATTCATGAATCGGTAAATGAGATGGAGATAAAAAATCGGTATTTTTTACCGAATCGGTAAAATTCGGAATCGGACTATCGGAATTCAAAACACCCATAGGAATGAATGGGAAATACAGAATCGGTAAATACCGAATCGGTAAATTACGAATCGGAAAGCAAGCAAAAGTGAAACTTAAGAAAACAGCCAATCAGGTGCTACCACCCTCCCCCTCCCTACCAGGAAGTGGCTACACAGGCAGCTGCAACTAATTAGAAGGTTCTGGAGAGGCAGTTGGAGCAGAGAGACTGGGAGCAGCAGCAGAAAGAGTTTGTGCAGTTTAAAACCTGTACAATGGCAACCAGCAAAGACACAGAGCAGACAGAGAGGAAGAGAAAGTTGAAATTCAGCAGCATGGAGCTACAGGTCCTTGCGGAGGAGGTGGTAAAGGTGCACCACAAACTTTTTGGCAGGCAGTCCCTCACTGTGGCTGAATCTGCCAAAATGAGGATTTGGCATGACATACTTAACAAAGTGAATGCTGTGGGAGTGACCACCAGAGTCACAGAGGATTTGAAAAAGAGGTTATTTGACCTGAGGAGCCTCACAAAAAAAATTGGTGGAGGAAAGAACACAGCACCCCCCTTACTGACCTGGAGGAGATGGTGGCCTCAACCTTAGAGCCAGAAAGCGTCTGTGGACTGGGAGAAGTGGACAGCTCAGCCAAAGCTGCAAGTACAAAAGGTAATATGCACGCACAGCAATCCCCCTCACACCCTCATCCTTCCCTCACCCCTTGAAGCTAAGTGACCCCAGTCCCGGTGTGCCAGCACCAAACAGTATCAATGCATCATGGTACATGTAGTCAGTTAATGAAAGACCATGTCATACAGCCCAGCAACCACCAAGTTAGGCAAATGATTGCAGACATAATGAAGGGCAGGCAACATGTACATTGTGCAATTTGAAAATATTTAATTGTAGTGGCTGTGAGACATTTGCGCTTAGCTGATTTACGCTCATATGTCCACAGGTCACACATCCAGAAGGCAGTGACAGGAGACTGAAGGCACGGCACCCTAGAGGGATGAAAGTCAGGAGCCAGGTCCCAGTGCATCACAGGACACAGGTGTACCGAGTAGCCAGCCACCTTCCCAAGACCCTGAAATCACTCAAGATTTGCAAACATCCCCACAACGTTCACAGTCCCCTCTGTTAATGTCTTCACCAGATATGCCAGCATCACTGGATGTTGAAACACCTGCAGCACAACCAAGCAGGAGGCATGTCGTTCCCCCACTGATAGCAATGGAGACAGGTGCCGGTGCAATGGAGGTGGAAGACACACACACCTTGCCTGGAGAAGATATCTCTGCCACACTGCAGTCCAGCGCAGAGGTTGCCCGTAGTAGCCCAAGACGCCGCAGAGTCCAAGGAAGGAGTGTAGGTGCACGTGGGGAGGGGTCCAGTGTGTTCCAAGGCCTGGAGGGGAGCATGGTTAAGATCCAGAGGATGCAGGGAAAGGCCATCTTGTCCTGTCAACGTCAAATGCGCAACCTGAATAGCAATATTGAAGAAATTGGAAAGGGCATCAGGGAACTGGTGGAAGTGAACAAGAACATGGCTACAGGGATACGTGAAATGACACAATCACTGCAGCTACTGTGCACCAAACTGGACACAGAAATAGCATCAAGGCGCAGGGAGAAGCAGCGTGCATAGCAACACAACAAAGCAATTCACCGCCTGGCCACAGCCACATCCCTGCTATGCAAGTGAAGCATAAACAGTCAGGAGGTCTTGACGCAAAACAGCAATGTGGTGACAAGGGGCATAGCCGGAATGACCGGTGCTCTTGAGGCGCTAATAAATGCTCAAACAGCACAAACTGCTGCTATTGATGTGCCATAGAGTGAAGGGAGCACAAGTAGGAGCAGCATGACAAGCCCCCTTGTTGTAGAGACAAGGAGGAGCAGCAGGCGACAAGGTGAGGCTACAGGCCAAACGCCCAGCGAACACAGTGAGCCACATACATCTGGCAGTGCTAAGCGTGGACGCAAATGAACAGTTAATATGATGGGGTAGTGACCCTGGACTTACAATTTTGAAATTTCAAAGTTTGTGTTGCACATTTGTGCCTTGGATACCTGCATAGTGACAACATTAAACTACGTTGGGTGCATACTCCACCTGTCTGTGTCTGTTTACTTACTGTGAGCATTGCAGTTAAATGCTTTCTGGTGCACTTTTGTTCTTTAAAATGCCAACGTAATGACAAAATTATACTAGTGTTCTAGCATTCTACATATGTCTTTGTCTCATTACTTACTCAGAAATAGTTGCGTGTAATCTCCTCACGTCTGTATCTGCCATCACTTGGTGTTGACACTCCAGCAGGTTGTGGTTCAGGCACAGCAACCTCGTCGTCATGATCCTCAAAGTCTGACAACTCCACCTCTGTGCCCTTCTTCACAGCAAGGTTGTGCAACATGGCACAGGCAGCAATGATTTTACAGCAGGTGATGGGGGTATACTCCACTCTTATGCAGGCACCTGAACCTGCTCTTCCATATACCAAAGGAACGCTCCACAATATTTCTTGTGCTCTTGTGGGCCCTGTTATATCTCCTTTGGCTGGGTGTTGAGGGGTTGAGGTAGGGGGTGAGGATGAAGGAGCGGAGGGCATATGCTCTGTCTCCAAATAGGAAATGGGAATACATTACTCACATGCATACATGTACATCTTTCTGCAATAGGTGTTAATGGGGTCGCACATTGTGTCTTACCTAGCAGGTATTCTTCACCAAATTCCCCTGCTGTCAGCCGTGCATAGATACTGCTGTTTTGAAATATGAAGGAGTCGTGGGTACTCCCAGGAAATTTTGCAACAAGGTCAGTGATGGCGCACTTGGCATTGCAGATCATCTGCACATTGATGGTGTGGGTGGACTTTCTATTCCTATATATGTATTCGGTGGAAGCAGGGGGACAAATGGGAATGTGGGTGCCATCAATGCAGCCAATGATATTGGGGAAATGCGCCATCAGATAAAAGTCAGATTTTGTTTGGAGCAGTTCAGCATGGGTTGCATGGCAAGATATATAATGGTACATCCTCTGTAACATGGCGTCAAGGAATTTGTGGAAAAAGCGTGACAGGCTGCTCTGGGTCACCCCACCTACCGCAGCAACCACACTCTGGTAGATCCCAGACGCAAGCAGGTGTATGCTGCACAGCACCTGCACGTGGGGTGGAATGGCGTGTGCCCTTGGGGTAGTGTGCTCCAACAGTGGTTGGAGGTCCCTGATGAGGTCCAAGATGGTGTCTGGGTCCAACCTGTACCTCTGGAGTATCTCTGCCTCTGTGAGCATGAGCAAGGTGATCCTCTGTCTGTAGACCTGCTCCTGTCTCTGCCATTCCCTCTCTTCTTCCTCCTATAGCCGTAGCCGTCTCGCAATGACATAGAATGCCGCCATTGTGAAAATAGTATTGCATTTTGGGTCCTTTTTTTATAGGATGCACCTGGTTACCACCTGATTTCAGTCCATGGTAAATACATACTCTTAAATACCGAATTTCAAGCAAATTCGGTATTTAAGAGCTTACCTACATCTCAATATTCAATTTTACCACTTCTTATTTACCGATTCGGTATATTTACCGATTCGGAATGTTTACCGATTTGGTAACTTTACCGATTCGGTAAATTTACCAATTCGGACGATTTTCTGTCCCCTACATCCCAAATGCTCAATACCGGTCGGAAACGGCCGAAAATCGGTATTTTCGGCCGTTTCCAATCGGTATTGGCCTACCTACATCTGGCCCATTGTGTGGTAAAATACCGAATTCAGGTGTGCATGCACATCTGTGCATGCACACCTGTTAGGGCATGTATGTGTGCCACATGTCACACAAGCCTGTACTTGGGGTGCTAGAGGGTGTCAAAGTGACACCCCCTGCACCCTTACAGGACTCGGTATTTACCGATTCGGTAAATACCGAATCGGTATTGCCCATTGATTCCTATGGGCTTAAAGGCCCATGGGAATCAATGGGCAATACCGATTCGGTAAATACCGAATCTTACAGATTCGGTATTCCTGAAATCGGAATTACCTACATCTGCCCCCTTCCCATTTACAGACTCTTAAATACCGAATCGGTAAAATTCGGTATTTAAGAGTCTGTAAATGGGAATTACCTACATCTAGCCCTATGTCCATAGAAGCCAGCACATCATAGATATCGTGAGTTATGGCAAGGAACATGCTGCAGAGACCAACCATGACTAAATATCAACTAATCCATAGGTATTCTTGTCTATTAGGATCAAGACAAAATCCGATTGACATCAGGGAAAGATCAATAAAGAAGACAAAGAAGAAAAAGAAATAGAGGAAGAAACAGAAAAACAGAAGAATGGATAGAGAACAGAAGGATAGAAAAGGAACAAAATAGCAAAAAACTAAATGAAAGACCCAAAAAGCAAAACACTGCACACCTACTGATTTTTCTCATCTTCTGGGCATTCCCCCCCAACTGCCCCACACCCCCCTCCCTCCCCACCCAAGTGTCATTTTTCTTAACTAGTTAAAATATGTGTGAACTGTTACATTTTTAATAAGAAGATTGTGTTCCATAGACAAAAATAGGTATGTCAAAACAAATGCACACTTTTACAAATATGTAATGTCTCTGTACTGGATCCTGTCAGCCAAATTTCAATATGCATTTTGACTGGAAAACTCTGCCAAAGCTCTTACATTAACAATTTGGTATGTTATATCTTATATGTAGCACACAATGATTGGGGCTTATGCTGCATAATTTTTATAGTTTATCTATTATGTGGATTCGTGGGCTCTGTTTTATCAATTTTATTTTTATTTATTTTTTTAAAAAGGAGGGTGAAGTTCAAGAGGGTGTAGAGGCGTTTAGTGGATTGTTGCTTGGTATTCAGAGGTTTTGAGGATATTGGAGAATTTGTCTGGCGTGATTGTAATTGTGATATTTATGTAGTTTGTGTTGTATTTGTCAACTTTGTGCTTAGTTGTTTGCTATGAGGAGTTGTGTGTGAAATCCTCATAATTTACTTTCATGTAATTATGATAAACTGCAACACAGTTTCGTGAAATTACATATAATTGCACCCAGTGCATTCTACTCTATATGTTTGTGTGAAAGGCATCTTCGTATCAATTTTTGGTGCAAGGATGTATTTAAAAAGAGCACAGGGAATAATAGTTGCTCATATTCTGTTGTTGCTGTCCATTCATGGTATGTTTTTAGTTCAAATTATCACAAATATTATGTCTAGATTACTATGACCATTAAATGTCAACAGTAAGAGAGAATAATTGTAGATTTAATATGGCTTGTTATATATTACTTGCACGAATGCTTACAGCTGGGGTAACATTTGGTCAGCGTTACCCTTTGCATGAAAGGTAGCAAAGATGGGAGAGGATAACTAGTCACCTAACTGATGTCCACAATAATATGAGGTTCATTCAGCAAGTGTAGCACAGATAGGATGATTGGTGTCACAGTAAGGAGATTTCCATCACCATCTGTTAAATAAGATTGGAGGGGAAGTTGGTAAGTGATAAGAATCGTTTGTTTGTTGCCTATACTCATTTTGTTTTTCACTAGGTCACATATACTTTTTAATAAAAATAATATGCTATTAATGAAGGATTTAAGCAATGTTTAATGTTACAGTTATTATTCTAACACAACTAATGTAAAGTGATATTGACAATTTTGGGTGCACATGTAACAAAAATATTATGTTTTATATTATCACCTGGACACATACTATCTCCCAATTTAGTGGCTTCCAGTTTCAATAATCCTCCAATGTTTATAAAGTGTAAATTTTACAAAGAAAAGTTTTTATTTTGTTTTGGACCACATTTATATAAAAGACAACATTTATCATCAACAGTTGGAATGCCAATGCATCGCCAAAGTTAATGATATGTAACACATATTGGAAGAAAATGAATTATTTATTGGGCTGGATGGTAGGTCACCAAAGTAATAAAGTCACTAAACTGTTAGGTCCAGTCAAATGTTTCCATAATTTAAACCAGAGATCAACCTCTCATAGCTATGGCACTGATCAAATAGGCCTAAGAGAAAATTGTAAGGCACTTATAAGTAACAAAACTGATATTAAGATAAACACACAAAACAGTAAACATTACACTCTAATTTATAAAAATAGGACAATATTTAATATGCAATATGACAACAAAATGGCATAAATCTAATATGGGTAACCATAAAGATTTTAGTGAAAAAAGTGGCAAGAAAAATAAACTGTTCAAGAGCAGTGTCCAGATCGACTCAAGTTGCCACTGATCAGCTGGTCAATTGTTGTTTCCCTGTAACCACACAGGAGATCAGATGCCTGACTCCTGGAATCCACTTATTAATCCTGGCAGCAGGTTCAGCCCTTCTGGTTAAACAGCTGGTACAGCAGTTGTGGCCGGTGCAGGTAAGAGTGGTGGGGGGGAGTCAACAGGGGACTACGAGAAAAAATAAAAGAAAACCACTCACTTTGTGATCGCCGACTAGAAGTTACTTTTCATGAATGATTGAAAATCAACCGTCACTATTGAATTGGACTTTTACTAAATATTTTACTAAATATTAAAATGGGTGATTGAATTATTTTTTTAACAAGGTCTAAACCTGAGAGACCGAATTCATTTTTTAATCTGTACACTACTATAAGCCAACCGCAGGGAAAATAGCTTTTGGGTGCTTGTCACTGCAGGGATATGTTAACAATAATTCTCAACATTTTCCATTTCTGAATACCATTTACCCTATTTTGTGGGCTATAAGACCTGTATTGGGTAATATTCAAAAGGAAGGTTATTCCCATGTCAGGAGGGTTATTTGGACAGGTTGGACTGCAAGGTTTAACAGCAGCAGCCAAGCTCCCCTGGTAGGCCTGAAGCAATGTTTCCATTGTACACCAATGGATGGCCCAATAAGTCTTCCAGCCATAGATAACATTTAAATTGCTATGTTGAAGGTGTATTTTCTGCATCATACACTATGGCCTTATAAGATAGTTAAACATACCAGTTAGGGGTTAGCACATGTTTATGTTTTAGTGGCCAGAGATCATAGACCTATTACTGGACAGCAAGGCGCCAGTGTGCAGAGTCTTAAACCCAGCAATAAAAAATCATGGACTTTACTAAGCAAAATGGGGCATTTTCTTAAACATATGGTCCAGTTCAAAGTAAGACAGGAGCATTTATAAACGTTTTGCACAGTATTTGATTACCAAAGGTGTCATCAATCTATATGTACATGTTTTACTTACCATTATTTGTGAAAGTAAATCATTATGTTTTCATGAAAAATATTGAAAGGGATGGGAATGAATCTACAAAATAATAATGTCAAAAATTGGGTAAGGAGTGTATTCCGTAGTTGGCACTTACGGATTCAGATACTACCACAATTGGAATTTTGCAATTTATCAAATAATATATAGACCAGAGTTTGCTGTACAAAAATGCTGCTTGCTTGGGTATAGTTTAAGTAATGGCAAAAGCATATCTGGATTTAAAGTTTTGATATTTGGTACGTGATTACTTAGACGCCACATTCTCAAATCAAATATAATAATGATTTTGTTATTCTTAATGATTCCCCTACTTGTTCTAAGCTAGCATGACACCTACACCTGAACCCCCAGCCCAGTAAACTATCCTGAGGGGTTGTTACTCTGAAATCAGTCCCAGGATGCTTGTTTCTGGTCCAGGGACGACCTGGCTTGGCAGTTCGGGCTGGATTGTTCCCATGAGGAACAGGGTCAAGACTGATTTGCATATGGCTGGGTCCGAACTGGTGTGGCGAAGTGAACTAAAGAATGACAATGGATTCAACCCAGATCTAATAGTCACAGGGGATGAGTGTCTGAAAAGTTTCAGCAATCCGTCCAGCATCTCCTTGTGTTTGCTTTGTTTTCCCTATGTTGGCAGGGTATGTGCAGATGTGGGATCCTTGCTCACTTTGCCATGGGATTCAAGCTAGCCTGGTTGATGCGGGGTGTTACCCTGAAACCAGTCCCAGGATGTTTTTTTCCCGTCCAGTGAAGACCTGGCATGGCAAATCGGGCTGGACTGTTCAAATGAGGAACTGGATCAAGACTGATTTGCATGTGGCTGGGTCTGAACTGGGGTGGCGAAGTGAGCTAAAGAACGTTGATGGATTCAACCCTGATCTAATAGTGACTGGGGGTGAGTGTCTCAAAAGTTTCAGCGCTCTGTCCATCATCTCCTTGTGTTTGCTTTGTTTGCCATAAGTTGGCTGGTATGCCCAGACATGAGTCCCTTGCTCACTTCGCCAGTGGATTCAAGCTAGCCTGTCTGATTTATCTATTTATTTATTTATTTTAGTGTTTTATAGACCGCGAACTTGACCCGTTAGGGTATCAGAGCACTTTACAGAGTCAAAGTCATACATGAGGCATGGTTTCACAAGAGTATACTGTGAATTAGAGAGGGTGGGTGTTGAATACAAGAGGGATGGGAGTATAGAAGAATAGTCAATATTACAGTTGCTGAAGACAGGCCCCCGGTTTCTTGGTGGGGCAAGGTCAAAGGAGGAAGGCAATAGTCTCTGTGGTGATTGTGGAACATGTTTTATTCAAGGAATTTCCCAATGAGGAAGGATTTAGCCTCCTTTTTGAAGCGTGCCAGAGAGTGGATTCTTCTGATGGCGGGTGCGAAGGAGTTTCATATTTTTGTTGCAGCCCCAGCGAACACCCGATTAAAGTTTTTTTTTTCAAAAGCGTGCAGGCTGGAGTAGGAGGTCAGTGGCCGATCATGAGTTTCTGCTTCATCCGAATATCACAAGTTTCTGTGCAAGATACGCAGGGGAGTTTGAGTGTAGGGCCTTGTGCGTGATGCATGCCAGCTTGAGTTGTATTCTGGCCTTGAGAGGAAGCCAGTTCAGCGGTTTCAGATGAGGAGTGATGTGATCAAATTTCCTTGGGCCGGTAAGTAGTCTGGCGGCTGCATTAAGGCAGGCTTTTAAGGGTGCTAGGGAGATCTTGGGTAAACCAGAAAGGGTGGAACAGCCATATTCCAGTCTAGAAATGACTAGTGCCTGGACTGCAAGTTTTAGGTCAGGAGCATCAAGAAAGGGTTTCAGTTTCCAAAGATAGCTCAGGTGGCATCTGGCAGATTTGGCCATTGAGTTGATGTGGTCTTGCATGTTTAAGTTGTAATCCAAGGTTATTCCCAGAGATTTGGCCGAGTCCACAATGGTCGGTGGACAGTTTAAGGCTGTGATGATTTTAATCTATGTCTAGATCTCCGAGTTGGTTTTAGGTGGGGAAATTAGAAGTAACTCAGTTTTCTTTGCATTGAGTTTGAGTTGGTTGGAGGAGAGCCATTGGACGGTCAGCTTCAGGGCCTCGAGAGATGAGATTTTTTATGTAGATCTGAGTGTCGTCGGCGTACATATGGTAGGGGATATTTGCGGTGCGAAGGACTTTGGCAAGAGGTTCTAAATAAACCAAAACCAGTCCCAGGATTATTTTTTCTGGTCCAGGGCAGACCTGGCTTGCCAGTTTGGGCTGGACTGTTCCCATGAGGAACAGAGTTAAGACTGGTTTTCATATGGCTGGTTCAGAACTGGGGTGGCGAAGTGAGCTAAATAACAATGATGGATTCAACCCAGATCTAATAGTGACTGGGGTGAGTTTCTGAAACGTTTTAGAGCTCTGTCCATCTCCTTGTGTTTTGTGGTGTGGTAAGTGAACCTTAGGTTTTGTGAAGGAAGAGGACTCTTAATGTATACAATTTTCATTTTATAAAAAAGATTTTGTGGTGTACAATTTAGCACATATGCACTATAAATACTTATCATTATGTACATTTATCCTTCCTCAATCCAGAATGAAGTAAGCAACATTTTTAAGAGCAAAAATGTATATGCAAATTAGAAGTAGTTAGATCATTCATAAGCTCTTTTTTTGCATGGGAGCACATCTGAATGGCTCATGACGTGCATCTTTGAGAGATCTTTGAGCTAAGTAGGACCTAATGATTCTGTATGCTACTTTGTGAATATTAAACTGGTTATCATGATTCCTTAAAATGTATGTTTAATGGTACAACTGAAATTTATTTGTTTACCATTTGTAAGACTTGTGATCCTTAGCTTACTCTGAGTAGAGAGGTGGTTAGGAAAACCTTATTTGGAGTGCAGAAGTATACCCATGAAAGATACATTAAATATATACAGACTAAAAATAATACAGTCAATTTGTAAAAATGCCACACCTCCCAACAAAAGGACAAACAGCAATACAATGCCAATTGGAATAATAAATGGCACATCTGGATAACAATAGATTTAGTAACACATGGACCTCTGCCTCAGCATACAAATTACTAATACAGGTAAAACAGAACAACACATAAACCCCTAATAATTAGGACAGGCTGCAGAACCAAACAGTAAAAAACTATTTTTAAAAAACAGTCCTGTTCCCCAATGCCAACACCATTACAGAGCAATTTAAACCAACATAAGCGTTCCTGAGGTTACATGTCCTATGTGACAAACAGTAGATCAGGCAGTGTATGTGTGACCTTCCTATTTTCCCACTAGCTGTCTTAAATATGCAGCAGAGGAAATGTACTTATGGATCATCATAGATGTGTATTCTATTTCAAGAAGCTACAAATAAAATAAAGCGGATCTTCAATGTCGGATATTAAGAGTTTTCAGCAATGGGATTAAAAACCATTCCTCGGTGAAGTATATACTTACAAAAGAATAAGAACTGTATCAGAAACTGTCTCATTTATGAGTCACACAGACATGGGTCTAACATAGAGTCACGAAAAGGGCAGCTTGGACATTAAACCAGATAGACCACAATACCAAGCCAAGGTCGTATGATAGAGGCATGCATGGTTAAACTACGTGTGCCTCTACCTTGCAGCCTAAACCACAAATGCATCTTAACCATGTATTCCTTTACCACACATGCCTTTACCACGTAACTTCTTGGTAAAGGCACGAATGGTAAAGGGATATGTGCTGCCAAGGTCAGGTCGTGGTTCTCCTCCCCCGCCCTCAGCAAGAAACTCTTTACTAACCCTGGGCGTAGTGGGCATAGTGGGGCTTCGCGAAGCTACGCGAAGTGGGCAAAAAACTACGCCCACCCGCGCACTTCACGTAGCCCCACTACGCGCCACCCGCCTCCCTTCCACCCTCCCTAAATGCTTTAAAAGAAGTTATAAATGAATTATCAAACCACTTACCTAGTCCGCCGCGTCCCCGGGGCTCCCGCTCGTCATCGCGCCGCCGGCGCGCGCTTCCTGAATACTAATGCGCATGCGCGGCCGCCCGCGCATGCGCATTTCTTGTGAGAAATGCGCATTCGCGGGCGGCCGCGCATGCGCATTAGTATCTACGACGGCGGCGCCGGCGGCGCGATGACGAGCGGGAGCCCCGGGGACGCGGCGGACAAGGTAAGTGGTTTTATAATTCATTTATAACTTCTTTTAAAGCATTTAGGGAGGGCGGGAGGGAGGCGGGCGGCGGGCAACTTCGCTACGCCCACAAAGTGGGCGTAGTGTTGCCTGCTTTGCCTACTTCGCAAAGGGCGAAGTAGGCAACACTACGCCCACTTCGTGGGCGTAGCAAAGTTGCCCGCCCAGGGTTACTCTTTACCTGCCCCTCGCCCTGAGGTCCAAATACCTGACCCCCTCCCAACACCGATGCTATCCCCAACACTTAACAAACACTACCAGACTCCCTCCCACCTCCCTGCGCTGTCCCTAAAATGTCCCTAACCCCTTTCACTGCCACTAGGCATAAAACCCAAACCTCTATTTTTACAAAATACAAACCCCACTAAGCACTAAAAATTACCCACCCACCCCTAAACCCTAAAAATGATCCTAACTACCTCTTCCCCTCCCTCGTCCTGAGACCGAAAACCCTGTCCCTTAACATACACTACTCAACCCCCTCCCATGCCCCTTGCTGTCCCTAAAACTACCCCATCCCCTTCCATTGCCTTTAGGCCTTACACCCTAACCCATAATTAAAAAAAGAACCCTGACCTTCCACCAGCCCTGAAAACTCCCTCGATCCCCCAGCCCTGAAAATTACCCCTGGCCACCAGCCCTGACAGCCCTGAAACTACCCCTGAATGCCCACCCCTTAAAACTACCCAGACCACCCAGCCCTGACACCTACTCCTGAACTCCCTGCCCAGTAAACTATCCTGTGCCCCCAGCCTAGAAAACAACCTGACCCCCAAGCCCAGAAAACTAACACTGACCCCCAGCCCAGAAAATAACCTCGATCCCCAGCCCAGAAAACTACCCCTGATCCCCCCACCAGCCCTGAAAACTAGCTCCAACCATCAAGCCCGGAAAAAAATCACCCCAGCCCAGCCCCACTTGCCTCACTGTGGTTCTATTCCTGGCGAGGTCTCCCTGCTTCCATCCTTACAGCAGCCAGCAGCTAGACCGCACACTGCCTTAACAATGCATATGCGTTGTTAAGGCATATCCGAGGTTAAGGCAAGCGTGGTTATGCTTGTAATGTCGGAACACAGTTGGCTGAGGCCGCAGTGTTAGGACTTTTTCCCCCAAGCCTAAATCTAATCAGGTAGAAACGTTGTGCTTGGGTAAATGGAAATGGAAGACATGGTTCAATAGTATTAATGGTAACAAGGTGGAGAAAATCATCCACCCTCATTTTAACTTTCTCAATCTTCTGTCTTTGCTGTGCCTTGATGGCAAGAAATTCACATTTTTGTTGTTTCTTAGAAATGTTAAACAATAACGATAGAAATATTGTAACAATCCTCTCTCCTCATCAAGGCAAGGTGCTCTGTCACATACCTCAACCAAGTGAATTTGAAAGCTTTGTCTAGAGATTTACAGTCATTGTTTATAGTCTGATTGAGTTACAGTTTTCTGCTTAACCCAAATGATTCTCCAGTGGCATTAGTCCTAATGCTAAGTGTAAGAGAGTGATAGGGAGGCAACTTGGAACTGATTAGAGTCACCTTAAAAAGGTATTTTAAGCTACTTGTATATTTGTGGTATCACAATAGTCCCATATGCCAGCACCTCCCAGAGCCACAGACAAACATTGAGGTGCATATTTACAACTAAAGTGGCAAGTGGGGCGGTGAGCTAAGAAGGCTTACGCTGTGCTCCGTTACTTTAGAAACGCAGGGCTGGACCATATTTCCAACAATACAGTGCAGCCCTGCGTTTCTCCCTGTGCTAGAGCTAAATTTAGATTCCTAGCGGCAACGCAACCCTTGCACCATAGTGCAAGGGTGCAAGGGTGGGAATGATTGTTTATGTTTAGGAATGTGTCCCTTCCTGCTCCTAAACAATCATAATAGGCGATTCGTAACTTGTGCAGCACACTTACAAGTTGCAACTTGTCATTTTTTTAATTATTGTTTAGGTACAGGAAGAGACACCTTCCTGGACATACACAATCATACATGGCGTTTTGCTGTTTCAACAAGTGCTGCATAATACAGCATACATAAATACAGCAAAGACGAGGAGAAATAAAGCATTTCTCTTTCTTTTACCTGTTTAGGACCCGATTTTTCCTGGCCTTAATTTTGGCCCTGCCCTATTAACACCACCCTTGTAAATATGGGGCAGCATCAAAATCAATGGCTGTGGTAGCGAATCGACCACCGCAACACCCATTGCCCACCCCTTTCACACTAATAGGGCATGACAGGGTGCCTTATTCACAAGGTGGTGTTAAGCCACATTAAGTGGCTTCACGCCGCCTTGTGAATATGGTGAAGCCCCTATCGCCACAGGAACGTAGACAAAAGTGATGTTCCTGTGGCAATAGGGTTTTGTAAATTGGCCCCTTAGTCGAATAGATCTTCACCACAACATTCAGACGTTTTCTGTTAAAAGGGCTATAATGGGACTTCAGCAATCTAGAGGATTTCCCTATGACCATAGCTTTGGATTTGATGGTTTTTATGCCTGGCCCTTCAAGAATAGATAAAATCTGTTTAACAGGTTTTGCAGGCGCATTGCAGAGCAGGCAGTCTCCTAGAACCAACTCTTGGTGAGTCGTCCTCCTCTAGGGTAAGGTATTTTTCCAGTTAATTTAAATAAAGACAGATCATGAAAACTCTCAACCGTACCCTGGACCTCCTCCCTTTGGAGGCCAGGCGCACCATGACTCAGGCCCTAGTAACCTCTCGCATGGACTATGGCAACGTACTTCTCCTTGGTACTTCGGAAAATAACGTTAGGAGACTGCAGGTACTACAAAATTCAGCAGCACGGCTAGTATTGAGACTACCCAGAAGAGTTGCATCTAAACCCACCTTAGCAACCCTTCATTGGCTGCCCATTAGGAAGAGAATTCTTTTTAAAGCTCTTCTTTTATGCTACAGAATCATCTCTCACAAAGCACCGTCCTACTTGTCTGACCTAGCTGTTCCGTACGAGCCTAACAGAGCACTTCGCTCGATGGGAAAGGGCCTCCTCATGATCCCCCGTATAAAAAAATCCAGAATGGGAGGTCGTTCCTTCCGTTCCCTGGCAGCAACCAAATGGAACACCCTTCCCCTCTATATTAGGTTAGCAAATAACGAAGCCACTTTTAGAAAACTACTAAAAACGTACCTATTTGACCTTTAGGCTCTTCCCCTCCTTTGTTCTCTGACCATTTCCTCAGCGCGGGGATACGCCGGGAGGCGTCACCAGGCGCTTTACAAACCCCTTTATTATTTTATTATTAGGTAGGGGGCTAAAACACAGCCTTACCTCACACCACATTTTTATATCAAAAGTAGAAGTAAGCTCTCCATTTTTCCCCTGCCTAATCCTCTCTGTGACCCCTTCATGTATCTGGGCCAATAAATGGACCAGTGCAGATTTAAAACTCATGTCATGCATAATGGACCACAATCTCCCCCTATCCACCAAATAAAATACTGCTGTTAGGTCCATAAAGCCTTGGTGTATACTACCATGGCTAATATTGGTATTTTTAAAAATGATGAGGTGGAGATTGAGGCACTGCTCAACTGTGCCAATACCTTGCCTAAACCCTTGTTGCACATCTGAGAAGCACCCCGTATCTGCTACCCAAGTCTCTTAACTGTTGAGGTATGATTCTCCCCAAAAGTTTGCATGTTGTATCTATTAGAACAATTGGGCGGTAGCATTGAGGCTCTGATCTATTGCCTTTTTTAAAGATTTGTATTATTTGCCACAGCACCAGGATTAAACAGGCCTTTCTATTGCCATCATGATTATCTAAGAAAAGATCAACCGGGACCCCATCCGGACCAGTGGCCCTATTTTGCTGCGAACAATTCAGAGAAGAGATAGCCTCCTTGGATGTTGGTGGATCTATCAACAGCTTTTCAGTGTTAACTGCAAGCACAGATACTGCAGGATAGCTATCTGGTTCCTTGTTACTACTATAAAGTTTTGAAAAATACTCCACCCAGTACTGTGGTAGGATTTTAACAGCATTCTGGGTATTTCGGTCATCTTTAAAAAAAAGGATAATTTACAGTGTTCCAAAACACATACATAGTCTTACTGATGCTAGCTTTATAAAGTACATCCCAGGCTTCTGTGATAATGTATTTTTCCACTGAAATATGGCTTGATTATATTTACGTCTACAGGATCTCACCATCTCCCTACCCAGAAGGACCTGCTTTAGGCCATCTACAGGGTTTTTATGTGTCATAGAACAATCTCTATCAAAGAAACAATGTGATTTATTTTCCAGTTTATTTTCTCTGATGGTCAAAAGCCCACTAATTGAATGGCACATTTCTTGAAAAGCATTGAGAACCATCTGGGGCATGTGTTGGTCGGGGGCAAAGGTCGAGGCCCGGTGCTTGATCTAAAAGGAGTTGGATGATATAACGGCCTTTAAGGCAAAGACCGGCATAAAGAGGAGGGAGTTCATATTTTGGGAATGCCACAATGAGATGATTTAATGAATTGATTTGAAGTACTTCCGTAGATGTCTGTTTTAAATCAAGACTCTTTCAGGTGAGAGGACTGGTAGTTCGAATCACACATCAGTTTGTGGTTGTGTATGGGATTACACCAACTTTTGAATCATTCTTGGTTTTGTTAAACATCTTTTTTTCTGTCATCTTTTAATTTGGGGTGTGCATGAAAATGACAGTTGAGTATTTAGATGAATGACTTTAATTCACGCGTTTGTATGGTACATGAGATGACTGTTTTGGTTTTAAGTCACTCATTATTTATATGGTTGTGCATGAGATGCCTGTTAAGTGTTAAGTCACTCATGTATTCTGTTGTTCATGAGATGACTGACAAGTTGTTTAAGTCTCTCATTGCTTGTATGGTGTATGAGAGTTGACCCATGTGATTTTTACCTTATGGGAGTGCCCCGTTTATGGAATATGGGGAAGTGCGTTCCCAATTACATGGTCATTGTGGGGGCTATGTTCCCCAATTACATTGTTAAGTGGTTTGGTACATTAGTGTCCCAATGCTTGATCATAGGTACATATGTATCCTATTACATGGAGTTTGTTCCATATTCGAGATTTTAGTGGTTATGGGAACTAAATGTCCCAGTGTTGATCATAGGAATGTGTGTATCCTATTACATGTTGTTTGCGAGAGCTTAGCACTCCATTTCTGGATGTTTACCAGACTTTCTATTTTGAATGATATGGGTGTGACCTAAGTGACGTGACTTCTGTCCCATACGTAAGTTTTGTATGTTGGTTGCACCTTTCCCTGTCATGCCGTTAGTTGGGACCCTTTTGCCTTCTACTGACCTGGCCAGTCGGTGTGTTTGGTTTCTTGGGTTTTGTATGTGGTGCGTTGGCGTGGTGGTGTGTTGGATATTTAGTTTTGGGAGTAATGTTTTGTTTAAGGAAGAGAGAAGGTGGTGTGAATGTTATTTGCAGGTTTGCGTGATTTTCCTGAGTGAATGTTAATTGTTGATCTTACCTGATTTCATATTTATTTTGAAATTGCGTGATCTGACTTGTTCTCCTCAATTTTATTCCTATATATTGTTCTTCTAATTAAAGAAGAGAGATTTGTTATATGTATTCCTGCTGCTCAGCCTAAAATGTATGATGTGAGAGCCTGTTAGAATGTTGAGTGTGTAAGTCTGTCCGTTGGATGGAGGGCTGAGTGGCAGGAGGCTGCTCCTGGTGGGGTTTCCCTTCCTTATTCTTAACTTACCATCTTACATGAATAAAGAGCTTACAAGGAACTACAAGGACTACGCTACCTTTATTTACAACAAAACTCAACCCAGTCTTTGCAACTATGACATGGAAAGCTGCTATCCAGAGTATCCACAGGTTTAACATGCCCTCCTATGGCAATACTCACCTAGATGGCCAATGCTCCAGAAGCGCACCCACAATGTGAGGGAACACAGGGACACAAGAACACTGATAGCCATCTACCAATAAAGCCAATGTGTCCCAAGATTCTTGAAATAGGCCGATGTCATAGCCCTTAATAAATCTCAGCCAGTCGAGTATATTAATCATTGACCGGAGGCCTGCCACCTTCCAACTAATATTTTAAGTGTCAAGACTCCCTATCCCAAAAACAGACCCCAGGGCAGACAGTTAGAAGATATGGTACAGGGTGATCACTTTGTGTAGTTAGATGATGCAACAGAATCATCCTAGGCCACTGCCCTTTAAGATGGGCCCTGGGAACAGTAGCGATGGGATGTAATACAGATGTAGATTGTGACATTATGGATAGAGCTCTGTTGTGTCTGCGATGAGGGCTGGATCCAAAAGAGTAACTGACTTTTATTACTTTGATGAGGGGGAGGCTGTTTTTTCTTTGCAGCCACATTCCTTCCTAGTTGCCTTTTTGGATTACCTGCTAAGCTAGGGCAAGACTGAAAAGTTGGGGGTTGCCAGACTCGGGCACAGTGGTATCAACTGTATCAGTGCAATTACTGGGACAAATGTGACCTAGCTATAGACTTGTTCCGCTCTCTGAGGTTCAAAAAGTGTCACTTTAGGCATCAGACATATGAAATAGCAATACCCCATGCTCCAAAGAGACTCTGCGCTCTGCCAGTTCGATTTCATTAACCCCTTCACTGCAGGGTGTTTTCCCCCCGCTGTGCGGGAGGAGGGGGGCCGCGCGCGGTGCCACCGTGCTTGTGACGAGCTCAGCTCATCATGAGGCACAGTGGAGCTGCACTCATGATGAGCTGAGCTCGTCACAGCCACACCCGTTTTGGAACGTTCAGCACAGCGGGGAAATTACCCCACGTGTGAACGTTCCAACAGCCATAATGAGCTCAGCTCATCATGAGTGCAGCTCAACCGTGCCTCATGACTTCAACGGGTTAACAACAATAATCCCAGCAGCCCTCTCAAGCATACTGGCGCTTGAAACAGGGGACCGTATGGTAAGAACACTCTCAGCTACTTTGCGCTGCCCCATAATTGCTAAACAGCAAAGCATTTGAATCTCACCTTGCCGCAAAATATAGTTCACAAACAACATAGGTCCACATGGTCCATCTTATATGAGATTTTAAGAAGGTGGCCCAACACAGCCTCATCCTGCCGCAGACGGGCCCACCCTTGGCCTTGGCTTTACACGGGCACTGACTGTGTGCGTCCCATGTTGCAGACTGCGGCCTGCTATTAAGAGCGAAGGCAGCCCCAATAGGCAGCAAGGCAGCAATGGATGACAGAGATTATAGTTTCCCCCAGCACTGTCTCTCTGTGGTTAACTCAGGCAAAAGCAACATCAACAAGTAGCTCCCCAACCATGGGACTGCAGCGTGATTTTAGGTGCAAAGGCAGCATTACCAGGCAGCAATACAACAACTGATGACGGGGATTGTAGTTTCGCCGAGCGGTGTCGCTCCACAAGGCAAATTCCAAGGCTCTACAAGGCAAAATCCACAACTCTACAAGGCAAAAGCCAAGTCAATAGGCAGCCAAAAGAAACATTGAAAAAAAAGCTGGTGACAATACAGCAGGGCCTGGGATAGTGCCTGTATTCATGTCAAGGAATATGCTAGAGCAGATAGGCTCAATCACCCTTGGAGTGAAACAGTCAGTTTCTGCCTGCGAAACCACTTGGGGTTCCTCAGAGCGATCAGATGAGACTGATGATAAGGAAGACACTGGTCCTTTAATAAAGTTGGTACATGCTCCAGCGATGTCAATGGGAAGCATCCCCGGATGTACTCTATGTGATTTAGCAAGTTTAAAGTAAGACATTCAGTCAACCTGTTCCGAGAGGCCAAAGCGATTAGCGGTCGAGATATTATAGAAATTTGGGGTTCAGGATTTATCAGTAACAATATTACACATCCTCAGAGCAGGCGGTTTGTAGAGGTATCTAAGAGCCATTGCATTTACACCTTCTGCTGGGTATTAGTCCATTGAAAGTTGTTTCAATAGCTCTCCAGTGACAAATGTATTTGCTAAATCTACCACTATAGTCTACCATATAATTTTTGGGTTGAGAGCAAATCCAGTGGGCCCTTTCCACATTTATGATATTGTCAAAAACGGAATCATGAGCATGTAGATCAGAGTTTCTAGTGAGACAATGCACAGCCTTACTTTTTAGCTGAAAATGGAACTTGACTTGACCCGAGTAAGAGCTTCTACATTTTCTAATACTACTCCCAATGGTTTCACTTCCGGAGGGAGCTGAAGATCTCTTTTTGCGTTGCATAGATGCTGCAATTGTCTGTTGATGAAAGAAGCAGTAACAGGTTTATCTGTCTCCCCGGATTCATGCATGACGTGCTTGAAAGGGGTAAAACATTAGTTTCTCTGGTAGGAGATGCAAGAGCGTCATTCCTTATAGGCAAATTAATTTGCCAATGCTTGATTCCATTGACATGTTTTTCACCCAGGTTAATCGGTGGTAACTCTGAGGGGGAAGGAGCTGTATTTCAAACATCACATCTGAATGAGTTGCGAGAGGGGGACAAGGCATAAAATGGCTAACACTACTCAGAGACTTCAGAGTACTGTCAATGTTATTTAGGGTGGACTAATAGCGAAAATGTTTCTGAGAGCTGCCTCAAAGCTGAAAGTCAAAGAGACCAGAGCAGGAAAAGCCCCAAGAGGTTTCTTCCCTACGGGCGTCTCAGGTTCACTAACAGCTACTGTAGCGACCACTTTACCTGGACTAGTAGACTTTTTTGTTCGAGAGCTAGTTGACTTATTGGAGCTTTTAGTGGCACTTTTTGACTTTTTCAGTGGAGGGAATGTTATTATTTCATTCACATCAGAATGAGAGCTGGAGGCATCTATTCCCAAATCATCATTTAAACACTTATGTTGCTGTGTGTGGAAGGAGTTTCTTTAATTAGTGGTAGAGCAGAAACCCTAGAAGTCTCTGTGGTGCCAGTAGCCCACTCTGGGGCAGATTTACAAGAAAATGCCACAGCGCAGCATCGCAAGCCCTTTGGCTGCGCCATGCTGCAGCACTTTCAAAGCACAGGAATGTGAGGCAAATTCCTTATATGTGTGCTGTAGAATGCAGCACACATAGAAAGAGGAAATAACGAGTAGAAATGAAGATATTTCTCTTTTTGACGCCTCTCTGGAAAGGTGTATCTTTTTGGTGCATTCCCATGTTTACCAGTTCTGGTAACTCTGTGAATGTGTCACAAACCAGAGGAGTTCCAAGGAAACACCCATGGGACGCTACCCTTGCGCAAAGTAAAGCATCGCAGGAAATTGCGCTACATCACTTTACTCCACATTTATGGAGTTACTCAAGGCCACACAAAGAGGCTTTGCATGGCTTCATAAATCTCATTTAGAACTTGCATCACTTTTGCACCACCTTGCATGGGGCAATAGTGATGCAACTCCACCCGGAAAAATGCCTCCAAATTTGAGAAACCAGGTTCAGCAGCTGTCCTTAAGGGAATATCTAAACTACACAGATCTCTGTCTGTAATTATATAATATAATGTTGCATTTCACATCTTTCTTGAACACCGCACCACTAAAGTCTAAGCTATCACATGTAGATTTACACAAACCAGATAATGTGTAAAACCTTAGATAGTTGCAAAGAAGCACTTATTACACTGTAAACTTGCAGCGCATACAATTTGATCTCAAATACTTCATAGCTTGCCAACGTCTGTCTTTCAGGTACTGGGGACAATGAGTCACACAATGAAGCGGAACTATCCATCAGCGGAGAGTGCTGGGAAATTTGAGGAGAATATCCAATCCTTTTCTAAACAGCAATGTCAGCAGCAGAAGAAGATGAGCAGGAGCTGGACGAGAAGGAGGACTTGGATGAAGGGGAGGTCGCTATTAGCCCACTGCCCAAATGACTGAAGGCTACATCGTGTCTGGCCAGCATTGTACCTCCCACTTCCTGTCTGAGAATTGACAGTCAGCAGCAGTCAGCCCATCAACCACAGTGTCTACTACCCCCAACACAACCATCACCTGCTTACAACCCTCACTTACGAGGTTGATTTGCAGATTCTCCTACACACTCCTTCCATGAAGGTGTATCCCAGACCTACTTTCAAACATCTGAAGGAGAGACCACATCTGGGAAGAGCAGGTATCTCCTAGGCATGAATCTTCCCACCACAACCTCCCAGCTGCCACCCATCCCCATGCTGTCGATCTGATGGTCACATAAGAGTGCATCCCAAAAGGATGTCCTATGTAGGGGGGAGGCAGATGCTTATGTTGGCCAGTGGAAGGAACTTTTTTTTCCAACAACAGACCGATGAAGAACTATATTTTCTGTCATTGCACAGTCTCTTCCCTCAGATGTTTGATATGCAGACCCTTGCCGTGTACAATGTTGTGAAATGTTGCCAAAACATGTCAAGTCCAAATGTATTATGAAATGAGTGCAAGACACCATGCCTTGGCCATGAAGATAATGGTGGAAATGTTGAAAACGTGACAAAGTTCCCCTTCACAGTAAACACATTATCAGGAATCTACATACCCACCTGCACCCCAACATGCACAGACACCGGTACCCCAAGTTATTCAGGCAATCAGCTTGCTCCAGCCTTATGCGCCGCATTTAATGGATCTGTTAACACAGGCAAGATTCCATTGGCTTGAAAAGATGCCCAGGTTATGCAAATTCAAAAGAAGACAAAACTCTCTCCCTCGATCCTCACAAATTGCTGTCCAATGTCACTGCTCCCCTTGCAGTGTAAGCTGCTAGAAGGTCACATAAACAGGCAACTCATGGACCATCTTGATGCTAATAAGATTCTAGACCTAACGCAATATCCTTTCGCCGTTCTCACAGTACAGAGTCTGCACTGTTATCTGTTACTGACCACATGAGATGCTCCGTTGATGCCAACATTCCTTCCATTCGTGTGCTGCTGAATCTGGCTGCAGCACTTGATATGGTTTCTCATACCAGGCTAATTTACAGGCTGCAGGATATTGCACTCCAGGGCTTGGCATTACAGTGACTTGAGGATTTTCTTTCCAATCATACTCAAACTATTACGTTGGGCTCTTATAAATCCAGCATTATGCCACTGGATAAGAGGGTGCCACAGTGCTTGTGCCATAGCCCAACCTTATTAAAAATCATCAAAGCCTTTGGTTTCAAGGTTACATCTTATGCAGAGGATACTCAGTTAAATATCCCTGTGATTAAGACCCCGCCAAAACTAAAGAACAGTTCTCAGCTAAGATGATGGCAAATGTTAACAGGATGACAATTAATTGCCTCCAGTTGAATGTGAGTAAAACTGACATCATGCTGTTCGGAAAGGCCAAACAGCTTTGGTGCCCTAACTAGTGGCTTCCAGAACTTGGTCAAAAATCTGTGTGTCAAAATAGACTAAATCCTTTCTATGAAGGAGCAGGTTTCATCTATTATTGGCACATGTTTTTATATATTTTTTATATTGTGCCTATTTAGAGAATATTCTCCTTCCTCCCTCTTTCTGCAAGGAGGGGCTTGGTACAAGCGCAAGCGGTGGTCATTAGCAGTTTGGACTATGGTAATGCCCTATTGGCCTATTGGCCTCAGCAAATGAGACGTTGATTTCCAAACATCAAGTCATGCAAAACACCACCGCCGGGCATATCTGCAATCTTCCATCCAGTGCACCCTTTTTCCTTCATTTATGGTCAGCGCACTAATTATCAACATGTAAAAGGATTATCTTTAAAATCTGCTGTCCAACATACAATTCCTTGCAAGGAAAATCTCCCAGTTACCTATTGTTTAGACTATCACACCACCTCCCTTGTTAACTGCTTCGATCCAGTGACAAAGCACTGCTTACTGTTGCCATGAGGCAGAAGGACCAGCATATGAGGAAGATCTTTTTCCTACTGAACCCCTATGTAGTGCAATAGATTACCTTTGCACGTCCACAAATGTATGGATCATCTCCAATTCCGAAAATTATTGAAGACAGTGCTCTTTTAACACTGTATTGTCTTGCCAGGTTTCATTTCTCTGTTGTTGGTGTTATGGTCCTCCTCTCGGGGTGATTTGTGAACCATATATAAATTATACAAAAAAAACAGGCTCCCCCAACTGTGCAGACACCTGCACACCACATCTGTATAGGCACCCCCCACCTGTGCAGGCACCTGCACCCTCACCTGTACATGCAGTTCCCCACCTTTACAGCCAAACATCCATTTCTCCGGCACCTGTAGTCACACCTGCATAGAGACATGCACTCACACCTGTACAGGTACCTGCACCCCCTACTGTACAGGCACCACACCTGTACGGATACTTTCCCACCTATACAGCTCCCCCACTAGCACAGGCCCCTGATCCCCACATGTACAGCACACACCCCCACCTGTACAAGCACCCCCCACCTGTACAAGAACCTCCAAGCTGCACAGGTCCCACCCCCCTCAGCTGAGCAAGCTAACCATAGTGTACAGGCAAATGTCATACAACCATCCACTCATCAGCACCAATTCAGAATGCAAACTTGCAAAGATCCTCACCCCCACAATTGCGTTGCTGAAAAAGATATCCCTGTGACAACTGTAAATATGTATCAGCACCACTAATAAAATAAAATATGTGCACCAATCACAACTTCTATCCTGATTTGAGTTTATTTTGATGCTTTTAAAATGATTACCCTTGTTGTAGTACATATCTTAAAATAACTGTGTGTGAGTACTACATGTTGACCTGTAGGACCATCTGTGTTACCAGGCATCATATTGAAAGCATACCAAACCACCTAGCGATATACACCTAACCACATTTAATGCAACATAAATAATGCTAATTAAATGATTGTTGTTTTCAGAAAATAATATTTATGTTTTTTCAAATATTATCTATCTGCAACGAGGAGACTGAGAGGCGAAAGGACCCTTCTTACTAACCTGCACAGAAGCACTTTTCTTCATCAGCTGTTCGCCGGACTCGCTCCGCGGGTCCCGCTTCACCAGCATCTGTTTGGGGCGTGCGGGGCTGCGAGCGCAGAGCAGGGACTCCAGTGTCCAGGAGCCCCTGCGTGGTCTAATTGTTATCACCTGACCCACTCTCCCCGGTAGCGCCGCCCACACAGCGCAGGTTCTTGTTAAATCAGCCCCCCTGCTTTCAACGAGTGGGAATCTATCTGCAACGAGGAGACTGAGAGGCGAAAGGACCCTTCTTACTAACCTGCACAGAAGCACTTTTCTTCATCAGCTGTTCGCCGGACCCGCTCCGCGGGTCCCGCTTCACCAGCATCTGTTTGGGGCGTGCGGGGCTGCGAGCGCAGAGCAGGGACTCCAGTATCCAGGAGCCCCTGCGTGGTCTAAGTTTCATCACCTGACCCGCTCTCCCCGGTAGCACCGCCCACACGGTGCTGTTCATAAGCAGTTTTGCAGCCCGCGCACGCGGGACACGCGCGGGTCGAAGCACGGAGCGAAGCCCGGGCTAAGGGCGGGCCGTTTGGGGCCGTTCGAGGACGGTAAGGACTGGACTGGGCCTCTCCCTTTGCTGCCCTGCCATAGGTTGTTTGCACCCTTACCAGAAACGGTCCCTATAGAGAGAGTATGTGTTCACGCGCAAGCCGCAGTAAGACTGCTAAAGGAGGGAAACTGTTGAACGGGACCCTTGATGATTTCATTACTACGACAAATACAGCTATTGATATTGAAATCTCCAAAATGCAACACAGAGTATCCTTAGAGTTAGACGCAGCTAGAAGATTATCCCAGGACCTAGCAATGTCGAAAAAGTCTTCTCTAGGCAATATTGCATCTGCTAAAACCCCCGCGCGCCTGACTGGTCCCCGGCCACTAATTACAAAGGTGGATATCCACCATACCACAGTTACAGCACCACCTGTGCAAGGCACCATCCCAGAACTGGCCCCTCCTAATCCTCACCCGAGCCCTTTGACAAATGCTTCTGAATTAGATTTATGTATCTCCAAAAGCCCTGAGGCGAACAAGACGAATGTGTGTGTTGATCATAGGGATATTGTTCAAAAAAGAAAACGCATTGCAAGATCTGCCTATGCCAGGAAGAAGGCCAAAATTGCTAGGGCACATTTTTTTAACAGTAGAAGACCCTCTGCAATAAGTAGGGTGGGTGGAGATGTACCTCAAGCTGATCCTTGTTCTAGTGGCGAGGAGAACTGCTCAAGCACAGGCAAAGTCGAAATAGATATAAATATTAAATAAAACTGTAATGATGATCAAAAAATTTAACTGTCGGAAAGGGAGAAAGGAACAGAAGTAAAAACTTCTTGCAGAATGAGCAAAGGCACTTTGAGGGTGTTGGGCAACATATTAAAAAACATCAGAAACCATAAGAGAAACCAGTCTATATTCAAGGGTCAAATAAAATATAGTCCACTGTCAAAACCCTGTTCAAACACAACGCAATAAACAATGTCCATCCCCACAAGCCACATGTAGTACTGCTATGACTGCCCAGGCTTGGGGGTACACGGTCACTGACCATCCTTGGTCTCATCTTTGACGATGATATTCAAATACTCTGCAAATGTGGACTCACTGTGGCTGGCCGATGCAGGACCAAACATACTATTGGAGGAGACAACGCAAAGGGTAGTAGGGGAAACAGAGAGGGGTGACACACTTGGAGACATAAAAACAGTGGTCTGGATGGGTCTCTGGGACAATGCAGACAATTCTGGCTACACTAAATTTAATGATGGAGTCATTGATGTTTTCAAGCAGCCTGGACTATGACTCTCGGAACAAACGAGTCTCATCCCTTTTCTCCTGTAAGCCCAGAGAAAACACAGACCTGACATCATCTTCTGCCCCATTAGTCCCTGGGGTGCAGCCACAGGAGGTAACACGCATTGATGGTGTTTGTGTTGCACATGAGGAGTTTGTGATATCAGGGGCAGATGTCTCCCTCAGCTCTTGCTCTTCTTGGACGGCAGTTGGAGGGGGATTAGTTGCAGGAGGTGCTGATGATGGCTCCATTGGATTGGGGGCTTCAGGAGTGAAGGTGAGTTCGGTGGCAGGCCAAGATGGTGGTGGGGACTTCTCAGATAACACAATCTCCATTAGTTCCAGACGAAATAAAAGTCATCAAGTATCACTGCTAAGACATTTCCAGCTTCTTCACAGATAAAATCACAAAAATTGAGCAATCCTTCATCCAAATCTCAAATCCACCTTCCCTCCTAACCTGCCACCCTATACTCATCCATTACCAAACAGAACTAAATCATACCAAGGACAACCAGGTCCGCTTCCAACTGAAAAATAATGCTAATTGGTCGGACTTCAAAATCATGTCTGAAAATGATGTCTTCAATATAATTGTGAGTTTAAAGCCTACTTCCCACACTATGTACCCCCTCCCATCCACCAAGTGCAAAATATCAACCACATCTTTGCCCCTTTCAGGACAAAAATCATTAACTCCTCTCTCACATCAGGCTGTGTTCCAGACTCCCTCCAATTAGGACAAATCACACCATACATTTAAGAAACCAGGGGCCAACCCCAACGATCTCAACAACCTCAGACGTATCTCCAACTTCCTGTTTCTAGCTAAAACCTTAGAGAAGTGCGTTCTCCAACAACTTAACAAACACAATGATGATTTCAAACTCCTCAACACCTTTCAATCAGGATTCAAGAAAGGCTGTAGCACCGAAACAGCCTTGCTCAATATTTCAGATGATATCCACAGAGCTTTAGATGAAGGTGAAGCATGCCTTCTCATCCTTATTGACCTATCAGCGGCTTTCGACACAATAAATCATGCAGCTTTACTTGAGACTTTGAAGAGGCATTCTGGCATTAATGGCATAGTACTAAAATGTTTCGCTTCCTACCGTCAACATCGTTCACAACAAATTAAAATCAACTCCTGTCTCTCTAAACCCACACAAGCCATGCTTGGGGTTCCACAAGGTTCGATCCTCTCCCTATCCCTTTTCAATCCCTTCATGGAACCCCTTACAAGCAATCTGAAGCAAGCAGGAGTTAAATGTCACCTATTTGCAGATGACACGCAACTTTACCACAAAACCAAATCACCCAGTGACATAAGACACCTCAATGCCACACTAACCAAGATACAAACTTGGTTTAACTCAAACCACTTAAAGCTGAACCCAGAGAAAACGGAATTAATACTGTTCTCTCCGAAAAGTAACCACCTATCAATCCAAGACTGGCCCAAGAACCTGGATGCCCTAAATTGCTCTCTCATCCTATCTGACTCGGTAAAGTCTCTAGGCATTACTTTGGACAATGAAGGACCATATCAAAAACTCTGCAAAAGGTGTGCTTTACTCAGTAAAACACCTCAAGAAAATTAAACCTTTCATCCCCCAGGATGATTTCAAGACAATAATACAATTCCTAGTCCTCTCTAAACTGGACTATGGGAACGCCAGCCTAGCAGGCACGCCAAAACCTCACCTAGCCCCACTAAGGTCAGCTTGACTCATAACTGGTGCGAAACGGTTTGAACATATCACACCAACCCTCAAGTCCCTCAACTGGCTTCCCATTGAAGGTAGATGTATTTACAAGTTGGCCTGCATCATACACACAACCCTTCACACAACTACCTAGCAGCAAACTGGTAAATCAGGAAGATCCAGAACTCTGAGAAGCTCCAACTCACTTCTTCCCTTCCATCAAAAATTTAAAAGGAAAACCACTCATTCATGATCTTTTTCTAGTAATGTACCAAGGATGTGGAACTGACTCCCTATGGACCTCAGATGTAACCTCTCCTTCTCCTGCTTCAAAAGGGACTTTTTAACACCTTCTCCACAATGAATAGTTTACTGCCCTAGTCAACTGATCTAGAGTTCAATACCCTAGCAGATTTTCCTCTTAACTAGACCATCAAGGATATTTGGTTATTTGACTGTTTCAACTACCTAAGCTTTCACCATCCCCTTTACTGTATGCCTTCTTATAATGCTATGCTTATATCTTTGTGCATCCTTAAGTCATGCTATGTCATGCTATTTTTCCTTTGTGTATGTAAAGCGCTCTGATACCCAAGGGTCTAGCTAGCGCTATATAAAACCTATAAAATAAAAAACGAAAACCCAAAAACATCATCCCCCTGGCTGGGTGTATCCCTCTCAATGCTCCCCTCTTCAGCCTCCTAAAGATCTACCCGTATTGTTTATGTAGATGACCGGGTGAGGTCACTCCCCATGATGGGTGCTTGGTCTTTCTCCTCCTACTAATTGATGGCGTTTCTGCATGTGAGCCGAGGATCTGCTGACCTGCCCCGGGTCCGAACCAGCCCAGTCAACTGGAAAATTAAAAAAATACTTTTATGTAGCTGTCATAAACCTTTTGTTCAGGGTGTGCACAACATAATGCAGGTACTCATATTGTAGTATGCAATATTATGTGCTTTCAAAAACGTGACTACATTTTCACATATTGTGTAATTACTCATATTTAGTCAATATTGTTTGCAGACGAAGAAAAGTGGACGGTGCTTGAAACAGTGAAGGGTAACCCACAGAATATGGAGGCAGTGTTACTGAACAAGGAAGCGAGATGGATCTACAGAGAACACAGTGACACACCGGGTCTGAACGAGATCATCGAGTGGAACAGAGTTAAATAATCCCCCTCGGTTATATTTTGATGGGTAGAGGCTCTCAGATGAGCAATACACTTCTGGCGTATACAGGTGCCTTTGCTGTCCATATTGAGGTATACAGGTGTATATGGGTTGGCTACACTGATCTTGTGACCTTAAAATATAAATAACCCGGCTTTAACTGACCCGTTTATCCTCCTGTGTATTGTGTAACATTACACACAATATGACTGCAGATCTGAGTTTTCCAAGGTTTGATTACCTTCTCTCCATAGAGGCAACAGTTCTGATATCTTTGGTATCACTGAAAACCAATAAAAATATTCCATCCAACAAGTATACATTTGCGCGGTGCAATTAGTATGAAATGACAGCGGTATTAGGTTGAAGTCTAGTTGCTCATATAACATCTGAAACGACATTCTAATATTATATACATTCCCTTTGGAGTGAATAATACTTAACATCGCACTCCACTCCAAGATGGCGCCCGTGATCTATGTACACAAGTAAGCGCTTCTGAGCATGCTCGGTATCCCACGTGACCGGACATTCCCGGTCGCACTGCAATCAACACTCAGTTAAATAACATCGGCAGCGAGCGCTTGGCGTTCCTGGGATGATTTATGGTCCTGGCTACACTGTTGTACGGTGAGGAGATGGGTTAAGGGTGTAAACAAAACGTGCCCAGTACGGACGCAGAGAGATTGAGGCAAGTGGCGGGATTACGATTAATTTGTGGAGTCCATCAACGCCGGCACTGTGAACTTTTCGCAGCGCTGCCTTCTAGAGGGGAGGAAACCAGTCCTTCCACACGGGGAGCTATCTGTGTTGTTTTAGACTGCTGTTTAGAAGTGGGATGCAAGTTTCATAGAAGGGCCGTTTGTGACCCAATTGGTATAGGGGTGAATGAATATGCCCTGGCGTGATTTTTCACTCTATACACCGATGTAGGCTCTAAGCACTGCCTTTTTTTACTTTTTTTACTTTCAGATTGATACATCAATCGACAAAAAGGGTGGACGGTGGCTTGATCAGCCGGTATGAGAGGACAGGGCTGATTCAGGGTAATTGTCCCCGACATTGATATTACTATTCTAGATAATAAGATATCCAGATTGGTTACAGGAATGGTTTTTGATGGTTTTTAATGGGTGTGGTTTTCAACTCAACAGTGTCCAAAAAAAGATGTCCAAAATCGGTGCAGTGACCGAGTGTTAATACCCTGATGAATCTGCCAAAAGCATTGGGGCAGTGAAACATGTCGGTATCAGGTAGTGGTATGCAATATTAAGCTACCAGCCGTTTTAATTCACCAGTACACACTAGTACGAATAATAAAGTTATATAGTGAGTGTGTCTGTTGATTTTATATCACTCTTATATGTTGGTCACACCAGTGAGTTATTGTTGTAAGCTTTCTGTCTAGCACCTCTTTGCACGCATTTCTGTTTCTGTGTTGTACATTTTCTGTGTTTTGTACACTAATTTCTTTTGGAATAGGAATGGCAACCAATGATGAGAAATGGGCATAGAATTGGTAACATCTGCCAAGCTCCCCGAGGGTTTTTCGCCCGTGAGGTGCCTTCCTTTCCACCACACATTTTTTCATTGTTTCATCTGTTTAATTGTGGGTGGTTGTACTGTCTGATTGAGGGCAGACACCATTGGACATGTTGAGTGGATTGCTACCCTGAAATTCCAGGTTTTTAGATACAAACAGTGGTTTGTTGTGGACAGCAAGACATTAGAGAACACACACCTCACCATGAGAGGAAAAAATAGGGGGGGTTTTCTGGCACCTTATAGTAATATATCCAGAATAGTGTACACTCATGTTGAGTAGATAGATACTACTAACCGTCCCTGGTACAGGGATCTTTTTGTGAATTGACTGATTAGAGTGGAGGGCGATCCCCTGTGTACCTTTCTGCTCCCTCTAGGCTCCTTTGTGTTATTGCATGCAGTATTCAGCAACCTTAACTTCAGATTTAGTGTAATTTAAGATTCCAATGAAATTCTCATGATAATCTTCTATAGTTACATTACAAGATACTACACATTCGGTATCAACATTTCCACAATTGAAGTTGTATCCAGGTCTATCCTTTCATGTGTGAAGTTCTCAGGTCCGACTGCACAGTCTCAACAGGTTTACACTTACCATCAACTGTCCTATATTGTATAACATAGATAAACACACCCTCATTAAAGTTTAATTTTACCTATAGAAAATCGAGACCTTGGACATAAACTATGCAAAGATTGGCATAAAAACATGTGTCTTTTCCTTAGGTACATCAGACAATGTACATGGCAAGAGCCACATTTTGCTTTTTAGTAATGCCTTGTGTGTGCTGTACAGTGAAACTCATCTGTGCTTACTGAGTACAGCTATATATAATTTTGAAATGACTTACATGTCATTGAGGTAAATATGTCTGCATTTATTACACATTTGATATGTATGTATCATAAGGAGTAAGACAAGTAATTTAATGTCATCCTTTACCCTATTTCAAGCAACAAATAGTAGTTATGATAAACAACGTACATGAAAAGCATGTGTGATACAATACAGGAACAATTCATACCACCATACCAACAATGAACAGTGTAAAATCCCTTTATTCACCATAGCAAGCAACTGTTATAAGGTCCTTAGCTGACTAGACATGAATGTCCAAGTGCATTGTATCTCAAAAACACAATTGTGATGCAAACCTAGCCATTTTTCACCTGAAAACCAGAAGTCACAATATTCCTTCTAAACACAGCATTGAAAAAGCTCTACTGATGCATAGACCTTATACAATTTATGGCCATAACTCAGATAAAGTGAAAGGTAACAAAGCACATGACAGGACATTTTTCTCACTACTTACACCATACCTCATGACACATTATGCAGTTCATAGAACAAAAAACACACTGATTCATAGTGTGGGAAGCTGGCTTTTTATGTGGTGTACCCAAACTAGGTACACTCTGTAGAATGGCTAGATGACCCTTATTGGCTCCCAGGGCTCAAATTAATAATCCCAAATGGTTTCTTTTCTGTTAGTGCAGGTGAGCAGTTTACACTCATCAGAGGGTAGTGATAAGCATGTGTTGAATACACAGAATCAATAAATGAGACAAGCACTCAAAATAAACTTTTGGAAAGGTTTTGGAGGATGCACAGCTTCAGGACGAGTTGGGTTGTCACAATTGTTGGGACAGGAGCAGGCAGGAAGGATTTGGTGCCAGAGTCCACCAGTAGTCTACAGTCTTCTTCAGCACTGCTTTGTCCTTCTTCTTCTTTTGTCAGGTGAATCTGAATTCCTGGCAGCAGAGGTCCATTTAAATACTAAGTTTAGGGGTGTTAAGGGAAGTGAAGGGTGGTAGCCAATGGGCTACTTACCCGTGGGGTTACAATACCCCGTATATCACCACTTCCTATGGGGAGTGGGCATAATCCTGTCCCAGAGTTCCTAATTCCACCAAATCAAGACGGTGTAATCCTTCCTTCATGGAGCACATCAGGCAGCCCCCATTACAGGCGTGACTAGCCTCGTAGTGTAACACACCTACTTGCATATCTAATTTATGGCCTGTCCAGGTGCCAGATGGGCCTCAGGGCAGGGGGTAGCATCTCTCAGTCTGGGGGAAGCCAGGGTTTCATATCAAAGGCAGCAGCTATTGCCTCTGGCCTTGGTATGCAGATTCACTATCCATTCTGATGGAAGAGGAGAAGACACCTCATGCCAGAGCCGGCCTTTTTTCTAACCTCTGAGAGAGCAGACTCACCTCCAGGACTCAGAAACTCATCTGTGGTGGCAGGCTGGAAGATATTAGCCAGCCAGCACACACCAAGAGGCCTATAGGTTTTAAGAGGGCACGCTGGTATCAGTGTGGATTTATTAAGACAGACTTGACACCAAATACCATAGGTTTCTGTGAAGCCATCAGGTAACTGGGGAACTTGTGCCCACTACATTTACTTAAGATGGTTTACTATTCACTTGTACTCTCTAGCACTTGAACAAGACAGCAGAGGGACAGATCTGCTCATGCAGCTATGTCCTCACATGTAATATACTGCACTCTGCCTTAGGGCTGGGAGGCCTGCTGTAGGGGTCACATGAAGTGTCTGTGGGCATTGCATACAGGGTGTGTGGCATGTCATGTTTTTTCTTCATCATTTCATGAAGACTGCAATGGCAGTCTGCATGGGTTTTGTGGTGGATACCTTAGGGTGGCCCAATACTTGCTGCAGCCCTTAGAGAATGTCTTTAGTACCCATGCTTAAGGTACCAGAGGTACCGTTTACTAAGAGCTTACAGAGGTACAAACGGTCTTACCAAATAGGGAACAATTGAGCAGTTACCTCGGTTTAGGGAAAGACCACTGACACTGGGAACCTGGTTAGCAATACAGCCAGTCAGAATTGCATCAAACACAAGGTAAAAAGTGGGGGTGACCAGGTGCTGGAAATGGCCCTTTTGCAGGGTTATCCCCAAACATTTTGCTTCTTCCTCCTATTTGAACCTGACCCGTTTTCTATAGTTTTAGGAATCTGGTCACTCCACCACTGCTAATCAGTGCTAAAGTGCATCTTCTCTCTATGTTTCTCATGATCATAATTGGTTATCAATGATTGGCATATGTGATTTACTTGTAAGTCCCTAGTAAAGTGCGCTGAATGTGCCAGGGCATGTAGATCAAATGTTGCTAGCGGGCCTGCAGCACTGATTATGCCACCCACATCTGTAGCCTTTCTCAAATGTACCTCAGACCTGCAACTGCACTGTCTGTGTGTGCAGCTGGAAAGGTCAGCCACTTGCCAGGCCCTAACCTTCCCTTTGTCCAAGGTACCCCCAAGGGCAGGGTGCAGGGGTGCAGTGTATGTAAAAGGTAGGGCATTTGCTGGTGTGTTTTACGTGTCTTGATAGTGAAATACTGCCAAGTTTGTTTTCACTATTTAAAGGCTATCTGTCTTATAGTCTAACATGTGAGTTATATTGTAATATCTTAGTATACCTTCCCATTGGAACAAGATAGAAACATGGAGTTTAGGGTCTCTGAATTCAGAATTTAATAACACATCTTTTCAGAAAGATGGTCTTCAAATTGGGTATTTGAAAATATACTTTTTTAGAAAGTAGGCATCTTCTTGTTTAACCATTCTGTGTGCCTCTGCTGTTTGTATATTCACTGTCTGGTTTTGGAGTGATAGGGGCTGGGGATGTGCATGCACTATAGACCGTCACAAGGGGGGTTGAGGTGAGTCTTGCCTTTCCTGGGTGACTTATAGCCAGGTTAAATAGACCTTTCTGCATTTAGAGTGGTGGGAGGAGAATTCACTAGAACCTGAATAGGCTGAATAGGCTGTGACACCTTTGCGCAATGCTGTCTCCATCTCCAGTAGTGAAGCTGGGCCAGAGAGGACAGAAATGTTTTTACTGAGTTCAGAGACTCTTGCAACAAAGACTACAAAGGTAAAATGGGGTATCAATATTAAGCCTAAGACCCCGAGACTTCTGCAACCAAGAGAAACCTCAGCCAAGGAGAAGAGCTGAAGAGCTGTGAGGAGGAGTAACCAGCCTAAAATGTTACATAAAAATAAATTAATTGTAAGGCCACTTGCTCAGAAAGACTGTAATGGATAGTTCTGTGACACCATAGTCATGGGATGGACCTTAGTATGGTTATCAGCATTGGTGAATGGATACTATTTGTCCAGGCAAATACTGCTCTGAGGATATCAGTTTTTCAGTCACAATGATGACACTTGCACCTGTATCCCTCAGTGCTTCTACTTTCACCCCACTGATATGTGTCTGTTGTCTGTATCTCTCCAGGTGTGCGCTGCATCCACCCCACCTTCTGAGATTGAGGTAGCTTCAGCTTGCTCTCTGACTTGGTCAGGGCACACAAAGGATCCCATCTGGAGACTCACCACCCCATTGGTAACTGGGGTGCACTAGTGGAAGCCTTTATGGGACAGGAAGAGTCTCTAAGGGTGGCACAATACATGCTGCAACCCTTCCATGCGTTAGGTACCAGTGGTTCCATTTACTAGAAACCTACAGAGGTGCGAAAGGCCTTGCCTATTGGGAATAATTGAGCAGTTACCTTGTTTTAGGGAAAGAGTGCTTGCACTGGGGACCTGGTTAGCAGGAACCCAATGCACTTCAGTCAAAATTGCATCAAATACCAGGCAAAAGGTGGGGGTGACCATGTCAAAAAGAGGCACTTTCCTACACATAGTATAAATACTTTAGATGCCAAGAACCAAATGGCGAATAAAATGTGTTGAAAGGAGTTCATGAAAACAAAAATTCTAGACACATAGCAGTGCAGTGCATATTGGTGCAAAATAAACATGACTGGTCCTCTCATTAGAGGTGATACACTCAAGTGATAAATCATGATCAACAAGTGTACCAAATAACACAAACAGCATGGCCCATTACTGCAAGAGCTCAACAATCATATAGGCTTCATATTTTTAAGGTTAACAGCTTCAGGACTCAGTAGATACAATGAGCCAGCGAGAGAGATTATGAAAGTTAATGCAGTTGTTAAAGGAAGGAGTCCCTGGTGACAAGTCTCAAGAACAGGGTAGGCAGGAATGGCCTGAGCTGGTAATATGCTGGATACCCATAGGGGGCTCAAATAGTCCACAGTGGGAGGCACACGTTTGGTCTGGGTCTCAAGATGAAGTCCCAGATTCATTCACTGGGCTCAAATCATCCCAAAAATGGAGATGCGCTGGTACAGCTGCCTGGCAACATGGAGTCCTTTTGGGACAATGAGTTATCCAACAACATTATGCAGTTCATGCACTTACTGGCTCCCTACTGATCAGACTGTTCCAACTGATCATTGAGGGTCAGGGTCAGCCAGGCCATTTTCAGGACCCTCTTGTACAGCAGGATCATGCAGGCCTTGTTATTTGGGGAGGGAGGACACATCTACGAGGTCCTGAGCCATATACAGGCCCATCAACGCAAGTCTCCCCGCGCTTGCAGCGCAAGTTGCTCCATTGCTGGTATACACCCACTGCACTGCAGCACATAGCGATGTCACTCCAGATTTCTGTAAATACTACATTGTTCAACTATGTATCTGTGCCCCCATAAAGTACTCCTTCACAGATGATATTCAATTCAGTCTCACCTAAGGGGGGTGCCTTTTCATCTAGACCCTCCGTCATGTTGGGTGCAGGATATGTAAGCAGAGCAGCAGGATGGCAGAGGATTAAACTCAGAGGAGCGGATGGCACAACAGAATAATCACAAAATGGCTGCCTTCAACTTCCTTTTGTCATTTCCTGTATGTCACTTCTGGTGGGTTTGCAGTCATCTCCTCCCCAATCAAGGATTCTCTGCCATGAGTGTGTAATCTCCACTGAACAGGCACACATGCACACACACAGAATGTAAACTCCGCACTCTGGATGATATTCTGCGATCGGCGTAGAGCTCACTGCAAATACACAGGAGTTGACATACAGGAAATGACAAAGGCAGAGGAAGTTGACCATTTACTTCCATATCTCTGCCATTCGCTCCTTATTAGCTAATCAATATTCATCTTGAAACCAGGCAGTAGGATGTGACATATATTATTATATGCACAAACCTTTTCATAGTGTTTATGATGCACACACAAATCATTCCAACCTTCTAGTTTTTGGTAGGATGCAGGAAGGAGTACCATGCTAAACAGACACACTCCTGATCATGCTACAGGAACACCCGGTACATGGTGTATATGTGTCGGCATTGTAGATACACGGCCTCATGAGTTTCAGCACATTGAGACAGCAAATATGTTTCCATTCGTAAATAAACATGTGTTATAGTTCTATTGCTTCATGCAAGTCCACACTAAAACTTACCATAATGCAGTGAGTTCTGGAAGTTTGACAGAAATGGAAGCAACAACAGCATCAGACCACCCATTCTACTACACTGTAGAAAAACAATGACTCATGGCTGCTTGTGTTTACTCATCCCTACCCTGACTAGGTCAGAGCCTCGGACTACTCCATCTCCAATGCTGACATTAAGTTCCAGGAGATCAGTACGTACTGTGTGACTTTTGGTCATTAGTTGTCCCTGTAATGTACAATGAGTGTACCAACAGGCAGTCATCAACGCCTCTCACTCCATGTAACATTTGCTTATATAGGCTATTGAAAAAGGGGCAATGAGCCACAAAGCATGGAACCCAAACCCATAGGGAAGTCCTGATTGTCTCTTGGTTTTTTTACCCATTAATAAAAAGATGACACGTTTAGCTACATGAGTAATCCTACTTTTTAAACATATCTGTAGGATTCCATCTTGTTCAAAATGCCATTCATCAATCACTCAATGTATGGACATGACACATCTTGACACCTGATAATGTTGGAGATGTTCACTGGTCTGGGGAACATATCACACCTGCAGTCACCTTTACTCCTCTAGGGATATGGAGTAATTTACTCCATTGCCCTGACAGATTACCAACACATCCAAGAAAAGATTTGCATGGCTTATCTTTTAAGTTGACAACAACTATTGTGCATCCATTATGAAAGACTTACAGAGTAGTCACAGGATGGAATTTCTGGACAGAATGTTAAATGCCTTCCAACCATCATTTACAACAGACTGTGGAACCACATAAAGGCCAAAACAGAACCATTGGCAGAAGAGAAAAAAGTATCAAACCAGCAGGTCACATACCTGCATACCCTGCCTTCTGTTTGGTACAACACCCCTGTTCCCTGGATTCAAACCTAGGTGAAGGTTCAGAGGTATGTGTAAGGTTTGAAAAACTGCAATGTTATGCAAGACACAGTGGGCTACTTTTATCCTGTAAAAGAACTTCAGGGAGTAAAACAGCAATCCCTCAATATGGTAAAGGCTTCTTAGGACCCCAAAAGAGCTCTCTATGATGGTTCATGTAAGAATGTGTGCTCTATTGTACCTAAGCTGAGGTACAATCGTTTTATGTCAACAACCCAACAACTCATGTAATTGGAGTATTTAACATGCCGAGAATTAAATAAAAGACTACACACTTCAACCCTCAATTAGAAAAAGATATGCCACATAAAAAAAATACAGTGATGTTAATCTGACAAGAACATTGAAAGAATTCTGTGTTTCGCCACTTTGTACATTACAATGTATTTTTGTTTGTATTTCAGATTTACACCTGCAGTCACCCAGTCCCGCAATTCATTTGGCACAACGCATAACCAACTAGAATGTGTTCTAAATATGTTTTTTTCATGGTTATTGTTATGATTTTAGTGAGTGGTACTCGCATACATGAATGCATGATTGCTTAATTGAGAGGAAGGAATCGCTATATAAAGAAATCATGTGAAATCGCTTTTTGGAATGTAAACATTCGTCATAAGATGTACATTTTGTTCGTTGTGAAGCACGTCTTGTCCAAGTCGCTACGATTTGAGCAAATTCATAATTACTGATTGAGTGACAGGTAGCACCCAGAAGACGTAGCGCACAGATCCTTAGTGTGGTGTAGGGAGAAGGCCCTGCCTTGGAAGGATGGTCGGAGACAGGGTGGGTGGTTATCCAAGTACTTTATTCCTGCTTACAGGGGAGAGCCGACTGCTCGTTACTTCACTGCAGTCCCCAAATGGCCGTCGGAGTTCACATCACTCCCACGATGCTTCGTGGTGAGTCACGTGAATGCCGGAGGCTAAACCGCAACACTACACATCTTCCCCCTTAACAATGGCAGCAACAATTGCAACAGAGGACCACGGCTGTGGGAGAAGAGAGACAGAGGTAGAGGGAGATAGAGATAGAGAGAGAGAGAGAGAGAGAGAGCGAGAGAGATAACAACTGAATGCCTTTGAAGAGTTCCAGTAGCTTCCTTGTTCACAACTGAAAGTCACTGAAGAGTTTCGGTAGTTTCACCATATGGCCCTTGCGGGTATGTGTTCCAGTCCATTGCTCCTTTCCTCTGTAGGGTTAGACTTCGTTCCCTCCTCCTAGTCTCTACAGAGGGTGTTGAGTGTCTAACCAGGAATACCCCCTTAGCCTGCATCCTTGTTGGACAGGCGCGGAGTTGAGCGTCTGGCTGACTGACCTTCCATATTGGCTGAGGTTCCAGCCTCACTCCTGGTTGACCTTTCAGTCCCCTCGCTCCCTTGGTCCGTAGCTGGTGCTGCTGCTCCCGCGACGCTGGGGTTCTCCTCTATATCGCTGTTGTTCATGCCCCACTGCAAGATCTTGTTGCATTTGGACATCCTGGATTGTGACCAGACCTTGCTATCGCTCAAAAAGGCAGAGCGGGTATATACGTCCATGACTCGCAGGGGCTCACTGAACTTGCTGTCTCCTTTTAGTCCGAGTTCACTCTTCTTGACTCGGACCCAGTCGCCTTCCACCAGTGCGGCTTCACATCCGTTATTCCGCTTGTCGTAATGTGCCTTGTAGATGCTTTGTGCCTTCTCTATGTTGCTGCTGACAATGGCCAGGGACCATTTGCTTTGGAGTCGCATGGTCATCCAGGCTGTGTTGTCTCTGGTGAAGGGTTCTCTGCCTCTGAGGATCTTAAACAGGCTGTAGCCTTTTAAGGTGGGTGTGATGTGGTAGGCCCATACCATGTCTCTGACTTCGGACCCCAGGTGTCCAGGACAGGGCCTACTATGTCAATGGATAAATCCTCTCAGTGGTTGTTAGGAGTGGAGAACTCGCCCATGGGGGTCACAGGGTGATGAGCGGTTTGGCGGCCCTGGCGCAATGGTCGCATGCTCGCATGAACCTCTCCACTTGGATGTCCATGGCAGCCCACCAGTACAGCAGTTTTATTCGTCTTTTGGCTTTGGCTATGCCTAGATGGCCTTTGTGGTTGATGTGGAGAATGCTGTCATGGAGGGGCTTGGGGGGCACCACTTTGTCGTCCTGCAGCAGAAATGTGGAGTGATCTCCGACGGAGAGTTCATTGCGGACCTCACAGTTTTTCTGAGGTTGCTTTTGATGTGTTTCTTCTCTGGCCAGTCCTGCATGATGTACAACTTGACTTGGGAGAGTTCTGTGTCCTGCGTGTAGGCTTCCGCCCAATCCTGGGCACTGATGGTGTGTTCGTGGTCAGTCATAAAGGCGACGCTGTATTCGTCCCAAGCCAATGGAGTGACCGGTTCTTCCATGGCTGCTGCCGTGCTGAGGAAGTCCGCCACTCTGTTCTGCGGGCCAGGAATGTACTGTACATCATAGACAAAGTACAATAGATGCAATGACATTTTGGCCATGCGTGGGGTGGCTGTCGCTTTGCAGCTGGATGTGAGAACTTTGATCAGGGGATTGTGGTTGGTACGGAGCGTGAATCGTGACCCCCCACAAGTATTGTCGGAATTTCTCCATTGCCCAGATGGACGCTAGCATCTCTTTCTCAATTACCCTGTACTTCTCTTCACCGTCGTCTCAGTGCCATCCGTAGCTCTCATGGGAAAGGACTGCTCCCAGTCCTTTGTCGCTGGCATCCATGATCAGAATACTGGGCACATCTCCCTCGAATCCCTGTAGGGGAACCGCTTTGTAAATATCTTGTTTGATGGCTGAGAATTCCGCTTCCATCTCCTTCGACCAGGAAAAGGCGGTCTTCTCCTTGAGTAGTTGGCGTAGGATGTGCGTTTTTGTCACAAAGTGCCTGACGAACTTACTGTAGAACTCCGCCAGCCCCCGGACAAAGAGCGAACATCCTCCTTGGTTTTGGGGGAGGGTTCGGACATGATGGCCTCCACGTTTGCTGATTTGGGGGTGATTCCCTTGTCGCTGATTTTATGCACCAGATATGTGACTTTCCAGAGACCAAAATTGCATTTCTCTAGCTCCGCAGTGAGACCGTTGGCTGCTAATGTGTGTAGGACGGTGTGTAAGATGTTGTCATGTTCAGCTTTGGATTTCCCCATGACAAGAATGTCATCTTGGAAATAGAGGACTCCGTGGACTCCTTGGAACAGTTTGTGCATGAGTTTTTGAAAGACGGCAACTGCGGATGCGAGCCCAAAGGGCAAACTTCTGAAATGGTAGCATCCGAAGGGCGTGATGAAGGATGTGAGTTTGCGGCATGACGGGTGGAGTGAATCTTGATGGTAGGCATCTTTGTGGTCCAAGGTAGAGAACCACTTGATGCCTTTGGTCTGGGCGAGCAGTTAATTGATTTTGGGCAAGGGGAACTTGTCCACGATGATGTTCTTGTTGAGTTCGCAAAGATCAATGCACAGGCGTATCTTGCCACTCTGGTTGCGTGCAACCACCAGAGGCAGGCGCAACTCGGCACATTTGAATGGTTTGATGATGTTGCTGTCTTCTAATCATTTCAGTTATAGATGCACTGCCTCTCAGCAATTGAACGGGATCTTTGTGACTTTGTGAGAGACTGGTGTTGCTCCGTCTTGGAGCACCATCTTGTAGGAGAATTTGGACATTTTCCCGATTTGGTCACTGAACACTGCGGGGAACTCTGCTTTGAGCGAGGCAGACGTGGATGTGTCTTCCATCAGGAGCACGTGTGTGTCGCCACCTGGATTGAGCTGGATGCCGAGTGCCCCCTGGTCCGTCCATCCCAATGCCAATGGCCCTTTCTGCCCAGGTACAACTTCGCTGTCGTGTGCCTGGTCTTGAACTCAAACAGGAGCTGCCGGAACCCCACCATGGGGATTCGTTCCCCTGTGTATGTGACTGGATGGATGTCCATGGGTTGGAGATGGTCCCCCGCCATGTGCATGAAGTCTCAGTCCCATATCTGCTTCTGGATGATGGTGTATGGCGAACCTGAGTCAGCGACCATGGCGACGTGTACACCCCCGATTACCAACTGACAGGACGTTTTTTTGGTTGCGACCCCTCCAATGCCCAGGATGTTTTCTTTGATGCAAAGAATACTGTCTTGGTAGGAGAGATCTGCTCCCTCTTGATCATCAGAGGTATCCTGGACATACTTGACGACGGCGTTTCTGGGCCTCCGTCGGCAGACCTTGCAAAAGTGCCCTGTGATGCCACAGAAGGAGCACTTGACATGGAACGCTGGGCATTTTCTGTCGTTTCCCATGTGGGCGTTGCTGCCACATCGGTAACAGGCGCCTTGTTTGGCTTGAGGGGCATGACCAGGGCCTCTGCCTTTGGGCAGAGGTTGCCAGTGGCATTTGAGGGTGGAGCCTTCTGACCAGTGATTTTACACACTGTGGCTGGTGGCGCCGTGTCTTTCTTGGCCCCAAAGGTGCAGCATTTGGAGAGTTCTGCCTGTTTGACAATCACGATGATCTCCATGAGGGGTGCTTCGCCACTTACCCAGAGCTTCTCCTGGACGCTTGAATGGGTGGAGTGCATGATGATTTGGTCCTAAATTAGGTTGTCGTGTAGGACGTCAAACTTGCAGTTGATGGCAAGTTTCTTGAGGGCTGCCACGGAGTCCTCCACCGATTCTGATTCAGCCTGTTTCCTTTGGAAGAAGTTGTAGCGGTCGATGGCTGTGCATATCATTGGCTGACAATGGTTGTCTAGGTCCTCTTTGGCGTGTTGGAAGACGTCGTCATCTGATGACGCACTGGTGTTCTTTACCAACTGGCCATACACGCGAAGACCCTCCGGCCCGAGATTATGTAATATAATCTTCTCCCGCCGTTTGATGGAGAATTCCTCCTCACCTTCGTCCTCCAACGCTGAGAGGTAGTTCAGGAAATACCCTTTCCAGTGTGCCCACTTCATGGCTGATTCACCAGACTTAGACAGGAAGGGCATCGGATTGGTCAAGGAAAAGGTTTGGGTGCACATGGTGCATGCGATGTGGAATGCAGAGGGTCCTCATGGTGCACGTAAGGCAGGGCGGGCTAATGCCGGCTTGGCGGATAGTGCACTTGTACGCGGGCTGTCAGGACGCTGCGTGCTGAGGTGCGGAATGCAGGGTGCTGCCACAAGACCTCTCTTTGCGCCCGTATGCAGGCTGCCAGATGGCTTGGATGGCAGTAATCAGCTCTAGGCCCTTTGAGGGAGTGGATGGTGGGTCCTACGGCTCTCCTGAAGCACTGAGGTCATGTGAGGTGCGTGCTGATGTGCGCCGATGTTGCCCCGGAGCAGGGATGGCTCCCTGTGGTCCAGGCTGGTAAGTAGCCTCTTGTTTAGTTCAAGTTCAAGTTCGGGCATTTATAGAGCGCACTACTCACCCAGAGGGCCTCAAGGCGCTGGAGGGAGTGGTTCACTGTTTGTCGAATAGCCAGGTTTTCAGTTCTTTTCTGAAGGAAATGTGGTTCTGAGTAAGGCGGAGGTGGGTGGGGAGTGAGTTCCAGGTCTTGGCAGCCAGGAAGGAGAAGGATCTGCCACCCATGGTCGATTTTCGGATGCGCGGGACTGCGGCGAGGGCTTGGTTGGATGATCTTAGTTGGCGGGTGGGATTGTAGAAGGATAGTCGGGTGTTGAGGCATTCGGGACCTAGATTATAAAGGGCCTTGTGGGCATGGGTAAGAAGGCGGAAAGTAATTCTTTTGTTGACGGGAAGCCAGTGGAGGTTTTTTAGGTGTCCGGTGATGTGCTCTTGGCGCGGGATGTCTAATATGAGTCTCGCTGACGCGTTTTGGATGCGCTGAAGCTTTTTCTGTAATTTAGTTGTAATTCCGGCGTAGAGTGTGTTGCCATAATCCAGTCGACTCGTGACCAGTGCATGAGTGACAGTCTTTCTAGTCTCGAGGGGGATCCAGCGGAAGATCTTTTTGAGAATGCGAAGGACGTTGAAGCAGGAGGACGAGACGGCGTTGACTTGTCTGGACATTGAGAGAGAGGAGTCTAGAATGAAGCCAAGGTTACGTGCATGGTCTGTGGGTGTGGGTGCTGAGCCCAAAGCGGAAGGCCACCAGGAGTCGTCCCAAGCTGAGGGGGAGGATCCTAGGATGAGCACCTCCGTTTTGTCTGAGTTGAGTTTTAGGCGGCTCTGTTTCATCCATTCGGCTTCTTCTTTCATACCTTCGTGAAGATTGGTTTTGGCGGTGTTGGGGTCTTTGGTGAGGGAAAGGATTAGCTGGGTATCGTCGGCGTAGGAGATGATGTTGAGGTTGTGTTGACGTGCGATGGAGGCGAGAGGACTCATGTAGACGTTGAAGAGGGTGGGACAGAGTGAGGAACCTTGAGGTACGCCGCAGATGACTTCGGTGGCCTCTGAGTAGAATGGGGGGAGTCGGACTCTCTGGGTTCTTCCAGCTAGGAATGAGATGATCCAGTCCAAGACTTTTCCTTGTATGCCGATGTTGTTGAGGCATTGTATGAGGGTGCTGTGACAGACAGTGTCGAAGGCGGGGGGAGGGCGAGTAGAATGAGGGCCACTGTTTCTCCGTTGTCCAGGAGTGCTCGGATGTCGTCGGTCGCCGCGATGAGGGCGGTTTCGGTGCTGTGTTTGGCTCAAAAGCCGTTCTGTGAGGGATCCAGGGAGTTGTTGTGTTCAAGGAAGGCGGCGAGTTGGCTGTTGACGGCTTTCTCGATGACTTTGGCCGGGAAAGGGAGGAGGGATATGGGTCGTAGTTTTTCAGTTCTGAGGGGCTGCTGTGGGTTTTTTCAGAAGGGCGCTGAGTTTGGCGTGTTTCCAGATTTCTGGAAAGGTGGCAGAGTTGAAAGAGCAGTTGATGACATCGCGGAGTTGGGGTGCGATGATGGAGTCAGCTTTGTTGAAGATGTGGTGGGGACAGGGGTCAGAAGGCGAGCCAGAGTGGATTGAGTTCATGAGGCGAATGGTGTCTTCAGTGGCGATTGGGTTCCAGGCGCTGAGGTTGTTAGTTGGAGGGGTGGGATCTGAAGGGGGTGGGGCGGGTTGATCACTGGGAGTATTCTTGAAGCTGTTGTGGATGTCGGCAATTTTGTTGTAGAAGAAGGAGGATAGCTCATCGCAGAGGTCTTGTGAGGGAGTGATGTCGTTGGATGCTGCGGTAGGGTTGGTGAATTCTTTGACGATGTTGAAGAGTTCCTTGCTGTTATGATAATTGTTGTCGAGACGGTCCTTGAATGCTGATTTCTTGGCGGATCGAATCAGTTGGTGGTGTTTGCGGGTGGCTGTCTTGAGGGAGGTCATGTTGTCTGAGGTTGGGTCTTTTCTCCAACTTTTCTCCAGGGTGCGGCATGTCTTCTTGGATTTTTTAAGGTCATCATTGAACCAGGGAGCCTTTTTGCTGGATGATTTCAACTGGTGCTTTTTCAGGGGTGCTAGTTCGTCCGCACTGTGGGTAATCCATTGCCTGAGGTTGGTGGCCGCTTGGTCTGGGTCCATTGCTAGGGTGGGAGGGTTTTGGTTGAGTGATGTGAGTAGTTGGTCGGTGGTGATTTTGTTCCATTTTCTCCGGGGAATGGGTTGTGGACGGTAGTGGGACAGGGTGGTTTTGTAGCTGAAGTGAACACAGCTGTGATCAGTCCAGTGGAGAGCTGTAGTGCGGCCGAAGGAGATGTGCTTGCTGGAGGTGAAGATAGGGTCGAGCGTGTGTCCCGCTATATGGGTGGGGGTGTCAACAAGTTGTTTGAGTCCGAGATTGGACAGGTTGTCTAGAAGGGTGGTGGTGTTGTTGCCGAGTATGTTTTCAAGGTGGTAGTTGAGGTCTCCTAGAAGAATGTAGTTCTCGGAGGCGAGGGCGTGCGGGCTGACAAAGTCTGTGATGTCGTCGCTGAATTGAGTTCGGGGGTCTGGAGGTCTGTAAATGAGGGTGCCTCTAAGGGTGGTCCTGGGGTCGGTGTGGATCTGGAAGTGGAGGTGTTCGGTGGATGAGAGGTTGTCGTCGGAGCTGGTTGTGATTTTGATGGTGTTTCTATGGACGATGGCGATGCCTCCACCAGTTTGATTGGTTCGGTCTTTTCGGATAATCTTGTAAGCGTTCGGTATGGCTATGGCGATGTCAGGGGCAGAAGATGCATTCATCCATGTTTCGGTAAGGAAGGCAATGTCAGGTGATGCAGTGTCGATCAGGTCCCAAAGTTCAGTTGCATGTCTGTGGACCGAGCGTGTGTTCAGTAGGATGCATTTCAGATGGTTGCGTTCGGAGATGAGTGTGGGGGAAGTGGGTTTGTCGAGGGTCCTAAGGCAGTTGAATTTGCAGGAGAGGCAGGCGAATGGGCCGTGGGTACGTCCTGGGGTAGCCTCGCAGCATAGTGGAGTGCGGCCGGTGTTGAGAGCGAGGAGAGTTGCGGCATCATATGTGAGTCTAGTGGGGTGGGGGCGGCGGGGACCAGGGGGTCTGGCTCTGGGCGCGGTCCAGGCGCGGACGGGCATAGACGGGCTTACCTTTGGCGCACCTTCGGCGCGCATGGGGAGCGACCGCTGCGCGTGAACGCTGCGCGCAAAAGCATCTGTCATATATGGATAGTGGCGGGGGAGGGGCGAGGGAGGGTCAGCTGGGAGGCGGGCCGGGCTGTGGGGGACGGGCTCTGAGGCAACCACAACAACAAGTAAGATGGCGGCAGTGAAATGAAACGAAACTGGAGGTAGGCTGGGGCACAGGCAATCAGCAATGGCTATAGTTTACTTTGCAGCGGTCTATGCAATGCACAGTCAGCCTAGCGGTAAAATCGCGCTACAGTTATGAAAAGCGCGACTCAAGCGCTCTATTCAATGACCCCAAAAGCGCTAACAAATTCAAATACAATTATTTGGATGTTCTAGAAGTCACTCGCACTACAGCGCTATGCTGTGTAGGAGGCAGCAGAGGCGATTCAAGCTTGAGCAGCAGCGCAGATAACGATACCAATCAGGAGCAGGGGGCGAGGGGAGCGGCCGCCTTCAGCAAGCGTCAGGACGGTCACACCTGCCCTGCAGTGGTGAGTGGGGCGTGGGTCGCACGCCGCGCGCCGAATTACGCACCAAAATTAGAGTGGGGCTTGGAAGCCCACCGGCCTGATATGCGTGCCGGTGGTGCAAGGCAGATGCAGCTGCCCCACGCTAGTAGGCCGGGCGGAGTGCGCTGCACAGTGCGCACACACCAATGAATTTGCGCCGTCTCTCCCCTTCCTGGACAGAGGAGGTACTGGTGCATAAGTTTCTCCGCCTCATCCCCACTGTGGTGTATAGTGAAGGCCCCCCTTGGAAGGATGGTCTGAGACAGGGTGGGTGGTTATCCAAGTACTATATTCCTGCTTAAAGGGGAGAGCCGACTGCTCGTTACTTCACTGCAGTCTCCAAATGGCTGCCGGCGTTCTCATCACTCCCGTGATGCTTCGCAGCGGGTCATGTGAACGCCGGAGGCTAGACCGTGACACTACAATTAGCAACTGATTAATTGTGTTTTAATGATTTAAAAACAGGTGTCAGCAATCTACATCAATTTTTGTCACTCCATTTTTCTACCGCGCATTAGATTGCTGCACATGCAAGGCATCATGTTTTTCGAATCCATAGCAAATATCACAGACAATAGGACCATCACCAAGGCCTATACCCCAGAACAAGCAACGGAGATCTATGGTCGCATTCAAGAAGCCAAACTGTTCAATGTACAAAGTGGGTCAACAACCCACCAACTCAAGCAATTGGAGTATTTTAACACGCAGAGAATTAAATCAAAGACTACACATTTCAACCCTCATTCAGAAAAAGATATGCCACATAAAAACCACGGTGATGTTAATCTGACAAGAACATTGAAAGAACTCTTTGTTTCACCACTTTTTATTTTCGTTTGTATTTCAGATTTGCCCCTGAAGAAGGGACACCCAGTCCCGAACTGCATTGGGCACAACGCATAACCAACTAGAATGTTTCCTAGATATGTTTTTTCATGGTTATTGTTATGATCTTAGTGAGTTGTGCTCACATACATGAATGCATGATTGTTTCATTGAGATGAAGGAATCGCTAAATAAAGAAATCATGTGAAATTGCTTTTTAGAGTGTGATAATTTGTCATGAGATATAAATATTTTTCATTGTGAGGCACGTCTTGTCCAAGTGACTACAAGTTGGACAAATTCATAATTACTGATTGAGTGATAGGTAGCACCCAGAAGACGTAGCGCACAGATGATCAGCAACTGATTTTTTGTGTTTTAATCATTTAAATAACAGGTGTGCGCAATCAACATCATTTTTTGTCATAACATTTGTATTTGAACAGATTATGGAAGACAATATAGGACAGATAAGTATATTTATGTTTACAACTGATGCTGTAACTGGGGTTAGGTGGAATGGTGTGTTGCTCCCACAGAAGTGGTAAAATGTTTGTTACTCTGTGTTACTTTTTAGCGCAGAATTCTGGCCAAATTCTGCCAATTGACGTGCAGTGAAAGCTTTCTCCTGCAAAGGCTAAAAAAAATGCTAGATGGCAAGCGTGAGTGAGATTTGGCATCCCCTAGCATGATTTTCTAACGCAAGCTGAGGGCTACCATTTGAGTAGCTTTGTTGCTGATCGAGTAGATTCTTTACTAGAACAACAGCAACATTAACAGAAAGGTTGTGTATTCTTGTGCAACTCAAGGAGCCATTCACACTGATTTTCAGTGCTGCTGGCACTACTGTGCTAAATTGAAGTGTGAGCAGCATATTTTCTGCCAGTTGGCAGAACTTTGTAGAATTTCGCAGAGTTTTTAGGTAACTCCATGGAATTCTGTGGAGTGAAACTCCCCGAGTCCTGCCCACCCTTAATTTAACTTTTAATTTTCCAGTTGACTTTTGTAAGGCAATATGAATTTGTAATTGGTAAGGTGTATTACTAGATATTTCTGCATTGTTTAAGGGGTGGGTGATGCTGATCAACTGTGGTCCCCACACATTTGAACCACAGCTGTTGATTTTTGTCTGGTGAGTTATGCGGGTCCCTCAGTCATTGTGGACTCTAATGTTTAGTTACACACACAAAAACACATATGAGATTCTTGATACTGCAATGTTTTAATTACATTTGGCATTTCGTTCCAATGTTTCTTGTTCTACTACATGTAGCATGTGCCGTTGTACTAAGTGCCCAATCCACAAATCTAAACTTAGACTCGAAGTCTAAGTTTAGACCTGAAGTCTAAGCTTGGATCTGTAGTCTAAAAATGTAAAATTAGACTTCATGTCTAAACTTAAACTTCAGGTCTAAACTTAGACTTCATATCTAAACTTAGACATCAGATCTAAAGTTAAGCTTCAGATCTAAACTAAGACTTCTGGTCTAAACTTCAACATCAGATTTAAGTTTTCCTTTCTGATTCGGGCACATGCTGTCAATGACAGAACCTCACATTGAGTAAGTAACAATTTATAAAGGGCCCATGTTGAAAAGGATTTTTGGGTAATATGAAAAAGGGTTAAGGTTGTTGACAGAGTGGCATTACGTAGAAGATGATGGGCCTCTAATGAATAATAAAGGAAGAGAATGACAGACATGTGACTAACCAGAAGCTTGTAGAACTAACATTGTTTTTTGAAAATTGTTTCTTCACTGCGCTTTGCTTGAAAGATCCATAGATTGGAGATCAGGGCTATGAGTACACTACGAGCATCACAAAAATAGCCTGACATAGGGAAGGGGATGTTGCCAGGTAGTAGAAGGCATAGGAACAACTTGCTGAAGGACATTTATGTTTAAAAGGCAGGAGAAATAAAAACATGACCTAGAGCTCAGTTCTTCTGAGTCCAGAGCCAAGATCCCTTGATATTGGCTTGTATTGAGAAAGGAAGGCTGTAGGTAATGACAATCTTTTGTGCGGTGTACTCCCAGGTGTTTGCCATAGCTTTTTATTTTCTGGCTGTAGAATTCTATGCACTTTACCCCTGGTTGCCAGTGTCAAAGTGCCTGTGCTCCTCCTGTACAATCTACAGGGGATGTGTCAAAATGTACTCCTCCTAGCATCCTTAGAAACATTGAATTAATAATCATGTTGGCTCCAAAGATCTATGAAGGACAGGGACAAACCTGCCAAGGTGATGCGACCAAAGATCAAAGTGCGTTTTGCTTGGATGAAGATTCAGGTATTCCATGCACTGAGCTTTTCGTTTTGGCTAAGGTAAAAATCTTCACTTGGCAAAAGCTCTCAAAGCATTCAGCTAGAAAGACACCTTATTGGCGTGAAATTCAAATTTCTCCCACTTGGTGCTTTCCTGCCAAAAATCTACAGCTTCACCTAGATCTTGCCTGATAGTTATACAACTTTGTGAAGACCTTCTCGAACACAGCCCCAGTGAAGTGCTTTGCCCCAATGAATAATTTGAACTTCTATTTCAGATATATAGGGGCACATTTCCGACAGAAGTGAAACACCCCAACTCACTAATCAAAGTAAATCTGTGTCTAAGGGCTAGATGTAGGTAAATCTTTTTTACCAATTCTAAAATACCGAATTTTACGGATTCGGTATTTTAGAATCGGTAAATCAGATGTAGGTAATAATTCGGTATTTTTTACTGAATCGGTAAGATTCGGTAATTACCGAATCGGTAAATACCGATTCGGTATTTACCATTGATTCCTATGGGCCTGGAGGCCCATAGGAATGAATGTCAATTACCGATTCGGTAAATACCGAATAATTCAAGGGTAGCAGGGTGTCACTTTGACACCCTGTTGCACCCCTGATTAGTGCTTGTGTGCCACATGGCACAGGTGTACATGCACAGATTTGCAGATACACAGGTATTCGTTATTTACCACCAACTAATAGTTGGTGGTAAATAACGGATCCTTAAAGCCCTGTGGTACTATTTACAGTGCCGTAACAAATGGTTGGAGGAGGGTCTAAGGGGAAACAATATCTTTAAAGACCAGGAAGACAAACTGAACCCCCATTCAACATATAACAAAAACAAAGAGACTGTCACTGGTCTAAAACTATCACAAGGGCGAAGAGTAAGGCTCTGTGTCTACCTGTGGAGTGTATACAACAAACAGGAAATGAATCCCATCAGCCCACCCAAATGGCAGAGCATCATCATCTGGGATTACTGTAAAGATGGTCCGGGTAAGGAGACACACCTGTTGGTATTGTGTGCTTCTCCAATCCGCCGGAACCACCAGTGATGGATCATACCAAAAAGGCTATCGTGGTTGTAATGGTGTGGGATATTGATTGCAGTGAAAAAATTGTGAAAAAAATTCAAAAGTGCAATATAAAATTAACTACCATGATATAAAGGGAAACTTTATTGGGAAGATATCATGGTGTCAATATTAAAATGAGTGTATGACAGTATGAAATTATAACTGCCAGTTCAAGATGGTATTTGGTCAACATGTTTCAGCCATTGTAGGATTCACTCACCTACCAGGCTTTCGTCAGGACCTCAGGAACACTACTGCAATAAGAGAAAAAATAAACCAATGTGCAACAGAAATTATTAACACATATCACATGATACCCAACATCCTACCGTGCGTAGAATTTCATACGGGGGATATCTGGTTCACAAATATTGAGGATTCTTTCCTAAAAAGGAGTATACACAAATACATACTAGTAATAAACAGGTAGGACAAAGACACAGTCAGTAATTGCGCCACATGTTATCATAGCTAAAAAGTCATTCTAGTGATAGTTTTGATATAATTTGAACTTTGGTTTTACTCATCCAATTAATCTTGGGAGAAAGCCTCACCTATTCTGGCCACTGCTCAGGAAATGGAGGCCCCGCTCTATGGTGAATAAAAACATAATGGATGCCTAATTAGGTCAAACCCAACTAGTCTTTTCACTCAAAATTAACTAACCCAGGTATTGGTTCTGAGAATTGCAAGGGGCAGTACCCTGGAGGGCCACCATAAGACTATGACTCAGGTATTATCATCATCCAACATTGGCAATATGTTGGTAAAGTAGTGCAGTCGGTGTAGAACTGCACAGAAAAAGACAAAAACCATCAAAGGGTGTGCGGTGGAGAAAAAGCCCTGCTGGTCCGCCGCATTTCTACTCACGCAAAGAGGATATGTTGTAATTTTGAAAACAGAGTGCTCTCTGCAGTTCGACATATTCGTGGTCCGTAAATGCTTTCCTAGAGGTTATTCTGGTCCTTAAAAGCCCCCTCACTGCTCCATGTTGGTACCTCCCCTTCGGCTTAGGAACAGGCCAGAGGTACCGACGGACAGGTGAGGCACGCATGCAGCAGGGCTCTTTCTCCACCACACACCCTTTGCTGGGCTTACTCCTCAATGCTGAGTGGTGCCATTACGTTCCTGCTCACTAAGTCTTCTAAATGAAGATGGTTTTTGTCTTTTTCTGTGCAGTTCTACACCGACTGCACTACTTTACCAACATATTGCCAATGTTGGATGATGATAATACCTGAGTCATAGTATTATGGTGGCCCTCCAGGGTGCTGCCCCTTGCAATTCACAGAACCAATGTCCATGGGGGTATTTTATTCCATATGTTAGAGATGACTTGTTATGTATGTAATACAGAAATTAATAGGCCTGGGTGAAATTTTAATTATGTCGGCATATTTTGCATAATTTTGGGACTTTCACCCTATGCTTAGTATGCCAAATTGCTCAGATTATACCATTATTACACATCATGTCATTGTGTGCCACTTGCGATAAAATTTACAGCAAACAAATATACTTTTGTATTTTGTACGATGAAATACATCCTTGCATTAGAATTGTTTTTTTAGTTTTAAATAGCGCGAACAGGACTCGAAGATGTCAAGTATCAGAGCGCTTTACATGAGCACCAGTTGCATTACAGACAGACACATTAATGTTGTTAGGCACGTGGAGATTAAGTGATTCGCCTAGAATCACAGGATATTGTGCATCCCTGCTGAGACTTGAATCTGGTTCACTAGGTTCGAGGTCAAACGCTCTAGCCGTCAGACCACAGCCTCTGATTGATGCGAAGCCACACTTGAAGCTGAAATATCACACTAAATGAAGAATTTGTACTTTGTAAAACATTATTTCACATAATTGATGAAATTTCAGGTAAATGAGCAATAGCAATTTACACGAAATCAGCAATTATAGCAACAGTTTAAATAACGAAAACAGTAATATATTTTCCTTCTGATATCATCTTTTTAAATAAAAAGTGATTAGCAGAAAAGATGTATTTATGGAAACCTGTTTTTCCCACTCTATAAGTCATTGCAGGAAATATAGAATTTATTCATGTTTGTAAACAAATGCCACCGTATTTTGTACTGACTGCTTTTGTATTGTTGCTTTTCAGAGTACAAATTCAGTTTTTATTCTTCTTATCTACAATTAGCATAAAAGAGTCAACCACCAAGGTTTGTGGGAAGGGTGACGGCCGTACATTACACAGATATTACAAGTCATCTGAGAGACCTTACGAAGGTACTCCTTGGTGACTTGCAATATCCTTATAATGTACAGCAATGGGTACTTTACCCCATAAATAAGCAGCAGGTCCTGTAAAGTAAGATTAAATTCTGGATATATATCAAGCAAATGCATTATTGAAAACAGTTCTTTAAATATTAATTAAAAGCATTGTAATACTTAGTGTCAAGAATTATTATTATTATTGTTGGTATTGTTGTTATCATTTGTATTATGCTGGTCCCATTAGGTAATGGCTTCTACACAACAAATTAACAAAAACAATTTGAAGTAAGTTATATGTGACATTGTAACTTCAGAGCTTGTATTCTCCCTCTAACAGCACAAGAGCACATAATAAAAAAGCTCCACAGATTGATTTTGAGTAAGGTGGCATTAGATGGAATTGTAATTATTAGTAAGTGCATGACTAAGTGTAGATATGTTTATGCCATTTATAGGTGGAAAATGAAAATACTGCAGACACAATTGCACCATGCAAAATGTACTTTAAAATGTTTATTTTAAAATCCTCAGTCTAGTGTAGGGTTCTCCAAAGTTGGTCCTGGAGGGCCAGATCCAGGCCACATTGTTAGCATATCCCCATTGAGATAAAAGTCTGCCATGTATCCGGCCCTCCAGGACCGACTTTGGGGAACCCTTGTCTGGTGCATAACATATGAACACTGACCACACAGAATATAAAAATAAATGTAGTTAGGCATTTAATGGGCAGTGAAAATATAATACGCATTTCTAACATTGTTAGTGAGTTTCTTACATCCTAGTACCCTAATGCTATTTTTAAGTGCTAAGCTAAAATGAACATTAAGCATTGAATAGCGTGGGGGGCACAGCTAGTCACGACGGAAGATGGCCACTTCCTGAGCGAGCTCCTTAGGTCACTGCAATATCCTACAACAATCCTGCACCCAATATGCCTGTAGAGACCTAAAACCATGGGAAAAATCGCACCAGAAGATTGTAGCGTCCTGTAGACCCATTTTTTGCTGACTGAGGTGCCCCAGAACTGTTGGAGGAGAGGCCTGTGATGCATGTCTGTGTGCTGAAGCCACGGGCTTGCGTGAGATCTGGCTGGGACATAGGGCACGCACAGCCGAGCTGGCCATCCTGCTGCACACAGGCGTGGGTAATGCTGCCGGTGAGAGGAAGAGTGGAGGACGGGCCTACCGTCCTCGGAGTGGGGCGGAAAATCTGAGATTTCACCCAGAGTAGGATCAACGCAGAATAATTGACATTGGTGCCCCTGCATAATTGAAGTTGAGGATGCCCGTTGCATGGGAGCCTGTGGCTGCAGGATCAGGAGAAGGCCTAGCGGGCTCGGTGCTGGCCCGGCGGCTGTGGCCATACGCTGCGACCCGGCATACCGAGTCTGCCCGATAATATACTGCCGAAAGGAAGACTCAAAAATCACACCACATGGAGCATGCATAGAACTGCGGAGGGGACGTGCTGTGTAACTCGCACCTGAACGAACGTGGAAAGGCCTGCGGACCCCACTGCAGCGCGGACTAAAAGTGGCTGAGAGGCAGCGAAGCGGAACGGAAGCCTAGACCGCTGCGGCCCTGAGTCCGCCGCATCTGCTAGACTTTGTGCAGCACCACGCTGAGGGCGAAGATCCTGCCCCAGAGTAGAAGATGCAGAACACATGCTGGAACAGTCAGAGAGACATAGCAGTACTACGGCGCAGTAGCTCGCAAGGTGGCGAGAACTCTAATACCATGACAGGCTGTTAAACATCTAAGACACTTCAATAAGACAGTCCCACTGACACTGGAGCATCATACAGTACTACAACCACGGTAATTGTGGTGTGGGTGTGCAGGCAGCAGGGAGTCCATTTTGAGCGCTGCTGCGAATTGCTGAAATAGGGAGATGCCCAAATGTGCGAACAGACCAGCCTGCTGAAGTGAAACGGCGGCTCCCCTGACAAACTCGACTCTGCAAATATCTATATACCCAGTTCAAATTGAAATTCAACTGGTCCCTTCAATGGAACGCTGAGTGAGGAGGAACAGATTACGGCGACTCCAGCCCCTGCGCGATGCGCGCCACACGCGTGGTACGCCAGAAGGGAACTAGGCAGCTCTCAAAGCCATGAAATGGACAAACCAGACAGGAATCAACCCAAACTCAAATTGGAACACTCACAAAAAGTGACCAAGACTAGCTTGGAGGACCAACAAGCTACAGTGCAGGCTGACACGATCATGAACGGAGTCGCCAGTGGCGATGTGCCCGCCATGTTCTTGTCGATACAAACTGCCCTCTCTAATTTAGACTGTAAAATAGACTCTCTAACATACAGAGTAGACCTCATGTCTGAGTGCCTGAACAAGCACACAGAAAGGATTGTCATGGCGGAGAGTCACATATCCGAAGCACAAGACGCCCATCAGCAAATGGAAGTCAGGCAGGGGAAAATGGACAAAGCCTTGGCAACTAAGCATAGGCGTAAAATCCGTTCCGCTCACGGATTTTGCGGATTTTTGGCAAATTCGCAATCCGCGAACTCTCGCGAACTTACCGAAAATTCGTAAAATCCGTGCGAAGCGGATTTTTTGCTTGGTCGCACTTGCCAACTAGAATACAATACAATTTCGCGGGAGTAAATACTTGCGAACACGTAGATGCGGCGGGCAGCGACAATCTCGCAATTGGGAGATTGCAAAATTTGCAATTTCGCACAAGAAATCCACCAGCAGGCAGCATAAACCTTGAAAATTATGATTTTTATCAGAGTAACTCCTCAGGTTGACATTTGCCTACACTTTTTCTTTGCAAGGAGTCCATTTTGGGGGGGGGGGAGGAAGGAAGTGCCCCACAGTCTCCAACTTCCTGTTCCTGTCCAGCAGGCTCCTCCCAGTGCTTTCTTCATGTGCTGGTCACTTTGATTTGGATCTTGACCTGGAAGGATTACTTTTTGTGGATGCTGCTGGATATTTGGATTTTTGCAAAACTGAAAGCACTCAGCAGGTGCAAAAGTTCTATCTTATCATTAGTAACCATTCCCTGTAGTGCTTCCTGAGGGGCCCCTTCAGAGTTCATTTGCCTACTTGCAACTATTCTATGACCCTGCTCTGACCCTCACAGCAGGCTCAGAGAATAGCTACAAGTATACAACAAAGGTCCTGTTAAAAAAATGACACTGCAACAGAAAGCAATTACAGACAAAACTGAAAGCACTCAGCAGGTGCAAAAGTTCAATCTTATCATTAGTAACCATTCCCTGTAGTGCTTCCTGAGGGGCCCCCTCAGAGTTCAGTTGCCCACTTGCAACTATAGGCCACTAAGGTCCTGTGAAAAAGAATTGCACTGCAACAGAAAGCAAATTAGAGATAGGGAAGCAGGTGCCAGCCAGACTGGAAGTTTAAATTCAGTGACACATTAATCAACCCCAAATTAATTCATGTCATTTGAAGCAGGGCAGGTGTGCTTGCTTTTTTTCACCCCCATAATCTACAGTGATAAACCAACCAGAGGGTGGCAGTGATGTACCAGAGGGTGGCATGGGTGTACCAGAGGGTGGCAGTGGTGAAACAGAGGGTGCTGTGAACCTGTGATGATGAACCAGACGTAGAAACAACATAGTCGCGGCCGTTGAGAGCCGACAAGTAAGTTCGCAATTGCGAACTGGTACAAAACCCTCACGAACTGGCAGAAACCCTTGCGAACACAAAAAAAAAATCCGCAAATTCGCGAGAGTTCGCGGATTTTGCGGATTACGAATCCCTAAATACGCAATTTCGCGGATTGCCAATTCGCAAAATCCGCCCATGCTTATTGGCAACCTTAATGGCGCAGGCTAAAGATATCAAGGCGCACTCCCACCGAAATATTATACTCCTCATGGGAATAGGAGAGAAAACAAACACAGGTCCCATGGAACACTATGTCGAACAATTGATCATAACTCTTCTGGGGAAGGAAACTTTCTCCGGCGTTTTCATTGTCTAATGGCACTCAGTGCAATTCGGGGTTCTGTGAAATACCTAACGTAGCACCTCTTGAATGTTATGTACATAAACACGCACTGCACGTAAAAGAGAGAATATGATCAATGAGGTGCATAGACAATCCTGCACTTAAACTGTTACCTTGGAGCCTTAGCTGTGAACCAGAATCTATGCTTACACAGCGACTACCCATGTGAAATAATTCACAGGACAACCAGGATGGCAGCTCCCGCCACACCTAGATACATTTTTGTTGGAGTGGGGGGGGGAGTTGTGAAGTTACTAGTTTGTAGGGTTTGTCTTCACTGAAATGGGATTGGCCGAGTGGGAGGGGGGGACAGGGTGTTATTTTGGAAAACCTAGTGGGCTTTAGAATAGTAGATACCATCGCCCGCAGGAGAGACGCACAAGTAAGAGACCGACAAATCTATCCCAAGCATGACACTGCAACCGGTTAATGAACTAAGACAAACCGATCGATGACATCCATGACATGGAATGTTAGCGGCCTTCATAACTCGCAGAAAATATGCAAGGTCTTAGCGTACTTGGATCGCCACAGGGTAGATGTCGCCTGTCTTCAAGAAACACATTTAACTGACTTCACAGAAGGGATAATAGGCACAAGGTGGACATCCTATTGTACAGTATCCTCTCACTCTTCCTACGGCAGAGGAGGAATGCTTGTTATTAATTAGTTCCATTAAAGGTGACCAGGGGAAATAGCTGATAGTACAGGGTAACTTTGGAGGCACTGCTTTAACTATCTTCACAACATACGTCCCAAATACTGATGACACATCCTTTTTTGTATAAATACTGGTAAAATTGCATACCATACCGCCAACAGCTTTATTATGGGGAGGAGATTTTAACACATGCATAGATCCAGCTTCGGATAGTTCCACAGGTAATGAAAGATATGGGAAGCAAGCGGCAAAGGCGCTTAGAGATGGTATGGATGAATGTGCAATGTTAGATGTATGGTGTCTGCGACATCTGGGTCGTAAAGAGGGCACTTGCACTTCAACAGCCCACAATACGTTGTCCAGAATAGACTACACACAGGTCATTTTCACATGGACAACCTCTGTAGAACACATGCCCAAGACACTGTCAGACCACGCGCCTGTCCGGCTTGTGCTTGCCATCCCCACACACACTCCAAGACAGTTTACATGTAGACTGCAGCGGGGAGCACTCCAGGACCAAGTATTCCACTCTGAATTGTGTCAGGTAATAGTAGAGTATTTCGACATTAATGTAGGATCTGTAAGTAGTGTAAAAACACTATGGGAGGACTTTAAAGTGACCGTTAGGGGCCACTGCATTGGAAAACATGTGGGCATATTAAAAAATATTCAACAGAAATTATCCAGGATGGAAAAACATTAGAGGCAGAATATGCGCCCACACAGGACCCTAAGATACTGGCAGATATCAGGCTGAAGGCAGATACTTATCAGGACTTCACAAACGATGAGATAAAATATATCTCACAAAGATACACTGCACACAAGTACAGAGAATGGGGAAGACTGGGGCGGGCACCTGCTGCACACACGCCAGCTTACATAACCCAAAATACAACCACGTAAGGCCAACCCTCATATGATACCTGTATATTATGGATTGCTTCTCAGAATATTACTCCTGCCTCCATTCTGCGCAATCAACTGCCTCCCTGCCAGAGATATGCCACTATTTACGTGAAATTGCATTGGCGTGGCTATCGGATGAACACTGCAGATATTTCTGCCATCACATCACTGAAGATGAGATAAGAGTCTATTAACTCCCTACCAAATAACAAATCTCCTGGTATCGATGGGCTACCAGGGGAGTTTTATAAAGAATATAGAGACTTACTAGTCCCACACCTGGCTGAGATGTATGAGGAGGCCTACGAGGATAGCATGCTACTAGCCTCCCTGCGAGAGGCCTTACTGGTTACTCGCCCCAAACCAGACAAAGACCCAGTAAAGTGCAAATTCATACTGCCCGTTGTCTTTAATAAATATAGATGCCAAAATATTAGGTAGAATTATTGCAGCACGACTACAACCACTGTTAGGTAATCTGATTTTGCGGGATGAAGCTGGATTTATACCGACACGGTCCACAACACAAAATTTGCAGCCCACATTTGCTATGTTTCACCACTTGAATCCCGATCTGCCAGCTGCTGCAGCCCTATTGGACATGGCGAAGGCTTTCGATTCGGGGGGTGGTCATTCATTTTCACAGTGCTGCGCAGAATGGGGTTTCCAGGACTGTTTTTGCGATGGATTGCGCTACTATACATGGAGCCCAGCGCCCGTATTTGAATTAATGGCAACACATCAGACCGATCAGAATAAGTCGTGGGACGAGACAGGACTGCCCACTCTCGCCGCTCCTCTCCACATTAGCACTAGAACCACTGGCATGTAAAATACTGCAAAAGCACCCAGATTCCACACCACAGTTTCAGCTCCGCCCAGTTGCCATGTCATTGTACGCTGATGACATGGTTCTATATACACAATATCCTGATCTCAATTTAAACGCACTCATTAGAGAATACATCAAATTTGAACACTACTCAGGTCTCAGTATTAATTGGAACGAATCAGTGGTAATGCCGCTCACGCCAGCCACAACACAGTCTATTCTGGACTACCCACTACACTGGCAGACTGAACCGGTTAAATACCTTGGTATATAGATACACCGGAGCCCATAGACGGTGATCAGGGAGAATTTTGGTAGAGCAATAACAAAGCTAGAGGACCAGATAGATTGGTGGGTTAAACTACCCCTCTCAATGGATGACAGGATTGCGATACAGAAGATGGTTGTACTGCCAAAACTTCTATATTTATTCATGAACATACCGATCTGGCTCACACAAGCGGTTTTTACTAAACTGCGATCAGCCATGCTGAGACTAACATGGGCGGGGAAGCAGGCAAGAGTGGGTTGGAAAGTTCTAACTAGACCTTACCAACAAGGGGGCTTTGGAGCACCAGACCTCCAATTATACTTCAACTGCGTGCAAGCACAACACGTTCATTACTGGATACACCCACATGATCACATACCGCATAAAGCAGTAGAACATAACACTGTGAAGCCAACCTCACTGATCACTTTCCTATCTGACTCGAGGAGTAACACCCCGAGAGATCTAATACACCCAGTAACTTGTACATCCCAGGCATGGAACACACTAGCAAAAAGAGCACAGAAGCTCCTAATATATGCTCCAGCGCTCCCCCTTTCTTATCACCCACAAATACCTGTAACACAAGAAAAGAATATACTAACTCTACTGAGGGAAATGAGTTTAAGAACTACGGGCAACGTATTTCCGCATGGCCAATTTATATCACAGGATGACCCGTCCTTCAGTGTATTTGCATACTTGCGACTGCGCATGGCATGAACCGTCAACACTTAACGCACTACAGATCTTGTTGACTGCATGCCGCAACCCAGGGCGAACTGAGCCAAACCCCAAATAGGTCACTGCTTAGGTGGGAGGAGACAACCGGAGGCCCTATTGCTGAAGAAGGCTGGTATTAGAGCTGCTCACTGATGCAGCTGCTCACATGGAACTGCAACCTACGCATCATTCACTTCAAATTCATACATTAAATATATTCCAAACCGGCAAAGCTGCACAAGTGCGGATTGCGACCAGAGGACAAGTGTCAAAGATGTGGCGCTTCAGGTGCGGACTTCCTGCAAATGGCATGGTCATGCTCTCAGCTTCAGCCATATTGGCAGGAAGTAACTAGTACCCTTACGCTTATGCTGGCAGAACAGATACCTAACGCCCCACTGGGGTGTTTGCTAGGAGTACACAAGATCCGACTGGCTAGGAGACAAACATTTCTGGCCTTGGCATTATTGCTGGCCAAACACCACGTAGCCCTAGGTTGGGGTAGTAGGCGCCCACCGCGATACAAGGACTGGGTCACAGATATTACTTATTGTAAGGAGACACTGGAGACATATGCAGAAGAACTACCACAGGCCTCTAGACCTAGGGATTTCTGGGAACCCTTTGTACAATTTCTTAGATCTACACAAACTAATGACAGAACATTTAACATAGCACTCTGTTAGAATTTCCAGTAGAAGGGCCCCTCCAGAACAGCTGAGAAGTTCAAAATACTAGAGTGGTGGGTGGGGCGGGGAACTGGGGTGCGGACAACGCACACTATATACATCATGCAACACGCAATAAAGATGCCGATGGAAACAATAACTCTGTATGGGCCATCCATGCCAATGAATGTAAGATCCTTGTAACATGTTACTAATTGTAAAAAAGTATATTCACACTGTATAAAACTGTATTTGCTTTTTGCTGACCAGAACAAACAAAATAATCATTAAAAGAAGCAGTAAATAGCAAACCTGCCTTTCGAGTTTTAGAATAGGATGATTTGACTGTATACATTTGAATAGCTGACTACAGCTATTCTTTAACAGAGCTCTGCTGAAGAAGTTTAATCATGTGCTCCCATTGAAGGACACTTTCTGTACAGCTTTAAGAATCAACTCTCCAGCTGAGAGTGGCTTGTTCTGCAATCTGGGAATAATGCAAACAAAAAGACCTTTCCTATGCAATGATCTAATAAAGATGACGAAAATGTTGCAACAGACAATGAATGAAAACAGATTAACGAAATGAGAATGTCAAAGTGTTCATGACAATACCCGGACTGTGAATTGAGATAGACTATTTTTGAGACATGTGTCATACTAGAAAAGCATTTTTACATTTCAAGCAATCATAACGTTTATGAATAAGTGGGGAAAAGCTTTGCATATAAGTTTATTTTGAGAATATACTTATGTTGATAAAAAAGAAAAACAGACTATATATTAGGTTTTTAAATAAATACAGCTGGGTGCAAAACATAAAAAAATAGGGAAGGTACAAACTGTCCATTTAATTATACTTCTCTTCATTCCATTCAGGAAAAGCAGAAACAGTTCTATTTCATTTTTTGGGATGGAAGATGATTGGGGACGTTGATCCATTTTTACCAATTAGTGATGGCGTAATGTAATCGCAATAATATCCATGAATCTTTGCAGCAGTACCTGAAGCGTTTGCATAGGAATGTTCAAAGGAAGAATGGCTTTTCTCTGTCTGCTTGATAGCAACTGCTGGACAAGAAGATGGACGTATGCACTGGAGCACCGTCTCAATGTCCAGAGTAACAGCGATAGTGAAATTGCTATCAGTTCTTGTTAGACCAGGTGTTTCCAGCATTAAAGTTATTAATAATTCTAAAATGTAAAGTTGTCTATCGTATTGAGCATACTTCATGATTGGCAGATGCATGGCTCAGCAGAAGAATTGGGCAATTTCATTGTTGCTAGAAGTCATTTTGTGGAGAAGTGGGTCTCACTGGTTAGAGGCGGCAGACCCTGAAGCAGAGGTTAGAGGGACCAGGGTTCAATTCCCGACGCGGCAGGGTCTTGAGCCCAAATATCCACGGACTCGATAATTCTCGTTTCGGTGCCTACTTGAGACACAGGTTCCAGCTCTGGGCATTAGCTTGCTTAATCTCCACGACGGGCCCCCGCGGCGGCGGGATGCCTGGCTTTCACCTTGGAGAGGCCCAGTACGGGTATCTCACAGGGAAAAACCAGGACGGGTTCCCAATGCAAGCGCCGAGATGCCTACGGGTAATCGAGCGCTATATAAGAACGCTTAATAGTTTTATGTTGATGGAGTCATTGGGGTGTCTCCAACTGTAGTACATGCACCAAAAGCCCAGTCTCACTTGTGGATAACTTATTTTGCTAAATGATAGAGGCCAGTACTCACTCAGTACTTATAGCCATTCAAAACTGAGTTAGAATGCTAGGGTCTCACCTCATTGTTTTCAGTTGGATAACTTAACTTCATGTTGTTGGTTTGACAGGTGTATTTCTTAACTAGAAGGAAAATAAGAAAGTGACAGTCAAGGATCAAAACGACTGTAGGAAATTTGCTGAATCGACTTAAGAACACGGAATGAAAGATTGAGGAAAACAGCTGTAAAACTAGTCATTATGTCAAATGAAAAGGTTTTGAAAAAATGCACGATGGCATTGATATTTTGATGAGTTGGGTATAGTGTGCACAAAGTCTGCAAAATGGGCTGGCCACTGGTTCTGCAGGAGCTTTTGTATATCGTAAGCAGAGCAGGCTGTTTGTAGGTCAAATGTTTCTGCCGCTGAGGTCTAAGGAACCCCTCTTTGTATTAACACGGTGCACGTTTATACAGTTTATCAAAATGCTTATTATCTGTGTGCTTTCAAGGGTAAGGGTGTCTTCTATTACCCTTAAAGAAGTGGGATACAAGGCTATTCCAGAACATTTTACTATCTCTGATACTCTTAACAAATAGGGCTGGCCTTGGACCATTCCAATGCAACTTTCATTTATCAATATTAAATAGGAACCATTGTTCAGGAGTATGTGCTGAGCTGAGGTGGAGGAAATAGGTGCAGCTGATAGAGTACACCTTAGATCTAGCTTCAAAGAATAACACACTCCATGTAAAGTGATAGACTTGCATATAAGTGAATAACCTTGAAGGTTTGAGCATACAGGGAAACTCAAATGGTAACTCCCACATGTGGTGAAAAAAAGGTTATGCATTTTTCATGCCTACCCAAGGGCTTATATTTTTAACACTCATGAAACTAAAACGTTGTAATGGGAAGGGAAATTGCTCTATGCAGGAGCCATGTGATAGGTGGATTTTCTGCTATACAAAACTGGGATTCTTCCATGTGTTCTTTGAGTAACAGAGTATAGGAGGCTTCTTTTTAGCCATGGTTTTATGACTAGAAGCCAAATTCTAAGGTTCAGAGATGGCACTTTCGTTCAAGGGCTGCCAAGTTACTTTTCTAGATCTTAGTGTTTGTAATGCCCAATATAGATGTGTAATTGCTTGTAACAGAAGCTTCCCATGTTGGAGAACACTTAATTCATCTTTAAGAAGAGGAAGATAACATATTATACAGGGAATAAACTCTTTTGGAGACATTTTGCATACAGTTGTCTATACCTTTAAATGCCATTTGCAAAGATTCTTTATATGTCTGTCCAATTCTCTCAGCGGCTTCTTTTTCTGAGTTTTTCTGCCATTCATTGTAAAAACAATTTCACACAGCAGGGTTCCCCCCATGTGGGCTCCTTTTGGGGCTTCCATATAGCTCCCTCCCTTCTCCCTGTCCTTCAGTAATGTTTGCACGCTAACATCACAAACCCCACCAGATGGCAACAGGAGGAGAAGGTGAGTGCAGCTCTGTGCACATCTGATGGGATATGGCCCCCCAGACACCAGGCCCGGACTGGCTACCGGGGGTTTGAGCATGCTGCCGAGCTGGGGGCTGAAGTCACTTCGGTGAGGGCTGATTTATTTGATGGAGACCTACGTGTGCTTCGAAATGAACAAAGCAAAACAAATTTCGTTCAGCACATGCAGGTCCCCATCAACGAAGTTAGCCACCAGCTCTGCAGCATACCAAAAAGCCCGGTAGCCACTCCAGGCCTGCCAGACACCACCTCTCTGCTTGAGGAAGTCATCGCTGGAGAGGGAAAGAGTCTCCCCTTTCCATTGATGCCTCTTTCAAACTAATTACTGCTCACCGAATGCAGGTACTATGTGATCCCCAAACAAGGATTCCACTAGACAGCAGGGATTTCTGTTCTGTGTGGAGAATCTCCCCCTCTAGCATGGGACAACCCCAGGGGCTAAATTACATCTATTGATTTCTCCTTCCTAGTTGGCGAAATCCTAAACCTCACATGATGTATGTTGCTGTGAGTAGAAGCAAAATGTGAATGGCTGAATAATAGATTAGTAGCTTACTCAGACTCACCCATTGCACTATGATACATTCTGTGCTGGGTAGAAGAAAAAATGTAAATGCTATAATTACTGCACAGTGGCTGACTTCGGCAGTCACATTTCCCTGTGCTGGGTGGAAGCAGATGGGCACATGGCACACATTGTTATTTCATTACAAGTCACCCCCATTTTGCACGTCTCTCCAAAAAGTATATTTCGGCATGGGGTCAATTTTGGCAACATTTATTTTGCCTTATTGGGTGTGTGCAACATAAACTTTTTTTTTCTTCTTTATCTCTTAGAATTTTTGGAGAAGTTCTTTGCAGGGTGGAGTCATATGTGTTTTTTCAATTTGCAGACCGTTTGTATTTTTACTACTATCACACTTTATGCACTCTCACTCCTATAGCATTCCATTCCATTCTTCCAGTTCATTGCACACACAGCACTATTTGCATGAGTACATCTGCCTTCTACATAGGCCAGAACATGTTGAATAGCAAACAGAAATGATGTCTCCTTGGATGACTGCTTCTGAGGCTTGTAATTAAAATTATGGATGAGAGCTCTGCAGCAAGGTCATATACTGAGACATCATCTGAGGCAGAGGCTCAGGGAGCATAACCTGGAAGTAATTTTTCTTTTGCTTGTCTATTGTTTTATTGGTTGTATAATAGACACCAAATATGTATTACATACATCGAAAATACACTCATATATATTGATACAGTAAGTAAGTCAACATTCAGTGGGCATTAAGTTTGCCATTGTTTGTGTGCATAGGTTGAAGTAATTAGAGACTACATGGAACACAGCTTACTATGTTCCGCAAGGCAATGGGTGGGTGTCACAAAATAAAGCATAAATAGGAACATAGTCTGGTTATACCTGTGCTGGTTTTTCTCTTACCCCTTGGAAGGTAAGGAGGGGTGAAAGTTGATAGGTCATGGCGATAGCCGAAGAACCTAGACAGTTCGCATAACAAGGCGAGGATGGACTGTCTATTGTCGCCATAGTGTTTAATTGAAGAAGGGTCCCCAAATGACTTCAAAATTATGTTGTTGGTTGTTCAGCTTGTAGATCACATGTTCAAGTGATGCTATGTCTCCCATGGTTGATGACCAATCTTTGCATGTAGAGAGCTGTGGTTGTTTCTAGTGTCAGAGTATGCATAGTGTCGTCACAGCGAGGGTTGTGTCGAGCCACAGTTTCCTGTGCTTGTTGATGCTGTCCATGTTTTGCGTATCATGCAGTAGTGCCGGCTCCAGAGAAGGTTGGAGTTGAAGGTCTGAATGCCTTGCAAAGTTTGTCAGATTGATTGCCAAATGGTTGGATTGCTTGGCACAACCATACTGTATGAACAATTTTGGGCATTTGGGGTTAATTTTGCCCTGTGTAACATATACGGAGACCAAAGGAAGTCAAGTAAGAATTGGAAAAAGCAGAATTTAAATAATGTGTCTTGAAGTCTACTGTCATGTGAGTATATGACCCTTTTTCAGAATGCATCATTAAAAGATTCTGGGAATTATGGTTTACTAGTGCCAAAATAGGTCCCTTTGGGTGGGTGTAGAGTATAGAATATCTGTTATAGTATGGTACAGACCCGAAATTAGCTTCTCGTACAACCCCTATTTTGCCAAGGAGTTATGAATCATGGAGTGGTGTACCTGATCCATTCACCATCCTAGTTTCTGAAACAGGCTATGCTTCAGCTGATGATATTGGTGGTATTGTGTATTTTCCAGGTTGAATTAGGCCTGTAGGGTCTGAACGGATTTTTAGGCTTCCCCTTTTATGAACTTTCCCACTGTAAGGATTCCTTCCTGGGCTCCTTGGGGACAATTTAAAGGCGTTCATTTTGAGGTATTTCATGGGGGTGCTGTATGTATGTAACCATTCTGAGACAGCATCTTGTGGCTGATTTCCCATGCTTTAATCACACTGTCCATGACCGCGTTACGGCCTACTTTGTCTTAGACAAAATTCCTGTATCAGAGTGACATGCCTCTAAGGTCTTCTTGTAGGTGTGCTTACAGAGCTACCCAATCAGGAGCTTCCAGTGAGGTATTGAAGTAATATGCCAACTGTGATAGATGTGTGACTCTGTAATACAGATTGAGGTTGGGGAGCTGTAACTCTCCCATTATTGTGGCTGTATGAAGCTTACCTTTGGGCAGTCATGGTGTTTCCCCAAGCCAAATGTGCTGCCTGATCAGGTTATTGATTTGCCAAAGTTGGGTAGAAGATATCAGAAGCGGCAGCATGCTGAAGATTGAGAATCATTTTTCAAACTGAGGATGTGATTTACAAGCTCCTTGCACCGCCGCTAAGTCACTTTTTCCCATAATAAACATGATGAACCAGAAGCGCTGTGAATTGTAAATAAGCCCCAGTGTTCTTTTTGGTGAAGACTACTCATCCAACAATGTGAGGAACCTCATCATGGCAGTGGTGGTGCCCCTACTCAAGCACAAACTGTGCAGCAAAGACCCAGTGACAGTGTAGACCAAACCAGCGTGCAGGTACATACCACACCGAGCACAGGCAGAGTTCTCACTTGGCAGCCTCCTATTTTAATACAGCCAAAAAGTTCTCTATTCACTGCAGATGATGGATATAAGGCCACTACTGCAATTTTTTGCCTATGAAACTAGCTGCTTCCATCTTTTTCTGGATGAAGACTTCCATAAGGAAATAATGCATCAAATACATTTGTGTGCTGAACAACTTCTGAGGGACCATGGAGACACTCTGGCCTCACTCCAAGGTACCCCTTTGGACTCTCACGTCACAGTTGGAGGTAAACATATTTCTTAGCATAACGCTGACCATGGGAATAGTGCACATATCAACTGTACAGTCATTGGGTTTGGGCAACATCCAAGTCCGTGCTTGTCAAGACTAGAGACAGGTATATAACTTTGCAGTGTATTTCAATGAAAATTCTGCTGCATTGCCCTACGAACAATCAGATCATGAGTGGTTGCTCAAAATTAGGCCCGATCAGAGTTTGCGATGTTGCAATGTGTGGAACTCTACAAAGTGTGAAAAAAACTCTCATTCACTACGTAGAGTTTTGCAAGGGGACAAAGTTTTTCACTGCAGCCACTTATGTGACTTTTAACGTTATACGTAGCATGAAGTGCGTTCTGGTGTCCGAAATCGTGTGCGAACAGCCCCACGTGGTTCCATGGGCACGGTCATTTTGTTTTTGCTTTGTTTATGGTGCTGGACCTATATTTCAATAATTCTTTAATATTTTAAAACCTCACGTTATCAAGCTTATCAACCCCTCATTTCTATTTATTATATTATTGTGTGTCTTTGTGATTGTTTATTTTACATTTCTTTTATGTTGTTTGTGTTTTTTCATGACTTTTGTACTTTTTCATTTTTAGCTTACTTCCTCATTTCTTCCTACCTTTTATTGTTTTGTTTATTTCCCCAACCCAATGCCATGGCAGTGTCACGTGGCCCGTAGGGACATTGTCGTTTTTACAATCCTAGCATGAGCCCTTTGCAGCTTGCTTCCTGCTTTTGCACACCTTATTACACATCTTTATTTGTGAAATACTTTCAATGATTGCTTTCACATGAGAACTCATCGCTCTGTTCACCCTCTGCATATTCCTGGGATGTTGACTGAACATTATGTGCAAGGTCGAACAACAAAGCCCCTTGGTATTTTGTTCTGGCTAGAGCTTAGCCCTTAGACAAAACATACCAATACAGCTGTTGTTTGGACAGCATACTTGGGTTTTTAGTGGGGTACACAAATAGGTGATATACACTTGGTGAGGGACCTTATCTCGGAGAGGAGCGAGACAGCGCTTATGATTTAGATCTACCATCCATAAGCTAAGGTATGGGGTATGCAGACAAATCCTTGAGATCTTGCATTATATAATAATACTTCTTTTTAGCAAGGGGAGGGAGGTTAGGCACTATAGTATTTTCTTCATTGTCTTTTTATGATGACATCTCCCTTCATTGTTTATGGACTAGCTGCTATGCTGACTATATTTTTATTATGCATTTTCCTAATTGTTGTGCCACTAATAATGCATGTTAGGGCACGTTAGTTAAAAAAATATTTTAAACTATCCTGTGTCCCTGTCAGATCTTATTGTGGATGAGTACAAAAGTGTGAATGAAAAGGATGCGTCTGGTTACCGCGATTCGTGAGAGTTCTAGGAGGGTTGTGTTCTGGGGTGTCTAATCATTGGTTTCTCTGTAAGTGAGTCGGAGAGCAAGTGAGACACTATAGATAGTCAGTCCTGGGTTTGAGGGGTACTGTGGTGGTAGGGAGACCCAGTCCCTATACACTAAGGTCCCATAATCCTGCACATAGTTCTGTGTTTGTGCAGAATCCCTGCAACAGCAGGGTAGGGGAGCAGCAGCACAAGGCCCCTCTGAACAACCAGCAGCAGGAGCCACCCACCTTGCGATCAGCATCACCACAAAGGGTTGCAGCCCTGAGGCATTTATTTGGAGGTAGAGGTCGCTGCACTAGTTTTTTATGTGCCCCACAACATCCCCTCCACGCTGGCAGCAGGCAGCAGGCCTGGCAGTAGGTACAGCCTCTAGGAGTTTTGGCAGCTGTGGGTCAGGTAGCGCCGGTGTGTGCACAGCAGCTCTGAGGTCAAGCGCACCCAACAACAGCTGATGTACCGGTGGGCTGATATAATTGACAGGAAGCAGGACCAGCTCAACCTGCTGAACATTGAGGTTGCTTGGCTCAGTAGCCAATTATTTATTTGTTGTGTTCTATGCTAATATTATCTTTCCAAATAGCAAGCATGCTGCTTACACTCAGCAGTAAGTTAAGTTTACGTTACATACTTTGATCATCATCTAATCAGGTGCTTGGCTCTACCTAATAGTGCTCATTGGTGCTTGCTTGCTCTGATTATATATGAAGTCATGCAGAGACTCCTCTGTTCTATCACTAAGATAGTGGTAGTCAATTGTATTAGTGAGTTAGTGTTCTCTCACTTCTCTGTGTCTTTCTTTATGTAGCTCGTACAGTCCCAAGCAATCTCCCATTGGTGTCCATGCACTGAAAAAATTGCAGACTGAGTTGGCACGCCAAAGGGGGTTGATATTGAGAATGAAATGAGACATGAAGATCATTAGTTGCAATGCATTAGTAGTTCCAAAATTTAGGTTAGAAAATTTGGAATAGGGTATGGTTTAGGAAATTAGGAATAGGTCAACGTGATACTAGTTAAATAGGAAATCTTATTTAGAAATGTTTACTGTTACTGCATTTTGGAGAGATTGTTAACAGTTCCACCAACCTTTTTTTTGTTTATTTCACACATCAGCAGACTGGTCCTGCCACAGAGGTGGATCTTCTGGCCCCAGTAAGTCCTCCTGTTAGTAGTATTATTATTATTTCCATAAGTTTTACTGATCCACATTTAGAGATATTTTTCCTTTTTATTTTTTTGCTGTGTCTGTCTCCTAATTGTTTTTCCAACTTCCCTTTGTTCTATCTAATGTTTGCTAAATTCTTCTAACCCCTGCGTTAACCAATTTACTTAGGGGCATATTTACAAGTCCCTTGCACCGCCAGTGTGTCTCTTTTTGTGAAGCTCCATCGGCACATTTTGCTGCCTCATATTTACAAGGAGACGTAAAGTCAACCTCCGTGGCTTTTCATGTCCTTGTAAATATGGCCCCTTTTCACGTAGCACTTTGTGTGGAAGGGGCATTCCATGGGTGTTGCCATGGGTGTTCCCTTTGCAACACCCATTTATTCTGCTAAGTTCCCAGATTTGCAACCCTTTTTAAACATGGGAATGCATCCGAAACCTACACCTTCCCAAGGGAGGCGTAGATTGGCACAACAAGGAGATAAGTTTTCATTTTTCCTCATTGTGAACTCTTTCTATTCGTGCTGCATTCTGCAGCACATTCTGCAGCACACATAAAAAGAGGACAACACCCTTCCTGCACAAAAACAATCTCCCCACAACGCAGGCACTCTTGCACCATGGTGCAAGGGAGCCTGCATTGGTGCAAGGCAGCCAATTGTGCACTTGTGCAGGCGAAAGCATAGGGATGTGACACATTATCGTACATGTGACACATCCCTGTGCTTTGAAGGTGACTCAGTGTGACACAGCCAAATAACTAGCAGTCCCCCGCGGAGTCACTTCCTTGTAAAGTTGGTCCTTAGTTTCTATATTTCAAGGTTCTGTACTTTACTTCAAACTGTCTGTACTAGTCTGTAGCTTTCTTTCTTCAGCTTTGTCAATAAGCTTTCCCTCTCCTCTTATATATCTTGTGGACTGGTAATGTAAGTCTAAGCAAACTGATTTGAGTTAATGGCCTCTTCTATCTGCAACTCACCAGAAAAAAGTTTGTAGTGATGGAAAAGGGAAAAAAAGGATGGAAGGAGAAAGGATGGGTGAAATCTTATATGAGTGAAAGGATGCATGGGTGAAAAGATGCATCCATAGGTGGGTGATAGGATGCATGGATGGGTGAAGGATGGCTAAAAGGGTATATGGATGAAAGGATGCCTGCTTGGGTGGGTGAAAGGGCGAATGGGTGATAGGATGCATTGGGTGATAGGATGTTGGTGAAAGGTTCATTGGGAGCTGTGTTTGGATAGATGCACACATATGGATGGATGGTATATTTTTCGATGGTAAAAGACTGAATGAGAGAATGTAAAGCTTAAATGTTGCTTATCTAAGCCAAAGGGTGAAGAATACTAGAACAATTAAATAAATGAATGGATAATTTCTTGGTTGAAGAAACAAGGGAGCTCCTCCTGGGAGGGGTGTGCTCACCTACTTTGCTTGTTTGGAATGGTTTTACAAAAGCTTTGATTTAAAGGGGGTGTTTTTGTCTACTCCATTGACTCACTGTATTTGTTCAGAGAAGCAGATATTATGTATGCCACGCATCATCACCTCCCATCTCTATCAATGGCATTTTGCTGGTGCCAACATGACATAACTGCTGCATCGTTCAATTTGGCACTGCAGTGTTTGTTGTGCAATGTGCATCTGATTAAGATAATGTGGCATTTACAAAGTATCAGTTACTCACTAGCCAACGGCTTAGGCATAGGATGATGATCAGTGCCAGCCCACCATTCTCTAGTAAAACAATGTCACTTACCCAGGTTAATCCCTCTAACTTACCCTGCAATAGAGTAAGTTAGGTTTCCATTTATTACTGCCAAGCTAATGTATTTGTTGGAAATAATTCTAAACTGTGGTGAAGGGTAAGGACAGGGAGTAAAGTGGGACTAAGTGCCTTGACTTTTGTAGATGGGGTAGTTGGTGACGAACAATCTATATCCTGTTCCGTAATCCTTTCCCTGTACTGCAGTGCATCAATTTTCATGCAGTCTACTTGTGGCAGAAAGGATATCTGCATGATTTTATACATGACGTATATCATTTTTCATCTGCCTTGGAATCAGGGTAAAATTTAAAGGCATTTTGCAGAAGAGCAGGGCCGTAGGAATAGGATAATTGTCCATTACAGCTGGCCCAGCTGCAGACTGCAGAGAACAACAAAGTACGACTACCAACTAGGGCTCTAGCTACCATGCCTCCATTCATTTGGCAAAACAAGCATACTTGTACTCCATAGCACTTAATGGCTTTCTCATTTAGTAGAGGTGTTTTTTCCACACAAAGCATCTTTTTTTTTTTACTAGGAAATCCTTTAAAAGGCAAAAAACTTTTTTTTTTTTAATCTGGTGTGCACTTGTTCTGCCTTTATTCCTTTCATCCAGTTAGTGCATTTAACTTAAGTGAGGCACGAGGGGGTAATGGCTGTGACTCTAATCACCTCAAATTCGAATGGCCCCAGGGGCTTGCAATGAATTTATTTATTTATTTATTTATGTGCTTATATAGCGCCTGAATAGACCCCCAAAGGGCTATCTCCGCGCTTTTGCCATAAGAAGGGAACATATACTGTACCAGGTCATAACAGGGAGTTGCTGGGTCATGAAGAGTGTTTAACTCCTAGTAAAAAGGTGGGTTTTGAGGGTTTTTCGGAAGGATAGGTGATTAGGTATATTTTTTAATGTAAGGGGGAGGGAGTTCCAGAGAGCAGGTCCAGCGTGCGCCAAAGCACGGCCTCCTTGTCGAGATTTTTCTTATTTTTGGAACCTGTAGTAACTGGAGGTTACTAGATCATAGGGAGCGGCCTGGGACATAGGGTAGAAAGGCCTTTGTAAGATATTTGGGGCCCGATCCTATCAGACATTTGTGGATAGTACACAAAATTTTAAACTTAGTGCGTTGCCGCACTGGCAGCCAGTGGAGTTCAGCCAGTAGAGGTCGGGAGGGAGTCCTGGATGGAACGTTAAGGACTAACCTCGCCGCCGTGTTTTGGACTACTTGCAGTTTGTTAAATTGGCCTTCATTGGTTGATAAAAGAAGGCCATTGCAGTAGTCCAGTCTACTGATAACTAGTGCCTGGACTAAGGTCTTCCTGTGGTTGTCAGGAAGATAGGAAAACACCCTTCTCAACAGTCCAATGACCCTAAAGCATGTGCCGGCAACTTGGTTGACATGATCTTTAAATGTCAGGGTTTGATCAAATAGCACTCCCAAGTTTTTCACGGTCTGCTTTGGGATGGGAACAGGTCCCAATTCTAAGGGCCACCACTCATCAGACCATAATGTCACCGCATCCCCAAACAATAATACCTCTGTTTTGGCCACATTGCATTGTAGGCAGTTCTCAGCCATCCACTTTGACACTGCCCTCATGCCTTCTGCAAAAGATTTTTGCAGAGCAGGTGTAAAGGTTTTAAAAGGGAACAGAAGTTGGGTGTCGTCGGCATAGGACACAGGGGTAAACCCAAAGGACCTCACTAAGTCAGCCAGGGGGGCCACATACACATTAAATAATGTGGGGCTTAGGCATGAGCCCTGTGGCACACCCCTGGTGAGCTCCCTAGAGGTGGATTTATGGGAGCCCATCCTGACTTCTTGAGAGCGGCAGGAGAGAAAGCTTTCCATCCAAGACAGGGCTACACCTCCCAGCCCCACATCCGTCAGACGGCCGAGAAGCACTTCGTGAGACACCGTATCGAAGGCAGCGGATAAATCCAACAGCACCAGAATCATAGACCCCCCGCCATCCAGTGTCATCCTGATGTTATTGGTCACTGCTAGTAGGGCTGATTCGGTGCTGTGATTTGGCCTGAACCCAGATTGTGAAGGGTCCAGGCCTTCCGCTGCCTCGATATGATTTGATAAATGGGTGTTCACGTGCTTCTCTGTCATCTTACTGATGTATGGTAGGAGGGAGATGGGCCGGAGGTTGGAAAGATCTGTCCAGGGGGAGGCCGCTTTTTTCCTTATTGGGTTTACCACCGCAATCTTCCATTCCCTTGGGACTTGTCCCTTAGCCAGTGAGATATTCATAACTGCCTGGATAGAGGGTCCCAAGAGGGAGATCAAAGGGGCCACCATTTTTGCAGGAAGGTAGTCATTGGGAGAACCGGTTTTCATGTGGTTGATGAGGGGTGGAAGATCTTGATCACTGACTGGTGGGATGGTAAGTAAAAAGTTTATATTCTGTATGAACTAGAGCAGTGGCACTATTCACTTACACAGCAATTTTAGGGAACAAGTGCGTTTTTAGCGCTTTCCTAAACGGAAAGTATTCACTGTGGCTTCTCAAAGAGAGTGGCAGAGAATTCCAGCATTTGGCCGCTGCCACACTGAACGAGCGGCCACCCATCCTGACTCTCTGAAACCGCGGGACCACCAGCAGATGCGCCGAAGAAGAACGTAGAAGTCGCGGGGCAGAGTACCAAGTGAACATATTCTGCAGAGGTAACGGGCCCAACTGATGTACTGCTCTAAACACCAAGCAAGCGGCTTTGTACATTACTCTCAGATGTACCGGGAGCCAGTGTAGCTCTCTCAAAGCCAGGGGTGTTCCTGCAGCGCTTGGAGGCCATGCTGCTGAAGTTCCATTGTATCACAATCATCTTGGACAGCATTCGTCGTAAGCGGCTCTTGAGTCCTTAGACGATCACTCCTTGTTTTCAAATATTGGAGACGTGTGATGAGATGAGATTCATTTTGTCCTCAAAGAATATAGAAATCTCATCACAAAGTATTTGTGATACATCATCGGGGCTCTCACTAGCTGTGGGTTTTAGAAAGCTCTGCAAGATTTTGAACAGTTCCCTTGGACAGTTGCCGGCCTCTGCAAGTTGTAAAGAGAGATTATTTTTCCTCGCTTGCTTTATATTTTTGTAATAAATTGACTGGGCCTCTTGAAAGATTTTCCTTTCCTCTTCATTTTTTGATGTCCTCCATGCTTTTTCTAATCGCCTACATTTCTGTTTTTCTTTCCTAAGGTCTAGAGTATACCATTTTTCTTGTTTGGTTGGAGGATACTGCTTATTAAGTTTTAGAGGGGCCAAGGTGTCAATGGCTAATTTAAGTGAATTATAAAATTTTTCCAATGCAGACTCTGCTGAGTCTGCATCTGTAAATGACGGTTGTTGCCAGTTTTCTCGCAGATTTTCCACAGATATTTTATGCCATTGGCGGCGGAAAATTGGCGGGCGGTGTTCTATACAGTCGTTTAGTCGGTCCAGCCAGATGGAACTCAATCAAAAAATGGTCTGACCAGTGGACTTCTTTAGCGGGAAAACATCTCATTTTAGTGCAGTTGGTGAATATAGAATCCAGGGTATGGCCACCTATATGTGTAGCACCATTATTTATTGCTTTTAACCCAAGATTAGACAAGTCAGCTGTTAGTTGGGTTGTTTCAGGATGTGCAGGATTATCCATATGTATATTAAAATCCCCAAGGAGGATAAAATCCTCCTTGGCTTTAATGTGTGGGGCCAATAGCTCCAGAAGGGACAAAGCAAAATCTGGATTGGGGGCTGGTGGGCGGTACACCAGTGCGCCTTTCCAGGAAATGTTACCTACCAAGTTGATCTTAAAGGTCATAATTTCCAGTAAAGGACTGCACCTTTGTTCTAAAACAGCAACCTTATGTGTGTCTTTAAATATGATGGCTAATCCACCTCCAGTTTTATTAGGCCGATCAGCATGTAGGATCTTGTAGCCTGATGGGACCCCTAGAGTGATTGCTGTTATCGTATGGGGTTTCATCCACGTTTCAGTAACAAACATATATCAGGCTGCTTAGTGAAAATAAGATCCCAAATCTGCAGTTGATGTTTAGGGAGGGACCGTACATTTAAAAGGAAACATTTAAGTTCCGTAGGAGATGTTACTTTAGGAACATTGTCGTGGGTACTATTCCTTACCACATCTGATTGAAAACGACATTGAAGGCACAAGAAGCAGCCCTCGAGCTGTTTGCAAGATAACCGAGTATCACAGTTCCCCGTGGGTTGTAGCTGTCGGAGAATTTCGGGGGAATATGTAATATATCTCGTACCTGCGGTGTCAGGGTCCATAGTGATTGGGACCACAGCCCCTATGCCTCGTACTGTCGCGGACGGGCGCAGACGGGCAGCTCTTTGGCTGGTCTACGGCGACGCTGCGCGTGATCACTGCGCGCTTATAGGGGGCGATGGCTAAATAGGCCCTCAAGAAGCATTCACTAGAGCGCTAACCGCTCGGGAAGTGCCCCCGCAGGAAGTGACTGGCTCTCCCTGACCCGCCCTCCGCGCAACGGTACTAGCTACCGCGTCGGACCGGGGCGGGCAGGAGTAAAGACGAGCACAGGCTTCTCAGATTGCTTTGAGTATTCCCTCCCCCTTGTAATCAGGGTAGGGGCGATGGTGTTAATCACACAAAGCAGCAAGTGTGGCGATATTACAATGCGTGTAATTTAAAGTGAATGAGTGTTTTTTAAAAATGAGTAAACAGGTTAAAACATCGTTTTTAGATCAACAATGAGTTTTAAAATTATGCAGGCAAATCACAATTCTTACATGCATCAGTACTCAGTCAGTGCAGCGTGAGGCAGATTCGTGTTTCCTTCAGCAAGCTAAGCGGAATGGAGACTCTGCCACCGTCTCCCTTCCGCAGCTTGCAGGTGTCAGGGCTCCGCCTAAATAGGCCCTCAAGAAGCATTCACTAGAGCGCTAACCGCTCGGGAAGTGCCCCCGCAGGAAGTGACTGGCTCTCCCTGACCCGCCCTCCGCGCAACGGTACTAGCTACCGCGTCGGACCGGGGCGGGCAGGAGTAAAGACGAGCACAGGCTTCTCAGATTGCTGTGAGTATTCCCTCCCCCTTGTAATCAGGGTAGGGGCGATGGTGTTAATCTCACAAAGCAGCAAGTGTGGCGATATTACAATGCGTGTAATTTAAAGTGAATGAGTGTTTTTTAAAAATGAGTAAACAGGTTAAAACATCGTTTTTAGATCAACAATGAGTTTTAAAATTATGCAGGCAAATCACAATTCTTACATGCATCAGTACTCAGCTCAGTCAGTGCAGCGCGAGGCACATTCGTGTTTCCTTCAGCAAGCTAAGCGGAATGGAGACTCTGCCACCGTCTCCCTTGTACTGCTACTGTGTTGCTTTACAAGTGCTTTGCACAGAGCATTGTTTTCAATTTGCCCTGTTTTCTTTATTGATATAGCTACCACACTACTCCTGCTGTTTGAGCACCTAGTAGGCAAAAGATAGTGGCAGTATGTGGCTGCAGAGGCTCAAGGGCATACATTTGGAATCCCAGTGTCTGGTGGCCATGGAGGAGGAGGAGAAATAGGCAGTTGCTGCTGCTACCCAGTACCCTAGCCAGCTACCACTGCATACAGCTTCCTTCTGCCCGTTATCATACCACCACTTCTGCCTCCTCACTCTCAGTGTCAGACCACAATACCGGCATCATCCTGCTGCGGCTGGCGAGTCTAGAGTTTAGAATAGCACCAATGGAGGGGCACTTGCAACAGCTTCTTGCCCGCCATGTGTAGTAGTGCCTTCTTCTTCAGCTCCTTTTTTATTATTTGTTTTGGTGGGAGGGACTCGTTGTGGTTAGAGAGGGTGGCAATATTGGGTGTTGGGACTGGGACTGTTTGAACGTTGTTTTTCATTGGATATTTTGATTTTGGAATTTGTTGAGGAGGGGGATATTTGTCTAGGGAGAGGGTGAGTCTGTTTTGGGTGGAAGAGGTGGGTTCTTTTGTTAAAATTGGGCAAAAAATAAATAGGTATTTTACTTGATTTACGCCTCAAATCTTTTTTGGGGGCTTTTACTTTTTACTGCTGCCTTTTAGCGATATCTGTTTTTTAAATCTGCTTGAAAAGGTGTGCAGTGATTCATATGGGACCCTTACTACCCTCTGTAACTACATTGAGCATTAGGGGGATTGCCATTGCCTATGTTGACCACAACAATACTCTATAGTTCTCTTCTCTTACATGAATAGATGAAGTGAGTTCTTGACCTCCTGGAGTGGACAAGTTTAAGCGTTTACCTAACAAAAAACAAGGCCTGAATGATGATATTGACTAATGTTGTTCTTATTCTAGATCTAAAATATAGATCAGTTTAATGGGTGGGTGGGTAAAATGGGGCCAGTCTGGGTAATTGACGATCCAGCAGTGAGTTGGTAGCGCTCCAGTTTAGAACAGGAAGCATGCATTCAGGCTCCCACCCCTAAGCCAATCACAATGCTCCAATTGAGCGTTGTGATTGGTCTGAGCGCCATGACACGGCACTCAGGCAGAGGCTGTAAGGGTGGACAGGTTCTCCATGTATTAAACACACTGCACCAGAGCACACTCAATCATTATATCTATAATCCAATCAAAACGTATTTCAAATGATAGAGAATTGTGAGGAGAACTCCCTCGTGGTAAAGTTTCCAGTAAGTCCTTGATCCAATTTCCTGAAAATCAAACTTCAATCAGTACTTCAGCCACACTTCCAAATCGGGTCTTGTGTATTTTATTTCCAAAGCATGAATGTAGAAACAGCAGCAGCCGACATGCGTTTCGCCCGCAGGGCTTTTTCAAGGCTTGAGGATAAGTTTCTTATCAAAGATTGTAGTTTTCACTGGCGAAATAGATTTGGTACATTGAAATTGAGATTCCTAAACAATGAGAGTATTTTGATTGAATTATAGATATAATGATTGAGTGTGCTCTGGTGCAGTGTGTTTAATATTTGGTCTGGATCTTTTAGGTCTATAGATTGATTTACACCCCTGTGGGTGGGTGTTAAGACACCATTTTTGAGCACCTCCTACTGAGTGGAGTTCAGCCATTTTTGTTATAGACTTAGAATGTCAGTAGATGTGCAGATTGAATAGCAAACCCACATTTTGCGTATAGTTCTCCATTTAGGCTGTAATGCAGCCTACATGGAGAACAGGGGAGAGCGCATGACTGTTTTGGGCGGCCTGAGAGGGCACAGGAGTGTCTACCACTTCTCCCCTGCAGCTCTGTCCTGCCCCCTCTCGCACTGCCCGAGCAGGAGGAAAAAATATATCGGCAACACCATTCCTTTATTATAATTTAACTTTTTCCTTTCTTTTCTGCTCCTGGCAGAGGGTCGATGCTCCTCCGCCTTAGCAGAGGAGCCGCCACTGCAATAATATATCACTCATTAGTCAATGTTTACCTGTTCCAATCCAAGCACAGTGGTAGGTTCACAATTGTATCACCTCTTTGATGCATGCAATAGAACTGTAATTAGGTGTCTTGTAAATGACGTGATCTTCTGTGCCAGCCCTTCTAGGTGGTACAGAAAAAAAAGGGTTCTTAGGGGTGAAGTGTACAGATTACATTTCTCTAAGTAAGTTTGTAAAGGCCAATTACCTCAGCCGTCATTGAGTCCCTAAACATTGCATATCTTCTCAATCAAGTTCCCAAATTACAGTTCAACACCCTTTCTTACTGTCTGCCATCACATGAATAATCAATCAAAGCATGGGTAGGTTAGGTAGTAGGTAAACAGATTTGTCTTTGACACAGGAAGCATATCAGAATTTGGTATTGTAAATAAAAGATCTTTGGGAGCAGCCCTGTAAGTGATGCAAAAAAGGATATGCATGCAAGGAAGGCAGTCATTGTCTCCAATGTCAGGAAGAAATAGTGGTGGCTTCTTCACAGCACAGTGGTCTAACTGCAATCTATCAATATATGTGACTAAAAAATTGAAGGCTGCATAAATCTGACACAAACATAATGTTCCACTTTCTATATTTTTTCCCCTTTTTCAAAGAAAGAAGTTTAAGGAGAAATAATTAAAAAGTTCTATGGTGGCACTGGCATACTCAGCCCGGAAGTAGAGTTTTTCCTCAGACTCATGTGGTTTACCCAAAAGTTGGTCATCTAAAACACTTGAGTCTGACCAATCCTCCTCCTCTGCTGTTTCAGTAACGGTGTAATTGTGTAGAAATGAAAAGTTGGTTCATTTTGGCCATAGTCAATCTCTTCGCATTTTGAGGTGAGAGGCTGGTCCTTCTCACTGTAACAACTGCACCAGCTGCAATAAACACATGCCCAGCAAGTACACACACTGGCTACAGGACACGTCAAATACTTTATTGACATTCTGCTGAGGGAAGGAGGGTGCTTCTTCTCACTGACCACTTCTCAGAAGCAGACTGTTTTGTGGCCATCTTAAAGCTCTCAATTGGCAGTTGCAGCAAGCTGCAAAAGAGATTGGAGGATTGACATGCAAAGTCACTTGAAGGCCTTCTGTGTGGGAGTACTGCAGTTGATGTCTCTTCTATTGTGTACCTAAAAGCAAACAAGCAAGAAAAACATTTTGTGAAACATGGCATTGCTGCAGTTTGAATTAGCACAGACCAAGGCAATATTAGTGTGGTTGTTACTTAATAATAACCACTTTAAAGTCAAACCACAACACCTTACTATAAAAAGTCATTCCACCTCGGGATAACGCAGAATATATAGATAGAGCTATTTCCTTTATGTCCATATATCCTAAAGGAGGCACCTGTGGCACTCAGAGAACTGCATGGGTAAATAGAATAATACTCTTTAAAAAAATGCAAGTAAGTTTGTGCTCATACGGCAGTCAATGTGGTTCAGGGTAAATGGAATAATCATGGAAAAAATGAATGATGCTGTTGTGTCTGCAGTGCACCTCAGCCAGGGTGTCCAGGAGGAAATGGAATTATATCTAAAAAACACTGAATGCTGTTCGGCCCGTGTGTTTATGGTGGTTGGATGGATGAATGGATTGACGGATGCATGGATCGGTGGATAAATGGATTGACCAAGGCAAAATAAAAAATATACATGTTTTTAATGAAAAAAAAATGAAAAGAAAATTACAAAACATCAAAATTAACAAAATTACAATAACAAATACAACAAATTAAAAATAAAAATGTACATTTCAAGAAGTATCAATATTTGCCAATGTTTGGATGAGAGAAAGCCAAATAGGTACAAAAAAATGCATGCAATATATAAACAGTGTTCATCAAAATCCTATTCTTAATATACATACTACAATGAGCCTCCTTGTGATTCCTTTTAGATGTATATAGTATTTTACTTATCCTCCATTAGCTGTTTATCCAGTTTAATGTATTAGACTTTGCATTCATATTTGAGATCCATGACCTGAGGCTACTTTGTTGAATATTTTTTATTTAATCAGAATGTTGATAATGATATTCTACATCATATATTAACATGTGAATTCAATGGCTTCTTTTGTGGTTGTGAAAAACTGAATAAAGAATATTTGACTGACTGACTGTCTGATCTTCAGGCATAATTTGTAAACTGATATCACATCCATCCATGCAGTCCTATGGCAAAGGTACACTGGCTGGATGCACAAAATGGCTGTTGAACAGTGCTACATGGTCAAACAACATCAATGAGCAAAGAAGCATGGGAAAAAAGAACACATGCAAGCCTATGGCAAAAGCACACTGGCTGGATGCACAAAATGGCTGCCAGCCAGTGCCACATGGTCAAGCAACAACACTGAGCCAGGAGGAATGCGGAACAAAGAACACATGCAAGTTATGGCAAAATCACACTGTGTGGATGCACAAAACATCTGCAAATCAGTGCCACATGATCAAACAATCACACTGAGCAAGTAGGCATAGGGATCCAAAGAACACATGCAAGCCTATGGCAAAGGCACACTGACTGTGTGCAGAAAATAGCTGTCAGCACAAAACCAAACAACAACAGCTAGCAAGAAGGCATGGGGAACACAGGGAACAAATTCAGGTCTATGGACACAGACTACACAAAATGGCCCCTGGCCACATAGTATGGAGAAGAAAAACAAATCAATGGTGGCCTATGGCAAACAAACACTGGACAGACAAAGGAGGCATGATAACACTGAAGACAACACTACCATTAATTCAGTAATGCCAAAAACAAAAACGAACTGAGCTTTAAAAGGTTTACAACAACACACATCCACTCAAGGCATCAAATATTACCCACATATACACTTTTTCACACAAAAAACCTTAAAATACAAAAATACACCACATTTTTTAATTAATCTAATCCCACCCCAGCCCTAAATTATGTGTTAAAACAACATATACCAAAGAAACAGTTGTTTCATGCACCCTTGAAAAGCACTGACTTGGGTCTACTAGATGGCCCCTTGGGAGAGTAGGCCACATAGTAAAATAAATAAATATTGCAAATGTAACAAACATGTAGGAAATGTACTGAACTGTGCAAAATTGTTCCTTTACAAATGAAGGAAAATTAAATGCAAAAATATACCAAGGCCCTTACTGAAAATAAAGCAGGCCACTCACCACAATAACTTTGAAAAATCGAATACAAATTAAGCCTGGGCAGAGTTTGCAGAGTTTCACTCTAAGGTATTTCGGTGTGTTACGAAAAACTCAGCAGATTCCGCGGAGTTCCGTGTGTGGGCAGAGTCAGTATATGCACTGAACATCCCAGACTTTTTGCTCCCCTTAGTCCCCCTTACAATTCAGATAAGCATCATTGAGAACATGCGTGCCTAGAATTGTGTTCTCATATGCCCCTTGGCCACCTATTCCCTCTGTCAGCCGTGTACTCACCCTTGGAGCCGCTGCTGAAGGCCCTGTGTATACATAGAGATGACAGCACACACAGAGATAGCAGCAGTGTCTGGAAGGTGCCATCCCTTTGAGAAGCCTCATCTCCGCCACCTGGCAGTGTGGTCTGCTTCATGTCAGGGGGGTGCATTTGGACCCACACGCCCTGAAAGGAATTACAATGGGGTTAGATTTGCTGAGTGGGTACTGCTCTCTGACCCCAATTTCTAGGGGATCACACAAGAAGAAGCTGTCCCCAGGTCACACCAAGCTCGAGACTGCCCTTTCCAGGTGCACCAGGGCATCTCCCACTGCCCCTGCAAGCTTGTTCCCAGAGTTCTTTCCCACATGCATACGCTACCAAAATGTCATAGTGCAGGGAAGGAGCAGACTACAGAGAGTTCAGTGAGGAACTCGTCCACTGTGACTCCGGTAGTAAGATGTCACTACTGACTACCCGAGGGGCGGAAGCTGCACCACTAGACATCAGTCTTGCATTAAACAGGCACAGCTGCTGCATAGGAGTGCAGTGAGGAGCAAGGACAGGACACAGGTTGTGCAGAGGGCCGTGACGCATGTGCAGCGGCTTTGTTTTGAGCGAGGTGTGTATCTTCAGAAAGTACTGTATACATCATTTGGACGCCAAGATGGAAGAAACCGAGTTACTGCACTACACCAAGTAACTGGGCATGTGGTCCTTCCTCATTCAAGAAGTTTTGATGTCCTCCTTATTTCAGGGTACCCCTTATCTGGGTACCCTGAAATAGCAGTGCTTTTTATTTATTTAGATGTTTAGCATGGACTAAGCTTTGCTGCAGCGGAGCACTGTACTTAAACAAAATAAAAACAATTGCACTGAACAGGAAGTAAGTGCAGTGAAAAACACTATGTTTAACTCAGCAGGGTAGCAGGTTAACTTGGGGTAGTTGCTGGTATACTCCGCCATGTGGAGTAGGTGGAGATTTTGCTGAACTCCACATTCCAAGTGGAGTGTGGAGTTGCAAAAAGGCTGAATTCAGGAACTCCGCACTCCTCTGCTGAGTGAGCAGTGCCCACATTCTGCAAAGTCTACGAGTAGAATGGAGTTTACCACTCGAGCCTACTCAAAATTCAGTCTGACTTTGAACATTTCTCTGCCAATTTTCCAGAGATTTAAACTCCTGGAAAAAAATAAACTGTTAACAAGTCCTTGAACTTGTGCAAATGCCAACTGCTATTAAGACAGTACATACCAAGCAAAATAAATTGTTACGGCATCAAGATGTACATTTGCAAGAGCTCTACTTGCCATGTACATAGCCTGAGAGTATAAACAGAGAAGTCCTCTACTACATATCCTGCAGATTGTCCTTCCAAATTAGGAGCTGGTGAGAAGATTGAACAGGAGCTTGCCCTATCACTCTTTTATAAAGGTTATATCCTTTTTGCAGATAACATGTATATAGGAGTCAAGCTATTTAGTGAACTGTAGAAATCTGACAATGTGGCTTGACATACATTTAGAAAGTACCACAACGAATTCCTTCAGCATCTTGTTTGTATTACAATGAACTACGCACTGACAAATTCTCAGGCAAGCAGGTGACAGATGCACTCACTATACTTTACCTTGATAGCTCTTCTCCATTCATGGTCTGGGCTCAGTTTGCCAAAGTCCACAGGCCCACCTATAAGCTTGATTACAATTACATGGCTGGAGTGGATAAAAATGACTTGGCTCTTCAACCACTTAAGATGAGTAATAAAAGTTGCAAATGTAATGAGAAGTTGACTGCTCACCTGATTCAGTTGGCAACATACAATTAATATGTTTCCTATTGGCAAATCACCCCATTAAGACTGATGTCCTTCCTTGACTTTCAGTTGCCTATTATTAAAAGACTTACAGCTGTAGAAGTGAAAACCTCTACTTTTTCTGCTGTGGAGGGCATTGTAAGTGTGCAATTCTGGCAACAGAGCAAAAGAATCACTGATAAGAATCACTGATATAGCTGACGCATTAAAAGAGCACATGTTTAGATATTATTGACTTCAGTGCCCATTTCACCTTAGCCTGTGTTTTCCAACCTATTTTCTTTTTTTTCTTTTTTTGTCCTCGTACATGACACAGGCCCAAGATCCAAGCTGGGTGCGACTTGGAATAAGCCGGTGTAGCACATACCTTAGTCTCCTTTTTGGACCTCTTTCAAACCATTTGTGAGGGAAATTCCGCTCGGCAGTGCAGGGTCTTAATAATTGGACTGTTTTAGATGTTGTACCAATGCGCTATCCCCCTTAGCAAGGTTACTCCTGCCTGTTTATAATATGTTACTCAGAATTTGCAAGCAGTGGACATCACATTTTTATCCTTTTAGTAGAACCCGTTATGCAGTCCAACCTGCAGATATATCTAGTATAAGACATCCACTCACATATGGATGGTGCATTGTGAGATACCCATTTCGTGCAGATTTCCCTGCGTCCAATTATTATAAAAATAAAAAGAAGTTGAGCCTGAATTTTCCTCCGCTTGTGATTGTTCCCACCACCGAGTAAAATCCCAAAGATAACCAACTCAAGGCTTACCCCTATATTGCCCCCAAATAATCTTGAGAAAAAGTTTCCCACATCTTGCCAGAAGAGTTGGATTACCGGACCCTGGCATAGTAGATGGACGTCATCTGCATTTTCAAGCGTATACTTGGGGCATAGTCTCTTCTTGCTTCCACCCATTTTGACAGCATCTTCGGGGACCAGAACACTCTGTATAAAGTAAAGCGATGGTTCCTCCTCAGAGGTGCAGATCTCAACATTAGTCAAAGGAAAGCCATAGTACTTGCCATAAACTTTGAATATCTGACTCCGGCAGGTCCATCTTCCATCTCCCTTCTGGCAAATTTAGGAGGCGGTCCTCCGTTTCCACCCGCATCCAGTACCATTTGGACACCTCCTTCATGTAACTCTGGACCCTCATTAACTCTCCCTCTCACTCTATTTCCAACCCAATCTGCTGCTGGCTGTGTGACCAGCTTATTAGTTGATGATATTTGAACCTTGAAAGAGTGAAGTTGGTGCTTGCTGCTAACGTGCCCCATGATACCAGTGAGCCTTGATCGAAGAGCTGCCCCCATTTTGTCAGACCAGCTGTTGATAAAGGCACGGCTAGGGCATCTAAAAGGCTTTCGGCATCACCAGTGAGTGTCAAATCGGAGCATTGCAGCTATAACATGGAATTCCACAGGATGCTAGTAAGACCTTGAATTTGACCTTTCAAGGAATACGAGGTGACCATATTTAAATAAGATCAGGTTATCTTCTTCCAGGAGGTTTTTTTTTTTCAAAACCCTTAGATGAGAAGGGATCCTTTGCTTGTTATCCATTAAGAGGTGTCTAACATTTTTCAGGAGGAAGGCCCAATGGTACAGTTGGAAGTCCGGCAGTGCTATCCCTCCATGTATTTTCTTTCAATGCAATCTTTTCCAAGCTATTCGAACAGCTTTATTCTTACATATAAAACTACTCAAGTCCCTATGTAACTTCTTGAAGCACTCGGTTTTAAAATATAGCGGGGAAGTCACCTGTGAGCCGCCAGTGGAGGTGGGGGAGACTACCACTCCCAGCAGCATCGCAGGTGGGCCTTGCTAACGTGACATTGCTCCCGCACCCGGAGGTGCAGAAAAGAGCTGGGGGTTCCCACAGCGCGGGAAGCCACTTGTGAGCCACCAGAGGAGACGGGGGAGACTAGCACTCCCAGCAGCATCACGGGTAGGCACCGTCAATGTGACATCTCTCCTGACCACGGAGGAACCGGGGGTTCCCATAGCATGGGACACGCACGGATGTGCCCGGGCAAAGCAAAGGGCCAAGTGCGGGCCCATCTGCGCCCGTGATCACCCAGAAGAGGCTGGGCTGGGTCCCCCTCGTGGAATCAGGACACATGAGGCTCAGGGGTGAGTCTGCTACCTACTGTTTTTATTCATTTTAAATTGAGTGCTTCATCCCTTGGGCAAGACAATCCTTAATATAGCTTCACTCCCTGGCTTTTTTTACTAAAAAACAGTCACAGGCCCACAATGGGGAAGTGTAAAAGCCTGGGACCCCATCAGTCAAGCATCACATTTACTAACAGTACCACCCTGAACTCCTTCCTGGCAAGAGCAGTGTGGTTCTTCACTACAGAAATTAACTTGACGGAACGCAGATTATCACATTGGCCTGGCCATCTTATGGGGGGATGCAGCCAGCCTAACATGATCATTTAGTACCCCAGCCCAACAAAAGCCCTTCCTGCTCACCTCCAGTGGATCAACCTCCTGCAGACCCCGCCATGGCAACCCTTAGCAACAGTCCTTGTTCACCCCAGCCTACAAGGAAGAGGCAAATCAAACAACCACCCAAGTCAAGGGGGCAAAAGGACTATTAAACCTACCTATTGCTGAGCCCATTATTCATCCCAGCCCTAATTGTTCGGTGCCATCAGGCCTTGCAGTCACGGATTGGGCAGACTTGGTAGGCAAGCTCAAAGACACGATCCAGCTAAGCATTGCCCCTCTAACTGAAAGAATATTCGCATTGGAGACAACTCTTACAAAACTAGTAGCCAGAGTAGATCCACTAAAGGATGCAGTGAGTTCAATCTGCTCCTCGGGAGGGAGGTCTTACGGAGCTGACCCACCCACTACTCATTGGCAGGATACCTTGCAAGACTCTTTGCCCAGAGGACAAGCTGCAGATGAGGCAGCTATTTCCACTTTCAACCCACTTCAGCTGCTCCTCCAGTCTTCAGCTCCCACAGTTACGCAAGCTGCAAGAACTCCCAGAGTAGCGGACAGTTTCAAAAGGACTCGCGTAGGCCAATCAGTCCCTTGGGAACCAGCGGGCAGACGCGATGCACCAGGTGTGCAGCTCCCTTGTTTGAATCTGCTGCCGGATTGTCATCCCTACACAGCCATCTTGGCAGGGGTTCTGAGTTTAAATCCTAATGCCACAGAAAATGTTGGCCAATTGAAAAACAAAGTCTGTTACTGCCTGGCAAACAATGTTGACTTTAATTACAAGGACTATAATGATATTCTGTTTGTTAGGAGTGTTGGTTGGGTTGTGCCTATGCCTAAGATCCTAGGAGGGAACTGTGTTGTAATTAATTGTAAATCACCCGATTTAGCCAAGCGATTACTCAACAGCTCTGTTGCTTCGACCGTCATGGAAGCCTGTATCAACATTCTGCTGCTTGGCTTTTTTTAATCGATCCTTGCTGCCCCATCCTCCTCCCATCGTCTCTATAGGCTACCAATCATTCCCCCTGAACAAATAGCTAGCCCTGGGAGTAATAGGTTTGACCCTCTAAATACCCTTGACCAAAATGAGTGACTCCAGGATTTATCTTTACGCACCTCTGGAATTAATTCTTTAAGCCCGGTAAAGGGTGTCCCAAATTTATTACCCGCAGAACAAACACTATCTAGTGCGCCTGGACGCCCATTACAATTCTTAAACTGGAACATAAAAGGGATCAGGGATAAGTTAGCAGACCCTATTTGGCTTAATTTTACTTCCGAGTTTGATATTATTCTGTTACAGGAGACTTGGGCCCTCGACCCGGTTGGCCGAGATGGCTATGAAAGCTTCTGTGTGGTAGCAACCCCTTCTCCTGGCCGATGGCAAGTCAATGCCTTTGCAAAGGTGTTCAAGCCCAGGGGTTCCCACAAGGCATACTGGCCTCAAAATTGCATCGAGGACAGGCTACGCCTCTAGGAAGTTGCAGAACCAGCACCTGTGTTGCTGAGCCTCAGGAAGTCCATAGGATGACAGGTCAGCTTTGTTGCAGTGCCTGCAGATGCAGGGGAGTAACTCCTTCACTATAGGGGGGTTTACTTCAGGTGTCCTTGATACCCACAGGTCTGTTGAAGAACCTGGAAGAAGCACAGGCACAACGATGAAGAAGACTTGAAGAACAGTGAGATCTGGAGCTGCAGGAGTCTTCCTTGATGCAGTCTTGGTTCAAGTCGAAGTCCAACGAGGTCTGTGGGCCCGATTCACAGAACTAACTTAAGACAAAATCCTAAACGTACTACTTTTGGTATTCACAGAATGCACCTACTACTTTTGGTATTCACAGAATGGATTTACGACTACTAACTTTACGTCCGCACTTGGGCTAGAAATTCTGGCCCGGAGGTGGAGCTTCCGGCCAAGAGGAGGAGCTTGCGACCCAGAGGCAGAGCTTGTGGTCCGGAGGCGGAGCTTCCAACCGGAGGCGGAGCTTCCGGCCCAGAGGTGGAGCTTGCGACCCGGAGGTGGAGCTTCTGGCCGGAGGTAGAGCTTCAGCCCAGAGGTGGAGATTTTCAGCCATGTTAAATCCCCACCTCCGAGGCAGAAACTCCGCCTCTTGGCCAGAAGCTCCGCCTCTTGGGTGGAAGCTCCACCTCTTGGCCAGAAGCTCCACTACTGGGCTGGAAGCTCCGCCTCCGGGCCGGAATTTCCGGCCCGAGTGCGGACGTAAAATTAGTAGTCGTAAATCCATTCTGTGAATACCAAAAGTAGTAAGTGCATTCTGTAAATACCAAAAGGAGTAAGTTTAGGATTTTGTCTTAAGTTAATTCTGTGAATTGGGCCCTAAGTTTTCAGACAGTCAAAGAGTGATGTGGTTTCAGGCTTGAGTCTTGTCCCATGATGAATCTTAAGACCCACCCACAGGCAAACACTTAAGTACCTTAAGAAAATGGGCTAAAACAACTCAGGGTTCCCTCCCAGAGGAGGGGTTGAACAGAGGGGAGGATACTTCATTGGCCTTTGTCCAGTTTCGCTCCAGTACAGCAGCCAAGGGATCCCTAAACTGGCTCAATCTGGAGTATGCAAGGAGAGCACCAATTGTGCCCTTCAAGGCAGTCTGGTGCCTTTGACAAGGGCCCCCCATTCCAGCCCAATACACTAAGTTCTGTCTGGGAGGCAGTCACACCTCCCTGTGATTGGAAACCTATTGTTCTACCTTGTAAATGTAAATTGATACTTGTATAGCGCACTACTCACCCGCAAGGGTCTCAAAGCGCTTGTACGAATACCGCTGTGGAACCCATCCTGGCTTTCCCTGTGAGGTGTCCACTCCTGGGCACCCCCAAGGTGGAGGCCAGGCATCCTTAGCGTTGTGGGGGCCGTTGTGGAGATTAAGCAAGCTATTGCCCATAGTTGCAGAGTGGGACTCCATGATTGGAATAGGCACCGAGGCGAGAATTATCAGGTCTGTGGAATATTTGAGCCCAAGACCCGCCGAGGCGGGGAATTGAACCCTGGTCCCGGGCTAGACCTCTGCATCAGAGTCTGCCACTCCAACCATTGAGCCACACTTCACCACACCTTCCCCATCTCAAGCGTGGCTCAGCAGCAGAAGTGCAGAATCGTGTATGTGGTCGGCAGCAGCACTAGCTTGCTAGCAAACCGTGAAGGACTGTTGCTGGGAGTACAGGGGGTAGCCCAAGGGAGCCCCCCTTTACATGGGATTGTATTTCCAACACTGGAATCGGTGTTGTGGTATGATTTAAATATGTTTGATACCAAACATGACTGTGTTTGGTGCAGCCACTATATAATTAGACATCTCGTAATGACTGATGCCCACTATATGTAGCAAAATGCCTGACCTCACATACAAAGCATGAAGAATCAACTCTGGGATTTTGAGGGGTGCCCTGTGCATGCAGGGGCACCCTCACACTAATAACCAATAACCCTGCCCTTAGGACTGAAGAGCCTGTCATATGGGTGTCTTATAGGTTTAAGTTCAGTATCCACAAATATAAAGAAACTTATATCTGTCATGAGAGGTGCAGGCTATCAACTCACGCAGCCTGCAATCCCTGTAGTCACAGTTTGAGTGTATTCCTATGGGTGGCACAATACATGCTGCAGCCCATGGGAGACCCCTGGGTACCTTAGTACCATGTAATAGGGACTTACACCAGTAGCTGATTGTGGATGTACAAAAGTGCTTACCATGGTCAATTTAGGAGAAAGCAAAGTGACTGGGGCCCTGATTAGCGGATTCTCAGTCAGACTAGGTCAAAAACATACTGACACCAAGTAAGTAGTGACCATGAACGCTGATCCCACTTTCCGACAGGGCTATTTGAAATTTTAGATCCCAGCGCAAAACACTGGTAGTGGCTGACCATCTGGAGGCCTAATATTATGGGCTCTTCTCTCACTAATCATAGATGTGAGATCACTTGACATACAGCCGCGGCCGGTAGTGGGAGTACTGGCCGGGCGGTGATGTGGGGAGGGGGAGGAGCAGGGTGAGGGGTAGTAATGTATGGATTACGGACTTTTAAAGGTAAGTAAACATCAAAATAAATACAACAAATTTCGTTGCACACACTGCATCGCATTTGGTGATGCAGTGTGTGCAACGAAATTAGTTTTATTTATTTTCATGTTTACTTACCTTTAAAAGTCCGTAATCCATACATTACTACCCCCCACCCTGCCCCTCCCCCTCCCCACGTCATCGCCCGGCCGGTACTCCCACTACCGGCCGCGGCTGTTGACATACACTCTTTTGAAATACAGGTCATTCATATAAACAGTAAGGGTGGATGCCCATTGCATATATATAATATCTATAGTAGAGGAGTAAGAGGGGCTGGGTAGTCTCTGACATTTAAGCACTTTTTGACAATTAGGGAACAACTTTGATCCGAATAATTCCCATGTAGTCGGGGGGATTTAAAGAACACCTTCAAGCCCCTAGGTGATTTCTGTGAATCCACAGTAGAGGCTGAGTATGAGGAGTGGGGTATCCCGCTGTCAGATATACCACCCATCAAGAGGTGCACTGCGTAGCTCTTCAGATGCTTCGCTCACACTGTCCTCCGGCCTGCAAGCCTTCAATGGCCGCACCAAGTTGGATCCCCTAGCCCATGACACCTACAACAGACCTTGTCACACTAGTAGGATCGACCATGTACTTTTAACTCTGCCCCTTTGGAGCTCAGTAGTAGGTAGGAGGTGTAATGATGAAATGAAGTTGGAGCTGATAAGTAAGTCCGTACTTTATTGAAGTGTAGAGCAATGACACCGCAGGCGTCCGAACAGCACAACAGCTTTTCTCCAACTGTCCCTAACCGTCACCCTCACCAAGGTTCTAAGGTAGAACATATATACGTCATAGAACCTTGTGCTAGGGCTCGCGGTCAGGGACAGCTGGAGGCAGGTCGCGAGACCCAATAGGTATGTTAAGCATGGAAATATAAACACAACACATCTCCTTATCAATACAATTAGAGGAGAATGGAAGAGAACCAAAAACAATAGTGTGAAGGAACAGCCCTAGGTACAGAATGAAAAGTTAATCAAAACAACATATTTTAAGAATACATAGTGTGAAGGATACTGCCTAGGTTACAGAAGGAAAAAATTAATCACATAAAAATCCTTTAGGTAGAGTTATTACTCTGCCATGTCTGCTAACCACAGGTACTTTAACCATAGTACCGTCAACATGGGAACCATGGTGTTCTGAACTCCCATCAGTGGCTTGGGACGTACTGGCAAGAGGAGTGTCAACAGCGGTGACAGTGGTGGTGTCAGAAGGATGACTAACCAGTGTTTCATCTGGGACATTGGATAAGTCAGGGTTGGATGGATCACTAATGTTGGAACTATGTCCACCCTTATCACCATAATGGTTGAGTGTACCGCTGGGGCGATCATCCAAAAGCCAGTCGTAACTGGGAGGGGGGTTAGGTCTACGATAGTACCGCTGAACAGTAGTCTCATCCCCTTTGCGCAAAGATAAGGCGGAAAAATGCCATAATTTCCCGTCACTCAAAAGTGCAGAGTTGCAGAAGATTTTTTTCACAGAAAAGGGCTGAGACCTTTAGTGATAAAACCACTCTTCTTAATTCTGACTCTATCACCTACGTGAATGTTGATAGGTTTGCAGGCGTGTTTGTTATCATAGTATGTCTTATAGGTCTGTTGGGTGTGTGAAATTCTTCTGTTGACCTCCTCTGTTGACCAATCAGTTTTCCTTGGGGTAGACCATACAACAGTGTCTTTAGTGATAGGAGTTCTGCCCCTTGATAAAAAAAAAGGACTAAACCCAGTAGACTCCAAGGTGTGACCCGGAAAGCCCACACATTGTGCGTTAACTCCTTCATCCAGGAAAGGTCATTTTGATTAGCAAGTTCTACAATTCCTTTGATGACACGATTAAATCTCTCAACTGCTCCGTTACCGGCAGGGTGGTACAAAGAGGTGGTCTTGTGACAAATGCCATTATTGTTGAGAAATTGTTTAAAAACACCAGAAACAAATTGCGGACCATTGTCGGTCAATGCTTTAAAAAATTTGACAATAACCTTTGCATCAGCATTCCTTACAATTTCCACCTCAGGCCATTTAGAGAAATGGTCCACCAGAACAATGAGGAAGATTTGATCACCGTACTCCCTAGTGGGACCAGAAAAAGTCCATACCTAGGGGCCGATTAGGATGGAGGATTTTCCGCCTCCTCCGGGCCGGCGGAAGCCACCTCCGGCCCGGAGGAGGCGGAAAATCCTCTGCGGAGTCACCAAAGACCCACCGCCGCATTACGATGGCTGGTGGGTCTTGGTTTCTGTCCGCTGCTTTTCCGCCGCGGTCGGATTACAACCGCGGCGGAAAAGCTCTCATTTGGCTGGCAGTGTCTTATCAGACACCGCCAGCCAAATTAGGAAACATTAGTAAACATGCTTTTCCGCGGCGGTTTTTCCGCCGTGGAAAAGCATGTGTACTTTTGATTTTGGGGGCCCGTTGCGGGCCCCCAGGGTGTGGACGGGTGGGGGTGCACATGGGGGGTACCTATGGTACCCCCCAGCATTTACATGCACAAAGCGGCAGGCACCGCGCGGTGCCTGCCGCTTTGTGCATGTAAATGTAAAACATGCACTTTTAACATTGCGGCGGGTGCTGCTTGAAGCAGCACCCGCCGCAATGTTAAATATCCAGGATGTGACCGCCAGGGTGGCGGTCACATCCTAATTTGCACGGAGGGACCGGCGCAGCCCATGCGGACGGTCCCTCCACCTCTGGGATGGCGGACGGACGCAAATCCGTCCGCCATCCTAATCGGCCCCATAATCTGGTCCTTGGTGTAGTGGGAATAGACAAAGGTTGAATGGTGGCCTAAAGGTTCGCTGGGACTTATCAGAGTTCACACATACGGGGCAATTTCTCACCCTCCTCTCTATTTCGAGGTCCAACCCTGGCCACCAATATGAGTTTTTTATCCTACTCTTAGTCTTGCCAATACCAAGATGTCCCTCATGGCAAATATCAAATAATTTGGATCTGAGTGAAAGGGGGGGTATGACCTTGTCGTTTCTGAGGATGAGACCACCTTCAATAGACAATTCATGCCTTAGTTCCCAGAAAGTGCGTACTTCTTGGGGTATGTTTTTTTAATGGGCCAACCATTTATGATAAATGTTTCCACTTGAGACAAAATAACGCCAAGTTCTTGGGCAGACAAACAATCCCGTTGTGAAATACATGGTACTTCATCAAGGATGTTAGCCACACAGAAAGATTCAATATCCAATGTGGAATCAGTACTGTCAGGTAGTGGCAAACGGCTTAAGCAGTCGGCAACCACGTTCTTGGGCCCAGGAACATATTGCACATCAAAATTGTGGTCCAATATCCTTACAGAAATGCGTGCAAGGCGGGAAGAAGCACTCTGTAAACCATGGTAAGGACTTTGACTAAAGGTTTATGATCACTTCTAAGGGTTACCTTGAATTACCATATATATTGTCTAAAGTGCTCTAAACCCCATGCACAGGCCAAAGCCTCACGCTCTATGACGGAGTATCTCTCCTCAGTTGGTGTGATGGAGCGTGATGCAAAAGCAATGGTTCTTTCTTTGCCCATGGTATCAATTTGGCTTAGAACGGCCCCAAGGTCCCTCCCACTGGCATCTGTTGTAACTATGCTGTGTAAAGGGGGGTTGAATCCTTGTAAGGGTGTGGCATTGCAAATATCTTCTTTAATTTTTTTTAAAAGCTTTCTCACATTCATCAGACCACGTGAATTTACTCATCTGTTTGATGAGTTGTCTGAGTGGGAAGGTTTTGGATGAAAAATTTGGAACTAATTACGAATAAAATTCAGATAGGCCTAGGAAGGGTTTTACTTCATCCTTATTTCTTGGGGAAGGGGCATCCCTTATGGCAGATAATAATTCTTTTTTTGGTTTGATGCCATCTCCGGAAATTTCATGCCCTAAATACGTAACACTAGTCTCCGCAAATTTACATTTGTTAATGTCAGCAGTGAGACCATGTTTCTCCAAAGTTCCTAGTACTCTGGCTAAGTTGGCATCGTGCACCTTTCTGTTAGCACCAATGACCATTATGTCGTCTTGGAAAAATAATAGGTTGGACTCCCTATCAAATAGCTTATTCATAAGCCTCTAGAACATGGCCGCAGCAGAGGCCAACCCAAAGAGAACTCTTCTAAATCTGAAGCAACCAAAGGGTGTTACAAAAGTAGTGAGACTTCTGCTATCGGGGTGCAAAGCGAACTGATGGTAAGCCTCTCTAAGGTCAATGGTGGAAAACCATCTGATTCCGTTGGTGTGGGACCACATCTCACTGATCCTGGGAAGGGGAAATTGGTCAATAAGAATATTCGTGTTAAGGTCGCGGAGATCCACACACAAACGGAGTTTGCCATTGGATCTTCTCGTGCAAACCAACTGTGCGACTCATTCTGGTGACTCAACGGGTTTGATTATACCAGATTCCTGTAGTCTAAGAAGTTCAGACTTAACATCATCCCTGATAGAGAAGGGAATATTCCTGGATTTATGTAGGCAAGGTAGAGCATTTTCTTTGAGTATGATTTTATGGTGTAATCCTTTCAATATCCCAACTTTCTCTGAAAATACTTTAGGGAACCTCTTAGCAATAGTTTTTTTGTACTAATTCTCAGTTTGTAATGAAAGTACTGGGTCTGGACTATTAGGGTCGAGGATTATATTGAGTTTACCTTGACCATCCACCCAAGCACTGAAGGAACTACTGCAGATACATACAATTTACTTACGGTATGACGGTCCTTAAATGAGAAGTTGAGTTCTCTGTAACCAACCATATCAATAGGTTCCCCAGTAAAAGTTTTGGGGGAAATATCAGAATCAACCAAATCTTTCCCTAAAACAGGTTCAAACTTTTCCTCCTAGACAGATTTATTAACTATAGTATATCGAAATATCCACTCCGCCAATATTTAGGTTACACATTGGTTTCTTACTCTTGCCATTTACATTCAGTATGTCATCATCAATTAATAAAACAAAAAGATTAAAATCATCCTCATCAGCAGAGTATGTATCATCTTGTTCTTCCTGCTCAATGAACTTCACATTAGAGTATTTTTTGGGTTTACCATGGCACATTTTGACATAATGCCCAATCACACCGCATTTGCTACATTTTTGCTTAATAGCAGGACAAGTCTTATTGTCAGCTAAATGAAACCTGCTACCGCATCTATAACATTTTCTGTTTCCAGACAACATTGCTTTTGCGTCACAATCTTTCCTTCGGAAAGAATTAGGAGTGGCTTTCTTTACATCGTCTTTTAAACTACTGACTTTGGCAACAATAGGCTGCTCATCACCATTCTTTTTTTGCTTGTCAACAGAAAGGACAGCTTTAGCACATCTACCAGTGAGTTCTGAACTTTTGACAATGTCAATCATTTCTTGAAGGGGCAATTCACCTTTGGACCACAATCTCTCTTGAATGTTGCGATTGGCAGCTCGCACAACTATTTGGTCCCGAATAAATTCATCATGTAGTGCCTCAAATCGACAAGACAAAGCTAAGTTTTTGAGTGCGGACACAAAGTCATCAATTGACTCATCAGAGCCTTGTTTGCGATGGAAGAATTTGTACCTGTGGACCGATACAGATACAATGGGCTTAAAGTAATTAGTTAAATCCTCAAGTGCATTGGTGTAAACATCACCTTGACCTGCAGTTCTAGGTTTTTTACAAATGCGGTTATGAATTTTCATAGTTTGCGCCCCTAAGCAATGTAGTAAAATCTTCTTCTTTCTTTCCGGTGTTAACTCTTCCTCCTCATCCTCAATTGTAGATATATAATTTTCAAAATATTCACGCCAGTCTTCCCATTTAAGGGACGAATCGCCGGTTGCAGGGATGAAAGGATGAGGATGTGTAAGGTTCCAAATATTTCCAGAAGCCATGTTTAAAGATGTATGAGAGAAAATGAATCCAAAATAAAATGTGTATGAGCAACAGAGATAAATAATTAGAACATTTTAGAAAAGAAAAACAAATACTTTAAGTTGCACAAAGGTATAATAAATACGCTTGAAGTGTGTGTATCACTGAAGAAGAAACACACTTGGAAGTGTGCGCATCACTGTAGGTAAGAAGATGACACACGACAGAGATTCCACTAATATAATAAATGTGCAGGAAGTGTGTGTATCACTGAAGAAGAAACGCACTTGGAAGTGTGCGCATCACTGTAGGTTTGAAGGTGACACACGGCAGGGATTTCACTAATAAGTGTGTGTGTGTCACTGATGAGGAAATGCTTTAGCAAGCGTGCACGTCACGGTGTACATGTAGATACAGGACACAAAATTGTATTGTAAAAGGATGCAGGAAACACATCTAAATGTGCGCTTAGTGTGCACATCACTGAGAGTTAATATTTAAGATGAACTTCCTTTAATTAATCAAAAGTGTGCGTATCACCAGAAGGTACACGCACTCCATAAATTAACCATATGCGTAGCTCTAGCGAGACAGATGGACCAGTTTTAAAATGGTCGCTCCTTATCCAACTGTAAGATGTCCGCCAATGCGTGCGTTCCACTGACGGCAAATGCTAAGCAGAGTTGTGCAATAGTGAGGAGTTGTGAGGAGTTGGCAGTATGAGGAGAAACAGTAACAGCGCAAGGTCAGCAAGGTTGTTTTTGCATTTTAAGTTTCCTATTGCATCTCCTCATAAATAAAAATTCTCACACCAAGTCAATTATGTGCTCGTAGGGATAACGAGACAATAAACGCAGGTGTGAATTCCTCAGGATAATGTGTGAGACTAGCAGCGTGAAGGTTAAAAGAAGTGTGGCATGCCAGAAGATCAAAGGTGATGGGGACGCAGAATACTGTTCCATAACGTGCATGCAACTGACGCTAATCTCACCGTGTGAAGATTCTGAAGCAAAATGGTTTACACGATTTCAATGTCACTCAACAGCCGATGTAACAGCGCAGGGGTAAAGCGCTAGTTGGCTGTCAGATGATCGTAGATCTCCACACGAACCGGAGGAACTGGACGCCTGAAGTTGACGAAGGCGGGAAGATGGAAGCAGGCAGGAGTGTGCAGAGCTTACACACGCAGGTCCGCAGCGGTGTCAAAGCGGCCGTCGCCAAATTGAAATGATGATACGAAGTCGGAGCTGATAAGTAAGTCCGTACTTTATTAAAGTGTAGAGCAATGACACCGCAGGCGTCCGAACAGCACAACAGCTATTCTCCAACTGTCCCTAACCGTCACCCTCGCCAAGGTTCTAAAGTAGAACATATATACGTCATAGAACCTTGTGCGAGGGCTCGCGGTCAGGGAGAGCTGGAGGCAGGCCGCGAGACCCAATAGGTATGTTAAGCGTGGAAATATAAACACAACAGGAGGGTGTTCGCAAGGTTTAATAGCAACCGTAGTGCTCTTCATTGCACAACATCTCATCATCCAGTAGCCCTTGGCAGGGACATCAGACCAGCAAATAATGGGGTAGTCTGAGAAGGTCCTGAGTCGCTACTCAGCCTAATGTTTTAGATAGAATAAACAAGGACCTCTCCAATTCCCTAAACAACATATAGACATGCAAAAAGAACAATTGATAAACAGAATTCCGTCAAACTTTCCCCCGAGTACAGAAATCTGGGCCTAAATTCAGAGTTTTTTTTCCCCATGCCTTTTCAGTTCAGACCCAGCCATATGCAAATCAGTCTTGACGCTGTTCCCCATGGGAAATGTCCAGCCCGAACTGCCAGGCCAGGTCCTCCCTGGACTAGAAACAAGCATCCTTGGACAGATTTTGGGGTATCACCCCTCATCAGCCAGGCTAGCTTGACTCCAGTGGCATGGAGAGCACAGGACCCATATCTAGATATACCCATCCTCCTCGGGATAACAAATGCAAAAAGAAAAATTGATTAACAAAATGCTGCACAATGTCAAAATTTCACCCAGTACAGAGATTAAGGCAAAAATCCATAGTTTGTTTTGCTCTCCATGCCTTTCCAGTTCAGACCCAGCCACATTCAAATCAGACTTGACCCTGCTCCCCATGGGAACAGTCCAGCCCGAGCTGCCGGGCCAGGTCCTCCCTGAACTGGAAACAAGCATCCTGTGACCGGTTTTGGGGCATCACCCCTCGTCAGCCAGGCTGGCAGGATTCAGAAAACAGGTCAGCACTGTAGATCAAATTTTTATATTCTTGACTATTTACTGGAAGATGGTGGTCAAACAGAAGCAACATCTTTATGTCATTTTCATGAATCTAAAAATGAGATTCGATCTAGTTCAAAACTGTGGGAGATGCTTAGAGATGTGGGCATTCCTCCATCTCTATTAGATATCCTAAGACTCTATTTGGTCCCGAATAAATTCATCATGTAGTGCCTCAAATCGACAAGACAAAGCTAAGTTTTTGAGTGTGAACACAAAGTCATCAATTGACTCATCAGAGCCTTGTTTGCGATGGAAGAATTTGTACCTGTGGACCGATATAGATACAGTGGGCTTAAAGTAATTAGTTAAATCCTCAAGTGCATTGGTGTAAACATCACCTTGACCTGCAGTTCTAGGTTTTTTACAAATGCGGTTATACATTTTCATAGTTTGCGCGCCTAAGCAATGTAGTGAAATCTTCTTCTTTCTTTCCGGTGTTAACTCTTCCTCCTCATCCTCAAATGTAGATATATAATTTTCAAAATATTCATACCAGTCTTCCCATTTAAGGGACGAATCGCCAGTTGCAGGGATGAAAGGATGAGGATGTGTAAGGTTCAAAATATTTCCAGAAGCCATGTTTAAAGATGTATGAGAGAAAATTAATCCAAAATAAAATGTGTATGAGCAACAGAGATAAATAATTAGAACATTTTAGGAAAGAAAAACAAATACTTTAAGTTGCACAAAGGTATAATAAATATGCTTGAAGTGTGTGTATCACTGAAGAAGAAACACACTTGGAAGTTTGCGCATCACTGTAGGTAAGAAGATGACACACGACAGAGATTCCACTAATATAATAAATGTGCAGGAAGTGTGTGTATCACTGAAGAAGAAACGCACTTGGAAGTGTGCGCATCACTGTAGGTTTGAAGGTGACACACGGCAGAGATTTCACTAATAAGTGTGTGTGTCACTGATGGGGAAATGCATTAGCAAGCCTGCACGTCACGGTGTACATGTAGATACAGGACACAAAATTGTATTGTAAAAGGATGCAGGAAACACATCTAAATGTGCGCTTAGGGTGCGCATCAGTGAGAGTTAATATTTAAGATGAATTTTCTTTAATTAATCAAAAGTGTGCATATCACCGGAAGGTACACGCACTCCATTAAGTAACCATATGCGTAGCTCTAGCGAGACAGATGGACCAGTTTTAAAATGGTCGCTCCATATCCAACTATAAGATGTCCGCCAATGCGTGCGTTCCACTGACGTCAAATGCTAAGCAGAGCTGTGCAATAGTGAGGAGTTGTGAGGAGGTGGAAGTATGAGGAGAAACAGTAACAGCGCAAGGTCAGCGAGTTTTTTTCCGCATTTTAAGTTTCTTATTGCATCTCCTCATAAATAAAAATTCTCACACCAAGTTAATTATGTGCTCGTAGGGATAACGAGACAATAAACGCAGGTGTGAATTCCTCAGGATAATTTGTGAGACTAGCAGCGGAAAGGTTAAAAGAAGTGTGGCATGCCAGAAGATCAGAGGGGATGGAAAAGCAGAATACAGTTCCATAACGTGCATGCAACTGACGCTAATCTCACCGTGTGAAGATTCTGAAGCAAAATGGTTTACACGATTTCAATATCACTCAACAGCCGATGTAACAGCGCACGGGTAAAGCGCTAGTTGGCTGTCAGATGATCGTAGATCTCCACACTAACCGGAGGAACGGGACGCCTGAAGTTGACAAAGGCGGGAAGATGGAAGCAGGCAGGAGTGTGCAGGGCTTACACACGCAGGTCCGCATCGGTGTCAAAGCGGCCGTCGCCAAATTGTATTGATGATACAAAGTCGGAGCTGATAAGTAAGTCCGTACTTTATTGAAGTGTAGAGCAATGACACCGCAGGCGTCCGAACAGCACAACAGCTTTTCGCCAACTGTCCCTAACCGTCACCCTCACCAAGGTTCTAAGGTAGAACATATATACGTCATAAAACCTTGCGCGAGGGCTAGCGGTCAGGGACAGCTGGAGGCAGGCCGCGAGACCCAATAGGTATGTTAAGCATGGAAATATAAGCACAACATGAGGGTGTTCACAAGGTTTAATAGCAACCGTAGTGCTCTTCATTGCACAACATCTCATCATCCAGTAGCGCTTGGCAGGGACATCAGACCAGCATATAATGGGGTAGCCTGAGAAGGTCCTGAGTCACTACTCAGCCTAATGTTTTAGATAGAATAAACAAGGCGCTCTCCAATTCCATAAACAACATATAGACATGCAAAAAGAACAATTGACAAACAGAATCCCGTCAAACGTTCCCCCGAGTACAGAAATATGGGCCTAAATTCATCATTTTTTTTCCCCATGCCTTTTCAGTTCAGACCCAGCCATATGCAAATCAGTCTTGACGCTGTTCCCCATGGGAAATGTCCAGCCCGAACTGCCAGGCCAGGTCCTCCCTGGACTAGAAACAAGCATCCTTGGACTGATTTTGGGGTATCACCCCTCATCAGCCAGGCTAGCTTGACTCCAGTGGCATGGAGAGCACAGGACCCATATCTAGATATACCCATCCTCCTCGGGGTAACAAATGCAAAAAGAAAAATGAATGAACGAAATGCTGCACAATGTCAAAAATTCACCCAGTACAGAGATTAAGGCAAAAATCCATAGTTTGTTTTGCTCTCCATGCCTTTCCAGTTCAGACCCAGCCACATTCAAATCAGACTTGACCCTGCTCCCCATGGGAACAGTCCAGCAGAGCTGCCGTGCCAGGTCCTCCCTGAACTGGAAACAAGCATCCTGTGACCGGTTTCGGGGCATCACCCCTCGTCAGCCAGGCTGGCAGGATTCAGAAAACAGGTCAGCGCTGTAGATCAAAATTTTAAATTATTGACTATTTACTGGAAGATGGTGGTCAAACAGAAGCAACATCTTTATGTCATTATCATAAATCTAAAAATGAGATTCGATCTAGTCCCAAACTGTGGGAGATGCTTGGAGATGTGGGCATTCCTCCATCTCTATTAGATATCTTAAGACGTTATTTGGTCCCGAATAAATTCATCATGTAGTGCCTCAAATCGACAAGACAAAGCTAAGTTTCTGAGTGCGGACACAAAGTCATCAATTGACTCATCAGAGCCTTGTTTGCGATGGAAGAATTTGTACCTGTGGACCGATACAGATACAGTGGGCTTAAAGTAATTAGTTAAATCCTCAAGTGCATTGGTGTAAACATCACCTTGACCTGCAGTTCTAGGTTTTTTACAAATGCGGTTATAAATTTTCATAGTTTACGCGCCTAAGCAATGTAGTAAAATCTTCTTCTTTCTTTCCGGTGTTAACTCTTCCTCCTCATCCTCAAATGTAGATATATAATTTTCAAAATGTTCATGCTGGTCTTCCCATTTAAGGGACGAATCACCGGTTACAGGGATGAAAGGATGAGGATGTGTAAGGTTCAAAATATTTCCAGAAGCCATGTTTAAACATGTATGAGAATAAATGAATCCAAAATAAAATGTGTATGAGCAACAGAGATAAATAATTAGAACATTTTAGAAAAGAAAAACAAATACTTTAAGTTGCACAAAGGTATAATAAATACGCTGGAAGTGTGTGTATCACTGAAGAAGAAACACACGTGGAAGTGTGCGCATCACTGTAGGTAAGCAGATGACACACGACAGAGATTCCACTAATATAATAAATGTGCAGGAAGTGTGTGTATCACTGAAGAAAAAAAGCACTTGGAAGTGTGCGCATCACTGTAGGTTTGAAGGTGACACACGGCAGAGATTTCACTAATAAGTGTGAGTGTCACTGATGAGGAAATGCATTAGCAAGCGTGCACGTCACGGTGTACATGTAGATACAGGACACAAAATTGTATTGTAAAAGGATGCAGGAAACACATCTAAATGTGCGCTTAGTGTGCGCATCACTGAGAGTTAATATTTAAGATGAATTTCCTTTAATTAATCAAAAGTGTGCGTATCACCGGAAGGTACACGCACTCCATAAAGTAACCATATGCGTAGCTCAAGTGAGACAGAAGGACCAGTTTTAAAATGGTCGCTCCATATCCAACTATAAGATGTCCGCCAATGCGTGCGTTCCACTGATGTCATATGCTAAGCAGAGTTGTGCAATAGTGAGGAGTTGTGAGGAGTTGGCAGTATGAGGAGAAACAGTAACAGCGCAAGGTCAGCGAGGTTGTTTTCGCATTTCAAGTTTCCTATTGCATCTCCTCATACATAAAAATTCTCACACCAAGTTAATTATGTGCTCATAGGGATAACGAGACAATAAACGCAGGTGTGAATTCCTCAGGATAATTTGTGAGACTATATAAACAACAAAGAAACCTGAAGGTCAGAGCTAACTGAGTTAAATGAGACTATCACTGGACTTAGCACAACATAGGTGCAATACATCAGTTGTCACGTGATGGAGTGGCACTCAACATGACAGTTTGAGTCCTATCAGCCCACCCACATGGCGGAGCCTCATCATGTAGGACATCTTAAACAAGGTCTGTGTACTGAAGCCCAGTTGTATTTTGGCTTTGTATCACTAGGCCGTAGTTCAGTCAATGCAAGTGTCCTTACCACTGGTGGAGCTGATGAGTGCAGTGCAGAAAATAAAGTGATGTGTGTTAAAATGGCGGTCAAGGCAAATAATGAATTTTTATTGGTATTCACCTGGACGTCAATTTAAAAAACAGTGTAGGGACAGTGTGAAAAAATCACTGTCTAATTTGCTTGGTATTAAATAGGGCCAACATGTTTCTGCCATAAGGTGGATATTCACCGGCATTCGTCAGGGCCAAGCTCATTGATATGCTACTGCAAATTACACTATCATAAGTGTACAAAAGAGAAACAAAATAACAAAGAATCTAACAGACCATACTTTGGCTGTAAAGAGTCACATAAGTGGTCACTGGGACCATCCTACCATGTCCTCCCGAATGATGCAAGTGTGGAGGAAGTCTTCCCTGTAAAGAATTATAAAGAGAGAAAAACTTTTTGGTAAAAAAATTGACATTCTACTAATTTGAAATATAAAGTCCAGTTAATCTACAAGTCGCACAGAGTAATAAAACATTGTGCGAAGCAAGTGGTAGTCAATAAAAACAAAGAAAACTCAGCTTTGCCATTCAGAATAATGATGGCCCCTTAAATTGTGCGCTTTAATCAGTCGCCAACAGATAATCTGTGCATTGTTCAACAACAAAATCATACACTTACCCAACTCTGTATGGGAAGATAACCTCACCTCACCCGGCAACGGCTCGGAGGATGAGGCCCCGCTCTAGACATATAAACAAGGACATTTTCAGGAAATGATAAATGTCACAACCCATGTCTATATACATGCTTGGAAACAAGTAATCATAGAAACCTCAGTTTTCTAAATCGCCCCTCATGATTGCCACACCCTTGGGACCAAGGTGGACGCGCTCAACATGTCAGATCTAAAAACAATCCTCTCGCATATAATAATAAGTTGCTGCGCCTGGATGGATATCGCAGCTCTATCTCTACTTATCAGGCACTGCCCCAGATGAGCAGGTGCCTTGCTGATGAGAGACGCCTATCCCAGGGTCAAAATCAAGTCAACAAAAGGATAGAGAACAGGTCCCTGCCACAATCAATCCATAGCTGCTGTTCAGGAATTGAGTAGCGCTAGTGAAGTACAACAGCGCTCGTGGTCTAGGAAATTAATACTAAAGAATAACCTTGCCTTGCTGATGAGAGACTCTTGTCTCGATATCTAAGTTAAATCAATACAAGAATAGAGAACAGGTCTCTGTTATAATCAATCCCTTGCTGCTGTTCAGGAATTGAGTAGCGCTAGTAAAGTACAACAGCGCTCGTGGTCTGGAGATTTAATGCTGAAAAATAACCTTAAGCACGAATGGCCGATTTATGCTCCAAACCAGAGATCAGCAGATAAACTATGAAAGCGCTCATAATTCCACAGTTATATAAAAAAGTTATATAAAAAAAGTTATATAAAAAAGGGAGTGTACACAAAACCCTTAAAAACGCGTGTTAAGCCCTCTTACCTGTCTGTCGGTACCTCGCGGCGTGGTCTCGAGCCGAAGGGGAGGCACCGACGTTCAGAAGGGGCTGCGTTTTTATGCTGTCATTAATTGGCACAATGGACAACAGCTGGTATGTTAAATGCTGTTGAGCGCCTGCGCGCATCTCGAACTGCTGCTCAGACGGAGGGGCGGAGTGTCTCTTAGACAACGCATGCGCATAGTTCTAAGACTATTCACTCGCGCATGCGCATTGGGGCCTCTGGACAGGAGTCAGCAATCCTTCACTCTATCGGGAACGTTGCCCCGACGAGATGTTCATGAAGAGAGATAACTCTGTACAGAGCTCCAGGTGCACTACAAGGCGGTCATTACAAGGACTAGTCCAACGGACATAGATAATTACTCGGTTATTAATTAAGACGAGTAAAGTAGTACATTGCATTAACAGATAAAGTGATGATACGGTTGCACTCAAAGTATCTCGATATCTCCAAACTGGCCAGGTAGTTGATATTTAGGGATGGCCCCTCAATGGAGATTAATAGGGGTCTATTTATCTCGCTATCAAAGAAGCCAAAGGTTAGCTGATTGCCCTATGCTGAAAATGCCTCTCTAAAAAGTGAAAATATTAAATATAAATGATCAAAATAGGATCTAAGCTTGTGTTCAATGTACAGTATTCAGCATAAAATATATGTGAAATATATGTGAATGACATAGGTTTATCCAAACCTCGTCAATATAGACCCTTACATAGAGACATATGTACCAAGACTATATGGTCTGGTGAACTATATCAGAATTAAGGCCTCCAGGACCTTGGAATTACCATCAACTACCAATGGGACCACCACCAATGGGCCATCCGATGCCTAATTATCCACCCAATCCGTCATTTTACTGTGATCAGTCTTTTTTATGGCAGGGTCGAGGCACGAACCGCGGCAGAAGAAGAGGTCAGCAGTCAGTGAACTGGGCACCAGAGAACACCAACAACAGGGGCGGTCCAACGAGGACAGGAGCAGCGACTTAGTGGTGAACCTCGGTACCAGGGTCATTACACCCATCGAAAATTCTGTCCTGAACAAAGGATTGGGATTTGTCCCTACCAATGAGGGAGACCCATTCAATTTGAGATGCGAACTTGAAAACTTTTACAGAAAGATACGCCTGTACTTCTTCTTCAAGATATCTCGTTCAAATTTGGACGATGGCAACATGGAAGATCAGGTGGACCGCAACACGGGTCTCAGACCCAAGTCTACGTATACACCGCTGAACCAGCAAGTGCCTGTAAGGTTCATAGCATTTGAACAAGCAGTGACGTATGAGATAATGGGCCTGACCCAACCCCGTAAGAAGATCTATCACAACATGACTACTTCTGAAAAACTAGCACTTTCTGTTTTGTCAAATGACAATTCTCTTACCATAAAACCCGCCGATAAAGGCGGAGCCATCGTGCTACAAGATACCAGCATTTACCACGATGAGTGCAAGAGACAATTGAGCGATACCAGGGCCTATCGCCGCCTCACAGAGGATCCTACAATGAGAATTTCCAATGATATCAAGAGTCTAGTAGAGGAAGGATCATCAGAAGGATGGATCACTCCCCAAGAGGCAAGGTATCTCATCACGGTACATCCAGTGACACCATACTTTTACTGCCTCCCGAAAATTCATAAGGCTAAGAGACCACCTCCTGGACGACCCATTATATTGGGTATAGGCTCTTTACTCGAGCCCCTGTCTACTTTCGTAGATTTCTTTTTGAAACCTATTGTGAAAGAGACACCGACGTACCTGCAGGACACGGGTGACGTGCTCAGACTATTAGCAGAGACAGAGTTCAACATCGAAACTGACCTCTTGGTCAGTTTTGACGTTGAGTCTTTATATACATCTATCCCTCAACAGGAGACACTAGACTGCATTAGAGGTCTTCTGGAAGCGAGGCAACTGGACACAATCACACCAGTACCATTCATTATGGAGTGTGCCAGACTTGCCATGATGGAGAACTACTTCCAATACCAAGATGACCTCTACTTACAGGTCTCAGGAACCTCAATGGGGAGTGTCTTCGCACCCAGTCTCGCAAATCTATATATGCATCAGTTCGAGCAAGATCATGTTCTGAACCACAGCAACCCATTTCTCCACCAGGTGTTGCTGTGGAGAAGATATATTGATGACATTATATTAATCTGGAGGGGCTCATCTGCTGAAGTGTCGGTTTTCCATAACTGGCTAAACTCCAGAAACCAATATCTGAAGTTCACGATGGAAAGCAGTAAAGAAAAACTTCCTTACCTTGACCTCCTAATATCCCCTGGAGAAGGAGGCCTACAAAGTGAACTTTACAAAAAGCCCATGGCACGGAATTCTCTGCTATCCTATCACAGTTTCCACCCTCAATCACTTCGTGAAAACTTACCTGTGGGTCAATTTCTGAGGGTGAGGAGAAATTGCTCCTCCAATACTCTCTTCGAACATCATGCTAGGGAGCTGTCATCGAACCTTAAAGAATGACACTATACCAATCATCTAGTACGCCGTGCATGCAAAAGAGCGTTTAACAACAACCGAGAGGCGCTCATAGAACATACCAAAACAGATACTCCTAATGACCGGATGACGATGGTACAAACTTTCAGTACATTATCAAATGGAGTAAAAAAGACCATTCTAAAACATTGGAAGATCCTCAATACAGGAGCGGGAGAAATACCTCGGCCACTCTTTGCTTTCAAAAGAGGCCCATCCATCAGGGACAATCTGGTACACACCAGACCCAGAACTCAAAGGAAGGAAATTACGAACACTCTCTGGAACACCAGCCCAGTACCGGGTCACTATCCGTGTGGGGGCTGTGCTGCCTGCCCACAGACTCAGAAGACTTTGACAATAGAAATCGGCACAGCAAGACCTTGGCGGTTGACCAATCATACCAACTGTAACTCAGAGAAGTTAATCTACATGATCACTTGTCCCTGTATGCAGAAGTACATCGGCCACACCACAAGAAAGATTAAGTCACGCATCAGCGAGCATAAGAGCACGATTTGTTGCAATAAACAATCCACTTGCTTAACGAATCACTTCCTAGACATGAAACACAAAGCTGAAGACTTGAGGTGGGTGGTGCTAGAACAGCCGTACATTCCGCCACACATTACAGATGTCTCACGGTTTCTTTTTGTTAAAGAACAACGCTGGATTTTTAAATTGAAGACCGATATCACAGGGCTGAATGACAATATACCTTGGGTCTCTATCTGATCATCACACTTACCATCCGGTGCTCAACTGACCTACAGTCTGAGACAACCCCTAATCTGGCTATTACCGGTTGCCGGTTGCACAGATTGCCATTAGAACCCCTAGAGTTATGATACAGGTAGGTCCTTTGCCTGGTCCTTGTCCATTAGTCTTGGTCGAGCCTGAGTCACTCATTTGATTATGATGCCCATCTGGTGATCACACTTACCATCTGGCGCTCTGCCGAGCCCCTAAGTGGAGGAAACTATAAATCTGGTTCTTTGCCTTACTCTTGACAAATTTCACCAGACTATTTAGTCTTGGTGCAGACTTCTCTATTTTTTCCTAGGTGGAGGAAACTCTGAATCTAGTTATTTGCCTTAATTCGGATATAGTTCACCAGACCATATAGTCTTGGTACATATGTCTCTATGTAAGGGTCTATATTGACGAGGTTTGGATAAACCTATGTCATTCACATATATTTCACATATATTTTATGCTGAATACTGTACATTGAACACAAGCTTAGATCCTATTTTGATCATTTATATTTAATATTTTCTCTTTTTAGAGAGGCATTTTCAGCATAGAGCAATCAGCTAACCTTTGGCTTCTTTGATAGCGAGATATATAGACCCCTATTAATCTCCATTGAGGGGCCATCCCTAAATATCAACTACCTGGCCAGTTTGGAGATATCGAGATACTTTGAGTGCAACCGTATCATCACTTTATCTGTTAATGCAATGTACTACTTTACTCGTCTTAATTAATAACCGAGTAATTATCTATGTCCGTTGGACTAGTCCTTGTAATGACCGCCTTGTAGTGCACCTGGAGCTCTGTACAGAGTTATCTCTCTTCATGAACATCTCGTCGGGGCAATGTTCCCGATAGAGTGAAGGATTGCTGACTTCTGTCCAGAGGCCCCAATGCGCATGCGCGAGTGAATAGTCTTAGAACTATGCGTATGCGTTGTCTAAGAGACACTCCGCCCCTCCGTCTGAGCAGCAGTTCGAGATGCGCGCAGGCGCTCAACAGCATTTAACATACCAGCTGTTGTCCATTGCGCCAATTAATGACAGCATAAAAACGCGGCCCCTTCTGAACGTCGGTGCCTCCCCTTCGGCTCGAGACCACGCCGCGAGGTACCGACGGACAGGTAAGAGGGCTTAACACGCGTTTTTAAGGGTTTTGTGTACACTCCCTTTTTTATATAACTTTTTTTATATAACTTTTTTATATAACTGTGGAATTATGAGCGCTTTCATAGTTTATCTGCTGATCTCTGGTTTGGAGCATAAATCGGCCATTCGTGCTTAAGGTTATTTTTCAGCATTAAATCTCCAGACCACGAGCGCTGTTGTACTTTACTAGCGCTACTCAATTCCTGAACAGCAGCAAGGGATTGATTATAACAGAGACCTGTTCTCTATTCTTGTATTGATTTAACTTAGATATCGAGACAAGCGTCTCTCATCAGCAAGGCAAGGTTATTCTTTAGTATTAATTTCCTAGACCACGAGCGCTGTTGTACTTCACTAGCGCTACTCAATTCCTGAACAGCAGCTATGGATTGATTGTGGCAGGGACCTGTTCTCTATCCTTTTGTTGACTTGATTTTGACACTGGGATAGGCGCCTCTCATCAGCAAGGCACCTGCTCATCTGGGGCAGTGCCTGATAAGTAGAGATAGAGCTGCGATATCCATCCAGGCGCAGCAACTTATTATTATATGCGAGAGGATTGTTTTTAGATCTGACATGTTGAGCGCGTCCACCTTGGTCCCAAGGGTGTGGCAATCATGAGGGGCAATTTAGAAAACTGAGGTTTCTATGATTACTTGTTTCCAAGCATTTATATAGACATGGGTTGTGACATTTATCATTTCCTGAAATTGTCCTTGTTTATATGTCTAGAGCGGGGCCTCATCCTCCGAGCCGTTGCCGGGTGAGGTGAGGTTATCTTCCCATACAGAGTTGGGTAAGTGTATGATTTTGTTGTTGAACAATGCACAGATTATCTGTTGGCGACTGATTAAACCGCACAATTTAAGGGGCCATCATTATTCTGAATGGCAAAGCTGAGTTTTCTTGGTTTTTATTGACTACCACTTGCTTCGCACAATGTTTTATTACTCTGTGCGACTTGTAGATTAACTGGACTTTATATTTCAAATTAGTAGAATGTCAATTTGTTTACCAAAAAGTTTTTCTCTCTTTATAATTCTTTACAGGGAAGACTTCCTCCACACTTGCATCAATCGGGAGGACATGGTAGGATGGTCCCAGTGACCACATATGTGACTCTTTACCGCCAAAGTATGGTCTGTTAGATTCTTTGTTATTTTGTTTCTCTTTTGTACACTTATGATAGTGTAATTTGCAGTAGCATATCAATGAGCTTGGCCCTGACGAATGCCGGTGAATATCCACCTTATGGCAGAAACATTTTGGCCCTATTTAATACCAAGCAAATTAGACAGTCATTTTTTCACACTGTCCCTACACTGTTTTTTAAATTGACGTCCAGGTGAATACCAATAAAAATTCATTATTTGCCTTGACCGCCATTTTAACACACATCACTTTATTTTCTGCACTGCACTCATCAGCTCCACCAGTGGTAAGGACACTTGCATTGACTGAACTACGGCCTAGTGATACAAAGCCAAAATACATCTGGGCTTCAGTACACAGACCTTGTTTAAGATGTCCTACATGATGAGGCTCCGCCATGTGGGTGGGCTGATAGGACTCAAACTGTCATGTTGAGTGCCACTCCATCACGTGACAACTGATGTATTGCACCTATGTTGTGTTAAGTCCAGTGATAGTCTCATTTAACTCAGTTAGCTCTGACCTTCAGGTTTCTTTGTTGTTTATATAGTTCCAAGGGGGGTATTAACTTGAATGGTCGTTAAATTTTCCCTCTGACCCTCCTCTGAAAGTTGTTGTTTTTCTAATTTGTGAGACTAGCAGCGCGAAGGTTAAAAGAAGTGTGGCATGCCAGAAGATCGACGGTGATGGAAACGCAGAATACAGTTCCATAACATTCATGCAACTGACGCTAATCTCACCCTGTGAAGATTCTGAAGCGAAATGGTTTACACGATTTCAATGTCACTCAACAGCCGATGTAACAGGGCAGGGCTAAAGCGCTTGTTGGGTGTCAGATGATCGTAGATCTCCACACGAACCGGAGGAACTGGACGCCTGAAGTTGACGAAGGCAGGAAGATGGAAGCAGGCAGGAGTGTGCACGGCTTACACACGCAGGTCCGCAGCGGTGTCAAAGCGGCCGTCGGCAAATTATAATGATGATACGAAGTCGGAGCTGATAAGTAAGTCCGTACTTTATTGAAGTGTAGAGCAATGACACTGCAGGCGTCCGAACAGCACAAAAGCTTTTCTCCAACTGTCCCTAACCGTCACCCTTGCCAAGGTTCCAAGGTAGAACATATATACGTCATAGAACCTTGTGCGAGGGCTCGCGGTCAGGGGCAGCTGGGCCAGGCTGCGAGACCCAATAGGTATGCTAAGCGTGGAAATATAAACACAACAGGAGGGTGTTCACAAGGTTTAATAGCAACCGTAGTGCTCTTCATTGCACAACATCTCATCATCCAGTAGCCCTTGGCAGGGACATCAGACCAGCAAATGATGGGGTAGCCTGAGAAGGTCCTGAGTCGCTACTCAGCCTAATGTTTTAGATAGAATAAACAAGGCCCTCTCCAATTCCCTAAACAATATATAGACATGCAAAAAGAACAATTGATAAACAGAATTCCGTCAAACTTTCCCCCGAGTACAGAATTCTGGGCCTAAATTCATAGTTTTTTTCCCCATGCCTTTTCAGTTCAGACCCAGCCATATGCAAATCAGTCTTGACGCTGTTCCCCATGGGAAATGTCCCGAACTGCCAGGCCAGGTCCTCCCTGGACTAGTAACAAGCATCCTTGGACAGATTTTGGGGTATCACCCCTCATCAGCCAGGCTAGCTTGACTCCAGTGGCATGGAGAGCACAGGACCCATATCTAGATATACCCATCCTCTTGGGGATAACAAATGCAAAAAGAAAAATTGATGAACAAAATGCAGCACAATGTCAAAAATTCACCCAGTACAGAGATCAAGGCAAAAATCCATAGTTTGTTTTGCTCTCCATGCCTTTCCAGTTCAGACCCAGCCACATGCAAAACAGTCTTGACCCTGCTCCCCATGGGAACAGTCCAGCCCGAGCTGCCGGGCCAGGTCCTCCCTGAACTGGAAACAAGCATCCTGTGACCGGTTTCGGGGCATCACACCTCGTCAGCAAGGCAGGCAGGATTCAGAAAACAGGTCAGCACTGTAGATCACATTTTTATATTCTTGACTATTTACTGGAAGATGGTGGTCAAACAGAAGCAACATCTTTATGTCATTTTCATGAATCTAAAAATGAGATTCGATCTAGTCCCAAACTGTGGGAAATGCTTAGAGATGTGGGCATTCCTCCATCTCTATTAGATATCTTAAGACGCTTGCGCACGGACACTTTTGCACACTACTGCTCGGCTCAGCAAGGGATTCTTAACAATTGGATCAATGTTAAATGTGGGTTATGGCCAGGCTGGGTGTTAGCCCGCACACTTTTCTTGCTGTACCTGAATGATGTAGTTGCCACCATTGAGTAATTCAGAGGGGATACACCGAGGATAGCTGGCCGTAGAACAATAATACTCCTTTTTGCATATAGCACCCTGCTGGTGTCCAGGTCTCCAATGGGTCTACAGACCATGCCAGATCAGTTCTCTGAGTTCTGCAGGGAAAGGAGCTTGGTAATGGTTATGACCAATATACCGCAAAGGTCTTTTAGGGGGTACATTATATCAGGAAAGGTACAAGTTTTGAAAAGGGTGACAGAATCTGATTATCTAGGCATTAGATTCTCTTCTAAAATGACCTGGCTCCCCAAATTCAGAAGAGTCAAGTCAAATAAACTTTATTGGGCCGATATTGGCCTTAAAAGCACATAAAACACACAAGAAATAAATACTAAAACTAATCAAAACATAATAAAAAAGGCAGATCGATATTTCACAAACAATTACCAGTACAGTTCTCTAAAGCATCTAGGCACTTTACATAAAAAAACTGTATCTAACAATCTGTGAATATTTACTCAGAAAGCAGGAAGAATAAACTTTAAAAAGACGTTTAAAGTGCATTGTATACAGTGCATAGATATTATAAAAGGAGGGGCACTAATATGTTACAATAAAATTCCTCTATCCAGCTCAGTGCATGAACAGATTTTTTTTTTCGGCTACAGGCACCTGATAAAAAACCTAGCAACACCAATACACATCAAGGGTGAAGACAGCATTTGCAAATATATTATGGATGGCTTCAAATGCAAAATTACAGTGCTTCAGAAGCGGTAAAATATATTTATTCTGTAGGTCGCTATCAAATTCACAGAACAAAACAAAACTTAAATGATTTTGTTTCAAAAAATCATCACAAGCACAGGACTTTAAGGCACCTGGCTTAGAAAAGCCCTTAGGGACAGATAGGCACCAGGTGATATAATTGAACTTGAATCCATTTAAAAGAAAACGATGGTGAGGGTTATTTATATAGGTCAAATAGAGTTGTTCTAAAGTCCTTGTGCTCAGTATTAGGGATTGCCTCATTGTGGGCTTTTTGAGTTCCCTGTTTTCCCTTTCTGTCATCCTTGTGGCTAGAAATTGCGATTTTATGTCTTTCAACTCGTTGGGGTATATCTGTCTACGGTGTGTAAACAGCTCGGGTGTCCTAAGTTCACTAGCTGCTCAGAGACATAGCCCAGCCAAGGAATATCAACAGCCCCATCAGGGTAGGAGTAGGACTAGACCATAAGTTTAGCCACCATATTAAAGGAACCATAGCTTTAAAGTCAGAAATGTAACCCTGTCCAAGTTCTTTGGTTACCATGATGGACGAGGTACAGGGGGGACTGCTATGAGTTTACAAAGGAATTTATTTTCGAACACCTTGAGCTCAAAGGCATCCTTATAACCCCAAATATCACTTCTATATGTGTCCATTGGCGTACATTTCTCATTATAAATCTTCAATCATGATTCAAACGTGTTGGCCCCTAATCTCCTGGCAAAGTCCCTCATGGCTCCTGCTGCTCTAGCCAGGGTGTTTTTTTAGTGTTCGCCTAGCCACCCATGAGCCTTTTTCATGAAGAAAACCATACAAATAGGGAAATGTGGTCACATTGGTCAATCCTTCCCTTCTGAAAATGATCCTACGTTTATCTCGCTTTTTGTTACTTGTCATTACATGTGACTTTGAAAAGATTATGGAAAGGTCAAGTGAGACCATAAAATCAATAAATGTGTTTATAAGTGTTTGCAGTCCCACAGCCGTCCTGTCCAGTAAGACTGCATTGTCTGCATACAGGAAAGCTGGAATGAGTTTGGAACCTGCTCTAGGGATATCTTTACTTGCAGTTGATATGACAGCTCCTGCTTATTTATTTATAGGGTGAATAAAATGTGTGTTAAAATGCATCCCTGTCTTACTCCTTGCTTAACATCCCAGGTTTCTGTGAGAGCCATTTTCATTGTATCTGGGGCGAAGCAGTCAGATTCAAATGTGACCAATGCAAAAAAGACACCAGATTGGCATCCATGGCAATATCTAGTAGCAAAGGCCATAGTTTTGATCGATTTATTCAATCAAATGCAGACGTTGAGTCCATAAATCTAGTTCTCTTTGAGAGGCGAGTGGTACCTTTTAACAGTGCTGTACAGATTTTTATGTTGTATGCTGTGTTTTAACAGATTTTAAATCGTGCACTTCTCTATTTCAGTCACCTTTCTGTTCTAGTGTATTGGGCATTGTAAAGAGGGGTGAGGTTGTTGTCTTTGGGGTGCTACTGGAGCATTAACCAACCTCCATGAAGGATTGAAAGCCGTCGCCGAATGGATGAGGAACAGCTGACTGAAGCAGATCTCGGGCAAGACCGAGGTCCTCATCCTCGGATCCACTCCCTCAGCCTGGGATGACTCCTGGTGGCCATCCACGCTAGGAACAGCACCTACTCCCACCAACTATGCATGCAACCTGGGAATCATCCTCAACTCCTCCCTCACCATGTCAAAACAGGTCAACGCCGTCTCCTCCTCCTGCTACAACACCCTTCGCATGCTTCGCAAGATCTACAAGTGGATCCCCACTGGAACATGCATGTACTTCAAAAGGTCCTCCCTTACATCCCCTTTGACCTTAAAAAAACTGTGATGATAGCCCTCATTACATCCAAAATGGACTACTGTAACTCCCTTTATCTAGGGGCTTCCAAATATCTGCTAAGAAAATTGCTGTCTCTTCAGAATGCTGTAGCACGGACACTTCTGAAAATTCCCAAATTCAAACCTGTATCTCATTTACTGCATGATCTGCACTGGCTGCCAGTGGAGAAAAGGGTGTCCTTCAAGGCACTGTGCCTTATGCACAAGGCGCTTTATAAGACAGGCGCATCCTATTTCCAAGAGCGGTTCTCCTGGTACGTGCTCAGCAGGAGCCTTAGGTCCAGCTCTGCGTTTATCATTACGGTCCCTAGAATCAAAACGAGCTAACTGGAGTGGCAGAACTCTAGCCTATCAGGGAGGAAAACTATGAAACACGGCACTGCATGTGTTCAGGAAGCAGCTGAAGATCTGGCTGTTTCCACAATAAATCAACGAGGTCACCTGGTCTTTCCTCTCTCCCCCCCATAAACCTACGACTCCCTTGTTTTCTCCGGACTGAATCTGCTCAGCGCAAAGACACCCTCGGGTAATGTGCGCTTTATAAAATTATCTCATTCATTCATTGATTCATTCATAAATGCCTCTTTAATTTTGTATTTGCCGACCAACATAAGCAAATTTATACATTGGTCCACTGTCCCTATTCTTTTTCTTAAACCGTATTGCAGTTTTGAAATACATTTTTATCATCTAGCCATTGTGTTAGGTGATTCAAAATCACCTTCCCCATAATTTTTGCTGCTGAATTGAATAAGGAGATTGGGTGATAGCAGGTAGCACCCTTTTTAAAAAATATTTTAAAGACCCACAGTAGACCATGAGGGGCCACTTACGGTCGCTGCATTGAAATCCCTAGCCAGGATCTTGGCCCATGTCCAGGGATCAACGTTATAAAAGTCTGCGTGAACTCCACCTGGCCAAGGCACCTTTCTCCCAGCTGTTGCCATAATGGCTTTATGAACCTAGTCTACCCCAAAATTCAATGGACTCGTGACTATGCTGGGCTTCCATGGAGTATCATTCACCCCTAGGTCCACCACTCTATAGATATGCTCAAAATGTTTGACTTCTCTATCAGCAAGGACATACAATCTACTCTTGAAGGGTGTTGATGTGCAAAGACAGAGCTATTGACTATTTCCCAGAATTTGGTGATATTAGACAAAACATTGATCTGATTTAAATCATGCTCTATATGTTCTTTCCTTTGCTTAATAGCATACATATATGCTCTTCCTTCTGCATGCCTTTATCTTTTCTTCATCCCTAGGTTTTTCTTTCAGTCCAGTCATGAGAGATCTATGGTATTTAGAGCACTCTCCATTGAACCATTTTCCCCCCTTACGGTCTACAGCCCTGCCTCTGACCATTAGGTTATCCGCAATCCGCTTAATAAATTACTATAGGTGCCTAATATCACGCTGGCATGTGTATGACTGTCAAGACAAAGTTCAACATCTTCTTAGCCTTCTGTATATATCCTTTCTAAAGAAAAAAGCCTCCAGCATTTGCTTCTGTGAGCCTGTTCTGTTGGTTTAAAATCTGTATTTGATAGCTTCTTTCCCTTAGCTCTATGAAAGCCCTGTTCCCCCACCATTTCCAAGCTCAGCGGGTTATGATCACTATAGCAACTCCAGCTGGGGTTTAAATTAATTATGGTCAGGAGTAAAGAAGCAGATACCAAAATGAATATTGCACAACTTGGTCCATCACACAAATTATATCACAAAATTTCAACAGTAACCACAATCATTATGTAAAGATATAAATCAGCAATAGCAGAATCAGTGGCGTTGTTTGTAGCGCATTCTTTATTTATTCTTCAGTTAAAAAGACTGTAGCCATAGCCAACGCATTTCGTCCTTCACCAAAATGAAGTCAATAGTTGAGGAGCAGCCCCTACCAATAAACAATGGGACTGACCCGGTTTCATCGGTATGTTCGAGGCCCTGCAGATTATTAGCTGCAAGCAAACTCTCTATCCGACACCTTGGTCTGAATGTTCAAAATGAACAGAGGGAACCATATAGTCCCTTGCCTAGGGTAAAATTGGATTGGCAAGGATTTACGTTAAAACCCCCCAGAATAATGACCCGGTAGTATGAGCATTTCTCCTCTCCATAGTGCTCAAGAACACCCTCCAGCACAGCGATATGTTCAATGTAATTTTCCTTGCAAAATAAATTATAAAACTGAATTACCAACAGAGTAGGACGATTGGCAAAATGTCATTCTATTGTAAATAAATGGGGTGAATGGCAAGTCAACACCCTAGTCGTTCAGGCTATTCTGAGTGATATCAAGGTGAGTAGACCTCCCTTTGCATGTCATACTTTGAAGGGATAGGCAACTTTAAAAAAAGGGATGAAAACATCCAGGACAAAAGAGTCAGATGTGTCCCATGTTTCCTGTATCTATCTAAATCCCCTAGTGGGGAAAATCTATTGACCAAGAGGATGGCTGTGCTTGTATTCAGGCATTGTAATGACCTCACCGGTAAACGGTCCCATTTAGTTTTTGAACTCGTTAGATGTAACACCCCAGTAGGATAGAAGAAGTGGAGCAGGACAACCTAAATTCCAGTTTTGGACCCTTATCTACAATAGTTATTGATCATGATTTTTGTGTGTATCGGGTGTCTTACATTAACCACAATGCAGTTGCCCTCTCTATCTTTTTTTACGCTGAATCCAACCCAGCCCACTCTTCTGGCCATGATAACATGTGGTGATATATAGTGTCCATTTATTAACGTACTGTCACACTAAAGGTTGACCTTGTACAGCAGATCTATTGTAGACTCACTTGTACCCTACGTAATAGGTGTGACACCTGTCAAGCTGGCCACTAAGGGGCCTAACTTTGGGGGTAGATCTAGATAATCACTCTTTCCCCATTATCATTGGAAGGGGTCTAGTAGAATTGGAACCATGAGGACAAGGCTGGGGCGCATCTCCAAAGCCAGTCCTATTATCATCAAGGGGCATCTGGGACCACACTGCACCTATCTGCCGCCACAATATGGCGGAGATCCCAAACCCCTATGGGATCGTGGCAGTTCTTTGACCCCTTGACCTGACTTTAAGGCATATCCATGGCCCAGGAACGTTTGGTCATTTTTATAGGAGGCCGAAGGTGCAGGTCCAGCCATCGAAGTACACCCTGCTCCCTCAGCTACCTCTGTCACTGCTGGCTCTGGGTTCTTAGGGGGTGATAGATTGTGGCTCAATAGACTGAGTAAGCACAGCTTCAATCCTTTTTACCCTTGAAATATTAGAAGACAGAAGTGATTTCAACATATCTTCAATTCTAGGTATCAAAGTAGCCACGGCCTGACTCAGGTCCGTCTGATCCGGCACAACTAAGCGGGCATTCTTCTTGTGTATCTGTGCAGATTTTTTCCCTCCACTCCTCTTCCTTTTTATTGGGAATGCAGACAGGAATGTAGCTTCTTCTTGGATACCATCGGTACTGTTTAACAGTTCAGAAGCCGTAATCACACTAAGTGCAGTGTTGCCTGTATCTTCTATTATCAAAGGTCAGCAACAGTCATAGGTTCCTGACGGTGATTAATGATTTCCAACAAGAGTCTCTTTTCAGTCAAAGCAATTTCTTTGGATAGGACATTTGCTGCCCTGGTTAGAAAACAGTTTAAGACGGCCGCTGTGCCCCCCACCCCCGGTTAACTTCCTCTTTCCCATCTCTATTAGACAGCCCAGATGTGAAGAACTACTGCGCCTGAATTTTATCAACAAATCATCGGTGGCTATTTTGATGATTAGATCATCAAAATGCGAGCCAATTGTAAGGATCCTACACCATGGATAAAAGATTCTACAGAGGACTAATTTGTTTGATACGGCTCGGTGGGGCGAGAGGGAATATAATGATGTGGAAAAGAAACAGAAATGTAGTACCTTGTGAGAACTATGTCCTTTACTCCCAATCAAGGACCAAGGGTGGTGACCCAGCCCAGTCTCTGACAGCCGCTGACTGGCACAGAAGGGCCCGCTCTTGATCCGGTCTTCGCCCGGGCACATCCTGTGCATGTCCTGCGTAATGGGAGCCCCAGGCAGTTGAAATGCGAGCCTCCAGAGCAAGGAATGCAGAATTGAGGTGTAGGAGCCGGCTGCCGCAATAGAGACTGGGGTTGTGGTCCTGCCCCACCTCCACTCACAAGCTAGATGTCCCGTGCAGCGGGAGGCCCAGGTAGTTGAAATACATGCATCCAGGCACGGGAATGTGGAAGTGCTGCTTAGGCGTAGACGGTAACTGCCGCAATTGAGGCTGGGGGTTGTGGCCCTGCCCTTCCTCTTCTCACAAGCAAAATATCCCGTGTAGCAGGAGCCCCAGGCAGTTGAAATACGCGCCTCCGGGCACAGGAATGCAGAAGTGCAGCATAGGCGTTGGCGGCAGTTGCCGCAATTGTGGCTGGGGGTGTGGTCCTGCCACCACCTTCTCTCTTAAAAAGAGTGCACTTAGCCTATCTCATTATGTTTTGGGAGTCCTAAGGCTTTATCATTCCTCTAAAACTAGGCAGATCTCTCCAGCACCTAGTAATTATCAGTCTAAGGCAGTGGGGTAAACCCTGTACGAGGCTGAACTATAGGGGCACATGGGGCTCACATCCTTGTCTACTGGGGAAAATAATTTCGTAAGATCTATTTTAAACCTACCAAATAGCACTCCTATTCTCCCCGTGCACTGGAGCACTGGTGCAAAAGCAATCACAAACAAAGCCAAACTTAAGCCAATTGAATATTGGCATATACTGAGAACCACTTCAGCTCTTGATAGCTACTATTGTGCCTTCAAAGAGTTAGTGGTCTTGGCTAATGGAAAAAATATATTAAATGGCTGACCTCCCACTGGTCACTCATGATTGAAATGGTCCTAAGCAACAATTGGGATATGGAGTCTTTAATAAATAAACTGCCAAATTACCATCTTAAAGAGCTTTACGGTGCACATGCATGGGGTACAGTGGTACATGATAAGAGATTAGGCCACTCACTGTTGATTTTATGGACCTTAAGGAGAACTGCAGTTTCTAAACCTTCTTGGACGATATACCTGTACCGACAGCCAGGAAACTGTATCTACAGTTTCAAATTGGTACCTTACCTGTGATGTCATTCTGCCAAAGGTGCGGGGAGGGGGTCAGCCTTGCCATAGCGCTTTATGCCCGGCCTGTCTACAGGCAGATGAGGCATTCCTCTACGACTATTTCTTCTCTCCAGCCTACACTCGCTCTAGAAAGAAGTGAATTGTGCCCATGTGTAGACAACTTGGCGTGAGGTAATGTCGCTCTGCTCTCAGGTTGTTGTGTGTTGAAACAAAGGAGACAACAGTGTTTGCAGTTGCCAAGTACCTTCACTGGAGCTGGACCATTCGCTCAAACACTATGGTCCCACAGTAGTCTGTTGCACTTGGCGCTCCAAGCTGTCACGCAGGGCTATACATCCCGAAGTTAAGTCTTATATGTGCCCATATTGACTTGAATATCCTGCACTGCACTTTAATATATATTATATTCATATGTTACTATGCTCTGCCCCTGTCTGAAATTTTCTTGTGAGACTGTTTTATTATGCACATTTGTCAGTTTAGGTGGAGTATTCGTGCTTTGGTCCCACTCGACCTCCATGTTTGTTGATATGCTCTGATAATCTATAGTATATTTCATTTTAACCATATATGTTTGATTCTATGACCTGCTTTTAAAGGGTAATTTCATGTGTAATAACTTCAAATTTGCCAGCTGAGAGTCTATTTAAAGGTCTCTTGCGAGTATAAGAGTGTTCCTTCTTTTAAATTCGACTCAACCTACACAGCCTTCTGTTAACTCTTCCTTTATTTATGGTCACTTGCACTTGTTATGCGCCATTGCACAGGTTTATGGTGCATAACAACGTCACTTTGTATTTAGATTAATTATTTTTAATGCATGTTAACTAAATGAAATGTTCTATGGAATATTTGTGGCTTTTCTTTACTGTTTTAATGGTATTAATCCGAAAAGTACTTTTGATGATTGTAACGTTTAAAGTTGTTAATGATATCTGTAGAGGGGAGTGTGAAATTGATTCAAACTAAGTACAGTGCAGTTAGCCCAGAAAAACTACTTGTGTCAAAAGGGCAAAAAAAATATTTAGACAAATCAACGTAGATCATGTACTAAATTTTCAGATTAAAATCATCAAATATCTAAAATAAGAACAAGTACCCTAATTGTTTTAATATATTAATTTAATTAAAAACATCTTCTTTCACACCCGGTATAAATAGTCTTCAAGCAGAAACTTTTACCTTCATGGGCTGCTTTATCATGTGCCAGTTAAGCGACATTAGGCATATGCAATTACTGCCAGCCAACAGCTAGCTATAAGTGACTTCACAACATGGGAACAAAACAACATTTAGTTGAAATGGATACAATTCAAAATTTGAGCATATTTTTGCAGCTTGACTTGGTTCTAAATTGCCCTAATAAAATGCAAGTGTTTTGAAATGTCAAAGGAATAGAACAGCATATTACAATAGAACAGATAATGTAGGAGACAGAACAATGAACAATTTAATTTCCATGCTGAAAGTTTAGTTCCTTAGTATAAAAAGGCCTTTAAAGTCAACTATGGAATGGCTATCATGTTGACAAAGAACATAGAAGATATGCCCATTGATAAATAACTACTTATCACTGATGATCGAGAGAGTTCTTTTTTCCATAGTTCTTTATTGGTTTTATGGAGTTTACAATACATGAAGCAAAGTTGATTACCTTTATTTTGAGAAGATATATCATTAAATCAAAGAATTATTCACGACATAAATAGCCCCAGGGGCATAACAACAACGTAAAAAATAATTCAATATGTATGCAAGACAATAGCACATTTAACATGGAGAGAAAACACTCCCAAATATGGATGGTAGAATGGGGAGGGTATTTAGACTTTCAAAGAAGGAAGCATTATGTTCTCGCGGTGCTGTGAACATTACTAGTAGCAACAACAGATCACAGCATGTTCCTTCATGGAGTACATTCGTCTGATGTTGCCTCCAGCTTGATCAACATCATATCCTAAGTGGTATGTTCTACACATTTACCCTCAGTTTATAAAGGCTTGTTGATGTGTTTACTTTGGCCAGAGCCCAACTGTTACCATTAACAGCAATGGAATAAACCTGTTTCCTTCGGAACCTGGGTAATGAATATAAGAAGCTACAAATGGTTCGGTTGGGTGAAGCCAAAAGGAAATTACTTTTTTGACTCAAAAAACATTTTGTAGATACAAGGATTAATGGAAATAGTTGTTCTCAGTAGTTGTTCTAAATATAAGTAACACACCCCAGAAGATGTTCAATGAATGGATATTTAATTTAATGGATATCACATGTGTTTTTCACAGCAACAAATTAGAATAGGCTGTCAAACAAACACAAAAGAAGCAAGAAATAAATAAGTAATTACAATGACAAGTAGTGAAACAGAAAGCAACCTGTCAAAGTCAAACAAAAAAGGGGAACAATAACATAGATTTCTCCATCCTTCTATAAGTTCCAACTATAACTTGCAATGTCCATTCAGTGTATGGTTATATTAGACCTGGACATGAGACTATTATACATCGACGCGTAGATACATCTAGTATGGTCTTCGTCAGAACAAAAGACCAAATGACAGCTTAGAAAGAGGTCAAAATGGAACTACTATTAATGGGGTGTGTATATAAAAAGGGGGTCAAGAAGTTAAAAATACCAGACGGGCTACTTACTCAATGGATACCAAATAGTAAAAGACAAAACTGCTCCTTCGTACTTGGAGAGAGTGTTTCCATGTAATGTAAATTTCAACTCTAAACAACCATCAAATGGTGCTGGAATCCTTAGTGGAAAAAACAATGCAGTGAACTGAAAAAGAATTTGATTATGGCCATGGTGAAAACAGTGTAAGGACTTTGAAGAAGTCTCACCAGAAGGCGCATAAATGAAAGTTTCCATTGACACTGTGTTCTATCTGGCAAAAATCTTGCAAATTACTGCCTTGCAATGTAAAATAACCGTCCCTGTTAAAGATTGCAGGAATCACTGTTAGCATGAGCTGAAAGCCATTTTATTCTTGGCATCCATCTTAGTTAGCATTGTACTTGCCATGTGCTTTCTCCCTCTTCCAGAGCCTTGCACATGCTCAGAAAGGCCAAGCTGTCAGAATGCATCTGCTCTTATATTATAACTGTCAGGCTGTTCTTGCTGATGTAAGGAGAAATGTCTCTACTCCCACTTTGTTGAGCAAGCAAATTTTGTATAGCCATATTAGTCAGTAAGTATTCTTGTATGTGCCAGGACCTCAACTTGGTTTTATGCTGACTATGTAACCTATGCATTTATAAGGCCCCTTTTCTCTGTACCCCTTAGATTGTCTCATACAGTGGCCTCAGGGTACTGTATGACGCAGTCTCACTCCTGTGAGGTTGATAAATGCATTGTTTTTATATTACAGCTTCCGTGCCAATTCCTTCTTTGTTGGTTTGAAGGACTAGAGGGGATACCTAAATAGGGATACCTAAATAGGTTTAGGTATTAAAAACATATTTCTTTCTGGGTGACTAAGTGGAATTAAATATGTACATAAAAAAGGATCCTGATCTGTGCACTTTAACTTTCATAAGTGGTGATATGCAGAGCTCTTTTGAGTGTTCTTCCAGCCAAAACTGGCGAATTTGGTGCATTTTGGCTTCTTGAACATGGAACAGTCTTTGGGCGTTTTTTGGTGCAGTTTTTTTTGGGCTAAGTTTGAGAAGCTTTTTGTGTAAATATGACTTACAATTAGTATTTACAAATGGTTTGGTTTAAGTACAGTCTGTGGGCTGTCTTTTCTTTCTGTCCTAGGTGTTGATTTGTGGATTAATCGTGTGTTTAAATGTCTATGTGGTTTGTGGTTTGACACCAGTGGTACTTGTGTGAGTGAGTAGCGATTGCGTTCTTTGTGTAAGAATGGCTAGCCTTAAGCACGCTATATTGTGTGATTTGAGTGTATGACGCCCTTCTGAAAATGTCTGGAATGAGCTCAATGTGTTTTTTTTGTCATCATTCGGTTATGTAAAATGTCATTTAATTAATTAAATATAAAAAAATCCAGAAATGAATTATGTAACATATGCTAAATAGCTGCACGCTGCCATTAAAATGGACAAAGTAAGAAAAGATACATGTGTGCAAATTGCCACAATGCTACAGATAAAATTAAAATTCACATACAATAGGAATACAATCGGCCTCATAGAAAGGAAGGGAAAAAACAAAATTGTGTGCTTTGCAATAACTAGGACTAAAATGCAAAATGTTACAGCATTTTCCTTAGAAACATTGTATTAGATATTAAAAGGCATTAACATCATCTGAGTGAATTGGTTGTTGCTGAACTAAGCACGACATTATCAAAACAATAGATTTTGACTGCCTTGAAATACCTGACTGTTAAATAGACTGTCACCGTGCTTACATTTCAACACTAGAAAAAAAAGCTTTCAAGCAGCTGTGTTTAAGCTGTTTCACTGAGAAGAAGCAGTCTGACACAACCAATGAAGATTAAACTCTTTCAGGACATTATAAATACAGTAAAAGGGTTTTTTTCCTGACAAAGGTGCAGAATTTGACGCCTGCTCGTCAGAGCAACATCTGCGTCAATAGCACATGGCTATTCCTGACCGCAAGCCACAGAGGGAAACAGCTGAATCAACTAGATTTTTAAGTTAGTGCAAACACGGTATAAAGGCGTGCATTACAGACTGCTGATTTTAAAAGTTACAAAAGACAGTTTCATTATTTTTGATAACAGAGAAAAGGTTTAAAGGGATTTTCTTTCTTAATGCCTTTTTAATAAGTACATCTGTGGTTTTGATGTTAAAAAATAACTGTCCCCTAAAAAGTGGCACAGACTTTTCACATTTCAGTAAGGTTTCTGTGCTTAGAGTTATAAATGAATACATTTTAAGGTAAAAAGGATTGAGGCTTGCTTTTCATATGTGCAACCATCAAACAGGTTGGTGTTATTAAAAAAAAAAGAAGGAATTTTGATTAAATGTACAAATGTTTATCAACTAAATAAGTGCACTAAATTCATTTTTTAATCTCTATAATGCGTATAATTATACTGTGAACTCCTAGCATCAGAGTTGAATTTAAGCGACGCTTTTTCACAATGAGGGAGGGACTAAAATGTGAAATGCCACTTTATCCAGGCTTATAAAACTTATTTTGGGTGTACCTTATACATTTTTGATCCCCCATTCCTGGGATATCTAGGGAACACTCTGGGGATGACTAATATGCCAAAACATTGTAGGTTATTTATTTTTAAGTGCCCCTAACACCAAAGTCGAAATTGGGCAAAATGTACTGTTTAAAAGCAGTTCTGCCACTCAGAGCAGTTTCGAAACTGGTAAATGCACACATGTAAGTTTAGAATGAACAGCTGACCTCTATACTGCTAGAAAAGAACACCGCATACTGATTACAATTGAAAATATGTATGAAAATATATTATCCCACCTCTAAATTACTGGCAAACAGGAACGGAATAGGACTGCTTTTCACCTGTGAGTCTCCATACGTTGCTTTCAAATGGAAAGTCTGCATGGCGTAGCCCTTCTCAGACAGGGGACAACAGGTTTAAGGGTCAAAGGCCAAAATCTGTTTTTAGAACTAACCAACTGAACATGCAATTTCTACGTAGCGAGCCACTGTGACGCACTATAAGTAATGTTTTAGATAACATTAGCTATAGGAAATATTGCATATTTTGTTAAGAGCACACAAGGATATCACTGTTTTCTTGAGTTATAATACAAGTGTAGGAAATGTGCAGGTGGAGTTATCCTATTTAAGGACATTATCAAGGGATAGCAGCATTTGTAAGTCATATGCAGAGATAGCTATGCCATGCATATAACACTAATGGTTATAGCTTAAAGATTGCTGTGCAAGGGCTGAGATAAGGAGGCAATGGGATTTTAGTTTGAATTCATTCGCCCTCATGTTACAACTAGTACAATTGCTACAGGAATTGGTGGTTGGTTATTAATGTTTTCTAGCTAGCTAAATGTGCTCTTTACCTCCTACAAGTTTGTTTTGTGCCCAGCTGCCACAAATAGGGGTAGATAGTGTTGACAGAAGTGAAACCTGTTTCAGGTTTCCTACTGTCAAAATGGGGGAAGGAGGTTAGCTCCTCTACAAATCAAGAGCTCCTCTACAAATCAAGAGTAGGCAAATTTATGTTTTCTCTCTCTTTTTCACAATCTTCTTTGAGCTTGTCTAAGCAGTCTAGGAAACAGCCATGAGGCAATTAATTGGCTATTTATTAATACTGTTTTAAAATAGTTAGATTAATAAGATGAATAAAAAATATGCTATGTTACTGCCCATCCTGTCTGATGACAATTTGAAGGATGAGCAGTTTAGATTGCTGTTACGTTATTTGACCTTTAAGGGGAACTAGGTGTGGGTAGTTTTTGTCAGGCTATTCTTGCTGATTTAAGGCGGAATGTCTCTCCTCCCACGTTGTTGAGCAAGCACATTTTGTATAGCCATATTAGTCAGTAAGAATTCTTGTATGTGCCAGGACCTCCCCTTGGTTTTATGCTGACGATGTAACCTAAACAACAAGTGGTTCTGTCGGGTAGAAAGTATGTTACTTAATGCTGCTCATAGTGCACTTATAAAAACGGTAGAAACCTATGGAACACGCCTGTGGGGTAAAAACAATTCACTTTGAAGATATTGAAACAGAAATTTAAATGCTTTGTACTGTTTCTTTTTATCAGAATTGATTCATTCATAGATAATCACAGTAAACCGAAGCTGTCAACATTAAATAATTACATGGATATGGAGTGATTTTGTGACATAATTACTCAGTGCTCTACAAGTGTGCAGTATGTGCAGGGTGGTTGCGGTTTCTATGTACAGGTGGGGGATAGACGCTCGAGGAAAGTCAATTTCGGGTCCAAGTGAATATTGCTCTACAGGGGTATAGCCAATGTTTCAGGAATAACATCATGGGAACTATGAATGTTAAAAAAGGGGCCATGCTAGTACTGTTAAGTTAAAATATGCAGGTGTGTGTGTGAACACACTAGTCATAATCAACCAAGAGTGTTTGGTGAGCCAAGGTGCGTCTGGTCATTGGGCACAGGGGTGCGCGTACTGTCCCCCAGCGAGAGATAAAAGCCCCTGTATCGGTGGTACAACTCTGGACAGTGATGTGGTGACTAAATGTAACAACGTGAGGGTTATATTATCCAAAACGCGCGTATGCTGCTTGACAAATGCTAAGGCACGGCGCACGAGCCACTAGAAAACAAATATGGATGTGAAGGGGGTCAGTGTCTGTTTCAAGAGTTCGGTATCTCTGACTCCTGCGGGCATGGGTGAAGTGGTGGGAGGCCCGGTGCCGAGAGGAAAAGTAATTGGTTTAATTAGAACACAGGTGTGGCGCAAGTCAAACGAATAAGGATGCCGGATAGATGATGATATTGCAGCCTGCTAGTGCTAGGTGTGAATTAGAAGTGAACGTTATGCTGAAAATGCCACGTGTGTGAGTGGTAGTGTGTGCAGTCAGAGCCACTAAATACAGGAAGGCTTTGATGCTGCTCGGTATTTAATACTACTTGTGAGACCAAACACGTTTATGTTCTGATTAGCATTCAAATAGCATGATGGAAGCCGCTAGATTGGGCTACAGTGCAATTTAATGTTAAAACGACCAGTCTTCGCGCGCTGACTAGTGAGATGCGGTAAAACGAGCTACAGTGAAGGTCAGAAAGGCACAATTAATTAATAAAGGAAGGGCCCTATCAATGGGGCAGATGGGTGCTAAGTGCTCACCTGTGTAAGGAAGAAAATTGGTACAGTGTGTTGGGCAGACGTGCCGGAGTACCATCTGTCCGCTGCAGCAAGTCAGGGCGAGTGAACCGAAAGGAACATCTATTAGTATGGAAGCACTGACATGCCGTCTAGTGTGCACGTTTCTGTCGAACAGCATATTGCTAGGCAACTACGCGCAATTCAAGTTGATTATGTACAGTGCATAAATAGGTTCAACACGATGACCATGTACATTACGCATTGTATGTAAAAGCAATGTAATGCATATTTAACAGCAATGCAAAACAACAGAGGGTGCTAGATGTATGTAGCACTGATTAATGAAATGGCACAGGCTACTTGATGTATGCATTTCTCAGTGGTGGTGTACCTATTGCACACATGTGTAGGCGGTGAGGCCTGGTCTAGGGGCAGGTACTTCAGTGTTAATAGGGGAGACATGAGCAGCCTAGAGCAGGCCCATCTGTTTAGAAATCTCCTATTGTTCTTTCAGTCCATTGGTCACTGCATTCAATGTGTGTATTAATTTGCACTCCTTCAGGTTTAAGGTCATTGAAATTGAACCGCCCCTGGGATTGGGACAAATCTTTTCCACTACTCTCCATCTGATACTTTCAGGGGGATGGTTCAAGGACAGGAAATGTTCCACTAGGGGGGCCCCCTGTGCCTTGCATCTGATTCTTCTCATGTGTTGCAGGATTCTGGACTCCCGCCCATAGTGGGGCATTTCAAATGTGGGTCATGCAAAGCCTGCCCTTCATGCATGGAGGGGTCCACATTGACGCACAACAATAAAACATATAAACTACCTTCATTCACAAACTGTAACAGTACCAACGTTATCTACATCACTCTCTGCCCTTGTAATGCTCCTTACATAGGGCAGAGGATGCAGAAGGTGAAGTCCAGAATCCTGCAACACGAGTAGAATCAGATGCAAGGTACAGGGAGCCCCCCTAGTGGAACATTTCCTGTCCTTGAACCATCCACCTGAAAGTATCAGATAGAGAGTAGTGGAAAAGATCTGTCCCAATCCCAGGGGCGCCACCACTGAGGAATCCATACATCAAGTAGCCTGTGCCATTTAATCAATCAACGCTACATACATCTAGCACCCTCTGTTGTTTTGGATTGCTGTTAAATATGCGTTACACTGCTTTTACATACAATGCGTAATGTACATGGTCATCGTGTTGAACCTATTTATGTACTGTACATAATCGGCAATATTAAGACATGCATGACTTCGCATACACATTTGGGCAATAGGTATACCACCTCTTAGGAATTCATACATCAAGTAGCCTGTGCCATTTTATTAATCAGGGCTACATACATCAGGCACCCTCTGTTGTTTTGCATTGCTGTTAAATATGCGTTACACAGCTTTTACATATGAGGCGTAATGTACATGGTCATCGTGTTGAACCTGTTTAATTTAAGTACTATACATAATCGGCAATCTTAAGACATGCATGACTTAACTTACAATGTTAGCCGAGACTGTTGAATCATCCTGTGGCATTTGTTCAAGTTGATACAATGTAAAACTTAAGCTTATCAGCTTGTGGTGCCGATTTCATTCAATGTATAACTTAAGCTAACCAGCTTGTGGTGCCGGTTTCATCACATAGATTGCAGACTGTAAACCCTACCAGTAATTTATGAACACTCTTCCATTCCCCATGCTTAAAAGAGCTATCATTGTATTCAGTCTCCTATGCTCAGAGTGGCTCACGCTACCATCGTGATACATGATTGACCCTATCACCTTCGACTTTAACCGCGCGTCGTTGTCTAGCAACATACTATTTGACAGTAACGTGCCCACTAGACGGCACGCCAGCACTTCCATACTATTAGATGTTCCTTTCGGTTCACTCGCCCTGACTTGCTGCAGTGGACAGATGGTACTACGGCCCTCTGCCCCATTGATAGGGCCCCTTTCTTTATTAATTAACTAGCAGCCCGTCCCGACGTTGTCCAGGGGCAATCAGGCTTGCTTACAGCCTCCCTGCGCTCCTGTCCGCTAAACTTCACCATTCCTCCTCGCGCTCGTGTCGGCTGCAGTCGGCCAAACCCAGGTCCCCAATCACCTCCTCAGCCCACTACGGGTGCCTCTCACCTACCTCAGCCCACAGCGCTGTCGGCAAAAGTTAACCGCTCCTCCCCAAGGTCCTGTGTGCTAAATTCCGTGCTCCTGTCCGCCGCTCCTCCCCGCTCTCCTGTCCTCCACTCCTCCTCGAGCTCCTGTCCGCCGATCCTCCCCGGGCTCCTGATGATGTTATCACGCACGTCGTTAGCGCACACGGCCGGCGCTACTTCCAAGGGACTACTTTTTTTTAACGTATATTTTTTAAAGAACGTATATTTTTCGGTGGTATATAGCCTATGTCACTCTGCAGACCCTGACAATTCCAATGATGTATTGAGTGTTTGGATTGGCGCTGTGGTTCCCGAGTTTACCCGCCTCAAAGGTTCACAGTTCTCTCTTTATAATAGTGGTATAGATTGCGCCGTTCCGACCTTCACTGTAGCTCGTTTTACCGCATCCCGCTAGTCAGCGCACGGAGACTGGTCGTTTTAACTTTAACTTGCACTGTAGCCCGATCTAGCAGCTCCCATTGCGCTATTTAAATGCTAATCAGCACAAAAGCGTGTTTGGTCTCACAAGTAGTATTAAATACCAAGCAGCACTGAAGCCTTCCTGTATTTAGCGGCCTCGGACCGCACACACTACCATTCACACGTGGCATTTTCAGAATAATGTTCACTTCTAATTCACACCTAGCACTAGCAGGCTGCAATATCATCATCTATCTGGGGTCCTTATTAATTTTGCTTGCACCACACCCGCGTTCTAATTAAACCAATTAATTTTCCTCTCGCACCGGGCCTCCCACTACTTCACCCACGCCCGCAAGACTCAAACATATCGAACGCTTGAAACAGACACTGACCCCTTCACATCCATATTTCTTTTCTAGTGGCTTGCGCACTTTGCCTTAGCATTTGTCACTCAGCAGATGGCCGTTTTGGATAATATAGCCCTCTCGTTGTTACATTTAGTTACCACATCACTGTCCAGAGTTGTACCACCGATACGGGGGCTTTTATCTCTCACCAGGGGACAGTACCTGCATCCCTGTGCCCCCATGACCAGACGCACCTGGGCTCACCAAACACTCTTACTTGTTGATGACTAGTATGTTCACACACACACCTGCGTATTTTAACATAACAGTACTTGCATGGCCCCTTTTTTAACATTCATTCTTCCCATGGTGTTATTTCTGAAACCTTGGTTTTACCCTTGTAGAGCAATATTCGATTGTACCCGAAATTAACTTTCCTCGAGTGTCCCCCGTCCTTCGCTGAGACACGTCCGTCCTTCCTAGGGTGAGTACTGACGCCCTAAGTGTACTGTGCATCTGTTCGAGCACACCAGCAACTTCTCCTTTCACACGCGCCTCCTCTTATAATTTTAAGCTGTCACCATCCCTCCCAGACACATTGTCCTGATGAAGACCCATCGTGACCACCAACCGGGGCACATTTAGGGTTGAAACATCGATGTTTACTTAAGATCCAGACTAACCAAGACTCCACAAGAAAGGAGTCGCTGGTGTGAATGCATTATCTGGCCTATTCCCCACCTGTGCATAGAAACTGCAACCACTCTGTATATACTGTACACTTGTAGAGCACTGAGCACTTATGTCACAAAATCACCCCATATCTATGTAATTATTTCATGTTGACAGATTCTGTTTACTGTGATTATCTATGAATGAATCAATTCTGATAAAAAGAAACAGTACAAAGCATTTAAATTTCTGTTTCAATTTCTTCAAAGTGAATTGTTTTTACCCCACATGCGTGTTCTATAGGTTGCTACCGTTTTTGTAAGTGCACTATGAGCAGCATTAAGTAACATACTTTCTACCCGACAGAACCACTTGTTGTTTAATTAATACGTACCCAGGTTCTGAGGGACACAGGGTTACCCCATTTTTGTCGAATGACTATGTAACCTATGCATATATAAGGCCCCTGTACTCTGTACTCCTTAGACTGTCTCATATAGTTGCCTGAGGGTACCGTTTGACGCAGTCTCACTCAAGTGAGGTTAATAAATGCATTGTTTTTATATTACAGCTTCTGTGCCAATTTCCTTTTTGTTGGTTTAAAGGACCAGGTGTATCAGTGAACCCCATAGAAGGTTTTTATTTCTTCATCCCCTGGTGTAATTTTAAAGAAAATGTGGTATCAGATAGTGTTTGTGGGCTCTAATGCGCATGTGACCGGGTAGTAGAGAACAAAAAACGCTTGCATCACTTGTCCTGGAAGGGGACTCAAATCTCAATGAGGCCACAGTAATAATGAAAGTTCTTTGAGTCGGGCCAAAAATCACTATCCAATTAAAGAAAGTGCAAGCATCACCTGTAGTCAATTACTTTGAGGAACAAGCGAAAAGTCTAAGGGCAGAGTGTCAACACAAATTGGTCTCAGTACTCGAAAAAGCGGCTCAGAGCTTACCTTAATCCCAATGGCATGGCATGCTTAGTTCAAGCAAGAATGTCTGCGGGGAGCCCGTGAAACTGGCATACTCAAGAGCACATAGCGTGGTCAGATGAGGACGTGACGGGTGTCTACTGAAATGAGCGAGTCAAGGGAGGAAAAGAGGTGGCCATCATAGTTTGTCACCCCTATTCGGAGCCCAGGTGTTGGAACAACCAAGGAATGAAATAAAAATTAGTAATTAAAATAAAGGGACGGAAGTTATCTGTTCAGATAGTTGGTGCAGTGGCTATTTAGTGAATGAGAAGGGCGAGGCGAGTCAGCCAAACCTCTGTTGGTGGTGGAGAATGTGAGGAGGCACCCGTAGAGAGTCGGGTGGTGTGCAATTTTAAAAAGGAATTCCTGCAAGGCCAAGTCCTGGAGTTGGAGTGCCACCGAGAGCCGAGATACGGCGGCCATCTTAAAACGGGTGTCGCTATGAGTGGATGTATTACTACTGGGTGTGCTGCATGTGTGTGCAAAGGGCATTGGTAACCATTGGCTGAACCTGATTCACGTGTGGGCTAATGAAGCACAGATTTATATTTACCACCACATCTGTTAAGACAGGTAATCATTTTGTATAAAATACATGCCATATTACAATAACAAGGGTCAAGTGTACCATCTGTTGTAAACGAATCATTATATATTACTGTAGCAAAAGACATAACTATTTCAAAAACGGTTTGAAACGTTTCAAAATCAACACTGTGTAAAACACAGGATTATTAAGAATCCCAACAGCAGATGTTGAGATGCTCAATAAAATGTATGAATATTTTACATTCAAATTCATAACTTATTCAGAAATTGTTTAAGTGCTATCTTTTCCATATATCGATGCACATCAGGAAATATTACTTACTGGGAATTACTTCATGGTCATGCTTAGATCCTGGGGTGAGCAGGTCATTAAGAAGAAACTGAAGTCAGATTTGTAGAAAATTAGTTGGTTTATTGCAGCACAGCAAAGAGTCATCTGCCTAGGTCGATGTCCAGATGCAACTGGCATAACCTTGTTGAACTATTCAATATCAGTATTCCAGAAGAATGTGGAATCCTTGTAAAATAAAAAACAAGTCTCATGCTATTAAAGGAACATAGCAATAATGAACACAGTACATTCACAATAAAATATTCCCTAACAAAATGCAACACATCCCCCTCAAAAGGAAATGAAAGGGAAAATAGCAAACAGGAAATTAAATAAAATCATTATACAATATATGAACACTTCTAATGCGAGAAGTGGTCTTAACTCTTGAAGCTACAGATTCCAAACAATGTCTATTACTCTGGTTATAATTTTGCTGTACAACATTTACATGAAGTAAATTGAACAGAACATTTATCAACCTTTCTGGTGTTGCATAATTTGCCATCCTGAGTGACTATAGTGTTGCTAAAAACCTTCTTGACCTGTATGTCTTTTGCACATTTATTAAAACCTTTATTTAGAATGCCAGGTTTTATAATTCTTACCCAATCACCAACACAGATATTATGTTCCTTTGTTCTCCACTTTTTATTGAACCATAATTTGGTTTTGTTCTGCTTATCTTCTACCCTTTTTGCAGTATCATGTACACATTCCCTTTCTTGCTGAGAATTCTTGTACTTTTCTCTGAACCACCAGGGACGGACACGGGATGCCGGATTTCTACCATTGAGTAATATAAATGGACTGACTTCAGTGGTAGAATGTGAGGTAATGCGATATACCCACAAATGTTCTCTAAGTGCACTTAACCAATTTCCCCCTTGTTTGAGAGAATCAGTGACAAAACCCTTAAGAACGCGGTTAAAACGCTCCACTTGACCGTTCTTGTGTGGTTCATAGAGTGAGGTGAGTGTGTGTTTAGTGCCACAGCCTTTGAGAACATTTCCCATTTAACATGATGCGAGTTGCACCCCATTATCAGAAACAAGGGTAGAAGGACATCCTTCTCGTGCAAATACTTCTTTAAAGAAGTTTAAAACAGCACTGTTGATGGCTTTTGGAACAAACTTAACCTCAGGCCATTTAGAATGGTAATCAATCATGACCAAAGTGAATCGTGAACCCTCAGGTAACATGCTGAACCAGCCTGAAATGTCAAACCGAACTTTTTGCATTGTCTCTTCAGGCCATTTACCTGTCTTACGGGGAGGAATGTGCACCTTTAAAAAAAAATCACTGGAAAGACATTCATGACACCTGACCGTTCGATTGATTACCCTGTCCATACCAGGCTGATATACCTGGATGTGGTTTGTAATTTTAGAATGACGTCCTAAATACCTTTTGGGGGAATACACTTCCCTGCCTTAAAAAAGAATTCACCTTCAATACCTAGTTCATGTGCAACATTATAAAAAGGCAATATTTCTGACCTCTCATCTTTTTTTCTAGGCCAACCTTCCATCACAAACTTCTCAAGATCACACCTCCTGTCATTTCTTTGTTGACATTCTCTCCAGTGTTGCTCTGTGATTTCCTGGCACTGTAAAGGAATAACGTCAGTGATTCCTAAAACAAAATCAAATTCTTTAACCACATTTGTATTGGCAACATTATCACTGCATGGTAGGCGTGATAAAAAATTAGCAGTTACATTCTTCTTACCCTGTACATATTCAACTTTAAAATTATACTCATGAAGTCTTGGGGATAAGCCTGCAATTCTAGCAGTGGAGTTCCATCCTCCTTCTGTAGAAATAATATGTACTAGCGGTTTGTGATCCGTCCTGAGAATAAACTTTCTACCCCACACATAAATTCTGTAATGCTCCACTGCCCATACACATGTCAGTAACTCTCTCTCAAAAACGGCATACTTACGCTCAGTTTCATTGAGGGTTCTTGAAGCAAAAGCTACATTCCATTCATTTCCGCCATCACTTTGGGATAAAATACTTCCAAGCCCATATAAAATGGCATCAACACTTATAATGCATTCTTTTCTCATGCGACACGGTTTCAATGTGGGAGCATAAATAATGTCTCTTTTTATAGCTTCAAAAGCTTTCTGTTGTTCATCATTCCATTCATATGTAACACTTAGCCTTAATAATTTCCTTAATGGTTCCATCTTGGTGGCAACATTTTCAACAAATTTGCTATAGTATTCACACATTCCAGAAAATGATAGTAATTGCTCTATGCTAATGGGAGACGTAGCATTCTGGATGGCTTCAATATTAGAGTTTTTGGGAATAAGGTCTTTACCATATAAGGTGTGCCCCAAATATTCAACAGAATGTTTAAACAACTTGCATTTGTGAGCCTTAAGGGTAAGACCACAACTTTCAAGTCTCTTATATACTTAATTTAAATGAGCTTCATGTTCTACTTTATTTCTTGAAAATATTAAAATGTCATCCTGAAAACATTTAACATATGTGTCAATGCCCCTAACATTTGAAACATAACTCTCTGGAAAACTGACGCCAGACCAAATGGCATCCTAGTATATTGCAAAAGACCTTGTGGAGTGATGAAAGCAGTATATTTCTTTGAATCTTCTGTAAGTCCAATCTGGTGGTATGCCAACCTTAGGTCAAGTGTGGAAAATATCTGTGCACCCTCTAATAATGAAACAACCTCATTGATATTAGGGAGAGGGTTGCAATCAATCACAATATTAGAGTTTATTGCTCTTAAGTACACACAGATTCTGAGTTTTTGGTTCAGGTTTGCGTACTAGAACAAAAGGTGAAACCCATTCAGAAGACTCTATGGGCTCAATGATACCATCATCTGACAATTCTTTAAGCATTTCTTTCAAGTCATCTCTAATGTTGATAGGTACACCCCTTAACTTCTGTTTAATGGCACTAGCATTTTCATTCCATACAATTCTATGTGAGAAATTTTTCAATCTCCCTAATCTGTCACAAAACACGCTACTATAAGTTTTTACCAATTTTCTTTCTCTTCCCAAATCACGAACATTTGTGCTAACTGTGGTAATATTGTATAAATCTTGTTCATTACACAGCGAAACTGAATCTTCCGATCATGAATTGAGGATTATACCCAATTTCCACTGGTCTCGCCAACCTAAAACATTTACTCCCTTCAAAGCAATGTACAATTTTATATAAGCACATCTCCCTTTGAAATATAATGGTACACGGAAAAAACCCTCCATTTCAATTTTTCACCCATCAAAACTTTCAGCATTAATATCAGACTCTTGAAGATTGCTGTAATTGCAATTATGCTGTAACTTTTCTTTAAAATATTGTGTGGTGATAATTGTCCAGGGTAATCCAGAATCCACCATGAGTTCTAGATCAATACCTTAAATTTGAAACATACATTTGGGAGATTTTCTGCACATTTCCTTCTCTGATCCATTTTTTACAATAGAAACAACAAAACTTTTTATTATCATCAGAGGTTTCTATGATACTGGTGACTTTTTTAGTTTCAGAAGTACCGGAAGTAGTGCCTCGTGTTTGGTTACTGAAGCGTTTGTCTCTGCAAACATTACTGAAATGACCTATTCTGCAACAAACCCTACATTCTCATGTTGATTGCGGGACATCCTTAGAAGGATGCCACTTGGGCTCCACTTCCACACCTGTAGCATGTGTTATAATTAGATGAATACTCTTGTCTTTTACCAGAAAAAACCATTGTTGTTATACCTATGCGAAAATCTTCCTAGAGGCGTATCATTTTTCACATCACTTTTTGTTTTAACAGCACAAATCTCTTCTTCAGTGGTAGACTTGTTAGAATTTTGTTTAACAACATCCGTCCATTTTTCTGAAAGTTCTGTAGATTTTGTTGTGGCAATTGCTTCTTCGAACTTGGGGTCACCCATGACCCATAATTTTTCTTGAATCTTTTTATTTCTCATATGTACAATTATTTGATCACATATCATTTCATCTGTTATATTTCCAAAATTACAACATAGACTTAATGATCTCAAAGCCATTAGGAAATCATCAAATGACTCATCATCTTTTTGCGCCCTGGTGTAAAACTTAAATCTATTTAAAGCAACGTTAGATGTGGGTTTGAATTTCTTTTCCATTCAGGTAAATGCTTCCACATAAACATTCATGTTATCACCTTCTCCACTTTGTGGCGTAATCTGAGGTAATGCTCTGAAGACTACTTGTCCTTCGGAACTGAGACAATGATGCAAAATACTTTTTTTCCTTTCTGCGCCCATGTGCTCACCATCTATGGCTTCCATATAAGTAATAAACTCTTCTTTCCATCTGGGCCATGGAATAGGTGGATCACCTTTAATCTAAAGAAATTTTGCAGGTGGTTGAAACTGCATGTTGTACGATTATGTGGTAATAATAATATACTATATTAAAATAGTAATTTTTGTAGACGGTAATAAGCTGTAATGTCAATTCGCAATCAAATCTAACATGTCTAGATGATAGATTGACATGTAAAACATAAATGTAAATGGCTGCAATTAATGTAATAAAAAATAGCAATAAAATAGCATAAACACATTTTGTTAAAACTCATTTTCACCCCAGCAGTTCTCTTTGTGGCTCCAATGCACTTATTTATGTGTGGGGTTATGCCATTAACAACACTTTCCGAAGCTCCCTAAAGATTTCCAGTGAAATACAAAAGCAAGTGTGTCAATATCGTACGGACACCCTTCCGATGCGTGTAGGATGTTGCCAGGGTAACAAAAAGAAAATGGCCACTTGTACGTTGCACACAGAGATCAGCGCAGTGACGTGGGACACTGGTCTTGCTGCGTGTTTAAAGAATCTTCATTAAGAGAGTTCCGAAGAAGCTCGGGGGTTCCAGGAGATCGGTTACGTCAGGTAAGACCGAAGAGAGTAGCGCAAAGAAATTCAAATGATGCACACCGGTAATGGATCCAAATCCAATGCTGAAATCCTCTAAAAATACATAGGCGGTAGTAACCTTGAAAATAAAATGTAGACGATCTTCCAAAAAAGTCGGGACAAAAATGTCGATGCAGCCAAACGGTTCTCCAGCCAAAATGAATATTTGTGGGTTATGTAGTACCCCGCTCCCATGCTGAGGATAGGCAGGAGTGTAGGTTTAGCTCGTCGCCAATATTAGGAAGTAGCTGAAGTCAGATTTGTAGAAAATTAGTAGGTTTATTGCAGCACGGCAAAGAGACATCCGCCTAGGTCGATGTCCAGATACAACTGACATAACCTGGTGGAACTATTCATTACTAGTATTCCAGAAGAATGTGGAATCCTTGTAGAATAAAAACAAGTCACATGCCATTAAAGGTGTCAGGTTCCACCATTCGATCCTCAGGATGGTGCAGATGTAGTTAAGAAGCCCACCTCTAGTTTGCCCCAAATCTGGCTCGTGAACCAACACAGACTTAGAGAAAATCAAGCGAGGGGCGCGGGGAGGAAAGGGGACAGCGGGGAGGGAGATCTTGTGGGGGACAAAAGAATGGAACAACCGTAAATAACACTTTACTAAGTACAGTATAAACAATGACAGCGTTATCACGACGTAATCCTTCCCCTCACCTGCAAAGCAAAATACGTTGTGCTTTAACCATAGAAGAGAGAAGAGGGCAGTATAAGGCAGCTGCACACTCTATGAAGGCAACACAAAAGACAAGGAACACCATATTACCCTCCGTTACTCTGTACATGTATCACGCTTCAAGTATATCATAAGGAGAGCATGCATACCATAACAACTGTGGTGCGAGGCTTAACATTTATCACTCCGTGAGTACTGACCCCCCCTACTCTCTCCTGTAATATAGAAACAAAGAAAATGTTGAAGTCTTGTATCCCAAGACCACAGAGGTCAACACGAAGAAATGAGTTCATAAACAAGAGCACATCCAGTTAAAATCACATAGGTATGTATAACAGTTCTTTGTGTGTTGACACAGTTCGCAATATAAGGTAACCAAATAGTTATGGCTTTATCCCAGTGTGAGCAATCTCACTGTAAAGCCTCTGAAGCAAATACCTCTTTGCTTGATACCCTTTAATCAGCTTCTCTACATGAGACCGAGTTGCGGGTCTCATCCACTAGAGGAAACTTATTCTCGAACAGAGTCCCAGACCCGGCTCAACTCTGCATGAGACCGTTGGAATGCACGGTCTCCTCCAACAGAGGAATTGGTCTGGACTCGGAAATAGTCACAGAAGCAAGGCACCGCTCTCGGAGCACTCCGAGCGGTCAAAGGGAACACGGAGTGATGTCACCCGGCTGGAAGCGATCTTAGGGTTGGTGCAAGTGCACCCTTACCGCCTCTCCGTGGTTCTCTGAAAGAGCCGCTGGCCTGAAACCGCCAACAACACAGGTCTCCTAGGAATTATCGGCACTCTCCTCCTCAGTCGCCGCCATGATATTGCGGCCGCGGAGATGACGCCGCTCACGTGCTGCGTGCCCCGCAAGGAGCCTGGATAATGTAGTTCTGCCTGCTCCCGTACTCCGACGGCAGACAGTGATTGCCGGTAACCGAAGCATGACAGAACATCCCTCTTCCGATATTCACTGACTGCCAGAAGGCTTGTTAGGGTGCAAGAGATGGAATCGAGCCAGAAGGCGGGGAGCGTGAATAGCATCCCGGGGCTCCCATGAGTCCTCCTCCTGGCCATAGCCTTTCCAAGACACCAGGTACCAAACCTTCCCCCTCACCCTTTTGGAATCCAAGATCCCTTTTACCTCATATTCCCTTTCATGCTGCACCCAGATAGGAACAGGAGCCTTTTTCACCGGACGGGCAGAGGTTTTCAGCAGTGATATATGGAACACAGGATGTATACGGAAGTGGGCAGGCAATCGCAGTTTGACTGATACAGGGTTGACTTGTTTTACCACTCTGTAGGGGCCAATGTACTTGGGGTTGAACACGCTGTGTTTCTTAAACTTAATGTTCCTGGTGGACAACCACACCCAATCCCCCTGTTGGTATCCTATCCCAGGTCTACGGTGTTTTTCAGCTTGAGCCTTGTAGCCTGCCTTAGCCTTATCTAGATTCCTGCGAGCCTCAGTAAAGGTTTTGCGCATTAATAGCATTCTGTTGTGCACTTCCGGATGCCGGGTAGCTGAGGAAGGTAGAAGAAAAGGAAGGAAACGTGGGTGGAAACCATAAATACAATAAAAGGGCGTGAGTTTAGTGGAGGTGTGAATCGCGTTGTTATTTGCTATCTCTGCTGTCCATAACCAATCAACCCAGGTATCAGTGGTGGTGTCCACAAAACATCTCAAGTATTGTTTGAGAGTTTGGTTCAACCCCTCGGTCTGACCGTCTGTTTGAGGATGGAAGCTTGTAGAGAGAGAAGAAGAGATCTGCAATTTAGCGCACCAAGCCTTCCAAAACCCCGCAGTAAACTGAGCGCCCCTATCTGAAACGATGACTCTAGGGAGGCCATGGAGTCGAACAACATGGGTTAGTAGGATGTGTGCCAACTGAACGGAGGAGGGGGCCTGTTTACAACCTACGAAATGGCCCATCTTAGTTAGATAGTCTATGACCACTACAATAGCGGTCTTTCCTTGATCCTTAGGAAGCCCTACAACAAAATCCACAGAAAACCTTTCCCATGGCAATTCGGGTGTAGGCATTGGTTGTAGCCGTCCCTGTGGGGGTCTATGGTCTGTTTTCATCTGCATGCAGGTGCTACAGTCTTTCACCCAAGTGAATACGTCCAAACGTATGGATGGCCACCAAAACTGTCTCAGCATGGTTTCCAGAGTCTTTGTGGTTCCCATATGGCCTGCACATGGAAGTGCATGACACCAGTTGAAAGCTTGTTTCCTCAGGGCGTTATTGGCTAGAAGCACCTGTTTGCCTCTTAAGGGAATGCCTCTATGTATGCACCACTCCGGATGTCTCTTGAACCATTGTTTCCATTGGAAGGTTTGTATCCCTTTCCGTATGTTCAAAAGAAAGTCTTCTGTTTGGACCACTCCTGGCACTTTGCTGGGTTCAAAGTGCCCGGAGTGGTCTACTCTGTAGTTATTGCGCAAAATCCCCTTGCTCTTGGTGCGTGAGTGCGTCTGCTTTCTTATTATCCGTTCCCGGACGGAAGGTGATAACAAAGCGGTATTCCGCGAAGAACAACATCCACCGTAGCTGCCTCGGGGTTAGGTGCCTTGCTGCTCTCATATACTGCAGATTTTGGTGGTCTGTAAAAACCGCAACTGGGTGCGACGCCCCCATAAGCCAATGTCTCAATTCCAGGAAGGAATCCCTGATCGCCAATAGCTCCTTTTCGGCTATGGTATAATGCTGCTCTGATGTGTTCAGCTTCCGGGACATAAAAGCGATAGGATGGAGATATCCTGTGGTAGCATGACGTTGGGATAGTGCAGCCCCTATTGCGATGTCGGAGGAATCTGCTACCACGATGAAGGGCAACTTAGGCTTGGGATGTACCTGGACAGGTGCCGAGGTGAAGGCTACTTTTAGCTGTTCAAAAGCTTCCTGTACTTCCGTTGTCCATACAAACGGAGTGTTCTTCTTGGGTAACCGGGTGAGAGGAGCTACGAGGTTGGAGAAATGGCCTATGAACCGCCGATAGAAATTGGCAAAGATCAACAAGCTCTGGATGTCCTTGACAGTTTTGGGGCGAGGCAGTCCAAGATTGCTTGCACCTTCCTCTCGGCCATCACTTGACCTGTGGGGGTGAGCATCACTCCCAGGAAGTCCACCGTTTGAATATGGAACTCGCATTTCATGAGCTTGCAGAAGAGATGGTGTTCTTGTAAGGCCTGCAGGACTCTTCGTACATGCGGGATATGGTCTTCTAAGGAGTCCGAGTAGATAAGAATGTCGTCTATGTATACGACTACGAAGATATCCAGGAAGTCGCGCAGCACTTCATTTAGAAAGAAATGAAAAGCGGCTGGGGCATTGCACAGCCCAAAGGGCATCACTAGATATTCGAATAGCCCGTACCGCATCTTCAAGGCCGTCTTCCATTCATCCCCCTTTCGCATGCGGACGAGGTGGTAGGCCCCTCTAAGGTCAAGTTTGGTGTAAATACATGCGTGCCGTACCTGTTCCAGCAACACCGGTATTAAAGGGAACGGGTATTGGTTCTTAATAGTAATTGTATTCAACGCCCTAAAGTCGATGCAGCAACTCAATTCCCCGTTGGCCTTTGGGATGAAAAAGAGGGGCGATGCTGCGGGAGACCTTGACGGGCGTATGAACCCCAACTCCAGGAGCTTGTCTAAGTAGTTTCGTAGATGTTGGTTCTCTGGTTGGGTCAAAGCGTATATCCTGCCGCAGGGCACCACAGCTCCCGGGACCAGGTCAATGCGGCAGTCATATTCTCTGTGAGGCGGAAGCACCTCTGCCTGGGTTTCACTGAATACGTTGCCAAAACTGTGGTAGGGAGATGGTAGTTCTACCTCCTTTTCTGCGGCCGTGGCTATGTGCAATCTCGTAGCTAACACTACCGATGGTGGTATGGCTTTCATATGACAGTTTGTCTGCCAATAGCTCGACTGAAACTGCAGAGAGTGATCAGTCCAGTTGATCTCTGGTTCGTGTTTCTTCAGCCAAGGCAATCCTAAAATAACTCCATACAGAGGGGCTTGGATGATGTTAACCGAGAGCATTTCTCAGTGGTATCCTTCATAAATCAGCTCGTACTCCTGGGTATTTTGACGGATGGGACCAGATTCCAACTCATGCCCATCGACCGCAAACACCTGTTCAGGTGTTGTTTTACACAGCAACCGTACCCCCAAACGTACAGCTTCTTTATTGTCCATAAAACAGCCCGTTGCCCCTGAATCCACCATGACTCTTAGTTTCTTAGTTGATACAGATCTCCATAGAGATGAAGAAATGATCGGGGTCCTGGAATTCTTTGGTGTCCACAGAAGGGATGATGCAAGTGCTTGAGCTGATCCCTTCAGTCACACTCAAGTGTTGTAGTTTTCTGCCCCCTTCTCGACTACAGCCATCTGTCCGGGATGGAATCGTCCGGTTTTGGGTTTCACTGGGCATTCCCTGAGAAAATGGCCTTTTTTGCCACAGTATAAATACAGCCCCTGTTTTCTCCGGTGGTCTCTTTCGCTTAACGTGAGAGAAGCCCGTACCGTTCCTACCTCCATGGGTTTGGGTCTTCCATCCGACTTCTCTACTACATGTCCCTTGTCGATAAAGGAGGTCTTGGTTCTTTTATGATCCCCTTTCCGTTCCCTGAGTCGATGGTCCAGCCGGAGGGCTAGGTCAATAAGTGCCGCACACGTCTGTGGCTGAGGAACTACTTGCGCCAGGACATCTTTCATGTCTTCCGTAAGACCCTGGTAAAATATCACAGATTGTTTAGCTTCAGGCCAATCCGTTTCGGCGACCAACCTCCGAAAGTGATTCAGGTAGGTAACCAAGTCATTAGAACTTTGTCTGAGTTTCAACAGATCTTTGTAAGCATAGAAGGTTTCGGCCCGCCGATCAAAAGTTTTCTCAAAGGCAGCACGAAAGGAATGCCAGTCAAAGAGCATGGCGTCTTCTCCCCTCACTATAGGAACTGCCCATTGCGCTGCCTCCACCCCCAGATATGAAATAAGAAAGGCCGCTCTGGCCTGGTTGGTTAGAAAGAGCTTGGGTTTACACGCAAAGTGGAGCATGACTTGTGTCATGAATACTTGTACTTTCTTCTTATCCCCGAAAAACCGTTCAGGAGGGGCTAGAGGGACTTAGACGGGCATTTCCACAACCACTGATGCCGGGGGAGGGGGAGCCCCTGCATCAAAAGGGTTACGTTGCATCAAATCTACCCTTGTCTGCAGAACCGCTGTTTCTTGGCGGGAGGCTGCTAGCTCTGTCTGTACCAATACTAAAGCCGCTAACACGTCATCTAGGGTAGCCATCCTTAATTATCACCACCACCGGGAGGAAATACGTTTCGTGGGCCGATAATTCTGTCAGGCTCCACCGTTCGATCCTCAGGATGGTGCAGATGTAGTTAAGAAGCCCACCTCTAGATTGCCCCAAATCTGGCTTCTGAACCAACACAGGCTTAGAGGAAATCAAGCGAGGGGCGCGGGGAGGGAAGGGGACAGACGGGAGGGAGATCTTGTGGGAGACAAAAGAATGGAACAACCGTAAATAACACTCTACTACGTACAGTATAAAAAGGGTTACGTTGCATCAAATCTACCCTTGTCTGCAGAATCGCTGTTTCTTGGCGGGAAGCTGCTAGCTCTGTCTGTACCAATACTAAAGCCGCTAACACGTCATCTAGGGTAGCCATCCTTAATTATCACCACCACGGGGAGGAAATACGTTTCGTGGGCCAATAATTCTGTCAGGCTCCACCGTTCGATCCTCAGGATGGTGCAGATGTAGTTAAGAAGCCCACCTCTAGATTGCCCCAAATCTGGCTTGTGAACCAACACAGACTTAGAGGAAATCAAGCGAGGGGCGTGGGGAGGGAAGGGGACAGAGGGGAGGGAGATCTTGTGGGAGACAAAAGAATGGAACAACCGTAAATATCACTCTACTACGTACAGTATAAACAATGACAGCGTTATCACGATGTAATCCTTCCCCTCACCTGCAAAGCAAAATACGTTGTGCTTTAACCATAGAAGAGAGAAGAGGGCAGTATAAGGCCGCTACACACTCTATGAAGGCAACACAAAAGACAAGGAACACCATATTACCCTCCGTTACTCTGTACATGTATCACGCTTCAAGTATATCATAAGGAGAGCGTGCATACCATAACAACTGTGGTGCGAGGCTAAACCTTTATCACTCCGTGAGTTCTGACCCCCCCTACTCTCTCCTGTAATATAGAAACAAAGAAAATGTTGGAGTCTTGTATCCCAAAACCACAGTCAACACGAAGAAATGAGTTCATAAACAAGAGCACATCCAGTTGAAATCACATAGGTATGTATAACAGTTCTTTGTGTGTTGACACAGTTTGCAATATAAGGTAACCAAATAGTTATGGCTTTATCCCAGTGTGAGCAATCTCACTGTAAAGCCTCTGAAGCAAATACCTCTTTGCTTTATACCCTTTAATCAGCTTCTCTACATGAGACCCAGTTGAGGGTCTCCTCCACTAGAGGAAACTTATTCTCGAACAGAGGTCCAGAACCGGCTCACCTCTGCATGAGACCGTTGGAATGCACGGTCTCCTCCTACAGAGGAATTGGTCTGGACTCGGAAACAGTCACAGAAGCAAGGCACCGCTCTCAGAGCACTCCGAGCGGTCAAAGGGAACACCGAGTGATCTCACCCGGCTGGAAGCAATCTTAGGGTTGGTGCAGGTGCACCCTTACCGCCTCTCCGTGGTTCTCTGAAAGAGCCGCTGGCCTGAATCCGCCAACAACACAGGTCTCCTAGGAATTATCGGCACTCTCCTCCTCGGTCGCCGCCATGATATTGCGGCCGCGGAGATGACGCCGCTCACGTGCTGCGTGCCCCTCAAGGAGCCTGGGTAATGTAGTTCTGCCTGCTCCCGTACTCCGACGGCAGACAGTGATTGCCGGTAACCGAAGCATAACAAAAGGAACATAGCAATAATGAACACAGTACATGCACAAAAAAATATGTCATAACAAAATGGAACACAGTTCATTTACAATTGAATACATGACTTATTCAGAAATTGTTTAAGTGCAGTCTTATCCATATATCGATGTGCATCAGAAAGCATAACTTATTGGGAATTACTTCACTGTCATGCTTAGAACCTGGAATGAGCAGGTGATGAAAGTACCTCAAATAGATAGCATAACTGATTCGCATAGGAATGCACAACTTATTCTTGACAGTTATGAGTTTGAAAATATAACTTATTGTCGAACTGTTAGATGTAGGAAACTGTTTTAATCCTTTTAATCCATCCCTAAATAGAGTCTTTCCCATGTCTTAAAGTGAAACAGAATACTTCACTTGTTGAGTAATATTTCACAGTCATTATTATCACCTGAAGGTCAATCATGTAACTCAAAAACGTGTGGTCACCCCACCTCTCTGCATGGAAACTGGCAACTATACAGTCTATAATATATGTATGTGTTGATGACACCAATCATGACACACAATGTAGTAAAAGTGTCAGGTACCCCACAAGGCTTACCTTTGCTTGCGAAGTGATCCCGCAGAGACGACAAGTGCAGTCGCCCCTGTACCCACCTTACCCAGTGGAGAAAGATGTACCGAGCTGGGATGAGATGGGACCAGGGAAGGAAGCTAAAGATGATGGGAAGGAGCCCTTCTAATCAGGAGAGGACGTCTCTTGACTCGGGAAGGACTGTGAACTCCAGCTGGCGGGGAGACAAAGGAAGACCCAGTTAGGAGGAGTGCTACATCACCCAATCCTACATGCACCTCTACACCCATACAGAACAGTAATTGTAATTGTAATTGTAATTGTAATTGTAATTGTAAGTGGATTTATAGAGCGCGATTGATGCCCGGGGGCGTCCAAGCGCTAAGTAGCTACCTGGCAGCAGAAGCATCATGGCTCTGGAAGAAATCTTTAGCAGGGAAAAGGAAATGGTGCTCCAGCGTAGTCAGCAACACAAATGTAAGCGCTCCTGCGCTGCATAGTAAAAAAAAATGTAAAGCGCTTCAGCGCGATGTGGGACAAACCACGGTAAAGCGCTCCAGGGCGGTGTATGCAAACCCCAATGACAGCGCTCCAGTGCAGTGTGGACAAACACTGCAAGCGCTTCAGTGCGATGTGGGATAAATCAAGGCAAAAGTGCTTCAGTGCGGTGTGGGTAAAACAAGGTAAAGCGCCTTTTCGCGATGCGGGACAAACCAAGGTAAGAGCTCCAGCGCGGTGTATGCAAGACACAGACACAGATCAAAGGTGGACATTATAAACCGACTAAACCTGCGATAGTAGGCTAATCTGTCTGTTTAATTCCTCAATTTCATTCAGACCTATGTTATCTGAATCAAGGATGTGAATCCATTTGCATTCCCTTGTATTGAGTTTAGAATCAAAGTCACCTCTCCTAGGATTACGTATTACCCTCTCACGGACAAGATGTCTGCAGGGTGATCTAGCTGGATGAGGTGTTGTACCAGTTAGGCTCCTTGGGTTCGGCACCTAATGTAGTACTATTCACCAGCAGAGGAGTCTACCCGGTCAGCAGCGGTGAGCCACATACGCAATGGTAAACACTCTGTTGACGCAGCCGAAGATTTAACCTGCATACCTCTAAATAGGGTGGGTGAGATTTTGCCAGCTTGGTGAAGTAAACTCCACCACGGAGGGATGATGGTAGTCCTGCCGAGATCTAAATCAGTCCCTTGTCTGCTATTTTCTGTGGTCACCTTTCTGAAACCCGACATCCAAGGTGGCCAAGGTGGCATCTAGGGCCAGATGTAGGAGCCCAAATACCGGTCGGTAACGGCCGATTTCAGCCGTTACCGACCGCTATTTGGGTTTTCAGATGTAGGGGGCTGAAAATTACAGAATCGGTATATTTACCGAATCGGTAAATATACCGATTCTGTAATTCCAAATGTAGGTGGCACAGTTTACAGTGCCACAGGCCCTTAAGAGTCGGTATTTTACCACACAATCCTATTTTGTGGTAAAATACCGAATTCAGGTGTGCATGCACATCTGTGCATGCACACCTGTGCAATGTGACACACAGACATGCCCTTAGGGCATGTATGTGTGCCACATGTCAGACAAGCCTGTACTTGGGGTGCTAGAGAGTGTCAAAGTAACACCCCCTGCACCCTTGCAGGCTTCAAGGCCCACAGGAATCAATGGGCAATACTGATTCGGTATTTACCGAATCGGTAAATACCGAATCTTACAGATTCGGTATTCGAGATTTCGGAATTACCTACATCTGCCCCCTTTCCATTTACAGACTCTTAAATACCGAATCGGTAAAATTCGGTATTTAAGAGTCTTTAAATGGGAATTACCTAAATCTGCCCCTTTGTGTGGTATCTTTATAGCCTAAAGGGTCTTGTCAGTGTGTTCATCCAGGGACATGTCTGTGTTTCTACAAAGGCCTTTTGCTTCATTGTCTCCATCTTCTCTTCTCTCAAAAAGCCTGTGCGCGTGTGGGTTGTATGAAAGTGGACATGTATTTGTGCTGGTAATGAGAACAATACATGGAAGTCTCTGGGATCTATTTTGATAGATCCAGGGATGCTGGAGGTTCATATGAAGGTAGGGGAGTCCCATAGACATATTTGTGGATTGTTGTGGATCCTGATGGCTAAGTGAGACACACACTGGAAGATGGAATCTTGGCTTGTTGGTACACTTCAAAAGTACTCTTTTGAAAGGGCATGAAACTGAAAAGCCATTGGTGAAAGAGGCCTTAACACAATGCCGGAAGAAAATAAGGCTGATTAGGGAATCATAAAAAGTAGAGCTGAGGGCCTTTTTAACCTTTTGATAGACATATAACTGAACCTGTCATCCAGGTGTGATCCTTGAGTCCCTCCAATGGACTCTGTTTGGGGCGTTCACGTTTGAAGACACTCCTGCTGTAATCAACTGCCCTCTCAAGGAAGAGCGGAACAGACTGGACAACCCCCAGGTCATGAACTTCAAAAAATAGAGACATTAAATCACGTTTGTGTCTGGAAGTAGATTACAAAAATAGGACCAAACTGAAGCTGTACGTCAATGTGGAGAAACCCAGCATGACCTCATCTTGTTGTGACCAGGACTGAGGACTGAGAGTCTGCCAGTTTCCCTGCAGTGTGAGGGGGCATCTCTTATGAGAATCAAGAACACTCACTTGCAGCCTGAAGCACCAGCTTCCGACTGACCCAAGAGCGAGTGAACAACAGCGGCCACTGTTAGGGTCGCCAGTCGGCCTGCGGCGGTCTCAAGAGCTGCGGGCTGTTTCTTCCCCCAGGCCCTGCTTATCATTCTGGTTCCCCCCTGGACATGGGGGAAGCCCAATAAGGGGTTCAGTGTGTGCTGGCCCACAATTTGAGCCCCGAGGTGCTCTATACTGTGGGGCTGAGGACCGGGCTCTATATACTATCCTGGCCCCCCCTGGATGTGGGGGAAGCCTGATGAGAGACTTTTGAAGGACTGGCTTGCCATTTGCACCCTGAGGTGCCTTCAGCTGTGAGGCTGTAGATCGTGCCCCGGCTGCTTGACTGGCTTTGGCTCTGGGCGGCCGCCCTGTCCCGGAGATCTTCCTGGTGGGCTGTGGTGAGGTCCTGTCGCGGTGACACGCCTGGAACTTGCTGTGGTTGCAGCGGGGGGCGGTCGGTCCCCTGGAATGAGTGGTGGGCCACCGAGGGGGGCCTGGAGGAGGTGAGGTGCCCCATTTGATCTGGGGACTGTGCTGGGCCCGTGTGCCTATCCTGGAGCCCGGATTGGATGCAGCTGGTTCACTTGGGCACCCGACGCCCCGGGTGGTTCCTCCTTTGCCCGGTGGTCCACGGCCGGAGTTGAGCGGTACACTGCGGGGTCACATGGAGGTCCTTGGCCAGGTGGCTACTGAGTGTTGAAGGGCCGGGTCCGGATTTGGTTCGTGGCCGCGTGGGTGAGGGCGTTGGTCCCCTTATTTGACGGCTTGCCCCGTTATTCCTTTGAGTGTTGGCGGAACCCCCTGGGGGTGCACCATGGTGACTAAGACGGTCTCTGAGCGGCAAGCACCCAAGACCACCAGGGGTGCCAGGCAGGTCCAATCGAATAAGCTGGATAAATATACCATCCCCAAGGGGTCGCCTCTCGATTCCAAGAAGGGTCCTGGTGGAAGCTCCGATGGTCACTCCGCGGAAGAGAAACCATCTTAGAGGGATCTCATGGCGGCTATCACTGGGGTCCAGACGTCTCTGGGCCAGCAGATGGAGACTCTTGACACCAAACTGGATACCGTCTCAATAGAAATGGGGCTGATCAGGGCGGAACTCTCGATGGCGAATGAGAAAGTTAAAATGCTGGAAGTAAAAACAACGATTCTTATTGACGACGTGAACCAGTTGCAGCAGGAGGTGCGTGACCTTCGGGCCTCGAGGGAGTCTACGGATCGCCGGCTCGATGAGTATGAAGGAAGGGCCCGACGTAACAATGTTCGCATCCTGGGAGTCTCGGAGAAGGCTGAGGGGCAGGCCACGGATCTATTTGTTGAGAACCTTATCCTGAATCATCTCAATCCTAAGGGCCTCAGTAAGTTTTTCACGGTGGGGCACGCTCACAGGGTGCCGGGAGGTAGACTCCGGGTTGGGGCAAATCCTAGACCGATCATTGCGCGTGTCCTCAACTTCCGAGACCAAGACGCTATCCTGCAAGCAGCCCGTGCGGCGGACCCTTTGGAGTTTGAGAATGCGACGCTCCTGTTCTTCCCGGACTTAACACAGGCGGTCCAGAAGCAAAGGCAGCGGTTCCTCTTGATCAAGAAGAAGCTGAGGGACAAGGGCATGAGGTATGCAATGATGTTTCCTGCCCGCCAGCGCGTGGAACTGGATGGGAAGACCTGGTTTTTTGATAATCCTGAAGTGGCGGCGGACTGGCTGGATACCATTCAGGGGCCGGACTCGGAGTCTCGCGATCAAGGGGAAGCAGAAGAACAATGACTTGGTGCAGCGTGAGGCCAAACAGGGGGTTATTAAATAATGTTTCTTGGGAGTGTTCCAGTGGGGTCTAATGCTTGGATTGCCAGCAGATTAGTGTTCATATGTCATTGTGTTATTTTAGGATGCGGGTATATCCACAAAGAGTTGGGGGGGGAGGTGGGGTGCTAGTCCGTTGGCCCTCCTCTATTTTCTACTTTTAGATTTTTGTGGCGTGGTAGGGGTCAGACAGGCGCACTGCTAGTTGGGGATGAGCGAAAGCTGTATGCAGGGGTGCAGGGAGGGGGATGGTGGGGGGCTTTTTTGCCGTGTTGGGTGCTTATTGTATGTTTTTTTCTTTTTTGTTTTGTTTTACACTGGGTGCTGTTGATTTATCCTGTTACTGCTTGGCATGGCGATGTCCTCCGGTAATAGGGTGGTCGGGATTTCCGTTTTGAGTTGGAATGTGAATGGGCTTGGGGACAAGATCAAGAGGGGTATGGTCAGTCAGTTGATTCGGAGACACTCCCCGGATGTGGTATTATTGCAAGAAACTCACCTCATGGGGAAGCATTGCATGGCACTCCACAGAGGGGGCTATAAATTGGTTGCGCATGCTGGTTTTACGACTGGGTCGAGAGGGGTTGGGCTTTTGATTAAGAACTCCTTCCCTTTGGCCATCCAGGCTACGTGGACTGATAATAGGGGTAGATATGCTGGGATATCGGGGCTTTGGGAAGGGAGAACTGTGACCTTTTTGTCTGTTTACGTGCCACCGGCCCTTCAGGCGGATACATTTCATGACGTATGCAAGATTTTTCTAACGTTGCCTGTTGGGTTGTTGGTTGTTGGGGGTGACTTCAATGCAGTTATGAATGGGGAGGTTGATAGGTGTCCGGCCCGGGAGCTGTTGCAGTCTCGGCGGTGGTTGGCTGACTTTGTTGAATCGACTGGTCTGATTGACAGTTGGAGGCCTAAAAACCCCAGTGAATCTCAATACACTCATGTATCGGCTGCACACGAGTCCCTTTCCAGGATTAATTACGTGCTCGTGCCTGCGGCACAGGCTGCTTGGCTCCAGGAGGTGCGGCACTTGGCAAGGGGGGTCTCGGAGCACTCACCTGTCTGGGTTAGTTTAGACCTTGGTGGGTGTGACGCGACTAGGGTTGCACCTATTAGCGCTTGGCGGTTGCGGGACCCGGCGGCTAAGAAGGAGATTGTACGTGTGGCTGAACGATACTTTCAGGAAAACGTAGGCACGGTAGACTCCAAATGTTCTCTGTGGGAAGCATATAAAAAAGTATTACGAGGGGAAATGTTTTCATTCGTTTTTGGAAAGAGGAGGGAGGTGTGCGCGGAGATTGACAGGGTGGAATCAGAACTGCTCGCGCAGGAACAGGTGGTGTCACTTGACCCCACCCCGGAGGGACTGCACCGCCTGCGCCTCCTTCGGGACGAGTATCGGGGCTTGGCTCGAAATAATGCTCAGACGCAATGGGCGGATACCCAAAGCAGGGTGTACGAACATGGGGATAAGGCTGGGAAACTGATCGCCTGGCTTGAGGAAGGGCAGTGGACGTCAAGTTTGGTACCGGTGCTGCCACCCGTTGGCTCGGATAAAATAACGGATCCGCAGGCGATTGCGGATGAATTTGCTGGATATTGCAAGGAGGTGCAGTACAAAGGTATATACCCAGGCCTAAAATTCTATGAACAACCAAGGCTAGTTAATAAACAAAATACACATAAGTGAACACACGAAATCGCGAACTTTACTGATATTTAAGAATTTAATTCTAGTGATAAAACAATCAATCAAGTACATGTAGACATACAAAGCTAATCTATTAGATATACATGATACAAATAAAAATGTTATCTTTTTTTCTTGATCAATTTCTTAAAAACAACATTTATTCTGATAAAAATGCAGGATTATAGATATGATTATCCCAGATATTATTGGGAGGGCTGTTTATCAAGGAGGTGCACATGGCCAAAAGTACCTATTCGGAGTCCGAAAATGCGGACTTGATTCGAGACATCCCGATGCCCACTCTCTCGGAGGAGGAAAGGGAATTCCTGGACTCCCCAATTACAAATGACGAAGTGGCACAGGCCATTAGGGGGGTCCGCTCTGGCAAGGCCTCTGGCCCTAACAGGCTCCCCATTGAGATCTATAAGGTAAACGCGAATAAATTGGCTCCCTTTGTTAAGGATATGTTCAGTAAGAGTAGGGAGAGGGGTCGGCTCCCGTATGATCAGCGGGTCGCAAACATCATAGTCCTGCATAAGGAAGGCAAACAAAGGACGGATTGTTCTTCATACCGGCCGATCTCCTTATTGAATGCCGAGCCTATGGTATAGCCAAGCGGCTGGCGACTCGGCTGGTTAAGGTCATCGCAATGCTGATTCACCCGGATCAGTCAGGTTTTATACCCCGTCGGAATACGGCTCTAGATTTGCGCAGGTTTCATGGGGTGTTGGACGGTGCATCGCAAATCCATGAGCCGACGATTTTGTTGTCCTTGGATGCCACCATGGCATTTGATAGAGTGGAGTGGCCCTATCTCTTTGCAGTCTTGAGTAAATTGAGCGTTGGGCCGGATTTTGTTTCCTGGGCCCGTCTTTTATACTTCGATCCCCTAGCTCGAGTGGTTGTCAATAACCATAGATCAGCTAATTTTACACTGGGTTGGGGCACCCGGCAGGGGTGTCCTCTTTCCCCGTTGCTCTTTGCCTTGGTGCTGGAGCCACTGGTAACGTGGGTCCGGTGGGACAGATCAATTAGGGGACTTAGGTGGACGACCGAGTGGGAGGATAAGATATCGCTGTATGGGATGACATTTTGTTGCATCTGTCCTATCCTCGGACCTCGCTCACGGCGTTTCTGGACATTCAGGAGGTGTTTGTAAGATATTCCAGCTTCGCCATTATTTGGGCGAAGTCGATCCTCTTTGTATTAAGTGGTGATCCCCCATTGGTTCCCGCAAGTTGCCCGGTTAGATTGGAAACGGAGGGATTCAGGTATCTTGGCATTTTTGTATCCCTGGATCCTCAGAGTAGATACACCAATAACTTGTTGCCGCCTCTGGCCCGGCTCAGACGCGATGTGGTCCGGTGGAAGTCGCTCCCGCTCTCCTTACTCGGTCGTGCTGTCCTGTTCAAAATTAAGGCTCTTTCACGGTTCCTATATGCGCTCCAAAATTCCATGGACCCGAATCCCCCGTCATACTTCAGGGAGGTGGAGTCTCTCCAGAGACAGCTCCTTTGGGACGGTAGGCCCCGAATTGCATTTACGAAATTGATGTTGCCATGGTATGACGGGGGATTGGGCTCCCTAACATCCGGAAGTACTATTGGGCTTCGCATCTGGCGGCAGTTAATCATGCCATCTACGGTTCTCACCTTGCCATGGATAGAGGGCAGATTCTGGGGGAGAGTTTTCCAGGGCACTGTATGCCAGAAGGGGGCGTTTTCCCCAGGTTTGGCATGATGCTACCCGCTCCCTTAAGTGGGACGGACGGATTACTCGGGCCACGCCTCTCTGGAACACTGAACGCCTAGGAAGTCTATGAAAGTCCAAAGGCTTTGATAAATGGGACCTCATTGGAATTTCCCGAGTTGGAGATCTGTGGGGTAAAGATGGGATCCTCCCGTTTGAAACTTTGCAAGAACGGTATCAATTGCGGGGGAGTGAGTGGTTTCGCTACCTGCAGATTAGACATGCACTTCTGGTCGGTATTCCCCGGGATGCAAAGCCCCCAGAGGCTTCCCCACTGGAAGATCGAGTGTTGGATTTGTATCTTCCGACAAAGACGATCTTCTTGATTTATAGGAAGCTGGTTAATCATACAGGTGATCCCCTTGTGGCTCTTAGAAGCCAATGTACTACAGACGGACTGATCCTAGATGATGAAGACTGGAGGGAGACTGTGGCTTCTCCAAAGGTCGTCGCTATTTCAATGAGACTCCGGCTGGTTCAATTGAAGGTCCTCCACCGTTGCTATGTTACTGGCCCCCGACTGGTGCGTATGGGTTTGGCTGCAAGTGATGGGTGCAGGAGAGGATGCGGTGAGTCTGGAACGTTCCTACATATGTTATGTGACTGTACACTCATTCGAAGGTATTGGTCTGCAGTTCATGCCAAAGTACAGGAGGTGTGGGATGTAAGCTTCGAGTTGGAAGCGCTGCGTTGTCTCCTGAATGTCTGGGAACCGACTGACCTCCCGTCTCATGGAAAGATGTGGGCATCGTTGGCATGTGCTGTGGCCAAGCGTAATATTGCTCAACTGTGGGGGGCTACACAGCCGCCTACTATTGGGAAATGGATGGAGGACATGGACTGGTGTATGTTCAGAGAGCAGGTGGTGTACATGGCTAGGGGGAGACCCAAGAAATGGGGTAAAATATGGGGACCTGGAATGTGTTTAGGGGGATATTTGTGCACCTCCTGTTGAGCCGGAGGATCCGGCACAGACGGAGGATCCATGAACCCGTAGGTAGTTATTGTTATTGTTTCTGTGGCTAGGTGGATGTATCGTAAATGTTAATGTTTTATTTGGATGCAACCCAGTGTAGTTTATTGTATGTGTTTATGATTTGTTTGTGTGAATTAATAAAAAGATTTAAAAAAATAAGGGATGATGCCCTGGGGCCATGCTGTGATGAGAGAAAGACAGCTTCCCTTGTGCAGCACTGTGACACAAAGCAAGGCTTCACCTCATTGGTGCTGTATGTGATCCCCATGTGCTAGGTGTGGGCAGCGGTGAATATTAAAGCCATCTCCCTGGAGCATCGTTGTATCAAGAAGAGTACCGTCACCCTCTATGCGCTGTTACACCCACCCATACCAGAATGGGGTGGTCATAAATTGAGCTGGCCATTGTCCTAGGATAGCCTACAGGTATGAATACATAGTGGATTATGAGCCGCTAAGGAATAACAACTATTCATATACCTGAATCCAGAAGCACCCAAGACCTGCTGCCTGAGTCACTTACTGCATAATCAATGGAGTGCCGTGAATGTCTGCCACATTGACCGTAGTATACATACTTTTGTTGTAATTCTCAAACCAAATATATTCCCAATTAGGTGTGAGTCCTATTGGTCAAATATGTTATTGAATGCCTTTCATAAAAAAACTTTGCAGCAATATTGGCCAAGAGATTGGCAAGTGGGGAAATAGGTGATGGGTGATCAAAGGGGTTTTGTGCCAGAAAGGCAATACAATGAGTTAGTTCATCAGGTGATTGGAGCAACTGACTTATCCAGTACAAAGCAGGCACCACTGGCCCTGATAACCTGAGATGCGGCTACCACATTTGCTAAGGTAAATTAGGAATTTCTTTGAACTTGTTTAAGTAACTTTTCGATACCTCCTAATTTCATTGAGGCAATCAAATCTTTATATAAAAAACCTCTTGCTAGAATTCTGATAAATAAGACATTTACTGAAAGTTCTCAATAAGTAGTTGTACGAAACAGGGTACCCTATTGTGTCCATTCTTTTTTAACTGTTTATTGAGCCCCTAGCAGAGGCCATTAGGGCAGAAGAGAATATAGTCTTGTTTGAAGCCCACGGATGCAGGAAACAAATTGCACTGTACATGGCTGACAAACTATTCATTAACCAGCAGGAGCTAGCTGTACATACTTTTCATTGCCTAGCAGGACAGTTTGGGTCTTTGGCAGGATACACTATCAATCAAAAGAAGACTAAGATTATGACTTGGAACATAGAAAATATCAATAGACCTGTGTGTACTCAAATAAGGTGTCTGGGCATTCGCATCTTTCAGGATCTGGATTGGTTGTCACAAATGAATCTGAGCAGGGTTGCACTTGATATGAAAAGGTATTTTAAGAAATGGCTGCATATTCTTCTGACCATTTTTAATACAGTCAACCTGTTAAAGGTGTGTATTCTCCTCAAGTTGACCTTTTTATGTATTTGCATTCCACAAAGTTTCGACTCAGCTTCCAATAAAAAAACTCAGAGTAGTATCAGCAGTCTGGGCCAGAAAAGATGTAAGGATATCATGTAAAAATACTGAGGAATAGAATTAAAAAGGGAGGGTTACAGCTTCCAGACATCCAACTATATTGTTGGGCCTTGCAGTGGAAAACTTTTAAGATGCTTCTTGGTACATCAAATGTCTTGGAAGTGGGACAGTTGTTTTGGTGATGACTTACAGCCTGAATAGCACCAACAGCTTTTTATATAGCTTCGGCTCTCCTAAATATTTCCAGAACATTCGGCTGAAGGTTCTAAAGGCAGGCGCCACAGCTTGGTATTTTGGTATAAGGCAGGGGCTGATGGGCAATCCCATACTCTTCAGATCAGGCACTGATTTGGAAGTCACCAGGGACCCTTGAATGCCTGGAAGATACCTCAATCCTCCGTCTGAATTCAGCAAAGTGTGTAAAGTAGCGTGCCCTTATAGATATTAAGGGTCTGAAATCACGGGATGAAGTTTCCTGAGGAACCATGGGCAGTTAGTCCAAATTTAAATATATACAATTGTATTCATGGCTCGCGACACTAAAACAAGAGGTGAACCCTAAGGGTATGAAGGTAAAAAGACTTACATATAAGTGGAACATTAAAGAAAGAAGTCACAAAGTGGTATGAACTGCTGCGTGATGCTCAATAGAAGGGGAAAACACCAGTATACCAGAAGTGGATCAGAAGCTTGTTGAATGAAGAATTGGAAACATTATGGCAAATATCCTGTGATCTTATATATGCTACTGTAAGTCCTGCTACTCTCAAAATAAATCATCTCTTCCCCCTACATAGGGCCTACTGGACCCCCCAAAAAATGACAACATGGGCAAAGACATGAGATGCTACATGTAAGAAGTGTGGCTTTCCAAATGCAGAGGACATACATGTTCGTACCTTGTACCTTCTTGAAGGTTTAAGTAAGTAAAATTATAACTGCAATGGCAACCTCAAGATCCAAGTTTACGGTAAACCCAGACAGATTTTTGTTTGGTGTTGGTGAGAAGTACGAAAGAGAGCATGAATATATGAAGCAAATTTTCTATCTAGCAGTACAATAATGGCCATTTGTTCTGTACTACTGTATAATCCGATGTATTACTATGGTTTCTGTAATTTTAGCTGGATTTGTCTTCTGCTTTTCAAACATCTTCTTTGAATTGATGATCAAAACTTCTCCATAGTCAATGAAACTGGCCACTGATATTTTGTAACATTCTGTTATGTTTGTCATCCCTTGTAACTACATCATTATTTTTGCACATCGCGTCATATATCTACTAAGATTGGTGCAATGCAAGCAGCACAAACATAATTTGCATTACATGGTATATTTGGACAAACAGTGTGGTCTGTTGAACTAGCATTGCTCCATGAACCAATTATATAATCTACCTTGCAATCACAAATAATGCTCTCCTTTGTGACACTAAGGGGCATATTTATGAAAATTGTGGCTAGTCACCTTGCTCCACTGCCCTACATCATAGGGAAGGGGCAAGAATGCACTGTATTTATCCATTATTGCGCAATTCTATCCTCTACCCTTGTGCTGGTGCCATTTTAGCAGCCTAGCGCCAACTCAGGCACCCTTGCACCATGGTGCAAGGGTGCCTCTCTTGTAGGCAGGATTGTTTTGTGCAGGAAGGGACACCTTCCTGCAAAAAAAAAAAAAAAGAAAAAACAATCCTGAGAGGCTTGAATGCAGCACAAATAGGAGGAGGAAACGATGAGGAGAAATAAAGCTATTTCTCCATGCTGCACCTCCCCTGAAATGTGTAAGATTTTGGTGCCTTCCCTGGAGTCCAAGTTCTTGTAAATCTTGGAATGCATCAAAATGTATGGGAGTTGGGTGGGAACACCCACTGCCCATGGAGCGCCTAACAAGGGCCGGTTAAGGCAAAGCAGTAATTGGCGCTGCGTTGCCATATTCCAGATTATAAAGCAACTCATAGCCAGGGAAAGTGGTTTTGCGTGGCTTCATAAATCTGTTGTGGAGCTTTGGTTCATGTATGTACCACACTATGTGGTGCAAGCATGACACAAGCCTCTCATAAATATGCCCCTAAATATGATTTGGCATCGTGCCATAGTGCTCCTAGAGAGTGGTTTTCCATAATTGTTTGTACTTGAAGCACATCTATAAGTACAACTGTCTTTATGCAGACCACCTTCCAAGGACAGATCACATAAGGTCCACAATTATCTTGATCGTTAAATGTTTTTGCATGTTGAAAAATTATGAAATATATACTGCCCCTATTTTTGCCAATTGTTTGCACCTATCTTCGTTTGCCTCTAATATTCTGCACAATGCTACGTCATAATACTTTGCATCAATTTAGTATGGATGGACTTGTATTAGTCCCTATGAACATTTGCGCATTTCCTGCCCTGTAAAATCCACTTTGCATCTTTTTCCCGTCCTGTAACACTCATTTTGCACCTATTATGAGATGTTTCGAATTAGGGGATACAAGTCCAATTGGCACTCTGCTAGTAGAAACATTTGGGCCAAGCAAATGTTGCTATATACGTTTGTTGATGCTCTTATTCGCAACGCTTTGGTTTACATGAGCCCCTGAACAAAATGCTAGTAACCTGAGCCCATGTCTTCACGAGCGCTTCATGCAAAGACCAAGGTACTCCATAAAGGATTCAGTGCTCGCTCATCAGGTGACAATGAATGATACAAGAGCATGCCCTAAAGTTAAAAACAATGATCAAAGATTTAATGAAGGTCACAGGGTGTGACTTAGATGCATGGTCCTTAATTGGGTAGCTTACACATTCGAGAGCCTGCCTCATCTCTGAGAGTAAAGTAATTTACAAGGTTAATTGCAGTGTCACCTCTCAGCATCCAGTTGTTTTTTCGTGTTGCTCAGAATTATTATGAGCAGATATGCCGAAAAAAGCAACTGTATTTTTGACTAAGTGGACAGAGACGTACTTTAGGACATAATCGGTCAGCCAGGGGTTGAGCCCCCTTTATTACATATTTTAAAAAGTTTACACCGAGATGCTCATATGAAGGTTTGTTACACTCAATGTGGAGATCATAAATCCCCTATTCAAGTCAATTGAGGTATTAGACAAGGCTGCATATTAGCCCCTTCGTTATTTTTAGCCTACATCCATGCCCTGGACAGCTTTTTGACTTCCTGCACATGTGACATTCCTAAAATTCGTTTCCACTTAGTCCCCGTACTATTGTACAGGGACGAAGCAGTTTATAACTAATTCTAGATGGTTTTAATAATTTTGTGCAAGTGCTGAAGCTTAAAGTGAACCACAAAAAATTCTGTATCACGGCCTGGAAATTATTGGGAAACCCGAATTTTAAAGACAAAGTATTTTCATTATTATTCAATGACAATATGCATTGGGAAAGATGAAAAACACAGAGGTCCCAGGGAATGGAAGCCTCTTGAGAATCAATTTTCAGGTTCAACAGGAAATTAGGACACACACAAGCCCCTAGCACAGGTACATATGATGGGGGGTATCTGGGGGCACTCAACAGTAATGGCCCTAAAGGTGGCAGAGAATACATTTTTTAATCGGTTGTTAGGCACTCCTAAATCTACCCACTATGAATTAGGGGTAGGCTTGTTGAGAATAAAATATACATTGTGATTGGAGCAGTGTTTGTGTTTTTAAATATGAACATTCGCTTTGACTGTCTAATATTTTACAATGTCGTTCTGTCAAAGAGGGACATGACAATTACAGCCTGATGGCGATATGATTCCATTGCACAGTGATAATTTTAGATGAGATTTTAACCCCTTGGATGCTGGTGACGGAACCACTCCGTCACCAGCCATGGGTGGGCTGTGCTAATGACGGAGTGGTTCCATCACGGCCTGGCCACCGCGCCTGCATGGCTTGAATTCCGTGCCTGCGTTGAGCGTTCTATTAGGCGGGCGGGGCTGTGACGGAACCACTCTGACACAAGCACAGCACGCCCGTGGCTGGGGACGGAGTGGTTCCGTCACCAGCATGGCAGCGCTGCACGGCCCCCCCTTCCCCCCAGTGCCGCGGCGGAATTACCGCCGCGGCCAAGGGGTTAATATGAACATTCACTCCTGACTAGCATAACACACAAGATGATGGACGGAATGTTGCACAATTGCAAAAATTCACCCCAATTCTCTCCTGACTGCCTGAAACTTAATAATTGTATTGTGTCATAGTAATCGCAACCTGATTGAGATATGGTTTCATTGTAATGTGATATTCCCTAAATTAGATTTTTTTACTGTGCTTTTATGGTCAAATGGCCGAGTAAAGTTGATGATGATGCCTGCAAGACAGAAGCAATTTATGAGGAAACAAAAGACTTAAAGGTATCTCTTTAGTAATTTCCGTAATGCAGCTGAACTTATATCTCTTTTATTGCAAAACTAAGCTATTGAACAGAAGATACAGTTATAAAGAGAAATGTGTTTAGTTAACTAGAAGAGTTTACATTTCATCATATATGTTACAGCATCTATTAAAGTAATTTGTGACATGTTCTATTTATGAGAAAATTATGTTTGCTTTAGTCACATACAGCATAGAACAAGTTGCCCTTGTAGCAATCTATATGTGTTAAAGTACCTGCTATCGCATATTTAAGGAGATTTCGAGTCACCAAGAAGTGCCCTCTCCATGTAGAAGAACAAGGCCAAAGGGCTTGCAATATCCTTTTAACCTAGAGCAGAGGATAGTTTATTCGGGAAACAGCCACTACAACGCGGCCGTTTCCACGGAAACATTAACCACGCATGCATTACAACGCATGCATGGTTACCACGAAAGCCTTTACCACGCATGCCTTTACTACGAGGTACGTAGTAAAGGCATGTGTGGTAAAGGCTAACATTAAAAAAGGGGGCTTGGGGGGGTCTCCCCCACAAAAAAAATAAACTCACCTAAAGTCACTCGGCGTCGTTTAAGAGGAAACGGAAAGAAACTTCAGCTTCCTCTTAACGACGTACTACGTCACCACGAACAAAGAGAGGAAAAGCTTATGCGTTGAAATAGCATTCCGTTGTAACGCATGCGTGGTAAAGGCATGCGTTGCAACGGAATTCGTTGTAATAACATACAACCAGTTTATTCAATATAATACATAGTCACACCATCACCATTTCCACAAAATGCTTAAATCCTTGGGACCAGATTTGCTTAGACTTTGAGCCAGGGTTGCGACACTTTTTTGGTATAGCCCTAACGTGAAATCTATTTTGGGATTTACAAAGCCACACAAAGGCCTATTTGGGTGACTTTGTTTGGCTTTGTATAAGAAAAAATAAATAACTCAAAACAGGCCATAATGATAACTTGGGAAGGGAAGGTGATACTTGGGAGGAGCACAGGTGCTTCCATGCAACCTCCCATATATTTCGATGCAAACCTTTACTAAAGTCAGTAGACAGGGTTTTGCACTAAAATGGTGTGACTACCCGGTTCTGGTAAAGCAAATATATTTCTTTCTGCTTGTTTCTTCATCTTTGCATGTGTTCTGCACTCTGAATCACACAAAGAGGAAGAATACTCTAATAACAGTTTCCTTAGCACACAAAAACTATTCTGAGCACAAAGGAGGCACCCTTTAATCATGCCACAAGGTTGTCTTTGTTGATGCTAGGCAGTCAGATGTACAGATATGGCCCATTTCTGGTCTCTCTCTTAAATGTAATGCAACACAGTAACTTACCTTGCTGTGGTGGGTTGTATTAAAGGTTAGTAAATCTGGGCAGTTTCATATAAAAGAGAGTATGGATGAAAATATGAAGAATTAAAGTGAAATCTGTAGTGCAAAATTAAACACACCAAAAACCAATTAGTAATTTGTTGCAAAAAGATATTGAAATCAGTTTAATGTAAGTCAGATTAAAAATTGCTGTCGCCCAAAATCTGTAGAAACATGCAGTGAGATTCTATCTCAAATATATTATCTAACAGAGTGCAAAGAATAAGCATGTTGCTATAAATATTTCCTTTCTGCTGATCAATATTCATTGTGGGGAAAAAAGATCAGAAAAAGGAAAGATCTGCTCTTGATTTCATTGTTTTATCAGCAACCACAATTTTTCAGCATAACATGCCTTTCATGTTGGATACTGGCGGTTGCCATTATGAAATCACAACTGAATTGTAAAAAAAAGTATAATGTACCCCTGCTGTATATTATAAGGATATTGCAAGTCACTGCGGAGTTTCATAACCATATTGAGGATTGAGGCCTAGGGCCAAACTCCTTTATAAGGTAATGGAATTCAAGGTTACTTGTTTTGACATGTTTTTTAGCCATGTTTTACAGCAGTGAGACTGCTGTGCAACATGGCTGAAAGTAAATCATGTTTTTTTGTACTTTTAACCATGCAGCTGTACAACATGGCTAAAACAATTGACAAAACAAATATATCTTGCATTGGTAAGACCTAATGGCTTTGCCAATGCATGTTGGTAACTACATTCTGCAGAAATAATGGATTTTGTTACCCACTGTTGTTTTAATGTTTCTTCTTTGGATTAATGTGGTTACAAATGGGTCTACAGAGAAAGAAAGAGTGCTACCAGAGTGTTACTTTTAAAGAACAGTTCCCCTTATCCACCCAAGGTGACATGCTTCACCATAGGATAACATTTGTGCATTATGAACCTAGTCATTATGAAAGCTAAAACTCCCTCTCTGAGAGGCAGGAGCTCAGAAATGTTTTTAGTAGGAAGAGGTTTAGATGAACCAAGTATGATGAAGGGTGCAGAGCAAGGTGAATGTGAGATTAAAACTAACTCCTGAGTATGCAATTGACTTTATTGGGGCATCCCAAGACTAGCATTAAAAACCAAGCTTGAAAAGAACGGAATTTAACCTGCCATAGAGTGAAAAATAGGTCACCATGTTTCAGCCTAATAACCTCAACATAGGTGCGGGGGCCTTCTTCAGGACCTTATATGGAAGCTTATGCAAGGCTATGTGCAAGCAAAAATGTATATGAATACAGTGAAGCAAAACATATTATTATATACAGAACCAGTAGACAGAGTAGGAGTCCACTTTATCAAGGAACCACCAGTAGTTTACCTGAAGAAACAACATGTTTCAAAATTATATCAACTTAAATTAGTAAGACATAATGTAGCACTCATTCCAACATAACTCAGTTGCAGGATTGGGTCCTGGGAGTGAATTAAGGCTACTATGACTATCAGTACCAAAACCTAAACACAATATTGTGCCTGTCAAAAAAAGGGAAAAGAAGAAAGTGCATGAGCTTACCTGCACACGTCAGTTATCATACTTCAACTTTCCCTTGGTGGAAAACTCAAGGGTTCATCAAGTTCTATAACAATGAAAGGGCATGTGCAAATCAATTTGTCAAGGGACAAAATGGGTGAAGCAGGTGAATAATTGTAAACCACATCAATACCCCAACTACATGAATTTAACAAATGGAGAAACTGGATCTGTATTCCACCTATATGTAACGACTCCCATAGTGAGTAAAATTATAAAGAGAAACAGTTTGGCAGTAAAAGGCAAATAATGGGTGGTGTGACCTTGAGTATCTTTGGTCAAGGTTACACGTTATTAATTGTTATCAAGCTAAAACCCTAGTCATGTGTCAGATACAGCAGCAATGTGCTATTCTCTGCCCCAGTATAAGGGTAAAAGGGGATGGTGGGAATGATACCTGGATTAGGTGTGTTGATGCAGGAAGACACTCTTACCTGCTCATGGCTGAAGTAAAGCAGGCTGGACTCTTCCGCTTGTAGAGACACACAAATTAATTGAGACAATACACTGGTCTTGAGTATACCGCTGAGTGATCTTGGAGGTGATTATAACTAGAAGCCTCTTAGTTGAGTCCATTTTCAAAGGGCAGTAGGCGCTCCTTACAACTAGTTTTCTTAAGCATTCAGCATTGTAAGTGACAGTTCTGGTCAAGGACACGAAAGTCAATGGTTCGCTGACCAAGAAAACTCCACCAACAGCATCGGCCCCCTCCAGGCTGACCGATATTTCCTAAGACCTCTGTCACAAAAATTGTCCCACAGTCTTACATAAATACCTAAAGCATCACTAAATGATCTTACATTAGGGCAGCCACCAAAACAACATAGTTATACATGGTGTACACAAATATTGTATTGCAGGTTATAAAAACAGAAAAATGCAGAAAGGTGAAATTGAACATGAGTTTTATGTGTAAAAATGCAGCATATGGGTACCCTGGTCCTAATGTCCATTTAATAACCTAATGCATTCTGCATGTTATCTCTTGCTTAAATTAAACAAGCTGGATTAATGAATTATTATGTTACATTAACACTGTCCATTGATTTGAAACACAACACCAATGACTGGATACAGACAGGCTGCAATGTGAAACTTTGTAATTAACAGCTGCTAGGTATAAGTCAAAACAAGTTTAATCAATACAAATTTAAATGCTTGAATCAGTTATGGTCCTTTGATTTCTCCATTTGTTATTTGGATAACTGGTAATTCTAGAGCTAATACATGTTGACAAGAGCTGATCCCCCGGGATGCATGGATTTATCAGACCAAGACCCATCTGGGCTCGCTTGACCGCTTTGGAGACTCTAGATAACCTCGGGCCGATCGCACATCCCTGTGACAGCAACAATACATTTGGATGTCTGCCCTATCAACTTTCAATGGTACTTTCTGTGCCTACCATGATGACGATGGGTAATCAGGAATCAGTATTTGATGCCAGAGAGAAAGCCCGAGAAACAGCTACCACATCCAAGGAAAGCAGCAGGTGTGCAAATTACCCACTCCCGACTATTGAGAAAAAATAAACAATACAGGACTCTTTTGTGGCCCTGTTATTGGAATAAGTACACCTTATATCCTTTCATATGACACAATTGGAGGACAGGTCTGGTGCCAGCAGCCACAGAAATTCCAGCTAAAATAACATATATTCATTTTACTGCAGTTAAAAAGCTTATAGTTGGATCTTGGGATCGAGCTGGCGGTCTGCCACAAGGTGAGCTACTGTCTGTCCCAGCCCCCTTCCTCTCAGCTCCTCCTTGCTGCTATTGACTAAGTGTCCTGGGTTCTGAAGATTTTACTTTACAAAAATTAGAGTGTTCAAAGCAGGCTAGGCACCTGAATACTTCAGCTATGAATAATGGAATCAAACTCTGGCTCTGATTTGTTAGGGTTCAGAACTAGGGTCATGATTTAGAGGGCTGGCCAAGGGATTTTGTATTTTGTTGCTAGAGGTGAAATTATTTGACCAGTACAAGACAAAAAAAGAGAAAGCAAGAATGTTTCCATTAATCAAGAATGAAAGTTGGAGGTTCGAAGACAATCAGATACCGTCATAGTTCTGAGCAGCTTCTGGGAAACCAAAGTCTGTGAGTTCTGGGGGGAAGTATGGCTGCTCCTCTACCCTGGAGGACCCAAACAGCATACACATAAGGGAGTGAGGATGAGGAGGGCTATCCTCCTGCTGCAGTCCCTCCAGGAGTAGCACAGCAGAATGCCTCCCAAGACAGAACCCACTCGCACGCAGCATAACCTCAGGGGAACCCAAATCGCAGTACCTCCACAGGTTGGGTCTATCCCCAAAGGTCCGGCCACCTTGTCACTCCTACACTATCCTGATCTGCCCAGGTTTTGATCAACCCAGGGGCATCCCATCTCGGGCGGCAGGGCAGCCTGGATGAGAAGGAGCCGGGATCTCAAGGGAACTGTACAGAAGGGGAGATCTTCCTTGTTTTTCCCTTCTTGCACCTCCCACCATGGCAGACGGTATGGGACCAGCCCTCCAGCGTGGCTGGGGACTTCTTCCTAAGCCAGGCACTCTCAATGTGCAAGATACAAGCTGGATGGTGCATGGCCGATACGCAGATAGAGCAACCCTACCTTGTTGCCACATACCTGGCTCATCCAGGTCCCATGCGGCCAGACTAAGGGTTTCCCAGTCCTCTGGGAGGGACCGGCAGCAGCGTGTTTGCCTGCCTGTGGTGCTCCAGGAGCCCCCTCACCCACGGAGACAGGAGGTTCCCGGGTCGAGATTCTGGAAATGCTCTTTGAATCATGGAGGCAAACTCCCAGAGGGATAGCCTGATGAGGTGCAGGGCCATCCCACCGTGCGGGTGGCAGACAGGCAGCTCCACCTTCCTCCAGCCACTCTGGTATCCAAAGGTGGCTGAACATTGCAAAAAATGTACCTATGACTCTTGGCAGTGGATCACTCAGCTAGTTAGTCAATGAAGAACATAGCTAGATGTGAGAATTTGTGTGAATTTCAGGATGTATTAACATCAACACTGAGCACACATTGTGGTCCCAGGTTTCTTCCAGGGCTACGCTTGTCTGAGGGCCACTTGATCGTAAATCGCCCCAGGGCTTTCTCAGGGTGTGACTGGGGCCATTGCAGGGTAGTTCCTCTCATTTCGTCCCTCACAAGGTCAGACCCCCACTTGGCTGTCGCAGAATCACACCCCCAGTTTTGTTGCTTTGGTATGTTGCTGGTGCACCCTGCCTTCCTTCCGCCTCAGCAGGGTGCAGGCATGCGACTGGTCTGCCCCGGGCAGATCCTAGGGCACCTGGCTATGTGCCACCTAGGGACCAGTCCTGGATCCTCAACACTTTGACATCCGACTATGACCTCAGATCAGACGTGGCGACCCACTGAATTCAGGCATATTACTAAGTGGAGGAAATGAAACTAACCAGGATTCCCCCAGTAATGGCGGGCAAAGAAGGAAGAGCCCATTGTTGAATCACCACCCGGTGGTGGGTGGGAGAAATGTGGCATACAGAAGACCAACTCCCCAGCCTGGCTTAGGGAGCAGAACTACTTTTGATCTACACTCACCCCGTAGATGGTGATAGGCTGGTAGCAACCCCGGCACACCAGGATCAGGTCTCATCAAAGTCAGGTTGCTAGGGAATACAACCCAAAGTGGAACATAAACTCCATCTAAATCTAAATATGGGTGCAACACTGATAGCCAATAAGTACCATAAGCAAAGGATGCCTACGTGGGGCACATTTCCTCCATGAAGGTTTACCATGACCGGGTCCAGGTTGGCTGGTAAGTCTTCGTGGTGGCAGGAGAAGTGATAGAAGAGAAGAAAGAAAAAAACTGCTGAAGATGTGCAGCATGCATCCGGCACCACTGAAAGTGACTCCAAACAATGAACCTGAAATATCAGTGAAAATAACAAAAGAAAGGCGTAAAGACTTTATCAACAGAAAGACCACACATAAAATCACTAACTTTGATTATCTAAATGACACAATATATTTGAAGTTAAAAATATATTTTTTAAATCAACCGCATCACGATACTGCTGTGGACCTAATGGAAGAAAAAGTGATTTATATCTCCGAAAATACTAGTGATGTAAGTTTAAAGCCGGTCAATCGCAATCAACATTCAAATTAATCAGATGATGAGCATATGAGTACTACTCAAGAGGAGCATCGAAGTGACCCAGTCCAAAATAACATACCAAAAAAATAAGACAAAAGAAAGGCTCAATAGAATGCATAAGAAAAGATATGCAAAAGCAAATGACATATATAGGGAATATAAGGCAATGTTAAAGAAAGACAAAAAGAGAATGTACATAATAGTTGTTGATGGTGCAGAAGATGCCTCTTGCCAAACCAGTGCCAATGATATATTTCAATACTACAAAGATATTATTGAAAAAGATAATAAGAAAATTCCCAAACTTATCTTTATTGACAGAATACCAGCAGAATGGGTTTTTGAATGACTATGTAAAAAGAAGGTAAAAACGTCTTAAAATAGCTAAAGCATTTGAAAACTCTAACTTAAATAAAGCAGTGGGGCTTGACAATATTGGCTTAAATGAGCTCTACAATGTCCACAAAAAACGATCAAGGCTGCTGCCCAAAACTATTATTGACTTGATTAACTATGAGAAGAGTCCCAGACTCTATAAAGAAGTCATACATCTGAGATCTAATAAAAGACTTGTACACATACTCATCAATGTTTTTCAAAAGTAAAAATAATGAACCTACACCAGAATTAACAAGTACATTTGGTGTAAAACAAGGTGATTTGTTATTCCCACTGTTGTTAACATTGCCAAATATCCCCTAATACGCGATCTTCAGAAAAATGGCTAGGTCTTTACATTTGGTTCAGATGGATTGATTGAGTAGATGACCACTCTAGTCTTTGCCGATGATATTGCAGAACTCAGTAGCACATGGGAAGGACTAATTACTAATTTGAAGATCATTGAATAATTCAGTAAAACAGCAGGTTTAAAACTAAATGTTAAATAGAGTCACACTTTTTTCACTATAAAGACAAAATCCTGGTGAGTAATTGCAAAACCATGGAATTTGAAAAACAAAATATTGAGAACATACATCGAGGTGACAGTGAGTGATACCTTGGATTGAGCTGTGAGTTATACCTCAGATTGAGCTTTGATACTCACACAGGTCATAAATGTAGCAGCAAAAAAAATGAGGTTATGAAAAGTTGGGCTCAAAAACTTGACAGTTGAAATATTATGCTAATATCTGGTTCCTAATCTGCCATTTACTTAAACTGGAAAGGGCAGGCACAGAAGCAAAGACTCTCATAATGCTAGACCAGACAATAAAGAAATATGCCAAGCACTTCCTCCACCTATCTGCATACAGCTGTGATGGTCTTGCTATTCCAAGAGATCAAATGGAGGCATATATATACCAAAGCTGTGTACAACAAAATGACTCAATAAAATAAACAATCTACTATATTTCAGATAAACTCCATGTTTGTACATTGCTCACTTGTGCATGTATGCAGGCAAAGTAATAAATGACAAAATTGGTAATATCATCAAAACCCTCAAACTAAAAATGTTTAAGAATAGATTGCTAAGCTATGATTTACTATTGTTAGCATCATATGACTGGAAAAGAGAGGAATTTGCAAAATGGAGAAATCTTCCTGTACAAGGTGATGGTATTAAATATCTAGAAAAAAATACAACCTGAAAATTCAGGATTAGTAAGCGAATCAAATTGAAGGAAAGACAATACATAGTTGTACTGATGCTTAGAGCAAATGTTTAGTACACCAGAGAAACCATCTCCAAAGAGGGAGATTGAGCATTTGTTACTTGTAGATATTGTAAAGATGTATGTGAAATAATTGCTCACGTATCAGGTACATGTTCTAAAACGTAGGACATAAGGTTCAAAAGACAGGAAAATTCTATAACTTCTCATTGATGGAGTGAAAAGGTGTGGTTGGATGACATATAGGGAACCTCAAATTTAAAATCGGCAAGAGGAATGATGAAAACCTGATGTGGTATTCACCAAAGATTGTAATTGTAATTGTATTAATATAGCAATTACTACCCCAGACAAGATGTTGAAGCACTTTTCGGCGAGAAGTACGCTACTCCGGACACCAAAAAGGATTAGTGGTAAATTTGTATAGGGAAATATGAATTAATTTGAGTGGTGGACATATGATTCTGTTAGTTTAATGGAAAAGGATAATGGAGGGATCAGGGAGGGTAGACTCTAGAAAGTGTTTAATGGGAGATCATAGTAGTAGGAGGAGGTTTGTGGTGGGTAAATGGGAGATGGAGGAGGGAAGAGTCTCTAGAAAAGGATTAGGGAAGTCATAGTAATAGAATGAGGTCTCAAATGTGTCTAAGAAGGAATACATGAGGGAAGAACTTAGAAAGGATGTTTGGGAGAGTTTAGTAGTAAAATGTCTTTGTTTACTTTGTAAACTCCTCCTTTGCTTCAGCCAAGCCGTAGCCTGATGCGCATCAGTACACATACGCTTTGTCGTGCTCGTGCCCACCCACCTGCAGCATTGAACGAGGACGCCGGTGTTCTGTAAACTGATATTGATATATTCGCCAGTATCAATCTAAGAAATGAAAAGATTCTATTTTTGCATCGGTCGTCAACCTCAAGCCCTGGGAAGTCCAGTGAAAGGATTCTTGTGAAGGGTTGCAATGAACGATGTAGGCAGAGCAGCCCAATATCCCTCATATGCCCTAAGGGGGGGACTATGAAGTAAAGAAGGCATAAAGCAGCATCTATGGCCGAAATATACCATGGGAGACTAGATTACCTGTAAAAAACGGCAAATCGGGCATAATCTCCCACAATTGCCTATAACCGTCTACAAAATCTAGGATTAAAAAGCCTAGCATTTTAGCATTGTAGACGTTTGGTGGAAGCCGCAAGCTGCAAAATTGGGCGGTGGCGGCGACATGAGCAGTCAAAACACACAGGCGTACAGGCAAACAGGCAGAGCAGAGGTAAGTGGAAGTGTGGTTTTTAAGAAATTCTTTCTCAGTGTCATTTGAGCTGCAACTAAGCAGAGTAAGCTAATCTAAACACTGCAAAAGTGAAGTAGGTGACCTTACAGAAGTGTAAGAAAAAAGGGTTGCTAATAGCGGCGATGGCACCTGGCAGAGGCAAATTGGGAAAGACACTGGCCAGTCAACAGACTCCACAACGAGAAATGACCCAGTTGATTTGCCTAAGGCAGCCTCAAAGGTAAAAGTAAAAAATCAGCTCGCCAGACCAACAGCAGAATAATCCAAGAAAGCCCTCTGCAAGATAAGAAGGGAGAAGGAGCTCAGTATTTGACTCTACCCTGAACCTAGAGATTTCAGCGACCCCAAAGTGCCCAATGCTTGTAATGAAATCTGGAGAGGCAACCGTTACAGCCAATATATACCTAGAGAGAGTAGGGTGGTTAAGAACATACTAGGGAATGAGAAATCATTAGGAAAAAAGAACAGTGCCAGCGTTAGGGCTAGTGATAGTAGGATTAAGAAATTGGAAAATCTGCGTACAAAAACGAATCCCCAAAAAAACTCATGAAAAGCTAAAGCCTAGAATGAGGGATGACAATGAAAAAGGAAACAAAATACAATTAAGATCAGAAAAGGATGAAAGAAGAGAGCTGGAGAGTAGAGACCCAAGTAGACTGCCAATAAGGTAAGATAATTGGTTGGAGCAAGGAATGATTAGTGGGAACTCAACGGCATGGAGGAGGGAAATGAAAAAGGGAGGCACAGAAAAAAGAAAAGGAGAATAAAGAGAGGAAAAGTCTATGGTTGTACTAGGAAGCATTAAACTATAGGGATGGGGGTAAAAGATTAAGGAAATGACACCCCTTACATCGATCACAGCTATTGCTAACCTTCTCTAAATGTGCCAGCCTAAAAGAAATAAGGACAAACGACCTTCGGAAAGTAGGGTATATTCAAAATAAAAACAAGAAGGAGGTCACCAATGGCCTGATGTACTCAGGCTTAGTAAACTCTGCATTATTAAAAGCAGAAAGAGAATTACAGAAGGAAGGAATAAGGTAGTCCCTGACGCAGAACTACCTACAGCAAATAATCAAAGATTATTATTCCTGAGCCGCCAGGCGGGGCTAGGGCACAGACAAATGCGATTAATTGACCAGGAACTGGATGGAAAGGAAGGTATATAAATCATAGTAACTGGGGGAAGAAGGGAAAAAGGCTGGAGGGATGAAAACTGTGGCAATATGTCCTTGAATTATATTACACCAACCCAGAGAGAGAAGGGTTGGCTACGTAAAATAGATTTGGATATTGGGACATCGCAGAGCCTAGGGATTCTTTCTTAGAATATTAATAGCTTTAGCAAAATCTCAAAATCTGGAACCTTTAAAAAAATAACAGATACCCATGAGATAGGGTGTCTGCAAGAAACCTGGCAGTGCGATGTGACCCCAATAATAAAAGGATATGTCCAGGTTTATAGGTCTGCAACAAAAGGTCAGCAAGGACGAACTACAGGGGGGATACTAACCCTAATCAACTAGAATGGCAAGAAAGGTGCCACCACTATCAGGAAGATGTAAATGGATGGTAGCATATAAGGTGGAGTCTCAGATCCATACTCAAGGAATGAATAGCTAATAAAACGTAATGACTATATACGGGAGCGTTCTGAGGGGTATAGGCAGGAAATGGGAAGGATGAAAGAGGACATTTACTGGCTGTGTGAAAGTTATCCAAAAGATATTCTTATATTGACGGGGGACTTGAATCACATAATGTACCCATTTAAAGTGGATAGAGGGAACAAAGAAATGCTAAAATCATTTAAAAATAAAGGTGGCAGCATTCCCAAGAACTAAAGGATCAAAATGAACTACAGGGCTGGGAAATTATTTAGGCTCCAACGGTCTAGTCTGTTTTAATTGGTGTTTAGGTGAGTATTGGCCCGCACAACAGACTCTTAAGAGTGACCAACAGTTATGACTAATTGATTATATGTATATGCATGCTTGGCACTTTGACAAAATAAGGGACTTCATAGTGGGCTCAGAACAGGGAAGTGATCACCATCTACTGAAATTAAAACTGAGGAGAGGAAAAGTTATTCAAAAGCAAAAGGTGATCCCCTTTAGGATGAACTCTCCTAAATGGCTGACCACTTGATTAACTGAAAAGCATATGGAAAAATTGTCAAATTTGCAATAAAATACATTAATAACAACTTGGAACTCCATCCAGAGTAATCAAAGCAATAAAATAAACTGGTTTACTGAGGATTATAATATTCTAAAGGTGCAGATAAGGAAAGGGGACAGAAACTTCAAAATAAGGTATGGCAAAGACAGCCAAAATACGCTGATGAAGTTAAGGCATAGGTACAAAATTTGATTAGAGACCAGAAAAGAGAACATGAAGAGAAGTGCTGGAGAATTATGAAAGAGGCAATAGAAAGTAAAAACATAAAAAATAATTTGGAAAATCTGTACAAGAGAGGTCAGGTAAACCCCAGGGACAAATGAACTGTGTGGTAGAGGAAGAAGCTTCGGTGGACCACTTGGAGGAGATATATGGTATAAAGGTGGAGCAGGGGGAGAAACAAGTAACCCCTTGGGAGAAGGTAGGCAAGGATATAAGATCTATGTTTACATTAAGTAACATTAGAATTATTATTGCAAGATTAAACCCCACCCGACCTGCTGGACCCGACAATATGCCTGCAATAATTATTGATTGATTGATAGGCTTTATTTCGATATAAAAATATCATAAAAGCTTGTACAACAAATATAAAACACAACATTTATAACAATCTCATTCTATTTACACAAAGAATTTAGAACAGAAGGAAGATATTTAAGACAGTTAAAACAGAATTAAATTGACAAAGAAAGCCTTCTTACTCGAATCAACCATGACCACTTTAAGAATTTTGACACAGCACAGACAATCAAGGTGTATGTGTCAGACATTAAAATACGCAGCGCCACTTTGTGTTGGCGGGTACCTAAGAGTCTACATAAGGGTTTTAACCAGCGGCTCCTAGGTGCACGGTAATCCGGACATTCAAAAAGAATGTGGGCTACCGACTCTACTCGGGTGGGGCAACGCGTGCAGAATGGGGAAGATTGGTAAGACGATTTCCAGCGGGCAACTAGTTCACCTACTGGAAGAGTCCCCACTCTAAACTTAAAATACAGGGAACGGTCAAAGGGGATGGAAATGATGTCTAGATAGGGTTCGTAAGCCACCACATCTTTGATCCTCACAAAAGCTACAGTAGAGTTACAATGACGTGGATCTGAATGTAGTTTTGAGGAAACCCAGTTCCAGTACAGCTTCTTGATCATAGCTTTGGGTGGGGCGGTTCTCAATGTCCATACCTCTCCTATCCCTATCTCCGCTAGTAACCATTTGACATCCCTCAACCATTTAATCCTAGACCAGCCTACCATGGCCATAACCTCTGATAGCGCTTCCGCATAAGGGGCTAGTTCAGGCACCCGCCACAGCCGGGCCCATAGAAGCAGGGGGCGGAGATGCGCTTGGTCCTTGATTGATCAGCAGCCTAGATCCAGTAGCCCTGGTACAGTAGGTGTGCTCCAGGTGAGAGCCATCAGGTCTTTCAGAAATTTGCTCTCCGATTTTGCTAATACATCCAGGCTGCAGGTACCCCACAGCTCCGCCCCATATAGGGCAGCACTGACCCCTCTGGCTTTATATATTTCCACTACTGGGGCTATAGGTTTGCTTGTGGAGGAGCGTTGTTCCTTAAGTAAAGCACCTCCCACCCTTTTGTGACCGAGGAGCATTTTTTGGATATGCGGGTTCCAGGTAAGAGAATCATTAAGGCGGATACCCAGGTAGTCAAACTCGGATACCCTCTCCAGTGGGACGGAATTCAGAGCCGGAGGTCGCCCCAATTTCTTGGGGGGATTCATAATCAAAAACTTGGTTTTGTCGGTATTGATTACCAATCCCCTCAACGAACAAAACTCCTGGAAACTATTCAGGAGGCTCTGGAGCCCCATGGGAGACTTTGAGATAAGAAGAGTGTCGTCTGCAAAAAGCAGTGTTGGGATACGTTTGCCCGCCAGGGATGGAGCGTCAGAGGGGATTCTTTGCAAATTCTCAACCACACCATTTACGTAGAGGGAAAACAGGGTGGGGGCTAACACGTATCCCTGGCGGACGCCCCTTCCTACAGGGATCCTGTCGGTTTTCTCACCCTTCGTGCCCCAGCGGACCTGCGCAAAATTGCCAGCATGTAATTTTACAAGGAAAGAGAGAATATGCGCAGGCAACCCCAGTTCTGACAGAACCTTCCACAACTCCTCCCTGGGAACCAGGTCAAAGGTAGTCTTGAGGTCTATAAAGGCCAAGTACAGACTGCCTTTGCCCAGCACCACCACCTTCCAATATAAGAGAGCCAGTCTGAAGGCATGTTCAATGGTCCCAGTACCAGAGAGGAATCCGGCTTGGAGGTCCGACAAGATGTTATTGTCATCCACCCACTGGAGCACCATACCCAGAATCACCTTCCCTGCCACTTTTTGGGATGAGTCAATGAGACTTATTGGCCTGTAGTTGGCAGGGTCGTCCCGACACCCCTTTTTGAAAATCGGGACAACCTCTGCCCCCTTCCAGGATTCGGGTACGGGCGCACCTTTACTAATGGCGTTTAACAAAGATGCATGTAACTTCCCCCACCCCTTGGGATTTGCCCGTAGTAAGTCACCCGGTAACCCAACAGGCCCTGCTGCTTTCAAAGGCGCCAGTGTTTTAATTACATCTTCTACCTCTCTAGCAGTAAAGGGAACATACTCAGAACCCTCTGGGCAGACAGCCAAAGAGAGGGTGGTGTGGGTAGACAGCTCGGTAGAGGAATAGAGGTTCGCAAAGTGGTTGAACCAGTTCTGGGCAGGGATGTTACACGTCATCAAGGTGCTAACTGGCCTATCCCTAGATCTTATAAGGTTCCAGAAGCTTCTAGCGTCCCTATCCGAGCTTGCTTTCATGAGATCCATACCAACAAGGAGAGAGGTAGGGAGATTCATAGACACTCTCTTAGTCCCCGGTTAAATGTCAAACAACAAAAAAAGAGAGAGGTCTGATCTGGTCAAGTCCACGACTGCCAGAAATGAGGAGCAAAAGGATAAGTGGATAGTATTGATCACAGTCACTCTAGTTGAGTGGGATCACAGTCACTCTATTTGAGTATGAAAGCCCTCACACACCGACCTAGTCAGTGTCATGCTTCATCATCGGGCCCCACCGAAGAGACCGAGTGTCTCTTCGGTGTGCTACGACGCCAGAAAGACTGCGGAGCTGGTTGTGTGGGGAGGAGGTGTTGTGAAGATTTCTCAAATTAAAAGTGACTAAAAGGGTATCAAAAAAACTTTAATGAGTGATCCCTAAGACACGTGTAAGTGGTATATGTGTCTGAATTTAAAAGCCAAGGTTGTTAGGATTTTGTTTAAATTCAGCTAGATACCACAATATTATTAAAATCAGTCAACATGTTTCTGCCTTCAGTGTGGTATATATTCACCATGGCATTCTTCAGGACTATAACCCCGGCGGTATGGACACTCTAATAGTCCACCCTGACCTGGGGGCGTGAAAGTGAAAAGGAAAAAGTGAAAAAAGTGCTTAAAAATAAGGAGAGCAAATTGCTCAATCCAAAAAACCCAAATTATGGGTGTATCAGCACTTTAAAATTGGGCGCTACTTGCACCATGGGTCTCGGGAGGGGGGTTGGAGCGCGCTTGGCACATCGCCCTCAGCGCTCACATCCCGCTTGGCAACCTGTTAGAACCCTCTGGACCGGACCCCGACCCTCGTCGGGGTCCGGTCCAGAGGGTTCTAACAGGTTGCCAAGCGGGATGTGAGCGCTGAGGGCGATGTGCCAAGCGCGCTCCAACCCCCCTCCCGAGACCCATGGTGCAAGTAGCGCCCAATTTTAAAGTGCTGATACACCCATAATTTGGGTTTTTTGGATTGAGCAATTTGCTCTCCTTATTTTTAAGCACTTTTTTCACTTTTTCCTTTTCACTTTCACGCCCCCAGGTCAGGGTGGACTATTAGAGTGTCCATACCGCCGGGGTTATAGTCCTGAAGAATGCCATGGTGAATATATACCACACTGAAGGCAGAAACATGTTGACTGATTTTAATAATATTGTGGTATCTAGCTGAATTTAAACAAAATCCTAACAACCTTGGCTTTTAAATTCAGACACATATACCACTTACACGTGTCTTAGGGATCACTCATTAAAGTTTTTTTGATACCCTTTTAGTCACTTTTAATTTGAGAAATCTTCACAACACCTCCTCCCCACACAACCAGCTCCGCAGTCTTTCTGGCGTCGTAGCACACCGAAGAGACACTCGGTCTCTTCGGTGGGGCCCGATGATGAAGCATGACACTGACTAGGTCGGTGTGTGAGGGCTTTCATACTCAAATAGAGTGACTGTGATCCCACTCAACTAGAGTGACTGTGATCAATACTTTCATGAGATCCGCCAGGAACCTATCCTCCCATTCTCTCTTAGCTGCAGACGTAGTCTGAGAGTACTCTTTCCTTGCCAGTCTTATGCCAGTCAATGATTTACTTTTGACCGCACCAATCAGGGAATTCTTCTTCTCCCTGCATTTTTTAGTGTACCAACCCGGTGAATTCGACGAGTTCTTGCTCTTGCCAATTCGAGGGGCCTTGCTTGGGAGAATGAAGAGGTCACACAGGGCCTTGGTAGTATCACAAAAAAGCACTGAGACTTCCTCAGACTGGGGAATCATCGATTCCAATTTAGACTGAACAGTATCTAAGAGTGCCGCAATAGCTATCACTTTCTCTTCACCCATGACAAGCTTACTCCATTTCAAACGTCTACCACAGTTGGAAGGATATGCTTCCTGATGGGCAGGCGCCAAGTGAGCCGTAAGCACCCCTGGGTTCCCAATCCACAGAGGACGGAGGGTAAGAGAAAGAGGATTATGATCATTCTCAACTGAAGAGAGTACCTCCATATCCTGCAAGAAGCTCCAGAGTTTCACGTCAAAGAGGATATAATCTATCCTGGACGTATGGTCCACCCTGTTGTAAGTATGGGCTCCAGATGGATCTGACGTTGTCCTTCCATTGACAGCCCTAAGGCCAAATTCCATATTTAGGGAGTTAATTTGGACCACCACTTGCGACCACCTCCTGATGGGAGGTATAGTTAGGACTGGTATTCCTCTCCTAATATCTTCATCAGCAGTCCCCAAGGTGTCCTCCAGTCCAAGGGGCTCAAACGTACAGTTTAAGTCCCCTGGAACCAGGACATGAGAACTATTAGTGCCCTGCCTAAGTAAAGATTCCAACTCTGATACTATGGGTGAGTGCGAACCTCCCTTCATACCCCTGGCGTAGATATTGAAGATGTCCAAAGTCAACCCTCTCCCCGGTCCCTTAAGTGATATACTCAGAAGATCTGGTGAATTTGACACTTGCTGAGTGACTTGGCAGCCAAGTGAAATGGCGACCCATATGAGGAGGCCTTCCCCGAAAGGGGTGACACTGCTGGTATAAAGAAGGATGAATAGCCTACCCTGTGACAAGGCTCCCTACTCCAAGTTTCTTGAAAAATGCAAATAGAGTAGCCTTCCACAACGGTGTTCCATTCGGGTACAGCCAACTTCCTCAAGATACCTGCAACGTTCCAGCAGAGAATCCTTATGTCTGGATCCGCCACAGCGGGCTCGCTGCAAGGTACGGGGCTGGGGACCCCCTCCCTCTCAGGGGGTATCCGAGGTGCACTTACTCCTTATTGGATCCAAACAACCAGATTAGAATCCAGTACTTGGGGACTACATACAACTAGAGAGGGTGTCGGACTGGTATTGATGATATCTAAGACGTGAAGCTCCGACATACGTCCCGGACTCTGGGGCGAGAGAACCACCCCGGGGAAAGTATCGTTTCAATATCCTGGTAACCTCCCATATGACCCTAGCCATGCAGCTGGTTAATAAGGCATAGGGAAGAAGTCATTCCCGGGGAGGGTGGACTTGTGACTCCCACTTCCATCCAAATTAATACCACAATGGTTACCAACAGATCTCGGGTAGAAGTAGGTCAAATCTACTACTCCAATGCCAGCACCTCCATTCCCCGAAAACTGATTGCAAATTGTCTGGGCAACCCTGACATCCTTAAAGTTGACCACCACACAGTCACCCTCAAACTGCTTATGCCCATGATCCACCCACCCTACCCTTCTAACACCCAGGATCAGACCATCTAGTACCCTAGGAAGGGGTCTATTTGACCTCAATCAATGCATGGTTTTATTTTTTAGCATTTGGTAGGATTCTAGCTGGTCAGCTTTCAAGGGTGGTACATTTGTAAGAATGGCAACATAGGGGTAACAGTCTGGAGGTAAATTCATGGGTGGTATTCTAGGGGCCTCTTTGGGAGGTAACGCATTGGGCTGGATAACAGGAGGAGAATGGCACTAATTCTTCTAGGTTGGGGTAGCTCAGGTCCCTTGCCAGAGCCAAAATTTCTCAGATTAACAGAGCCTTTTTTTGCCAGTGACCTCAGAACGTACAGGCTTCTTTGTATGAATATTGGTAGCCCTTGTAGGATTTGAATGTTTAATAATGTTCTTTGTGGCCAGCCCGGGGTTCCGATCGCCCCCATTGGGGGTGGCAGCAAGTACAGCGTGAGCATCTACCGCTGCCGCCTCTTTGGCCGTTCCAGTTGCTTTAGATAAATCCTGTGGGGTAGCAGACGTCGCCCGGGCAGCAAATCCCCTCCCTGAGTCATCATCCCTAGTTCTAGAATGTAGTTTGATAAGAGATTTTGTTGTGAAGAAGTTGTCCAGGGTCGCTTGCTCAAAACTGTCCAACCTCTCCGCCAGCCCTTTGACTCTCTCCAAGACTGGGGTCAATAGAGATTTCATCAGTTTCTCTATTTGGGCGATCAAGGGGATCTCGAGAGGTGTGGGCTCGGCAGAATCTGTGGTCAGATCAGCGCGTGGATTTGCTGATAACACGCTGAAGGGCACACCCCTGTATCCCCCTGAGAGCTACCTACACCCACCCCAGGGCTCTTATGGATCACCCCCACCCTAGTGCCAAGTTTCCTAATTTTCTTGTAGGGTTTGGGATGATAACCTTTACGCGGGCTAACAATTCTTTTCCTTTTAATATGGACCACTCTAGCTACTGCCCGCGATACCAATTCTGGCCAGACAGTAAGATAAACCTTTAGCAAAATCAGTTAAAAATCTCAAAAGGGCAACAACTCACTATTTCAAAGACATAAGAATATATGGTAGTTCTGACCCAGATGTTAGAGAGTGAGCCCGGCCCAGCCTCCTGCAGCCCCTGACGGCCACAGACGGCCCGCCCTTGTCCCGGGCTTCTCCCGGGACGCTCCCGCGTGCTCCCGTGCAGCGGTCAGCTATGCCTGCTATAAAGGGAAGAGAGTAGTCAGGGGGTGGGGCAAGCAGGGAGAGCGGACCAGGTGCAACAGATTAGATCGGGCAGGGACTCCTGGGAGATGGAGTTCCTGCGGCACTGCTCGCAGCCCTGCTGCAGGTCCTGCCCTCGCCTCTAGCGTCCACAGCGTCTCAGCCCCAAGTCCAGAAGCAGACTCCTTCGGTCCGCGATGCGGGACCCACGAAGCCGGTCCGGCGAGCAGCAAGTGGGTCCCGTAAGGAAAATAACAGCAGCTCCTCCTAGGCAGAGTCAATACAAAACGGTATCCCCAATAATTATACAAACTTGTACAGATTGGTGCACAGAGTTATTGTATAGGTTGTTTGATAGAATTTTTGATACAGGGATTATACCTGCAAGTTAAAGAGGTGCAATTATCAGGCCGATACATAAAAAGGGAGATATAAAAAGCCCAAAAAATTATAGTCTGATTAATCTCCTGGATGTGGCAGAAAAGGTGTTTGCAGAAGTTATCCTAGGAATGCTAAAAGATTGGGCAGACCTTAATGACATAGTACCACCTGAACAGGGGGGTTTTAAGGAACGGCACTAGATAATCAAGCACTGTTCTTCGCTGAGATCTATTGCATGCAAGTCTGTAGAGCAGAGGGGGAGCTTATTCTGCTGCTTTGTAGACTTTTGTGCATCTTTTGATCTGGTAGATAGAAAATGCCTTTGGGAGACTTTGGAAAAATTAGATATCCCAAAAGACCCATTAAGACTGATTCAGGAACTACATAGGAGCAACTGGGCCCAGTGATTATTGATACTGCTGGGACATTAACACAAAAAATACAAGTTAATAATGGGTTAAGACAGAGGTGTATTTTAGCCCCTTTTCTCTTCTCTTTATTTGTTGCGGATCTACAAATGACCTTAGCTGCTGGAAATGGTTTTATCCCTAAGATGAATGGTAAACATGTGGCATGTCTCCTGTATGCTGATGATCTTGTGATTTTAGACCAGACAGAAATAGGCCACAAAGAAAATTAGACAAGTTTGAGGATTATTGTAGGTGGAAAAAATAGTGATAAATATGGATAAAACTAGGATACTTTGCTTTGGAAAATCTAAAAGCAAATTTAATTGGGATCTAGGCGTGGAGTGTTTGGAACTTGTTAATGAATATAAATATCTTGGAGTTGTGTTTTAAAAGTCCTTGAAATGGAAAATTCATCTAGAGGCCTTGAACACCAGGGCTATTGCCTCGGTGAGTGGGCTGAAAAAAATTAAGAAGGCCTTTGGGGAAATGTCATGTACACCAGCCTTTAAAGCCTGTTTAGCAATAATCCCCCCACAACTGTAATATGGGCTGAACTGCTATACATAAGTGGCAAAAGCAGGAGGGATGCCAAGGAAGCAAGTCTTGCAAAAATGCATTGAAAGACAAATAGAAATAACACTTGTTCCACAGTTCTGTCTACATAAGTCTCCCAATTAAAATGGGACCTCACTTGTGTGAGTAGGCCTTTTGTCTGCGACAGGAAAAAGCCCAAAAAGCAATGTGGATGCATCACATTTTTCCAATGAAAACTGATCCTTTTTTCGCAATGTGCCTAACTGTGGATTTTGGACCCTAGCTCAGCCAGCACCTAGGGAAACCTAGCAAACCTGTACGTTTTTTAAAACTAAACACGCAAGGGATCCCAGGATGGGGGGACTTGTGTGACTCTCACCAGGTTATGTTACCCAGAATTCCTTGCAAACCTCAAACTTTGTAAACATAAAACACATTTTCTGCACATTTCTGTATGGAAAGTTCTGAAATATGTGGGGAGCCATAAACTTCTACCCACCCAGCATTAGCCCAAGTATCTTGATAACAATGGTACCTCACATGTGTGAGTAGGCATAGTGCCCGTGACAGGAAACAGTTCAAAACGCAACATGGACACATCACATTTTTCCTGTGAAAACTGACCCTTTTTTTGCAATGTGCCTAGCTGTGGGTTTTGGGCCCTAGCTCGGCCAGCACCTAAAGAAACCTACCAAACCTGTACATTTTTTAAAACTGGAAACCCAGAGGAATCCAGGACAGGGTCATTTGTGTGGCTCTCACTGGATTCTATCACCCAGAATCCCTTGCAAACCTCAAACTTTGTCAAAACAACAAATTTTCCTCACATTTCTGTGATAGAAAGTTCGGAAATCTGTGGGGAGCCACACACTTCTACACACCCAGCGTTTCCCTAAGTTTTTTCATAGAAAGGGTAGCTCAATTGTGTGGATAGGCTTTGTGCCCTTGACAGGAAACGGCCCAAAACGCAACATGAACACATCACATTTTTCCAGTGAAATCTGACCCTTTTTTTGCAATGTGAATAGCTGTGGATTTTAGGCCCTAGCTCAGCCGGCAACTAGTGAACCTAGCAAACCTGTACATTTTTTAAATAAACACCCAGGGGAATTGAGGATAAGGTAACTTGTGTGGCTCTCACCAGGTTTGATTACCCAGAATCCTTTGCAAACCTCAAACGTTGTAAAAAAAACCACACTTCACTCACATTTCTGTGATGGAAAGTTCTGGAATCTGTAGGAAGCAAGAAACGTCTACCCACCCAGTGTTCCTCGAGGTCTGTGCTCATAAAAATGGTACCTCACTTGTGTGGGTAGGCCTAGTACCCGCAACTGGAAACTGCCCAAAATGCAACAATGACACATCACTTTTTTTCCAGTGAAAGCTGACCCTATTTTTGCAATGTGCCTAGCTGTGGATTTGGGTCCTAGCTCAGCTGGCACCTAGGGAAACCTAGCAAAAATTAACATTTTTGAAAAACAGACACCCAGAGGAATCTAAGATGGGGTGACTTGTGTGGCTCACTTCAGGTTCTGTTACCCGGAATCCTTTGCAAACCTCAAACATTGGAAAAAAAAAAATCCTCGCATTTCTGTGGTGGAAACTTCTGGAGTCTGCAGAGAGCCACAAACTGACATCCACCAAGAATTCCTCCAAGTCGGCCAATATAAATGACACCTCACTTGTGTGGGTAGGCCTAGTGCCCGTGACAGGAAATAGTCCGAAACGCAATGTGGACACATCACATTTTTCCAGTGAAAACTGAGCCTTTTTTGCAATGTCCTTGCTGTGGATTTTGGGTCCTAGCTCAGCTGGCACCTAGGGAAACCTAGCAAACCTGTATATTTTTGACAACTTGGCATGCCCATTGTGGGCAGCCTCAACCCGGATTTTATTAAAAATGTATCCATTTTAGACTAGTGGGACTGCTTTCCCCCCTGGCTACTGCCCCATCCGCCCCCTGAAAGGGGCAGAAAGATTGTGGCAAATTTTTGGGAGGGGTGGGAGCATTAGAGTGCCCAGTTAGAGCAGCCACCACCCCTAAGTATCAAATAAAATAATAATTCCTGGTGTTCAATGTGCTTTCTGCCCCCTCTGGGGCAGGCCAGGGTGATAACCTGGTGTCTATTGGGTGGATCCCTGCTTGGATATTTACCCTCCAATGGCAATCCCCAAGTAGGGATCCACTAGGGAGGGGTGCCATTGGAAAGTAAAGATTCTCCCCTTTCCAACGATACCTCTCCTGTGTGACTGGGTGCTCGGAGGGCTGAGATAGCCCCACGAGCACTGAAATACTGAAACTGAAACAAGCTGATCAGCTCATTTCAGTTTCAGTTTCAGTTTCATAACTTATGATGTTAGCGCTCCATGCTTTCAATCGTCATTACATAAGAAAAAAATGCTTCGGGAGGTTGGAAAAGCTCTTCCCCACCTCACAAGGCCAAAAAAAAGAAAGGAAATCCCATTATGCAGTGTTGTGCCGAGGATGTAACGGTTACGTCAATGGCACACCATTGCTGAAGCCGTGGACTTAGCCGATACATCCATGGCACAGTACCGGTTAAACAACAAAATGACAACAAACTTGTAAATATAACTCAGCTGCACACAGAAAACACATTGCACAAACGGCCTGTGAGAGGACTGTAATGGGATACATGCAAGCCTTAAGATGTGGGGGCTTGCCCCACTGAGGCAAGAAATAAAGACCTAGTGAAAGTGCTTTTTTGGGGTTGACTTTGTTGTTGTAGGTGGTGGTGCATTCCCAATTAATAAAAGTAGCAGAAAAGAGTGAATCCAATGTACAACAACCTACACACCATACACCATGCACTCCAGCTTCAGAACACTCTGTGCTGAGTCCGCGACAGACTGTGGTTTACTAACTGCCAAACTGGACATGTGCAGAGTATTAGCAGTTATATTTCTTCTCAATCAGAAGTGACCGTGCTGAGTCATTCCACCTCAAACCTACAGTCAAAAAAAGATAAAAGCACTGTGACTTGGCCAGCATTGACCAAATCATTGTGTTTTTATTTTCTCTACTTTTAGCAATGTAGCACAGCAGCATGGCCGGGATGGCCTGCCAAATGGTACACTCCTATGGAGTGATATTCTTTAAAATGAAACAGAAGGTAATGGGGAGGCAAGCAACAATGGGTGAGCAACGATGGGACAGAGGTGGTGGGAGTGACTGGGCAAGCAAAAGAATGGGAGCTGGTGGGGGCGCGGATAGAGACGGCCTGCAAAACTATGCACTCTTATTGAGTGCTACACTATGAAATAAAAAAACTGTACATCTGCAAGTGAAAGGCCAGTGGAAGGACACTGGCCGCAAACAGGAAACTGTACTTGGTCCATGCTCCACAGAACTGACATAGACAGGAAGAGACCTGGAAGCAGAAAGCACTAACGAAAAACAAGCAAGGAAACGAGAGTGACATTGAAGCCAGAAGTAATGAACGGACTGAAAGCTCTTTCTATTTTTTTTTTTTTATTTCTTAGACACTCACAAATGACAGCGCATGTGCTTCATCAGGAAAGACCTAAAAAAAGAGTTGAAACAAAAAAGATATCTTTTTAAAACTGCATCTTGTCCTGCCTTTCACCTTGGCTGCTGTCTCTGACAGCAGACATTGTGATGCCAGTACTCAACTATAGTCATTTGTTACTTTTGAGCAGCTATGGATTTTCTTTATTACAAGTGAACAGGTGCATCACAGGTCTCCTGTTGTGAGTAAATTAAAGGCAGGTTTTATACAGGGATAGCAGGAGCCCATGTATTATACCTTATTCATTTTCGCCCGGTTACTGGAGACGAACTCACTGTCAAGGATCACAGGTTCTCATATAGTATAAAACACTTTTCCTCAAGTACGATGCTCTCAGGATGGTTCACTAGAGATACTCCTTAAAGGTGTTGTGATAGATGGCCCTAACTCCCATTACAATTACTCCAATCCTTTCCTTTTCAGGCTGGAGACGGCTTGAGTGAATGCTTTTGTACCCGCGGCTCGTGGCAACCCTCAGCTGCCGTTTAAAGCGCATGGTAGGTTTTAATTGGACTCGGCAGGTTTGTGAAACACGCTGACCTGCTCCGCTGCGAGGGCTGACATCATTAATTATGTATGATTCCCCGCAGAGGTCATGAAAGGCACATCTGTAGATTCGAATATTGCCTCATTGATTATCTTCCTTGTCAGGACGGAGCCCCCCTCATTAGGCACCGCTCGCTTTCCATTGTGCGCCGCACGCCTGATAGGGCACATTTTGACTCCGCTTCCATTACACGCGCAGCGCCCGGCACACGTTGCTGTTGTCTTGTCAAGGAGAAAGGAAACTGCAGTGCGCGCGGAATGAATTACTTCCCGCCGGTTATCATCGGGATCCAGCCTGCGCTTGGTTTTGTGCCACGTGCTCCCTTCAGCCCCGCCGCTATCCCTTCTGTGACCTCCGCTGTGTTAATGTCTATCCCCCTTTTTTCCTTATCTGATAAGCCACCGAAATATAGCTGACTTTAAAGCGCGAGGGTTATTAATGGATTAGATTATGGCAGGCATCCTATTGATTTTCTCCTTTTATGCATCGCCCGTCCTCTGTCTTATAGGGGACTCTTTTGTTATCAACTCTACCCTTATCATCTTGTCAGCATCTTCTCCAGACTGGAAAATCCATATGTGCCGGCTGTGTGTTAACACACAATAAAACGCGACAACGGGAGCCTTTTACATTGCCACGGTTATTGGTCTAAGCACCAGCACAATGGCAGTGCAAGAGAGAGGCCCTGTCAAAAGATGCCCTTCTCAAGGTGAAGGAACAGAACTTCTCTAGCTGCGCGCGGTGACGCGCAAATCCACATAAACAAGAAGAAGGAGCCTGGACAAAGCAAACATCATCCGATGCCTCGTCATTGCAGTCATTAAATGAGAGAACAGGCTCGTGCCTCAAAAGAGCCAACTAAACCTGAGATACAAATACCCATGCATATCAAGCGCTATGAAGTGGCTGTCACTATCCTGTACTTTCAAGACAAATAACTACATTCCTTTCCCCTCGCTTCTATATGAGCTTTCTAAAAAATTGTAACAGACATTCTGTAACAGTCCCTACCGCAAGCCGGCCTTTTTAATTTTTTTCTGGTTACCTTTATCTGTGGCGTGCCAGATTCCTTCTTTTGATTCTATAAATAGGTGACATTTGCGCTTTTCTGTTGGGAGGCTTTTTCTGCTATCTTAAATAGCAATTGCTGGCATATGCCCACAGCTAAACAGCACAGGCTTCCGAATACACATAAGGAGGCGACTGTTAGGTGTGAGCATATGATGCAATGGAAAAACATTGGCAACTACAGTTTGACATTAAACTCATTCAGTCCGCTACATTAGAGTAAAAAGGCTTTAGACATTCACGTATCTATTCACAAAGGTACATCTACAAGTTCGGGTTTACTCACGTGTACCTTTAGTCTTGCAACTACTAGTAACTTTCGACTTTTTTGCTCTTCACCCTTTCTGACAGTAATAAGAAAAATGAATAACGTTTAATAATTAATAAAAAATAACGGAATGATCTTAATATAAAAAATGAAAAACACTTTAATTATCATATAGAATTAGATGGATAAAATGTGACACCGTAGAAATGCTTTGAATTACATGATTTATTAATAATAAATACAAAATAATAATTTGTAAATGGTATTATTAAAAATAATTTTGAAATAATCACACCCTCCACCCTCATCATTTTTATAGTTGCTTATCATGTTGTACATTTTATTAGAGCGTATATGTTTAATTAATTTAAAATGTTTAATATAAGTCCCTGACTGTGAGAAGCCACGTGTGGTGCTGGACGAACTATAAAGCAGGGCTGCAGTACATTTACAATTGTTTTGGGTCCTTTTTGGCTTTAATACATTTAGAAGAGCAGTTTGTGAATGGCAATATTTACTCTTTTGTGGGTGGATGTTTGCATTTGCATGTACCTCCCTAAGCCCTCCTTACTTCCTTCCTAAACTCCTCCTCACCCTTTCCATAAAGCATCGGCGGAAGCATCATAATGAGTTGTGTAATTCCACCCTTCCCTGCAACCTTCTGTCCCCAGAACAATAAAACCTTCTATCTGGAAACTGAAGGTACATGGGGAGGAGGGTGCAGGGACAGAATATTGAGTAAAAAAGATCGAATTGCACAAATATTGTGTCAAAAATATTGTGGGTCAGGAATATCGACAGACAAATTCTGGTGTTCAAGAATACGGATTTTAGGTAAGTAATATTGATTTTTTTTTAAATCGAAGTGTTTAATATCATTTGCAAAACTAAAGTTAATAAAAATATCGATTTTAGTATATATTTTATATGTGATTGATGTTTTTTATTTAAGAATTGTTTGAATTTTTATTATGTTTTAACATTTTAGTACTTCTTAATTTATTTTAATTTTAATTTTGCTTTTTCAGTTCCTTATCGGGTTGTGGTTTTATAGGGGAATAAGGTGGGGAGTAATTTAATTATATAAATGTATTCATTATTTTTTAGCAGTTATTCATTTTTTAATTTGATGTTTGCATTTTTAGTTCTGTAGCGGGTTGTGGGTTTATTTGGGAATAGCATGGGAAGTAATTTAATTATATAACATTTATTGAATACTTTCTATTTATTACTATTTGTTTATTTGTGATGTTATAGTGTTAAATGTGTAAATTGATTTAAGTAGTTGTTAATTAATTAAAATTAATTAATTAGTAATTAATGATGCTAATTGTGTGATTAATTTTAGGTGTGTGGTGTTTATTTACTATTGATGAATTATTAATTAGTTGTTAATTAATCTAAATTAATTCATTATTAAATAATTATGGTAATTTTGTAATTGTTTTGTGGGTATTATAGTGTTAAAGAATGTGTACTCAATGGATGTTTATTATCTTTTTTATTAATCATATTTTTAAATTCATTATTATGTTAATTGTGGAAATAAATCTAAATAAAAATGTTGAAGCCTTTTTTCATTGGTGTGGTATTATAGGATAGGATATAAAATAAATACATTTATGTTTTAAATAATGTGTATGTTTGTTCATATTTGCTCCTTTTAAATAAATATTGTTTCTAAATGTATTTATTAACTTATTTTTTATAATATTTGTACCTTTTAGTTATATGTAACTAACATTATAATATGTGTTCTTTTTATATGTTTAATATCAATCAATCACTCAATCAATCAAATAAGCTTTATTCAATTTTCAGATAAAACCATAAAAGCATACAGTTTTAAAAGTCAAAACACCTATGGTAGAGTATCATAAAATTTGATTAAAAAAACAGTAATCCTCAGAGCGTAGTATAATAAAATCTATTAACACTTTGTGCAAATTACATTAAGCAAGTTCATGTGCAAATAGCTTTTATGCACTTAATTGTGCTTTTAGGAAATAGTGCAATAGGTCTTGAGAAACATTCACTTTCTAGCATTTGTAATACCAAGAATGCAGGTCGGCATTGTCTCAGACTCCACAATTTTAAAATTGATTTGATCCACTTTCTCCTTTCTGCAATGTAAAATCTACAAAAGAAAACTACATACATTGGCGATTGTGAAGACACGTCATCACACGGACATTTACTTAATATATTCGACCAATCATTTGTTGTGAGAAAGCTGACTATGCGATGGAAAATGCCAAGTCTGAGCTGAGTCAGAACAAATCTATCATACCCACTTGCTGTGTTAAATAGGTAGGGCTGCATGCCCGGGGTTGTTAGTATCAGTTGATTGTCTTGTACCAATAGTCTTGATACCTCCTCAGCAAATCTGATAGCCTCCAAATGCGCCATACAATATGTCTTAAAAGCCTTTCTGGCAATAGAACCCAAAGACACAGGGTCATCATAGTATCCCGGATGGCCCAGATCAGTCATGAAATCTTTTATGTATTTTCGCCAGCTCATCTCTAAAACTCGATCTAAATTAAGACTGTCTTTTATAATTTTACGACTAAGGGAGGTTTAGGTTGAAGTCCGGATCCGATGCCATAGAAGAACCGGTTGAACTTTAATTACATCCGAGATATACGGAATCCCCAATTCTGCATGGCAGGTGTGTATTGAGGTACTGTATGGAACTGCCTGAAGAAATCGTACGAAGGAGTTCTGCTGTATGGATTTTACATCACAAAATCCCCAAATTCCAGCAATGGATATGGCCATGCTAACACATTTAGCCCGGTAAATGTGTAGCATCTCAGCTGGGGGTCTTCTTCCTAATTACTTTGAGAAATTAGCCAGGGCCGCTGTAGCTTTCATGAAGAGCAGTTTTCTATTCTTCACAGCCTGGGACCATGATCCCCTGTAGTCAAATATTATGCCTAGGTAAAGGTATGTAGTTTTGGTTTCCACCTTTTTACTATCAATAAAATATCTCTACACACCGGGCTGCCTTTGCCACATTTCATTATGAAGGTCTTTTTTTGTGCTTACTCTCAGGCTTAAGTCTTTCCTGAATTCAGTGTAATTATTGACTGCCCGTTGAAGACCCAATTGCGTCCGGGCAATTAGTACTGCATTGTTCGCATACAGAAGAGCCGGCAGAGGACGATTGTATATTTGTGGCAGGTCCCGGCTTTTCTCTACCATGGTTTGCTCTAAACCATTGGTATTTAGTGTGAAAAGAAAGAGTGCCAGGACACAGCCCTGCCTAACCCCCTTCTCCACTCTGAACAACACAGTACATTCTCCCTTGGACCCAAACCAGACTGAAGGACTGGACTTTTAACAGAACCAGCGGTGCCAGGGAACAACACCTATAACCTTCATGGGATACCTGTTTCGGCGCACAACTACAGAGACACGGGACACTTCCTTCGGCGTCAAAGATCAGCGTTTATTACTGCAGGGAAACAAGAGTCATTAGAAGTTCATAGGCATGTAGGTTCTGCGAGTCTGCTTCGAATTGCATATGTAGGTCGCTCTCTTTTATACAAAATGCTGCCATTGCACAACATGTGAACAAAAGGTTACAATTCAGTTCCCACAGTAAAACTTCAAAAGGGTCGCTTTCATGTGTTCAGAATCCCGGAACATAATTACAGTAGCAATGTCGGTTCCCAACTGTAAAAGTACATCTTCCCACCACTAGGCACACCCATGAGAGTTGTAAATGACAAAGAAGAAAAGCCAAGGACAGCTGCAAGGAAGTCAGACACGTGTAGAGAAAAGAGGGTGAGGGTAATATCGGAAGCATGATCGTAGGATCAAAGAGCTGGATCCATCGCCTGCACGGCTGTCACAATAGGCCGGTACAACTAGATCACCCTCAAGCTGGGCCATCTGCCTTCGCTGTGTCATTCCTCCGGCCATAAAGATGCATGAAAGGAATATGCGTCTTCCGCAAGGCTTGGGAACTAGAGGGTCAGGGGGCGAACAGTTACCTGCTCGCTGACTACGTGAGGGCAAGAAACAAAATGGATGCCGTATCTAAAATGGAACCCAAGGGTTCAGATGAAGAACCCGTAATATTAGACGAACCCTGGCAGGTAGTGTAGCGAAAATACACACTCTTGCCGAACTCGCCATTTACGGTTCGTAGATACCAAACTCGTCCATATTCGGTAATGCCCAGAACGCCGTAATAATTTTTTACGGAACCTCAGACGGTCCTTTTGCCCTCATGTAGGCAAGCACTAGTCGGAATCATAATCGATTTCGATACTCATCAGATCATTTAGATGTTGCTGATGCATTATTCTATCCTTCAATGCCTCTTTGGTGACAACGGGCTGTCTTATACACGTCGTAGCACAAAGGCCACATAAGGCAGGACCACATTGCACACAAAGACAACATGAGAACAGAAATGTCACGACAACCCCTATGATCATCAGAATCTTCCAACCCCAAGTCGATATCAGACCCCAAAACCATCCCAGAAGCGTCCAATTTCCTTCGTCCACGTGTATGGACTCCGAAATTTTGTGCAACTTAGAGATGGCTTGATAAACCGTTGGAGCGTTATCAGGTATGAATACGCAGCAGCTCGAATGGATGACTTTACAAACCCCACCTCTATCTGCTAGAACGATATCTAGAACCATACGGTTCTGCAACATCATTAGTCTATCCGCCTGGAGTTCGGCTGTCAAATTACCAAGGGCACTTGCAGTTATATTGGCAGTTGATTCTACTACACGAGTTAACTGCCTCAGGTTCCTGCTATTAACCATCGGTCCCCAGAACGGTAGGAAACCCTTAAAGAAGTCTCCCGCTTCTTGTCCGGCAGTATCTTCTTTGCTAACCACACCTCTCACAATTCTAGTTCTGTGATAATCAGAGGCCACAGTGAAAGTCGGGGGCAAAAGATTCGCAATATAGCAGGTACCCGAGAAGTCATGAGGTAACCACGTATAGGCTCGATCATAACATACAAAGTAGGTACCCTTGGCAGGCAGGAAGACAGGGGAGGAGAGCGTTGGTAAGACATATGTCTCAGTACACGCGCTCTCCCCAAACTGAGCTCTCGGATTTCGACCAAGACCTTTCAAGCAGAAATCACCGAGGTGAGGTACAATCCATATCGGTAACGAGCTTTTAAGCTGCCTCTCACCCACTGATAAGCTGTACTCACCCTCACTTAGTTCCTTATATGCTCGCACCTCTTCCTCTGGGATGAGCGATGCGTCAAAAATATCTCTATCTAAGTCTGCAATGGCTCTCGCCAGAGTCTTGTGGTACGGGCCAGGACCAAAGTTTGCTGATCGTGGTTCTCGATGGGGGTAGGAATCTAGTGCGCTACGGAACATGGTTTGCAATGCTCGAGCTGACCCTTGGGCACTATAAGGCAGAACTAAGTACGGAATACCCTTATCCATGGTATGTGGCATTAACCCACACACCCAACAATTGGTGGTGTTTACCACTAACTGATGCTGATGCAAGAGTTGAATAAAAGAGTTGTTTCTGAATTCCGCACGTCTGACTTGTTCGTGTTGAGGCAGAAGATAAAAGGAATGTGGAGAGACAGTTGAAACGGAATATAGATCACGAGACGCAAGAGTAGGTGTAGCAGAAGACAATAAGAATTGGGACCCATAATATACTCCCCCTACCAGTAACATAGATATAGTCAGGAACAGTATGATCACCTGTAAGAAAACCCATTTCGTATGAAACATTTTATGCAATGCAGATCTTTGCGCCAACATTTCCTCTCTTTTCGACAGCTCTGACAATGATGATTCCATCCCCTAACGACCGTCCGCGACGTTCTTGACGCACTTCGTTCTGAATAGCGATTACCAATTCCCAGGAGTTCCCAGAAATCGATAAAAGAAACCGACCTTGTGTCGATAGCTGCTAAACAGAAGGAAGTACCCGCACGGCCCTACGGCCCACCTGGATGGTAGGTTCTGGCTAAATAATGTTCTTGGCTGTACGAAAAAGGAAAAAGATACACAATATACAATATTCAGAGCAAATGTAGAACCTAAAAACAAAAAAAATCTTTTTATTTGTGGCTCGTACGTGAACGGAGAAAGTATCGGCTGCTCCCAGGGCGAGTCTGATCTTCAAACAGTGGATTGGATGGCAAATGAGTGTTTAATTGTTCAGGCAATTTTTCAGAGTTCTCCAATGGCAATGGCAAAGAAATTGTTCGAGGGGTGTCAGCTATGGACTGAGCTTCGCTGAACGGAACAAAGTGTTGTGGAGTGTCTGTTTCACATGAAGAAAAACCTCTTCTTATCCAGGTGTCCGACGGCAAAGGAAGCGGGACTTTTTTGGTGTGGGTAGCATGTACCCAATTTTTGCGTCCCTGCAGTCGAACCGCCGTCCTCGTAGCTAGCTGTACTTGGAACGGACCCACAAATCTCGGTTCAAGATTCCGTTTTCGTCCGAAGTTTCGGACGAGAAGCCAATCTCCGGGTTGGAGCCGATGACCAGGACCCTCTGTTTGTGACGGCAGAGCCTCAAAGACCTGTTGATGAATCAAACTCAATTTAGCAGTCAGATCATAGAGATAATCAATCAACATAGGATATTCGACTCTATCAAACTCCTTAGGCCTTGGGACTCCCCATACATTAGCAGGACGGCCGAACACAATCTCGTATGGGCTGAGCCCTACTCGAGAGTGTACAGTTGCCCTGGTCGACAGGAGAGCTAGAGGCAGAGCGTCGGGCCATGATAGACCAGTTGTTGCCTGAATTTTAGCCAATTTTAGTTTTAGGGTGCCATTATATCCTTCCACCAAGCCTGCTGATTGTGGATGGTTTGCACTATGAAACTTTTGCACTATCCCTAAACCACGACACACACTCTTCATCACACTCCCAACAAACTCACTTCCGTTGTCCGACCATACGACCCGAGGCATTCCGTAGCAGGGAAAATACTCTTTGAGCAAAATTTTTGCCGTGGATAAGGCCGTATTATCCTTAAGGGGGTAGGCCTCAATCCACCTAGAGAATGCACACACCACAACCAAAACGTACTTCAAGTTGTTACATCGGTCCATGTGGATAAAGTCCAACTGGATGACTTCGAAAGGGTACGTAGGAGGGGCAAAATGGCCAGGAGGAGTGGGGGTGCCCTTACCAGGATTGTGCATCAAACACACCATACAATTTTAAACCACTCTCTCTGCACACTTAGTGATCCCATCATTCTTCCATACATGAGACAACAACTTGCATATGACTTTCGTGTTGATGTGCGCCATACCATGAGCCATTGTAACAACAGCGAGCACATACGCATCCGGTAACATCCATCTCTGCTTCTCTGATAAATCAACCCAACATCCATTCCCATCCAATCTTCCCGTGCTCTCTTTCCATTTAGTCCTTTCCGTCTCAGTGGCTTCATTCTGTATTCCCTTCACACTCTCAATTGTGTCTTCACACATACCAGTCTCTGTTGGCCATCTCACTGAGCTCGTAACATACATTCTGTTCGTCAAATCTTTAGCTGTCTCTTTAGCCGTTTCATCCGCAAACGCATTACCACGACCCACATCGTTCGTTACTTTCTGATGCGCACTACATTTGACTACGGCCACCTGTTTAGGCAATGTGAGTGCATCTAAAAGATCATTTACAAGCTGACCATGCTGAATCTTCGTGCCATGCGACGTAAGGAATCCTCTCTCTCTCCACAGTCGCCCAAAACTATGTGCCACACCAAACGCATACTGGCTATCTGTAAATACATTCACCCGTTTATCTTTAGACAATACACACGCTCTCGTCAATGCGATCAGCTCAGCAGCCTGAGCCGAATTCTGACTCAATCTTGCGCTTTCCACAATCGTACTCAATGTTACTACAGCATACGCAGTCGTCACATCACCATTCGGCAACTTGAAGCAGGAACCATCCACATATAAAGTACCATCGGGATCTGCCAATGGAGTATCTTTTAGGTCAATACGACCCTTAGTTTCTTCTTCAGTTCTGAGATAACAATCATGTAGTGCTTCACCACTTGACTCCGTGTCGATCGGCAGCAATGTTGCTGGATTCAACACATTACATCGTTTTATCCGTATATGACTGGCCAGTAACGTCAACTCATATCCAGACAATCTTGCGCTCGTCAAATGTTGAGTTTTCGTTCGATTCAATAGAGTGTCAACTGCATGCGGAACCATCACCGTAAGCATATTATCCATGACTAGACCTGCGGACTGTCGAATGGACGCCGCAGCTGCCGCTGTTGCCCTCAAACAACTCGGCAAGGCTCTAGCTACTGGGTCTAAAGTCGAAGAAAAATAGGCACATGGGCGTTGCTTGCCGCCAAAAGGTTGTGTCAGAACACTCAACGCACAACCATCCCTCTCGTGAACGTATAGCGTAAACGGCTTACTGTAGTCAGGAGTGCCCAACACAGGAGCCGAACACAACGCATCACGCAATTCAGAAAAACTTTTCTGACACTCTTCAGACCAAGGCAATGGGGATGGAACATCCTTGCACGTAAGGGCTATCAATGGTTTCGCCAATAATGAAAAATTTGGAATCCATTGTCTGCAATAGGACGTAATACCTAAAAAGGCACGAACATCTCTCTGGCTCTTAGGCACAGTCATTCGGGAAATCGCTGCGATTCTTTCTGGGGTCAACCTTCTCCCCTCTTTTGACAATAAGTGACCTAGATAGGTAACTTCTTGACAACAATACTGTAGCTTTGAAGGCGATACCTTGTGGTGTAAGTCATATAGATAGTGTAATAATGATACCGTAGCCGTTTTGCAAATAGCTTCTGTATCAGCTGCCACTAAAAGATCGTCAACGTATTGAATCAAAGCCGCACCCGTTGGTAAAACAAAGGCATCAAGCTGACCTTTAAGTGCTTGGCTGTAGATTGACGGACTCTCACAGTAGCCCTGTGGAGCGCGTTTTAGCCTAAAACTGCGACCACCTAATGAGAATCCGAATAGGTCTCTGCTTTCCTCTGCAATCGGGATGCTAAAGAAAGCATTCTTTAGATCGATCACTGTGAACCAGGAGGCAGATGCCGGAATCATTTAGTAAGGCTGTGATATCGGGAACCACAGGAAATTGTGGAACCACTATTTTATTTACCTCTCTCAAATCTATTACAAAACGATACACAGGAGGTTTAGTTGGGTCAGTTCGTTTCAGAATAGGCAATACAGGGCTATTACACACGTTTCCACGAGTTTCTTCAACAACACCTTTTCCAATTAGATCATGAACAATCGCTAACAGCGCTCGTTCGCCATCAAGAGAGATACGATATTGAGGTAAACGTGGTAATCGCACGTTCGGTTTCAATTGAATCACATAAGGTGGAATGTCTAACAGGCCCACATCATTGGGACCTGTGGCCCATAGGGACGCAGGGAGGGAACTTAATTCCGTTGGGAATTTATCGACCGACAAATACATGGGAGAGATCACTTTCCGTCCCAATGTAAGCTCCACTCCTTCGGGGGAACAATACAATGTTGCATATAGTCGTTTCAACAAATCCAGGCCCAAAAGATTCTCACCACAACCTGTAGATAGAATCAGTGGAGCCGTTAGCTCACGAGGTCCAATCATAAGGGACAAAGGACTAGAGACTGGGTTGCTAACAGGGGCGCCGGAGAATCCAACGGAAACATTTGTTAAGCCAGACAAAGGTGCGCCAGGGAGTTTCGAATGCATGATGGAACTTTTCGTCGCACCAGTGTCTAACAGAAAAGGCTCAACTACGCCCGATGTAGCCACTGCAACGTAAGGCCCACTCTGATCAACCGGAACTGATACTACTCCCTCTCTTTGCCGTTGGCTGTCCTAGTAATGGTCGTTTGCATCAGTCTCATGTTCTATGTAATAATCGTCCACATTATATTGTGCAGATCGAACTGACCCCGCATTTCGCTGGTCAAAGCAATTATTCGCATCCGATTGATTTTGATGGCGATCAATCTGATTTTGGGATGAACCACGACCTCTACCTCGTGATGCCTGTTGAGGACCACCACCACGGTTTCCTCGTGTTGACACACCATTCAAACGGTCCCGTAAGGCAGGACAATCATATTTTATGTGTCCCTCTCTCCTACAATATGCGCACTGATTATACCCAAGTGAAGGTCTATAATCAAAGTTATCAGAGCGCGGCTGCATCCTATCGGGCTGTGCCCGTGGTCGATACTGCTGTTGCGAATCATTTTGGTTTGATCGTGGAGGATATGCTTGCTGCAACAAAACCTTCGTTTTGAGCTCCTTCGTTTTCTTTTCTACACGATCACTTTCCTCCTTTTCCCTATTCTCATAATATTGGCCTGTTGCTAATATCTGTGCAGTGGTTGAAACCGCCCACGCACTTTCTGAATTCTTCAATTTGTTGCTTAGCTCAGGCAACAAATTCGACACGAACTTGTCAACAAATAACCGCTGGCCTCCCTCAGCGCCCATGTCCTGGCCGCTGTGGTCGACAAATGCTTCCTCAAACCTTGTGAAGAAATCCGAGACACTCTCGTCTTTCTTTTGCTTACAAGCTGATAACTTATCCCAGTTCACCTTCATCGCTGGCATGAGAGTTTTCATGAGCGTAATGATTTTCTGAGGCAATTCCAAGATCAGCTGTTCAGGCTTAGCCCCTCCAACTTGTAATGCATCAGCCGCTATCAGTGCAGCCCAATCACCCCCTAGCTCAATTGCGTGGTTGGCTTGACGAATTTTCGCCCAAACTGGTTGCGGTACAACATTACCGAACAACATGTCGATGTCGGCAAGGTTCATAACAGAAGCTTCCACCAGTTGGGATAACTCCTTATAATAACCAGCCGGATTTTTACGCGGATCGGGCAAGGATTGCTTCACTTGCAAAACTTCCGATCGTTTCCATGGTAGGTGTATCCACACTCTTCGAAAATGCGGTAAAACCGGAGGGGCAGCACCAGGGTCACCAGGCACCCAAAGTGGCGGAACCTCTCTCATAGGATACTGACCAGGAGCCGCTTTCCAATTCTCAGTGGTATCATCTAATGATACCCGAGAATGCGCTGTGGATCTGACTGCTAACAAGCGTTCCACGGCACGTCGTACATCTTCACCTACGATCATACCGTTCGAAAAGTGACTCTGGAGTTCAATTATGTCGGGCGGTACATTATCCACATCATCGTTATACCATTCTTCCCTCAAAAAGTTACACATCTCTTCAAACACGAATCTCTGCGTAGGCTCATTAAACTGAGAAAACGTGTCAAAGACCACACGAGGAGTGTAGTTAGCAGGATGTCTTATCCACCTATGTGCCATGGTTACTAACGTCTCTTTCTCCCTACCACTAGGGATCTGACTCCGTCTCTGAGGAGTTTCAGATAAATCAGACGGGAATAACGGACCAGAAAGTGGTGAATAAAGGGTAGCAACAGAGTTAGGAACACGCTTACGAACAGAAGGAGAAAGAAAAACAGGGGCAACAACACTGGAGGTGAAGGAAGGCATAGTAGGAACGGACAAGGTAGTCGGAGTAGCAGAAACAACAGTCTGCGAAGGTACAGGTACAGGGGCAGTAGGAACAAGGACAGGTGGTGGAACAAACGTAGGGTTAACAACGGGCTGACCCGCAGCCGCTGGAGCAATAAGTGGAACAACAGGTGGAACAACAGGAGGAGGTACAGGGGCAGTAGCACCCTGTACATAAGGAGGTGGTGATTTCATTAAATACGATAACAAGGAATCCTCCTTCGAATCTTCTCCTTTCTTATCCAGACTAGTCGGTAAAACCGGATAACATTTATCTATTTTCATGTGATGCAATCTAGTAGAAATTTCCATTTCCTTTTCTTCTTTTTCCTGTTTACATTCTCGTATAGTTTGCATTATCGGAACGAACCCTTGTTTTTGATCCTTTTTAAGTTGTTTGATTTCTTTCTGCTTGGCCTCTTTACGCCATATCCGAAAGGAATCAAACATAGCTGGCCTAGCTTTCTTTAAAAATAATTTAGCCTCAAGATTGTCTAAAATCGAAAGTTCAAAAGTTCCATGTGGTGGCCATCTAAGGTCACCGTCTTTCTTTGTATAGCGGACCCAGTAATCATTATATATTATAGGACCCACCCCATGTCGACTATAAAGATCATGTATCGGAGTTCCAACTGGAGGTATCGGACACGAGTCCTCCAACCGGGAATCCATTGCGCAACATTTGAAAATACGAAACAAACCACTATGGCTAGGCATCGTGCACACTAACCTAGTATCAAACTTCAAGGATTACCAAAGTAGTTAAACCTCGTGTAAGTCAAAACCCTCGGTTTTTGGCAATTGCAACTGTCAAATAATACTAAGAACCAATACTAAGAACCACAAATGCAATGGAACCATGAAATACAACAAAGCCTTAAGGCTACCACAAAGCTCGGAGAGCTAACAACAAAGCCTGAAGAGGCTATAACAAAGCTCAGTGAGCTATTACAACAAAGCCTTAAAGGCTACAACAAAGCTTTCGAGAAGCTAGAACAACCCCTAAGGACTGGGAGCGACCCACAAATACTTAACTCAGAACTTCAATGGCGTCACCAGGAAGGCCCGTCTATCGTCTCGCTTGTACGTAAGGTCTGCGCCGGGCGTCGAAGACAGGTCGACAGTCAGGGCATCGGTCCGTCGCAGCCGTCAGGAGGCGGGAATCTTCGCTGGGAAAATCTTCGGGCCACTTATTTCCACAACAGGATCGATGAAGCGGGGTGCACCTTCCCTCGGAGATTTCAAACGAAGTTCCTCACGATCATCAGGCTTTGGACCGGTACCGCTGAAGTCGCCCCACGTGGGCGCCAACTGAAGGACTGGACTTTTAACAGAACCAGCGGTGCCAGGGAACAACACCTATAACCTTCATGGGATACCTGTTTCGGCGCACAACTACAGAGACACGGGACACTTCCTTCGGCGTCAAAGATCAGCGTTTATTACTGCAGGGAAACAAGAGTCATTAGAAGTACATAGGCATGTAGGTTCTGCGAGTCTGCTTCGAATTGCATATGTAGGTCGCTCTCTTTTATACAAAATGCTGCCATTGCACAACATGTGAACAAAAGGTTACAATTCAGTTCCCACAGTAAAACTTCAAAAGGGTCGCTTTCATGTGTTCAGAATCCCGGAACATAATTACAGTAGCAATGTCGGTTCCCAACTGTAAAAGTACATCTTCCCACCACTAGGCACACCTATGAGAGTTGTAAATGACAAAGAAGAAAAGCCAAGGACAGCTGCAAGGAAGTCAGACACGTGTAGAGAAAAGAGGGTGAGGGTAATATCGGAAGCATGATCGTAGGATCAAAGAGCTGGATCCATCGCCTGCACGGCTTTCACAATAGGCCGGTACAACTAGATCACCCTCAAGCTGGGCCATCTGCCTTCGCTGTGTCATTCCTCCGGCCATAAAGATGCATGAAAGGAATATGCGTCTTCCGCAAGGCTTGGGAACTAGAGGGTCAGGGGGCGAACAGTTACCTGCTCGCTGACTACGTGAGGGCAAGAAACAAAATGGATGCCGTATCTAAAATGGAACCCAAGGGTTCAGATGAAGAACCCGTAATATTAGACGAACCCTGGCAGGTAGTGTAGCGAAAATACACACTCTTGCCGAACTCGCCATTTACGGTTCGTAGATACCAAACTCGTCCATATTCGGTAATGCCCAGAACGCCGTAATAATTTTTTACGGAACCTCAAGACCCTGGCTTTTGCATCATTGTACAGGTGTAGTTCCAACCCCATTTTGTCTAGAATAGCCCATAGTTTCTTGTGAAAGACACAGTTGAAGGCCGCCGTAAGGCTAACGAAAGCCAAATATAATCTTCCCTTTTTTGACCGTGTGTACTTTCCCAATAACATTTTAAGGTTGAGTCCTTGTTCAACCGTGCTCAGGCCCATGCAGAATCCAAACTGTAGATGTGATAAAACATTATTGTCTTCTGCTCAATCCTGGAGCCAGTTGAGCACTATTCGCCCGCCACCTTCACCAGGGATCCAGCAACGATATTGGACGGTAGCATGCTGGATTTATCCTGTCGCCTTTTTTATAAATGGGTACCACAGTAGATTCCTACAATGTCTTTAGGAATCCAGTTGTACAGCAGGCTGCTAAAACCTGCGTTAAAATTGGACCGCATAGTTCTAGGTTAAATTTAAAAAGATCAATTGGTACTCCGTCGGGGCCTGGAGCCTTGCCACCCTTACTCGATTTTATTGCACGATTTACCTCATCGAAGGTGAAGGCTAGGGCTATAAGGTAGTTTACAGGTAGGGATGTAGCCTGTGGGGCTGAATGGGAATCTGTGCCCACCTCTGTCTGTTTTAGTCTGTACATTTCAGAGAAATACTCCAAGCATTGCCCTTCTTATATAGCGATCTCTATGGTTGGGGTATCATGAGCTGTAAGGAAAGGAGCTTTCACCGCACGCCAAAAAGCTATGCTATCTCTATTCAGACTAGCTTCGTGTAGGTTGGCCCATGCTTTATCTTTTATTTCTCCTTTATGCTGTTTCAGAACGCAATTATATTCCTTTCTGCATTACATTATTTCACATCTATCCCTTACTGCTTGTTTTAATTTTGCGTAAGCCTTTCTACATCTGGAGTCAAACCGCCTCTTATTTTTCCTAAGCACTTTATTTGATACCACCTTTAGGGCATTCCTTATTTCTCCTGTAATTTGTTTAAAAGCATCCAGGATCCTAACGTGTGATGTGGTCTCGCCCAGACTGGTCACAAGGGATTTATAACTGTTTACCACAACTTATTTGTCAGCTCTGTAGGATCTACCTTGTCCCACTTTAGAGAATAGTTATTTACTTTATCCATCTCTATATTCTGGGCTGCATGCACATAATTGCATTGAGATTTACGCACCTTAATAGGGAGGGAGAGAGCCACGCTTATGGGAAAATGATCACTCATAACGTTCCTGTTTTTTCTATAACCGAACAGTTGAGACTCATATCTATTTGGTATAATAATACAATCAATAATTGTACTCAAGCCTCTCCTATTAAATGTCTGAGTGAATGGGATTGGTGGGGAACATAGAACATTAGCAAAACCTAAATCAAAGGTAAATAGCAGCTCGTTCAAAAAGTCCCCATAGATTGAATGTGGAAAATGAGGGAAAGTACATTTGTCATCGTCTAATAGGCCACAAGTTACATCTCCAGTTAACGGGCACAAGGCAATGTTAAAATCCCCACCCCAAACGAAAATAACATCCTCTACACTTTCATTCTGTAGCATGTACAAATTTCTCTTAAGTTACTTCAAAATTATCACCACATGTTCCTACAGGGCAATATTATAAAAATAGATAAGTGCAATACAGTTTCGGTTATCCAAGTACATTGTCACAATTTGATAATAAATCTCAGTGGTCGATAAAGACATTTTAAGTACATTCATCAAATTTGACACATGTATGCTAAGACCACCTCTGGGCCTCCCATGCATGGCTGGAACTGCAGGGTATGAAAAGTCTTGAAGTCATTAATGTGTGTAGCATCCACCAACCATTCCAAAATAGAACTTAGAAACTATGCACCATATCACTTTTTTCACTTGCGCTTCCCAAAACTTCGGTGGTAGTAGGGATGTTTTCTGTTGGGCTATCTCTATTGTCCTTGCCTCTACCATTATCCATTGAGGAGTCCTGGTTAGGGTTACGGCCAGTATCCTCAGGGTCTATTGTTGCAACCTCTATTATTATTCTTTTTTCATATGGGACATGTTTATATAGTCAATCTACCTCATCTTATGTGGGGAGGGACTCAAATCGTTTTTGCAACGCAACATTATAGGGCCGATTCCGATTCTGTAAACCAATCCGTACGACCAAATGGAATCCGTAGTCCTTTCCGTACGACTCGTACAATTCCGTCCGAATCGCGTAGTACGATTCGTTTGTAAAATATACGACCTAATTGTTGCGAACCGTACAAAAAGCAAGGGAAAATCCGTACAACACGGACCCTCACAGTGAACCGTACAAATCGTAAACATGCTGTACGACCCGACAATTACGATCCGGACCGGGGAATGAGAACGCGATTCGTACGGAAAAAGTTGCGTATGAGCGATTCGTACGGAGAACCACACAATCACATACGCACCGTACCCGTGCAATCCTGGGGTGTGTACGCACCGTACCCCTGCAATCATGGGGTGTGTACGCATTGTACCCCTGCAGTCATGGGGTGTACTCACGTACCCGGCAGGTCCGTTTCGTACGTGGTTCGCGTCGAAATCTGCTTTTCTGGACGTTTTGAGCTCCCGTAGAAAAAGAGTCGTACGGAGTGTTGACGAGACGAATCGTACTTGCTGGGTCGAAAAATGCTGCTTTGATCCGTACGGACGTCGTGTACTGTGTGTTCCGAGGATGATTCGTACGTATTTTTAAGTCATATGGTCTTTCGTACGATTCATATGGAGATCTGCTTTGGGTCCGAATCGTACTTCATCGTGCGTACTGGGACATTTACGGGTACGATTCATGCGGGAAATATGCTCCGTATGGCTATTTGTAAAGGGATTTTACCGAATCGGAATCGACCTCCATATGTGTAGGCGTTTCTTTCAGTTGTATCCCTTCTGTTACTTCTCAGACTAACATTAGAGGGTGGCTGATAGAAAAAACCCAGAGGGAATATGTTAATGTCATGTCTTACTACTGTCTTATTGCCTGCCCTCCAAAGGATATTTTCCACTAACCGGGGTGTCTTAAAATTAAATAATTAGTAATTAATGATGCAAATTGTGTGATTAATTTTAGGCATGTGTTGTGGTGTTTATTGTGTAAATGATGAGAAGGGTGGAAAGTAATTTTTTTATTGATGAATTAATTTGTTGTTAATTAATTTAAATTAATTCATTAGCAATTAATTATTGTAATTCGGTAACTCATTTTAGGCGTGTGTTGTGGATACCATAGTGTTAAAGAATGTGTACTCAATGAATGTTTATTACCTTTTTTTATTAATCATATTATTTAAATTCATTATTAATTATGTTAATTATGGAAATGCATTTAAATATAAATGTTGAAGTCTTTTTTTATTGGTGTGGTGTTATAGGGTAGGAAATAAAATAAATATGTTGAATTTTTAAAAAAATTGTTTGTTAATATTTGCTCCTTTTAAATAAATATTGTTTATAAATGTATTTTTTTATTCATTAAATAAAATATTTGTACTTTTTAGTTAAATGTCATTAACATTATAATACTTGCTCTTTTTATATGTTTAATATATTTAATCGTATATTTGTAAAATATTGTTTATTTATTTTTACGAATATTTCAATTGTTTAAATGTTTTTGTTTCTCAGCTATCCAATACTTTCCCTATTGTTGCACTTACTGGAGTGGGAATAGTAAATGTTACCCCTCCGATATCCAGCACTTTTCATACTGTTGCACTCACTGGAGTGGGAATAGTTAATTTTATCCCTCCACTATCCAATACTTTCCCTATTGTTGCAACCACTGGAGTGGGAAAAGTACATTTTACCCCTCTGCTATCCAAATCTGTCCATACTGTTGCACTTACTGGAATGGGAATAGTAGTTTTACCTCTCCGCTATTCAGAACCTTCCCTACTGTTGCACTCACTGGAGTGGGAATAGTAATTTTTACTCCTCTGCTATTCAGCACTTTCTCTACTTTTGCACTTACTGGAGAAGGAATAGTAATTTTACCCCTCCGCTATCCAGCACTTTCCCTACCGTTGTACTCACTGGAGTAGGAATAGTAATTTTTACCCTTCCCCTATCCAACACTTTACCTACTGTTTCTCTCACTGGAGTGGGAATAGTAAATTTTACCCCTTCACTATCCAGCACTTTCCCTACTGTTGCAATCACTAGATTGGGAATAGTAATTTTGACCTCTTCGCTATCCAGCACTTTCCCTACTGTTCCACTCATTGGAGTGGGAATAGTAATTTTACCTCTCTGCTATTCTAAACTTTCCCTACTATTGCACTCACTGGAGTAGGAATAGTAATTTTACCTCTCCACTATTGAGCACTTTCCCTACTGTTGTACTCTTTGGAGTGGGAGTAGTAATTTTTGCCCCTCTGCTATCCAACACTTTCCCTACTGTTGCACTGACTGGAGTGGGAATAGTAATTTTTACCCCTCCGCTATCCAACATTTTCTGTATTGATGCACTAACTGGGAGTTGGAATAGTTAATTTAATTCTTCAGCGATCCAACATTTACCCTACTTTTGCACTCACTGTAGTGGAAATAGTAAATTTTACCTCTTCGCTATCCAACACTTTCCCTACTGTTGCAGTCACTGGAGATGGAATAGTAAATGTAATTTTTTCTCTATCCAAAATTTTCCCTACTTGTTGTATTTATTGTATTGCAAAATGTACATTTCAATTTTGTTTTAATATTTTAATCAATTATACAATGTTTTTTTAATTTTAAATTATTGATAAATGTATATATTTTATTTTTATATAATGTAAACGTTTACAAATTAAATAAAGATAATAATTAATACATTATTTGAATGCAAATAATTGTGTATGTATACATGTTTCGTGTTTATATTTTTTAAATTATGTTTATTTTCATGTGTAGTTAAAATGTATATTACATTTAAGCTATTTTGTTAAAGATAATATTAATATTTTATATATTTAAAATATATTATTTTCTTTTTTTTATATTTTTAACCTCGATATTTTTGATTCAATATTTTTGTACTAACCTGTTTAAGTATAGGGAGTCAATATTTTTGCATTCTATACTTTTTTTTAATTTTTTTTATATCAATGTTTTTAGCATCGATATTCTATCAGTGAACCGGGGAAAAGTCACCTGGAGTAAGAGAAAGATTGTTTTTAGCCTGTGAATTCTTGTGGCGTCTCAATCTTCCTCTCTCTATATGTTGTGCTATTTTGTGTTTTCTATTGTCTCAATGTTAGGCATGGTGCAATCTACAGGTGTTGTGCCTGTGAAAGAACAGATATGTGGCCACTCGTTATTTTGCAAACCTTAATGGTCATTCCTTTAGCTATTCCCTCAACTCTTACATAAGTCTCTTCAGTACCTTTAGTTGTTCATACAGTTGACACTGTCTGTAAAATATAGACTCAAGGCCACGTATTATTCAATCCAAGCCATAAATTCTCAATAACTCTTATTTTCGTACATTGTCCTTGAAAAAATATAAACGATGTTCACGCTTAACTGCAGAGTTTTTGCTTTAAGTTTCCGTTTTCAATATTGTAATTGTTCAAAACAAAGTGGTTTTCTTAACTACAAAGTTATTTGATCTGAGGGTCAGTTTTCTCAATGCGTAGTTTAGTCCCCACAATCTCCAAATTAAATGGTTGATCAAATGTACGTTATACAACTTGAAGCATTATCAACAGCAAAAGGTTAAGGGCCTGATTTCGACTTTGGCGCAGCTGCGATGGCGAAATGCCATCTCTGCTGCGCCAAAGCCATGCAAGCCCCGGCAACCATATTACGAGTTGCAAATGTGCAACTCATATTACGGGAGGCGGTTCTTTGGCCTTTCCCATTGTGGTGCCTTAAACACATGCACTGCAATGGGAACGACCAAAAAAGTTCCTGCACCGCATGGATGGTAACATCCATGCCGTGCTGGAACTGGGTGGAATACAGACATGGGGACACATGATATGCCTCCTGAAAGTATCCCCATGGCGTGGCGGACATGGGGGCCCTGTAGGGTCCCCTTTCTTCCTGCACCACCAGCTTTTTCATGGCGGGGCTTCGCTCTGAAAAGGCTGGTGCTGCAAGAACTCAAAATATGCTGAGCGGGACTTAGCCAGTCCTTGTTCAGCATATTGCATTGTGGCACTCCTGTGCCATCGCCAGGGAACAACCGTTCCCCCGTGCAGCAGCTGGTCCAACGCCGATAGACTTTGTAAGTTGTAATTAGCAATATTGTGGACCACAACCCCTGCGTCACCACAAGTCTCTCTGTCGCAAAACTGTCAGACTCGTAATTAAGCAAATAAAATCAGGGACTGAATGGAGGTTTGCTAGCTCTGACTCAATGGGCCTGAGCTTCTTTCCCATGAGGCTTCCCTGACCTGAAATGCTTTTGTACTGCTCAGCATGCAAGTTACTGCTGGTCTGTGTTGGGGTGGGCATATCTAGCAGAGTTCCACTCTGCGGAATCCTGCAGTTACATAAAAACTCTGTGAGACTCTGCAGGGTGCTACCAACGGGGGAAAATATGCACATCACACTGCTCGTGCTGCAATTTAGTGACAGTAGCACTGGCAGCACTGTAAAATCAGAGCGAATGGCACCATGCGGCGCGCATGAGCACGAGGTCATTGGAGTTTATTTTGGTGTTACAAGAGTAGAAAATCCACTCGAGCTGCAGCAAATCTACTGGAGAAGCAGCCCTCTGACCGTGACCGGTCATGATCGCCCTCATTAGAAAATCACAGTAGGGAACCTCAAATCTCACTCACGTTTGCCAGTTCACATTTCTGGAATCTTACAGGAAAATAATTCTGCCATGTGGTGAATGGTGGAATTTGACAAGAACTCAGCATTCCAAGAATAACATCGAGTTGTCAAATTCTGGAAATTTTCCACCCACCCCTATTCTATATACTAGACCACGTTAAATATCTGAGATTACTTGAGCCCAGAGGAGGAGTTGTCTTCAACTTTAACTTATCCTTAAAACCATGAGTATTTCCTACATTCCTTTGAAAAGCAGTCTTGTATTGCATATGTGGCACATGGATGATTTTTTCTGCAAGGAAGGCATGCTACAGATAAAAACTACGAGAGTGCCTTAACTATAATACTTAGATCAGTAACTCTTCTGTTGTCACTCCCTCAGGTTCCTCCAACATTTACTACTAAAATGTACATCTAGATGTGCAGAGTCCTTCCCAATGGGGCAGAAAACCTCACATAGAATAGATAAGAGAGGCGGCAATCTCCACATATAGGTTTGTAAATAGTATTCTGTAGTAAGTGTTATGTTAATGTTAGGAGATTTGTAAAGGGAATGGCAAAGAGACATCCCAGCGCTAGCAACCATGAGAGAGGTAACAGAGAGGAAACAAGGTCAACAAAAGAGCCAGGTCTTAGTCGCCCTTCTGAAGGTCAGATGGTTGGGGATGCTTCTGATGGACAGCGGCAGGGAGTTCCAAATGGCCGGAGCTAACACATTGAAAGAGCGCCCTCTGGCTTTGAGAAAATGAGGAGCCTGTACCAGATGAAGGCTCGCCGATTGTAAATCATGCATCGGGGTTTAGGGGAGACATAGTTCGCTCAAAATTGCGGGACCCGAACATTTAAGAATCTCATGAGTAAAACAGAGCACTTTGAATTGAATTCTTTGTTTTATGGAAAGCCAGTGAAGGTGGCGCCGAAGGCCGGAAACACAGCAACGCATAGGGAGGGCAAATAGCGCTCAAGCTGCCGCCTTCTGAGTGTGCTGCAGCCTTTTTAACACTGACTTTTTGGAACCAAGGAGCAGCACATTGCAGTAGACCAGCCTGGCTAAGACAGTGGCTTGAACAATCAGCTGACGAGTATGGGGGTCAAACTGACCCAGAATAGGTTTTAGGCCGTGCAACAGGCCAAAGGATATTCCTGTGCTAGATTTGGCATGCTCTCTAAAGTGAGAGCATTATCGAGCCAAATGCCTAGGTTTTTTAACACAGTTTTCGGCTGGGGGTGAGCCGAGCTTTAGAGGCCACCAATTGCTGCCCCGTAGGTGGGAGTCGCTGTTGAAGACAATTATCATCTATCCAGACAGAGATAGCAGTCAGGTCCTTCTGGAACTTGGCAGAATCTTGATTGGGGTTGTTTGTAACGGAAAGCACCAGAAGAGTATCGTCAGAATATGACACCAAAGAGATGTTACGGGCCCTGGCCAGCAGGGCCAGCAGCTGAAGGAACATTGAACAAAGTAGGACTCAATGCTGAACCCTGGAGGGCACCACAGCGCAAAGAATGAGTGTGATAGTGAAAAGGGGGAAATAACTTGGAAGGTCCTGGTATCTAGAAAAGAAGAGAACCAGTCGAGGGCTTTATCCGTGATACCAATCTCCTGCAGCCGAAAAAGCTAAATGCTGTGGGAGACTGTATCAGCACTGAGATCCAGCAGGATCAGTGCTGAAGTTCTGCCCTCTTCTAAGGCGCCTCTAAGTTGCTCAGTGACCGCCAGTAGAGCAGACTCAGTATTGTGCTGGTGTCTGAAGCCATTTTGTGAGGGGTCTAAAATGGAATTGGATTCCAGTTACTAGGTCAGAATGGTATTGACATGGGATTCTGTGATTTTAGCTGAAAGAGGAAGCAGAGAGAGCGGGCGATAATTCTCTGGTCTAGAGGCCTCTAAGGATGTTTTTTTAATTAAAAAGGATGGCTTTCGCATGTTTCCAGGATTGCGGAATCTCAGGTGAGGATAAGGAGAGATTAATAGTTTCCCAGCCGCTGGGTTGGAGGCAATCCTGGAACTTAATAAAAAGGTCAGCTTTAAGAAGGTTGTCTCGGGATCCACATTTGATCCTAGGGAGCACAGCCTGAAGGCCATCCATGGTCATCATAGGAAAGGTAGAAAGGGAACGAGTCTCAGTGCAATTGGGGGAGTTTTCAGGGGTATCCCGACTGTCATTTTAGGTGAAAAGCCATCATAGATTCCCTCAACCTTATTAATGAAATAGGTGGCCAATACCTCAAACTGAGCAATAGGCATTATATTACTTTCTGTGGGCATAGGGGATTTCACCACATCGTCTGAAAGGGAAAAAAATTGTTTTATTTTCCAGTATTGATTTTATTGGCAAAATACGCTGCACATGACTTCTGGACCATTTTGTGGTATAATTTAATGGCCGACCTATATTGTCGTTTAGCGTTGGAATCATATGAGCGTCTCCAAGCTCATTCCAGAATCTTACAGTTCTTTCTAGCTGTTATAAGTGATTCATCAAACCAGACGTTAGCCCGAGCTTTCTTGGGGTATGTCCATTTGGCTGGGATGCATATGTCTAATGCAGCATCCAGTGATCCAATAGGCTCTTTCATATATGGCAGCCAAATTTAGACTCCATACTCTAAAATGTGGGAAATTGTGATTTTAAGACTACCAATCCAAGGCTCAATTTCTATTGTTATGTTTTAGGTCTGTCTTAAAACAGTTTTAGCTGTTTCAGTAGCCTCATGTAGTAAAATATATATATATATATATATATTCACTGAAAAAAACATAGGTTATAGACCATATATAGTTAGGAATTAGCATTTACAAAACCTTGAAAATTCACTGAAAAAACCATAGGTTATAGACCATATATAGTTAGGAATTAGCATTTAAAAAACATTATTTTACTCACACAAAACCATTGAAATTCCATATATAGTTAGTTGCACTAACTATATATCGCGCACCCGCAATCCACTGCTGATGATGTCACATATTACATCATTCATGACATGGTCAGTGACATCACTGATGACATCACTGATGACATCTCAAATGACATCACTGATGACATCACTGATGACATCATCCAGTGACTGTGTGTTTCTGTAAAGTTTAAATATGTTTTACATATTGAAGAATGAGTAGATGTATAAGTATCTGGACGAAGGATTTAGTAGGTGCATGACTGAATGTATGAGTGAGTGATTAAATGTGTCTCACTGAGTGCATGGGTTAGTGACTAAACTGTCTTAATTTGTGCATCATTATGTCTGTTGTTCTGTAAACTGCTGCATGTGTTGATCAGTAGCTATATGATTAACTATATGGGTTATTGATTGATTGTCCAAGTATTTGTATGGGAGACTGAGTGTGTGTGTGGCTGGCTGGGAGGTGTGTGACTCTCTGCAGATCAATGTGTACTTGTATCAATGATTGTATAAGAAAGTAAGTATGTGTTAGTATATGTTTGAAAATGTAAGGTGCTCTATGTTTAACTGTATAGACAAGAAAATGGAAGTGTGATTGATTCTTTACAGGACTGACTAGGTGTGTGAGTAACTCCATGGATGAGTGGCAGAGTGTGAGTGTCTGTATAGGTGTATGAGTGCATATGATAGTGTTGTAAAGATGAGTGATTGTATGTATGAATGATTGTATGGGTGAATGAGTGAATGTGTGTGTAGACGTAGGAATCAGTGAGTGCGTATGTAGTAACTAGTATTGGTGTGTCAATGGTTTCAAAAATTATACTCTGTATTTAACACTGGGTGAAACAGAGGTTATATTAAAATGTGAGGAGATGCATTGTATTGTCACATGAATGATATCATCAGTGATGTGGTCATTGATGTCAAATGAGATGTCATCAGTGATGTCATCAGTGATGTCATTTGAGATGTCATCAGTGATGTCATCAGTGATGTCACTGACCATGTCATGAATGATGTAATATGTGACATCATCAGCAGTGGATTGCGGGTGCGCGATATATAGTTAGTGCAACTAACTATATATGGAATTTCAATGGTTTTGTGTGAGTAAAATAAGGTTTTTTAAATGCTAATTCCTAACTATATATGGTCTATAACCTATGGTTTTTTCAGTGAAGTTTCAAGGTTTTGTAAATGCTAATTCCTAACTATATATGGTCTATAACCTATGGTTTTTTCAGTGAATTTCAATGGTTTTTTAATAGCAAATATCACAAGCTGTCGAATGTCAAGTACGTGGTAAGTGAAAACATTTTCGTGTTTATGCACACTGATCTGCTTTGAATGGTGCCCCCCCCCCCTCATTTCTATTAGGAGTACTCTCTCTTTGCACATAGTGAAGGGTAGTTAACGCAGGCCTTTGCCCCCGTTGTAATACGTCGTGCCTGCTTCTCTCTCCATTTGATTGATTGTTATCCAAGTATTTACTGTTTTAGAATTGGTTCTCTTTGGTTCATTCTCTATTTACAAACAAACACAGAGCCGCAATACTCTGTTTAGTCTTTGCAGATAACGAAAAATCGTGTAAAAAAAAAAGAAAAGGAATCGAGCAAAATCAGTAGGCCACTAATGGGATCTCTTTTTGACCTCGCTAAAATAGAAACATTAGGAACAACCCCTCATGACAAATACAAAACTAGTGAAATGAACTGAACTCCACACAATGATGGCTGCAAAACAGCTCGGCTCCGCCACCCACCCCGCCCAAAATAACGATAAAGAGCGGCTGCCATGATTGGTTGCGGAATGGCCACGACGGAGCTACGAAATGGTACTGCTCTCATGCTAACCCCAGCTTCAGTCTGAAACATCCAGAAACACTGTAGACTACCAATTCGATCAGTTCTGGTAGCGCCCCAATGTAACCCGGTAGAGAAGAACTAGCCCTCCCCTCTTTGACTGATGTTTCTTGTTGCCTGTCCCTTCTGTTGTCATTTAACAGAACTATTTAGCCTGCTGAAAGGGGTTGTGTTCCAACCACTGGTTGGTGGAGACATTTTGACTATATTCTGGACCTGCGTTGTCGCGTAATGCGTCATATGACGCGCCGCGTTAGCGCATCCGGAAGTCATCCGGGGCGCGCAGCGCGTAACGTAAGCATAACAAGTCATGTGACTTGTTAATAAAACTTTTCATTGGTTCATTTTACTTTTCTTATTCTAATGATGAAAGGCTTGGTCATATGACCTAAAAATTACGCTTTTTATTACTTCCGAACATTATTTGTTCTTAAATATGTTATAATGCTCCAGGCTAATGTACTTTCCTGGAAAATTTACAACTGTCCTGCAAGTAAAATATATTCTTTTTTCGAGAAAAAGAGCGCTTCTTCGTCCCATGACGGAGCCGTTGAGCAAAAGAGGGTCGACCTGCTGTCTTAGTCGCCGATACGCCTGAATATGAGATTCTTATCGATCACTTTATGTTGCAGGAATAGAAAACACAACAGCCCTTGACCATTTATCTTTACTGCGTTCCTTCGTATTATACCTTTTACCCTTCATGTAATTGGTCTGCTTTATTTCACTTGCCTTTTAATGATTCTAAAACAGTGACTATTATTAAAAACTTTATCAATGTATATACTACTACCATGTTTTCTTTTAAAAACCTTTATTGTGAAAATTTCATTATACAAATACGAGCCTATAACCACGTGGGCCGGCCACGGAGCAAACTGTAATCGTATATGATGAGTAGACATTTACACTGTAGAGGAACGTAACGGGCGGGCCATTAGGTTGCAAGAACTAAGGTGTCTAACAGTTACGGAATCGGTGGACGTACATTTTATAATTAAAATACGACAGGGCCAGTTACAATAAAATTATCTAGATATACATTTGCGGGCAAGTACCATGGGTGACGTTAATTCGAACTTTCAATAGTACAGTAATCAATAACACATCAGAACTTAATATCAATAGGGATGTCGAAATATTCAATCAATTCTCGTCCCCGCCCGCCATGTGCTTCAAAACTGCATACGTATCTCGTGATTTCAAGGTTCTGCAACCAGTACACAACAAGGAGTTACGAGTCCCATTTATTCCGGCGCCATTTTGGGCGAGGACGGGCAGGTCCAGGATATAGTCAAAATGTCTCTACCAACCATCGACTATGATGATGTTCATATGCTGTATTTATTAGAGTAACACTCATCTGTCCACATGAAATTAATTTGCCACAATCTAAACATGTCATTTTAATCTTTCCAAAGTTCTTCTAAATATTTGGGACCGTTTCCCTTGCCTCTGATGCTGTCAGTGCCACTTCTTTGATGAATGTACTAGCAGGTCAGGGGTTCTCCTCCAAATCTCTCTTTTATGCAGCACTATAATTAATTGGTGCCACCTCTCCATATGACGATGCATGGTATAGTTACCATAACTATATTTTTTTTCGGTTCCTCTGGAGAGTTCATCGTGGCAGATGAAGCGTGTAACGTACCGGGCATTTACCTTTTTTTGCATGTACAGGAAAGGAAAAAAAAATCGAGCGTCCGAGTTCTAAGGTGTCCCAGGGCCATTTTAGTGGACCAGGCCCAAATCCAAAGAACAGGCCGCCATTTTGAGAGTCCTGTTGCAGCCGCCTGTCGCTGTAGCATCAAGAGCAGCCGAAACTCAGCTGAATGGCAACTGAAACGGTAAAGGGGCGCCCCACTACAGCAGACGAGCCTCCACCTAGGAAGGCCCGTTCACGCCGCCTCCCCCCCCCCCCCCCCCTTCGGGCACCCCACGCCATTATTCGGAGCAGTATTGTAGGATGGCCACACCAGTGCGGCAACTTGCTAGACATCACCTCGGTGGTAACCGAATCTCAACGCCTTGTGGTGTCTTCTATTCAGAAAACATTGTTATGCTGCCTTCGACCTATTCGCCGCAAGTGCGCACACAACTCAACTGCATAGCTTGCTAGACACCACCTCGGTGCCATCCGGATCTTGGAATCTCAGCGCCTTTTGGTGTCTTCTCTTCAGAAAATATTGTTGCGCTGCCTTTGGCCCCATTCGCACATCGGTCCGCTACTGACGCCATCTCACAGGCTAATGGGGCGCCCCACGCCGAGTTTCAGCATTGTAGGATGACCACACCAGTACAGCAACTTGCTAGACATCACCTCGGTGCCATCCGGATCTCGGCGCCCCACTGCAGATGAAGTGCCTCTCAACTATGAAACCACCACGGTGACATCCGGATCTTGGCGCGTTGTGCTGCCTTCGGCCTATTCGCACATCGGTCCGCTACTGACGCCATCTCACAGGCTAATGGGGCGCCCCACGCCGAGTTTCAGCATTGTAGGATGACCACACCAGTACAGCAACTTGCTAGACATCACCTCGGTGCCATCCGGATCTCGGCGCCCCACTGCAGATGAAGTGCCTCTCAACTATGAAACCACCACGGTGACATCCGGATCTTGGCGCGTTGTGCTGCCTTCGACCTATTCGCACATCGGTCCGCTACTGACGCCATCTCACAGGCTAATGGGGCGCCCCACGCCGAGTTTCAGCATTGTAGGATGACCACACCAGTACAGCAACTTGCTAGACATCACCTCGGTGCCATCCGGATCTCGGCGCCCCACTGCAGATGAAGTGCCTCTCAACTATGAAACCACCACGGTGACATCCGGATCTTGGCGCGTTGTGCTGCCTTCGGCCTATTCGCACATCGGTCCGCTACTGACGCCATCTCACAGACTAATGGGGCGCCCCACGCCGAGTTTCAGCATTGTAGGATGACCACACCAGTGCACCTTACTAGACACCACCTCGGTGCCATCCGGATCTTGGCATCTCAGCGCCTTGTGGTGTCTTCTATTCAGAAAATATTCTTGCGCTACCTTTGCCCCATTCACACATCGGTCCGCTACTGACGCCATCTCACAGGCTAATAGGGCGCCCCACGCCGAGTTTCAGCATTGTAGGATGACCACACCAGTACAGCAACTTGCTAGACATCACCTCGGTGCCATCCGGATCTTGGCATCTCAACGCCTAGTGGTATCTTCCATACAGAAAATATTGTTGCGCTGCCTTTGGCCCCATTCGCACATCGGTCTGCAACTGACACCATCTCACAAGCCAACAGGGCGCCCCACGCCGACTTTTACCATTGTAGGATGGCCACACCAGTACAGCAACTTGCTAGACATCACCTCGGTGCCATCCGGATCTTGGCACCTCAACGCCTAGTGGTATCTTCCATACAGAAAATATTGTTGCGCTGCCTTTGACCCCATTCGCACATCGGTCCGCAACTTAGACATCACCTCGGTGCCATCCGGATCTTGGCATCTCAGCGCCTTGTGGTGTCAGTCGGAAAATATTGTTGCGCTGCCTTTGGCCCCATTCGCACATCAGTCCGCTACTGACACCATCTCACAGGCCAACAGGGCGCCCCACGCCGACTTTTACCATTGTAGGATGGCCACACCAGTGCCACAACTTGCTAGACACCACCTCGGTGCCATCCGGATCTTGGCATCTCAGCGCCTTGTGGTGTCCTCTATTCCGAAAATATTGTTGCGCTGCCTTTGGCCCCATTCGCACATCGGTCCGCTACTGCCGCCATCTCACAGGCCAACGGGGCGCCCCACGCCGACTTTCAACATTGTAGGATGGCCACACCAGTGCGGCAACTTACTAGACACCACCTCGGTGCCATCCGGATCTTGGCGCGTTGTGCTGCCTTCGGCCTATTCGCACATCGGTCCGCTACTGACGCAAACTCACAGGCCAACGGGGCGCCCCACGCCAACTTTCAGCATTGTAGGATGGCCACACCAGTGCTGCAACTTGCTGGACACCACCTCGGTGCCATCCGGATCTTGGCGCGTTGTATTGCCTTCGGCCTATTCGCACATCGGTCCGCTACTGACGCCGCCTCACGTGCCAACGTATTTTCTCCGCATTTTATACCCTATGCCGCATAACAGGTCATGTGACTTGTTTATAAAACTTTTCATTGGTTCATTTTACTTTTGGTTTCCTAATGATGGAAGGCTTGATCATATGACCTAAAAACAACACTTTTCATTGGATGAAAACTTTTTTTTTTTCCCAAACGATGAAAGCCCCACCTTGTTTCTGGATGTTTCAGACTGAAGCTGGCTTCAGCATGAGAGCACCACCATCTCGTAGCTCCGTCGTGGTCATTCCGCGAGCAATCATGGCAACCGCTCCCCACCAGAAGCCTACAGGAGTCGGGGGCCCCCAAAACTTTTGATAAATCCTCAAGGCGGAGGGGACGCTTTCGAGAATGGGGTCCAAGACCTAGCAGACAAGCGTCCGATTTCCAAGGTGTCCCAGGGCCATTTCAGTGGACCAGGCCCAAAAAGGAAAGAGCCTGCCGCCATTTTGAGAGTCCTGTGACAGCCGCCTATCGCTGCACCGCAAGAGTGGGCGCAACTCAGCTGAATTGCGGCTTTTGACACAGTGGACCAAAAACGGACGGAATGGCAACTGAAACGGTAAAGGGGCGCCCCAGTACAACAGATGACACTCCACCTGGAGAGGCCCGTTCACGCCGCCTCCCCCGGGGCGCCCCACGCCGTTATTCGGAGCAGCATTGTAGGATACCAAAACCAGTGCGGCAACTTACTGGACATCACCTTGGTGCCATCGTTCTGCTGCCTTGGAACTATTCGCACAACAGTTTGCTACTGATGACCCACCCCCCGCGACGCCCCACGCCAGAAATCTGGACGTTGTGCTGCGTTGGGACTATTCGCACAGCCGACCGCTACTTCGTTGTTTTTCCCTAAAAATGTTTATATGTTATTACTGTTTTTGTTTTCTTGTATATATTTATAAGTTATTAAAGTTTTATAATCTTACTACTTTGTTGGAGTGCTATATATTTTTAATGTGACACATAATTGTAAAAACTTTGATGTACAAAGAGTCATCCCTGGAATCTTCCGCTTCAGGCTCGGTCCCCTCCCCAATCACAATACAGGATGGTTTTCAGATAATAGGAACGCGTCTGCTGTGACGGATCTCATCGAGTGTGGGCCTTGATCTACTATAACTCCTTTGAAGAGGGGTGATTCTTTACAGCTGGGGCCATAAACTACATCTGCAGGGCTAGCTGATACCCTAGGACCAGCCTGGACAATCGGACACAGAGGAAAAGGAGTGTCAGAGGGTGCGGTAGTGAATAGGGCGAAAGGGAGGTGTCGGGCGGGCACAGGGTGTGATTCTCAGGGAAGAGCAGCGCAGATGGGGGGTGGTTTATTACCCATGCATAAGACAGAGAGCGGGGGTGACCACTGCCTGGGGGAGATGCTTGCGAGGGTGGGGAGTCATGCTAAGGATCGACAGCGTGCACAGAGTGGGTCTGGTCAAGGCATCTAAAATGACTGCCGTGCACGACAAAAGTGTGGCATTTGAAAAAAGGCAAGATGGCGCAGACAATGTTTTTCAACACTTCCTGATTTCCTTCGAATCGAACGTTAACAGACGTTGGGACATATTACCAAAGTTAAGCGATATTTATCCCTAACGATGCTTAGCAACGATTTTTTTACCGCTAAGCATCGTCAGAAATTATCGCAGATAAACCTTGCTATTATCAAGGTTTATCGCAAATACGATAAAAAACGACCGCAATGCATTAATATCGCTGAAAACTCAGCGATATTCATGCATTACCGAGCTAATGCTCTTAGCCATGTTATCCACCTCCCATTGGATAACATGCCTTAGAACTGCTCAGGGCAGGTGCTAGCTTTTGGAGATATTCGCGCTTATCGCGAATATTTCCAAAAGTTGATAATAGGAGATAGCGATGTTAGCGACTGTTTCCAGTCGCTAACATCTTGGCATGCCCACTTTGCATGTCATTAGTGATAAATATCACTCACATGCAAAGTGGGGCCCAAGATGGTCGCTATCTCCTACTAGCCGTCGCTAACTGGTGTTAGCAACAACTAGGTAATACAGATATAATTTTATCTCCGCGAAGCGGAGCGCTGTTACAGATATATATCTTTTTTTGAACGTTAATTTCTCAAAATCCACTGGAGCACATATATTGAGACCTAGCAAAGGCACATCGGACTACCAGTCCCTACAATTTTGCCAAGTTTCGTGCAAATCTATTCAGCCGTTCGATTATTATTATTTTTTTTTTTTTTGCCTCACGGGGCCCTTTTAAAACCTCCACATCAAACCTAAGAGGTCAAGGAGGATCTACTATGCCCCCTTATGGTCATTTGCCCCTTCGCTTTGGCCTCCTCTTGTCTCTCGATCCTACCGAGAGACAAGATGGCGGCCGCTACGGACTGTTTGCAATGTTTACAGACGCCGGAGAACCAATCAGCTTCGCAAACCTCCGTTACGCGAAGCGGAGCGCTGTTACAGATATATATCTTTTTTTGAACGTTAATTTCTCAAAATCCACTGGAGCACATATATTGAGACCTAGCAAAGGCACATCGGGCTACCAGTCCCTAATATTTTACCAAGTTTCGTGCAAATCCATTCAGCCGTTCGATTATTATTATTATTATTTTTTTTTTGCCCCGCGGGGCCCTTTTAAAACCTCCACATCAAACCTAGGGGGTCAGCGAGGATCTACTATGCCCCCTTATGGTCATTTGCCCCTTCGCTTTGGCCTCCTCTTGTCTCTCGATCCTACCGAGAGACAAGATGGCGGCCGCTACGGACTGTTTGGAATGTTTACAGACGCCGGAGAACCAATCAGCTTCGCTTCACAAAGCTCCGTTGCGCGAAAAGTACGCGTACTGGAGCGCTGCCCGGTCCGCTGTTACAGATATATATCTTTTTTTAAACGTTAATTTCTCAAAATCCACTGTAGCACATATATTGAGACCTACAAAAGGCACATCGGGCTACCAGTCCCTACAATTTTGCCAAGTTTCGTGCAAATCCATTCAGCCGTTCGGGCTAAAAGTGAGGCCAACCGCCCTATGGAAAACTCACTGTTAAAAACACGTTTTGGGACCCCCCTTTTTTCTCGACCCCCCCTGGACGAACCCCCCCCCAATTTTCAGGGGCTGCTCAGAAACAAAATGTGCCATTTTCCTGAAAATTTCAGCCAATTCCGTCCACAAACGCCAAAGTTATTAGACATAGAATTTTCAAAAATCCCATAGAGAAAAAATCCTAACTATATATACCTACTGGCGACCGCTTTTGGTAAAATCCCATGAATGTTTAATTAACCAACTTGGCGAGATCTTGAGTAGGGCGGTAAAGAGACCACAAAACGCCCAAAAAGGTAAACAAGCCGGGATTACTTGGTATAACCAGACATGCCGGAAAGCCAAATCAGATCTAATCAAAGCAGTTAGGGGGGACTCAGCGGATATTGTGAGAACTAAGAGAGCTCAGTATAAAAGAATCCTGCAAATGGCCAAAAAAGAGTGGGATGAAAGGGTTTGGTCAGATTTGTTGGATGCATGCAAGTGCAGAGACCAGACTTCCTTCTGGAGCCTCATTGCTAGAGGTACTAGGGGGGCTACGGAATGTAAAGACAAATTTTTAGAAGAGAAAACATGGGTTGAGCATTTTTCTTCGCTTTATTCTTGTGAAGGTCAAAGCGTGATTGAAAGCTGGGATGGTCTACAGCCTCCCCTTGTAGCCCATGATACATCTCTTGTCTTCTCTTTGTCAGAAACAATTTCAGCAATCAAGGCAGTTAAGACAGGGAAAGCTCCAGGCCCTGATAAAATACCAGGTGATTTATGGAAACATGAAAATTATATTTGGGCTCCTTACATTAATTTACTATCTAATGAAATTATTTGTGGAGCTCCTGTCCCAGAAACCTGGAAGGGAGCGGAGATTGTGACACTGTTCAAAAAGGGGGATAGGTCAAACCCTTCACATTATCGGCCTATCAGCCTAATTGACGTGCTGCAAAAAGTTTTTGCCCGACAAGTTCTGGGTCGGCTTACCTCTTGGATTGAAGAACACTCTATTTTTACAAAATATCAGGCAGGTTTTAGATCAAAGATAAGCACTATAGACCAGGTTTTTAGATTTTTATGTTTAGTCTGGAAATACACGATTATAAGAAGTTCCCATATTTACGTGGCATTTGTAGATTTGAAGGCAGCTTTTGACATGGTCCCAAGGGAAGCCCTATGGAAGACATTAAGTAAGATGGGTGTCCCTGCAAATATCCTTCAAATTTTAATTAGACTTCACGAGAATAATTATGCACGAGTTAGATGGGGACCTAATGGTGAAGTTAGCGAGAAAATAAAAATAGCAAAAGGGGTAAGGCAGGGGTGTGTAATGGCACCTACCTTATTCTCTTTGTACGTTAATGACATCCCCGAAACTCTTTTGGGCTGCGAGCATGACTCTCCCAAATTGAGCGGGCAAGCCGTTCCGGCACTGTTGTTTGCAGACGACACGATTTTAATTTCCCAGACACCCAGGGGACTCCAAAACCTTTTAAATACTTTTAGTTTGTATTGTCATGACAAGGGATTAGAAATTAATTCCTCTAAAACAAAAATCGTGACAATCAACCCTCATAAAGGTTTCAATAAGGTCTTTAAGATAAATAATGAACTTATCGAAGAGGTCCCAAATTTTAAATACCTGGGCATCATTTTAGACCGTCATGTCACATGGAAGACGCAATTGGAGAACTCAAAACTAAGGCTGACCCAAAATCAGTGTCCGATTTTAAAGAGGCATAAGAATAGCCATTTTAAAGCAGTCTCACCAGCTATTGAACTATTCAAATATAAAGCACAATCATCCTCACTTTATGGTGCGGACCTCTGGGCTTATGCCTCAAAGGATACTTTTCGAGTGAGGGAAAACTCGTTTATTAGGCAACTTTTAGGGATTCCAGGGTCAACACCACTGACACCAGTATTATGGGACCTTAATTTTAGGCGTACAGATGACTATGCTTCTCTTCGTCCGCTCCTTTATTGGATCCGTCTATGGTCCGTTGAGGAGCTGACAGATTATAGAGAAGCTTTGAAAGAGATATTGGCCATAAGGAATAGCATGTATTTGCCATGGTTAGAGTACGTCAAGAAATGGTTTGAAAAATTAGGGCTAAGTGACTTCTGGTTTGACCCTGATTCCCTCACAAATAGTTCAAAAAAGATTCTGAAGCAAAGGTACTGGGATTATATTAGAGACTCAGTGTTATTAAACCCCAGAATAGGGACTCTAACTTCGAAATTCTTCGAGATTAAAATGACTATGTATTTAGAGCCCCTTATGGATGAAATTCATCCCCCACTTGCCAAAAGTGTATATCTAAAGTTCCGGTATGGTATTCTACAATTAAAAGAGAGAACAACCAGCTGGACTTGTAATAAGGGGTTGGCCGGGGCCGCTGGCTCTGATATATGTGAGCTATGCGAGATGGGGTTGAAAGAGGATGAGTCCCATGTTTTATTTATATGCCCAGCTTATCTAAGAGCCAGGAAAAAATGGCTCAAGCCAATCTGTAAAAGGCTAGGCTTCAGACAAATTAAGGTTGGACTTAGAATTTTTAAGGGTGACACTGCACAAACGATTGTGTTCAGCCTAAGCCGTTTTCTCCTATGTGTAGCTCTGATTAGGAGGATGAAAAACCTAAAAACTTAAAAACCTAATGGAATAGGCTACCTTACCACGTTTCCATGTTATTGGTCAGCTGCTATATGTTGTTGCTTACTGTCCTGATGTGTATTCTCTTTTTAACAAAACAGTTAAATTATTTTTTATTAAATTCGAATAATTTAGTGTTCTGTATACTGGAGGGGCCAACCACGAGCTAGTCAATCAAATGGATGGCTTGGAAAATGAACTGAATTTTTAGGTATTTATGCAAAGGAAATGTGTTGATATGAAATGTTTGGATATTCTACCCGCTGCTATTGTTTCATTATGTATTATGATGAGTTTATATTGTTACATGATGTATTATGATTGTATGTTTGTATCTTACAAGGTTTTTTAAACCGAATAAAGAATTGAATTGAATATATATATATATATATATATATATATATATATATATATACATAACTCCATAGAAGGTCTTTGGGTCATGTCTCTTCATCCAATGCTTTGTTCAGCTGTCAGTGGCAACTTTCTTCCACCTAACAGAGAATACATCATAGACAATGTGTCAGTTTACTTCAAATATTGGCTCTCTTGCAATGAGATGAATGGTATCTGACTTAAACATTATGTACTTCAATGTCGGGGATGGTGGGCACATGCTTTATGCGAATGCTTTTCCCTTTTCTTTCTTCATATGTTTTTATTCTTTCGCCACTTTGGTGTTTTTAAAGTATGTTTTAGGTTTCAGCAATTCAAAGACAATTGTTTTTTTTTTTGTGCCAGTAAGAATCTATTTTAGTGGGATGTGATTTGAAACTGACGAGGATTTCCATATATGTTGTAAGTAAACATGAATGCTAGAATGCATCCCTTCTTTTCAATTAAAATAATATTTGATCTTCCTGGTCAGATCCAGCAAACACAACAGTTACATCTTATGTCTCCTCCTTGTAAGCCGGTTTTCAAAGTCGGAAAGTGGGGGTCACCTTTCCGACCTTTTTCAAGTTGTGTGCGCAGTGTGGGCATAACATTTCTCATGTTATGTGCGCACCTCAGGAGGCATTGCCATTTTGGGCCCTCATGTGTTTATGAGGAGTATTGCATGCTGAGACACTGCACCTTTAATGAACATTTCATATATTCTGGACAGCATCAACGACACACGTCAGTTGCCGTAACAGCATTTAATTGTACATTTTAAAGTACATTTTGTTCTCTCTGAACTTTCCTTAGCCCACATTCACACAGAATCTCTCATCCTACGCAGTGCGAGTCAGAAAGCGCTGCCACTCTAAGCCCTCATGGTCCCTGGCAAACATTTACATTATATGACAAGGCAGCCCATTACATACATTATCTCTACTTTGGGCAGCATCACAGAGACTATTTACTTAATGAAAGGGGCTTTATCTGTTTTTTTTAAAGGATCATTCCTTTTTCCAGGATTTCTTCTGCAGCTGTTTGTTTCTCCTCGGTGTTGCTCACTGCATTTTCCCTAATGCTGAATTCACTCAGGCTGAATGTCCTGCATTGTCGTTTAGATCACTGCTGTCACTTTTTAAACTGTTCATTTTTATGGTGGGCTTTATGCACATCTTTACAGAACATCTGATCATGCCGTATAACCTGACTTCAACCCCATGTTGGGCCCGTCAAGATAGTCAATAATAACGCAGCTTCCATTTTTTCCCATATCGACATGGTACATTAATAGCTTTATCACTACTACCTTTCTATAAAGGTAGGTCTTTGAAGCAGAATTATAAGGTCATTCCACTTCCATCTCCTATCAAATTCATTAAATGTTCCAATAGGCGCCAACTGGATCTTGGCCCAGAGGCCATTTTAGACCTCATTGAGGGTGCCAGTGACCTAGGGATGGGGTGCTGTGCTTCAGCTTTAAGATCCATGTAAAAAAAAATCATCAATGTGAGTCAAGAGAGAATCTCCTTCCATTCCAAATCACACGCTCCTTCACCATGGAGGATGTCATGAAGAAAATTAGAGCTATAAAGCAACCCTTTGTTGTGGAAACTAAAGCTTTCCTTTTACACATTGAGGAGAACTGGTCAACTATGTGTAATGTGTAATGTATGTATACTTGTAAAGCGCACTGTTACCTCGTTACGTGGTGTCCTGGCGCTGTATACCGCTGGGGAACCCGTCCTGGCTTTCCCTGTGAGAGGGCACCCCAAGGTGAAGCCAGGCATCCCCGGCGTTGCTGGGGCCGTTGCGGAGATTAAGCAAGCTATTGCCCAGAGTTGCAGAGTGGGACCCATGGTTAGCGTAGGCACCTAAGCGAGAATTATCAAGTCCGCGGACATTGACCCAAGACCCTGCCGCGTCAGGAATTGAACCCTGGTCCCGGGCCGACCTCTCCTTCAGGGTCTGCCGCTTCTAACCGGTGAGCCACACTTCTCCATGATAAAAGCATCACAGCTATTGAACAAAGGATCAGTGATGTGGTAGAATCTATCCCGGACTACCTAAAAAGACTTAAAAAGACTACTGACGAACTCAGAGGGCCCTAACATGATTTTATTTTTCAAAAGATTATTCCCTCTATAGTTCATCTCCAAGAGCCGAGCCTGCTGAACATCCAAAGAGCTCATCGTTTTGGCCTGGAATGATTTGAATCAGCTCCTCATCCTAGACCAAGAAGGAGATTTTGCAAGGTGTTTCTAATGTAACAGCTGCGAGGAGGTAACGTTTCCTTGAACTTCATCAACTACTGAAATCCTTGAACATTAGACAGGGATTGGTCCAACCTTGCTTTTCGAAAATCACTTACAAGAACAAATCTTACACCTTTGATTAACCTGCTAAACTGCAAGACTTTCTTTAACAACATAGTCTCAAGGACAGAGAGATTGGCGCTTCTCTAAAACATGGCTGTTATTTTTGCCCAGTGTGCTTGTCTTCTTGATTAACACATTGTTCTCTCTTACTTAGGTATTGTGTTGGGCCATACATCTCATCTAACCTCATGTTTTCCTTTTCTCCCCCTTGTATTTCATCACCACAAAGTTATGGAGAGTATTTCACCTGTCATAGTCCTCCACGCTCCACTGTTGTGGCTTGCTTCCATTGAATCCCTCCCCATGTACTCCATGGAGAGGGGCAGATTTACAATAACTGGCGCATCCCCTGGGATGCGCCAGTTATTGTGCGCCACAGCTCCGCCACCCATGGTGCGCCGCATTTACAATGCGGCGCACCATGGTGCAAGGAAGGGCAGATGCGTGACGCATCTTTTGGCTTACGGGCGGCGCATTGCTGGAGTCGCGTCGCAAGCGTGACGCAACTCCTGCAATGCACAGGAGCCACCCATACATTACATGGTGCGTCACTCCTTACACCTGCTTCAAGCAGGCGTAAGGAATTGACGTAGCAGCTTTGGGAAAGTGACTCAGTGAAATCTTGTAGTCTTGTAGTCACTTTCCAGGGGCGTTCCTGCGATGGAACGCCCCCCCTGCACTGGAACACCTACATGAAACCTGACACAGGTTTCATGTGGCACAGGGCCTTACACCGTGACGCATCTCCATAGATGCGTCACGTTGTAAATGCCTCGTAGGGATGCGCCACGTTTACGCCGCCTTGCGTGACGCAACAGCGGCGTAAACGTGGCGCAAGGGGCTCGTAAATCTGCCCCTCAGTTTCTTGTTAGACTATTTTTCCTCCTGTTTCGTACCTCCCTAATTACATTTATGTCTTGCAGTTTCCTCTAGCATGTGTCTTCCTATCTAGCAGCAGCCTAACGCTCTCCTCTATCTCCGTTTTTCATTGACACTTTTGTTTACCTTCCCTGTTCACTGTAGCTGAGTCTGGCTCCATCCCTTTTAGGTGCTCCGTACCCTTTTTATCCCCTATAGTGTTCTATTTATCCAGTAGCAATACTAATACAACCTCTATGTTCTTATTTTTTGTTGGGTTTTCACCCCTTTAGTTTCTTTAAATTTTTCTTCTCTTCTCAACCTGTCTTACCTTCCACCCTTTGATTTTAAAGGTATTTCCTTTCTTCACAACTTTTCAAAATATGTATCAATTTGTTGTTTATTGATGGCTTCTTCTAGGATGCTGCTTTGAATAATTAACTAAATGGAATGTAAAAGGTTTGAAAAATCCTATTAAACGCCAATGTGTTTTGTCCCACCTATCTAGACTACACTGCCAAATTGCATTACTTCAGGAAATCTACCTTACTGAAGCAGATAGTAACAAGCTTAAAAAGCAATGGGTGGGTGAACTTTACTTTCCCCCTCTATGCTGCATAAGAATGATGTGTCAATATTGTGTCAGAAATGTTTAAACATATCCCTTATTACACAGGAGTATGATTATAAATGTTTATGGCCCCACTCACCTTAATCCCACTTTTTGGAAGGACATCTCTCAAAAGGTTGCAATACACTTTACTGAAACCCTCCTTCTTGGCCGCGGTTGCTATTAAATCATTTTCCCCTTTATCAACTGACACTCCACCATGAGGTTCTTAACACACAAAGCCCACAAGGCATTTAAACACACTGTCAATGCACTGTCATACTCACGGTGAATAGTCCATCCCACTCCTCAAGAATTCTCCTTCTACTCTGCCCCCATGGATCCCAGACAAGAATTTACTATCTGGTCCTTAGCAGAAATCTCACCCAACACCTAGTACATTTGGAGATGGGTCAAGTTTGATTTTTGACCATGCTTCTGTATGTACTGATCTAGACATTCTTTGAAACTCCCCAACTAAATCCTTTTGTAGGTTCAATATTCACTTATTATCCGATAAAGTTTCCTAACTTCCTTAGGAAAATATTATTCATGATTATTTTGAGATTACTGACATAGGAGAGTCCTCTTTTTGCTTTGTCTGGAATGCTTTTAAAGATTCCTCTAGCAAATTTATCACTAATTTTGGTTCCACGAAATGGAAAACAATCCACGTCCATCCTAATCAAGATCAAACGGTTAGAGTACAAATACTTCATGTCTAAAAATATCTCATCTGGCTTAGATGTGCTAGTGGCAGCTAAGGTTCAATTCAGAAAATCAACTATGGAGAAGGCATGTGGCACACTCCTCAAGATCAATTCTAGATAGTATGGGGGCAGAAATAATACTAGGATTCTGTGAGCTGATTACCTAAAATTTAGGAAAGACAAATCTTCCATTAAATCAATCAGCACTGACTTATTTGGAGATTCGGTTATTGCTCGATTTTTTGCTGGTTATTATCAAGATCTACGTGGCTCTAAATCCATGCCTTCTGAGAACTTCATCACGTCCTTTTTCTCTATTTCTTCAACGCACAAACCTACACAGACTGATTTGGCTAATCTCGAGAATCCACTTCACCTGCAGGAACTTTTTCTAGTAATCAAATGTCTCTCACCGGGTAAAAAGCTTGGACCAGATGGGTTCACGTTTGCATTTTACATTCATTTTTCAAAATTACTATTCCACAAAATATTTAAAATAATGATTAATTTTCTTTCATTGAAGGGTTCCTCTGGTTCCTTTACATTTCTCATTCCCAAAAAAGATTGTGACATCTCCCAGTGCAAAAATTACTGTCCAATATCATTCATCAATACAAACTGTAGAAGGTTTGCTACAGCATTAGCCCTCAGACACAATGATCTCATGCCTGATCTAGTGGCTATTGAACAGTCCAGCTTTGTAAAAAATAGGAATTAGTAGATAGCATGTGTGTTTTTCTAAATATACTCAGCAAGGTTCCAAAACGTAAACATTCGCTTGTGGTGATTGCTTTGGATGCTAAAAAGGCTTTTGATAGAGTTAATTGGCGATTCCTAATTTATATGCCCTTCATTGGCATGGATTCGGACCAAGATTCCTCCAACTAATTTCCTTGCTATATTCACTGGCTGGCTCTTCTGTCCTGATCAACTGTCTACAATGACCATACTTCCACTTAATAGAGTCACCAGGCAAGGATGTCCTCTATTGCCCTTTTTGTTCATTCATAGCACTTGAACTCTTCCTGCATAGACTGAAGCATTCTGATGGCCTCCCCAGTTTTTAACTAAAAAAGTATACCTTAAATTCACTGCACACACAGATGATATTCTTATCTATATCTCCAAACCAGAAACCTCCCTTCTGTACTTCTCTGCAGAGTTACCAAAGAACTCCATCAAGTTCCATGGAGTTCCAAGGGAGGAGTAACTGCTGGCAGCCTGGAACCTACCAGGGCCCTGAGGGGTATTGATTGGCGTGTGAAAGGCCGGATGGCAGGCACGTTGCTAAGAAAGCACTCTAGCAGACTGATCAGCCCTCACTCACTTGGAACTGAAATGCTGCCCCAATCACCCCCGAACAACCCTCCCCAAAAATGGGACATCAGGTCAAACTCAAGTGCACTCACCAGTCATGCTGCCGCTGCTTCCTGATACAGTGCATGTACCCTGGCTGCCATCACACGGACCCTCTTCAGGGGATTCCAGGCAGAGAGCCTCCACTGATCACAGCTTTTCTGGAAAAACCAGTGTCCTGATGTGTGAAGGCTGAAAACTATGTTAGCACACAAAGCAGGTGTTCTCTGGGCAGCAGCTTGCATCTCTCTGTTGGATACGAGGTGGTGTTATGTTGGCTACTCTGAAAGGAGAGGTGTGCCCACAACTTAGGGGGTCGCCCTAGTGATGTGTGCAAAGGGCCTGCAATACCGGACACATGCTGCAATGTGTTCATTGCACGGGTACCGGCACAGGTGGCCTCCCTGACCCCGCCCACCCCTCCCAACATTTGTTAACATGCCCACGTAATCACGTGACCACACCACCAAGACCCACACTGCGGGTAATATTTTAAATCCCCCCTTCACTATGGTCCATAGTCCGAATGTCCAGGGAACAGTTACATAACTGGCACAACATAACAAGGTGGAGCAGCAGACTCCTGCCCCTGGAGCCTTTCAAAGAGACAGCAGCTTGCCTTAAGGTAGACGGGTGTACTCTGTAGAGAACCAGCCTGAGAGAAAACGCGATATGTGGGGAGCTGGAGTCTGATAGAGAGGTAAGAAGCATAGCTGTAATGAAGGGGTTGATCACATGTAAATATAACACTTTGGGAGCATGTCAAGATAAGATGAAAATCTAAAAGATGCATTGTCAAGTCGAGTATAAAGTGCAAGACAGGACAATCGTGAATTCTTAGTGTCAATATAAACACTCCATTTGGTGTTTCTATTTTAAATGCGATGCAGAATGTCACTTGATGGCTGGGCGCCAGTAATAAAGTTAACTCCACTTCACTGGCAGTCAGTAGAGTTTTTTTTGCAGAATTTCACCCTCCAAGTGGAGTGTCAAAACTCTGCCACCTCTGCAGGCGGAGCGGAGTTCACTGCCCACTCTTACTAAAAACCCTTTTGAGGATAATGGCCTATCCTGAAATACTGATAAGGTCAAATATCTAGGGATCTTGTACCACAACAACCACAATGCAATCTAATATGGACGCTCTTCTTTCTAAAATTACAAAACTGATGTAGGCTTGGTTACCATTATCTTTGTCATGGTGAGCTCACCTTGACACAATTAGAATAATGGTACTTTCTATAATCAATTTCTAGCTCATGATGCTACCTATCAAAATACCTAGGATATGTTTATTAGACGTTGACAAGCTTTTATCTCTATTTCTATGAAACGGGAATCCATCTACTATATTTTAAATTGCCTGAAACTTCCAAACTTTCAGGAGGGGTCAATTTCCCTGATTTTTATCTTTATCACTAGACTTGTGGTACTAAGCAAAGCTAAGGCAGTTTTCTGGACTCCCCAAATCCCCAATCCAAACTTTTGTACGAATTGAAACTTGCCCTGATCTCTCCTTTCTATCATAAACACATCCTTCATGTGCTCAATCCCTATATATTGAGTGCCCTCAGTTATAAAACTCTCCTGTTCTCTTTTGAAGCAGAATTGAGTAACTCATCTCTCCTTATATGAACAATGTATTCACCTCCCTATATGGTATAATAAATGCTTCTTGAAAAATGGAAATTCGCTGTTTTGGTGCAATTGGTTACACAAGGGTTTGTTTACAGTCTCTCAATTATTCCTCTATAGCAATTCAATTATTCCATTTGAAACTCTTTCCACTGCCTTTAATCTCCCATCTACATGTCTAAGACAATATCAGCTTTTAGAACCTTTGCTTGATGCCACACTTGTCTCCTTTCTAACCTCTTCCATTCAGGGGCATGATCTGCAAATCCTCCTCAACACCTTTCCCAATCCCTTCAAAAGCAGTATTCATATATAAATCATTGCAACACTCCCAACAGAGAGACCTAAATCCAAACTCAAAATCATATGGGAATATGATTTACTTTCTAGGTGGCCTATAGCTTTATGATAGAAAATATTGGAGTACATTCACTCCACTGCACATCCAGCCAACCTCACTCATATGCTATATTATTTTTATAATAGACTTTATCACACCCCAGTACATATTTTCAAAACAAATCTGCTCAAACAAGATACCTGCTGGCTTTGTAATACCAGTCCAGGTACTTATATTCACATGTTTTTCCTTTTTTTGCACATATTTTATTATTTTCCCACAAGATGAGCACTATTTGATTACAATAGTAATAGAAAGAGCCATTAAGGTAATATATTAAAAATGAGTCATTTTGTTTTTTTGGTTTCGAAATTCATTAAATACAGATATATTACCAATAAATTAGTTTTTCCGCTTCCTACAAAATATAAGTGAAGTATATTCCTATATTTTCCCTATGTCTTAACATATCTCAATTTTGGGAACATGTTTGGAAAAGAATTGGAGACATTACTTTTGTTCACATTCCACTCACCATAACCATTTCGCTTCTAGGTGGTTTGAGTAATTTGTGGTACCATAACAAAATCACCCGCACATTTGTAGATCTATTAATTGGGATTGGCTTACAATTGATTAATTCCAATTGGAAATCTACAGTCAATATCACACTTCAACAGTGGTGGAACTTGGTATGCGACAATCATCACTTGGATAGGTATGATCTACACTCTATCTCTTCATTGGCCCGCTTTATCGACCAAACACAATGATTTGTGGGACCATTGACTCTATTTTTGTCTTCACTTGCAAGTAATACAACTTAACTACTTATTAAGTAAAAGTACTTTGTCCATATTTTATTGGTATTGCTAATTAATCAGGTTTTCCTCACGACTCCATTTTTCTTTTTGCTTTTATTATTTCTCATTAATATGTTAAAACACTGTTTTAGGAAGTACTCCATCCTTGCACTACCAATTTTCTACTTTTTTTTCTCTCTCATCTTCTTCTTTTCCTTCTCTTTCTTTTCACTTTACTATCCTCTTTATCTTTCTTAATATTACTTCTGAAGAACCGTTCAGTTCAGTCTTAAGATATGTTTTTTAAACTCTTCACTCGATGTTAGAATGTGTTGAATTGTCTTTTCTGTTGTATAAAGTATTGCTAATGGAATGGTATGCCAAATTTCTGTACAACTATATTTCCTTCAATAAACATATTAAAATGAAAAAGTAAAATGATCTATTAGAGTATACTGCCCCACAATGTTACCATAAACACCTGGGAGGGCAATGTGTCAAACAAATAATCAGGTCTCAGGTAGAAGGCTGGATAGAGACTATCACCAAAATCAGTTTGTCTTAAACCAGGCTTCATACTCCAGCAGCCTGCTTCCCGAGTTCTTCAAGTTTGAACAGAATGTCTCAATCCTGATGATGTGATATTTCAACCCTATTGCCTACTTTGGACGATCTCTTATGAGAAGTCCAGTTGGAGAGATTCAAGGGCAACAGAAGCTTCTGGGTCTTAATTGTGTCAAATGTTTTTTGTTTTTAGCTATGGTACCTCAGACCTCAACATTGTGACCCCCAACTTAGGGACCCAGTGCTTGGTTTAGCTCTTGCCACGTGTGGAACTGAGGTAAAGAACCTCTGGGCGGACTCAAGGAGGTGCTGAGAGATAGAGCTAGAAAAGGAACACATCATATTACATTAAACAAAAATGCCCAGCAAGTAATTTCTGCAAATAAATATTATGCACAAAACTACAAATATTCATAAAATTGTTGGTGGAAAGGCCAAATGAACTAACGTGATTGCAAAATGTATTTCCTAACAAAAGGTAACATCCAGGGCTTGTAACACACGAAGGGCCTGATTAAGATGTCGGTCAGAGTTGCCTCTGGCTGACATCTTTGCGGTTTCGGAACTGACCGACATCGGGTCGGCGGTCCGAAATGGCAATTACGATGCGACCGCCCATGGTGCAGTCACAAACTCTCATTTCCCTATGAGAGTTTGTGCAGCGGTCGGAAACTGGCGGGGAGTTACTTTAAATCCCTGCACCATATGGCAGGCACCTCACAGTGCAGGTATTCACAAGGTCTGGCCCACAACCGAAGGCCACGGAAGGAGGCGGTCATAGCTAGGGGCCCCAAGTCTCTTTCTGATAGGCTTTCCATGTTGGAATCCCCGACATGGAAAGCCTGTCTGAAACTGACATCATAATCCAGAAGGCAGAAACACCGACCATAAGGGATTATGTGGCAGATTTGGCTGGCCGACGGGGCTCCTTAGGCCTGTCGAAAGCCAGACAGATTGCCCGGCTTACAGACCAACATCCTAATCAGGCCCTAAATGTAAACTAGAACCCTTATTTTTTCGGCACCAGCAGATTACAACTCCTAAAAAAGCAATACTTCTTTATCTTTTCATAACAAAATAGGTACAACTGTGCACAATTAATTATCTGATTTACTGGCTTTCTATGGGTGTATACCACCATAAAATCATGCCCACAGTCTTAGGCAATGCATATAAAACTTTAATTAAAAACCAACAGTATTTTATTCTAACATGTAGAGCTAATAGACATTCACTCTCAATAAACTCTGCTTTTTGGATTTTATACAACAGCCAACGAGAACCCACAACAGACAGGAGGCATCACTACATCCAGTTGTCCTCAAAACTGCACACCCCATATTTTCAAAGGCCCATGGATGCACCCTCATTGAAAGAAGTAGAGGGTATATTTATTAACATTTTGCACCAGCTTTGCATCACAAAATTAGTGCAAAATGTTTATTTGAAATTTCAAACCTGTTTTCATACACTGGGGATGTTGCTGGAGAGTAACAGAAAGCAGTGGTTAGCACTACTTTGCATTATTTTATTTTGATCGTGGATGGTACAAGTTAGTCTAAGCATAGTATTTTGTACTGGAAGTGTACCTTTACAGTACAAAATGTATGCTACACATGACACAGACAATTTTGCTCTATAGTGAAAATGTGTGTGTGTAGCACTGGCAGGCTGATTGCGTGCCAACGCAAGGGAGAAATCAGGACAGTGCCATATCTGTATATATAGCGCATACCTGCTCTCTCACATAATGCAACAAAAACAAATAGTGTGTTCTCCTGCATTGTGAGACATTTTAATAAAATACCCCTTTAAATTGTGGAATTTTCTCCCTGCACTCTCTAGGAAAGGCACAACCACCTTATTTCAGTGTTATGTAATGGGTGCCTGGTGATGCCACATTTATGCCTGGCATGAGCTAGAGGGTGGGAATGACTCCAGAGAACACCCTGGTCAATGGAATATAAGTTCCCGGGGCCAACCTTAACCATTTTGGGCATTTTCAAGATGGCAAAAGTCTTTTTTTTTTCTTTTTTTTATTAAAGAACTCCAGGAAATACAGAAATGCAAAATAAAAACATGATAATACTATACAGTAAGGAAAGAAATGCAGAACAGAAACATGATAACACTATACAATAGGAAAAGAATGCACAGAATATAATAATAGTATATGGCTAAAGAACTGAAAAAGTGAAAAGAAAAGAAAAAAGAGCAAAACAGAGCCATTATGTACGTGATATCTGCAATGAAGCAAAATAAAACAAAGACTTTTGAGCTCTCAAATTGGCCTTAGTGCCGTACTCCAAGCTGTAATGGGAGACCAGATCTTATCGCCCCGCCATTTAGATTTCCTGCCCCTAGTGGCATAGATTGCTTTCTCATGATTATATACACCTCAAAAGCAGGTTAGCCACATTTGAAAGTTGGGCAGGCCGGGGTCTATCCATTGTGCAGCAAGTATGATTCTGTATACTGCTGTTCCAATAAAGAGAATGGCCTCCTCATCCGAGCTTAATTCTAGCATACTATCATATCCCAACATATAGATTGTAGGGGAGTCTGGCAGTTCATGCCCAAAAACCTCCCCTCAGAACTCCCAAATCATTTCCTTAAATAGCAGCAGCTTCTCGCACTCATAGAACATGTGCAGTAGTGTGGCCGGACCTGTGCTACATCTTGGGCACTCGTCATTTAATCTCTTCCCCCATGCATGTAATTTTGCGGGTGTGTAATAAAGATTGTAAATAGTTTTATATAATTGTGCTTTTAAGTTAGATGAAAGAAGCAGACTTGAGGTCAACATCAGAGTCATATCAATTTCAACATTTGGGTTACCTAGTTTATCGGCCCATAGTGTTTCGGTGCGCTCTATATCATCTTGTAATATTTCAAAGAGGGTTGTATAAATTGTGCCAATTCTCGTGGCGGATTTACAGATAATTTCAATAAGTGGTACCCTGTCCCAATTAATCCTAGATATTTTGGAGCTAACAATAGTATTTATTTGAAAAAATTTGAAATAGTCAGGATTGGAGATATTAAATCTATTTTGAAGATTAGGGAAGGTTGTATGCATGTCATTGCCTCCTAAATCCCAAAGTGTGATGATCCCCAGTCTTTCCCATTTAGTTGAGATCGCATCGTTAGCATGCTGAGGGAGCAGTGATGAGTGCCATAAAGGAGTGTAGCGATTAAATTGAGGTATTTGCATATATTTTGCGGCTTTCAACCAGACTTTCCATGCACTAAGTATAGTTTTAAATTTAATCTTCTTAAAATAGCTAGGTTCTGGTTGTTTCAGGAGAAGACATTTGGCCCTGTTACCCAGAGCTAGTTCAAAATAGAAGGTATCTCTAGTTCCTCTACATTCTGGGCGGAAGGGGCAGTTTTAATCAGTGGTGCTGGTTGTTGAAGAAAAGCCGTCCAAAGGTACAGCAACATATTTGGAATAGCTAGGTCTGTGGTAGGGATAAATATTTCAGTGATCCCCTAATTTTGCCATATTGCCAAATAAATTTGGAGATCTGAGAGTCAAGAGCTTTGATAAGGTTATCTTCAATTAACAAAGGGATGGCGCGGAATAGATATAATACCTTGGGTAAGACATTCATTTTGACATAGTTTCCCTTCCCAATGATTGACAGGTGTAAGCTATTAACTCTGGTTAAATCTTTTTTGATTGTGTTAATTAGGGGTTCATAATTAAATTTTGAGATACTTTGAACATCCGGGCTTATACAGACCCCTAAATATGTAGCTTTTCCGGTTCTCCTAGAATCTATAAAGTCTGTGTTGTCGGTGCAGAGTATCTCAGTTTTCCCCATATTAAGGGAATATCCGGAGTGGGATCCAAATAGTTGTGTGATTGCCTCAATCGCTATAATAGCTTCTGCCGGGTTGGGTGTTAGGATTGCGACATCGTCCGCATATGCTAATACCTTAGTTTCATATTTTCCCACCACCACTGGTTTGATTCTTGCATTATCTAGAAGCTTTAATAACAAGGGATAGAGAGCAAACAAAATGCGGAACACGGGCATCCCTGTCTGGTACCCCTTGATATATTGATAGTACATGATTCGCGCCCCGTAATTTGCAGTTTGGCCTTTGGATCTTTATACATTGCTTTTATAGATTTAATAAAGCTGGGCCTGAAGTTATAGTGTTCCAAAATAGCCCACAAAAACTCCCATGACACCCGGTCGAAAGCCTTCTCGGCGTCTAGGAGGATCATTGACATCTGGCTCTCCGTCATGGCCATGATGTCAAATAAAGAGATGGCTCTGCAAGTGTGGTCCGTGGTGCCTTTCCCGGGGATAAAGCTGTGTTGCCACGGGCAAACCAGGTGCTCAACAACCCTCCCGAGCCGATTAACCATGATTTTTGCATACAGCTTTGAGTCGGAGTTGATGAGTGAAATTGGGCGATATGACGATGGTAAGTCGGTGGGTTTGCCTTTCTTGGGAAAAATAATAATATTTGTATGTTTCCAGGATTCGGGTGAGATACCACTCCACTGAATCCCAAGAAATAGGTCAAGTAGAAGAGGCAATATAAATTTGCCTAGGATTTTATACAATTCGAGTGGGATTTTGTCTAGGCCTGCGGGTTTACCAGAGGATAATTCCAAGAGAGCCAGTTGAAGCTCCGTAAGAGTAATTTCTTTCTCCAGGTTCTCTTTAGTGATTGTATCTAGGCCCCTGTCCGTGTTTGTAACAAAATCATTTAAAAACTTTTTTGTTTTGTCTCGATTGGCAGAGATATTGTTCTGGTAGAGTTTCTGATAATAGTGTTGAAACACCTCCACTATATCTTCTGTTTGTGTAAATAAAAGGTTGTTTAATTTAATAGATTGAATTGTAGGAGATTTTCTGTCTAGTATGTAGGGCCAGTTGTTTACCTTCTCTTTCTCTGTTTTCGTATACATTTCTTTGGTAGGCTCTAAAGATTTCTGCAGATTTCTGGGTCAGCCCATTATTCAGATCAGTTTTTAGTATTAGCATTCGACGCATTGAGCCTTTCCCGTCAGCCCCTTGTGCTATTAATGCTGTGTGTTCCGCTTCTATCCTAGCAAGCTCCCCGATCTTTTGGTTATGTTCAATGACGCGCTGTTTTTTAACTCTGGCAACATAACTGACCGTTTCCCCCCTAAGGGCAGCCCTAAAACAGTCCCATACAACATTTCTGGGGGCGCTATAGCGATTAATGTAAAAAAAACTCTGGGCCCAATTTTTGATATATTCGATATAGTCCCTGTTAACCAAGTGCTTCCTATCAAATGTCCAGTCGGAGCATTTTCTGCCAGAGTTGGGTAGATCGTTTGTAAGAACGAGGGCATTTTGATCAGAGACAAGTTTAGGGTGTTTAACAATTGTTGCTTGACTTGATATGTCCCGTGCTGTGAATATATAGTCAATCCTGACATATTTATTGTGGGGGTGTGAGAAATATGTATAGCCTGGATCCCTCTGATTTTTAAGAGTCCAAATATCGACTAGGTCATAGCTATCTCTAAGTAAGCTAATTGCATTAGATACTTTGGGTTTCCGACCTATATATTTATATTTGTTTGTGTTATTAAATGTGGGGCCGAGTGAGATATTCAAATCCCCACAAAATGTAAGTGGTCCTGACCAGGTGGGCAACTCAAGTTCTAGAGTCTCAAAAACCGAGGGATCGTCCAGGTTTGACCCATAGACTGAACAAAGGATTAGTTCTAGGGTGAGCTCAATAATAACCCATCTGCCCTGGTGGTCTGCGGCTTGACATATGGGCTGTCCTATGAAGTTTTTAGCCAGTACAGCTACGCCGCGGGTGTTTGAGGTTTGAGTGGTAGTTATTAAAACATTGTACCCCCAAGTTTTTAATAGATCTTTCTTGTCCCAAGGCAGGTGGGTTTCTTGCAGGCATATTATATCAAAAGAGTTTTGTTAGATTATTTCGCTCATCCGCCCATGCTTATCTCTGTCATGAAGCCCTGCAATGTTCCAGCTGCATATGGTTATTCTCCCCATGATAGTATAGATTTGGTTCCAAGCTTAATGGCATTGTGTGGGTACATTTTATTATTTGTAAAATACTGTGCTCTCTTCTGTTGTACATGCTGCTAAAGATGTAGTGTTGTTTCTGCTAATTGTAATTTCTTTTCTTATTTCCAAAGCTGGAGTTGTTTGCATTTTAAAAGTTTTTGCTCCCAGCCCACCCCCCTCCCGGCCCCTCCCACGTCGCTCCCAACATAAGGCAAAAAGACTCCATAAGAGTCTGAAAGTGATGAAGGTGCAACACGCTATCAGATCCCGACCAACAACTGATACAAAACAAAAAATAAAATAGAAGTGAGCACACCGATTAAGTTAGTGAAAAAATATATAAGAGCTACCGCTCTACCTGCCTACCAGGCCAAATTTGTGCAACCAACAAACAAGAAGCCTAAGACTAAGCCGTATTTTTATGTCATTACTACAATCATGTCATTATAGAATCGTTAAGTTCAAAATCAATTAATTAACATGTATATCTTAAAGTCAATAATTTCAGGAGTGGTTCAGGGTCCCATTAAAGATGTATATATATCCTGATACCAATGTTTATGGCAATGTTTATGGGTATTATACTACTTTAACCCATCTAGATATTCCTTTGCTTTAATTTCAGAAAGGAAGAACTTTGTCTGACCCCATAGATAACCTTGAGCCGTGCTGGGTTGTTGAGATAGGCCAGTGCCTTTTTGTCCTGGAATGGTTTTATTAGCTGACGTAGCCTCCATCTTCTTTCCACGGTTGTGTGGCAAAAGTCAGGGGGTGCAAAATATGAAACCCCGTTGAAGGTACGCTTGTCTTCAGGTCTGGCTTTTTCAAAGATTGCTTGACGAAGCAGAAAGTTGCCAAAAAAGACAAGAATAGCCCTGGGATAGGCTCCAGGTTTCACTGGGGTTTTCAGAGTAAATGGCATGCGATGGGCCCGTTGGATTTCAACATCCCAGTTCCAACTAGAAAGTTCCGGCAAAGAGGCGCGAAAAATTTTGATCATGAAAGAGCGGGTGTCATCCCTCTCAGCAGCCTCGGGGACCCCCAAAATGCGAATATTATTTATTTGTTGTCGGTTTTCAAACTCTTCTAGTTTCCATTTAACATCCGCCAATTCTGACTCATGAGCCTCAACCCGCTCTTGATTTGTGGCAATTTCTGACTCATTCGAAAGCATCCTGGATTCCAACTCCGTCAGATGGTCTCCGTAAGAACTACAGGTCTTTGTTAATTTCCTAACTATCCCTTGAACCTTGCGTAGGGCTGCTTGCGCTCTCCGCCCGTCTTGTGAGGTTTCTTCGCGATGAGCTGCTATTGCTTGCAGCACAGTGTCAAGGGATGCAGGTTATGGAGCTGTGGGAGTAGGCTGGTTTGGCTGTGAGGTGAGACCTGCTAGAGGAGCAGGGCAGGTTAATTGGTCAGTGGGGGTGTAGTCCCAGGCAAGACCTGCACCGTGTGTTTTCCTCCCCCGCTTATTAGCCATCCTTGATTTATATTTAACTGTTAGGGGCTCCACAATGCCCTCACTCATGCTACCTGATTCGTCAGTTAAATATGAAGTAGAGGTATCAGCCAACCCTGCTTCCAATTCCGCCTCATCGGAGAAAGAGAAGATATCACTGGCTTCCTTCTTCATATCCACATGCATGTTACAAGCATTATCGGCATGATCGGCATGATCGGTATTTACAGCATTAACAGCCTTAAGCGTATTGTCAGCGTTTTTAAAGATAGGGTTATGAGGATTGCAAGTGTCAGTCTTATCAGTACCCTGCTGAGTTGTTTGGTTAGTTATTCCGCCGCCCGCATCCAGCATCATCCAAACCAGTTTCCCCATCCACAGCGAACGCTGCTGCAATATCAGTGTCAGTGACAGTATCAATGATTGCACCCAGGGTATTGTTATCGCTCAATTCTGGGGCTGCTGGAGTATGCTCGGGTGGTTTGTCCATAAGATTCCTTGCAGCAACTTCCACGATCTTCCCGTTGGGCTCCTCTGTCACCGTGAGACCGGCTGTGCCCGCAATGATCTCTGGCATAGCGGGGGTGTTTGCATCGTCCGCTGGCTCGACTTGACGCTTCCTCTCTTGCCCTGGAAGTAGAGCGGAGTCTCTGCGCATTAGATCAACCACCGTCGGGCCCGCAGTGTCCTTCCTTGGGTCGTTCTTCTGGGTCGTGGCTCCCGGCCTGGGTGAATCAAACACGGCAGGCACCGCAGCAGCTTTCTCCGCACGCTCCGGCTTGTTCAACGATCTATCCGCTTTCCCAGCTTTCTCCGCCGAAGTCAGTGAACCATTGAGACCTCGCCGTTCAGCCGCTTCACGCTGGGCCTGTCTCGCGGCCCTCGCGGCCCTCGCCTGTGCGGCAGCAGACAGTGGGGCAATGGCAATTGTGGGAGCCATGTCGGTGCTGTCTCCTGGATCTTCCTCGATGATCTCCGCTGGCCTCGAGTGGTAAGTGCAGCAATCGGGCTTGGGAACTATCGCTGTCGGGGTTCTTAGGACGATTCTCAGTACTGCCCATCCAATAATGGAATAGAGTGTGTTAATCGTATTAACTGCGTGGGTATGTAGATCCATCCGTCCCGCCCGTATTCCACCAGGTATTGCTCATCTGATGACCACCGATGCAGCCCAGGTTCGCACGATCTTCCAGGTAGTGCGATCAGTGCTCTCAGGGCATGACTGGTCGGGAGCTCTGTAGCGTGTGCACTGCGATCAGTGACAGATCGCCATCTTGCCCCTCCCAGATGGCAAAAGTCTTCAGCGCAAAGTAAACTTGGGCTCTGAAAGCTGAGGGTGTGTATGGGGAGTGTACTAAGGGTATCCTAGAGTCCTCCTACACTTAACACTAAAATCTAGTTTGAAGCATCCATGGTATTGACAATAAACCCAGAAACAAAAGCATGATAGGAGAAATGCAGGATTCTCCAGCAACCTACAAGGACATGTTAACATTACATTTCTACATGTCCTACTTTTAATTACCATACACCCTGCTTGAGAGCTACAAGGCCTACTTAGGGGGTTACTTATTAAAATTTAATAGGGAGGTTTTGACCTGTTAAAGGGGTTTATTTTGGCATATCAAATTGCAGTTTTTACTCTGCTACAGTAAGGCTACAATGGAACGACTGAAGCCATATTTGTGCTGCCATTATAGTGGGTGACACAATAGGTCTTGCAAGTTCATGAGTGACATTTAACTTACAGACACCGGGCACAATTTGTACCATATATTAAGGACTTATGTTTAAGGTAAAAATGCCAATTAGGAGTATAGCAATCTCATCATATTGAAAGAAGGGGAAAAGGCACTTTATCACTGGTTAGCAAGGGCAAAATGCACAGAGTTCTACAGCCATCGTAAATAGCTAAGGCACAAATCTGGTGGTTCACCGTGCAAAAGATTAACATTTCCTATAGGGACACAGAATCAAAGCTTCTGACTTGATTTTATTGATTTTAAATCCTGATACTGCTCTGTAATGCTTGTTATCCTCCAACAAGGGAGTGACCTCTTGAGGTTTGCCAAAGCCACCATAATGACACCATGCCAATGGCACCATAATGTCATAAATGAACATTGTGAGTCTATCATGTCCACCCTCCCATTCATGACCTTGATGTCCTGCGTGCGCCTCACTGAATTGACCAAGACCTTTAGATTTAGCCAAACATATAAGTGGGGATAAGGGGCAGCCTTGCCTGATACCTCTGGTAATCATTATGGGCAGCAACTTAACTCTCTTGATTTTAATGGTGGCCTTTGGATTACCATTGCTTGTTAGCACCCTTAAAGCATATTCCAAGTCTTTATCTATGCAGCACTTGCATTATAATTGACCAATATAATGTATTGAATGCTTTACCTGCATTGAGTGAGAATAGAATGGCATTGCTTTGTTTTCTGTTGGTGCATTCTATAACGTGAATCATTTTTTTTGTATTGTCCCCACATAGGCACCCTGGGATGAATCCTGGCTTGTCTGGATCAATTCAAACTGGCATATATTAACCAAAGGCTTGCAGCCAGTATGCTCAATAATATGTTGGAGTCACGTTTCAAGAGCACATAGCTACAGATCTTTGCCTTGCTTGGGAAGTACAGTAATCATTGCATCTGTCATTAATAGTTTTACTATGTCGGTGTTCCTGAAGTTCTTAAATAGCCTAGCTAAAAAAGGAGCAAGGCTATTACAGAATGTCTTATAGAAGTCTGACATACCCTTTCGGTCCTGTGTTTTACCCACCTTCAACTTGACTACAGCTGTTATGACTTCCTCTGGTGATATGGGATTATCGAGTGTCATACTTTGATCTCTGGATAGGCTCAGTTTTAGATTTTCTTCAACATAAGCTTCCATCTGAGGTGCATATACCTCTTCTCTAGTGTAGAGAGTCGGATAGAAAAGATGGAAAGCACCGTGAATTTCCCTGTCCTCTTTTATGTCATGGCCTTTCCAGTATCGTAGGGAAGTTACCCTTCCTTTTGCTACACAGGCTCTAAGTTAAGGGGCTAGCAATTTACCGCCCCTAATTATTCACTTTTGTCTTATCCAAAATAACATATGCTCTGTTTTATCTAGATTGAAAGTCTTGAATTGAGCCTGGACTAATGGTAACCTGTACCATATCTTGTGTGAAAGTGTCCTCCTCCTAGGCTCTTCTTCTAAGCTATTAAGCTGTGGTTCAATGTCTACTCCTTTATCACGTCTTAGCTTTTTAAAAGGGGCTGCATTCAATTTGAAAGTGTGTGGTATAGAGATATTATCTATGGGTTTTGTAATCCTGTAGGCCCCACAGCAACATCTGCAAGCCCGGGAGCAAGCGAGCAGTGATAAAATAATAGTCAGATTTGCATACGTTTTTGTGTGTCGGAGTAGAAGATGGAATCCTGTTTATTGCCATGTATAGCCCTCAAAATATCCATCATCCCCATGCCCTGAGCTCTCCACTGAATGCCCCTCCATCATTTGTAAGATGTGATTTATCCATGTCAGTTTCCATAACTAGGTTAAATTCACCCAATCTAATAACATCCCTTTCAGCTGCTTAAAAAAGTGTCAAAAAGTGATTTTGAGAAAATGATGTTAACCCGAGTGGGGATCATAGATTGACAATAGGTTCTAGCTACATCCCTCTACCTGGACCACCCCCAGCATTCTCTCAGCTTTGCCAGAGAAGGATCGTTTGATTGCTCTTTCCCAGGTATTACCGCACAAGATGTGCACTTTCGACGAGTTAGCTGTGTTGAAAAGAATAATTGGACCAGGAAAAATAGAGATATCTTTCTGACCCAGTTGTATTTTCTTAGATGTGTCTCTTAGAGGAGGCACACACCCATATATTGTCTTGAAATAGATTATTTTCAACCCTTTTTTTCACAGGGGAATTGAGACCTTCACATTTAGGCTAATTATTCTTACCATAGTTAGTTAGGAGAATTCAGCCTATTATGTGCCTCTGTCAAGTGTCCCCTGTCATCTGTGTCTTATCTCTATTAATCGCTGTGCTCACAGTGGCTCTTCCTCTAGCCTCTAGGGTGTTCCTTATGAGTATTGTTCCCTTTCCGATTAGGTCAGTGAGAATGTCTCTTTGGTGGCCATGAAAAGTTACCACACAAAACTGTTCTGCCTTTCGTCTAACCTCCCTTTAAAAATCATAACCTAAACTTGTCTCCCTAGGCTAGTCTTCGGTCATCAAGTATTACCAGAGTCCATTGAGGCACCCTACTTCTATTGATTCCCCTGCATGACACCTTGGGGTTAACTGACAACTCTTCATACACAGAGCAGGCTCCAAGTTTCCTAATCGCCTACTGCAGTGCCAAGCATTCGGTTGACTTCTTCTACTGTTTTAAGTAGGTGTTTTGTGCTGTGTCACATGATGAATACTCAACATTTGATGCTTTTTTTATAATAGTCTGGTGAAAATCTCTCCTCCTTTGTTAGTATTGCTGGGGCCAGATCTTGCTAAAAGCTTGGTTTATGGTCTTCAAGTTCTCGGCTCCTCTGCATCATGTTTTCTTACCTCTATTACGGACCCCTTGCAAAGGCTCTCTTTTAGTCCAATGTGAAAGTCTGTTCTTCCTGTCCAGTTCAGCCTGTCAGGTGCCTTCTTCCAAACATTTTGTGTGGCCTGGTACCCTTCTCCTACTCACCAGATGTGCTTGTGAACTGCCAGCTGGACACAGTGTTCTGGGCAAGGCAGGGCCCAATTGCTGTCATGGCTCGATCTCCTTTGCGCCAACTGGCTGCTCCATGGAAATACTTCCCTCCCATATCACCTTGCTGGGGATGTGCACCTGCTCTGGAAATATTTAAAGGAGGTGGGGTTTCCTATGATTTGTGGATCACCCTCATTTGATTGTGCCACATCATACTTCTACCAATTTGGAACAATCACAGGTACAGGCATGCTGTGAAGTGTTTCAAATGTAAATTGCCTTCAAAAGTGTAGCACATTTCCCTCTCAAATCTCTGTTATGTTATGTTAACAGGGTTTTTATAAAGCGCACAGCTACTCTACTGATAGTCCTGGTGCTGGGTGAATGTGAGTGAGCTAGACAGGAAGGGATAATGTGCGGAACGCTTAGTTAATGCAGAAACAGCCATGTTTTTAGAGATTTTCTGAGGGGAAGCAGATCCTGAAGTAGTCTCACAGCAAGCGGCAGATCATTCCATAGTTTTGCCACTTGCAGCCGGAAGGACCGACCTCCAATTCGGGAGTATTTCACCACCGGAGTACAGACTAGCGCCAATGAGGTGGATCGGAGAGAGCATTGTGGATGATAGAATTGAACTCTCTTCCTCAGGTAAGGGGCTTCGTAACCATGTAAGACCTTAAAAGCCAGCACCAGGGCCTTAAACTGTATCCACTTGCGGATCGGGAGCCAGTGGAGAGAGTTCAAATGAGCAGACATCCGGGTCCTGGGGCCAAGAGAAAGAATAGCCCTGGCTGCAGCATTTTGCACTACCTGAAGACGGGTCAGCAGATATTCTAGAAGACCAAGATAAAGAATGTTCACATAATCCAGCCTAGAGCCAATCAAGGCATGGACCACAATTTTCCTGTATGGGATCTGAAGTAGTGGCAGAAATTGTTTGAGCATTTTCAGAAAGCCAAAGCACTGTCCGGACACAGTCTGAACCTGTAGCTTCATACTCAGTGAACTGTCCAGTTTTACACCAAGGTTTTTTACGGACGATACCGAGTTAGCAGGAGGGTGCATATCCTGAGGCCACCAGTTCTGCCATGAGTTGTTAGATGGGTAGCCAAAGAAAATGATTTCCGACTTATCGGAATTACATCTGAGTTCATTCTGCTGGAGCCAGGAAAAACACTGCCGACATGCAGGCCTTAATTGCTTCCCCCTTAAACTCTGTATCCTTGTCGGATGTAAAAAGTAATTGGGTGTCGTCAGCATAAGACACTATTTTAGCTCCATGCGACTTAACTAGACTAGCCAATGGAGACATATACAGATTGAATAAAGTTGGGCTAAGAACCGAGCCCTGAGGTACTCCCACCTCCAGAGGGGGGATTAAGGCTGAAAAAGGGGGTGCCCAGACAGTTTGTTGGTGCCCTGACAGAAAAGAGGCAAACCATTTGAGAACCGTCCCTCTAAAATCAGACTCATGAAGTCGGTATCAAAGGCTGCTGAAAGATCTAACAATATCAGCATGGCCTTGCCGCCCTGGTCCAAAACGAACTTAATGGACTCTGACATTTCCAGAAGTGCTGTTTCGGTGCTAAAATTTGAGCGAAACCCAGATTGACTTTGATGCAAAATGTTGTTTGTTTCAGGAAATGTAGAAGTGACTGAGTGAACATATTTTTCCAGTACTTTGGAAAAATAGGCAGGAGGGATATTGGCCTATAGTTAGATGGAGTCTATGGATCTGTATTAGGCTTTTTCAGAAGGGGAAGAATGTGTGCTTCCTTCCACTTGCCGGGAACCAGCCCCTGCTGCAGGGAGGTATTCAAAATCTGATTCGCATAGGGATTGATGGAGGAAGCTATTGCTGCCAAAATAGATGCATGGCAAGGGTCAGAAGGGCACCTGATTTCAGATTCTTCAGAATGCCTAATGAAGTCGCCATTGAAAGAGGAGGGAACTCCGTGAAGAGAGGGCAGCTCGGCTGAAGGGCAAGGTGGGGGGGGGGGGCTTGTCCGAATTGTTAGCCCCATGGGAGCAAGGGAAAGTGTCCTGGATCTTTCTAATTTTTGTCAGCAAAAAAACGGCCATCTGACCCACCCATAGTGCTGAGGGGAAAAGTGTCCAACTCACAGCATTGGGGGATGAGAATTCCTTTACTATTTTAAAAATCTCTTTATTTGTATTCCCGGCAGCTTCTATTCTTGATGAACATTTTTTCTCCTTGAGGATAAGTTTATGATGCAATTTAAGTGCTTCTTTACACAGTTTTCTCCCTACTCTCGAAGTTTTCCGCCAAGCTCTCTTGAGTCTTTTACAGGTCCTCCTGCTTTCTTTAAGAGTAGGCGTAAACCAGGGAGCAGACACTCGAGAGGTAAAAGCAAGACGAGAAGAGGGAGGGGCGAGCTCTGCAGCACGAAGCAGAAGCCAATTGTCCAGGACAGTAGCATCATCTTCCACATTACCACTCAAAACGAGTGGGTGGGAGTCAAGGGCCACCATCACCGCTTCGGGTGTGATACAATGATAAGGTCTAAAACTGCCCATACGGGGCTTACTCTGGATGTTAAAAGGTGCGGTCTCACGGTGGACTCTAAACTCCAACAGGAAATGGTCTGACCACACCAGTGGCCGAGGAGGGGAGACATCTAAGTCCCATGTGGAGAAAACCTGGTCACGAATATGGCCCTTTTCATGGGTCTGAGCCTGAAAACAAGGATTCAGGTTGAAAATATTCAGAGCCTCTGCTAAGCTAGTAGCATCAGGATCGTTGATTTTATCCATGTGGACATTAAAGTCCCCTAATATTAAACAATGTTTGTGTTTAAGCACAATGGGGGCCACGACATTACTAATAACTTGATGAAGCAGCCCGGCTGGACCCGGTGATCTATACACAAGTAAGCCGGCCATGGATTGATGGGTTTCTTCCTTCAAATAAACTTCTTGTGGGGGCTGGAGCAGAGGTCTGATTGTCATGCTTTCTCCCACGGGATAAAGCTAATTTACATGGAGGTGCTGCTAAAATTCCTACCTCACCTCCTTTTTCAAACAGCAAAAGTCTACTATCCTGGGTTGGGCCTATTGTTTTCAAGTGACTTTGAACTGCAGATGAACAATTAACTCTCTCAGGAAAAACACTCAACAAAGGCATCTTATTAAGGATGGATCAGAGAAAGATATCAAAGTTTTCATTGGAGAAAGAAACTATTTATTCCAAGCAAACGTCATATCTGGGTCCTCAGTAGATAATTTATATGCAAGGCTTTGCTTGACCATTGTATCACATTCCAATGCAGAATTTCAATGTATTTCTTTGTCAGAAGTGATCTTCATGTATTCCAGTTTGCCATCTGCATATAATAATGCATTTTTAGGCTCCCATTGGTATGATAATGATTCAAGGGGTTTCATATAGAGTTCGAAGAAGACCAGTGATGGCAAGCATACTTCAGGTACACTGTAAGTTACAGGGAATCACTTAAATCCTGGGGTTTTATAAGGTTTGGCATTTTACTGTACTGCTTCTGTATGTATAGTTTTTTAATGTGTTGTTGGCGCAGAGTGCTCTGAATTACTTTAGGGGCTGGTACAAAACTTTACAGAAAAAGTGAAATGAGGAAATTCTGGTGTATTGATTTTTTCCTGGTTCTCTTCTTCTATCCCATCCTGATGTTTTCAACTGGCTGGTCATTAATGTCACTGATATTATTTTTTGGTCCAACAGATAGTGTTTATTCTGGTTGGATACAATTGGTACTACTATGTACGGTCTCAAGGTTTTTTGCCTTCTGTAAACATTTCCTATTACCGACAAACACATGAACATTGCTCTCAATCAAATTGCAAATGCTACCTAATGTGAGTTTAAGGAAAATATTTCAATACAAATGGGGCCATGGTCTCTCTCAATCGACCTAATAAATGATAAAGTAAAAAATGAAATGTATAAATTGGCAAAATGCAATACATAAAACATTATCACCAATATGACTTGGACAATGACTAGGGCTTGGCTAAATTTTTTATCACAACTGTAGTATTTGCATCATTTGTAAACATCTTTATATTTCACAATACATTTCTTCCATTTTAGACTGATTTCTGTAGAAAATGTCTTGATTAAGAGACATGTTTTGCTCAAACCGTTGTCCTGCTAGTATTCTTTTGTGTGAGATAATTGCTTGCATCCGTATGTTGCCAAATAGCACTTTACATCAGTCTGCACAATTTTCCTGAAATGTTATGTTTCCAGAAAAAGTGACTTACAGACTTATATGCTTCCAGATAGACCAGTTACTTAGGTAATCAGCAATATCTGAGGTATCTTTTCCAAGATCACTATATAAGCAGTACTAAATTATGGTGGAACACGATATTTCCATCTTCATCTACCATTAGGTTTGTCATATAGTTACTGCTTATCTATATACTGTGTTAAGTTAGCATGAGCTTATTAAATGTTTAAACGCCATTTTTCCTTTTGCTGCTTCTGCACACAACACTTAATTGTTGATTTAGCTTTCAACCTAGAAGAGCGCTGTGATTTACATGAGAATAATATGTTATTGCACTGATATCAGCTTTGCTTAGTAAACTATGTATGTACAGAGAGTGCTGAAGCTTCAAGGATAACTCGACACAAATTGTTGTGAGGTCTGATCTCCGCACCTTCATAGACATAACATAAGTGCAGATCCTGCCAAATTCTGGCTTTAGGCGCGTTTTATATTGCTTTGCTTAGAGTACACAGACACACTTGATGCGGTTCGCATGCAGAGAGAGCTGGTGGAAGTTGATGTGATTTCTTCATACGAGGATCTTGAGGTATGGGGCCGTCCTGTTAAAACCCAAAGAGACCTTCTTAGATATTAATATAATATGCTAGTTAGGGAGGGTGAGAATTAGGTGTTGTTAACCCTTATTCATTACAGCATTTTAGTATGCTGTCACCATTTGCTTTTTATGGACTAGTAACTATGCTGATAACTTTGCTTCTGATAATATGTTTCCTTGTATTATCTAAGATACTGCGTTTGAGAAAACGGCATTAGTAAATAAATATTTCAAATGTGCACGTGTCCTCATTTACTCCAAGTTCTGGTTTGAAATGGTTGTATAACGAAAGAGTGTTCATGTGTTCCATGTGACCTGAGGTATGGTAAGTTCATGTTCTGGTTTGTCAAAACATTGGGAGTTTGTTATGACCAATGAGACACTGTAGCTAGCCTGGTAAGGGGATTTTGGGTACTGAGGTGAGTTTTGGGTCACCCTAATTCGCCGAGGTTCCAAATCTCTATGCACAGTTCTGTAGGAGAACGGAATTCCCGCTGCATGGCGCCCATTCGTTTGGTGGTCTTATATCATGACACTCGAGTAGTATATCATTCAAACTTTAACCCCTTCGCTGTCGTTTCCGGAAAACGGTGGTGTCGGACAAACCTACCTATTTTTGAAATAGGTCTTTTCAAGCTTGAATCTTTCTAAAACGGTTTCCTTGAATTACTTCCCAGTTGTGCTACAAAGTTTACTTTGTTTTTCTACGTTCCTGTGCAGTCATGGCCCAGCCTGTGGACATTCTGCAGCATAGTCGCATTGTGGTGCGCAATCATTTGCAAACTTACAATGTACCCATTGATGGCATGGCTGTGATTTTGGTGGTGAGTGCGGAAGCAGCTTACCCGTACAAACTCTTTTATTCGTGGGTGACATTTCCGGGTGTGGACGCTAATTCTGGTGTGTTCCACACTTACACTCCCTCACCTGTGCCGAATGAATATACTCCGTACAGGGCCCTGGAAGTACCTATTGATCATTGGTAGCATAGAGTTTGGTTTGGTGGCGCCCTACCCCATTCTTTAACCGCTCCGAGGTTAGGTCCTTTGTCCATTCCAGGCGCAAATTGGCCTGTTTTGGCTGGATTTACTCCTCATCCACAACACGGCAATTGTACCATGGCGGAGGTTCGTAGACTACATGTAGTTTCTATTGCCGTGATTTTGCAGACATGGGTTACAAATTTAACTTTGCGAAATCGCACATTGCAGAGTACACAGTGTTGTTCCTGGGCTATGAGCTCAACAACGAAGGTAGAGGATTGGCTCCTCACTTCCTGGAGAAATGCGCACAGTTGCGCGCTCCTACAACACTGAAAAAATTACAATCTTTACTGGGTTTTTTGAATTTCGGGAGAACTTACATTCCGGAATATGCCCAGCGTATCAAGCCTTTGTATGCTTTGATACAACCAACTTTTTCCAAATCATGCTGGCTGCCTGAGCACTCAGCCATCTTGCAATCCTTGCAGGCTGATCTGCTCGCTTCTAAATTCTTGCTGACTCGTGATAACCACACTAACCTGGTGATAAGAATTATTCCTGGGACGGTGGGTTTCACGTACCTCACTTTTAATGAAGGAGACACAGTACCTATTGCTTACAAGTCACACTTGTACACTTCGGCTGAAATGCGGTTTTCCACTGTGGAGAAAGTTTTAACAGCTGTACAGATGGCGATTCTTAAGGAACGTGCTCTGTCACAGGGAAAACGCATGTTGGTTGTTACACCCTGTCCTCATTTGGAGGCAGTTACGAAAGCCAGTGTACCAAATTCTAAAGCTTTGCACCCTCGGTGGATTCAATGGGCTGCTTCCTTGACGTCCACGGATGTCACGTTTATTTTTGACACCTCTTACGGTCGCAGGAGTACTTGCAGTAAGAATTCGTTCATCCTGCTCCTCTAGCTATGCGACCTTTGGAGGACTTCCATTGCATCATTTACACTGATGGTTCGGCGCAGGTTTCGCATGGCTCTAAACACGCCTACGTTTCCGCTTGCGCCATTGTGGTCGGTGCCATGGTGAACGATGAGTTCAAGTCCAGAGTTGTGCACACGCAGACTCTAGGGGACTGCACCGCACAATTGGCAGAGCTTAGTGCTCTCTTACTAGCGTTGGAGTACGCTGATCCTAGTGTGACTACTCTTATTGTGAGTGATTCTTACTACTGTGTCCAGTCTTACAATGAAAACTTGTTCTTTTGGATTCAGAATGATTTTCGTGATTCCAAGGGTAGCACAATAAAACACAAGATGATCTGGGTTCGAGTGGCTGAGCTTAAGGCTAAGTTGCCACTCGTTTTTGTGATTCATACTCTCGGCCATCAGCGTGTGGGAGTTCACGCTGTCGGTAACTCGCTTGCTGATGAAGCAGCGAAATCAGCGGTGTCTACATATTTAGTTGCAGCAGTTACACGGTCCAAAAGTAAGATTGATGATGACATCTTGGCGGCTGTTGCTGCCACTGAGAAGGGAGGTAAATATCCTACGGGGTTCCCTTCGAAGTACACATACCATTTAAGTCTCGAAACGGTTCCTTTTGTGAAAATTCCTGAAGTTGGAGAACGTTTGATTCCCAACTCGGATCGCAGGGCTACGTTGATTACAGCGGGGCATGAAGGTGTGGCGTCTGCGCATGCGGGCGTCTGAGCCACTGTAGCTCAATTACAACAACGTTTCTGGTGGCGGGGACTGTACAAACAGACGCGAGACTATGTCCTTCAATGTGACATTTGCCAGCAGATTAAGCCTTCAACTGCTGCGCGTCCGCCACAGACACAGTTGTACATAACCAATAAACCGCTAGGTTGTGTTTATTTGGATCACTGCGGTCCTTTTTCCTCTGATACTGCTTATAAGTACATCTTAGTAGCAGTTGATTCATGCACACGCTTTGTGTGGGTTTGGCCCCATCGCAGCAGTGATTCACGGACAGTCATAAGAGATTTGCGTGTCTTCGTAGGGATTTTTGCCTGTGGTACCTTCCATTCGGATCAGGGTCCGGCTTTCGCCTCTAAGGCGTATAAGGATGCCATGACTTCGATGGGGGTCCAAGTCAAGTTTTCGTCTCCCTACAGACCTGAGGGTAATAGTGTAGTGGAGCGAATGAACCGTGACTTAAAGCAATCATTGACAGCTCGAGTTATAGGCACTGGCAGAAACTGGCTGGCCCACCTAAATGGCATGCAGCGTGCACTTAATAATCTCCCTAGAAGGTCTCTGGATGGGCGGACCCCATATGAAATGCTCTTTGGCGGTAAACAACCTTTACAACGCAACTTTTACATCACAGAGCCTTTACAACGCAACCATTACAACGCAAACTTTTACAACGCATTGCTCTGGGGGGGCGGTCTAGGATAGGGAATAGGTTATTTACTATCCAATAACCTTCCCTAGTGTCCACGGGGACTGGAGTTGGAATAGTAAATTAAACTATTCACTATCCAGCATCCCAAAGCACTATGCGTTGTAATGGACTGCGTTATAATACTTGCGTTGTAAAGGCATGCGATGTAAAAGCATGCGTTGTAATGTCATGCATCCCTCTTTGGCATCAAGATGTACGTCCCTGACCTTTATGGTCTAGACTGCGTGGCTCGCGCCACAACCTTTGACGTAGATGAACATTGCAATGTTTTACAGGATCTACAAAAGACCGGAGACAGTCTTGCAAAGGAACATTTGCCCTCCACGTCGGATGATGCGTTGCAGATCCTGGTAGTTGGCTTGCTACCCCAAGTTGGAGAACTGGTTCGAGAGAAGATCGATAACAAGAAAGAATTTGGACCTTCCTATCGAGCTCCGGTTCCGGTCCTTGGAGTGAAGGGCACAAGAGCAGTCATTTTACCACCGTTTCCAGGTCGTAAGGAAAACAGGTTTATCTCAATTGACAATGTCAAGATACACAGAGTGGCCGATTCTTCTTAGTATGACTCCGGCAGTTTCCTGTCCTTCCATTGTGAGAAATTCTATTTTGGCCACTGCTTCTAATCCTGAACCAGAAGTGGCCTTCGAATTGCCTGCAATTTCCAGTCCTTTATTAAGTACTTTGCCTGGTACAGACCATGATGAAATTGACTACACTTACCCCACTGACTTATCTATGCCAGATCTGCAGACACGTTAGGCCACAGAATCCAGATTTTCATTTGACTCTGTTTCCAATGCCTCGAAGAGACCCTCACGGTTTGCAGTTTATTCCAGTTTATTTAAAAAACATTTTTTGATTCCCCCTTGGACATATATTTGGCTGGTTCTTTTTTCAATTGACCTTTTTATGTCAATTGGGTTTGTGTTTTATTTTTTTCGAATTGTAAATGGACACTATGTCGAGGAAAGAACATGCATTCGACATCTCAATGGAACTTTGGCCCCCCTTTCCTCATCGCATTCTGCACACAGACTGAAAAGAGACTTGACATTTGTTAACATCACTGCTTGGCCTGTCCTTGATGGGATAGTGTGGGATGCCGTTAGATTTCAAATTCATGGCCCTACAGATGTTGTTAATGTCCCTAATGTGCTTAGAGTTAACATGGTAGATGTAGTGAAACAAAACATACGTTCTGATGATTGGGATATTCAGGCCGTAGAGACTTTGTTTTCTGATTTGAAATACTATGCTGCCTTTGATGCTGAAGATTTGTACTTAGAATCTGCTAATTATGGTGATTTGTTTTGTTTTCAACATTTTGGCAATCACTTCTTACATAAAACTACTTCCAGAAGGAATACTGTAAATTATACGCAATGGGAGCATTGCCCAGCTCCTATACAAGGCAGTTCAAGTACTTTTTTGAAAAAGTACACTTATTTTACCGACTTCAATCAGTCCAATCCCGAGTCCTTTTATTTTAGAATGACACAGAAGCCAATGTCCAAGGTTAGACTTACCGATACCAAATTATTGTACTCGACGTCCTTTCTTGATCAGCTGGCTGTTGGCGGCTATGAATTATGGAAGGAAATAATTGACCTTAAATCAGTTTGGGGTTCTAAAAGCTGGCAGGTACAAGGCACAGAAGCTTTACACCGAGCATGCCTCATCCCAAATCACATATTGTTTCTGAATTCTACTATTTCACAAACGACATGCTTTGGATTGGCTACTTCTAAAAAATGAAATACTCCTACCATCCCTGAGTTAGAAGAATATTCTGGCTGGAACAATTTAACTCAGTTTTCCATTAGGGACTTGCAGACCCTATTGCTAAATTCATCCTTTAACATATCCAGTATGGATCCAAAAGGTTGGCTGATGTGGCAGAGATGTGCTGATACATGCCAGCATCGTTTTTTGGGTTTGTCTGATGGCTTTAAACAGGTCAGACCTGATCCACGTTTTGACTCTGACCATTCTGTCACAACTTATTCAGTAGGCAAATTCTGATTGGGACTGGAATAGATGGCAGGATCTCTCCCTGGCACTAGAAGCGAGGGATTCTAGAAAGTTTTGGTCCTTGGTTAATACCGGTTCAGGAAAACGAAAAACTGCTGTGGAGCCAAACATAGCAGCCTCCGTTTGGGAAGCCCATTTTAGCAAATTGTACCAAGATACCCCTGAATTTGCTAATGGCGTGGCCACTGATGTCCCACCTGACCCTGTAGTCGGACTAGAATTCACCCTGGGTGAGGTAAGTGCAATAGAGAGACTGGCGTTGGGGAAGGCCCCCAGACTCGACTGATTGCCTGGCGACCTTTTTAGATATCATCCAGAGATCTGGGGCCCGTACCTCCTTATTCTCTTCAATTCCATCGCGGGAGGTATGGAGATCCCCTGTACTTGGCTGGGGGCAGAAATAGTACCTATTTTTAAAAAGGGCTCTCCTCTGCTCCCAGCCAACTACAGGCCGATCACCCTTATAGATGTCCCCCAAAAGTAATTTTCTCGCCTTCTTCTGGACCACCTTCTAGATTGGATGGAGGAAAACGAGATCCTGAGTCCTCTCCAAGCGGGCTTCAGGAAAAACACGTCCACCATGGATCAGATTTTCCGTCTCGTTCTCCTCTACTGGAAAACTGTGAGGATAGAGAGGGGGAGGCTGTACATGGTGTTCGTGGACCTGAGGTCCGCCTTTGATTTGGTTCCCCGTAAGAAATGATGGGAGGTCCTAAGGGAGCTGGGTGTTCCTACCCATCTACTACATGCTATATTTAGGCTTCATGACAGCAACTTTGCCCAGGTTAGGTGTGGGAGGGATGGAGCGTTGTCATCTAGGTTCCCGGTCTGAAGAGGGGTGAGACAGGGTTGCGTTTTGGCGCCAACCCTGTTCTGCCTTTTCGTTAACAGTGTCATATCCCATCTCGACAATGTGACGGACAATGACGCTCCTTTGTTGGCAGGCAGGAGGGTCCCGGCTATCATGTTTGCCGACGATACCCTCCTGCTCTCCAAATCCCCGATGGGGATCCAACAGATATTAGATGGGTTTGGTCTTTTCTGTAGACAGCATGGTCTAGAGATCAATACAGAGAAGACCAAATTCATGATATTCAACTCTCCCCTAAAACCAGACCTAACTCAACACTGGGTTCTGCAAGACTGGAAAGGGTTAAAACGTTCCAGTATCTGGGGGTAACCTTACATGAGAACTTATCCTGGGACCCCCAGATAGCTAGATCCCGGTTAAAGCTGTCCCAATTGTCGGGGGCGATTTTGAAGGTCGTAAACACTTCTACCTTCAAACCCATCAGCCTGGCAGTAGAGATATATAAAACCCAAGCAAAAGTGGCTGCTTCCTATGGTGGTGAGTTATGGGGGTATAAAGCTGGGACAGAACTTGTCAGAGTAGAAAACAACTTTCTCAGACGTCTCCTGGCCCTCCCCTTGGCACACCCCTGACCCCTTTAAGACTAGATGTGGCTCTCCCCTCGATAGGCGAGGACTTGAAACTAAAACCGTTAAGATTTTGGCACAGGCTATCGACCACCGGCGAGCTTGCACACTATAGGCAAGACCTTATCCATGTAATGAATCTGAACCGGCGTGATAGTATCCCGTGGTTGGCCTTTATAAAGAGAGAACTGTACCACCTGAGACTCCCTGAGCTATGGGAGTTTCCTGAACAAGGCTGTTAAAGGGTCCCTCGCAAAAGATTGGTCGAAGTACATAAGGAGAAAAGTCTAGTTTCCCTGGTGTGTGCACCCAATAACGGCATTTTAACTGAACAATTCTTGGACTCCAAAAATTTCTACCAATTCGAAGGTTTTATGGATATTATTTTCCCCATTTTAGCAAGAAAATTGTTTATCCAATGGAGGCTAGGCACCCTGCCCCTCAAAACCTTTACTTGTAAATGGACAACGAGGGACGACAGAATTTGTCCAGGGTGCAGCAACCACGATGAGGAGGAGATTCACGCTCTGTTTTTTCTGCCCAGCTTACCATAGACCAAGGAAATATTGACTAGCGCCATTATGTAGGAACTTGGGCATAAGGGACCATTTACATTCCTACAGAATACTGAAAACAAGTACCTTGCCCCACATAGTCTTCGCAGTTGCCAAGTTTATAATGGCTATGTGGCAGATAAGGAGAAAATTACTAAAAGACTGAATACTGATATGAACTGCAATGTTAACTCCTACCCTCATCCAGATTCTCCTAGGAAATGAATTTTTATTAAATGTATATTAGTTTCTTTTTACTGTATGTGGATGTTTTTATGCTGATGTTTTTACTGTATCTTTTATGGTCTAAACAGGCCGAAATAAAGAATTTTTGGATTGGATTGGATTAGTAGGCAAATTATGTCAAAATTGGCTGAAACATTCTACTTTGGCTGCGGTTAAACTGCATCTATCCAAGCTGAATGAAGATGTAGATTTAAATGATTTCATAAAAGGCCCGGCTGGTGGTAGATCAAAAAGATGGATATATGCTATTTACAATGAAATCTGGAAGACATCACAGATTGAGGCGGCGACTCGCCTTAGAGCTATTGATCAAGCTAATCTAGAAAAAGTGCTTGCAGTGGTAGATAATAGTATTAACATGCTTTCTTCCCGCATTTACATGTTAGATAATATTGTGTCCTCTGTAGTGGATATTGTTCAGGATGAGGTGTCTGTATTGTACCATGGTCAAAATCAATTGCGTTCTATCATGCAATTTGCGTGGACCCTACAGACGTTGAAATCTGGCAAGGTGCCATGGACCTACATGAATGTGTCCTCTCTCTTTGCCCCTTTTAATTTAACTGACAAGCAGCGCTTGCTTTCCATGCGTGATGCGTCTTTTTCAATGTTGCATATTGAAAGGTTGGAATCCCTGCCTTTCTCTGTGGCAGAGGCCACTGCTGCAACGTGGCTTATCCACGGTTTGATAACATTACCATTTGCTTTATATAAATTTACCAATTGTGTGCGATATGTTGCTATAGGTCGATATGAACCGTTAGGTAATGCATTTCTTCATGAAGTCTGGTCCCTCCCATTTACTTGCAGATGTTTAAAAGAAGGACAGGAAATTTATCTGAATGGGGAGGAGTGTACAGAGACACCAGATCACTCCTTAATGTGCAGACACATTCAATTGCACGGTTCTTGCAACCAGGACCGCGATAATTTGGCCTGTGTTTTGAAAGGCACACCAGTTCCCGCAATCATTCCCACTTTTACTTTACTGGCAAACAGTAGTTATTTACTTTTGAATAATGAAGAATGTTGTGGGTTAATTAAAGGTGTTGCTTATGTGGTAACCGTATCGGAGTGTGTGGTTTTCTGCAAAAATGTACTTTACCCACCCCCGCATGGGAAAGGGGATGTTTCCATCTGGCCGCGCATCCCAACCTTGACAGCGGAGTTCAATGGCATGAGTAGAATAAGAGCTCTTTTGTCCCAAAAAGAAGTGGCCTTGTGTTCGGCTCGAGAAACATTTGTGCTTCACATAGCTAACACCCGCACTGAGGTTCAGGACCTTTTAAATACAGATTTGCCGTTGCATTTCAGCGAAATGGTTCATTCATTCTTTAACGCGTCCTCAACGACTGGGCTGGCGCACTTTTTTAAGATAGTAAGCAGCGGTCTGGTGACTTCATTTGAGAAAATATTTGGGGTCATTCCTGCTTTCTTTCATTCTATTTTTTCAAGTCTGTTTGGTGGATTCCCGGTTTTGCTGGCACTGGCGGCAGGCGTTCTGGTGATATTTTGCTTTATTAAAAATGGATGCACTTCCTGTGCAAGAAGCCGCTCAGCCCCTCCTGGCACTGTTTCGCAACAGGATGCTTGAATACTATGGCACTTTGCCGCTTTGACTTTGAGTGGGCTAAAGAACGGTGATAGATCAAACCCAGATCTTTTGACTGAGTGTGAGTGTTTGATTGGTTCAGATGGTCCGTCCATCGCCACCCACTTTTGTACCGCTTTGGCCGCCATAAGTATGGCAGGGTATGCTCAGACGTGAGTCCCTTGCTCACTTTGCCACTGGATTCAAGCAAGCCGGGCTGAAGACGGCTGTAATGCCAGAAACCGGTCCTCGGAAGCTTGTTTCCGGTCCAGGGAAGGCATGGCTTGGCAGTTCGGGCTGGACTGTTTCCATGAGGCACAGGGTCAGACTGATTTGCATATAGCCATGTCTGAACTGGGGTGGCAGAGTGGGCTAAAGAACGGTGATGGATCAAACCCAGATCTTTTGACTGGGTGTGAGTGTTTGATTGGTTCAGATGCTCCGTCCATCGCCACCCCCTTTTGTACCGCTTTGGCCGCCATAAGTGTGGCAGAGTATGCTCAGACGTGAGTCCCTTGCTCACTTTTGCCACTGGATTCAAGCAAGCCGGGCTGAAGACGGCTGTAATGCCAGAAACCGGTCCTCGGAAGCTTGTTTCCGGTCCAGGGAAGGCATGGTTTGGCAGTTCGGGCTGGACTGTTCCCATGAGGCACAGGGTCAGACTGATTTGCATATAGCCATGTCTGAACTGGGGTGGCAGAGTGGGCTAAAGAACGGTGGTGGATCAAACCCAGATCTTTTGACTAGGTGTGAGTGTTTGATTGGTTCAGATGCTCCGTCCATCGCCACCCCCTTTTGTACCGCTTTGGCTGCCATAAGTGTGGCAGGGTATGCTCAGACGTGAGTCCCTTGCTCACTTTGCCACTGGATTCAAGCAAGCCGGGCTGAATACGGCTGTAATGCCAGAAACCGGTCCTCGGAAGCTTGTTTCCGATCCAGGGAAGGCATGGCTTGGCAGTTCGGGCTGGACTGTTCCCATGAGGCACAGGGTCAGACTGATTTGCATATAGCCATGTCTGAACTGGGGTGGCAGAGTGGGCTAAAGAACGGTGATGGATCAAATCCAGATCTTTTGACTGGGTGTGAGTGTTTGATTGGTTCAGATGCTCCGTCCATCGCCACCCCCTTTTGTACCGCTTTGGCCGCCATAAGTGTGGCAGGGTATGCTCAGACGTGAGTCCCTTGCTCACTTTGCCACTGGATTCAAGCAAGCCGGGCTGAAGACGGCTGTAATGCCAGAAACCGGTCCTCGGAAGCTTGTTTCCGGTCCAGGGAAGGCATGGCTTGGCAGTTCGGGCTGGACTGTTCCCATGAGGCACAGGGTCAGACTGATTTGCATATAGCCATGTCTGAACTGGGGTGGCAGAGTGGGCTAAAGAACGGTGATGGATCAAACCCAGATCTTTTGACTGGGTGTGAGTGTTTGATTGGTTCAGATGCTGCGTCCATCGCCACCCCCTTTTGTACCGCTTTGGCCGCCATAAGTGTGGCAGGGTTTGCTCAGACGTGAGTCCCTTGCTCACTTTGCCACTGGATTCAAGCAAGCCGGGCTGAAGACGGCTGTAATGCCAGAAACCGGTCCTCGGAAGCTTGTTTCCAGTCCAGGGAAGGCATGGCTTGGCAGTTCGGGCTGTACTGTTCCCATGAGGCACAGGGTCAGACTGATTTGCATATAGCCATGTCTGAACTAGGGTGGCAGAGTGGGCTAAAGAACGGTGATGGATCAAACCCAGATCTTTTGACTGGGTGTGAGTGTTTGATTGGTTCAGATGCTCCGTCCATCGCCACCCCCTTTTGTACCGCTTTGGCCGCCATAAGTGTGGCAGGGTATGCTCACACGTGAGTCCCTTGCTCACTTTGCCACTGGATTCCAGCAAGCCGGGCTGAAGACGGCTCTAATGCCAGAAACCGGTCCTCGGAAGCTTGTTTCCGATCCAGGGAAGGTATGGCTTGGCAGTTCGGGCTGGACTGTTCCCATGAGGCACAGGGTCAGACTGATTTGCATATAGCCATGTCTGAACTGGGGTGGCAGAGTGGGCTAAAGAACGGTGATGGATCAAACCCAGATCTTTTGACTGGGTGTGAGTGTTTGATTGGTTCAGATGCTCCGTCCATCGCCACCCCCTTTTGTACCGCTTGACTTTGAGCACGGCATATGGATTATCGTTTCGATTTTCCTATTTTACATGTGTCCAGCCTGTGTTTCATTGCCTGTGCTGTGACTTTGACTGGGCCCTTGATTTGTGTCTCCGCAAGACGGTATCTCCTGACGTCGATTTTAATCAGCTGATGAGCCCCGTCGTTACTCACGAGTTGGTTTGTTCTGGCGAAAGGATTATGGCTTTGGCAGCGATGCATGGACTAATGGGTCATTGGAACATTCTCGAAGCAGCGCACGATTTCTTGGCACATAGCTTTTTTGAGAACCCACCGAGTTGTCCTCTGATGGCGATTGAGGCTCTGGTCCTAGAAGAGCACGTATGTTCTTTCCCACTGTTAAATTGGATGGCTGAACTGTTTTTGGATGAAGACGGTGATTTCATGTTGGAGGCTGTTGCTGCATATTTTGCATATTCGGTCTTACCCTAAATACTTTCCAAGTTTTGGATCACGGCCCCTTGTTTTTTACTGACATAACTTTTTGCAACTTTTGCTTGAATTTTTCACCTCCCGGACCTATTGGCTTGAGTAAAAGTGAACACTGTTTTGAATTTTTTTTTTTTTTTTTTTAATTGATTCAGTAAAAAAATAATTTTTCCCATCGATTTTTAAAATTATAAATATTGCTCATCGTTCTTGAACTCTGCTTTCATGAGGAGGCCCTTATCTTATCTTATCCGTGCTCGGATCATGGGGGGGTGTCATATAGTTACTGCTTATCTATATACTGTGTTAAGTTAGCATGAGCTTATTAAATGTTTAAACGCCATTTTTCCTTTTGCTGCTTCTGCACACGACACTTAATTGTTGATTTAGCTTTCAACCTAGAAGAGCGCTGTGAGTTACATGAGAATAATATGTTATTGCACTGATATCAGCTTTGCTTAGTAAACTAGGGGGCATATTTACAATAAGTGGGGCATCCCTGCATATCAGCAGGGATGCGCCACTTATTGTGGGCCATGCCTCCGCCACAATGGATGCGCCGCATTTACAATGCGGCGCACCATGAGGCAAAAACGGCACAGATGCGTCACGCATCTGTGCCGTAAAAGTGGCGCATTGCTGGAGTTGCGTTGCAAGTGCGACGCAGCTCCAGCAAGGCTCTAGGGTGCCCTATCCTTCAAATGCTGTCAATCCTTACGCCTGCTTCAAGCAGGCGAAGGGTTTTGACGCAGCATTGGCCTAAAAGTGACTGAGTGAAATCTTGTAGATTTCACTCAGCCACTTTTAGGAGGCGTTCCTGCGCAGGATCGCCCCCCCCGCGCAGGAACGCCTCCTTATGGGGCGGAGCTTTACAACGTGACGCATCTCCCAGATGCGTCACGTTGTTAATACCCCGCACCATGGTGCATCTTTTGCGCCGCCGCTGCGTCACAAAAGTGACGCAACGGCGGCGCAAAAGAGGCGCAAGGGGCTTGTAAATCTGCCCCTATGTCTGTACAGAGAGTGCTGAAGCTTCAAGGATAACTCGACACAAATTGTTGTGAGGTCTGATCTCCGCACCTTCGTAGACATAACAGAAGTGCAGCTCCTGCCAAATTCTGGCTTTAGGCGCGTTTTATATTGCTTTGCTTAGAGTACACAGACACACTTGATGCGGTTCGCATGCAGAGAGAGGTGGTGGAAGTTGATGTGATCTCTTCATACTAGGATCTTGAGGTATGGGGCCGTCCTGTTAAAACCCAAAGAGACCTTCTTAGATATTAATATAATATGCTAGTTAGGGAGGGTGAGAATTAGGTGTTGTTAACCCTTATTCATTACAGCATTTTAGTATGCTGTAACCATTTGCTTTTTATGGACTAGTAACTATGCTGATAACTTTGCTTCTGATAATATGTTTCCTTGTATTATCTAAGATACTGCTTTTGAGAAAACGGCATTAGTAAATAAATATTTCAAGTGTGCACGAGTCCTCATTTACTCCAAGTTCTGGTTTGAAATGATTGTATAACGAAAGAGTGTTCATGTGTTCCACGTGACCTGAGGTATCGTAAGTTCATGTTCTGGTTTGTCTAAACATTGGGAGTTTGTTATGACCAATGAGACACTGTAGCTAGCCTGGTAAGGGGATTTTGGGTACTGAGGTGAGTTTTGGGTCACCCTAATTCGCCAAGGTTCCAAATCTCTATGCACAGTTCTGTAGGAGAACGGAATTCCCGCTACAGGTTAAAGACCTCTATCATGGATTCATAACTTACATTAAAGTCTCCTCAAACAACATACTTGAAGATCTCCCTAAAGCAAACCTCCCATGCCAATACTGATTTCTTGAAGATTTCCTTGAGCTACAGTGGGCTCCACTCTATTACACGGGTGACTGCATATATTGTATACTTCAATTTATTCGCCTGATGAAAATGTCACAAAAAAGTTATCAAGTAAATTAATTACAATGTTTGTATATTTAATTTTCTTCATCTGCCCAGATTTATCAACGGATCACTTACGTCAGATTTAGTGAACCATGCAGAGCCACACTTAGTAAATTTGTAGTGAAGGAAAGCAGCACAAGTTCTGGCCTTGCGTCACTCATCAGTGGAAAGGAGTTCCATGGGAGGAGTGTGAGTGTTCCCACACTTCTACCCATGGTTTTTGGTGCATTCCTAGATTTACTAAGACTAGTAAACCTGGGAAGGTGTCAAAATGCTACACCTTCGCCTTCACAGGTGAGGAGTAACTTTGAGAAATATGTTTATTTCTCCCAGTTTTTCCCCCTTTCCATGAGTGCTGCATTCAGCAGCACATGTAGAAAGAGGAATATGCCTCTGAGGATTGTTTTTGTGCAAAAAGGTAGCACTTCCTACACAAAAATAATCCTGCCTTTAGTGCAGGTACCCTCCCACGGTGGCGCAAGGGCGCATACGTTGGCGTTTGGCACCCACAAGTGCACCAACACAGACAGATAGAACTGGAATGCAACATATGTTAGTAAATATTGAGCATTCCTGCTCTCTCCATTTGATGCAACACAGTGCAGCGATTTTCCTTCTGTGTTGCACCAAATGTTGATAAATCTGGGCCAGAGTAAGTAATATTTTCTATTGCCAATTAGTTAAAAGCATTGCAATATACGACTAAATATGTTTAAAAGATAAAATAATAAAATACACAAAAGATTAAATTAAAATGCATAGTTAAATTAAAACAGTGAAAAGGGGCAGCTTTGAAGACAGCAAAATACGAAGCTACAACAGATGATCACATTAAAACATTGAAACGGGGCATCAGTGGGTACACGAATGACAGCACTGACTTTCACAGTTGTAACAAGGAGGACATTTAAGGTTCGACATTTTAGAATCATACGCTTAAAGGGCCTGTTGTTATGAAGTGACCAGTGCTTATTGACAAATAAATTCATCTTGTGAATGAGAACTGGTACTTGTGATATATATCAAACACTGTACATTTAAGTAGGATACTAACACCCTATTGCGATACGGATTGGGGATCGGAATCATCACAGTCACCTTATTGGACAGTGTCTGAAGTTCAAACTGCAGGCTTCATGCAATTCATTACTGCTTTCTCACATAATCGGACACTCTGAGGTTCTACGTTTCTTGATTTCGTGCTGTTTGTTGCGACTTTGTCGATGTTAAGCCATGGCTACTTCCATCATGGTGTGGTATATAAATAAATAATACCGGATCTATTTTTGGATGAATGAATGAATAACAGATAGCTCAATAAAATAAGAGTCAAGATTCGAGGTAGTAGGAGTTTCTGCAGGTTTATTACAGCATAAGGACAGGATCAGGACAACCTGCATAGAACAGAGGTGACAGGGCCCAGCAGGACAACTGGGGCCCAGCAGGGGAAAAGAGGCCCAGCAGCTGCTGGGGCTAGGTCTGGGATGAGCGCGCTAACATTCAATAACAAAACACAGGCATATATACATAGCGCGAACACATAGCATTACATTGCAGTAGGCGTAGCAGTGGGTGGAGCAGAAGGTGTGACGCGTAGCAGTCGCGAAAGATAACAGTAAAAAGAGGTGTAACTGGGAGTATACATAGACATGTGATGCAAACGTAACAGAATATGTCATGAATGGGCGGAAACATAGGAGGGGGCTACCTAAGGAGCCGGGACCTCTAACCTAATGGTGTGCGAAAACTAGCAATGACGTGTTACTAGGAGAAGCTGGGGGCTATGAACTCTGTGCTAGGAGCAGAGACTAGAGTCTGGAGGGTCGGAGCGACATGTACCTAAACCCTATCTGGTATCTAATGTTTAGAGAACATGTTGATATAAACTAGAAGTCATGAGGGGAAAAGCTAACTTGACTCTAAGACTGGACCATGCATTATTCTACATGAAGTGCGTGATGAAGAATACTAAATGACCATTAAATACAGTATTTCTCTAACGTGGAGACGAGAAGGCTAGACAATGACGGAAACTATTGATGCAGTTCAGTAGCTTAGGAATGCAGAGGAGGAGGACTGAACTGATAGCTGGAACTATAACATACTTTTGGCAGACTCAGAGGCAGAGCCAAGCTGCACCGGGCACTGCGAGGCAGGAAGTAAGTGAAGGGTCGAGGATACAGGTGGGGGCTGTATCGCTCCTCAGCGAGGCTTTCAGGAGACAGGAGCTGAATCTGTGGTCCGGGCCCTTTTGAGGCCTGGAAACGGGGACTTTATAATGGAATAACGTGCACACTGGGAAACGTGGCAACATTACTTTACATAGGCCTGATATTCGTAGTATTCACGAGGACTGGAAAATAGCATACTAGAGGTGGACACAACTGGAATTGCGTCATTAATCGGACATGGGGAATAACATATGCATATTGGTCATGCACACATAACATATGATGGATGAGGCGTAGGGACACAGAACATGGCAAAATTTACTTTTCCACATTCCCTCCTTGTCACTACGTTTCCATCAGGAAACATCAATTTTCATGATACCATCTATCATTTCATACAGTACCATTTGCTCGTCTCGAATTGTCTGGGAACGGGATTTAGAACGGGGCTTGGGACTAGGAATACAAGAGGTAGCACACATGCTGCAAATCGCAGGGCCACATTGTATACAGAGGCAGCAGCTGAATATGATCGCTACTGCAATACCTAGAAAGGACAGGACTTTCCATCCCCATGCGGAAATTATATTCCAGAACCAACCGGACCATGTCCAGGTGCCTGGATCTTGGTGTAACAGATGGGCAATTTTATGGAGTCTGGTTATAGCTGAATAAACGGACGGCGCGTTATTTGGAATGAAAATGCAGCAACTAGATCCGATGACTCTACAGGCCCCGCCCCTATCGGCCAGTATGACGTCAAGGACGAGACGATTTTGCAAAACGACAAATCTCATAGCAGATTGTTCTTCGGTTAGGTTACCTAGAGCAGAGGCAGTCTCATTTACTACAGCTTCAAGGGTTCTTGTTAACCTACGGATCAGTTTACTATTCTGGACAGGTCCTACAAAGAAGAAGAAACCTTTATTGAAATCTGTATACTGTTCTAGAGTAGTTTCAGTATAATCGACAATTGGGGACTCCCTTCTATGTCTAATGTGTACTAGATGTGTGTTTCTGTGATAATCAGATGGGGCTAGAAAAACAGGTGGCAGTAGGAAGGCAATGTAACAGGTTCCCTCCCAATCGAGGGGCAGACGGACATATGCAGTTTGACCACAAATAAAATAAGAATGACGTGAAGCTTTGAAAATAGATTTCCCACTGTCACTATACTTGATAACAGTAGTACATTCACTATGACCTATGTGTACAGAACCATAACTACGGACACATAATTCGCCTTTGACAGGTAGTACTGAAATAGCAGGTAAGTCTGGAGTAGTATCAGACTGAACATTCAGGACCATGAAATTCGACGAATAATTACCTAAATTATATACTTCGTTTTCTAGATCTAAACCTGTTCTGTGGGGAAGACCTTGCTTGTCTGGAAAACATGTACCGTTAAGAAAAGACATATCTGTTGAGGATGACGTTAACGTGGACCATGCTCCACACGAACCATTATGTGAGAATGGATAAGGAAAAAGTGGCAGAACTCCCTTCGGTGTCTGGAAAGGGGGGAGTCGACCACACACCCAACAATTTGTGGCATTGCTGGTCTGGTGTGAGTAATGTAACATACGGATAAATGTGTTGTTGCGCATAGCGAGGCGGTAAGAATATTCGTGAGGAGGCAGATCACTAAACGTGTGCTCTACTGTAGCATTAGCAGACATATTTACATGAGGAACTGGAAAACACAGGAAAAGTGCGTAGCTGGTGCAGGAAATCATTATGCTGAGAAACAATATGAAACTTAGAAAAACGATACATTGAAGTGAACTTCGACTGACTCTCTCACTATGGGGGTCTATTTTATACATGTCAGAAACAGTCTAACCGTTTCACCTAGGGGAGGACTTATACAATCAAACTGACTGACTTATTTTACTAGACCTTAATTTGAGCTTATACTCCTGTTGCGGAGTTTTCTCTAACAAGGGAGGGGTTGTAATAATGTCTTGTGCGGGACAGTCCTTTAAAACAATGTCTTGGCAATCTTTCGAATCCTGGAAATCCTTGGAAATGTTTTTGGAGACTGATTTCAATCCATTGAAAAGTTTTACATGAGAAAGGTGGACCCACCCCTTTCTGCCTTCCAACTTGACGGCAGTTCGGGTGGTCAAGAGGACCTGACGTGGCTCCTTCCAACGTGGTTCCAGCGGACTTGATCTGTCGAAATTTCGGACCATCACAAGGGAGCCTGGAACGACCTCATGCGGTGCCACCTCGGTATTGTCTGGAAATGCGGCGGCAACCTGTGAACGACATGAGTTGAGGGCAGACATCAAGGAAGCTAGGTAATCTGTCAGCATATTACATGAAACATCGGTAATACTTCGGGGTCTAGGAGTACCCCACATGTTAGGGGGGCGGCCGAATACGACCTCGTACGGGGACAGACCTGATCTGGAATGTGCGACCATGCGCATATAAAATAAAGCGACTGGCAGAGCTATTAACCAGTCCACACCTTTGTCCTTACAGACTTTTGCAATACGGATTTTCAGAGTCTGATTATGTCTCTCTACGAGACCGGCTGCTTCAGGATGGCGTACACAATGAAACTTCCACTGGTACCCTAACAAAAGGGAAACGTGTTTCATGAGTTCGGATGAGAATGGCTGACCGTTATCAGAATATACGACTCTAGGGAGTCCATATCTAGGGAAAAATTCACGAACCAACTGCTTGGCAGTGGTCGCGGCTGTGTAATCTGGGACTGGATATGCTTCTGTCCACCTGGACAAAGCGCATACAACTACAAGGACATACTTGAAACCTCGACATCGCTCCATCTGAATATAATCCATCTGGAGGACCTCAAAAGGGTGGTCAGGGGGCTGGAAACCACCTTGTTCCACCGGGACACTTTTACCTGGATTAAACTGACAACATATCATACAGGTACGGACTTTCTGCTTGGCTGCAGCTCGTAAATGCTTGTTGAACCAAATGTTCTGGATACTGTCTAACATAGCTTTTTCTCCTAAATGTGCTGGACTATGTGCGGTATTGATAATGACTTGAACCATAGAGTCGGGGAGAAACCATGTGGCTCTACCCTTCGTTAACCATCCTTGATCTGTCTGGACCCCTCCTTGTTCAGACCACTTCTTGATTTCATCGGGAGTAGCATGTAACTGTATATCTATGACATCTTGTGTAGGGTCCTTAACTGTCATGCATGTAATCGGATCTGGAGTATGTGTCATGTTAACTGGAATGTCTGGAGTCTGTGCTGTAAGCTTGGCTGTGCGGTCTGCTAGATCATTACCCTGGGAAATAAGGTATACAGGCTTGTGTCAGAGCGACTAGCTCTGCTGCTTGAGCGGACAGAGTATCAATACGGTGTGTTTCAATAACTTCAGTGTCAGTAGTCACTGCATACGCGGCGACTAGTTCTCCTGTACTAGTTCTCATACATGAACCATCCACATAAAGTGTCAGGTCAGGATCTGGTAACGGAATATCTGTCAGGTCTTGTCTTGGCTTTGTCGTAATGTTAACTACTTCCACACAATCATGTGGGTCTGGATTTGAATTAACTGATGGTAACAGTGTAGCGGGATTCAGAACGTTGCAGCGTCTGATTTCTATGTGTGGCTGGAACAGTGTTAATTCATAACCTGTTAAACGTGCAATTGTCAAGTGCTGAGTTTGTGTTCGGTTTAAAAGAACTTCTACTGAATGTGGGACTTGTACTGTCAGGGAGTGTCCTAAAACTATAGAATCACTTTGTCTGATAGCTAGTGCTGTGGCTGCAACTGACTTGAGGCACGCAGGCAACGCCTGGGCGACTGGATCTAATGTGCTCGAAAAATAAGCACAGGGCTTGTATTGTCCTGCTTGATCTTGTGTGAGAACAGATAATGCTGTACCTTCCCGTTCAGTAACGAAAAGTGTAAAAGGCTTACTGTAGTTCGGTGTAGCTAGAACTGGAGCTTGACATAAGGCTTTCTTTAACTCGTTGAAACTAAGTGTATGGTCAGATGTCCAATGGAGGACAGTCGATACGGCTGCCTCCTGTGTCGTTAACTGTATCAGTGGCTTGGCTAGAAATGCATACTGGGGAATCCATTGTCTACAATAAGAAGTAAGGCCGATAAAGGCACGTACCTCCTTCTGGGTTCTGGGCTGGGGAAGACTCGCTATTAACTGGATACGGTCTGGTGTCAACTGCCTACCCCTCTTGGACAGCAAGTGTCCTAAGTATACCACTTGCTGGACACAGAATTGAAGCTTCGAAGGTGACACCTTGTGCCCCATCTCGGCTAGAAAATACAGAACTGTAAGTGATGCTCGCTCACAAGCACGTTCAGAACGGGCTGTGATCAGTAGATCATCAACATACTGGAGCAGGGCAGTGTCAGTTGGCATGTGAATGTTGTCTAGTTGTCTCTTGAGTGCTTGACTGTAAATACTAGGGCTTTCTGTGAAACCTTGAGGAGCGCGTGTAAACATATAGCTCCTTCCATTTAAACAGAATCCGAAAAGAAACTGACTGTCTGGATGAATTGGAACACTAAAAAATGCATTCTTGAGGTCTATGACAGTGAAAAACATGGCTTCGGAATCAATGGCTGTTAACAGGGAAGAAATATCTGGGACAACTGGGTACTGAGGAATAATACATTTATTAAGCTCTCGTAAATCAATCACTAATCGATATACTGGGGGTGCATTTGGATCAGTACGTTTCATGACTGGAATGATCGGAGAATTACATACATTGGAGTCAGTTTCTACAACTACTCCTTGAGCCATGAGCTCGTCAATAATTTTGGATAAGGCTGCTACAGCCTCAGGTGGCAATCTGTACTGCCTGATTCGTGGTAACACTACACCTGGCTTGAGAGTCACACGATGGGGTGTGATTTGCATGTAACCTACATCAGTTGGACCTTGCGCCCATAAATGCTGCGGAACATTAGACAATCTTGAATCAAAATCTCGTAATACATAGTGACCCTTAAAGTCACGTAGGAACAGACGTATTCCCTCTGGGGAACAGCAAATAACTGCACCTAATTCTTTCAGTGTCTTAATGCCTAACAGATTTTCTGGACATGACTTAGTAAGTAACAGATCAGTAGTACGGGACAATGGACCTACTTCTAGAGTGACTGGCTTAGATATCTCATTAACTATTGGTTTTCCTGAAAATCCAAGGGAAACATTTCTTGAGCCTGAGAGCGGAGCCCCTGGAACTTCGGCATGACTAATTGTGGTCCTACTTGCCCCTGTATCGATCAAAAACTTTCTGTCTTTCCCTAATACTTGACTGTGAACATAGGGACCTTCTTGATCTACAGGTATCTCGATGAGAGGCAAGCCTACCTCCCTCTCTAGGCTGTTTCATGAATATGACTGATACTCTGGATACTCAGACTGTGCATACTGGTACATCTGTGATGTAACGTGCTGTGTTGCAGCAATAGGCTGCGGTACTGTAACTGTCTGTTGTGCATTCTGTGGCTGAGGAATCTGTGAAACTTGTTCTTGTCTAGGCGGACGTGGTCTTTCTTTAGTCTTACCAGTAGCTATATTATGTTTCAGAACTGCACACTCGTTTATAAAATGACCTGGCTGTTTACAATAATTGCAGTTCCCTCTAACGGGAGCTGCAGGATGACTGGCTTGATTCGGACCCCTCTTCTGACTGTCTTGAGGAACAGATTGTGCAACTAGCACTTTCATTTTCGTGTCTTTCATACGTTTTCTCTCGTGTTCTTGCTCTTCCCTGATTCTATTCTGGTGGTACTGGAGCATCTGGAGCATCTGGGACGGAGTATTTGCTTGCCAGGTGCTTTCGACTTTCAAAACTCGATTTTTAATTTGTGGGCTTGAATTCTCGACTAATTTAGTAACAAAAAGGTGAGGGTATGACTCACTACTTGTCTTGAGACCACTGTTGATACTAAAACATTTTTCGAATCTAGAATAAAAATCACTAATATCTTCATCTTGTTTCTGTTTACAGGCTGAGATTGCATCCCAGTCTTCTTTCCTAGTTGTCAATAATCTGGGTAAAACTTGAATCAGTAATTCTGGTAATTCTTTACATTTATCTCCAAGACCGGTACCTGGTACTCGTGCCTTGTCTTCAGCTTCTAGAGCTGCCCAATCGATCTTTTTCTCTCCCACCTCCCATTCTTTTTCCTTTAACTTTTCATACACCCCTGCGGGTAACAGGACCTTTAACATTTTAATGATATCTGGGTAAGTGTATTCTCCCATACGGAGCATGTCTTTTAATTCTCTATGGAACCCTGCTGGATCTTTGTCATGACAGGGAATTAATTTCTTCATTTCAAGAAGTTCCATCTTTGAAATTGGAGTGTATACAAACACTCGTTGCATTACGCCACCCGCCCCTTGGACTGGGTGGACTTCTCGTAACGGATTCTGTCTGTCTATGTAGAATGGCTTACTTTCTGGGGGTGAGACATGAACAAAATGCGGGTTCAGAAACGTTCTATATTTGTGGCGCTGTTCTAGAATGACACTAATTAAATCGGTACCTAGACCTCTCCATCTATACTGGAGTAACTCGTTCAGGATATCATGTAACGGGCCTGGATCAGAGTGTTGACCCTCATACAGAGTGATGAGGTACTGGATCATATACATACCCACCAGTCGTTGCTCGGCTGGGGGCAGTTTCAGAAACATTTGTGCCACTATTTCGTCTGGAAAAGTGGTAGAATCAGTAATCCATCGGACTGCTGATCGGGCTAGTTCTTGTTCATGCATGGTACTTAATTCACTGTAACCGACTCGTGATTTCAGAATGTGATCGGTAGCTTGAAATACTTGTTCTAGAGAACCTTGTTCTGGTGCTAGATGAAAAATAGACTTGGGTTCTAGACGTAAATGGCGATCTGGAAATCTGGATTTTCCTACATACGCTATTCTGGCGGGATTCTCGTTCTCTTCCTCTTCAGGATCAGAGATACTTTCTTTCTCGCTTACTTGTGCTGCTTTACGCTGGTCGTGTAACCTTATTATTTCTTTACGAATTTTCTTGTACATACTCTCCATGGCACTGACGGTCTTGTGCTTACCCTCGGCTATATTATCACTCCACCTTGTCAGGATTCTCATTTCGGCGGGATCTTTAGACGGGTAATCTTGTTCTCTTATTAGACAATTGATCAGGAACTTTAATATCATGAGCTGAATCTCGGCTTTCCTTTGAGACATAATCTCGCCAATACTTTCTGGATCATCCCCTGTACGGATGAAACGATATATTCTGTCTAGATCTTCTTTCATGTTCGGCAAGGTGACTAGATACTCGGTCACTCTCCTTACACGTAAGGAATATAAAACCATAGTATATTCGCCTGGAACTGGATCATAAACACATTCGTTAAGGGCTTGCCTGATTTCTGTAACAGACTTATTACTTTTAGGAGTACGCTGTGATGCTTGAGCATGTAATTCGAGTGCCGATAAACGCTTGTGTGGCGGCGGGGTTTGAGGAGTAGCTCCTCCTGCGGCCCCTAGACTGGAGTCGTCTACTGAGGCTCTACGTCCTGGCAGAGTGGGAAATGGAACTGTAGGCTGGACCGGGGGTACCGTAACAGGTACTCCGGTGTCTGGAAGAGCGGGAAGTGCCTGATTTACAGGGACTAGCGGAGCGCGAACAGGATTTGCATATTCTGGGACTGTGTCGTCCAGATAGGACGAAATAAAAATATCAGCTGCGGTCAGTTTGTGACGTAGCTTGGTCGGAATTAATGGTGGCGGGAAATTACTAGATGCCTCTGGGGTCGCTTTTGGCAAGCCCTCGGCAAGGAGAGGATACATACCCTTAATAAGGGCATGCCTCTGTCTGTCTGACTGTTCTGCTTTGACTTGTTCACCTATCTCGATTAATTCTCTTTCTTGGGCTCGTTCCTGGGATTCTCTACTTAACTCTGACTTTCTGACTTCCTTTTCCGTTCTTCTATGAGCTTCCTTGCGCCATAACTCGATGGCATCTTTCTGTGACTGTCTGGCTTTCTTTTTCCATAATGCTTCTTCTACTCGCATGATACATTCGGCATCCCATGTACCCGATACGGGCCATCTATACTTTTCTTCTAACTGTTTGGTATACTCTACCCATAAATCTAGATACAATATGGCGCTTATGCCATGTTTCTGATCCATAAAGTGACCTGGACTGTCCCTAGGCGGGACAGGAACTGCTTCCTCTAACAGACCCTTTCTAGTTTTTAACTGACGTAACTTGGAAAATATAGGCATGACTGAACTGTAATCTGGACAAAATACAATACACAATAAAAACACGAAATCACATCGCACTCATACCACAACAGTAAATTACATGAAGAACATTTATAAATAACAGTTCGAACAGAATATTACCTGGAATACTGAGAACAGAAAGAGAACAGATTTTCCCGAGAACGGAACAGACTAGAGTTACTGGATGCACTGCTGTAACAGTGCGGAACATACCGGTCCCATAAAGGGACACATCAAGACCCGTATCCACCTAGGTGAACACTTCGTTTGTGAGTCTGGGCACCACCAACCCACGGACCAGGAGTCAATTTAGATTGGTCCTGTCTAGATACTACCCCAGCAATGGTACTCACCGGGCAGCACGGAACGGAAGGCCTCGGACTGGACTGGACGACGGACGACGAACTTCGGACTTCGGACTTCAGTTACAGGTGGGCCTCCGGATACCTCGGACCTTGGACTCTCGGCTTGGGCTCTGGTCGGGACTCGCCGCGTTCCTCCACCGTCTCGTTCGGATGCTGGACCGCCTCCTCCGTCTCCTCCGTGGGCCTGAGGGATACTTGAGCAGAAATATCTGCCACTGCGCAGAAGAGTTCCGTCACGACTGCAGAGGGTCAGGGGGTCGGCGTGGCTTCACCGACGCGTGGGGAAAGGGCAAGTCCCTGTTCGGGCGCCATTATGTGGTATATAAATAAATAATACCGGATCTATTTTTGGATGAATGAATGAATAACAGATAGCTCAATAAAATAAGAGTCAAGATTCGAGGTAGTAGGAGTTTCTGCAGGTTTATTACAGCATAAGGACAGGATCAGGACAACCTGCATAGAACAGAGGTGACAGGGCCCAGCAGGACAACTGGGGCCCAGCAGGGGAAAAGAGGCCCAGCAGCTGCTGGGGCTAGGTCTGGGATGAGCGCGCTAACATTCAATAACAAAACACAGGCATATATACATAGCGCGAACACATAGCATTACATTGCAGTAGGCGTAGCAGTGGGTGGAGCAGAAGGTGTGACGCGTAGCAGTCGCGAAAGATAACAGTAAAAAGAGGTGTAACTGGGAGTATACATAGACATGTGATGCAAACGTAACAGAATATGTCATGAATGGGCGGAAACATAGGAGGGGGCTACCTAAGGAGCCGGGACCTCTAACCTAATGGTGTGCGAAAACTAGCAATGACGTGTTACTAGGAGAAGCTGGGGGCTATGAACTCTGTGCTAGGAGCAGAGACTAGAGTCTGGAGGGTCGGAGCGACATGTACCTAAACCCTATCTGGTATCTAATGTTTAGGGAACATGTTGATATAAACTAGAAGTCATGAGGGGAAAAGCTAACTTGACTCTAAGACTGGACCATGCATTATTCTACATGAAGTGCGTGATGAAGAATACTAAATGACCATTAAATACAGTATTTCTCTAACGTGGAGACGAGAAGGCTAGACAATGACGGAAACTATTGATGCAGTTCAGTAGCTTAGGAATGCAGAGGAGGAGGACTGAACTGATAGCTGGAACTATAACATACTTTTGGCAGACTCAGAGGCAGAGCCAAGCTGCACCGGGCACTGCGAGGCAGGAAGTAAGTGAAGGGTCGAGGATACAGGTGGGGGCTGTATCGCTCCTCAGCGAGGCTTTCAGGAGACAGGAGCTGAATCTGTGGTCCGGGCCCTTTTGAGGCCTGGAAACGGGGACTTTATAATGGAATAACGTGCACACTGGGAAACGTGGCAACATTACTTTACATAGGCCTGATATTCGTAGTATTCACGAGGACTGGAAAATAGCATACTAGAGGTGGACACAACTGGAATTGCGTCATTAATCGGACATGGGGAATAACATATGCATATTGGTCATGCACACATAACATATGATGGATGAGGCGTAGGGACACAGAACATGGCAAAATTTACTTTTCCACAATGGACTTTTCATTAATACTCGATTTTGGTTGAAGCTAGGCGGTGTTTGCTGTAGGAGCAGTCATGCTGCCTGGAGCAGATTCTTGGTTGCTTTGCTTGATAGCTGGATGCTGTGGCCATTCAAAAGTGTTATTACTGGTGGCTTGCAGGACCTGATTTGCAGGGCTCTCAGTGCTAGACATAGCAGTCTCCGCCTATGGAGTAAAAGGGCATAGTACACACAGATTACATGGAACATGCCTTCTTAGCTATGACCACAACAAAGGCAATGGATATCCAGCCAGGCCTGCTTCCAGGTAAGTTCATGGTCCTTTGATGGAAATTAACCAAGTCGGAAGAGCAGTAGGGCATGTTTGGGCTACAGTTAATTGCTGTTCTCAATTTAGTGCATATTGATGGCAGCATTCCAAGCAAGAGTTGTAGCAATTCATTTCCACACTACACCACAATCCTCCAGTGAGTCTTTAAGTTTGCACTTATAGGGAAGTATGCAGATTTGCATCTATAAGTAACCCACATCCACCTGTTAGGAAGCTCTTTGAATAAAATCTTAGTCTGGCACTTGCATTGTGGTGGGGCCATTAGCAAAATCTTCTGTGCTAGCAGATGCCTAACCAAATAAAAACATTGCTATTTTTCCCATGCAAGGCTCTGAATATACAGGAACTCACTTGTCAATAAACCCCAGTGCTTAATTTGAGCCGGTGGTTTCTGGTGCTCAGCACTTGCACCTAATTGCCAGGCCAGGGGCTTACGTCGATCTGCCACATGGTAGCGCTTTCTTGCTAATTTCGGTATGAGCTCTACAACAGATGTTTATTAGTTCAATTTACATTGACATTGAGTAATACCTTCGTCCCAAGCTATTCTTGTAGCTTTGAGGGGCTGCAATAGCATGAATTGTCACACTTGTAAGAGTGTGATGGTTAATAGATGTGTTTGACTGTTATTAGCCGCTGACAGTGGAAATGGGTGGTGCAAGCTGCAGTGCCTACCTATGTGTGACTGTATTACTGTCTAACTTTCAAGTTACAACAACTAATAAATATATTTGTAAATGTATGGGTCTGTATACCTGGAGATACAAGAATTGAGCTTCAGAATCCCTGGTAAATATATAACATTTTCCTAATTAGCAGCAGCTTGTGCATGCTGATGGTATACTTGTTTTATATTAAAAATAAAATTTGATTTAAAAGTCAATGATCAACAGGTGAACTGTGGAACAATAAGTGCATTGAAATAGTTCAGAAGCGGGGGGCGTGGCTAGCAGCCGAGCATGGCGGCAGCCTAGAGGGACAGCTCTGGTGAAGAAGCGACCTCTCCAACAATCCGTGCCTTCATCCGTGATTAACACCGACCTCAGACGGAGGTACCGGTGTCCGGGGACCGGGCGGTGCAGGCTGCAGCTACTCCGACGTGAATTGACAGCCGGACAGCGGAGATACGGCCGAGTGTGAGCACGGCCGGTGCGTGGGCCAGGAGCAGGGGCCTCCAGTGCGCAAAGGTGCCGACCGGAAGTGACATTGAGCCGGCGGAGACAGGCCGGAAGTGGCGGTGCACTGAAAAGCGGAGCCCGAGGTGACCCGCCAGAATACGACGCTGACTCTGCCTGGGATGTGCGGAAGACCCGACGAAGGTGGTGAGGCTGCTGGGGACACTGCTTGAGCGCCGCTTGAGAGCCACAAGCGAGAAAAGGGTGACGCACTGTTGTGGGAAGTGGCGGGGCGAGGGGGCGCACCGAGGAGGCAAGGAACGGCCGAGCGGGCCCTGGTGTCCCCCCCCCTCCCTGCGCCGGGGCTTGAATTGGAGTGACGCCTGAAGACCGCAGTACTGGTGCGGGCAGTTGAAGCGGTGGGGGGGGCGCGGATGCTGGGTGACCGGCGCGGCTCCGTAGTCGCTTGGACCTGTGCTTTGACCCCTGGCCCCATACTGGACCCCTGGGTGTTGCTGCCCCGCCGGACATTGCTGGACACATCCTAGCTTCACCAAAGGTAGGACGCGGCCGGCGCCCGAAACGAGCGGAGGGAGTTGAGGTGCAACTGGGGGTGCATAGAACATCACGCTCCACATAACTGCCGCGGCCGCGGTTCCACAGTGGCTCAGAGTGGCTTGGGCTCAGGGCATACCCAGCGCGCTACAGTTTGGACTGCGATACCGCTCCATTGCACGGCCCCCGCGGCAGAATTACTCTCCTGACACCCAACGGGACGTTGGCAGACAAGATGGCGGGCAGGGGCCCCAAAGGTGGTGCGACACAAACACGTATCGAGAGATACACGTGCGAGGCGTCTGCGTCCCCTCCAGCGGACGGAAGGCACAACTCCGCGAAAACGGCAAACGGTGCGGGGACGAAAAAAGCAACGCTGGATGACGTCATGCGAGCGTTTTCGCAGGTACAGACCACGGTGGGCTCGATTTCATCTGAAGTCACCCTAATCAGAGCAGATCTCCACAAAATGGCGGAAAAGGTGGGATCGCTGGAACTCGTGACGAAATCGCTGGTGGAGGATGTCTCAGAGCTTCAAACGGCGATGGAGAAAATGGTGACTGAAAATAAACTACTCAAAGAAAAGCTTGATGACCAAGAAGGGCGCTCCAGACGGAATAACATTCGCATTCTTGGGGTCCCTGAATCAGAAGGTACAAGAGCGACTGATCTATTTGTGGAAGAGCTTCTCAAGACGCAACTACAACCTAAGGGCCTGTCGACGTTCTTCTCGGTGGAAAGAGCACACAGGGTCCCGGGTGGTCAACCAAAATCTGGAGCGCAGCCCAGACCTATCCTGGCGAGACTGTTTAATTTCCGGGATAGGGATGCCATCCTCCAAGCGGCACGAATATCCCCCCCCGTAAAGATCCAAAACTCTACGTTGGGCTTTTTTCCGGACTACACGGCGGAGGTGGCCCGTAAACGAAAGACGTTTCTGGAGATTAAAAGAGAACTCAGGCGGAGAGAGGTCCCATACTCCATGTTATTCCCGGCCAAGCTGCGGGTAGTCGCAGGAAACAGGACTTGGTTTTTTAATAATCCGGATGTAGCTAGGGACTGGTTGGATGGCTGGCGTCCTGCATCTCGACCCCACCGAGCGGGACGGACTGAGAGAGGCCAACGAACGAGAGATCAAACAGAACACCGGGCGGCAGGACCGACGGAAGACAGAAGCTCGCCGCTGAGAGACACTGCTACAGGAGGTCTGGAGGAAGTGGAATAGCTTCCCGGCAGTTGGACATCTATTGGTAATGAGACTGTGGCGTGGGCCGCCGTGGCTACTGGGTAACGGTCCTCCATGGAGGGTATGAGGGGTCGCTGATACCGAAGCATTCTTCACCCCCGACAAGAAAGTAACGATGTTTTTGTATTTGGGTGGGATCAGGCACTCTGCTAAATTGGGGAGGCGGGCAGTTTTAAGTCCGAGTAGTAGGGAGGCAGGGAGGGGGGAAGTGGGATGGTAGGGGGGATTGAACTGTTTTCACTGTTTGAAAAGTTTGACTCAAAGAACTGCGCGAAGATTCACAATAGTCACAGTAGGCTGGAGAGGGAGCCTCACACTTGCTACTGCACACCTGCCGATAGTCAGCACACCACTGCAGGTATATGGACGCGTCCAGGGGAATTAGGGTCCGTCCTTACAGACACACAATGGCACACACGACACGACCTACTGGGGTAGATGACCGCACCAACACAGGGCCGGTACAACCGTTACAGGTGGTATCATGGAACGTCAGGGGGTTAGGAGACAAGATAAAAAGAGGGCTAGTGATTCAGTCCATTAGGAGGATGACTCCTGATCTGATCCTCCTTCAGGAAACACATCTGGTGGGTAAAGCTAGTAAGGCGATGGATAGACGAGGTTACCGCATGATAACACACTCAGACTTCACTTCAGGTTCCCAGGGTACAGGTATCCTGATGAGGAGAACAACCCGATTTATTCCACAGGGCACCAAAACTGATAGTCATGGCCGCTTTGCAGCGGTGTGGGGACAATGGGAGGGGCGGTCCCTCAATGTGGTGTCGGTGTATATTCCACCTGCACTACATGCAACAGTGCTTCCTGAACTGGGGAAATTCTTGTTGGAACTCCCGGAAGGGGATCTGATAGTCGGAGGCGACTTTAATGCAGTGGTGGATAACACACGAGATAGATTCCCGGGTCGGGTGCCGACGAATAGCCCGTCCCGTTTCGGCGAATTCATTGAGGCCCAGGGATTGGTTGATATCTGGCGACACTTACACCCCGAAGATCAACAATACTCTTATTATTCGGCTACCCATAACTGCCTGTCCCGCATTGACTACTTCCTCACATTGGGAAGTGGACAACTCACGATATCTGAGGCGACGATACGACCCCGAGGTATCTCGGATCACTCCCCCCTGACGCTGAGCCTGTCGTGCTCCGCAACTGCGCGCACGAGACCATACCCAATTTGACCCTGGGTATCTTAAAGTACCCCGTATACGCAAAGACCTGAAAAGAATGACCAGGTGCTACTTTGGGGAGAATACTGGTTCGGTGTCCTCCCCTACGACCTTGTGGGAAGCGTATAAAACAGTATTGAGAGGCCAGGCAATTTCGGCGATCACGGGGCACAAACGCGCACAAATGAGGGAACTGATAGATCTGGAATTGAAATTAGAACAAGCAAACACAGACCACATGACTCGCCCTTCAGAGGACACATTACACTCATTCCATCTTTGCCAACAGCTACATGACGACCTTCTCAAGCGGAGTACAGTGGAAAACATAGAATCTACAACACAAACGGTATATGACATAGGAGACAAGGCAAACAAGCTATTGGCCTGGCTGGATAAAAAAGGGAGGGTTGTAGGCACATACTACGACTGGAGGACTCGGAAGGGGTATCACACTCACGCCCCGAAGAGATTGTAGAGATCTTAGCTGATCTCTTCCGGGACGTATACACTCTGGTGAGGGAAGTCACGGCGGAAGCGGCGATGTCAGCGCTTCAGGGTACGCAGATCGCGACTCTACCACCGGAAGCGGTGGAGGAACTGGAGGAGGATCTGACGTTGGGCGAAATACAGACGGCAATTACTGCACTCCGCACTGGTAAAGCGTTGGGCCCCAACGGGATCCCGATAGAATGGTTCCAGAATATGATAGACGCCCTAAGCCCACCTCTGTTGGAGATGTACAAGGAGTGTCGAGAGAAGGGATCTTTGCCCCCAGATCAACGGATGGCCACCATAGTGGCCATCCCGAAACCAGGCAAGCCGCCCATGGCATGCACGTCATACCGCCCGATCTCACTCCTTAACGCAGAAACAAAAATCTTGGCGAAACTGCTGGCGAATAGACTGACTCCGCACCTAACCCATCTCATCCACCCAGACCAATCGGGCTTCATGCCGCATAGGAGTACGGCATTGAATCTCCGCCGTGTACATGGGGTAATGGCTCGTGCCCACCTGCTGACGGAACCTGCGGCCATTTTATCACTGGATGCCAGAATGGCGTTTGACATGGTAGAGTGGCAGTACCTGTTCGCAGTGTTGACCCGTATGGGCTTCGGCCCTAAATTCATCTCCTGGATCACTCTGCTATACACTGAACCGGTGGCACGTTTGGCGACCAACGGTCACATCTCCCCGGAATTTTCCTTGGCTAGGGGGTCGAGACAGGGATGCCCGCTCTCCCCACTGCTTTTTGCGCTGGCCTTGGAGCCGCTGGCTACCGCCATCAGGGATGCCCCGTTACTGAAGGGACTGGATTGGGGACACACATGGGAGGATAGAGTCTCCCTATATGCTGATGATATGCTCATCTACCTAACCAACCCCGAGACGGGTGTCCCGAGGTTACTGGCTATGTGCAATACACATGGACTGACATCCGGATATACGATCAACTCGTCCAAATCAGTCATGTACATACTGAAGGGGCCCGCACCGGCTCTCTCGACTGAGTGCCCGTTACTGATAGCTGACACTTCCTTTAAGTATCTGGGTATCCACGTCGCTCGTGACGCGGCGGTATTCTATGACCTGAACCTACTGCCACCTCTCACTCGCCTTGGTGCGGACGTGAGGCACTGGAAGAATCTACCTCTAACACTGCTGGGACGGGCGGCGTTATTCAAAATGATGGCGCTCCCGCGCCTACTATATGTTTTGGAGAATGCCCCTGTCATGGTATCACCTTCATATTTCCGGAAGGTGACCGCGCTGATGACGGACCTGTTATGGGGAGAACGTCCACCTAGAATTGCGCATGCCAAAATTAACCGTGGATGGTACGACAGGGGTATAGCGTTGCCAAATATTCAATTATATTATTGGGCATCGCAGCTTAAGGTCGTCAACCAATGGATTCACGCCTCGCATTCTCACCCGGCGTACTCAGCAGATCGAGCACAACTAGGCACACACAGCTTATTGGCCCCATTGTATACTCCGGGACTTACACCAACATTGACTGGACCTACCAAACACACCGTGCTACTCTGGCACAGGGCACAAGCGCGACTTAAATGGAAGGGGGTCATAACTAAACTTACTCCATTGTGGGACACCAAACGGCTGGGCTGTCTTCGTACCAGCAAGGGATTTACCCAATGGGATAACATTGGCATCTCGACAGTGGGGGATCTATGGACCTCTACTGGCGTGATCCCTTTTCCGCAACTGCAGCAACAGTACGCATTGGGCAACAGTGAAACCTACAGATACATACAAATAAGGCATGCATTGATGGCGGTGATTGAGCCAGGGACGAATGTCCCGGACTCTTCGCCGCTGGAAGACCGCCTCCTTACGGACTTCATGCAAACAGGCGCCACCTCACTCACCTATCGAAAACTTTTAAACAACCTCCCGGACCCTTTAGTCAAATTGAGAGAAAAATGGGAAGCTGAGCTGGGTGCCCTGGATGAATCGGACTGGAACGCTGCATTGGCGTCGCCACGAGAGGCGGGCGTCTCCGCTCGTTTCAGACTGACACAATTTAAGGTACTACACAGGGTGTATTACACTAGGACGAACTTACACAAAATGAGCAGGGCGGACAACCCATATTGTCTTAGAGGATGTGGGGAGGAGGGGACACTGATGCACACACTTTGGGACTGCCCGGCCATCTCAGGCTACTGGCGACAGGTCCTGCGCACCATCTCCCAGGCTCTCGAAACATCGCTTACGCCAGACCCGCGTGTCTGTTTGCTAAATGTGTGGGAGGGGACTAACCTTACACGCCGGAAACAACAATGGGTTACGATCGGGGCACTGGTGGCTAAGCGAGACATTGCACAGAGGTGGGGAATAGCGGAGACGCCTACTTTGGCGCTGTGGTGCAGAACTATGGACAAACTCATGTTAATAGAACGTACAGTGTATAAAATGCGAGCGAACCCTCGTAAATGGAATGGGATCTGGCAGCCATGGAACAAATACAGAGGAGATTTGTGAGAACCTCTTTCTGAAGAAGAGGTGGATAGCTCGGAAGATGAGGGGGAGATGAGCGATTGAGACCTTAGGGGGTGGGAGGAGACCTGGAGAAGAGTAGTGTAGTGGGCACTGGGGGTACTGGATGGTCTGCGTTCAGGGAGGGATGGGATTCTACTCTGGATTCTGTGCTCCAAATGGTGATTGTATGGTAACATTGCTCTAGCTATATGTGACTATCTGTTAGTAATGAGTCTACAGTTTTGTTTGTAACTTTATAAAAATAAGACGAAATATGCTTGATACTTATATTATGAATGCCATGGATGCTGGTTCAGTGCACGCTGCCGGACCGGTGGGTTGTCGGCTGAATAGCTGTGTAACGATTGTTACGATGATGATACCCTATTGCCCAGTGACATCTCGCTGCGTGTATTGTTATAATGTATTATTGGCAAATGCAAATAAAGTCTTTAAAAAAAAAAATAATAATTAGTTCAGAAGCAGAATAAAAGTGAAGTGCAAACACCTTCAGATACAAAAGGCAAGAACGCTCTTTGAGCCTTGTGATTACTAGTTGTTAGTGCAATATTCCCTCCCAGTTAGATTCTTTTGTAAGATATTTTTCTAGACAATGTGCGTGTTGTGATTTTTGATTTGTGTGCAAGCTTTCAGTTGTGGTGTAGAACTGGCCACGAGCATGTGCGCTCCGCCCCTTTTATTGACAGGGTCACCTGACTGGTGATGCCTGTGAGGGGTGGGTGTAAAGTGTGGTTGAAGGCAAAATGCTGAACACTAGACCAGTGAACTGACGATCACTACATCCCTCCAAACTTTATTAAAAGTCAAAACAATGAAGTCCAAACCTATGGAAGAGAATATACTTTAAAAATAAAAACCCGGACATGGGGATGCGTTACTCTATGCTCTTTCCGACCAGGCTGCGGGTTGAGTATAATGACCGAACTTTCTTCTTTGATCGGCCGGATGCTGTGAATGACTGGCTGGACTCCCTGCCTAGCCGACCTCCTGAAACTGAGTCCGATGCCCACCCGGGCGGTGCTGAAGGTGGTGTAGAGAGCTGAACATTTCGTCTATACCTGGTGCCTTGTTTTGAATAACTTTTCCAGGGGTGTATGCCTATGTTCCTCTACTGCCTATGTGTTTGATGTATGTTCTTTTTCTCGTCATGGGTCTTGATCGGGGGGCGGGTGGGACGGAGCCTTTCCTCCTCCGGGGTCTTTGTGTAGAATAGGGGTTCTTGGGCGACAGGCACACTGCAGGTTGGGGTGGCTTTTTAGCTTTTTGCAGGGGTGCAGGGTGGGGGGTGTTTCCTTGTTATTTGGGGGGAGGGTGGTCGGGAAGTTTGTTGTTTGTGTGTTCTGTTTTCAAGGCGACTTTATCCTGTATTTGAAAATGTTTCTGGTGTCAGGCTCATTGGTGGGGGGTTTTGGCTTTGTCGGGTGGGATGGGGGGTAGAGGGTTGAGATTTGTTTCGTGGAACGTTAACGGTCTGGGAGATCGTATCAAACGAAGTGTGGTGTTGAAATGTATACGACGTTTATCTCCTGATATTGTTTTCCTGCAGGAGACTCATTTGGTAGGCAATGTTTGTCATGCGATGAATAGGTGGGGCTATCGCCTCGTGGCACACTCGGGGTTTACCTCGGGTTCTAGGGGCGTGGGTATCCTTGTTCGGGCTTCCCTCCCCCTAGCTATTGATGATGTGATTCAGGATGACCGGGGGTGGTATGCTGTCCTTGTGGGTCGCTATGAGGGTCGTGCCCTCTCCTTATTCACTGTTTATGTGCCCCCCGGCTTACAGACTTCTACCTTTTCAGATTTGGGCCGTGTCTTGTTGGACCTCCCTGATAGTACTCTCTTTCTGGCTGGTGATTTTAATTCGGTGTTCTCTGGTCTCCACGATCGCCACCCCCCTAGAGATACTCCTGCGGCCCAACAGTGGTTGGGTGGATTTTTGGATACCTTTGGCTTGGTGGATTGCTGGAGGCTTTTGCACCCCACTCAGCTTCAGTACACCTTTCATTCTGGGGCCCATGGGAGTCTGTCTAGGCTAGATTATTTCCTGATGCCTGCGGCTCAGTCGCCAGCGGTGCGTGAGATTGTACACCTACCCAGGGGTATCTCTGACCACTCTCCGCTCTGGCTTCGTTTTGAGGTTGGAGTGGAGGCAGTGGGCCGGGTGGCTCCCATCAATCCGTGGTACCTTACCTCCCCCGAGACCCGCAGCCTTTTGCTTAAATCTTTGGACGCGTATTTTCTGGATAACGAGGGGTCTGTTTCCTCAGCTGTGTCCCTATGGGAGGCCTTTAAGACGGTGATTCGTGGGCAAGCCCTCTCCCTTATTGTTGAAGCTAAGAGGGCGAGGAATAGGGAGGTGGTGGATCTTGAGGAAGAGATTTCTGCATTGGAGGATGCTTTGGAATCTGGTGTCACGTCCGCGAAACTCCATGCCCTGGGTCTGAAACAATTTGCCTATAAGTCCATGGTCACAGATGCTGCTAAAGTGATGTTTCGGGAGCAACAGGGACGTTTGTATGATGTGGGTGACAAAGCGGGTAAATTGCTGGCATGGCTGGATAAGAAGGAGAGGGCTAATCGTGTGGTACCCGTGATTCAGTCTTTGAGTGGTGAGAGTGTGACGGACCCGATTGGAATAGTTGACCGTTTTGCTGAGTACTTCCATGTGGTGTATACCCCTGTGTCTGTGAGAGATGTGGCTGACTCTCGCCTTCTATTGCGTGATATAGCTCTGCCCAGTGTTTCCGATTTGGATCGTGTGGCGTTGGATTCCCCCTTTACTGTTGATGAGATAGCTACTGCCATCCGTTCACTCCGTTCGGGCAAAGCATTGGGCCCGAACGGGTTGCCAATTGAACTGTACAAATTGCGTCCCGACAGGGTGGCTCCGTATCTTCGCGCCATGTTTCTAGAGTCCCGGGAACGGGGTATTCTCCCTTATGATCAGCGACTGGCCACGATAGTTGTCATCCCCAAGGATGGTAAACCGCGAGATCTTTGTTCCTCCTACAGGCCCATATCCCTGCTAAATGTTGAACCCAAGGTATTGGCGAAACTCCTGGCGTCCCGCCTCCTGACGGTCATTAGTGGCTTGGTCCATCCAGATCAATCCGGATTTATCCCGCATCGCAACACGGCTCTGAACCTACGTCGTCTTCACGGCGCGATTGCGAGGGCGGGGCTTCTGACGGAGCCGGCCATTTTGGCATCGTTGGATGCCTCAATGGCTTTTGACACGGTGGAATGGCCTTATCTTTGGGCGGCTCTTGAGAAATTTGGTTTCGGGCCTGAGTTTATTGGTTGGATCAAGTTATTATATGCGGAACCTCTGGCACAAGTAGTGGTCAATGGTAGGGTTTCGGCTCCTTTCACCCTTGGTAGAGGTACCCGTCAGGGATGCCCCTTGTCTCCGTTGCTTTTTGCACTCGCCCTGGAACCATTGGCTGCTTGGCTTCGGTGGGAACCTTCGCTCAAGGGGATTCGCTGGTCTCCGGACTTTGAGGACCGCGTTTCACTTTACGCGGACGACATTCTTTTATATCTCACCTCCCCGCGCAAATCTCTGTCTGTTTTATTTGACGTTCTTGCTTCCTTTGGTGCCAACTCAGGCCTCGTTATTAACTGGGCCAAGTCCTGCGTGTATGTTCTTTCGGGTGTTTTGCCCCCGTTGCCGAGCAGACTTCCTATCCAGGTGGTCCAGTCTGGCTTCAAATATTTAGGGATCTTTATTACGTTGGACTCCTCGCTCCGCTTTGAGCGTAATCTCCTCCCCCCGTTGCTTAGATTGCGACTGGATGTGGCCCGTTGGCGTAAGCTTCCTTTGTCTCCTCTGGGCAGGGCGGCCCTGTTTAAAATGATGTCCTTGCCGCAGTTCCTTTACGCGCTCCAGAACTCCTATGACGCAATCCCCAAGACCTATTTCCGAGAGATCGAGAGTCTTCAAAGGCAATTGATTTGGGACGGGCGTCCACGTATTGCCCTCGCGAAACTCACCATTCCTTGGTACGACGGGGGCATGGCGCTCCCCGATATCAAGCGATATTACTGGGCTTCCCAGTTGTCTGCTATTAATCACGTGATGTTTTCACCGGGTCGGAATCCTGCGTTTGAGATGGATAGGCTTCAGCTGCCGGGTGGGGACTTTAATAGAGCGCTTTATTCTCGATCAGCCGGGCGCCATCTTGTGGGCCCATCCAGGATTGCAGTAACGGTATGGCGGGCCGCGAATGTGAGTTTGGGATGGGAAGATCGACTGACGCTGGCGACGCCGCTTTATGCCTCGGAACGTTTGGGCTGTCTCTGGTCTACCAAGGGTTTCGACCGCTGGAATATGATTGGGATTTGTAAGGTGGGTGATGTATGCTCGAAAGGTAGTGTGAAGTTGTTCCAGGCCCTCCAGGCGGAATATGGTTTGAATGGTAGGGAATTTTTTCGTTATCTGCAGGTCCGGCACGCCCTCGCCTCCGTTTTGACTCCTGATGAGGCCCTGCCCGAGTCTTCCCCCCTCGAAGATCGTGTCCTTGATGGGCACCTGCCTGATAGCACTATTTCCCTGATCTATAAGAAGCTGATCAATAATCGGGCGGACTTATTAGCCCGACTTCGGGAGGCTTGGGTCAGCGATGGGTTGGAACTGGACGACGAAGATTGGCAATCGGCACTCTCTTCTCCCAAGGAGGTAGCCATTCCTGCCCGTCTCCGTTTGGTTCAACTTAAGATCCTTCATCGAGTGTATGTCACTGGTCCGCGTCTGGTGACGATGGGCTTTTCCTTGGATGGGTTATGTAAGCGTGGTTGTGGGTCGAGTGCTACCTTTTTACACATTCTTTGGGAATGCCCGGTTGTGGCGGCTTATTGGACTGCTGTGCTTGAGGTGATGACTGACGTGACTGGTGTGGCCCTGCGGCCGGAGCCTCGACGATGTCTGTTGAATGTGTGGGAGCCCACTGACTACTCTGTGGCCCAGACCAGATGGGCCACCTTGGGTTACATGATTGCGAAACGGGATGTTGCGCAACTCTGGGGCGCTTCCAGGCCCCCTGAGGTCTCGAAATGGGAGGATAACATGGACTGGTCCATGTTTCGTGAGAAGACTGTTTATGTGGCCAGGGGCAGACCCAGGGCGTGGACGAAGATTTGGGGCCAGTGGAATGAATATCGCGGGGATATCTGTACCCCTCCCCTTGTAGGCACTGCTGAGGTTATCTTATCTCCCTAGGCGAGCGTTCCCGGAACCCTTTCATGCTGTTTTTTGCATTTTCGATTCTCCCCGCTGCTCCCCTTCCCCCCCGACCTTGTTGGAGCCTCAGGGCTCTGGGTATGTTCTCCTGTTCGTAGACCATCCCCTCCGTTCTTTGGGCTGACCTTAATTACCATGCATTCGCCTTTTTAGTGTTTGTTTTGCTTTTTGTATAAAATAAAAATTCAAAATGCTCTGTGACATGTGGGGAGTAATGCTTTGTGCTGGATTTGTACCTGACCACGGGTGTACATTTCTAATTCATGCCTTGTGCCTTATTATTAGCGGCCAGCCCGTGAGGTTGTAGGCCCATTCTTGTATTTTTCTATGCTTGCTCAAATAAAGGTTTTTGAAAAAAAATAAAAAAAATAAAAAAAATAAAAAAAATAAAAACCCAACACAATAACAACAACTTCCACGGAATCTCTTTAGCTGCCGGCCAACCACCGACGATGGTATCCTTGCAGTCGGGACCACTAGTTCTCTCTGGCACGATGGATGTCAGGGTGCCCTGTGGATCTAGTCTTTCTTGGACTCACAACGTGGAAGTGTATTCTACAGTCGCTCTCTTCCTGTTCCACGTGCAGTGAAGGTACATGTGGAGTGATGGTGGACGAGCTATGTGTCATTTCCAACCACACAGTCCTTGTTAATGCATCCTCTCCATATTGGTAGTAGTGATTCTCTCTGCAGGTAGGTTTGCAGTTGCAGGACATCCCTCTCATGGATGCCCCTCTCTCGTGGGTATCCCCTCTCACAGGATGACCCAGAGGCCCTCTTCTACCAGGCTTCCACTGGACCGGGTGGACTACTGCCGTATCACTCCAACCACATTGCAGCAATCGCTACGGGCCACCTCTTTGTGTCCCACGCTCCGCCTGAAAGGGTGTTGTTGGCTCCTGCCCTTTTGCATGCTACCTCCGTCAGACCGGGATTTGCAGAGCAAGCCACCGTCATCCATCTCTCGTGTCGGGACCCGCTGCCAACGGCGTCCCTGAGGCCTTTGCTCCTTGGATGTCCCTGATCTGGTGTCCTTTCCATCCCAAAGGTAGTTGTTACCGTGGACCATCCTGCTCACCTCTACCATCACCAAGTGACCTGAGGAGTCGTAGGTAGATGGTTTACTCCCAGTGCTACTGGTGTTCTCCAGGCTCGGTGCTGCAATGTGCATGCACTTTTCACCTTTCCCTTCAGGACTTTCCCTTCTGGTGCATGAGTTGACCTGTCACACACACCTCTTTACTCTTCCCCTCTGCTTTTCTTATCCACCATGACGTCTTGCCACTCCACTTCTATCTTCTATTTTATTCACTTTGTGACGCAGTCTGGTCTTCTCTCATGTTTGTCTTCCCTAACCATGCTTCTCTGTGTAGTGTGCACTCTACACATGTCGCCCTCGTCTTGTCCTACCCCTAGGACACTGCCTTCACTTCGCTTTGTAACTGGACCTGTCATCCCGACCTTCTTTCATTCGATTACTTCTGACTTCCGATCAATATTGTCAGACTTCTCTTCTGACCTCTTCTTTGTCCTCGTCCTGGACCTCTCCTTGGTCCTCTTTGTGGATATTTCCTCTGTCGTTCTGTTCACAGACCACTCCGTTGTTCTCCTTGTCGGACTTCTTGTCAGGTCTCTTCTCTCTGCCTTCTTCACTGGTCATTTCTCTCTGACTGTTTCTTCGGTCACTGCTCTCTGACCTCTTCTTCAGTCATGGCTCTCTGACCTCGTCTTTGGTAACTACTTCTGCCACAGGGTGCCATGCTGCGCAACTTCTGTTCTCCAGGCTTGAGGCTTGTGTCCGAGACTGCTTCTGCCATGCAAGTGTCTTAGACTCTGATGTTATTCCTCCTGCAGTGACCACCCCAGGCCAGTAGGTGTCACTGCACCGCACACAATCTTGGTAGCCTGTCCTTTTGCCGATTCCATGTAGGCTCACTTGGAGAGGTCTGCCCACCAGCCTAGGTAGGAACACACTTGCTTCTATCTGCTTTACTGTGTAGCAGCTATCCCAGAGCTGCTATGCATTCCCCCAGGTACTTTAGTCTTCTGTTTTGTTTGACTTTTCTGAAACAGGCTGGAGCTGCCTCTCTGTGTGTATCATCTTTGTGCCTCAGTCACTCTTTCTCCGGGTCCTAGTGCAGTTGCACTTTATTTGTTTCAGGGGCGCAGTACCGCAAGATGGCCACTAGATAGTAATGCTGCTCTCATTTCAAGGCACCGGCGGCTATGTACATGCTGCGGCCTTCGTACTGTCTCTTTCCCAGTGGTTTTCCTGCTTTCTCCACTCTGCTCTTTTAGGGACTCACCAGCAGGATACTCCCCTCACCTTGACTTCCCCTCGTCCCCTCACTTATACTGCACCGGCACTCCAAACAGGATAGGCACTTTGCTTATTGTTACTCTGTTTCCTTTTGACAGATTTTATTGGTTTCCACTTGAGCACTCACGCGACCAGGGGCACTTTTCTCCTGCCTTCCTTTTACCTGCCCTGCCGGCCTCATTTTGGGCTCTTGGCCGTTAAAGACTGCCTGGGCCGCGACTTCACCAGCAGTGCTCCTATAAGCTTCAGTATCGTCTCCCACGCTGCCGGCGTGCTTCACTGCTGCTTTTCTCACAGCCGCTCCTGCCGCTTTCCTGCAGCCTCATTGCTCCGGCCGCACTGGGACCACACTGCAGGCTGGCGTGGCCTACGCTCTTCCTCCTGCCGGTCACGTTCTCATTCTTTCCGCAGGCGGGGCACTAACACCTCCAGCTGCTCTCCTTCACGCATGCAGGTGGAGGGTCTCTTATCGGGCAGGCGCAGCCACACACACGGCAGCTTCTCCGGGCACACAGGCAGCTGGACACCACCGGAGGTCTCTACTTCTCCTTGCGTAAGTTTTCACTGCGAGTTGGGCTCTCTCTGCCACTGGCTGCTCAGCGGTGCTCCCGCTCATCTCTCATTCTGGCCTCTCCAGAGGCAGTTCACTAGTGGCCTTCTCCTTCCTCTGCCCCCACCGCCGCAGCCTCGTTCACTTCACTTCGCTTCGTGTGGGAGGGGGAGCTGGAGTTGGGTCCGGAGCCTGCTTGCTCCGTTGTGGGGCAGAGTTCCCCTTCCTCACAGGGGCAGGGGAGTGGGTAGCTACGCCACTCTTCGTCATCCCGTTTTAGGTCCACTTCTCTGCCCCTTATGAACGCACTCCGGGCTCACCTTCCGCCCGATGTTGACTCAGGCCTCGTTCACCTCCGTGCAATCTGCAGCGGCAGCCGGCATCTTGGCAGTCCATCCCGCATGCCTTTTCTTCTGCCCTCCCAGGGCCTTACATCACATACATGGGCAGCTGGCTTTCCAATGCGGGGTGGGCTCCTGACAGGCTTCTTACACCCCCGGGCCCTTCTCATGCCAGCGGCCTGTCAGGCGCGTTCAGAGCTTTGTCGCAGGGGCGGTGCAGTTGATGCAGGCACGTCAGGAGCGGGTTCGGCTCCTGAACACCTTCTCTTCACCCCAGGGCTCTTCACACGCCTCCTGGGTCTTCCGCTAATTTCTGCTCCTTCTACAGGGGGTGCCCTTACTACGGGCAACACACTTTCCCCCCTTCACCACCTTCAAAAAGGCGGCTGCACACACAGGATTCACCTGCTCATCGCCAATTTGATGTTTAGTTCTGGGCCCTAGGTCCGCATGCACACTAGAAGGACAGACACTGACACAGTTGGTTGTGGTGTAGAACTGGCCTCGAGCACGTGCTCTTGGCCCCTTTTATTGACAACCTTGGTGTAATACTTATGAACTTTGTCCTGAATCTTATGAACTGCATTTACCAGAATGCGAAGGGGCAACCCGGCTGAGAGGTCAGGAGTGTGCTCCCTCCCTGTTTCCTGTTTAGGGCTCCTGTGAGCCTCCGTAGCGGACGAGCTATAGGTGAAGCACCTCCGCACCAGAGAGGCAACGAAGCCTGGCTTGTTTGGCAGCCACTTAGCCACCCCAGATTGATCTCTACAGATGAAGGATACTATCCAGAAACACAAGCCATGTCTCGTGTCTAGAGACACTTTATACTAAGCACCTGCTTGCACCAACCTTGGTGTAATACTAATGAACTTTGTCCTGAATCTTATGAACTGCATTTACCAGAATGCGAAGGGACAACCCGGCTGAGAGGTCAGGAGTTGCTCCCTCCCTGTTTCCTGTTTAGGGCTCCCGTGAGCCTCCGTAGCTGACGAGCTATAGGTGAAGCACCTCCGCGCCCGAGAGGCAACGAAGCCTGTATTGTTTGGCAGCCTCTTAGCCACCCCAGTTTGATCTCTACTGATGAAGGATACTATCCAGAAACACGAGCCATGTCTCGTGTCTAGAGACACTTTATACTATGCACCTGCTTGCACCAACCTTGGTGTAATACTTATGAACTTTGTCCTGAATCTTATGAACTGCATTTACCAGAATGCGAAGGGGCAACCCGGCTGAGAGGTCAGGAGTGTGCTCCCTCCCTGTTTCCTGTTTAGGGCTCCCATGAGCCTCCGTAGCTGACGAGCTATAGGTGAAGCACTCCGCGCCCGAGAGGCAGCGAAGCCTGGATTATTTGGCAGCCTCTTAGCCACCCCAGATTGATCTCTACTGATGAAGGATACTATCCAGAAACACGAGCCATGTCTCGTGTCTAGAGACACTTTATACTAAGCACCTGCTTGCACCAACCTTGGTGTAATACTTATGAACTTTGTCCTGAATCTTATGAACTGCAGTTACCAGAATGTGAAGGGGCAACCCGGCTGAGAGGTCAGGAGTGTGCTCCCCCCCTGTTTCCTTACCTGGAATGGTGTAACCCTGGCCACGGGCTGGGTCAAGAGAAAGGGCTCCCGACTTATCAAGTGCCAACAAGACAGGACAGGTGCAAGACAGGACAGGTATCCTCAACTAAGTGCAACGCCAGCATCACACCCTTCTCTGCGGTTAACACTAGGACCCCGACTGGGTCATCGAATCTTCTCCCTTAGTAAACTCCCGATTCTTCTGACAGAATGCTCGACTAGCACTCTGCTAATGATTCACCTTCAGCATATGTTGGGTCAGTGACAGGTCTGTGGCAAGTCGGACAAACTAACTGACTAAGCCTACCTTGTTTATACCATTTCAGAGTGTTTACCAACCCCTAAATGTTGCAAATTCTATGTGTTCCCTTCATTTGATTGGTCAGAAAGACGAGGAGAGGTCATCACACCATACTAAGATGAGATCATTTTCATTCAATATAGTTGATCAATGTTCCTTCCCATAATTTACTTTCCCATGGTTTTATTCCACCCACCAATATTATTTCATTTTAATACACAATGTTATACACTTTTGCAAGTTGTCTTCCTTTTCCCAGGTTATAGGTGAGGTTCCCAGGCACATAGCGGAACAAAGACAGTCTTTTGGCACTGGTTCAATGCCACAGCTCGAGTCCTTTCAATGCTCTTGGTACATGTGCAGAGGATTTCAAAATGGCGATTCAAGTCATCCTTCAGGCCCAAATACGATCTGTCAGCAAAGTTACTGAAAGACACATTAGAATACAAAAATAAATGAATGCACTGTATACCACGTATTTCTACTCCAACCCCATCACTTTATTTTAACTATAGCATTAATAGTTAAGCAGGACATACGAAGTTTAGTTTTAAGCAGGAGCATGTGCATAAATGTGTGAGACATGAAGCGGCCATTTTGGCACTAGTGCACAGCTACAATAATTCCCACCAAAAGCGAAAGATGCATCGCACCACGTAGATGTGGCAGACACATGCGCAAAAGAGTTCAAGCGTTTTATGCGGCCATTTTAAGTTACTTGGGTTACTGTTATTGAAAAGCACATATGAAAGCATCCCCTTCTTACTAGAAAATGTTGTGTAATGTAATTTATTAGTAAACAAAACATGTTGATTAATTAGTTACATGGTATTTCGAGAGGGCTGAATGCAAGCAAGTTTGTTACATATGCAACCTTGCTCCATCATTAGTAGGACTTGGCTGTAGAGTTAGGGCTAAATCTGTGCCAGATTTGTCAGCATTTTCTCCCTCTACAGCATCTCTCTGGCACAGATATGGCACTGAGGTTAGCACCGTCCTCGCTTTCAGGTATTAGTAATATGTTGGGGACTGACAGGTATTGTATCTGACTGTTCTCTAGAGCTGTAGTCACTTGGACAAGACCACGGGCTATATCGTGGCAGCAGTGCCCCATTTCATTTTGGATGTTCACAGTTCTCCTGGCATGCCTACTGCCAATAAATGTATTGATTTGGTAAATGCATCATAGCTTGCTATGTGCTGCTTGTGCCTGAGGCCTTGCATATGTTGCTCGTTTTCCATGCCAGCAATCAAATGCTTTTCCTCTATCTTCAATTTCAGCTTTGAGTGTGACGTGCTTTGCAGATATACATTCAGTTTTTATCTGTTTGACTTGCAATCTCTGTACTTTGATGATTGATTTCTCAAACCCACCGAACAATTGTGAATTGTTTGACATGTTATCAGAGACATAATCCTTGTGAACTGAAAATCTTTGAACTCTACGTTGTCTTGGTGTCCTGCGCACAGGTGAAGTTGTGTTCCTGCCTTGTGTTTGCTCCTCATCACCTTCCTCAATGTCTGCTAGTGGTGCCACATTTGCTCTCTTAGTAGTTGGAGTTTGAATTATGGGCGTAGGAGCAGCAATTGTGCTGCTGCCAATTTCCACTTGTGTGCCAAGTGCTTACAAAGGCTTAATGTTTCCAGACACGTCCGGGTTGTGATCTGTGGAAATTTGTGTATGTAGCTTGTGTAAATAAATGTTTACTAAGTTTGCTTCATATAGTTTACAGTGTGATTTATGTTTTTTTTTAGATAAAGATTATATATATAAATATAGCTCTACGTAGTTTATACATCGGCACACACTATACCATATAACTTGGTTGTACTTCATCTCTCATAATGCATTGCCAAATTATAGCTAACATTTCAATGGAGTTTTTGTAGCTTGAACTTGAAGACTAACAAATAGTATGGTATTGAAAATGTAATGCACATTTTTTTTTACCTTGTTTGGAGCCCAGAGGATTTGATGTGTCAATGTCTGACACTCTCAGCACACTTTCAGGTTCAAGTGTACCCTCAAAAATTGATTCCATTGGAGTGGGAGGAGGGTGTTTATAGGGACCACCACCTGTGCCATGAGCCTCAGCCATCCTGCTGGCCACCTTCTATTTTGTATGGGATCTTTAGTCAAACAAACGTTTCCTTATTTCTGGCATGGTCCTCTGAGTGACACCAAGAGAGCTCACCTTTTCAAGGATACTGGCCCATATTTTTGTTTTCTGGGCCTCAGGTACAGAAAAAGATGATTTGCCAAACAGCTGGTCAGTGTCTGCCACGGGATCCTCAGTCAACAGCTACAGCTCTTTATCAGAAATTTAAATGTTCTCTTCTTGCTGCAAAGGACCTTTTCCCCATCATTTTTAAATCTGGTCTTGTAGGAAATGTAAATGGCACAGCCAGTAATCACATAGAAGTACACCTTCCATCCAGAACCTTTCTAGACTTCTGAGCTGTAGCCACTCCCTGTATTTCTAACCTTTCTGGTTCTAACATCAACAAACTGCATCCAAAATGCAACTTCTCAAAATTATGATTTCCTATTAAAAATCGCATCAGTGTTATATCCAAAGAGAACATTTTCTAATTGTGATTACAAATTTGTTTGAATCCTTAATACCTAGTACCTTCATACATATCACTGTGCGATTTTCAAATAGCAATTTCCATTAAATCACTATTTGGAAATCGCAATCAGATACTTTTGAACATATAGCCCATAGTGTCTGCGGTTTCTAAGTTCCTGCATGCAGCGTGGCTGATGAGAACAAAAATACTGTGTAAGGCAAACCCATTCGTTGCCTAATAGCTGCATTCTTTTTATATACTTATGATCCAGATATCTGGATTTTAGAGTTTTTACGAATTTGCTGATTCATTATCATGTTTGAGTCTTTTAATGAGTTGTAAACATTTGCATTTTGTTGATGTATTTTATCATCTGATCTGACAAAAAAGAGTGATTGATTGCAATAGATGCTTCTTCGTTTCCTCCTGGTTTGCTCATGAGAGATTGCAGTGACTGTATTGAAGTAGGGAGCTGCAGCTATTACCCACTAGTCACACTGACCCACTGAACCACTGCCCACCCTCCAATCCCAGCCCCTTCAGGATATTGTAACAATGATTTGAAAGATTATGCGCATAAACCTTTCTGAAACAAAGTTGCACTTTTTAACACTTTTGCTGGCATATTTAGTGTTTTGTATGCCGAATCAATTCTACATCTTTTTCACCCTTTAATAAACTCAGTAAATTAATCCCTCCGCCATAATACATCCTACCATTCTACTGTTCCCACCTACTTTCAGAAGGCCCCATCCCTGCCTTGCCGCGTATCCTCTCTTCTTTCTAAAGACTGCTGATCATAGAAATAATTTAAATTTCAAAGTTCCTCTGCCTGGCTTTGAAAACCTGTGTCATTCCACACTGTAAATTGTTTACATGCTGTTTGGGTAGTTATAACCCCAGTGAATTTGACAATAAAACATGTCTACTTGACATACTCCAATATTTCCTTAATATTTGTCCTCCAAGTTGAGCTCTGACGACTGTGAGGCAGCTAAGTATTATGCCCCATCTGGGTGAAGTTGTGTGCTCCTGCCTCAGCTTAGGCTATGCTCTGACAGTGGCAGTCGGGACTAGATGAATTCCCTGAATATCTTAAAATTGGTCTCCTGTGCTTAAGAAACCTTCAGCTGATGACAAAGGCAGCAATAACACCTTTCTCAGTGACGATAATTGAAAGCTGGCAAGCTTCCCAATTTAGACAACACATTTATAAAAAATAAACTGCTGGATGATTTCCATGGGGAAGCAGTATGTTTTCCAGGTGGTAAACTATGTCTAACATGATCTCGGCACTGCCAATGTGTATCTAGTTTTTCTCCTTGATCTATCAAACACTAGTAGAACTCTCATAGAGGGTAGAATATAAATCACTATTGATGCAGATTGTTCTTGGCCTTAAGGCTTTTCTCTTTCGAGATTGATTCACTACAATTGTGAACATTTTAAGAAACTTTGCTATTATGGTAACCTAGCCTATTTCACTGCGTGTCCTTTGTTCACTTATTAAATAACTATGTTTTAAAATGTGGAAGGATAAACTCATGCAGCCAGAACACCACGATACTGAGATTATCCTGGCTGGGACAAACACAAGACTAGGAAGGAAAGGCATTAAATCAAGAGAAGACAACAAAGCCATCCAATCATGAGTAAGGGAAAACAAAGTCCACTCTAAGTAGATATTATGCATTGGAAATACAAGGTCTGCCTTTAGTCCGCCAGGGCTGCCTGTAGCCAAGACCCAAAAATAGTGGCCTCACCAATGGGCTGACAGACCCGTTTTAAAGTCATATCAAGCATTTTTGGACATTTTGATTTTTCTCATATTTATTTTGCTAGTTCTCTCATTCTTTCACTTTTCATAATCGCAATGGTAATTTAGCTGAGACGCGTTTTATACCTACCAAATGCAAAACAATGATTGCCTGTATGGTGTGGGTGTTTTGAGTCGATTTAGAGACGAGTAAGCACGAGAAAATATATCCCTGTGACAATAGCTAGAACGTTGATTGAACGTAGAGTAGGTTAAATCACAAAAAGGGCTACAATGTATGTCTTTTTTAATGTCATCTACTGTAAAAATGAAACAGCAACAGAAGGCACATTCGTTATGGGTCAAAATAACATAGGATGGAGTTTGAATTCCAAAATCTAGATTTCTGCAACAGACTTTCACCTTGTACCACATAACGGGAACACACATTTTTAAATAACAGGAGACCTATAATGATTTTACATTAAACGCGAAATACAATAAATGGCAACGTGTCCAAATGTTTCCCTGTATAGTACGTAAGCAAAGTACCCACCTGTTTTTAATAGCCTATACAGTAATATCTTAGCGAATCTTCGCGTGATCATTGGTTCAGAGACAGATGTCCATATTCCCAGGCAGATGATAAAAAGTAAAGACACTCTGAAAGCTACTTTATTTTAATGTGCTGCTGGGAGGTCTAAATGAATTTATTATAGGAAATGAAGCAACCATGTTTGTGGATCATGGACACTGATGTGTAAGGTGACCAGCCTAAAGAGTGCTATGCTACTAACTTGGCGCATGGGCCCCAAGCGACTCTCTTTGCTATAACTGTGCTCTTTCAGACTGAATTAGTTCATGTTGTAGGTGCGATTTTAGAAAAAAATATCAAATATCGAGAATAAAACATCAAAAGTTTCAAAGTAATGGAGTGATTTCTCCATTCTCACTGCAGCCTATAGATTGATTATGAAAGTCGAACCAATGACCATATTTAAATCCTCAAGGAAACCGTCAGTTTTAGCTCTTGAACAGTCACAACCTCACGCAGTTCTTTGCGAGAGGGGCCACTCCTGACACCTGCTGGTTTGGGGAAATACCTTCTTTATTGGAAGCAAGCAGAGTTTACAACTATTCACAATTCTTCTGCTTCACCACGCACACCAGGCAACCTAGCAATGTTCTAACATCAAAAAATGAAACTATCTCCCTCCACTCGTCAATACGCTACCCTTAGAGCTCTTCAGTCACCTCCCTCTTCTATTTTTGTACCTTTATATTTTATTTAGTAACCCATAAATCCAACTCTTTTGTCCCACGCATTTTTTCTTCCTGCCGAAACAGGCCTAGGCGGCCTTCTACTTAGTTCTTTCCCCATATATCTTGTCTCCTGACCTTCCCATCTCTCCCCCTGCTTTATCCCGAACTCTCTTTTTGCCTGCCATACATTCACATAGCAAAAAACACAGTTGATGGACAGAATGTAGAACACTGCCATACATTCACCCCAGTACAAGGATCTGGGCCTAAATCCATCGTTTTCTTGCACTCCACACCACCCTGGGTTAGACACTGGCTATATGCAAATCAGCTCTGACCCTGTGCCTCATGGGAACAGTCCAGTCCGAACTACCAAGCCATGTTTTTCCCAGACCGGAATCAAGCATCCAAGGACCGGTTTCTGGCTATCAGCCTTCAACAGCCTGGATAGCTTGACTCCAGTGGTGTGGAGAGCCTGGGACTCACGTCTGAGCATACCCAGCCCACTCGGGGTGAAAATTGCAAAAAACACAGTTGATGGACAGAATGTAGAACAATGTCATACATTCACCCAAGTACAAGGATCTGGGCCTAAATCCATCGTTTTTTTGCACTCCACACCACCCTGGGTTAGACACTGGCTATATGCAAATCAGCTCTGATCCTGTGCCTCATGGGAACAGTCCAGTCCGAACTACCAAGCCATGTCTTTCCCAGACCGGAATCAAGCATCCAAGGACCGGTTTCTGGCTATCAGCCTTCATCAGCCTGGATAGCTTGACTCCAGTGGTGTGGAGAGCCTGGGACTCACATCTGAGCATACCCAGCCCACTCAGGGTGAAAATTGCAAAAAACACAGTTGATGGACAGAATGTAGAACAATGTCATACATTCACCCCAGTACAAGGATCTGGGCCTAAATCCATCTTTTTTTGCACTCCACACCACCCTGGGTTAGACACTGGCTATATGCAAATCAGCTCTGACCCTGTGCCTCATGGGAACAGTCCAGTCCAAACTACCAAGCCATGTCTTTCCCAGACCGGAATCAAGCATCCAAGGACCGGTTTCTGGCTATCAGCCTTCATCAGCCTGGACAGCTTGACTCCAGTGGTGTGGAGAGCCTGAGACTCACGTCTGAGCATACCCAGCCCACCCGGGGTGAAAATTGCAAAAAACACAGTTGATGGACAGAATGTAGAACAATGTCATACATTCACCACAGTACAAGTATCTGGGCCTAAATCCATCGTTTTTTTGCACTCCACACTACCCTGGGTTAGACACTGGCTATATGCAAACCAGCTCTGACCCTGTGCCTCATGGGAACAGTCCAGTCCGAACTACCAAGCCATGTCTTTCCCAGACCGGAATCAAGCATCCAAGGACCGGTCTCTGGCTATCAGCCTTCATCAGCCTGGATAGCTTGACTCCAGTGGTGTGGCAGAGTGGGCTAAAGAACGGTGATGGATTAAACCCAGATCTTTTGACTTAGTGTGAGTGTTTGATTGATTCAGATGCTCCGTCCATCACCACCCCCTTTTGTACCGCTTTTGGCCGCCATAAGTGTGGCAGGGTATGCTCAGACGTGAGTCCCTTGCTCACTTTGCCACTGGATTCAAGCAAGCCGGGCTGAAGGCGGCTGGAATGCCAGAAAACGGTCCTCGGAAGCTTGTTTCCGGTCCAGGGAAGACATGGCTTGGCAGTTCGGGCTGGACTGTTCCCATGAGGCACAGGGTCAGACTGATTTGCATATAGCCATGTCTGAACTGGGGTGGCAGAGTGGGCTAAAGAACGGTGATGGATTAAACCCAGATCTTTTGACTGAGTGTGAGTGTTTGATTGATTCAGATGCTCCGTCCATCACCACCCCCTTTTGTACATTCACATAAGCATCCCGTGCCCCGCCAGTCTCCAAACACTGCTATACCCAATACCAGGGTGGGCAGAGGGCTTCACGTTGCACCCTGATGTCATAATAATCCCCTTGCGTATGTAAACATAGTGACCTGTAGTGTCCTCCCCAGCCCGTTAGCATGTAAATGAATCACGGCACACACAGTCCTCAGTATTACATGTTTTTATTCTCTGTAACCATTAACTGACGGATGTATGACGATTCAACGCAAACAAGCACAACGCACACCATTACATCGCATTCCTCACATCGCACACACCATTACACACACCATTACATCGCACGCATTCACACATTCACACGCATGCAAATGACTTTTTGATCGCACACTACGACCACGCATTCAATCACACCGCAAAAACCTCCCTTACGGCCCCGCAAAGCAACCTGAGAAAAGCAACCAAAGAGGGCAGCTCTTTTTTTAATCATTCACCTTCCATCCTCTTAGATGTAAATATCTACGAGATGCTGCAACACCCCTTAAAGCCAGAGTTTAGCTTCTTAGGTCATCAAAGGCAATGTGTAACAAAAGTTTCAGCTGGGCCTCCACGCGAGCCATGAGTTGAAATAATTCTTCACCTGAATAGCAGCAGCTAATGTTTGCATGTCCGATACCAATGAATGAAGGTATAAACAGAATTAATTTCAGATGTCATCGAAATACGCCCACATATGCACTATTTGGCCCCCTAGCCCCTAAAAGACCCCCATATTCGACTCATGACCCTAAGTCCTAGCCCCCAAAATACAAACAAAACATATGTGGATCATAGTTCCTCAATGAGCCGTGGAGGTGTTCAAACCACTCTTCCATATCTCGTTGTGTGAGTCTTGCGAGGCACAGTAGAAGCAACCATAGGAGGCACTGGCAATCTAGACACAGATGGAGTCCTTGGGCTCTCACGCCCTCTGATGACAGAGTCTCACTCCAAATACATTGATGCTCGTCTGCAGATGTCTTCAAGCTGGACTTATGAGATGAATCGGTGATTCAAACTTTCTCAGGCTCAATTGTTCTTTCAGTGGTCTACTGGTACAACTCAGTACCCATGACTCTCCTGAAACTTGGTGTGGCCATCTTTCGCTGGTTGTAGAATGAGGAATAGATCAGTGTGAATAAAGAGTAGAATGAAGAAAGGACTTGAGCTTAAGTCCTTCTAGTACAGCACACAGTACAGCTTTTCTGGACCCATAAAGCGTTCAACAACAGCATTAGCCTGTGGCCAGAGAGGTGTACTTTTCTGATGCTGGATAGTTAAATGAGTAAGAAAGTCTTTGAATTCCCAACCATAGAATGGTGGGGCATTATCAGATTTTAGGACTGACAGAACAGCCTAGGTTGCAATTATGCCTTCTAGTCTTTCAATGGCTCAATCATGAGCATTTTAAAACAGCTTTGCAAAGTATTGGAAAGAAGTTGGGGTAAAGATTTCTCACCTAACAAGAAGTTGGAATATAGGACGGCTATTGGCGTTTATAAGGCAGAAATAAAAAAAGCCCAGGCCTCCTATTACGAGGAAAAAAATCTTGCTAGCAGCCAACTCCCCTAGAGAAACATTTCTTACAATAAAAAAACTGTTCAAAGCCCCTGCCCATCCTGTTGCGCCAGACACCTCGGGTCCGCGCTGTAATGAACAGGCAGAGTACTTCACTGCTAAAGTACAGAATATTCTTAAATGCCTTCCCCAGACTGATGGTGAGCGCGATTCTACTAGCATGCCCACGGATCTGGGTTCGCATGTAATTAAACATTCATTGGAGGACTTTCCACCTCTTCTCCAGGAATCAGTTCTCACTTTGTTGTCCATGGTTAAAAGTGGGTCACCCAGGGACCCGGCACCACCAAAGATCTTGAAACTGGTAGCTCCCATAATTGCCCCCACTATCAAGTCCCAGATCAATGCCTCACTTTCTACAGGAATAGCTCCCACCAATTGGAACAGGGCTATGGTAAATGCTACTAAAGAAACCCAACTTGGATCCTGCAGTTATGGGCAATTATCACCCCATTTGCCTCCTTCCAGGGATCAGCAAGATCACTGAGAAATACATAAACCAGATCTTGAATCACACGACCTGCTCCATCCATCCCAAACAGGATTCCGCCCTTGACTGAGCACTGAAACTGCTCTGTTAGTTGTGGTGGAAGAATGCAGAAAGATTCTAGATTCAGGTGGGTCTTCAGCCATCATACTCTTCGAGCGCGGCCTTTGACACGGTGAACCACTGCATCTTAGTTCACCGTTTCAGGAGCACCAGAGTAACTGGTACCGTGATTCAATGGCTGGGTTCCTTTCTGGAGGGAAGATTCTTTCAAGTATTCGAGGATGACAAGGTTTCAAAGCCCTTCCCCTTACAGTGGAGTCCCTCAGGGCTCATCGTTGAGGCCGACTCTTTTCAACATTTATAAGACCCCGTTGGCGGACATTGTAACCCCATTTGGTATCCACATGGTGACGTACACTGACAACACGCAACTGGTCGTAGCATTGAATCATGCAGACCAGAGGTCTAAAGGCCTCCATCTATGTCTTGAAGAAGTATCCAAGTGGATGGGTATGTTATACCTCAAGCTCAATGGTGAGAAAACTGAACTTATGATCATGGGCAATCCTCTAAATTTTAAATCCAGCACTATGTAGCCTGCTTGCATGGGCCCGGCACCACTCCCAAAGACCGAGATAAGGAGCTTGCGCATTTGGCTAGATCAGAACTTAAATATTAAGGTGCAGGCCAGAAAGACTGTGGCCACTTGCTACGGCCTGCTCAGAATGGCCCACAAAGTGCTTCCCCTCCTTCCCTTTCAAGCTAAAAAAGTAACAGTCCAATAGCTCATACTGTCCGGGATAGACTATGGCAACACTTTATATTTGGGTGCCCCAATTGCAGTAGCCTTGAAACTTCAGACAGTGCAAAATTGTGCAGCCAGACTGCTGATGGGAGCTTCCAGTCGCCATTCAGCGAAACCTGCACTTCACTCCCTTTATTGGCTCCCGGTGCAAGAAAGAATCCGTTTTAAGGCCCTTCGCGTTTTCCACAAATCCCTGCAAGGTAATGGGCCACCAATAAATTCAGCCATGATTTGCCCATACAAGATCAAGAGGAAACAACAATCGGATGAGCTTCATCTAGTTGAGGTGCCTAGGATCAAGAAAGCCAGAAGTGAAGGTCGGCTGTTCTCATATAACCCTGCCAAACTCTGAAACTCTCTGCCTTAGTTCCTTCTCAGGGAATCTAATCACGTCGCCTTTCACAAACAATTAAAGACTATTCTCTTTCCCTAAAGTTCTGTTCCCTTTGGCTAGTATCGCCCAGCGCTGGGATGCTTCCGGGTAGCCCTGCGCTATACAAATGCCTCTTTCATTTCATTCCATTTCAGTGATTAACAAAAGGTCTTCCACCAGAGGAAACCAGAAGTACTCATCTCAATTACCATGAGATAATTGCTATTGTCAAGGGGTCTGTAGAAGTCAACTGCAAGTTTCTCACAGACATGTTTTGGAAGATCCAACTGATTCAAAGGATGCTTGGACCTTTTTTTTAGACAAACAGTAACATAAATGACAAGCCTAGAGCTTCAATTCGCTTTACATTCGCTAATCAAGATGAGGAAACCAAACACGTTCATGAAAGACTAGCTTACTAGCAAAATTCCACCATGTCCCTCATGTGCTTTTTCTATAACTTGTTGTCTGAGACTTTCAGAAATTACAATTCTTGGTCCTCACAAGATAATCCCTTCTTGTGTAACTGATAGTTCATTATAAACAGTCTTGAATTTCTGATATTTAATGTTTTTATCAAGAGATCAAGTATGTGTTTACCAGGATTGATGCATAATAATGTCTTTGGATTTGAGCATATTTCTATCTACATTGGTAGCAGCACATATTTGCTCCATAGACAGACAGGCCGCTGGGGTAATGAATCTCACAATGAAATTAAAGTAGACCTCAGCCACTTTGGAATAAATACCTTGATACCATAGGGGTACTCGAGAAAAGTAAGTCATCAGGGTTTTGATCTTTTCCTGTCTGGTGCACAATAGTGTAGTCATAAACACGTAACCCCCACTTACTGAATGCGAGGGGGCATCTTGCCCTTTGGATTGCCAAAAATAGTGAGTGGCACTTGGTGATCAGTCACACGCGTAAAATGTTTTCCATACAAACACACATGAAAGTGTTTACGAGCCCACACAATAGCGAGGCTTTCTTTTTCAGGATGGACATAAGCTTGTTCAGTCTATGACAAACTTTGGCTAGCATATGCTACAATGCACCTTCAAGCATTTGTATGTCTACTATGTTGAGCAAGTATTGAACCCAACCCCAATAGGCTGGCATCCACAACAATCTTTGTATTCAATTTAGGATCAAAGTATGCCATTTCAGTAGCATTTTCAATTGCTTCATTGTCTTGAAACTATGATCACACTCCTGTGACCATTGAAATCAAACATTCCATTTCTTCGTCTCTCAATGGGGCATTCACAGTGGCAAAGTCACGGATGTACCTAGAGCAGTAACTGGCTATGCCAAGAAAAGAATCCAACCTGGTTACATCTCATGGAGGAGAAGTGGAAGACAAATCCTGAACTTTGGCTGGATCTGGAGTCATCCCCCCATCAGAGAAAATGTGTCCAGAGAATTATATTTTTGGTTTGGAAACTCGTACTTTTCATCATTCAAAGTAAAACCTGCATCGGCAAATAGATGGCATACTTGGGTAAGTGCTTTATCATGTTATTTTCATGTGGCCTCAAACACTAGTTTGTCATCACTATAATTGAAAGCATGTGAGACAGGCTGTATAATGTGATGGATGATCTCTTGGAAACTCTGAACAAGCCAACATGAGTTGAAAAGGTAGTAATTTACCTGCAATTTTATTCAATTTCAAGCTGATTATACTATTGGAAGTAGGCACACAGCTTTTTGTTGTATATTTTATGAATATTCATTGGCAGCACAGCAACACGACTGCATCTCAGGATAGTCAAATACAACTGAACAACTGGAGCTTACTCTTCATTCCAAGTTCCAGAATGGAATTAGAATACATATTAAAACATGCAAAGCTGGGAAAATACAACAAGGAATGTTTGGGGATCGTCGCATGCAGGGGCATGCGAGGATATTACAGATACCCTTTTTTCAGATAGAGGCTCAAAAAGACTTTAGCTCATTCAACTGAGTAATCCTACCCCAAATGTGCAGACCTGGATGTCGTTGTCTTTCAATCACCTTGTTTGTTTGATGCATCTCAAAACAAATTCACACATATACTCCACTGTCCTTTTTAGGTACTACCACTATAGGCAGCACCCATGGCGTTGGGCCGGTAGTGTTCTCAAAGATATCATGGCTTAGCAAAGTTTTAATTTCTCTTTCAACAGTCACTCGTAATTGAAAAGCAATTAGACGATGTCATTGAGCAACTGGACGAATGTCCTCATTAATTTGGAGCTGCACATCCATTTTCGGAAATTTCCCTGATCCATGAAACAGTGACGGAAATAGATTCACAATTTCATGATGAGCATAGACATTGTAATTCACAGAAATTTTTCCCATCTCAACAGAGGTGCTGAAGCTGAGCAAACAGGCACTCAACAAAGTGCCCTTCAGGACAAGCATTGGGGCGTGTACCTTCGTTTTTTTGTGTTTCATAGTTGTCATGATGAACCTTGACTTTGTAATGACATAGTAGATGCTAAAGTGTATACCCTGGTTTCTGATGGTGTGAGATGGGACACTGGAGACAGTTCATGGCATTTTTCATCTTCCATGATATTTATTGACACATTACTGTTTATGATAAATGCTATATAGCAACCATTAACTTTCAATTTTATTTTGGGGCAATTTCAACATGAATTTCATGATTTCACATGTTGATCATTTTCCGACTTATATTCTTCCTCGTAAGAAGCCAAACCTACATGCATATGTCTTTCAGTAGTCAGCATCGACATTGCACACCCATCTTCTTCACTGTCACTCGACAGTGACATCAAAGAACCTTTTAACAAAGAATTAGATGTATTTATTTATTTATTTGTAAGTTTTGTATAGCGCAAACATGACCCAAGTGGGTATCAGAGTGCTTTACATAAGGATGACGCAGAAAAAGGAACATAGTTCAAAGACACAACAAGTTACAAGCAGGTCAATGTGTCACAAGAGTAAAAATTACCTAGTGGAGGGAAATAGGTAGACGGCAATTGCAGCAGGAAATTTAGGATAATATACATCAAGAGCAAAAGTGACATTATAACAGGCAACAGTGGGTCACAACAGATGACATGTAATATTTAGGATAACCAAAAAGTCTCTAGGTAAGTGGAGCAAAGTTTCTAGCTCAGCGCATTGTTCATTAGTAGTTCTTTCACTTCCTTTTTGAAAACAAAGGTGGATGGAATAAGCCTTGTCTACACTGGAAGGGCATTCCAGATTCTCGTGGCAATGCCTGAGAATGTACGGTTGTAGGTTTTAAGCTTATTGAATTTCTTTGGCTTGAGCAGTAAGGTGCCCGTGCTCCTTGTGTGCCGGGATCCACCAAAGAGTTCCAGTTTATTTGCCAGGTAGAGTGGAGTATTGAAGTGAAGAGCTCTATGGGTCATACAAGCAATCTGTAATTGGATCCTTGCCTCAATGGGAAGCCATTTGAGTGATTTCAAGTCCGGCGGGTTGTGGTTGGTTTTCTTAGAACCCGTGATGAGTCTTGTAGCTGCATTTAACAAAGCTCTGATAGGGGCTAAACTGAGTTTCGGCAGTCCGCATAAAGTAGCACTGCCATATTCTAGTCTGGAGATGACCGGTGCTTGCACTGCCGATTTGAAGTCCTCATGGGACAGGTAGGGTTTGAGTTTTCTTAGGATGCACAACTGGAAATTCGCTCCTTTGGTAGATGCACTGATGTGCTCTTGCATGTTTAGGTTTTTATCAAGCAGAATTCCTAATGATTTTGTGGAGTCAATGAGGTGAGGTGTGCAATTGAGTGCTGTGAGATTAGAGAAATATTTCACAACAGTGGGGGTTTGCCTAGCCGGTGCAATGAGGAGGAATTCCATCTTCAGGGCGTTTAGTTTGAGGTGGTTGGAGTTAAGCCAGTTTAGGGTTTTCAAGCAGGGTTCCATTGAGAGCATTGATGTCTTCGGGGGAGGATATTTTCATGTATAGTTGGGTGTCATCGGCGTACATGTGATGTTGGATGTTTGAGGCTGTAAGAATTACTGTCAGTGGTTTCAGGGAAAGGTTAAAGAGCGTGGGGGAGAGTGAGGACCCTTGGGGAACACCCAGCATGCACGGACTGGGGTTGGATAGAGACTGATTGAATTTGATTCTTTGAGCTCTATTGTGGAGGAAAGATGCAAACCATTTAAGGACCGTGCCAGATAGACCCATTCTGCATTCAAGAAGGTGAAGAAGATTGTCATGCTTGACTGCGTCGAATGCAGATGAGAGATTGAGAAGAATTAGTAGGCAGGCTTCATTCTGGTCCAGTAAAGTCAGAGCGTCATCCACTATGTGAGTGATGGCTGTTTTGGTGCTATGGCTAGGGCGGAAACCCGATTGGTATTGGTCGAGGAGCTGAAATTGTTCAATGTGTCTACGCAGTTGCTCATGAACACATTTCTCCAGTAGTTTAGCCAAGGTAGGAATGTTTGTGATTGGTCTGTAATTTTTAGGGTCTTCAGGGTCAGATGAGGTTTTTTTTAGGATGGGTAGCACTAGGCCAGGGGTACTCATAGTACGGCCTGCCCGGCCTTAATTGGCGGCCCGCGGACCCTGTTGCCGTGCATGTCCTTCATGGATAAAGTTGAAAGTTAAACAGAGATGGCCGCAGGCGCATACGTTGTGAATACGTATTGAATACGTATTTACAACGTTTGCTCCTGCGGCCATCTTCTTTGCTTTTGGTTGCCTTTGATTGGACTGCGCCCCTGTGACGTCACCCCCGGCACCCGGCGCGAAGCACAGGCCCTTTAAAAGTCAGCTGTAACTAGCGCTGTTACAGCTGACTTTTAAAGGACCTGTTAAGGAGCTTCCTGTGTCCGTGGTGACGTCGACGTCCCTCTCTGTAGCAGCCCCGTAGAATCTTCATCGCATTGTAGCAGCCCCGGAAAATCATCACCTTCGTCGCGTTCCTTGCAGCAGCCCAGGAGAATCCTCACTGAATTCCTCGCTGCCCCCAGCCACGGAGATCTTCACTACCGCCGTAAAGTCTTCAGCCTCGATAGGTAAGTGAACCATGGTCATATTGTGTGAGGGTTGGGGCTCGGATGAGGGCACCTCAAGATGCGAAGCCTGTGCATGAAGGAGTGTGTTGTCGAGGGTGGGGGGGGGGCACTCCTCAGCTTTATTTATTTATTTATGCATTGTTCTATAGCGCGGACTTTACCCGACGGTGTCAGAGGCCTCACAATACGAACAGAGCTGATACATGAGAACAATTACATGTGAACAAATTACAAAAGCAAACGTTACATTAGAGGAGGAAAAAGTGACATGTGTGCAGGTTACAAAAGCGTGCAAAGTACAAGTAGAGGTATAATACTGCAATAAATGGAGGACTGTCAAACACAAGAACAAAGAACAAACGTTACTTAGGCAATAGTGGCACTTGTGCAAGTATGGAAAGCAAACAAAATGTGAGAGGTAGCAAACAGTGTGTTACAAGAGAAAAGTGGCATGTGCATGTTAGTGGGGCTCTGGGGGGAGACGTGCCTTTTGGAAGTATCCTTTGTCCTGTGGCCTGCAGTTTAGCTACTGGGGGTGGGGGTGGGGGTGGGCGTTGGCTACACCTGAGCTCCCGGGACTGAAAGCAAACGTGCTTAATTTGTGCCGGCACAGCAATGAATCACGCTGAACAGGGGTCCGAGAAGCAAATTATTATTATTATTATTATTATTATTATTATTATTATTATTATTATTATTATTATTATTATTAAAGGCTTTTGTAGCGCGCTCTATTACTAAAAAAATAGTATCCTGGCGCGGCAAATAGAAAGTGAGTGGGATACAAGCTGGGGAGAGAAAGAGATTAGGGTAGAGGTGATGGAAAGGGAGGGGAGGTGACTGGGGAGGGATGGAAAGAGAGGTGAGGGAACGGAATGGAAGTGAAGATGGGGCAGTGATGCGAGGCCCGTGCATGAAGGAGTGTGTTGTCGAGGGTGGGGGGGGGGCACTCTTCAGCTTTATTTATTTATTTATGCATTGTTATATAGCGCAGACTTTACCCGAAGGTGTCAGAGGCCTCACAATAGGAACAGAGCTGATACTTGAGAACAATTACATGTGAACAAATTACAAAAGAAAACGTTACATTACATGAGGCAAAAGTGACAATCGTGTGCAAACAAAATACAAGAGGTAGCAAACGGTGCATTACAGGAGGAAAAAGTGACATGTGTGCAGGTTACAAAAGCTACAAAGTACAAGTAGAGGTATAATACTCCAATAAATGGAGGACTTTCAAACACAAGAACAAACGTTACTTAGGCAATGGTGGCACTTGTGCAAGTATGGAAAGCAAACAAAATGTGAGAGGTAGCAAACAGTATGTTACAAGAGAAAAGTGGCATGTGCATATTAGTGGGGCTCTGGGGGGAGACGTGCTTTTTGGAAGCATCCTTTGTCCTGTGTCCTGCAATTTAGCTACTGGGCGTGGGCGTGGGCGTGGGCTACACCTGAGATATTTAAGAAGCTGCATTGTTGAATTATATAACGTAATAAGCTGTAACTGGGCAATGAAATGCCAAACAAATACTTTCAATTGGGATGTTTGCTCTTTCTGGCCACACCTGACTCTGCTCACTGGCCCAATCTTCTGGTTATTCCTGCCCTCTGATTCTCCGCCTGCTCTACTAACCCCCACCTGAAACCTGTCCCCTCCCCTCGCCCATCCCCTCTCTACAGACCTGACCATTGTATCTGAGCCTTTCAGATTCCTTTAGTTTGGCAGGTGCTTCACACCAAATAGCGCTGTTCAGATTAGCTCCTTCCATATGTTTTCTACTCTGTATCCTTGTACTGTGTGCATGCCGGGTTGTGTTCTACCTCATTATCACAGGTTCAAATCCTGGCTGGTCGTGCCTTTCATCCATCTGAGGTAGATAAAATGAGTTGGGTAGCAATGAACATCTGTTATTCAGCGCCAAGATACCTATGGGTGGACTTGTACTTCTATATACGTGTGTGTATGTCATTTATTTGAAATCCCTATTGAGTGACACATTTATTGCATAAACTTCCGGCTTTAGGAAAGCCTCCTGTTTTTCATGTACAGGTTTACCCATTACTTTGTATGTTTAAACAAACCATTACTTTGGTGTTGCTCACAGATCTGTTGCGAGAAGTGGTGTTAGTCCATCGGTCGTGACGTGGTGTCTGTCCAGCGGTCGTGACGCCGTGTCCGTCAATCGGTCGTGGGACATGGTGGTCCATTGGTTGTGTCGGTCCATTGGTCGTGGGGCGGTGTCGGTCCATTGGTCATCCGGTGGAAAATCAGATTCCTGGTCCTTGTTACTTGTTGCATAGTAACAATTTAGCTGGAGAGCTCTGCAATGGCCTACAGTCCAGTTTCCAAGCCTTGCAAACGACCCAGATCGATACAGAGCGAGCGCAGGACCTTCCTGGAAGCATGGGAAGAAGAGTACTTGTTTGTAGAATGTCCAAAAGAAAAAGCCACCTAATTGCTTTGCAAAGAAAAAGTAAATGATCTTAAGAGGTATAACCTGGAATGGCACTACAAAACCCGGCACTCTGGATACACTGCAAACTTCCCACTGAACTCAAAACTGCGTTCTGCAAAAGTGGCATCGTTGAAGAAAGCTCTTCTTTCCCAGCAGAAGATCTTCCATTGCCAGATGAAGGAATCTGAGGCTGTAACCGAAGCGTCTTTCAAAATATGCTACTTGCTGGCCAAACATAAAAAAACATTCTCAGATGCAGAGCTGGTGAAGCAATGTTTCCTTTCAGCAGCTGAAATTTTATTTGACAAGTACACTAATAAAGCCAGTATTTTAAAGGAGATTGGTGCATTGCAGTGATCGAATTCCACATGTGCACGCAGAATAGAGGCAATGGGACAAACGTCCAGGAGCAGGTAATCAAAGCAGTGAGAGAGTCACCGTTCTTTAGCATTGCCATGGATGAGTCCACAGACATAAGCGATGTGGCCCAGTTATTAGTTTGGGTTAGGTATCTGGACCAATCGCTTCATCCCAAAGAAGAGCTCCTGTGCCTTCTACCACTGCAAGGGCACACAAGAGGAGAAGATGTACTGGACAGTATGTGCAACTACTTTAAAACAAATGACATACCACTGAACACTCTTGTCAGCATAACAACGGATGGGGCTCCTGCAATGGTAGGCCATGACAGAGGCTTCGTATCTATGCTTAAAAAGAAGCTCATAGGACAGTCTGTGATAGACTACCACTGCATTATTCACCAGGAAGTGTTGTGTGCAAAATTAAAGCATGGAGAACTGAATAATGTCCTAAAAGGTGCAGTGAAAATTGTTAATTTTATCCGTGCCAAAGCTCTGAACCATAGACTATTTAAAGCAATGCTGCAGGAATCTGAAGCGGAACAAACCGACATCTTGATGCACACTCAAGTGCGTTGGCTAAGCAAAGGGAAGGTTCTGGAGCGGTTCATCGCATTGCTTCCTGAAATTGAACTCTTTGTGAACAGTAGAGGCCAATCGTTCCCAGAACTAACAAATGTGAAATGGCTTGTTATGCTCCATTTTCTTTCAGATCTCTTCACACATTTTAATTCTCTCAATTTGACTCTGCAAGTTAAACAACAGCTTGTGTGCTCCCTCATGAATGGTATTTATGCTTTTGAAAGTAAGCTTGTGCTATTCAAGGAACATCTCGATGAAAGTGACTTCACCCACTTTCCAAAACTTTTGGCTGTGATGCAGAGGTTTCCAGATGCACAAGAAATTCTGGCAAACCTTGACCCTGGTGCATGTCATGAGTAAATGTCTGGGGAGATCAAATGACGATTTTCGCAATTGAGAGCCCTCACCCCTCTGTTCAGGCTGGTTGAAAACCCCTGGATGGTGAGTGCACAGAATCTTGATGTTGTTACCCTTATTGGCATGGAAAGGGCTCAAGCAACTAGAGCTCATTGACATGCAGCACAATTCAGCCCTCGAAGCATCTTTTTTGGGGCAAGCACCAGAAGAATTCTGGAAAATTGCGCCCCCTGAAGAGTTTCCTCTTCTTTTAACAGTGGCCCAGAAGGTACTTTGTATGTTTGGGTCAACATATGTTTGTGAATGTTCATTTTCCACAATGGGACTGTTGAAGAGCAAACTTAGAAATAAGGTTACAGACATACATCTGGAGCAGCTCTAAAGGCTTGCAGTTTCCAACTTGGTACCAGATTACAGAAAACTAATTGATGACATGAAATGTAAAATAAGTTCGTAGTGTTTGTCTTTAACATATCTATTTTTGGGACTCTGAAGCCTGTGCTGCACTGGGCATATGCTGAATATCCGGTTGCTGCAAATTACCATTCAATCCCACTTAAGATTGCTCTTGTCTGCTAATAAAAAAATACTATAAACATGTGCTGCATGTAGTTAAATCTGCTTTGGAAATACAGCACTGTCTAGTAATGTTTTGAAATGGAGGTGGTCTTTTTTTACCCCCTCTAGCCCCGCCCCCAAATGACCACGCCCCCAAATGACCCCGCCCCCACCGGTGCGGCCCTCGGCCACAAACCACACTGTTAATTCGGCCTCCGAGAGAAAGTTTGTGAGTACCCATGCACTAGGCCCTCCTTCAGGCAGTCCGGATCTCGCCTTGCCGGTGAGAGGAGTTAATAATCTTGGACCAGAGCGGTGCTAAACAGCCTATCATTTCTTTTTGGAAGTTGGGGGCTAAGGGGTCATTGAAGTGTTTTGAAGGTTTAATGGTTGAGAGAGTGTTGGGGATGGGAATGTCATCAAGGGGAGTGAATAGGCTCCAAGAGGCATTGTTTTTGAGAGAGATAACAGACTGGCTGGGCGATGGCGTGGAGAGGAAGGAGGCAGGAAGGGGTGAGAGTGAGAGTGCAGCCAAGCTTAGGTCAGATTCGATCTTGTTCGACTTTTCTAGGAAGAAGTCAGCAACCGCTTCGCAAGTTGGATGTGAACGAGCAGATTGTTGAGATTGGGTGGGTGTGTTGTTGGATTGTGTTTTAATCATCAGCTCAAATAGTCGTTTTGGGCGATTTCTCGCTTTGTCAAGTTGGGCTTTGAAGAAGGAGAGTTTCGTGGTTCTGATGAGTTTGTTGTATCTACTTCTTTTGAGCCTAAGGATTTTTAGCAGATCAGTGGAGGGAGTGGATCTCCAAGAGCGTTCTGTTAGTCTGAGGCTACGTTTGTCCGCGTTTAGGTTGTCGTTGAACCAAGGTTTGGAATCCTTGGCGGAAATTCTTTTTAGTTGAAAGGGGGCCGCAGCATTCAGCGCCTTGAGCATGGCATTGTTATAGTGCAAAGTGAGGTTGTGCACGTCGGTCATGTTTGCAGGTGGTGGTAGGGAGACATTGCAGTGCACTATGAGCTCATTAGCGCTAGTGTTGAGAAGCGATCTCTTCCAGTGTTTTAATTTTAGTGGTTGTGATCTGTTGGGTGTCCAGCATTCAAGGATATGGAAGTTGATAATATGATGGTCCGACCAGTCACAGGGAAGACTCGATTTTTGAATAATGGTGTTGGGGTTGGAAATGATTAGATCCAATGTCAAGCCTAAGTTGTGGGTGGGGTTGTTACAGAATTGAGATAGGGAGAGGTCTGTTAAGATGTTCTTGAGAGTGTTAACTGCCTGATCATGCGGGTCATTCCAGTGAAGGTTGAAGTCACCAAGGAAGATCTGTGGGCAGTGGCGGCCCAGGTTAGAGGAGATGGTTTCCATAGTTTGTTCAATTAGAGGGAGGTTATCACCAGGGGGGTGGTAGAAGATGTGCAGGGAGCATAGGGGTCTGTGTGCACTAGTGATGTCTATTCCTAAGTATTCACAGGAGAAGAGATTAGCTGAGGAAAATTGTTTGGCTGTGAGAGAGTTGCAAAAGATGCAGGCTATGCCCCCACCAATTTTCTTGACACGGTCAAGCCTGATAATATTGTGGCTGGGAGGGACTAGTATGTCAAGGATTTGTGAAAGTAGGTGTTCTTTATGTTCATGATGTTATTTTAAGTATCTCCCCACTCTCACATTAACAAATTGAATCTGTATATTACATATTTAAAGTATCCGGAGCATCGCTAAAATACAGACTAGTAATGTGAGGTCTAATGGGCTGAACATACGGGATACAATAGTCTAGTATCTAAAACATTATGTGATACTCTCGAATGAATCTGACAACTACAAACTATATGTCCCATGATCCTCTGGGACGGGTCGCGTTTTCGTCGACAGTGACATCATCACTTGGTGCCACAACACAGGATTTAACATACAGCTTGCGAGGGACCCGGTACCTCCCCGAGACGGCCCAGAGGGACGCCCGGAGTACCGACGGTCAGGTGAGCAAGCATTGAGTATCTGCTCTTTCTGCGCGATAAGCACATAGGCGCAGGATCAGGGCTCGAGTAACATATGGGCACGAGGCAATCCTGTCTTGTTACCAGTTTAGAGGCAATGGGGGAGGTAACTCTTAAACCCAAAACACCGACATGGGATGTAGCTATCTGGTATTGATTCTGAGCCAGTTACATCTTTACGGTTGATAGCTGCCATCGGACTGCAATAGGAACGGTGCTCTTATGTCTTGAGTCTCAATGTAGGGGCATAAATGAGTATTGACATGTGAGGTACTCCTTAAAATCTGCTCTTTAGAGCACTACATCGGGGTCAGCCCACTACCACAAAAGCGCCAAGAGACATCAGTCAAGTCCAGTCTGTGGGTGCACGTGATGAGATGACTATTAGAATATCATTCACATATGGGTATCTCTGAGTATCTACATGCGAGAAACTTGAGGATTAATTAGTAAAGGTGCACTGGCAGTGAGTGTGAATGTGTAGTCTGTGACTTCTAGTGTAATTTTCTAACTCTCTCTCTTTATATGTCTCCACTAGAGCGGTGCTCCATTTACCTGCGCCCTAGCCAGGTGAGGTGGAGTTGTACTCTCCTGCCAATTGGGTAAGCGAGAGGCCATTATCTGAATGCCATATGGGTGTTTAAATAATTAGCACCCAGGGTGAAACACGTAATTGTTTTATAGTCACCGTTATTTTGCAAAAAGTTGCCATCCAAATGCTAATGATTATGTGTTTTTATTGTGTTTGTCCTTTCATGTATCTGACTCTGTTCACTCTGTACATCCTGGTAAAATAACATTAGGAAGGAGAATGGAAACATAGGAAATACCCAGGTGATATCCATTTTATTTCTTTCTTTCACCTTTTTTGAGCAGTAGCGACTTATTTGGTCCTGAGGAATGCAGTGGACACCGACTTGGGTCCTTTTTGATGCAGAAACATGTTGACCTTATATTTGACATAGTAGATATTTGTTGAAACTACTAGACCATTGCACTGATTTTAATTTGGAAGCAGAGAAGTACCAATTAAACATATTATCCTCTTTCCTCTCCAATTTTAGCCTTTTTTCCACTTTCACACCACTTTTTTCACGCACTGCTGTACAGTTACTTCCACTTGCCCTTATATTTTAAATTCACTGGGCCACCCATTACTACAATTGATATTAATATCTAAATGGGTATGAGCTGTTACCCTTCCTGGTGGGAAGGATCCCAGATGATGAAAAGGGCGGTATCGGTTGTATACTGATGGTTTTTTCACACACGGAAAGTATCCAGCTGATCTAGTGTCACCATTCTCCCTTAGTCAGTTACATGTTTAGTTGATAGAGGGTGCTGGTTTGACCCACAGCTACTTTGTGTTTGCTATATGTGATGCACTGGCAGTCATTTTTTCTTCACGTTGTGATGCACTCACTTTTTCTCTCACTTTGCAAACTATTACAAAAAGGCTCTCTTTCCTTGAGACTTTACATATCTGTCCAATAGCAGGACATTTTCCTTCATGCATCAAGCAAAACCCACATTGATAACACAACTTTTTTTTCTTTGGAGACACCACTTTCTGTCCTTCTACCTTGCGCCTTTTCTTGCTCTTCACATTCAGTGCTGATTCACTCTGGGCCCATCCGGCCTCCATGTCAGTGGCTTGTTTATCAGCATGATCTTCTGCTCTGACCGCCATGAGCACATGCTCCAGACTCTCTCAGCATTTGGTGTCTGAATGAACAGGGAAGGCAACTGTCCTTGACTCTGAGTCATATGGCTTCTTCATCATTGACTTCATAACATGTGAAATATTTCATGAACAATTCAACTTATTAATTGTTTCTCCTGTTTTCTGATGCTCTTGATTAAAAATATACCTTTCATAAACGACATTTGGCACCTGATTCAATTTGAGGTTAAATGCCGCTTTGCCATAATTTTTTATCACTTCCTTTACTCCTTCTCCTGCTTTGTATTTGAGATATTTGATGATCGTTTTGTCATCTACTTCTTCCGGCGCTTCAATGAAATCCTCAAAAGCTTATATCCAGTGTTAGAACTGGGGGTCTCTAGTTGGCAGAGGTAGGTTCCACTGTCCAAATAGGGACCCTTGCTTCTAGTCAGGGTAAGGAGGAACACTCTTTAGATAACCTCTGATCACCTCCTTGGTAGCTTGGCACAAGCAGTCAGGCTTATCCAAAAGCAATGTGTAAAGTATTTGTACCAACACTCACAGTAACACAGTGAAAACACCACAAACTGACTCCACAACAGTTTAGAAAAATAAAGGTATTTAATCTAAACTACACAAGTCCAAAACGACAAAATCAAAAATACACAGTTCAAGAATGTGGTTGCAAAAGAGTTCTTAAGGATGAGATAAAATAATCCACAGTTGCGTGAAAAGTTCACAGTTGCGTCACGTTTTGCCAACAGTACCCTTTAAAAGCGATAAAGTTCCAAAGCAGAAGCTGGTGCGGTGGAAAACAAGTGATGCATTGCTGCTGAGACCCTGGGGAGGCAATGCGACAACCCCGCTGCAGCAGCGGGCGTGTTGTGACGAATCCGGTCTGTATGTGGAGGAAGGCGGACTTGAATGGATTCCGGTGCTTAGGTTCCGTAGGAAGTTTTCTCTTGCAAAGGCACAATGCGATGATCTTTGGAGTTGCGACGATCTCCAGGGTCACGATGCACGGACCAGCTGTGATCTCTCTCTCGTAGCTCCTCGATGACACTCACAGCGACGCGATGCGGTCCGCAAGCAAGCGGTGTGGCGATCTCACCCAGCGACGACAGGCTGTGCGACGACACTCGCAGCGATGGTAATCTTCCCGCACGGGTCTGGTGCGTCCCGCAAATGAAGGATGCGACGACTCTGGCAGCGCCAACAGGCGATGCGACGATCTCGACCTTCGTAGCGGCGGGAATTTCCTCGCACTGTCGGGGATGCGCTCCGCAAGCGAGCGATACGAAAAAACTTGCAGAAAGTATTTAAAAGCTTGGTTTCCAGCTGCCCAACACAGGTACAACTTCCAGAGGCACCACACATGGGCTGCACACTCCAGGAAGGACAGAACTCTCTCAATAGAGTTCAGGAAAGCTGGGGGTGAAGTCCTTTTGTTCCTGGGACTTCATAACAGGGAGCCAGCTCTTCTCAGGCCCTTGGAGATTCCTCCAAGCAAGGGGACACAGCACGAAGCAAAGTCATTCCCCTCTCCTTGGCAGCAAAGCAACAGCAGGTCAGTGTAGCAGAGCAACAGCAAGAAAATCTTCCTTCTTCAGTTTCAGCTTTCTCCTTGTCAGAGGTTCCTTCTTGATTCCAGGATGATCTAGTTTTCTGTAGTCAGGGCTCCTGTACTTATACCCCTAAAAGTCTTTGTTGCCTTTGTGCAGGAGGGCTCTGAGCCCAGTCTGAACCAGTTCTGGGTGTTCCTTGAGCACTTTGCTTTCCTGGCCTCTCCCTTCCTTACAGAGAGAGGGGCAGGGCCGTCAGCCGCCCAGCAGGAGGTGGAGCCAGCATTGTAGAGGGAAAGCACAGCCCTGGAGCACTTTGTTGACATGATTCCTTCTCTCCTTTCACAGTGAAGGGCAGAGACATCAGACACACCACAGGGGGTGGAGCCAGCCCCGTGGGGGGTGGGCACAGTCCTATTCAGGCCCAGGTGCTATCTCCCCCCCACCACTCAAGTTGCAAATATAGTCATTCAGCCTAGGGCTGACTCAGCCAGCCTCCTGGGGAATCCCCAGCCCCTGTCACTCTCAAACCAGACAGTCAATTCACAAACAGGCCAAGGCACACAGAAAGGTCAGACAAGAGAACAGCAACTTCCTAAAAGTGCTGTTCTCAAACACAGGAGTCAAAAAACACCTTTCCTAAAAGATGTGTTATTAAATTCTGAGTTCAGGGATTCCAGACTTTTATGTCCTATCTTGTTCTTCTGGGAAGATATGCTGGTAGCTACTGTAGCCAGCATCCCACATGATAGCCTATGGAGCAAGATAGCCTTGAAGCAGTGAAAAACGAAAATGGCTGTAATTCACTACCAGAGCATGTCACCTGCACAAGTACCTGCTCTACCTTTCATATACACTGAACCCTGCCCAAGGGGGTACTAGTAGAATTTGTTACCACCAGCCCTGGCACACTTAGTGCACTTTACTAGGGACTTCTTGGTGACACAAATATGCCAATTATGGATAACCAATTAGAGTAACAATTTACACAGAGAGCATATGCACTTTAGCACTGATCAGCAGTGGTAAAGCGCGCAGAGTCCTATTGCCATCAGCCACAGGTCAGGAAAAATAAGGGAGGAAGAAGCAAAAGGTTAGGGGATAACCCAGCAAAAAGGACCAGTTCCAACATCCAGGCAGTCCTTCTAGCGACAATATTTTACTACTTGACAACATCTAATAAACTGTGGTTTCAGAAAGGCAGCAGCTGGATAAGCAAGTGTGGAACTTACTGACATTGAGAGTGGAGTTCTCTCCACTATTTTTTGCTGTCCATTAGGACTTGTCTCATTCATACCATCTCTAAAGCCTTGTGACGTGCTGACCTCTGGATCGCACTCAACAGATTTAGATAACATGACCTCTTTCTTCTCAGCCATCGGAGCTGTCAATCTTTGAAGATCTTTGGAGTTGTACTGAGCCCCACCCAGTTGCTCAGTGGGGAGCCGCTTCAGGTATCAATAGCTTATAAGCACAAAGCACATAGCTGAGCATGAAGCTGCGACCGAATGACTTGCTTTACTCCAGTTCTGGTGAGTAAAATTGCATTTTATGTATTTAAAACACATTGTGTATGACGTTTCTGTTTTGTTTCTAACACTTTGTTGGTCTTTGCCATTTAGCTTTTCTTAGCCTTTATTAACTTTAAATTGCAGCATTATTTTGCACTTTTCTGTCACTGTTGTGCATTCTGTACCTGGTTATCACTGCTTTTAGTGTTATCGTACTGTATGAATGATGGATATGTGTTAGGCTTTGGCGTTGTACCTCTGATGATATCGTATTAGCAATTTTCTGACCAACGATAAATGGCAGGGCCTACCTACACTTTCTTCGAAGATCTTGCACTGGCTGGAGTTGCGCTTTGAGTCCTCATATGCCAACCGTCGATTTTCACTTTGACTAAGGCACACGTTTGCACACACTAGCAGTTTGCTGGACCCTAGCAAACTCTCTTGGAGAACACTCTCAACTCTGCAGGTTGGGGGGTTTAAGTATCCCTACTTGTCGCCAGTTGTAGCTTACTCCCCAGCCCGGTATCATGTAAATGAATCATGCCACGCATGGAGCTCAGTATTACAGGTCTTTATTCTCTCGAGTGTAACTGTTAACTGACACTTACTGCATCATGAGTTTTATTAACCACACCCCTCACCACTGCCACTAGACTAAGGCGTCATTAGGGACCAGAGAGGTCAAGCGCTCTGTAAAAGATATGACATCTTGACTTTTGTTAAACAAAAATTACAAACAAAACATATGTAGATCAAAGTTCCTCAATGAGTCGTTGAGGCGGCTGAACGACTTGTTAACTAACACGTATTGGAGATTAATTTTATTAACCTCATCCCATCAATGAGTCCATTAGGGACCAGAGATGTCCTGTGCTCTATATTACACAAGATACTAAGGTTCCTAACCCATCCACAAGGCGCTTTCCTTTTCTTGACCTGTGTAGATATAGTTTGTTCAAAAGACTTGATTGCTATTTCAAAACATGATTGTTACTCTTGGCATACATCAAGCAGACCCACACTTGTGGTTGACATTCACCTTTTAAACATAAGGTCATGTAAAACACATTTGCAAATATAATTGACAGATTCTGATTCAGAAAGTATCCTGACTGCTTATGCAAATACACCAGCAGGGAAATTTCTCTGCATACTAAGTTTAAGGCAGGAGCATAAATTATGGGTGCACACATGGGTGTTCCTGGTCAAGCACCATTAGCATTGCTAAAGGAAGCTAAGGAAATCCCACAAAGCTGTAATAATGTGGGCCAGGTTTTAAATGGGCCAAAAAGATGCCAAAAAAATGGAATAGTGCCCCATATTCACAAATTTTGATTGAAGCTTTAGGAGCTTGCAAGTCGGGCTCATCTGTGCATCCCTGTCCACTGCATATCCTTGCTTCTAACCACACAGCCGTAAAAAACATCTTAAATTCTTTCCTAATAGCTCCATCCAATCTGCTATGGTACCTAGTTGCTGGAAACAGGTGAAAATGTTTCCCTTGTTCAAAAATCCATCGGCACACAAATCAATTTTGGAAAATGTTATACCTATTTCCCTACTGTTGGATTTTGTTGAGATACTGGAGAAGCTGATCTATTACTATCTGACTATTCAGAACAATTTCAGCTGATGCATCCTTCTCAATCGGGTTTCCTCCCTGGCTCTAGCATTGAATCCACCTTGGTGGAGGTCACAAACACCAATAAATTTGTGGTGGATCAGGGGAAACAGGTGGCACTGCTACTCTTAGATCTATTGGGGCTTTTGTTACAGTTTCTCACTGTATTCTCTTGCAGCGACTAGGAAACTTTGGTGCTCATCGAGCCCAGTTAGCCTGGTTTCATTTGTTTCTGTCTGATAGAAGCCAATGAGTGTGGATGGCACCTTATGCCTCGGATCCTAAACCCCTAAGGGCCAGTGTCCCTCAGGATTCTGTCCCGAGCCTGACATTGTTCAATATATACATGAGACCTCTGGCTGTTCTGGTAGAATTCTTCAGCGTTCAAATTGAGTCCTACAACAACAAAACTCAGATTCTCCTCACTCTAGAGAGAAATGTACCTAATTCTTACAGCAGATGTAAGGAATGCCTAACGGCTGTTTTTCAGTGGATGCCCTTCAGCAATTTATGGTGTAATGCAAGCATAACTGGGATTTTGTAATTTGGCTTACCCTTACCCACCTGGAATGTGAATGCTGGCCTAGTTTTGTTCTGCCTACGCCTGCTCCATCCACCATTGCACGTAATTTAGGGGTAAAGTTTGACAATCAAGCCTGCATTGTTCTGCAGATAGCTTGTGTTGTGGGCTCCTGTTTTGGACTTCTGAAATCCCTAAAAAAATGTCTCTGTTTGCTTTCAGTGCAACATCAGAAAATGGGAATACAAGCCCTTATCTCTTCTCGGCTTGACTATGTCAATTCTTTTTACTGTGGCCTACCAGCTTATCAACTCAGGAGAATCCAGCTGGAACAGAATGGTATTGTGTGGCTTCTGTTGCAACTCCAGAGAGGAGCGCATATCTGTCCTAATCTTGCAGAGCTGCACTGGCTACCAATCAAGGAAAGAGTGTGGCTCATATGGCCTTCTATCAAACAGGTCCACAGCACCTGGCCAACTAAATTACCCCTTGTCAGCTAGCAAGAATCCTTAGCTCCTCTGATGCTATGATGGCGGTGGTGCCGCGAATAAAAAGGAAAAACTGGGGTGACACCTCCTTCTCCTTTCTTGCTATCAGGGACTGAATGCCCTCCCTTTTCACTTTAGGGCTATGAAGAATGTACTCTCATTCAAACAGAACCTTAAGACTTGGCTTTTTGAATGGTCATATAAATAATTGGTTCAGCATGGTGGTCAGCAAATCCGATAACACTGGGATACCCACCAAGCAGCTGTACTCTTTATAACCTCTGCTATTGATTGATTGGTGATCAATTGAAGACTTTTGTCTCTTTAGGTTGTACCTAAGCAGTACAATTCTGTAGAAGTGTGACTTTTCTGTGTCTGAGTGCCTCTGTCATTACTGCAGCAGCCTAGCATGCACATACTGTAGACCTAAAAAGTGTGCTAAAGATCTCCTTCAGTTCTACTCAGTAGTATTGCTGAAAGCAATAAAGAATGGGCCCACCTTGTCCAAAAAAATCAACGCATATTAGAACTTACAGAAAGCCCACACACAGCCTTTACAGCCAGCTCTTATAGCACTGCCAATATTTATTGTGGGAAAATGTTTGGTATTTAACAGAGCATGAAAATGTGTACTAGGGACATACACGAAAATTAAATGTACCGATTGGGTGTCAGCCCATGTCATCATCTTTAAAGGAGAGAGAACAAGCACTTTAGCACTGAATAGCAGTCCTAAGAGCCAACAAAAACAGGTTCAGAAAACAGGGTGATGAAGGCAAATGTTTGCGGATGACCCTACAGAAAAGAACAAGTCCAGAACTTACAGCCAGATTCATCAAACGAAATGCGCTCGCTAAAGAGCCAGATTCTGAGAATCTGGCCCTTTGCGAGTGCAATTTTTGCATTTGGGATTCATCATCCCAAATGCAAAAATCACTAATAAAGAATTTGCATTTAAGGAATCTCTATTAGAAATTCCTTAAATGCTATTCATGAAACATTTAAAAATTCCGAATTCGCAATTTAGGACCGCTATTTACCACGAAGTCAAACCTCGTGGTAAATAGCGAAAACTTAGAAAAATGCATTTAAATGCATTTTTCTAAGTTGCATGTTACACACACACATGTCCTTCGGACATGTGTGTGCACAACATCAGTGTAAATTCACATTTCAGGGGTGCTACAGGGTGTCCTTTGGACACCCCAGCACCCTTGAAATCGCATCCTTATTTGCGATTAGCAAATTGCTAATCGCAAATAAGGAATATGTAGGAATCGCAATATTTTTTGCAATTCCTACATGAATCCCGTTTTGCAAGTCCTTAATAGCGATTCCTTATGAATCTCTATTAAAGACTCGCAAAACGGGTCTTTGATGAATCTAGCAGATAATCTACAATTTTTATAAGCGTAGGTTTTCTCACTTTCTCCTCATTAAAAGTATAATTGCACTTTGCCAATCAAAATTGGGGCCATTGTTCTTTCTTAATATATTTACTCTTAAGTAAGGAAGGAAAGGAGCTAATGAAACCTTATTTGCAGGAGAATCTGCAAAATGGGCATATAGTATCATCCCCATCACCTGCTGGGGTGTCTTTTTTTTACCTGTGAGGGATTATGATGTTCAGTCTTGTGTTTTAGAGGTTTAACTTTAATCAAGAGTAGATATTGGTGACTGGTTCTAAAGTATCATTAGGAAGCAATTCATGGAGTTCAAGTTCCTACAAAACTCAGTGTAGGTGAGAGTATCATTTGCTACTAACAAAGAAACATGATGAGAGTACAACTGCCTTTTTCACCCCATTTGGACAATTTGAACATTGTGTAATTGTATTTGGTTTGTGTTCTGCTCCTAGCACTTTTTAATGATGTCTAAATGTTACATGCTTTGATGTCTTGAACTAGTTTGTATTGCTTTATTGGATGATATTCCTGTGGTTTTAATTGTTTTTGTTGAACAACAAGAATATGTGAGTTTAGTATAGTGAACATCTCGGCAACGTCAGGGTATATTTATGAGGGCATTGGTGCACCGTAGCGGCACCTTTCTTGGCACTCCTGTAGTGCAATGCTCTGCTCCATATTTACAATTCAGTGCTAAGCCATTTTGCTTGGCTTAACGCCACATTGTAAATACTGTAAACTTTCACACAGTTTTCTGTGTCAGAGGGTAATGCAATGGATGTTTTGCTTTGAGCACTCTATCACAACACCCATTGCTTTTTGACAATTCCTCAGATTTACAAGGGTGTGTAAATCTGAGGCAGCACCAAAAACTAACACCATGAAAAGCAGGCGTTACAGTGGTGCAACAAGGAGAAATACATTTATTTCTCCTCGTTTGTTCCTCTTACTATGTGTGCTGCATTCTACATCACACAATGAAGGAGCAAATTGCACTTAAAGAGGTGTCCCTTCCTGCATGTAAACAATCTCCCCTGCAATGCAGGCACACTTGCCGCTTAGCACAAGGGTGTCTGTATTGATGCTATGCAGCATTTTTAGTTCCTGTGCAAGGGGAACACAGGAATGTGCCGTATTCTTGTGAATACGGTGCATCCATGCATTTTTTTAAATGACACATTGCAGCACTGCTAAATTGCTTGCAGTGCTGCGCTGCGTCATTTCCGTGTAAATATGACCCATCATTTGTATTGTAGACCTAAGAAGCATGGTTTTAAAACAGAAAAAGTTTAATGGATTGGATTTAGCGAATAGGACACGTTACAACGCAAAAAGTTACAATGCATGCTTTTAAAATGCGGTTTTTACATCGCCACATGTAAATGTAAATGTACCGGTATTTATAGAGCGCACAGCTACTTCCCTGAGGTAGTGTCCCAGCTCTGTCCGTATACTGCTTAGGAACCCTTCCTGGTTTTCCCTGTGAGTGTCCACTCCTGGGGACCCCCCCAGGGTGAAACCAGGCATCCCAGCGCTTTTGGGGCCGTTGTGGAGATTAAGCAAGCTATTGCCCAGAGTCACAGAGTGGAACCCATGATTAGAAAAGGCACTGAGGCGAGAATTGTCAGGTCCGAGGAAATTGAGCCCAAGACCCGCCAAGGCGGGTATTGAACCCTGGTCCCGGGCCAGACCTCTGCATCAGGGTCTGCTGCTCTAACCATTTGAGCCACACTTCTCCACATCCATTACAACACATTATTTTACAAAGCATGCCATCAAAACACATTTTTAGAAACTACATTTACAAAGCAATCCATAACAAGACACACCATTACAATGCATACCATTACAATGCATGATACTTTTAGGGGAACAGTAGGGTAAGTGTTGGATAGTGTAGGGGTAACATTTACTATTCCCACTCCAGTGATTTAAACAGTAGGGTAAGTGTTGGATGGTGTAGGGGTAAACAATACTATTCCTACTCCAGTGAGTGCAACAGTAGGGTAAGTGTTGGATAGTGTAGGGGTAAAAGTTGCAGTTCCCATGTACCCTAAAACCCATATTCACCCTAAAACTAACAAAATCCACATTACTTACCATATAATGGGTTGTAATACCATGCGTTGTAGTGACATGCATTGTAATGGCCTGTGTTGTAGTGGCATGCGTTGTAATGGATGCATTGTAATGGCATGCAGTGTAAAGGCTGCTGCGTTGTAACAGCTGCATTGTAAAAGAAGTGCGTTGTAATGACTGCGTTGTAATGGATGTTTACCCGATTTATCTTGAATGTTTTTGAGAAAGTCAAGCTTTTCAGCCCTGTTCACCCTCATATGAGGCTGATACTAGTGGTAACGGATTCTTACTGCTCCCTTGGCTCTGCTAACCAGGCCCAGGATCACTGCTCTAATGAAAAAGGTACATGGGAATTAGGTATAATTGCAATTGAAAATGACAGACCCCTGTAAATCCCTAGTATATATTAATGAGGTAAGGGGGATTCTAACTACCTATAAGTCTCTAGCATATAATAGGACATGGCGTTTAGAGGCCCAGTAGATTTCCTGCACTGGAGTGGGCACTACTGTGTCATCTGCTGTCACTTCTAAAGGTGGCTCTGCTTAAAAGTCAATTCTATGCAAATTTGACTCTTGGAGGTTGATGTACTTCTAAATTAGCTAGCTACCTGTTATTTCAACCTATAAGTTAGTCCCAACGTCTCCACGAGGTGCTACAGGGGTGGGTGCCTTATAACTATAAGCAGGGACATTATAAATGATATTGTATAAGCCCTGGTGAAAGAAAAACTGCCACATTTGTTTGCCCGCATTACAGATTATTAGCTTTATTAGTTAACATTGAAATATGTTATTTAACTATAAATGTTGGTAGGATGGAGTTAATTATGTTGTTTAAAGAGTTACAAGATTTGAAATTATAAATCCAACAACTTCTCACTGTTGAATTCATCCTAAGTAATACAGAAACTAAGTTACATTACGTTCTTTTCTGTAAGCCCAAATCCTGCCTTCATGCAGTCTCTCCAGATTGGTTAGCCTTAACAGGCTTAGTTGGGCTGCTTTGATGAGGTGATAAGTGGTTCATAGAGCAGATGTTATCTGATGGGGAGAGCTCTGCAGCTGCAGAGGATGGGTCAGAAATGGCCCTGGGAAAATCAAACTGGGCTTCAAAGAGAGAGCAAGACAGTAAGGAATGCCGGGTCTACCACCCATTGGTCCTGTATCCCAAGCCAGATGGCAGGCCTGGGAATAGAATTTGCAGTATGTGGACGGAGAGTGTTAATGGAAATGAGCCACTCTAGTAGATTGGATTAGTCTGCTCTTACTTTGCTTAGAGGATTCCTCTATCTTGTATTTTAAAGTGCAGTGCTTTGTGTGACCAGAATATGCCACACTTTGGAGGAAGCTGTCATGTATTTGGGTTGCACCCTGGTCCTCATTGGACAGGGTTGCCACCCTGCCGCGTCACTGCAGATCATTTAATAAATATGTGAGAGGTGCAAGGCAACTCAAATTTGCTGCCTGAAACTACAAGAAGAAGTAGTGCCCTGCTGAAACCCTTGTCTATCCCACACAGTATTGCTCCTTTTGCACACTTGGAACAACCCTGAGGACTTTACCTTGCTTTAAAAAGGATTAAGGAGAGGACTCCCTGAAAGCAACAGGAGAACAGAACTTCCCTGCATCATCTCCCTCAAGACGTCTCCAGCCTGTTGTGCGTCCAGTGGACTTTTAAGGATTTGGCCAGGTGCATTATGAAAACTGTAGTCCATATTTCCAAGGTCCGTCTCAGAGCTTCTAGACCCTTGGATCTGTGTTTTGGACACTTTGAACACTCAAGAAAAACTTTAGGAAGCAGTTCCAGAAGTTTGGAGTAGTTTGGATTAACTCTTACAAAATCGCCATAAGGGAACCGATCCAACATCAAGAGTCAAGTTGACTATCTTCAACTGTGAACAGAAGTGGATTTCAGGTTTGTCTCGTTGAAAGCTCCAGAGCTCCAGACTTTCATGATTTGACGGGGGCCTCGCCATTGCGGCACACAGGTTCGGATCGGAAAGTTATTTAGGATTTGAAAGTAGGGACACACTCAAACATCTTCCAGAGGCAGAAGCAATAGAAGGGGAGGAACCTGATGAATATTTGAGCACCATCAGGAAATTAGCTAAGAGATATAATGCACAACCCAGCATAGTTGTACTGAGACACAAATTTTTCAAACATGCATAAAAGAGCGACGAAGACACATACATCACCGCACTCAGGAAAATGATTGCAGATTGTGGTTTTGAAAATTTCAGTGAACAGCTAGTCCATGACCAGTTTATAAACCAATGCTCAGACAGAATAATCAGACAGAAACTCCTGTCACTAGACAATTCCACTCTTGAAGAGTCCATTTGCATTGCAAAAAGTATAGAAACTTCATGAGTCTCCGTGAGGGAACTCGAAAATAAAAATAATGAAACAGTTACTTCTGTGCGCTTTTCTAACTTCAAGAAAAGATTCCCCACAGAGGAGCTTCTTCAGAAGAACTGACATTTGTTTCAGGTGTGGCAACTCAGCTCATACAAAAAATAGTAGGCCATGCCCTGCAAAAAATGTTGTATGTCGATCCTGTGGTAAAGTGGGGCACGTTGATAAAGTATGTCAGAGCCAAAAGAAAGACAAAGGGCCAGATGTAGGTAATTTTAATTTACCACCTCTTAAATACCGATGCATACCGAATCGGTATTTAAGAGGTGGTAAAATAGAGGGGGGGAGATGTAGGTATTTCAGATTTGGTAAATACCGAATCGTTAAGATTCGGTATTTACCGATTCTGTAAATACCGATTCGGTATTGCCCATTGATTCCTATGGGCCTTGCAGCCCATAGGAATCAATGGGCAATACCCTGTAATTACAGAATCGGTAAATACCGATTTTAGCAAGGGTGCAGGGGGTGTCACTTTGACACCCACTGGCACCCCAAAAATAGGCATGTGCGCAATGTGGCACACAGACATGCCCTAAGGGCATGTCTGTGTGTCACATGGCACAGGTGTGCATGCACACATGTGCATGCACACCTGGATTCGGTATTTTACCACCCAATTGGATTGGGTGGTAAAATACCAATTCTTAAAGCCCTGTGGCACTCTGACATGTGCCAGCTACATCTGCATTTACAGAATCGGTATTTTACAGAGTCTGTATTTACCGATTCGGTAATTTTACCGAATCGGTAAATACAGAATCGGTAAAATACCGATTCTGTAAATGCATGCCCTACATCTTAAAATCCAATTACCGGTCGGTAACGGCCGAATTCGGCCGTTACCGACCGGTAATTGGCCATCTACATCTGGCCCAAAGTGCGGATTGTTGGTGTAAAAGACTACAGGGACAGTGAAAATGAATATCCCCAAGGAGAATTGAAAGGCATGGTTCTTGTGGTGAAAGACTGTGATATTAGGACTGGTGACCCAAATGATTGTGTTGATCCCTATGTCAATATCGCTGTTGGTGAAAAGAATGTACGCCTTCTGGTGGATTCAGGTGCACGTATCACCATGATCACTGATTCTCTCTTAAAAACTAATTGGGGAAAAAGAGATCTCTTTCCCCCAGATTGCGCACCAGTGTCCTATGAAGGACATAACGTGACCTCTTAGGCTATTTTGAAGATGTAATGGAATTCAAAAACAGGCGCATTTACGGCAATATTTATGTCACTTTACACGGATTAAACATACTTGAGTGGTTTTACCAAGGTCTGCTTAACAAGATGCTATGTCCAGGTGCAAAAGAACAGGTTCTGGCTGTTTGTGATCCCACACATGTTGAAGAGTTGCTTAATAATTATCCAAAAGTCTTTTCAGGAGAATTAGGTAAAATAAAAGGATTCAAACATAAAATAAAGGTTAGAAATGACGCAACTCCAGTGAAACATAAAATCAGAAGTGTACCTTTCAGCATAAGAGCTAGTGTCTAAGCACAAGAAAGGAGTGATTGAGCCCATCGAATCCTTGGATTGGGCGTCTCCCTTAGAAATAGCACGTAAGAAAAACAATGAATTGAGGATCTGCATTGACTTGCCCAGCCTGAACAAAGTTATCTGGGTGGACTCACACCCCTTACCCAACATCTCTGAAATGATGGGTGCAGTAGCAGGAGCAAACATTTTCACAAAACGTGACCTGGCGTCTGCATACCACCAGGTAGAACGAGATAGAGACTTGTGTCATCTCACAGCATTTAACTCACCATCTGGCATGTTTCAATTTTGTCGTATGCTGTTTGGCCTGGCCTCGGCAGCTTCGTTCTTCCATCAGATTATGGTCAATCTACTCAAAGGGATCAAAAACATAGCAATCTTCCAGGATGAGGCCCTCATATATGCTGCTGAACAGGAAGAACATGATGAAACCCTTAAATGTATTCTGTCTATTTTTGAAGAACATGGTATAGTGCTAAAACGCAAAAAATGTGTGTTCTCAAAAGATTCTGTGGAATATCTGGGACACACAATCTCCAGCACAGGGGTCACATCTAAACCTAGATTTGTCCAAGCTATAGTGGATGCCACTGCTCCAAAAGACAAAGTCGGGGTGAAGTCACTGCTAGGTTTGACCATATTTTATTCATGCTTGATTCCTGATTATGCCACCCTTGTACGTCCCATATCCAATTTACTAAAACATCAAGCTGAGTTTATGTGGGATGATGATTGTATTCAAGCATTTTCCTGGCTCAAAGAACAACTGTGCACTGTCAAAGCCTTAAAACCTTTTGAATCCACTGTGCCCTGCATCTTGACAGTGGATGCCAGCTGTTATCGTCTGGGTGCTGTTTTGACCCAGGAGCTAAGGACTCAGGAACATACTATTGGCTTCTCTTTAAGGGTGTTGAGGGACTCAGAATCACACTATTCTGTAATACTGGCTTGCTGGTGGGGGATTGAAAAGTTCAAGTGCTACTTCTGGGGCAGGAAATTTACCTTAAAAACTGACCACACACACCTTTAGTCACCATATTGGGGAACACCAACCACCAGAACACCACGCCACGCATAGCCTGCCTGGCATCTAAACTTCTGCAATTCAATTTTGAAGGTATACACATTGCGGGTGGAAAGAATGTCCGCGCGGATGCACTATTACGTCTGCCTCCTGCTTCAAATGCATCAGTCTTGGGCGAAAACCACATTAATGATGCTGAGCATGAGGACTGTCCTTAAAACAATTCTCGACCACCCAATACTGCTGGAGCGAAGATTGATCCCACTCCTCTACCCTAGCACCCGTCGCCAATACTATCAAGAATCACAGTGATAGCAGGCAAGAACCATGGAAGAAGGTGGGGAAACAAAAAAAAATTTCGGATATTTCTGGACCAGCATTCATGGAGGTATGGACCCCAGAATTACCTACAAAAGGCGTCAAGAGAGAGAAATTAGCTCCACGCATCCACATTCATACGTGCTTGATTTAGGCATTACTCTTTGAGCAAACACAAGGGAAACTCTTACCCCCTTACTCAGCTTCCAACTGTTTATCTGAGAATGGAGGTGTAGTCACCCTTAAGTCCTTAGCTCGCTGTTGTAAGTTTCACAGTGCAATAATCCTCATAGAGTATTCTTTATCCAATGTCCAGACATAAAAGAACAAGCTACCTGGGTCACAAATAAGCCTCCTTCTTATTTTTATCATGAAAAAGGGGGAGGGGAAAAAAAGCCCCAAAACACAGCAAAAAAAAAACCCAGTGTCACTACAAGGAAAAAGAAGGGAAATAACAATTTATTACCAAAGTTGGGTGCCCCCACTGTAGTCACGATATAAACAACGTGACTTAAAATTGACTCAATAGTGTTGTCCTTGAGGCATATAAACTTAGGAAAAAGGGCAAAAAACGGGAACCTACTGCAAAGAACACAGCCTCGTTTACCTTGTCAATTTCGCCATACATAGGATCCCTTATCGTAGGGGCAAGCGTGGTATTCAGCATAAGGGACCACGATACAAAAAGGGAAAACAGAGGAATGGGCATTAAAGTCTACCTGAACTCCTCTTTTTCCTGCAGGAAAACGCAACAAAATCCTAGTGAAAACAGAATGTCCAGCGCAAATCCAAAACAACAAAGTTCCTCGCTATGGAAGCTCTCCACAGGAAGTCAGACGAGGCAGGACAACAGGAAGTACCAATTAAATCTGGATCACCAGGACAGACCTTCCGGGTCACAGAAATGGGAAAGAAACCAAGTGCCGGCTCAATGGCAGCAACGCGCTTTATACTGCGTGTAACTCCTCCCAAATCAAGCATGCAGGACAGGCATACGGGAAAAACAGGGGAAGGTAAGAGAACAGCGACTCACTATTTCACAACAAGGACTGCATAACTGCTAGTGTAGAGTTACAAAATGTGTGCTCTTTGACTGACAGCAGCTGGTATGCTGCAATGGACTCAGATGAAACAGTGAAAGCTGTTGAACCATACATTACCCAAGGGTGGCCCAAAAACAATGTAGATACTGATCTTCAGCCTTTTGTAAAGATCAGTGATGAATATCACTAGAAGATGGCCTTGTCTTCAGGTTAGACAAAATAGTTCCCCCTGACAACATTAGGAAAATGCTGTTAACCAAGGCCCACGAGGGACACCTGGGAGCCACACGCACTAAATGGAGAATTAGAGAGTACTTTTGGTAGCCACAAATGGACAGAGACATTGACGCTCTAGTGTGCCATTTGTGCTAGTAGCGATTTGAGTCTCCGCATTGCCAATCCTCCACTCACCCATATACCCCTTCCCAAAAGCCCATGGGAGGAATTGGGTATTGATGTGTTAGGACCATTTCACACCTTGCCTCATCAGAGCAAATCTGCCATTGTCCTAGTAGACTATTATTCTAAATGGCCCGAAGTCAGATTTGTGCCCAAAGCTGACTCTAAAGAGATTATCGAGTTCATGAAAGAAATTTCCATGAGGGAGGGCTCTCCCAAGAATATTATCTCAGACAATGGTGTACAGTTCGTCTCATCTGATGTTGAAGATTTCCTCAAAGATTCACCCAACTCTCATCTCAAAAGCTCACTTTACCATCCCCAGACCAATGGGCTGGTGGAGAGACTCAACAGAGTGATAGGGGATTGTATAAGGTGGACCATACACCATAACAGAGTATTACCCGCTGCAGTGAGAACTATGTTATGGTTTTACATGACTACTCCCCACTCATCCACGGGTGCCTCTCCGTTTGAATTGCTCAGAGGTAGGAAGCCCTCCACGGAGTCCACTCCTGCGTTGATGCCAAAATGGTTTAAAAACAAAGAATCGTCCGAAGAGCTAGATGTAAGGGTTAAAAACAAAGTCCTTGATGTGCAAAACAAGCAAAAAATGTATTTTGATCAAAGAAAACATGTCATAGAGCGGATGTTTGCTGTAGGTGACGTAGTGAAAATAAAGAAACAAAACTTTGTGAAAAACTGGGTATCCAAATACAGCGAACCAGATGTCATTGACAAAGAATGCGGAATTGCAGTACGTATCAATGGGTATAACTGGTGGAACATGAATAAGGTTGTAAAAGTCAATGACGAGTTTGGTGTGAGACCAAGTGTAAATACTGATGTGGACTTGTCACGTACTTCTGTTTCCGAAAACTGTGATGTTGATGTTTCAAAGCGCCCTCTGACTTCCTCTAGGAGAAGTTCAAGAGTGACCAGATTACCGGCCAGGTACTGATGATCTCCTTTTCCCTCCTTTTACCGGCCAGGTAAGGTGTTATCCTTTTACTACCTTTCTGCTTTCTTTTTCTCTCTCTTTCTTTCTCTCCATCTCTCTCGGCCTTTTATCTTTCTTCTTGCCTCCTTTTAGGAAAGGAGATATATGTAGTGTTCTCTCCTTGCGCCCCTCGCATGAGGACACTGTTGTGCTCTTTGTCTGGCACTGCCCGTTGGCACGCAAGAACCCATTGTATGATGACAGTTGGAATCTGTTTGAAAGTTGATGACACCGCTTTGGGGTGCTTGCACGCACACTCTAAGACACCTGTTGGAACTTGTTTTATGACGATTAAACTTACTACATATTACTTCTCCTGCCTGCGATTATTACACAATCCTATGATTTTGCATCAAAATCAGCCTGCTGGAGGGGACTGCATGATATCGAGAGAAAATCTTCCAGAAAAGTTTCTACGTTTGAATGTAAAATGTCCAGATGTTCCAAGTTGAACTATATGTTTCAAAGCAATATAAAGTGGTTACCTCTAAAAATTCATTTCTCGGGTTCCTTATATTGGATTTTTCTCATTTTAAAGTTAACAATATTTCCTATTTGCATACATTGCTGTGAGATTTGTATTGTTTGTTGTGTCTTACTTATTTAATGTATTGGTGTTTTTAAATGCTTTACATACCTGGGGCCTTATTTATGAAAAGTGACGCATCGCAACGTGAAAACAGCGATGCGTCACTTTTCACTGCGCACTCCTTGCGACACCAATGATGCGTCATATTTAATGTATGACGCATCATGTCGCAAGGAGTTACAGATACGTCAGTATTTCTGACGTATCTGTAAGCGCAAAAGTGACGCATTGCTGGAGTGTGTCACAAAAGTGACGCAACTCCAGCAATGCGTCCTTTCACATGGGAAAGCCCCATGTGAAAGGGCTTGCGTCAGTCTTACGCCTGCTGTGAGGCAGGCGCAAGATTTTGACGCAACAGCGTCCTAAAAGTGATGCAGTGAAATCTTATAGATTTCACTGCGTGACTATTACGAGGCTTTTTGCGGGGGAACGCCCCCTCTGCATACATTATACCTGACGCAGGTATAATGTGGCGCAGGGGTTTAAAAAGTGACGCATCTACCTAGATGCGTCACTTTTTAAATATGGTGCAACAAGGCGCATGTTTTACGCTGCCGATGCGTCACAAAAAGTGACGCATCAGCAGCGCAAAACTGACGCAAGGCCTCATAAATGAGGCCCCTGGGTTCTACAGTAAACCTATCTCATTGCCAGTTACCAAGGGTTGAACAAGGGAATAATGTATTGAAACCTTGTCTTTACCTTAGATGGCATTGTTAGCCTTATTGCTGGAGTTAGGTTCAGACTTACCCCCACTAATAATCCACCTTCCATCAATTGGTGTTCAGCGGTGTGGATACAGACTTGGGTTTAAATTACGCCATAGAGTAAAGTAAGTTAAGATTTTTTTAAATTAGCTAAATTAACTCAGAACAAAACCTTATTTTTAAAATTTGGACTTAAACTGATTTCTAATCCATATTTTTGTTTTTTCTAAATTTGTACTATTGCTGCAGTTAGGTTCCATAGCTTTGGAAGAAAACAAGTTGGCCCGAGAGGAGAAGAAGTGGGCAAGGAAAGAAGAAAAATGGTGGCAGCAACAATGAAGAAAATACTGGGATGCCCAGGGGTAGTGTGTTTAATTCCAGGCTTCTGAGGGAGTAATTCCCATGTACACTGAGTGAGATGATATTGACGAAAGCCTGACTGCATTTGGGAGGGCCATTGAGATGATAGAGGTCCGCTCTAAGTATTGGCGGTCATGCCTGTGGGAAATGATCCCAGTAGCTGGGATGGATAGGCACCTGATCCTATAGGAGGATGAGGCAAAATCTTACCCCAACATAAGGCAATCCTTAGCCAAGAAATTTGGTCTGACCCAGGAGCCGTACCAGGTAAGGCTCAGGGACATCTAGTGAGTCAACACGAAGTCCGGGTAGACTTTGTACACATCTAAATGAAGACACTAGAGAGCTGGAATAGTAGTAACCAAAAGAGCACCTATGAGGCTCTGTACAATTTAATGCTTAAAGAGCACATCCTGACTCATTATTCACAAGAGAAATTACACCAGTACCTAGTAGACTCTAAGCTGACAAGCCCTAGAGAACTGGGGAGGCTTGCTGATGAGTGGTTAAGAACCCAGGTTTCCCATCAGCATCAAGGGGGTGAACAGAAGAAAGAAGGACATGGTTCCCCCACGGGAAAGCCCAGGGGAAAGAAGGTCAACAACAGAAAGAGTCATCCCAAGATCAACAAAAACATATGCAGGGGGTAGGGATCCCAAGCCAAGCCACTTTCAAGAAGAGGGGGTATCAGGGAAAGTCTTTTGACCCTGCAAAGGCAGGAAGGTTTCGTGATCTGATGAAGGCAAGTCAGTGGTTTGACTGTAGTCAGCCAGGACACAAGAGTGGAGAGTATATCTGCACAAAGAAGCACCCCACTGGTGGGCAGTCCCAGCAGATACCAGCATGGAGGTGGTGGTGGAGATTGTCCCAGAGATGGGGCAGGGTTGACAGAGGCAACCTTAGTGTCTTTGGGTGGGGTGGAAATCGCAGCCCTGACCGTCTTGCCTCCCAGATACATGGAACTGAGGTTGAGGCTTTGAGAGGCACAAGAGCCACTGTTCCTATATGACAAAAAGACTTGTTTCCCCAGGGCAGATCATGCCTGCTTTGTATCACCAGGTAACTCATGCAGACAGCAGAGCCATACTCCATGGTAGTGGTAAGTTTGGAATGGGGAGGTGAGATATCCCTTAAGCATATAGTTGTGTCTCGGGTACTCCCAGCAGACTGTCTACCCTGGAAATGATCTTGAAGTATCTGACAAGTCAGAGGTGAAGAGAATGGTCCATGAAAGGATGCTGGACCACCATGAGTGGATATGTGCTGTGATAGTGTCACTGACCACACAAAAGGGAAATCCTGGAAACTTGGACCCTGGAACAATGGGCCAAGCATCCAATGACAGGAGAAAGGGCACTGGGTCTGGTGAGCCAGCCAAAAGAACTTCAGATGTGCAGGCAGACTCTAACCCTAAGGGGGAGGATCTGACCTCTGAGGTAGAGATTCCACCCCTGCATGATCTATCCTACCTGGCAGCATTGCAAGGAGCTGGTGAAGCCTCAAGAGAGAAGTTGTGTTGGGAAAAGAGAGTGTGTCCTACTCTTGAGAGCCTGAGGCAGGCTGCCTCTAGGCAAGAGGAGGTTGACGTCGATGACTTTCACAAAGTCTACTGGGAGGATGATGGTCTCTATATGGAGCCTAGAGACCTCAAGAAGGGCCAACCAGGAGGTCGGTGGTCCCCCAGAAGTATAGAGAATTCCTCTTGACTTTAAGCCATGACATCCTCTTGGCAGGACATTTGGGTCAGACTAAGACTTGGAGCTGGTTGGTCAACCATTTCTATTGGCCCAACATATCTGCCACAGTGAAGGAGTTTTGCAGCATCAGTGCATCCTGTAAGGCCAGTGGCAAGACACTGCAAGTGGTTGGGACTTCCTCTGAGAGGGTGGGGATGGACATTGTGGGTCCCCTAGAACCACCAACAGCATCAGGGAACAAGTATATATTGGTGGTAGTGGACAATGACACAAGATAGCCTGAAGCAATACTCCTCAGAGCAGTCACTGCTACTACAGTGGCTAGGGTACTACTTGGTGTCTTTATCAGAGTGGGTTTCCCAAAAGAGGTTATTTCAGATAGGGCAAAAACTTCATGCCCAGCTATAAGAAGGCAATGTGGGAAGAATGTGATGTTACCTACAACTTCACCACCCCATATGATACCCAGACTAATATCTGGTGGGAAGGTTCAAAAAGATCCTGAGGCAATGATCAATGGGTTGTCTGACAAAATCAGGAAGAGATGGGCTATTCTCCTCCCATGCCTACTATTTGCCTACAGGGATATCACACAAAAAGGGGATGGCTTTAGTCCCTTTGAGTTCTTGTTTGGGCACCCTGTAAAGGGGCCATTGTGCCTCTTGAGAGAGTCTTAGGAAAAGCCTCTCAAAGAAGCCTAGGAAAATGTTCTAAGTTATGTTCTAGGCCTGAAATGTTGCATGCCAGAGTACATGTACAAAGAAAGCAGAAAACTGGAGGCCAGCCAGGAGCTCATGAATACTGGTATGTACAGATGGCTACAATGCCTGAGTACACTCCAGGACAATTATAAGTATGTTTTTAATTGTCTTATTAATTAAAATCATTACAATATATATATAGAACATTGATACAACATTTACAGACCAATACATTGGTCATAGTCGAAATAAGATATAACAGTTAGTTAAAACCATTCGCTATTCAATAAAACATTAAAACTTTGTTCATTGTTGTGCAAATATTAAAGCAAAAAACACTAAGGTGTATATTTACAAGGTGCTAACTCAACCGCAGCTTCACTTTTTGACGCTACTGTGGTTTGCTTTTGGTGCCATATTTACAAAGTGAATAACCAAGGATGGGTGTCCAAAAGAGACCTAGGGCGCTCATATAAAGTTAACACAATTTTAGGTACAACACAAAGTTTAGAAACTTATCACAATCCTGCTGGGCAGAATAGGAGAGTGTACACCCAATCTCCCCTAATTCTTCAATCATAGATTAAATAAATACATTTGCAATTGCAGGGTTTGCATCGGATGTACCGCGGAGTGCAGCGGAATGTAAAGGTTTCCCGTACTTCAGGGACCTGTGATCATACACGGAAGGACTGTATCCGATACTGAAGACTGTGAGATTCGGAATAACAGGAACATTGGCAACACGGCAGGAAGTTTAGCTGTTAAAGATCCCGCGTAATTCAGGGATTATTTAATACTTGTGGAATACTCCAGTATGATTGGCCCGTAATACATTACGTTTACAGTTTGTCGTCGCACTTTGATTAAGAAGATACTCTTTTTGTATGGGAAACAGTATAGAACGCTCAGTTACACCCATAAACGACGAAACGCGTTGGCATAAGGGAGTGGAAGACTATAAGAGTGAACACAATAAAAGAACTGGACAAGCCCAAGAACTTGGAAATCATTTCTTGATATATATTAATCGCACGGTTGTGGATTTAATAATTGGCTTGTGCTTCAGAAATATTTAAGAAGTGATGCAAGAGCACTTTAGCTTCATTTATTCAAACAATCAAATGGTGCCAGCTATACATCCCCTTCCAGGTGGGTACAGCCAATCTCTGCACACTCCAACATTTCTCCACAGCCTGGTGCCTTCACTGTGGAACCCTGCACTATTTGGCAGTAGGTTGTGCTATCATAGATATGGGTGCACTGACCCCATGGTAGTGCTAGCGTGTTGCATCCCTAAGGTAAGGTAATACAATGCCAATGTGTGCTAAGGCTAAATTAGCACACAGGGCAGTCCCACCTATGTGCAGAAATGAGCATGTTCTTATGACATGTCAACTGACATTGACTTGTACCTGACACTCTGTAGATGACACTGGTGGCTTAGTGTGCTCCACATCTGTAGAATAAAAATGAGAGACATACTGTGTATATCCTGGTGTTAGAATTTGTCAGGCCTGTGTACTGGGCGTAGTCCATGTATCAGCAGTCACATAGGTGTGGCTGCCTACACACTCTCAGTCTTTTGCTTTGCCTGGAATTTTGCACTTATGGTGTGAGTGAATTGTTCCCATCCAGGCCTTGTGCTCTAAACACCAGTCCACAGTCAGACATGTTAACAGTACATTTCCACTCACTGTCAGGTAGCCATTGGCCCAGATGAACTAGTTGTTCGGCATGGGAGGAGGATTCTCTGCTGTCACTACAACTCGCATCAGGCCTGGTTCCACACACACATTCCCACCGAGCCCCACCAGGCCACCAGGAAGAGTGGTGTCCTGACAATGAGGGTAAATGTACTAGCAAGATGGCTGACACTAATGCCTGGTGTTTGACTTGTCCAAAATTCCCATCAAGCCCTGTGCTCCAAAGATCAGTCCCCAGTGTCGGCCATCTTGCCAGTATATTCCCACTCACTAAGAAAAAATCAAAAAGGGGGAGTGAAGAGGTGGTGCTGGTTAGCACCAAGGTGGGCACGTCCTCCTCTATTGTAGTATACTTTTAATCAATTGGGTCCACCTCACGTAGGGTGAGTGTACATCCAGATGTCAGTGGAATACACATTGTTTGTTAAAATACCCCTCACACACCAAAAGGACCCTTGGTGTCATGCTTCATCATCGGGGTCTTCCCGTCCCGCTGCGGGACGGGGCAGTGCTGCGACAAGTGACTACGCTGGAGCACCTTTAGATGGGGGTGCTATGTGAATGGAGTGAGTGTCAGTGAGGTATATTCTAAAAATATATTCTAATAAGGTGTATGTACAAATAAACGTGAAGAAACTATTCGGGAGCCGCGGACGAAGGAGGAAGCACCACCGTGCTGGGGGTTAATTGGACCCTCTATTACCCTTTGGTCTAGAGCCGGCTCATGAGGCAGTGACTCCTCTTTCAGAAAAGCATACTACATCATAATTGTGATAGTGGTAGGAACTGTGTAACTATAAAATGTATAGCTACACACATTGATAGAATAGTTTCTTCACGTTTATTTGTACATACACCTTATTAGAATATATTTTTTGTGCGGTGTAACACTAGTGAGTGACAGGGGGATCTTCCCTCGGTCCTGACGAAGGGGCTTCATGCCCCGAAACATGTTGACCCACACAGGAGAGTAAGCCCATTAATCAGCTTATCCTCTCCGCTTCACACTCGTTTTTAACAATACCAGCCAGTGTTTATTAAAAAAAATTCTTTCCACTAGGCCAGGTATTTTTTAACTGCACTTCTTGTATCACTCACGACCTCACTGACACTCACTCCATTCACATAGCACCCCCATCTAAAGGTGCTCCAGCGTAGTCGCTTGTCGCAGCACTGCCCCGTCCCGCAGCGGGACGGGAAGACCCCGATGATGAAGCATGACACCAAGGGCCCTTTTGGTGTGTGAGGGGTATTTTAACAAACAATGTGGCAGCCAACAAATGGAACTCCCTCCCTTCCAACATTAGGCTAGCTAATAATGAGCTCACTTTTAGAAAACTTCTAAAAACCCATCTATTCTCCCTGTAGATCTCTTCCTCTGACACCCTGATTCTTCTCCACAGCGCGGGGATACGCCTGCTGGCGTCACCATGCGCTTTATAAGCCCCTTTAATAATAATAATAATAATGTGTATTCCACTGACATCTGGATGTACACTCACCCTACGTGAGGTGGACCCAATTGATTAAAAGTATTCCCACTCACTGTCAGGAAAGCAGAGTTCCAGGTAGGCTGTGTGTGCTGGGTGGGAGGAGTAATATTTGCAATGGCCACATCTCCCATCAGGCCCTGTCCTACACACACTCTTCCCACCCATAGAAACCTGACCACCCGGCAGAATGGTTTCCTGAGAGGTAGTGGAAATGTACTGCCAAGATGTTTGACACTGGTCCATGTCGTCTGGGTTGACCACGACTCCCATCTAGTCCTTGTGCTCCAAACACCAGTCCACAGTGTCAGCCATTTTGGCAGTACATTTCCCATCACTGTCAGGTAAGCATAGTGCCTGGAGGCATTTTGTGCTGGGTGAGAGGAGGCGTGTTTGCAATGACTACAACTCCCATCAAGCTTTGTAATCCACACACCTTCTCACCCATTCCAACCAGCACACCTTGAGCTCTGCTTTCCTGACAGTGAGTGGAAACGTACTGGCAAGATGGTTGACAATGGTGCATGGTGTTTGGAGCAGAAGGCCTTGATGTGAATTTGGGAGAAGTGTGTACAGGGCAATAGATTAGATATTTTTCATTTTTATTGCAGGTAAGTGGGTAATCTATATTACAAACACATCACATGCTCATTGACTATTGGTTTGCTTGAATCTAAAAGCGATCATTTAGTAAACTGGGTCCATTACAGTGATATCTTCAAAAGTGTAATAGCTAACGTGTGTGAAATGTGGAGTAGCTACATCACATACTACATTCCTTCTGGGATTCCATACAAGCCCTCTGGTGGAAGGAAGACATACACATTCTCCTCCTAGGAAGAAAGGTGCACAGGTGGTGCAGGAGGGCCACCACCTAACTCCCAGGGGGAAAATAAGGAGTTATGGTTCTGTGTGGAGTGTGGACCACAGAGGACAGAATGCAGTCACAAACACTGATGCGCGTCCCATACCTAGAGCTGACGAGCTCATTCATAGATTAGGAACAGCTAAGTACCTGAGTACATTGGATTTTACCTGAGGCTACTGGCTAATTGCCCTCAGTGAAGGAGCAAAGAAGAAGTCAGCATTCTCCACACCAGAGGGATATTAAAAATTCACAGTAATGCCCTTTTGCTTAACGAATGCCCTTGTCACTTTCCAAAGGTTGACAAACAGGGACCTATCTGGGCATGTGCAGCTTATTTGGATGATATAGCTGTGCACATATCTACCTGGGAGGATCACTTAAGCCATCTGAAATAAGTGTTTCAGGCCCTGCAGCAGGCAGGCTGACTATCAATTCCAGTAATTGTCAACAAGGGCAGAGTTCAGTTGAGTACCTGGGTCACTTTGTAGGTGGGGACCATGTACAACCTCTCCTAACCATTTTAGAATGGATAGTTTATACAACCCAGACACAGGTCAGGGCATTCCTTGGTCTGACTGGGTACTGTAGAAGATTTGTTCAGAACTATTGGACCATTATGGCTCCCCTGACAGAACTCATTTCTAAAAAAGGGGCCAAAGAAATTCACGTGGACCCTAGAGTATCAGAAGGCTTTTGACATTCTGAAAGAGGCTATGTGTTCAGCACCAGGGTAATTGGCCCCTGACTATACAAAGGAATTTGCGGTTCAGACCGATACTTGAGAAGATGGGATTGGGCCTGCGTTGGTACAAGTAAATGAGGAGGGTCTTGTTCAGCCAGTTGCCTTCATTAGCCGGCGACTACTCCCTAGAGAACAAAGATGGCGTGTCCATGAGAGGGAAGTCTTTGTTGTGCTTCGATCCCTGTAAAAGATGAGACCATACTTGTTTGGTACTCACTTCCGTGTACAAACTGACCACAGACCTCTCATATGGCTCATGCAGATGAGGGGAGAGTATCCAAAGCTGTTAAGGTGGCCCACTTCTCTACAGGGAATGGACTTCACAGTGCAACACGGACCTGTGGCTGCTCATGTCAATGCAGATGGACTTTCCATGTTTTTTTCACTTAGCTGTTGAGGACTGCCAGGGTGTAGGTTAGTCACCCATCATCTTTCATTTGGGAGGAGACCATGTAAAACCGTCATTCTTTTTGGCCCTGTTCCCCCTCATTTCTTGACTGATACTGGTGGTAACTGACTCTGACTGTGTACAGGGTCCTGCTAAACCGACCCAGGGGCAGTGCTTTGATGAAAAAGGTACATAGTAATTAGGTATACTTACAACTGCCAATGACCGACCTCTGTAAGTCCCTAGTATATAATAAGGCAAGGGGGGTCAACCTACCTATAAGTCCCTCGTATATTATAGGGTATGAGAGTTTAGAGGCCCAGTAGATTAGCTACACTAGAGTGTGCACTACTGTGTTGCCTGCTGTCATGCAGAAACCAAACAGGAAGATAGTTATGAATCTCTAAAGTATTGATGTTCACAGTAGAACAAGTTACAGCAATTGGTAAGAAGAAACAACCAAAGATACTTATGCATTAAGAAAGTTAAGAAATCGGCTGCCAAGAAAGGCTCAATTCCCACATTTTGTCCTTGGAAACAGAGGGTCTTAGGGACCTAGGGTTCAAATAATCCTCGCCTCTGTGTCCTTAATAGGATTTAAACTTTACTGGAAGTTTACTAGGACATTTTTCATTCTCTCTCAGGACCGGAGGCGAGGATTATGCTCATTCAAAGCTTGTCCACCACCAAAGATGCCATATCCACTACTGGTTTAAAATAGAACTGCTTGCACAGGAAGTCCTAAGACCAAACTACTGCATTAATAATGTCTTCAAGACGAGCCCATAGGTAAAGGCTTTTGAGGCCACTGCATTACATTACATTGATAACAAAGTTTATTTAGACAATAGTCTATAAACCATACATAGAACAATGGACCACATATAGTGAGGCCACTGCACCTCTAACGGGATGGGTTCCGAATTGCAAGACATCAATGTCCACCTCTTGTATGACCAAGAGGATCCAACAACCTGTGGTGGGAGGAGTGACCGATTTGAAAGGTTTAACAGCTGACATTCTCCAGGAGTACGGAGTTCTAACTTCATGCTTTCATAAGCCTTGAGGCAATGTACCACACACAAGTTAGGGGCTTTGTCAAAAGCTGGATAAGACCTCTTTGGAGTTTGACTTTGTATGTTATAAGATGTGGAAGGTGACCCCCTGTGGGGTAAAAACCCTTCCCGAAATGTCCAAGAACCTCACATCCAACACTCTCCTACATGACACTAGGCATAGAAGCACGGCAAGTTTTGCCGAGAAATCCTCATGTGACAAGTACATGTTCGGTTGCTGAGATCAGAACAGGTATATGGCTTTGTTAACGTTCTATAAGGCTGAGTACCTGGCTTCCGGTGTGAGTGGCAAATGTTTTCCTCTCATCAGTTTACACACCAATGGGTGTTCGCCCACCGGAGTCCCTTTGTATGGGTATTTGGCCTGCAGAAATGGCTGATCTATAAGAATTGGTCATACGACATGCCAATCCTTGGGATGCCAAGGATGCTAAGAAGTTCATGATAGGGACCACTTGGCACCCCATGGGATCTTGATCCTTTTGAAGAAACCAATAAACCCATCTGGTCCATGTGTATCTGTAACACTTGTTTGTTCCATCTGCTCATGCTGGTGCCAGCCTTTTTTCAGCTTCTTGGTAAAGACCAGGGATTCTCTAGCATTGCCGAAAGTTAACCCACACATGAGAGACATGTGTCCTTGAAGGACTTGAGGATAAGTATTGCTCAGAGGATCCAGAAGGAGGTCTGGTACATGGGGTAAAAGCATTTGGAAGTTCCAGCAGAACCAGAGACCATACTTGAAATCAAGGCAACCTTTGCCTTCTGTATAAGAACCCAAGCTGAGAGCCCCATGATCTTGGATACGGGGGAAAGGAGTAACTTGTCTGCATAGACCAATCCTGATGAAAGGCTTCTGTTACAGTTGTTAGGTATTCCAGCTTCCAGCTGAAGTAACTAGTAAGCTCATGGTCTAGCCTGGAGGCCAAGAGATCCACTATGAAGAGACCCCACAGGGAGTCCAGCCTCGGTAATAATGAGGGGTTCAAATGCCACAGACTCATGTCTGACCGTGCTCTGGAGCACCAGTCCGCTACCACAGTGGGCACTTTGAGAAGGTACTCTGCCATCACTGAGATATAAGAGATGCAGATGGTCCAAAACTCCTTGGCCAGATCTGCTAAGACTTTTGACTTGTTACCCCTAGACGGTTTATGTAGCGTACCGCTGACACATTGTCCATCTTGAGGAGAACACTGCAGTTGACCTTGTCTCTTGTCCAACAGTTGATGGCAAATGACCCCACCATTAGCTCAAATCAATTGATGTAGAGCTGCTGCTAGTCTGCAGACCATTTTCCTCCTTTAAACTAATCCCCGCAGTTCCCTTCTCAACCGGTCTCGCTGGTATTGCACTACATCCGGGTCAGAATCGAATATGGCCTGAACGTTCCATACCTCCCTTTGGAGCCATCATTTCATTTCTACCATGATTTCCTCTGTAAGGGGGATCTGCTCTGAATATTGGAGACTCACGCGGAAGTGAAAGGCCTTGAGGCATTGGAGTACCCTGTACTATATAGGAGACCCACAATCCAGGCTATCTGACTGCGAGAAGTAATGGTTTCGACAACATCCTCCCAACTCTCTGCAAATTTTGGCTAATTTCCAAGAGGGAAGGCTTAAGGTCTCTGTCACCGAATCTATGACAAACCCATGGAGCGTTGTCTGCCTGGCCGGAATCAGAAGCGAGTTTCATTTGTTAACCCCAAAATCTAAACTCTGCAGCAAATTTGTAACTCTGCTGCTGTTTATAACTGTTTAGCCAGGCATGTTGGGCATTGGTCTAAAAGGAGGAGGTCATTTAAATAAATTATGAAGCAAAATCCTTGAGTACTGAGATATTCTACCACCAGTTTGAGAACATTGGTGAAATCCCGGGAAGCCAAGGACAGTCCGATTGGAAGAGTTGCAAAGTCGTACAATTGGTTCTGCCATCTGAGCTGCAGGAATCTCTGGTGGGGAGGAAAGATGAGGACCACTACATACACATTCGTCAAGTCCAAACACACCATCAAGTCGTAGGGATAAAGAAGATCGCGTAAAATATTGATACCCCATTCTTGCAATGAAGATAGACCGACCACTCATTGAACTCTCTGAGGTTGATCACTGGTTGCCCAACATCTGTCTTGTCCATCAAAAGATGTTGCTGAGGAATCCTTTGGGGTTGAGGGTGGTCTAGGTAACAACTCCTTTTTGCAGCAGATCTGCCACCTTTTGATATATCAGGGCAGCTTGATCATCTGCAAAGCTAGCATACATGGACAGATTCAGGATCCCATGGAACTCTATGTGAAAACCCCGGATAGTGTGTAGAATCCATACATCAGAAGTAAGCTGCTCCCAATTGTGTGCGACTAGGACCAAACATCCTCTCCTAGTTGGGAAGAAAGGCAAACTCTCACATGCTGAGCCTGGAACTGCCCTCTGGCATTACATTTGGAACCACGTCCACAATGACCTCTCCACAATTGGAACTTCTTGAAGCCTCTGAAATGGCTTTAGGTGTAAAAACAGCCATCCATTTTTGAATGGAGCTTGAGTCTTATATAAGGAGTTAAAAGTGGCTTCAAATTTGCCAAGCTCCTAATGAATGGCTACCCAAAGAGCCCACCATGTGCCACCATACCATCCTCCATGGATGCCAAATGTCCCAGTTTGGGATCCACTTTCAGAAGAAGGAAATGGCACCTCTCCATTTATGGGGTGCAGTTTGCGTTCCCTAAAAAATGTACAGCTCTTTGCGCCCACCTCAGGATCACCTCCAGGGAAACTAGGGTACTCAAGGCCTTGGTCTCCTTGGCCAGATCTTAGATCTTTGTGAGAGGGCAACACATTTCCAATATCTTATCTTGGCAGGTATTCCAGGAAAAATCTATGCCTTTTTGGGGTCCCTAATAAACTCTGAAAGAAGGTGTCAATTGGGGAATCTATCTCCTGGGTCATTGTAAACTTGCCGGAGAGGAGGGGACTGAGGCATTCTGCTCAAAGGCATGCCCTGACTTCTTTCTCCAGTTGCTTTCCAAGGCAGCCTGCCATGAACTTAGCGACCTTGCCAGATGGAGCAGATTGCACCAAGCGGGGTGCAAAAATTCCTCCAGGAATAGCATAACTGGGGAGTCCTCATTGTCATGATCTAAGGGATCTGAGGGAGTGGGGGCCAAGTAGGGATGCCCATGTGGGAGGGGCCGGCCTCATCAATAGAGTCACTGTGGGAGTCATCGTCCTCTGCTTCAAGACAGTAGTGTGGGGGAGGTAGATTGGCTGTGTCAGCAAATGCGTCAGGTGTACTCAGGGCAGGCAAAAAAGGTCTTCTTAAGACACTTGATGGTGCTCAAATCGATCCCGGGGTCACTCTGGCACTTAGGCGCATGTACAAATGAGAGGATGCCCTAGCGCTGGTCCGGGATCATCCATTATGGAGTGAGTCGCCATGCAGGCATAAGCCATTTGCATCAGGCAGTGGTCAAAAGGCCCCACGGCAGCCGCCACTACTTGATGAATGAATATATCTACCGGCTCACAAAATTAAATGTCCAGGGGAAGGACCTCCAGAGACTCATTTCTGAAGGAATAATCCTCCCCCATGACGCACTAGGATCTGATCAAGCTCAGGGTGCAGTGCCTTCACCAGGTAGAGTTTATATGCAGGAGAAAACAGGTGTACCTGCCACCCCTTAGGTTCAACTATATGCAGAGATCAGAGGACCTGCTGCACACTTTAGGCTCAGTTCAGTCTGGCTGAGAGTATGATATAAATGTTTATCTCTGCCCTGGGGCTTACTCACCCTATGGAATGTGAGGGTGTCAGTACACCTGGGTTTTGCCCCTTGAGGAGCACTAAGGCGGTGCCCGTGTGAGCTCTGTGTGAAATAGGCACGAGGTACAGACTTACTGGTATATATGCAGAAGTCAGGTTGTAAGATATAAATACAGACCCATATGGAAACAGTCTTCTGAGGCTTCCAGGTGGCTTGGGTAGGCACAGGCTCCATGTGGACCAAGCTTGTAATTTACACCGAACTGATTGAAGCGCATCCTCTGTGGAGCAAAGAGGTGCGCTCTAATGTTCTCACACCCTCTGGTAGTAGCCGGCCTCCCTGCACTTATAAGATCCTGGGGATTACGAGACATAACAAATGGAGTGTGAAAAGCACTCCAGAGGTCCACTCAAAATATCGGCTTGATAGTCATGCAAACACCATAGAAGCACAACATGTCGAATAGAAAAAAACACATTTATATCAAGAGTAATAGAAAGAACCACTTGACTGCTGGAAGCAGGAAGAGAAAGAGGAAGCTATTCAGGGGACTTCTACCTTTATGGACATCCTAGACTGTTGATTGGTTAATCTGTGTTGACATTTCCCTGTGCATCTTGGGAAAGTTTTTTGTTGAAGACCACTGGTATGGAAATTAAAGAAAGTAGATAATAATCCTCGCCTCCGGTCCTGACAGCGAATAAAAAATGTCCTAGCTATCGTAACAGAAAGATTTGATTCTACTAAGGACTTGGAGGCGAGGATTATGTTTTTCTTTTCTCCACTTTATTGAATAGTAGCCCTCTTTATTCATCAAACAGAACTAAATTTCCCATGGAGCACTGGAAATTGTAAAAACAAATTATGTCCAACAGTCCCATAATCCAACAGGTGTCAAATCAGAGGCCGGAATCACCAACATAGTCCATTGACTCTGTCACCAACTCTTCTTTCGGTGCATGAGTCAAGCCACAGCTCTGTTTCTATGAATCCAACTTTCTATTCTCTGCTCTTGAGAATGAGACAACCTCAGTCGACTAAACATTTGATAGATCCAGAAGACTAGAAGCATGTAAAGTACTATCCGCAGATGTAACAATACATATGGTATGCATCAGCAAATTCTACTGGGTCATCCATACTGTAGAATTGATATGAGAAAGTCAAATCTTTACTCAAGAGTCACAGGAAGCGTTCTCCAGATCATAACTCTGTGGGTGGGATAAAATCCATCTCTGAGTCCTTGATTGAACTGAAACTTTCTGCTGATGATAGCTAGCAAATTTTGAATTCTATGTCAAGACTAAGCCTGGGCGTAAAACTCTGCTCGACTCGTGGAGTTTGCAGCATTTTGGCAACTCTGCGTTCTGCGTAGAACATGTAATTGCCAATATACTCTGCACTCCACAACGGAGCTGATTAACCAGGTGCTCGCGATTGTTGGTGAGGTTTCTGAGCCGTTTGCGAGCGCCAAGATATTTGCTAGGCAGCCGCATGGTCCAGCGAGACTTTGCAGTCACCAACACGTCGTTCGCGCGCGCCAATGGAGTTCTGGTGAGGGTTTTGTGATGAACACGATCCAGAGCGCACAAGATCTACTGCAACTGCAATCTGGAGAAGGTTCTGTCCCTGAGCAGCATCAAAACCTTCTCAAAATGATGTTTGGAGTAAAACAAACTCCTCAAACTGATATTTGGCTTTAGTTTTTTTGTGCAAGGAGTCCTTTTAAATTTATTACTTTTTTTTCAAGAGGAAGGCAGTGCACCAGAGTCTCCAACTACCTTTTCCTGCCCAGAAGGCTCCTCCCAGTGCTTTGTCCATCTCCTAGTCACTTTTCATTTGAATTTGGAGATGAAATGATCACGCTTTGTGTCTGCTGCATAATATATAATTGAATTTGAGGACTTTGGATTTGAGATTTCACGAGTAAGTTGGAAAACCCTTGTTTGTTTGATTGGGGCCATGCAAATGGTTTTATTTGTACTTTTTGTTATTTTTTTTAATTTATTGTGGGGGGTGGCCTGTAGTTTCAGAAGGGGCCTAGTTGTTTCTTTGTAAGTAATGTTTCTTCTTTTATAAAAGAAACATGTTGCACAGTTCACCACATTTTCTCCATGTTTTGAAATCAGGTTGCAATATTGATTTAATTTATTATATAGCCCAGTAGTCTGCCAATAGGCATTTCAGCCAGTAGGCCCAGATCAACTCATGGGTGCATGAAACAACTGTTTCTGTGGCGTCTGTTGAATTTAGCCATCATTTAGGCCATGGATGGCATTGGATTGAAATATAAATATGTTTTTTTTGTGGTATTTCACTTTTTTTTCATGTGTGGTAAATTAATTGCCTTTGTTGGATGAGTGTGGTTCTTGTAACTTGCAAACATAATTTGCCCTGTGGATTTTCATTTTTGGCATTGTTGCACTAAAGATGTGTTGTTTAACATTCCTCATTTGGCTGCCCAGTGCATGAGTGTATTTGCATTGCAATAGTAGTAGCAATGCATTTGCCTTGGTTCCCGATGTGGCGGGGACTCATTTGTAAAGTCTGTGTCCTTAGGCCTGCTTGTGTTCATTGTTTTCCATGCCTCCTGCTTGTTTATTTTTTTCAATTTGTTTTCAGTTTCATAAGTAACATGATTTGGCATCAGTGAACCATTAACCCCATGTCTGCTATATGACGTGCGCAACAGTATTCATTGTCTATGGTTTGTTCAATTGTCATTTGTCCGCTGCAGATTGCTGAGTGCTGCATCTCACGTGATGCACAATGCACATAAAACATACCATTACATTTGCATTTTTTTCTTGTTCTTCTTCTTTCCAATCCTTCCCGAGTGTACTGTACAATACACCATGAAAGCTTATATTGTTGTCAAAGTCTCACAAATGGGTACACTGTATTGTTAACTTTTTTAATAACTGAGGTAACAAGTGTGACCACACACTAAACTATACTATATTTGCTTGTACTAGTAATTGAACTACAACAATGCCGCATTTCACAGATGTTTTTCTTGCTTTTTTGCTTTTAGGTGCACAAGAGGAGGAGACAACATCAGCCATAGTACTGTCAGACAGAAGGCCTGCGCACAACGTGACTTGTGCCCACAGACACCTCTTCAACTTGGAAGCTAAGTGCTGCTGCTAACTGACAGCTTCAAGATGGCCTCAAAGGAGAAAGGTACTAGTACCAAGAAATTTGCCAGTGAGAACAAGAAGGCCCTTACCACCACCAGTAAGTTGCACAAGACCATTTATTGGGAAACCAAAAATTGTGCCTGCAATACCGGTGTCCGGGGAGCAAGCTGGGACCCAACCCACCAACCTCGACCCAAGCCCATGTTTGTCTCAGAGGCCGCCAGTCTAATCATGGCTACGCCGACAAGCATTGGCGTTGAACATGACTTATCGTTATCCCAAAGTAGCACCCTATCAATGCAGGAAAATCAGATAGTTCCTCCCAAAGTAGGGACAGTTTAGGAAAGCGAGTTTCCTGCTGAGGAAAAAGAGAAAGCCACTCTTTCAGAATATCCATTGTCTTCCAGATCCCCAGCAAAAAAAGGGTTAGTCCATCAACTTCTTCTCCAAGCCCCCCTTCTGATGATCCAGGCACCACTTGGACCCTGCATCAGTCTGAGAGTGAAACAGGCCACGAGACAAGGCTAGGGAGAAGGAAGGATCCTGAAAGCCTTAGAGTTATGGAGGTAGATGTAGATAAGGAGGACTAGTCTAGCACTCATCATCATAGATGCATTTCCTTTTACTCTCATAACAGATTTATGATGGACGGCTGCCAAGATGAATATGTTTTCCTTGTGTCTTGTTTGTCTTTGTCAAACATTTCCCTCAAATCCCCCTTACCATCCCTTCACTGAAACCCTAACCCTTTTTCCCCATCCATCATAATTGCCAGCATCATTATCCTTCCAGCACTAACGGTTATGCTTGTCCACTTCATAGCTCGAGTCGACTTCAGTTTGTAACATGTACTATCCCACCATTCTAATTTATTTTACTTTAGCATTGCTTATCATGGTTTCTCATTTGGCAGACCTCTTCTTGTGTACTACTAGTTGCACTCTAGTCTCCCTCAGGTGACTGTCTCATTTTACTTCTGCAAATTTTGCATATAAAACAGCATTACCTCATTTCTAAATATGTCAAGATGAATATGTTCTCCTTCTGTCGTGTTTGTCTTTGTCAAACATTTCACTAAAATCCCCCTTCCTATCCATTCACTGAAACCCTAACCCTTTTCCCCCGGGCTGTGTGATTTATTGAGGTGTGACTAAATTATATTTATACCAATAATTGATTACACACTTGCTGTGGTGGATGTGGTGAAGGCAACACCAACTCAAGGCAGGGCAAGGAACTTCTTCTGCTCTAAGTTTAGCCAACACTGGCAAGGTTATATATATATTAAATTGCCCACCCATGCACAGTATTCAATATTCATTTTTTTTCAGAGGAACATAATCCATCATAATTGCAAGCATCATTATCCTTCCAGCACTAAGGGTTATGCTTGTCCACTTCATAGCTCGAGTCGACTTCAGTTTATAACATGTACTATCCCACCATTCTGATTTATTTTACTTTAGCATTGCTTATCATGGTTTCTTGTTTGGCAGACCCCTTTTTGTGTACTACTAGTTGCACTCTAGTCTCCCTCAGGTGACTGTCTCATTTTATTTTTGCAAATTTTGCATATAAAACAGCATTACCTCATTTTTAAATATGTCAATGTAATTAGTTCCCTGCAATGATTATTTATTCTTCATCTTAGAATTGAGGTCGGCTAGGAGGAGTGGAGCCAAATTGCAGAATCTGATGCTATCACTAGTATTTGACTGGTATGCTAGCTTGCTGCTACTGTCTACTACTATCACCACCATGGCAGCTTGAGAGACCATCACCATGCAGCCATCGCTTCGCCTAATCACAGGTAAGAGAAGAACTGAGGGGGATTTATTCAAGATGCCATAATGTATAAACTATGGAAATTAATTCACACCCCACACCCCTTCTGAGTCCATATAGGGGTTAATATAGTTGCAGACTGCAAAGACTAGAAGGAGAGAGTAGAAGGACAAAGTGAGGGTACTGCATCTATCTGTTGGTGTGTTACACTAGAGGCATATTTCAAAACCTGACTGCGGCCCTGCTGCAAACGAAACAATGCAAAGTAAAAGTGTAGCCCCCAAAAAAGATTTACATCATATGCAAAGCTATAAATATATTCCCCTAACACATATAACTTAGAAGAAAAGCCCACAACACCTGGCCCAACCCCTCCCTAACCCCAACCAATGTCCAATAAAAGTCCAAATTGTCCAAACAAATGTCCGTAAAAAATAAAAATCCAAAAAAACAAGAATCTGATTTCCCCAACTCCCACATTCCCACCCTCTCCCCAACAGGTCCCAACTAGAAAACAAAAGATTAATAAAGGAGCAAGAGAGGACTAGTGGCAGGCTAGGACTCGGACCTTCCTCTCCAGCTGGTCAAAATGCTCCTCTATCCTGGTTTCCAGATGGACCATCATCAGGAGCATGCAGCGCTGAAAGGCTCTAAGGGTACAGGGGGAGCAGCAGCTGCCACCTTCTCCTCCTCCTGGACCACCTGCAGCTGATATCTGGCCCTGATGACCCCCAGCTTCCTTTGCCGGGTCCTAGCTGCTCTCTCGTGCCTGTCAGATGGTGAATTGGCAGGAGTAGCTATATCAAGAAAGAAAAAAGACAAATTGTAATCAATACTCTTAGCAAAACAATAACACATAAAATTATATAATGGTACAGTAGCACTAGCCGTACATAACATTTATGGTATCCTCTGTTCCTTGGCCCCTAAGATTTGGATGAGATTAGAGTTTCAGGCATAAGGCACTAAGGAGTAGACCAGTATTCATCTTCTCTCTCTTGTTTAGCTAAATTAATCTTGTAGGTATGCCAGCTCAGCTTCTACCCTAGACAGACAAACTTGTGCTGCAGACTAGCGTTATTTCACAGCTGTCTGCAGGTGGGGCAGCTGTACTATACTATTATCTCTTTTTCTATTATGGCCATGCTCTGTTAAATGGCAAATGCCCAATTTTACTTTCACCCTGACTACAGCAAGGCAGATGAATAGTTACTAATATGAATGATGATAAATGGCACAACATCACGTGAGGTACTACTATTGTAATTGTAACCATGCAGCCGATAGGTACCCTATCGAAGACACTGTCAAAATGCCATGGGTAGGTAGAGGATCTCAGAGGTAGGCGATTGATGATTAGTGGGTACATAATCTATATGTTGTGATGGAACACTATTGTGAGTCAAGGGAGTAGTCTGAAATACAACCTCGCACATTTCAATCAAAAACCTTGATAAAAAAGATTCCTTGTTTATGCTTCTTCCCAAGGATTTTCCACTTATCATTGCATTGCTCTTCTAGCATTATTTTCTTACCCTTGGCTTTGCTACTCAGGCATGGGTAAGTTTTACATGCTCCTCATCCAGTTTTCACCTATGACCGAATATCATCCATCCATCCAAACATGGCTATCTTTCTCAACAAACCTTTCACCAACATACATTTGTCATTTATCCACCATGCGTCCTTGCTTTGAGTTGACCCATCAAACCCCCAGAGGATTCATTTCACCCACCAAGGCAGGCATCCTTTCCTTTACATTTCACCATCAGTCAACCACCCATGCATCCTATCAGCCATCTAAATATGCATCACTTCACCCACGCATCCTTCTCTGACAGTCATACTACATTTCACCCGTCCTTCCTCCTTCCATCCTGAAGTCTCTTTTACTTCAACCCATCAAGGTCTGACTCTTGTTCATAAAACTTTCTCTGCTGGGTTGAAGATAGAAGAGGCCATTAGTTACTCAACTCCCGCTGTATATGCTAATGCTAAGTAAAGTATGTCTTCAACTGTTCACAACTTAGTCTAAACAGTACAGTATACACTGTACACCCTTGCAGCGAGTGTATAAATTGTCAATAAGCAAGCAATATGACTTATCACCGCCCGCCATTGCTACTGGCTCACCCCCTGCATCTGCTGCATTTGCTCCCTGCTGGCTGGCGCCGCTGTCCCCGCTGGCCCCAGCAATGGTGGTCGGTACAGCTAGAAAAAACATTAGACATTTTTAGATGCCATATACGCCTCCCCCAGTTTGTTTTGTTCCGTACCAAGATTGAAAATACATCCACAAAAACATATCACTACAATTCGGGTACAGAGAGTATGGGGCATATGCATCAACCTATTTAGGAAGTGCAAACGGTGCAAATCGGTAAATTCGGCCGTTTGCACTTCCTAAATATGTTTTTGGGATGCATCATACTTTTTTGTGGAAATCGCTATTTTTAGTGATTTCTAAAAATGCGATTGCTTTTAAGGAATCGCAAATATGCGATTCCTTAAAAGCAATGCATAATTGTTTTTCAAATTGCGAATTAGCAATTAGGGGGTGCAATTTACCACGAGGTTGAACCTCGTGGTAATTTGCGAAAAGTTATGGAAATGCTCAAAAATGCATTTTTTAAACTTTCATGTTACAGACACACATGTCCTTAGGACATGTGTGTGTGAAACATGCACTTTAAAATCCTTTGGACCCCCCTCTGCACCCTTGCAATGCATCAACAAATTGCGAATTGCAAAAAAAAAAATGCAAAACGGCATTGATTCCTATGGGCCTCTAGGCCCATAGGAATCAATGTAATGCCATTCCTTAATTGCGAATCGCAATTAAGGAATCGCAAATTCAGAAAATTAAGAAATCCTAAAATATTTTAGGATTTGTTGATGCATAGGATTTTGCAATTCCTAAATTGCGATTCCTTAATTTTCGCAATTTAGGAAATGCTAAATCCTACAATGATGCATGTGCCCCTATGTCCCATCAAAAATATTTAAATATTCGGTTGGGCATTATGTTGGTGGCATCTTTTGAAATGCCTCTCAAGAAGACAACCTGTAAAGGCCTGGACTGAGTGGCTAGAGTTATTGGTGAATCTGAGTTTCTGAAAAGAAATAAGAGTGTCCAACTGGGCAGACAATCAGACCCGAGGTCTTCTTGGTTGGAAAATGTAATGGTGTCGTCCTCCTCCTAATACTTTCTTCCAGCCATGGTAATCAGTTCACCATCAACTTCTGCTAATATATATAAAACTAGGCCTAGATGAGAAGAATACACAACTTTGGGGTGTCCAACGTGACCATGGCCACTCTCTCATTTTGCTGATTGAGCCTGAGAAAGTAAAAGAAAGCCTTCTGATCTCAACAGACATGCGTAGAGTACCTTACTTGGGCATGCAATCTGTAATGCAGAGTAGTGGTACTGGTACTAGTATGGACCGATGGGTTCTCTGAGTCTTATAGTATCACCACTAAGCAGTCCACAAAATAGATACGGGGAGAAGGAAAGCTGACTGAGATACCAGAAGAAAGCAAGCTACAGACAGACTAGTACAGACAGAGGCAGTTTGAGGTAAACATTTAAATACAGACACTAGAAATATAAAATAATTAAGTTAGTGAATAGGATAATGGAGGGATAACAAACATTTTGAAACAGATAGATCAAAGAGGATTTGGGAAAAAATAAAATTAGGTAACAGAAATATTAGTTCAAAATAAGGAGCTGTAAAAGTTTGGGAAACACACAAATTAATATTAACACCAGAAGGACTTGTGGGGCCATCAGAGCCATCAGATGAGGAGTGTCCTTGGGAGGCACCACCAGCTCCTGCACCCGCCTTGGACAACCTCGTCTTGCACCTGGATGATCATGTAAGACATAATGAAAGAGACAAAAAATTATTGGTGTTAAATAAAAATTAAATAATTGCTCCAAAATTATTTTTTGACGGGAAACAGCAATTGCAATAACATTGAATTTTTCTAAATCAGATCGACTAGTTGTAGACTAGTATTGTGGTCATGGAATGTCCTATCTTTATTATTCCACAGTTACAAACAATCAGATTTCTGAATCCTAAATCTATCCAGCCCGCGTATTCCAAAGACTTTGGAATTAATTGCAAAAAAATTATATTTGCTTCTAAGTTCCGATCTCATTTGCAATCATTTCAACCGCCTTTGATGGGTCAATTCACTAAATCTGCAATAAATCTTTAAATGCATAGATGGACACATGCATATTGCATACACCAAATTGGTTGGTTGCTAGCCACTACACAAACTACAAAAAAGGTTCTACTATGGATTGAAGTGAGAGGATGCTGGCAGCTAAATTACTAATACTAAGTTACTGACTAACTACCACTATCTTAGTTCCAGGACAAAGGAAAGGAGTCTTTCTAGTCTGCATTACCTATCTTAAGTTCTTACATAATCAGCCCAAGTGAGCGCAAATTTTCAAATAAGTACGATTAGGTAGCGCCGAGCACGAGCACCTGTCTAGAATAACAATCACATAATATAAGATTTGTAAACGTAACTTACCTGCATGTGAGCAGCATGCTTGCTATTAGGGGAAAAAATATTAGCAATAGCATAGAACATACAAGAAATAATAATATTAATAATTAGCTACTCACTAAGCCCTGCGACCCCAACCCCTAGCAGGTCCAGCAGGTCCTGCTCTTGGTCCAGGTTGTCGGACAACCTGTTTGTCACCTGGTTGTAGATGTGCTGGACTCCAGAGCAATGATACACTGCCTGGCATACCCTCGCCCACCACCAATGGTGCACCAGGAGCCTGGACCCAGGCCTGCCGCCTGCTGCCAGGGTGGAGGGGAGGTGGTGCTGCACGAAAAAATAGCGCTGCCACCTCCACTTCAGAAAACACGGCCCGGGACTTCAACCCTTCAAGGCACCGTCTTCCGTGAGGAAGGCGGCTCTTCTTTGCCACCTTGGCCCGGCTCTCTTTCGCTGCCATGATGTTGGGGAGGGGGATAAGAAAGAAGTAAGTAAAACAATTAGGAAGGAAGTAACTAGTATAGAGAAAAATAGTGTAAAGAACTGAGGGCCAGATGTACGACCATAGTAAATTGTGACTCACAATTTGCGCTTGATTGCGAGTCGCAAATTGTGAGTCGCAATTTACTATGTACAACAGTGTCAGAGACACTGATTGTGATTCCCAATGGGGTCGCTTTATGCGAGGCTCATTAATATTAATAAGGCACTTGCATTTTGCGACCCCATTGGGAATGGCTGGGCCTCCCAGGGATGGTGGCCTACTGGGCTCAGCAGAACACCATGTATGGGACTGTTTTTAAATAAAGCAGGTTTCTTTGTTTTAAATGCAGTCCATTCTCCTTCAAGGAAAATTAAATGTATTAAAAAAATAAAAATGAAATGTTTTCGTTTCATTTTTTAATGGCATGCAGTGGTACCTGGGACCACTGCCTGCCCTTAAAACATATTTTCACATGCACTTGAAAAGGGGAAGGGGTCCTCTGGGAACCCCTTCTCATTTGTGATTGCTTTACCACCTACTTGAAGTAGGTGGTAATTTGTGAGTGTTTTGCAACTGCAATTGCTGTCGCAATGCATTCATACATGCCTCATGAGTTGCTATTAGGAAGGGAACGCTCCTTTCTAATAGCGAGTTGCTAAACCTATTTTGTGAGTTGCTATTTAATTAGTGACTCGCAAAATAGGTTTTGTACATGGACTCAAGGTTTTTAGCGTGCACAAACGGGTCTAAAACTTGTTTGCTCGCACTAAATCCCGTCATAAATGTGGCCCAAAACTCATTAAAAACACACAAAAAGTAGGAAAAAACACAAAACATACACTTAAGAAAAGAGAGGGATAGATAATAAATAAAAAAGATCAGAAAAAATGTTTAGGGAGCAAACGATTGGAAAGATTTAGGGAGGATTCTAAACAGGCCCCATAACAAAAAAGAAAAACAAGATGACCACGGCTGTGCACGACCGCGTGGTACAGTACGCATGATATTTCCCCCCGAACACGCAATTTGCATTGCGGTACAGCGGGAAACGTCAAACAAAGAGGCGGGACAAGCAACTCCCCACTTGCGGAACTCTGCGTAGCGCGGAAGAGCTTTTGTTGCAGCTTCGCAGAGTTCCACATAGCGCCTCTACACAAACTCCGCTTAGTCAAGACCCAGGGAAAGGATCATGCTAGTTTAAAGCCTACTTACCACTAGCTGAGCCATATCCAATACTGGCTTAAAGTACAGTCGTTTGAAGGTAGAATCAGAGGACCAATCAGCCTTGTTCATGATATCTTCCAGTCGGGCCCATGAAGAGAAATCTTTAGATGCCATAATTCCAAGAGTAGAGTAACCATCAAGGATACTAAGATCTATCCCTGCTTCCTGCATATTCCAACGCACCCAATGGGCTATGGTTGGGGAGGACACCGCTTTATGCCGATTTCTGAGAGTGGTTAAGAGTTGTCACTCATTCGGGAGCCGGAAATGTTTGGACATCTACTCATAGGCCTTGAGACACTGAATTACGCATAACTTTGGAGATTCCGGGAATGCTGGGTATTCAATAGCCCTGGTATTAGACTTGGTACACTTGGCCCACTTGAAATACAATCAAGAGGGAAAGAAGGATCTTCCCGTAATGTCGGGGGCTCTGAAACTCTCCTGCATGACACCACGCAGAGCAACATTGCCAATCTTGCCGATAACTCCTTTCTTGAAAGGAATTGGTTAGGTTGCCAGGAGAGAAAATTGTTTAAAGCCCTAACAACTGAAAGTGCCAAATACCAGGGCTCCAGAGGCTAGGAGAGCCTGGTCCGATTGAGAAGTCTGCACACAAACTGGAGGCAAAAAGGTCGACTGAAAATGGGCAATAGCGATCCTGGAGATTGGCAAACACCTCTGGATGAAGTTTCAAAAACTGGTATCCCTGAAGTGAAGGGATTGCTAGTCCGCCACCTTGCTTTCCTGTCCCAGATGGTACCGGTCCATGACAGATATCTGCTAATCCAGACAGAACTGCCCAGGGTGTTTTGCTAGATCTGAGAAGGCTTTGGTGATTTATGTACCTGACGGCTGAGATGTTGCCCATCTTTAATTGGACACAGGACCGGATTCTGTCTTGCGTCCAACACCAGACTGCAAAGGACCCTACCAGTTGCAGGCAATTAATATGTAACTCCTGTTCCTGAGGAAACCATGATCCTCCTGTGGGAAAATCTCCACACCACACGCCCCAACCTGATCTGCTTAAATCAGACTCTAGAATGAGATCTGGGACAAATCCCAAAATTGCTCCGTCATTCCATGCCTCCATATGTGAAATCCACCAGTGAATCTCTACACATGTGTCCTCTGAAAGGACCACTGACTGGGAAAAAGAGAGAGCCTTCCGCAGGAGTGTCGCCTTCAGGCATTGAAGAATCTGGTAGTGCAGGAGCCCTGGAATGATTGCCTGTATGGATGAAGAAAGGAGGCCCACCAGGAAGGCAGTCTGCCTCAAGGACACTCTGTGCCTGGTCAGCGCACGTCACCACCCGTGTCTGGTTTTGGCCACTTTCCTCATTGGAAGACTCAATGTAGCCATTGTAAAATCAAAATCCAAGAAAACTGACTTTTGTGCCAGAATCAGGAGGGACGTCCTCTTGTTTATAACAAAGTTAAGACTTTCTAGCCAGCTGACTGCCCCCTGCAGCTGGGATGAACACTGAAGGAGATGTTGCACTAGGAGAAGCATGTCATCTAGATAGACAATGAGGCAGGTCCCCTGTACCCAGAGATGTTCATCGACCAGTTTGAGGACCTTCGTGAGACACACCAGGGCGGAGGAGAGGCTGAATGGTAGGGTTGTAAACTGATACACCTGCTGCTGCCAGAGGAACTGTGGGAACCACCTTTGTGCTGGAACAAATTGGGTAGATGAATAAGCATGTAGAGTGAGAACTGCAGAGTTCTGGGTCACCTTCCCTGTTGGAGGGAAATGCAAAACTCTATATGAAACCCATGAGCTGTTTGCAAGAGACACAATTGTAGAAAAAAGTCACCAGGTGACCCCCCTACTCACACTAACAAAGAAGCTTGAACACTCACTGGTAGTGAAGGCAGAATTGAACCCTTCGTATCCTCGGTCTCTGAAGCGCCTTTAAGGGTCTGGTGAAAGTTGCCAAAGCCAGCTTGGTCTTGGTACTGCCTGTGCTCTTTAGGAGGATTTTGGGAGAAGGAGCGGCTGGCCGGGCAGCCTCTGCCTCATTCGGCCTCATGGAAAACCCATGAGGAAAAGAGCCTCTTGATGGAAGGCTGGGCCATGTCACGGTAAGAAAGGTACTGACAAATGTCCCTAGTTCCTTAATAAATGGCTCACCCAAATGGTATCCCAGAGCTACAGGCCCTGCTTCTGAATCTTCAAGGGCCACTAACCTGGGGTCTGGTAAACGTTGCCAAAGTCACTGCAGGGCAGGCATAGAGCTGTGGTGGGGCATGACCAAGCTCCATATTTCAATGCTAGTATGTTTATTCCTTCCCCGTCTGTTGCCATAGATGCCAAGATTCCTGGATCCATGTGCGATATGCTTTTCCAGTCCACACTTTTTTCTCGTTAATCGGGGAGCTGCAATTCTTGTTTTATTTTAGAACAAACAAGAATACAAAGCCCAGAATTCTAAGAGAAAAACTGGAAAAGGAGTAGCACATCATTCATGGTCCTGTGAAAATTAGCAGACCTGCTGTCTCCTCATGATTGTTTTTTTTAATATGAAGAAGAGGGGCTGATGGAGCACCCTTACTTTCAAGCATGAGTCTAGCATCTGGCAGCAACAGTCTTTTAGATTTGCACACACATTTAGCAGCTCAGTAGTTGGCAGCATTCAATTTTCTAGGGATTCCAAATTAATGTTCATAACTAATTTCATCTGACCCTTTTTCCTTGTAAAGTATTCAGGATGAAACTTTCAGCGACTCTTTTAAGGAGTATAGACATAAATATGCTGCTGGGGAAATGGTGAAGGTGAATTGTGCAGCACGTTAGTATAAAAAGTTAGTATTTTCATCAGACTTTGGAAGGCTATTTTGGATAAGTAAATAAAGCGCATTTTGTAAATATGAAACATCAGCAACCACATTTGTACATAGAAAGCAGAGGGGTAGGTCATCTAACACTTTCCCCACAAATCTGAAAATGTATTAGTACAGGACGAATGATATTTGCATGTTGTTGCCAAAGCAGAAACTGCTGGAATGGACACCATCCAGAGGTTTTCTGGCGCTAAAGTTTGAATCTGACCTCCCTCTGTCTAATTATCTCTTCTGGCCAGTAATTAATTGTAAAAGTCAGAGAATGTCTCAACCTGAAGTTTTTGGAAAAATGACTATCAAGGAAGAACAGTACAATAAATACCTGGTAGTACAGGACACAGGGTGTGCCTGGGGTCCGAACAAAAGCCATGATCTGCCGAGGCCACATGATGCACTGTCTCTGAGGCTTACACCACTATAAGGCAGACTTCGGGAACCAATAGCCATGTAAAGCTGAAAAGTCTATACTAACCCACCCCCAACCAGTGCAAAATGGATATACAACAAATGTTGTTTATTCAGAAAAACAATGAACAACAATGTGTAGATTATGGACTGAGCTAGCCAGCCCAGCACTCACAAGTCTTAACAAAAAAAACACAAGTTACAAATACACCTAAGCCATTTTGTAAAGGAAATGCTAGGATATGTTGTTTTGCTGTTCCTTCAGAAAATTAGGTATAGAGCAAACATGCTCCACCCAAGCACGGCACTCTTGCTGAGACCAGAGCTTCAACTCCCTCTGCTGGTGAGCAAAAAAATGTGAGGGCTATATGTTCAAGTATATTTACAAGCACCCCGTTTTACACATTTTGAGTCCATCTCTTGATTAGGTGCTCATTCCTTTTGTGAGCAGACAGGACCTTGGAGCCTTACAGGGCTCATAAAATGTAAGAAAGAATTGAGAGAAAAAGAGACAGGGGCTTGAAAGCAACAGATGCTGACACCGCATCTGAGCACTGTCGAAGTAAGCAGGTATTGTCAGTGCAAACAAGCACTGGACAGTTGTGGACTAAACTTTCTGGTCTCCTTTTTTACTTTAATAGGGGAAAGCACATGACTAGAGCAGAATCAGGGCAACAGCTGAAAGGGGTTAAAGAATTTTGAAACAAACACAAAAAGAATTAATGGAACTGAGGCTTCTAGAAAGTCCACCCACTAGAGAGTAGAGCTCAAGGCTGAATGAATTGGCCCTATCGGAGCACTATCAGGATCTACATAGGGTCAATTAGATTGGCCTGTAGCACTTCCTGTGTTAACATTAGCCAGGCTGCTTTGATTAGTAATTAAGTGGCTGCATAGAGCAGAGGTTATCTGATGGGAGGAGCTCTGCAGAGGATGGGTCAGAAAGGGCCTAGGAAAATCAAACTGGGGTTTAAGGAGAGAACGGGACAGTAAGGGAGGCCAGGTCTACCATCCCCTCTTCCTGTAACCCAAACCAGATGGCAGGCCCAGGAATGGAATTTGCAGGAGGGAGAGGGGGAGTGTTAATGGAAATGAGCCACTTTAGTAAGTTGGGTTAGTCAGCTCTTACTTAAATTTTAAATCTTAAATTTTAAAGTGCAGTTCTTTATGGGACAAGAATATACCACACTTTAGAAGAAGCTGTCTTGCTGTTGGGTGGCACCCTGCAGCTCATTGGACAGGCGTGCCTCCTTGCTAGTTGATCAAGATCATTGATTAAATATGTGTGAGATGCATGGCAACTCGCAGTTGCCACCTACAAGAAGAAGGACCGCACTTCTGCATGCCTTGTGTGCACCACACAGGATTTCTCTCTGAAAGACTGCTCCTGTTGCACTCTTGGACTTACAGCCCTGATGACTTTGCTGTCCTTTAAAAGGATTAAGGAGTGGACTCCCTGAAAGCAATAGGATATCAAAGCTCCCCTGCACCATCTCCATCAAGAAGTTCCCAGCCTGGTGTGTGTCCAGTGGACTTTTAAGGATTTGGCCAGGTGCATTGTGGAAACTTCCAAGGACCATCTCAGAGCTTCTAGACCATTGAATTTGTATTTTGGATGCTTAGAAAGCTCAAGAGGAACTTCAGGAGAGTCAAGCCGACTACCTTCAACCGTAACCTGGCCTGAATTTCAGGTTCATCCCGCTCGAAACTCAAGACTTCCAGGATTTGACCGGGGCCTCATGGAGAAGCAATTCAACTATGTTGCATTAAAATCGGCCTACTGAAGCATACCGCACAATGTCAAGAAAAAAACATATAGAACATTTTCTAAGCCCGAAGGTACAATTACTGGGGCCTTCTGCTTAGTGTATATTGAAATGTGCAATATTTGCAAAATGCTCAATGTAAGAATAGCTATCAAGTTAGATGGTAATTTTCCTTTGCAGAATATGATTTAACTGTTAGTTACAGCACAGTTTCAAATGATCTTTTAGCTGATTCTTTATATTTCCCTATATAGAGACAACTGTCACCTATAATCAAACTCTGATTGATTCTCAGCATGAAGTGGTAATAGTTCAATCGTTCTATGATAAAGTTAAGCTGCCTCAAGAAAAATATGGATCCAAGAACACTACACCAGTTTCAACTAAGACAGCTCCTTTCAATTGGCATGTTTAATTCAGCAGTTGTATTAAGCAGTTTATGGTCTTCACATGCATAACATTTTTTGTTGGGAATGAGAAATGAAAAAATTGACATTTTGGAACCACGTACTGAATTTACAATATGTGCAAAACTTTCAAAGTTCTGCTATTAGGCAATTTGCTTCTTTAGCTGGGACATGTACTTTCATTCAAATAATTCAAATGGATTCAGAGCTATTAGTGAAACAAAGAACAAATTAATAATGGAAGATGCAACTTAACCTTAATTAGAGTGCTCCTGTCTACATTTGCTGACTAACAACAGTGCCATGTCTTCTATAAAATACTTGACAAACTTTAAATTGATAGCGAGTTCAAGAAGATGGCATGACAATCTTCCAGTCAACACATATAATTACGAAAATAAAATGTTGCTTTTCTTTTGTATTCTTAACGCTATAATGCAGATTGCACAATGTTTTTCATAATATGTGGAGTTTGAAGATCACTAAGTTTAAAATATAGGCAAGCACTTCTTTAATTCTTTTGAAAGAAAAGAAAATGACAAACAATGAAGTGTTCTTCAAGTTAATGACAAAGAAATAAAGCATCCAATATAGAAAGATAAGCATTAGAGGAAACTTAATTAAACCCTAAATGTGTACAAGAACAAAGAAGAAACAAATGAGCAGAGAGCAAATGAACTGGTGAAGCAGTGAACACAAAGAAACCAAGATGGATTTAAAAGTGAGCATTAATAGTAACCAACTGAAGCAGAAAGGAAAGAAAGATGGTGAAAGAAAATGATGTCCAAAAACTGCCATGCTAACTAAAGGGAAGATAAACTGAACAGAGTTGGCAACAATTAAGAAGACAGAAGACATAGATAAGGCGACCATTTAGACACCTGAATACTCAGCAAGAAACAATGAAAAGGAAAAATCATGCAAATCAGTGTTTAAAACCATTTGCTCTCCTGATTTATATTGGGACATAGGATAATATAAAAGTACATAGAAGAGAAGGGAGATATGCTTCAGACACAGGTGCCCATGGTGGGTACTGCAATTAACTGAATCCAGATGAGACAGTGTATACTCTTTAAAGAATGGCACAGAATGTGAAACAGGAAAGAGACCAAAGCGATAATACTGTACGTATTGAAATTACAGTTTACTTTTTTATTAGGTACCTGATTCCCAGGTGTGACATTAAAGCAAATGGGGCTATGGAAGTTGGTGCCAAAGTCTAAGATGCAAACATGAGTGAAATTTGAGGTACATGCTAACAGACACCTAGAATTGTAGACTCTGCTGTAAATGAACCATTCTGAATAATTGCATTAGATTTATGTGCCTGCGTATTTGTGTTTTTGCATCAGCATCTTACCTTGGCTCAGGTGCAACAGGTAACAATATTTATGAGTAATATGACCAAATGAGCTGACCAATTCAGAAGGGTCATGTTATGAATACAGATTAGTGAGACTTTGAATATTTTTTAAATGATCACGCTGTTCTACTCCCCCACCTGTAGAGAGTAATCTCCCTTAAGACATCTGTCATTCGGATTGGGACTAAGGGCCCGATGTAGGTCACCAAATACCGGTCGGTAACGGCCGAATTCGGCCGTTACCGACCGGTATTTGGTGATTGAGATGTAGGGGCCATTATTTTACAGATTTGGTAAATTTACCGAATTGGTAAATGTACCTTTTCTGTAAAATACCGAATCGGTATTTTTACCGAGTTGGTAAATTCCAGATGTAGGTAGCACTGTTTACAGTGCTACAGGCCTTCAGAATTCGGTATTTTATCACCCAATACAATTGGGTGGTAAAATACCGAATTCAGGTGTGCATGCACATCTGTGCATGCACACCTGTGCAATGTGACACACAGACTTGCCCTTAGGGCATGTATGTGTGCCACATGACACACAAGCCTGGAATTGGGGTGCTACAGGGTGTCAAGGTGACACCCCCTTGCAGGATTCGGTATTTACCAAATCGGCAAATACCGATTCGGCATTTCCCATTGATTCCTATGGGCTTCAAGGCCCATAGGAATCAATGGGAAATAGCAATTCGGTATTTACCGATTCGGTAAATACCGAATCGTACAGAATCGGTAATTTATTACCTACATCTGCCGGCTTCCGATTTACTGACTCTTAAATACAGAATCGGTATGATTCGGTATTTAAGAGTCGGTTAATCGGAATTACCTACATCGGGCCCCTGATGAGCTATGGAGCAGAATATAGTTCAAAAGGAAAGGCAGGCACTGTATGTCAGGAAGCGTATGAAATAATTAATAATTCTGCATCATGTACAGAAACAATCCGAATGGGGTGTATATGGATAGTGATAGTTAGGACTATGTTTCCATCGGAAAAGCATTTTTTGTTTTGCTAATAACTTTGGCGCTGTTTTACAAATCTTCCCCCCAAAATGCACTCAAAGTTTCAGGGTGATCCATCAAGTGGGGCCAGAGAAAAGGGTGGGGTCCCAAAACATGTTTACCCCATTAATTTTTCCATAGGAAAATTAGAGAGAGTTACAGCCAACATGGCTGAATGGAATTGCAGCAGATTTGGCAGAAAGCAAGTTCTTGTTCCAGAAAGCTTTTTGTTATTTTGTGTAATCCCAACCAGCAGTTTTTGAGATATGAAGGTGAAATAAATATAGATATTTGAAATTTTTGACGATCTGCAGAGATGATAGATCTAGAGATAAGTTCTGATTGGCTGCCACTACATCGTCAAAACGCGATGGCAACCTTCTTAAGACTCAGGGACTGAAAAAAAGTATAAAAAACACATAAAGGGGTCGGGTAGGGACACGCTGGCCCCTAAGCCCCCATGTTGGAGGGGTCGGACCCTAGCGGAAAAAACAAGTCCACATTTTTGTGAATTCACGCTTTTAAGAAAAAAAACATAGGGTGGGCCAGGGTTTAGGGTGGGTGAAACGATGAAACAATTCATAATTAGGAGCGGGGCCACACAGATCCACTCCCAGGCCCTTTCCAGGCCCCAGTGTCTCCATCCCTGGGGCTGATTCATTAAATGTGAGGAGGGGGCATGCAGCTCCCCAACCAGAGCCATTTCCAGGCCTCTGGGACCCCATCCCCAGGGCCAAATTAAAAATGACGGAAAGGGGGCATGTACCACCCTCACAGAGCCTATTTGAGGCCCTGGGGACTCCATCTCTTAGTGTCAATAAACATTATTGGGGAGGGGAGTGCATCTCTTGGGACCAATAAACATTATTGAGGGAGGGGAGCCTTATTAAGGCCCTAGGGACCCCATTCCCCAGGACAAAACGGTTTCCCTGCCCCCAAGGGAGCAGCAGGGACTACTAATGTGCTTGCACGGGACAGGAGCAGAAAACTTCTCCGGCCGGGTGGGAACACATATGTTTCTCCCTACCCTCTCTCTCACATGCAGAGAAACATTACATTTCCCTGGCCCTGCAGGAGCAAACAAACACTGCTGCCATGGGGTAGGAGCAATGCCAGCTTCAGCAACACTGGGTATGGGTGCTGGCAGGGGAAGCCAAGGGGGCTGCTGGGGCATTGGAGTTTCCCACAGCACCCAATGTACAAAATGTTGTGGGGTGAACCGGGTCGGCATCAGGGACCCTATGACTCCTCTAGAAGCCCACAAGAACAAATAAAGATGTAGACTACATAGGAGGACACCGGGGCGCCCAAAAAGAAAAAAAGAAAAAAGAATGATAATTGAGCTACAGGAGCTACTCATCTATTGTACACTTCTCCTTTCAAGGAGCATCCCATAATATCCTGCGAGGGATTCTTACCTATATTTTTTGGAGCCTGGTGGTGCTCATAGAAGAGGCAGGGGCACAACTAAGCATTTTATTTAATGTTGTGTTGGGCAGGATGGGATATAGCAGCCCCCCCTGCAACATTTAAAAAAAAAATCCTAGGTCTTAAAATCCATGGCCCTAGTAATGTTTATCATATTATTTTGAACTACCTCAACCTGGAGTTCTATGCTCTTCAGCTGGACTGCTGATATCATTTGTGATTGTTTCTATGGCTGCACTATGTGGCTAGAAAGATGTTAAATTACACTCGCATTAAACATTTTTGACACTTTTATTAATGCTTGCACAGTATAAATATATTAAATGCACATTTAATTACAATTGGTGACTTTTGACAAAAACAATAGGTCTGTTTCATGTTGAAATGCTGACTCATTAGGCACACTTTTTTATATTTTGGTGTTTTGATCTTTTGACAGTAGACCTACCTTACCTAAAAACACCCTGTATATTATTATATCACATATTCAGTCAATGGGGTTGTGTGCCTGATCCCATGTTGCATCCAACTCAACCCATAACACGATGCTGTGCACAGCCAAAGGTTATGCCCAGCAGAAGGTCAGACAGGCCTTGTGCCCATCTACACACCACAAACAGCTGAAGGGAGAGCATAGCAGGGAATCAGACATCTGCGGGGGTTGGGTACAGGTCCTGAGCACAGGCCAGGGAGCGCACCTAACCCTAACCCCATGCCGAGCACAGCGATAGACATCTTACTTTACGTTAAAAAAAATTACATTTCCCAGAAATAGGTTACAGTGAAGTTATAGTTAGAAATTGTAATGATATCTTAATTTTTGTTTAATAAAAACCTCAGAAAGTCACTGAAAAAGACAAATTAAAATGGGATGTTATAGTTAGGTGAAAATGGCAGCTAAAAAATATCATTTTAAATGAACGCAACCACTGAAATTCATCAAATATAGTTAGTGCAAATAACTATAAGTCATGCTCTAAAGTAACCATAACTTGTGCCCCAAAGGTTACAGTTATAGTTAGGTTCAAATTTTTCACTCACAAAAACATAGAATTTCAGTGGTTGTGTTATAGTCCTCTTAGGTAACTATAACTTGTGCCCTAAGGTAACTCTGCTCTCCCCATGTCATGCACATTTTTCTCATTGATAGTTTCACTGCAAATGTTGCAGTGATATTATCAATGATGTCATAGAAGATGTCATGAGATATGTAATATGTTGGGTAATTCGGAGTGCATGGTGAGGGAGAAAGTTACAGTTACCTTAGGGCATGAGTTATATTTGCTTGAGATAACTATAACTAATTTGGTGAATTCTATGGTTTTGTTTGTGCAAAATCGGAACCTATCTATATCATCCCTGTAACCTTTGTTTTTTTGCGTGAACTTGAATTGTTTTAATGCTATTTCCTAATTATAATGTCCTTGTAACCTGGGTGTGTGGGTGGTTGTATGGGAATGTAAATGGATGTGTGAGTGTGTGATGGGTGTGTCCATGCATATGTAAATGTTTGTGTGTGTGTGTGATGGGTGCATAAGTGCATGTGTGGTATTGATCTATAAGTGACAAGAAATTCAAACACTATGTGTTTGAAAACCAAAGTGCACTGTTCACATTAGCCCCATAAGGTGCTTTACTGTATCTAACACTTTGTGATACTTTTTGATGAATTTTCGCCAGATTATTTAAAAAAACACATTATTTGTAAAACATTAGATGAACTATGACATACAAGTACATCACATGTGCTAAACAGAAAACAGATTCCAAAATTACCCACAAATTTCAACATTTGTAAGTAGATATGGTAGTGCCCAATATCCGTATCTATGAACAATAACCAACAAAAATGGAATAACCAAGCTTTTTTGATTTAAATATGCAAACTTTATAGAAAAAGTAAAAAGAAACGTATTCTTCATAGAATTCTCAATATCCCAAGTGGTTCTTTAGGGTTGCATAGATGTATCCACAAATTCCCAATGCATATCGGTGTAAAACACCTTCGTCAAGGGAACACTGCAAAAAGTATATCATTCAAGTTGCTACTTGCATAATAAATCAATATTTACATACAAAGATATCTTAAATTATCTTAAATTATAACTGTCCCATGCATCATGCAAGAATATTTGTGCATTTTAATTTAAAGCATCATATCTAAGCAAGAATCATCTTTACACCTCTTCCACCAGCATTGATTTGAATGGCGAATCAACGGCAAAGTAAACAATGTTATTGTGCTCGTAACCAGAGTGTCATTGCCTGAGTTTGAAACAAGGTGTGCAGTGGTGCACATGCAACGTGCGGTGTTAAAAAAACTAAGAGAAATGCTAAAAAAACTAGGGTAAGTGCTAAAGAATCATGTATGGTAAATTAATCGAATGCCCAGTGCTACGAAAGACATCCAAAAGATGTGCGCTCACCTGCTGTAGTATGTTACGTAACGCAAAAGGTGAACCAGCTCTGTGCGTCATAAATCTAAAAGATATATGAGGATCATGTAACAACGGACTTCCCTCCTTGATAAAGGTACGCAAAAGGTTGGAATTGAACTTACATGTGTTGGGAAGCCAAACGCTTTTGTGTCTGGATACCCGTCTTTGGTGATGGCTCCGTAACCCTTAAATGGGAACTGCAATATGATGCGTTTGTTATTACATGTTCAACACATCTAGTTCCCGTTGGTTGTACCTGTGCCCCATGCCCCAAAAATGGTCTTAACGAATTTGTGTAAAGTTGTTTGTGAGAAAGATCCGTACTCCGCTGTAGTGTGCCGACAAGTGTAACAAACAGGGCCGATGTTCAAGCGGCCAAAATACTTCCGGGATTGTGCGTCATATAATGGAAACAGAAAACAGACCGTAGTCTGTTTATGCCTGAGCGATAGCGATACATGAAAGAACAGAAATGCGTGTATGTGAACCTATTATTTTATAAGAGACCAAATATGTCGACCCAATGAAACAAATGTGATGAAAAAAAGGGGATGTAATGAAAAATCTGATAAAAAAGTAAGATATGTCAGTCTGGTTATGTGTACAATACAAAAGGAGACAACATGTGATTAATCAATGTAGTATCTACCCAAGATTTTGTTATTTGAATACATCATCGAGACAATATTAATAATTGAAAAATAATACTAATAAGAGTCTATACTCTGTATTAAGAGTCACAGATATTTACAGAAAACAGATATATTCGATTTTGTCATTCAGCCCAGTCTCAGAGTGGGTGCGTGAGTGTCTGTACAGGTACGTGAGTGGGTGTGAGTGTATAGTTTTCCCATCAATAATTTCCCTGCAGATGTTGCAGTGATATTATCAATGATGTCATAGAAGATGTCTTGATAGATATAATATGTGGGTTAATTAGGGGTGCATGGTGAGGGAGCCAGTTATAGTTACTTTAGGGCACAAGTTATAGTTCTTTGAGATAACTATAACTGCTGAATGTTTATGGTTTTGTGTGTGTAAAATCTGAACCTAACTATAACACCCTGTAACCTTTGGTTGTATGGTGAATTTCTAACTTTTATTTGATGCTATTTCCTAACTGTAATGTCCCTTTATCCTGGGTGTGAGGGTGTGTAAGTTAGTGTGTGCATGTGTATCCATGCATGTGTGATTGGCTTGGTGGATCTATGAGTGGGTGTCTGAGTGGCTGTGTGGTGTTTTTTGAGTGGGTGTGTGAGTGGCTATATTGATGTGTATGTGGGTGTGTAAGCATGTGAGTCAGCATGTGTGTGAAGGCCTCTAGTGGTGTGTGAGTGGGTGTATGAGTGTTTCTCTTGGTCTCTGAGTGGGTGTGTGAGTGGATGTATAAATGTGTAAGTAAGTATATGGGTCGGTTTCTGGGTCTCTGAGTGGAGTGGCTGTATGGGTGTTTGAGTGGGTCTGTGAGTGTTTTTCTGGGTGTATAAGTGGGTATTTGAGTGGTTATGTGGGTGTATATGTGTATCTGTGTGGTGGGTGTGTCAGTGCATCTGTTGTGTGGGTCTTTGAGAGGTTTTGCAATTCTCTGAGTGGGTGTGTTAGCAGCAGTACAGGTGTGTGAGTGGTTGCATGAGTTTGTACATGGGTGTGTGAGTGCCTATGTCAGTTTGTGAGTGGGTGTGCAAGTGGTTTTCACAGTCTCTGAGTGGGTTGTGGTGGCTGTATTGGTGTGTTAGTATATAGGTGTGTGAGTGGTTTTCCTGACTCTCTTAGTAGGTGTGGAAATTCCTATGTGGATGTGTGAGTGTGTGTTTGAGTAGTTGTGTTGGTAGATGTGTGAGTGGTTGTATTTTTTTAATTGAGGCCTGGATCTATTGATCCTTTGCAAATGCACATGGGGAGCCATGCTGAGCACCGCGTTGGATCGACGGATCCTTGGGTGACCAAAGGAAATAAAAACTCCATTAGCCCAATTGGGTCAGGATACCTCTATCCTGACCTCTTATATCTTGTTTAGATTGTATCTAGCCCCTTGGAAACAGTGTCCCGATTAGCAAAATGGCACTAGCAATTTTCTCTCAGGCTGTGACCAGTCAATCAAAGCATTGCTGTTGGCACATGGAGATGCAGCGGTGGATCCAAGTATCTTGATATACATACATCTATTTTCTATAGTAACTCTAAAACTACTAAACAGTTTTATACCAAATTACAAAAAGCACTATTTGTGTACCAAGATCTAGTTTTCGGTCACATTTGCTGTAATTGAGTTCAACGGTTCAGGCTGTAGTCGTGTATAAAATCCCTATGGGAACATGCATGATGAAAACACATTTTGGAACCCCCCCCTTTTTCGCATCCCCCACTTGAGGAATCACCTCAAAAATTACCTACAGCAGCTTAAATGAGTAGCAAAAAATGTGATAAGATTTGTCAACCAGCACCAAATGTATTAGCAAAACAAAAAACACTTTTGTATGGAAACTAGATCCTAACTATAACTACCTACTGGTGACCTCGAGTATGTAATATGATATCTGTATGTATTTATATATATCTTTACTGAATGAAACAAAGGTTACAGGGGCGTTACAGCTAGGCTTACATTTAACTCGTACAAAACCAGTAAAATATGGCAGTTATCGTTTCCTGAGGTAATTATAACTTACACCCCACAATGCACTGCTTATGACCTCACATATTACACCACTCTTTATATGGTGAGTGACATTACTGATTATATCAATCATGACCTCTCAAACGACATCACTGATGACATGACTATTGACATTTTCCAGTGATTGTGTTTTCTAAAAGTTCATCAGTGTTAAACATATGTACGAAGCTACTACAAAAGGTAAATTAGTATACTTTGTGCACTACCAATGAGTGATTCTACTTCTAACTTCTAACAGATATTATTTAAGTGGTTGTGTGACTGTGTGTGGCTGCCTGGGTATCTCTATGGGAGTGTGAGGGCATTTGTGAATAGTTGTGTAGGTGTGTGAGTGCGTGCATGAGTGATTGCATGGGGCACGAGTGAGGATGTGTGTGTTTCTATGGGTCTGTAACTGATTGGGTGTGTGAGTGTTTGTATGGGTGAGTCAGTAGCTTTATTTCCGGGTATGAAAGTGGCTTTGTGTGTGACTGAGTTGCTGTGTGATTAGCTGTTTGAGTAAGTGACTGGGTGTGCAATTGGTTGTATGGGGGAGTGAGTGGCTGGTTGAGTGTGTGTTTGGTTAAGTAAGTTAGTGTGTGAGTCACTGTATTGGAGAGTGAATGTCTGTGTGAGTGGTTGTATGGGTGAGTAAATGGGTATTTAAGTGATTTTGGGGATGCGTGAGAGGTTGTATGAGTAAGTGAGTGGCTGTGTAGGGAGGCTGTATGGGTGAGAGTGTGTGTGTGGCTGTTTTGGAATGTTTGTGTGTGTAGCTGTATGGATGAGTGATTGATTGAGTGGCTATATGAGTGAGTGAGTGAGTTGGTGTGTGTGTGTGTGTGTGTGTGTGAATAGCTTTATAGATGAGTTAGTCGGTGTCTGAGTAGGTATATAGGTCTGATAATGAGTATGTGACTGGTAGTGTGGGTGTGCAAGTGGGTGCATGAGAAACTGTATGGGAGTGTGAGTATGTGTGCGTGAGTGGTTCAGTGGATGATGTTATCATTGATGTCATTTGGGATGTCATCAGTGATATCACTGACAATGTCATGAGTGATATGATATATGAGGTCATAAGCAGTGCATTGAGGGGGCATACGTTTAAGTTAGCTCAGGTAACTATAACTGCTGAATTTCAAAGGTTTTGTATGAGTAAAATGTGAGCCTAACTATAATGTCCCCCTCTTTTTTTCTGTATTTCTGAGAACCAGGAAGTTGGCGGTTCCCCTGTAAAATTAGGAAGTAAGAGGGGGGGTCCGTACGGCACCCTTCTTCTTTTTTTTTTTTTAAGCCCTGGAATGGAGGTAATCCCCAGGTACTTTAAGGGCCTGAAGAGGGGGGCTGCACTCTCCTATTATATAATTAACCAGTGGGCAGGTGGTGGTGTCCTGTGGAAAAACTGCCCTTGTGGATGGGGTTTGCATGTGCCCACTCTAAATTGAAATAAACAAATCAAACTGCCAATACTGCCACTGTCTTCACAGATTTAGGTAGGGAACTCACATTAAACAAGTCCCTTCAAACCACTATTTAGTTCAGAATTAATCCATTTTATTTTTCAATTTTCACTATTTTTAAAGAGAAACACATTTTACACAATTTCAAAAGACATCACAAACAATATATTTCTCCCCACAACAAATACATCTCATTAATGAAGGAATAAATATGAAATGAAAAAATTAGCAACACACTTCATTAATCCTCTTTGCAGACAATTGGGAACGCGCCAGCACATGGTGGCGCTACGCATTTTATTATCAGACACTTCTTCCCCAATAGTTTGTGGCATTGCGAAATTCTTAAAATGGGCTTGGCTGATTCGCTTGAAGAGACTTTCCATTTCAATTTAATTCTTTTTTAAACTAAATTATTTTTCTACTACTGGTACTTCTTTTTTATATATTGTTCTTAACTTGAATTAGTCTCTTTTTGTATTTACGATGTGCTGTTTTATATCCATGTGTAATGCTTTTATGATATCTGCATATCGAAATAAAGCTATCAACCAACCGTTAAACATTCTCCCTCTCATGCTCACGTGTAGTGTTCCATTCATACTTGTGTTGGAGTCATTCTCACATTCATGCAAACATCAAATCTACATACACACAGACCCACCCTTGAGTATCTGATTCAAAACCTTTATAATACAAATATGTACAATATTCAAGGATTTAGAAGTATCCAAAAAACACACTTAAATATACAGTATTATTGCAAATCAAATGAATCACACTAGGCCATCAAAGGTTCAACGAATAATGGGAATCTTGACAAAAAGAATTTGACTCGATTGGCCTAAAGAAACCAAGACACTTTGGGCCAATCAAGTCAAATTCTTTTTGTCAAGATTCCCATTATTTGTTGAATGTTCAATGGCCTAGTGTGATTCATTTGATTTTCGATACTGTATAAGGGAGCCTAACTCCCTATGTGAAAGCATTTTCAAGCTGAAGCTATACAATTTCTTTGCTAGAGACTTTTCTGCCGAAATCTCATCCCATGTCTCCTTCATTTCTGTCTTCTCTGATTTTGTAATGTACAAAGTGACATGATAAACAACAGCTATGGAGTTGCCTGCACCAAATTGTGTATCCATATTTGCATTCCACATTTTCAGAATCACTGGATGCCCCCGGGTAACCACGGGCTTTATAAATGTTCCTTCATTCATTATAGATATTCATATACTTGGAGACCTCTGTTCTTCTGATGTTATTTGAGTTTTTTGGTGATTTTAGTGACATGTCTTGGAATTCCAAAACAACACCTTGTGTAAAATGTTCTTTTACACCTGTATTTGCAATCACAATGCTTGCCACATCTGTGTGTGTGAAAGCGCAGAATTTGCTGTCTCAGGCCTTTTTCATCATTCTTTTGCTGGATGGCTCTTATCACTATGCTCTATGAAAGAGAGTCCAGAGTGATCCCTGTCTGTTCCCTAACACTATGTGATTATGAAGAGCACCTCATGCTTGGTACTGTTTATGTCAAAATAAATCAGTAACTTCACCAAGAGGAGGATTCCTTTTGTTGCAGATGAAAGACAGCATGGTTTGAAATCTGTGGTTAAAATATCTACAAACATTAGCAGGATCCAAAGAACAAAGTTCCCTATTATATGTCGAACCAAACAACCATCACAACCAACTACTGCATATTTCTCTTCATCTACATTTTCTGTTACATTGTTTCCATATCCATGCTGTTGAAGTATCACGTAAAAAATCATGTTTTCAAGTTGAAGGCTCCTTCGTGGCTAATAAGCATCCAATACATTAGTTTTCACAGTATCGATACTTTCTGCCTCAAACTCTTTTTTCCACTAAAGACTTTTAGACTCTGTTTCGTGTGCTTGCAAGATCTAGACTAACTCACACAATTCCCCTTCTCTTTTAGTACAAGCAAGCTGAGCTCAACAGGTTACAACATTTATAGGAGCCTAACTCCCTATGTAAAAGCATTTTCAAGCTGAAACTGTACAATTTCTTGGCTAGAGACTTTTCTACAGAAATCTCATCCCGTGTCTCATTCATTTCTGTCTTCTCGGATTTTGTAATGTACGAAGTGGCACGATAAACAACAGCTATGGAGTTGCCTGCAACAAATTGTATATCCATATTTGCATTCCACATTTACAGAATCACTGGTTGCCCCCGGGTAACCACGAGCTTTATAAATGTTCCTTCATTCATTATAGCCATTCTTATACTTGGAGACCTCTATTCTTCTGATGTTGTTTGTGTTTTTTGGTGATTTTAGTGACATGTCTTGGAATTCCAAAACAAAACCTTGCGTAAAAAATTTTTTTATACCTGTATTTGCGATCACAGTGCTTGCCACATCTGTGTGTGTTGAAAGCACAGAATTTGCTGTCTCAGGCCTTTTTCATCATTCTTTTGCTGGATGGCTTTTATCACTATGCTCTATGAAAGAGAGTCCAGAGTGATCCCTGTCTGTTCCAAATGTTGGTGCATTTTTTATCCCTAACAGTATGTGATTATGAAGAGCACCTTCTGCTTGGTACTGTTTATGTCAAAAGAAATCAGTAACTTCGCCAAGAGGAAGATTTCTTTTGTTGCAGATGAAAGACAGCATGGTTTGAAATCTGTGGTTAAAATATCTACAAACATTAGCAGGATCCACAGAACAAAGTTCTCTTGCTGTCTTCACATTATTGTCCCTAATGTTTGAGTTTCACACACCAAGTAGGAGCACCTAGGCTTCTCAACATACATTTGAGTTCTCTATGTCAATGATACCAATACGCTTTGGCCCCACATTGACATGTTATCAAATTATTCAAAATATATTCCAACTTTACATCCTTTCCAATAACTTTGGCAACAAATTACTTTGCAGTTAGATTTTGTAGGTTAACTCCTGTCTTCAGTGTGTGGTTTAAAGTATATGATAGTTCTGACAAGTCACTCTAAAAAAATAGATAAAATGTATATGAATACACTGCAGAAATCGAGCATCCCCGGAATATAATCTCATTGACCTGTACTCCGCTGCTGGTAGTTGTACGAGGCGGTCATTATAATGACCACCTGCTCCAGTGGTAAATCGGTTTTGAAAACAGTGAGCCTCTAAAGCTTTCTCCTAAACATTCATTGGAGATCCTTTTGCTTGTTTCATTTGAAAGAGATCAATAGCATCACCAATAACTACTTTAGAATACATTGGATGGATACCTTAGTGTTCATATATTTCTTCTGATTTGGAGCTATCTCCTTTTTCAATCTGTCACTAGATAGTAATGTTTTATCCTCCATAGAAATTACATCTCCAAGAATATCAACATTTTTATAATAAATATTATTAAGTATGATGGACAATGTGCTTTATTTTACTTTATTACCATCCACTCACTCTTGTCAGATATTTTGGTTCCTGCTAGGCACATCATTTACAAGAATGATAAACGGTTCATCAGTATCCCTCTCTGCACCCACAGTTTGAATATTCCATTTAAATTCTAAAAGTAAGTAGACAACTCTTCCTTTAAGGCCTTTCAGCAGCTCTGTTGGTGGCAGTTTCCAAGTCTTTGGCTCCATACGAGCTATTGCTTGAAAAGGGTGCATACATTAAGGAAAATGAATTCATAAATATTTAATTCTCAAAGTTTTTCTAGAATTGATACAATGTTTACCTTGTTGTGTATTGCCTTGGCTGGCATTCTGTTATCTTCTAACTTATCATAGTGATACTTGCAAATAATTTGCGGTGTTGACAAATCAAAACGTTCCTCTACAAATAAATATACAGCAAATTCCTGCCACTTTTCTCTGTTTTCTTGTTCAGTTTTTGAGTACAAAACAACATTGTGAGTTTGACTTGTGTCGTGAGTGCGTCAACAACAAATACAAACACAGTTTGGTTTCTCAGAAGAAATTGTTACATTTTGCAATCTCTTTTGTAAAATTATTACTACTAATATTGGACTTCTGTTCCTCTACACCTGCACATAGCAACTCCTCATTTTCCCTAGGCTCCTGTACAGGACCAAAGAAATGAAAATAAACATCTTCACAAACTGTTTCTACCTCTGCTGGTGTACCATGTAATAGAGTTCTATTCATTTAATAATGTAAAGTCTCCTAACTAAATTTTGCATCTTGGAGTGATGACGAGGTAACATACTGAAGAATGAAATGTGCTTTTTGCACACTTTCTTCAATAGTCAAGCTAGTGAATGCCCTTGTAGATTAGTATACTTCCTTACTTTGCATGGATCTAATCCTTGCAAAATTCCAATTTTCTGTTTCAGACTTTCGAATGGAAAGTTACATAGGAAAATTCTGCATAAATCAATTGATTCCTGAGGAACACAAAAAATACTGTTACAGTTCCATTTGTATTCAGGAGCCTGTATACTTCGTCCTTGTACCTCTAAAGCTATCACCTCCTCAACATTGCTTGGAACCATCTCCTCTTTTCCAATGGGAGTACCTTCTTTCTCTTCATAACATCAACCAATTGATTCAACTGCATGCACTATTGTGTTCTCCTGGAAATAAATGTCTTTATTAAAAAAGGCTCATTACTGGACGTATGCTTCCAGCATCATATGAAAATGTTACAAAAATGTGTTCTATCCACAAGTTTCTACGGGGCTTTTACCTTTTTACAGATGACACTTTTTCATCCAGTGTTCTCATTCTGTTCAAAATCAAAATAAATAGCCTCCTTTTCAGGGCAAATAACATCAACTATAGCAACGAAATGTTTTAGTGTGACTGCTTCTCTTCTACTTTTATACTGCCTCATAGTTCATACCAAATTCTGAATTACCCTACAACAAAATATTCTGGGCCTCATTTATGAGACTCCTTGCACCGCCGGAATGTCCCTTTTTGTGACGTACCGTGGTGCAGAAGCCTGCAGGATATTTATCAGGTAGCACTAAGCCACGTTTCTTGGCCTAATGCTGCCTGATAAATATCAGTGTGTGACATGCTTAATCATCGGGTCTGCTTACAAAACACCCCGGCATAGCCACGCTTAGGGCGGAGCATAGTGGACGAAATACAACATAAATATAACAAACACAGTGATAATTCAGTGGATATCACCCAGTGACTGGGAATAGTGATAGAACAGGGTGGAGTGTTGAAAAGTGCTTCAAAACTGGGTTGTGGATACCAACAGAACATTTATTGATAGGCGCCACAGCCAGGATTAAAAGAAATATGGTTGGGTTGTGTTAGGAGAGAAATGTATGTTTTGAAAACACCCCTCCTGGTACTGCTTGTGTCAACATGTTTCCACCGACTTACTGTGCCACAAAGGTCACCCCGGTCTTCTTCAGGACGTCTATCTCTCCCATCCTGATCTCAGCCCAACCACATTTCGGTCAATAAGGCATAAAGATTTCTCTAGATCAAAATTTGATCAGTATGTGTAGAGGAGAATCCCAACAACACGGGAAGCAACATACTGAAAGAAAGCACAATAAATCAAGAGCTTACATGTATATGCTAATTTCATGGACCCCAATCAAGGTCCCCAATTAAATTGTGTTTACAATATCCCCCTTACAAAATCAATGTCTGCGGTGTATAGCCGCTTAGTTCATTTTGTGGACGAATATATCCCAAGTGTAAAATTAGAAGTACTGCTGCATACATTATCCCCCCCCCCCTGTATATGCACACCTATCTGAGGTGCATCATGTTCCAGCAGGCATGTGTATCAACTTCATTTTGACAGCCAAAGAACCATGCCCCTCCTGGCGTACTCACCGAGTTTACCGGAAGTTAAAACTCGAAATGGCGCCCGGAAGGAAGATCTCCAAAGAACTAAACCTATGTTCAAATCAAAAGCAAATTAGGAACAAAATCCATAGTCACAAGGTTACTCTCTATTGAATGAATATAATGCCTTTAAATTATACCATTGTGACATTGGTACTCAGAGTAGTCTATGTTAACCTTAGCCCACAAACGGTATGATTTAAAAAGTCTCCCCATACCTTAAAGACGCAAAATGATAACGTTGCTGGTGCGTCTATAGCTGATGGAACCCCGAGTCTAAGTTGTACCTTCCTGAAACTGCCCGATAGCTTCTTTCAGGGATGGTTTCTTTTCTTGCCCTCAAACAATGGGTTTCAGGAATGTAAAGCTTAGACTCTGGGTTCCATCAGCTATAGACGCACCAGCAATGTTATAATTTTGCATCTTTAAGGTGTGGGGAACCTTTTTAAACCATACCGTTTGTGGGCTAACGTTAACATAGTCTACTCTGAGTGCCAATGTCATGATGGTATAATTTGGAGGCATTATATTCATTTAATAGAGAGTAACCTTGTGACTATGTTTTTTGTTTCTAATTTGCTTTTGATTTGAACACAGGTTGTGTGCTTTGGAGATCTTCCTTCCGGGCGCCATTTCGAGTTGTAACTACCGGTAAACTCGGTGAGTACGCCAGGAGGGGCATGGTTCTTTGGCTATCAAAATGAAGTTGATACACATGCCTGCTGGAACATGATGCACATCAGATAGGTGTGCATATACAGGGGGGTGTGGTGGATAATGTATGCATCAGTACTTCTTGTTTAACACTTGGGATATATTTGTCCACAAAATAAACTAAGCGACTATACACCGCAGACATTGATTTTGCAAGGGGGATATTGTAAACACAATTTAATTGGGTACCTCAATTGCGGTCCATGAAATTAGCATATACATGTAAGCTCTTGATTTATTGTGCTTTCTTTCAGTATTTTGCTTCCCGTGTTGTTGGGATTTTCCTCCACACGTAATGATCAAATTTTGATCTAGAGAAATCTTTATGCCTTATTGACCGAAATGTGGTTGGGCTGAGATCAGGATGGGAGAGATAGACGTCCTGAAGAAGACCGGGGTGACCTTTGTGGCACAGTAAGTCGGTGGAAACATGTTGACACAAGCAGTACCAGGAGGGGTGTTTTCAAAACATAAATTTCTCTCCTAACACGACCCATCCATATTTCTTTTATTCCTGGCTGTGGCGCCTATCAATAAAGGTTCTGTTGGTATCCACAACCCAGTTTTAAAGCACTTTTCAACACTGCACCCTGTTCTATCACTATTCCCAGTCACTGGGTGATATCCACTGAATTATGACTGTGTTTGTTATATTTATGTTGTGTCTCGTCATTGTAAATTTTCTTTTTTCCCCCCTCCCCTATGCTCCGCCCTGAGCGTGGCTACGCTGGGGCGTTTTGTAAGCAGACCCGATGATGAAGCATGTCATACACTTATGTGTGTGAGTGAGGGCAGTTTTCAAAACAGATTTGTCTTGTCTGTGTCGTGTTGTTACACATGTATTTTGTTCTCCCTACCCCTTTTTGTGTGTATACATTGCCTCAGGGGGTTCGGGGTGGTGGAGTGGTATTTGTTGACCCTCTCCCCTCATTTGTGAGCAATGATAAATATCAGTCCGTTTAACACAGTGTTCTGCATTAAAGGGGCGTGCAATAGGTGTTGCTGGGGGCGTTCCCAGCAACATCCATGGCCTATTGACACTATCCCAGATTTACGAGAAATAGTAAATCTGAGGCAGCGTCAAAAGCTTATGCCTCCCCAGGGGAGACGTAAGGGAGGCACAACAAGGAGAAATAGCTTTATTTTTCCTAATTTTTCCTTTTTCTATGTGTGCTGCATTCTGCAGCACACATAGAAAGAGGAAAAAACCTCTTGTGATTATTTTTGTATAGAAAGGTTTCCCTTCCTGTACAAAAATAATCATCCCTGCAACGCAGGCACCCTTGCACCATGGTGCAAATGTGCCTGCGTTGGTGCATGGCAGCCCGTTGTGCGCCGGCGCTGGGGAAAAGGACAGGAATGTGCTGAATCTTATAGATAGAGTGCATTCCTGCCCTTTACTTTTGCCGTAGGGAAGCGCAGCAGGAAGACCTGCTGCACTTCCCTACAGCAAAACCACATAAATGATGCCCTCTGACTCTTATTAGATTACATTGCTCCTGTCTTCTTTTTAAACTATCTCCTTAGTTTTCTTACCAGCAACTCTTATCTCTTAAAAGACATACTTATATTTCATGGTGCCGAGTTGGTGGGACGCGTGTCTTACGAGGCCTCAGAGAACGCCCAACTGCATTTATTAGAAAACTTTGGTATAGACATCATAGAATTATACGTGGATTGCAGACACTCTCACTGAAAGACGATCAGCATCTATTTACAGTCATTGAAGACACGAGTAATGCCTTCACTAACACGCAGTATTACGGGGGAAAGTGCATAAACAGTGTTATTTTACACACAAGTTCCGTCCATCAGTTCTTTGTCCAATGAGGCTCAGACCTTTATTATTCAGAACATTACCGTCCTTTGTAGACCCAATGACGAAGCGTAATAATTCAACATGAAAAACTAAGGTTTCAAATTATAAGATGTACATGGCATACTGATGAAGGCTTCTGCTCAAACGCGCGCAGGAATTAATGTATAGAAAAGCCATGCCCTAAATCATCATGTTGTTCTGATTTGGAATTAATGTATAGAAAAGCCATGCTTTGAATCATCATCATGCTGTTCTGATCTAGAGTCGCAATTTACATATAGTAATTGATTCAGTGAATGTTTAATGAACTTCAGAATAGAAAACAAAGCACCGTATTATTGAGAAAGATAAAGTTGGAACAACTATTTCTGTTAATCTTTTGTGCAATAATTGACACTGGAGTTATTGCAAGTTTATATGAAATGTAATATGACTAATTTATAAAATATCACAAAAAATAATAAAATATATATATTTTTGTAAATGAATGGTACATGCATGTCATCATTTTGTGTATGCTCTTCAGGTCCAACAAGATATTTTCATGTTCCTAAATTGTTTTTTGATCTCAAACTCTTATCTCTTTAACCACATTCTCCGCATTCTCTCCCTTTTGTTTCTGTATTGAAAGGAGATAGTAATAATATATTTTCCTCTGTTTCTTTCTTGTTTCTGTTTTTGTTTGCATTATAACTTTCTGTTTTTAAGTACAAGCTGCTGTCTGGCAAGAAAAAACAAATGAATACACTTTGCTTTTCATTATAAACTATTAAATTATATAATTTAACATAACAAAACAGGTGTATTTGTAAAGCACACGATTACCCATAGGTGTCCTGGCGCTGAATAACAGATGTTTATTGTTACCCAACTCAATGGCACTCATTTTATCGACCTCAGTGTATGTGACTGAATGTGTAAGTGCCTCTGTGTCTGTTTGATTGGGTTGAAGAGTGCCTATATGCTTTTGTAAATACATACGTGAGTTGCAGAATGATAGGATTCTATCGCGATTCTATCGCTCCTCTGAAGCGGGTCACTTCAAAGCGGGAGAAGGATGCAAATCTGTGGTTTAATGAGGACCTTAAGACCATCAAATTAACGGTACGCAGAGCGGAGCGGGCCTGGAGGAGAAACTACTGCCCCCTACTCCGATTGGAGTTCACTAACATCTTGACCCAATACAAACAGGCCATCTTGGCGGCAAAAACAACCTATTTCTCCTCAAAAGTCCTCGCTGCGGAGAACCAATCGAGGGAAATTTTCTCGATTGTGCACAACCTGGCATTCTCCGACAGAACCACTCTGAAGCCTACCCCCTCTTTGGAACTATGTCACTCCCTTAACAACTTCTTTATCCCCCCTAGACCCTTGTCCTTCCCACATTCTTCGCCACATTTTTTCCTCTTGCCCTGACCCCCCCCTTCATTTCCTCAACAGCTCCCTCTCTCAGGGCGTTGTACCCCCCCCCCCCCATTGAAAACAGCAATCATTGTCCCTATCCTTAAGAAACCGGGCGCGGATCCCTCGGCCCCCGCCAACTATCGCCCCATCTCCCTCTTGCCATTCTTGGCAAAAGTACTCGAGCGCCATGTCACCTGCACTTTGAGCTCTTTTGTGGAGATGCATGGGGTCTTAGCTCCCCGTCAGGCCGGTTTCCGCCCCGCACACTCTACAGAGTCCGTAGTACTCTCGGTCCTTGACTACCTCAGGGAGGGAATGGATACCAACCAGACCCAGGCCCTGGTCCTCCTTGACCTCTCAGCCGCCTTTGACACGGTTGATCACTCCATCTTACTCTCCCGTGTCGGGGCGGCGGGGATCGGAGGTACTGCCCTGGTATGGTTGTCCTCCTTCCTGAGGGACCGCACCCAGGCGGTTCGCCTGGGTGATTTTACTGTGGACTTCCGGAAAGTTCAGTGCGGGGTCCCCCAAGGTTCCTCCCTTTCACCCCTTCTGTTTAACCTTTACATTGCCCCTCTTATTTTTTCATTACAACAGATGGAGGTCTCCGTGTATAATTACGCGGATGACCTCCAACTTGTCTTTAATCTGTCTTCTTCCCCTGCTTCTGTCTCTAACTTTCAATCTACTATGATCCACATCCGAGACTGGATGAACCACAACCATCTGAAACTCAACCCAGACAAGCCTGAGCTGGTGTTGACGGGTGGTTCATCCAGTCCCTGGTCCTCTCTGTTTTGGCCCCATTCCCTAGGTCTCCCACCTGTTCCCTCCACCTCAGTAAAAACATTAGGCATTAAACTCAATCCCCAGCTCACCCTTCACTCCCAGGTTAGATCTGTGGTGTCCTCTTCCTTTCTGTCACTGCGCACTATACGCAAGGTGTCCCGTTTCTTTTCTTTTGACGCTCTGAAACTGATTACCTTGGCAATGGTCATCTCCCGCCTGGACTACGGCAACGCCCTATATGCTAGTATACCTGCATACAGTTTAAGGCGGTTGCAGCAGATCCAGAACCAGGCGGCACGCTTGGTGTTTAAATTGCCAAAGTTTCACCATATCACCCCCTTCCTCAAATCTCTGCATTGGCTCCCAGTCCGTGAGCGTGTCCAGTTCAAGCTCGCTTCCCTTACCTTCCAAGCTCGACTGGGCACGGCTCCGGTCTTTATCTCATCTGAGATTACACCCTATGTTCCTACCAGAGAACTACGTTCATCCACCAAATCCCTCCTTACAGTCCCGCGGTTTCGGAGGAAGAAATGGGGAGGATCGAAATTTGCGACCCTTGCTCCACTTCTTTGGAACTCCCTGCCTCCAGAACTTAGAGCCTCCACTCTTTATCCGCAATTCAGGAAACTGCTTAAAGCACATTTGTTCACCAAAGCCTTTAGTTAGTCCTTCTGTAGTTCTAATTCCTTTAGCTTAGTATTCACTGTCCCTTCCCTGTTATTTTGCCAGTTATAGCGCCATGAAACCGCTGGTGACCGTGCGCTTAATAAATAATTTTAAACTCAAACTCAAACTCATAGGAAATTGAATGCTTAACTGGGCAAGTGGGTCTGGAAATGTGCATGTGGCTCACTAAGACTTTAATCTTCATGTTTTACCTTGTAAGCACATACTACCCTAAGTGGCCTACCTATCTAGCCTACTTTAGAGGTGACTTATATCTAATAGAACATAAGTTTCAAGCTTGGTAAATAGTTTAAAATATGAACTCAAACTGGAAATGTACAGTTTTGTAAGACCAACTAGTCTGGATGAGTGACTAGGAGTATCATCACTTCAGTACATATCTAAATAAGTGTCTCGGTCTCTCTCTGGCTGTGTTACTGGATGATTAACTAACTAACTTGCTATATAACTAGCTTTCTTAGTATCTCCATGGGCCTTGATGTGTGTATGCAACTGGCTGTATATATTAGTTAATGCCTCTATCGCTGAGTGTTGAGGTATATAACTGTTTATGCAAGTGGCTCTGGTACTTCTGGATACTTGAGTGCTTTGTGGGCATGTGACTGAATATCTAAGTAAATCTGTCTCTGTCTGACTGGATGAGTGAGCACTTCTATGCTTTTGGAAATATGTATGTGACTTACAGTATGATTGGGAGACTAGATGCTTAACTGGACATATGGGTGTGGTACTGCGAATATTTCTTGCAAAATTTTAACTGCATGTCTTACCTTCTAAGCACATGGGACCTTGCCCTACAGCCTACCCACACCCTAGCTAATTGGTGACTCTGAATGAAATCAAAAATGAGATTTATTTGTTTTCACATTGTAAATCATAAAAGCATACAGAAAATAGAATACATTATGCAGGTTAAAGATATACTGTATAAAACATGTACAACACAGATAAAACTGGTAAAGGACAATTGCTTTATACAATTAATAAGATTGATTATAACAGATTTCTAAAGGTGATGACAGTCCATAAATAACGTGACAAAACAACACAGATATACATATTTGTGAGGGATTGTAAAAAACAAAAAAAGCTGGTTGACACTGCACAAAGTTTAAAGATCTTAGCAATGTCTTGATTAACCCCTGCCATGCTCATAACGGTGGCCATGTGCTCATGACGAGCTGAGCTCGTCATAACGGCCGCAATGCTCGCATCCAGGGCTAATTCCCCCGCTATGCTGAGTGTTCTAAAGAAACAGGTGTGGCTGTGGTGAGCTCAGCTCGTCATGAGCACGCGGCCACCGTGGCTCATGACGAGCTCAGCTCATCATGAGCACCGGGGCGCTATGTTATTGTTATTGTTATTGTTAATTCCGGCTTCTATAGCGCCAACTCACCGGCAGGTCTCAAGGCGCTTATGACCGAAAAAGGTAACAGTTACATGATTGTCAGAGACAAAAAGAGCAACATCCTGTTTAGACCGAGCACAACATATCCCTGAACAAAAAGGTTTTTAAAGTTTTCCTGAAACGGAGGAGATTACCCTCTTTACGGAGGGATTCAGGTAGTTTATTCCAGATTTTTGGAATCAGAGCAGAGAAAGATCTCCCGCCTTTTGTGGCCAGCTTAAACCGGGGGCATACCAGCAGCTGGGCATCTGAGGACCTTAATCTCCGTTCCGGATTATATAGCTCCAACCGTTCCTTTATGTACACAGGTGCTTGCCCATAGATTGCTTTATGGGCAATACACAGGCTTTTAAAAACAGACCTTTGTCCAATGGGCAGCCAATGGAGGCTCTGCAGCAGTGGAGAGGCATGGGATCGTCTTGGGAGTTTAAAAATAAGGCGTGCAGCATCGTTTAAAACCACCTGCAATCTACTGATCAGGATTTTTGGAAGGCCCAGATAAAGGGCATTGCCGTAGTCCAGCCTTGAAATTATTGTGGCAGAGACTACGGTACGGAGCATAGACTGGGATAAAAGGGGGACTAACTTACGCAATTGTCTAATTAGACCATTGCAAGTACCCACTACAGTAGAAATCTGACTGCACATTGAAAGTTCGCTGTCAATCTTTGTGCGCCCCCCCCCAGCACAGCGGGGGAATTAGCCCCGCAGGCAAGGGGTTAAACATTTTTATCAGATGTGAGTAGTGTTTACAGAAAAAAAACAATGTGCTTAGTGCTCTGAGTGGACACATTATCACAAGGGCATTTCACCAAGTCTTGTGACCTGTCGTTTATTTTAGAAAAGCTAGTTAGACGATGAAAAATAGAAATCCTAAATTAAATCAATGCAAATCTATGGCAAGCACTGTGTACATTTATTAAATAAGATTGCATATCATGATTGGTTCAGATTGATTGGTTCTTAAGAGCAGAAGATTTCGATAGTTCTGTAGATGGCATTAAATCCTCAAGAAATGATAAACATTCAGATTTTAGGTCTTTCCCAGAGATGTTAGTCAATGACTCTGGATAATCAAAGTACTCGGAATGACGCAGATCTGCTAAAAAAATGTAATTTACTTGAGCCAAGGAATTTTAAGGGCGTATGAAAATTTTAGACAGTCCTTCAAAATGTCTTGGTTTAATCGCGTGGACTCGGATGTCCAGATTTTGTGCCAAAGCAAAAAAGGATGAATCTTAATCAGATCTGTTAAAAAGGGCACCCCCAATTCCAAGTGACAGTTGGAAGTTGAGCAACTTTTGAGAAGGGCAAGGAGATCCCTTAAAAAGGCATTTTCAACCACATGCAAAGATTCCTTGTTAACATAGCCCCAAAACTCTTTTTATTCAATTTCCTAGAGAAATTGAGCAGAGCCAAAATAGTTTTAACAAACTGGAGCCTCCAGGAATTAACCGCACATGTTCAGGTCCCCACTAAGTCAAATAAAATACCAAATGTGAGAAATTTGTTGTAAAAGTGATTTTTGTGCCCTCGATTAATATATCACAGGATTTTGTGGCTCTTTTCCCAAGTTTAATAATGAAAGTTTTATGTATGTTGACTTGTAGGCCCAATTTCTGCATAAACGTAACAAAATCTGAACAGAGTCGCTGTAAGCCCAGGTGTGCAGGCTGTGAGCACCACATCATCTGCATAGACGAGGGCCATAATAGGAAAGTAACCAACTTGGGGAATATCGTTACATCTACTTGCTAAAACACATTCCCCTATTTGTTAATATATAAATTAAACACAAAGGGAGCAAGAACACAACCATGTTGAACCCCTCTCTCTATGCTGAATAGCTGTGAACACGTTCCTTTTGGCCCATAGCACACGCAAGACCTACTTGCCGAACATAGCTCTCTAAGGAAATTGACTGCTGATGGGTCTACGCACAAGTAGTACATGTTCATCCATAATTTATCATGCACAATGCAGTCAGATTCATATGTTAAATCTACAAATGCAAGAAACATATTGCCTTGTTTAGTGTACACATATTTCCCAATTAAGAGTTTCAAATTGAGTGCCTGCTCACTTATCCATAGGCCTGGACAGAATCCATATTATAGATCTGAGATAATGTTGTTAGATTCAGCCCAATCACTCAATCTAATCAAAAGGACACAACCAGTCACCTTAACCAAAGAATCGAATAAAGAGATTGAATTATATTGGGCAGGGCTATTATGGTCTCCTTTCTTATATATAGTGACAATGATGGATTCTATCCAAGTATTTAAAAATCATGCAATACAACAGGCTCTAAAAAGCAGATTCTAAACCGTTATTGAGGATTCGGATGCAGACACCAATAGAAGAAGGTCGGCTGGATTCTCTGCATGGTTTGAATACAATTTTGCATAGTGAGACAACCATTCAGCCTCAGTGATAGCAATCTCAAGACGAGGGCTATCTGCCTATCTTAGGGAAGGGGAATTAGTAACACACCAGAGCCATGTTATCTTTGCTATGGCATGCCTCGCTTAGATTCTCCCAGGCCTCGTCTTTCAGGCATTCTTTCCGCTGTTTTAGGGCTAACCTGTTTGCCTGTCTACAGTGCTGTACTTCCTGGATATTCCTAGATTGTTTACATAAGGCTGATGTTAATCTCTTATGGTCACTGGTACATGCGGAGTCAAACCAACCTCTAGTCTCATTTTTTGCTCATTTCCGATATGTCATTAGCCCTGCTGTAACTCCCTTGGTAATAGACATGAACGCCTCCATAACTTTTGGAGCCCTTAGATAAGGTGTATTACAGTCAGATGTGGTTCCCACAGGGGATTGTGGGCACTGTAGTGTCCCAGCAGCTGCACAACATGGTGGCTCACCCCCTGCGATGTCCAGGACTCCAGTACAGGAGAGGCATATGGGTGTTAGGCCTCTGGTGATCTTTTCCTGCTGCACTCTCCCCTCAGGGCACCTTTGATAACATAAAGTGGCTTCCGATTTCATTAATCAAGGCCTCCACGCAATTGTGGTTCCTGCAGGGGATTGTGGGTGTTGTAGTACCCCAGCAGCTGCACCTTGTGATGGCTCACCCTCTTCGACGTCCAGAACTCCTGTACTCCTATACTGGAGAGACTCACGGGTGTCATGCATCTGGTGATCTTTTCCTGCTGCAATCTCGCCTCAGGGCACTTCTGATAACAAAAAACAGCTCCCGATGTCAGAAATCAAGGCCCCTGTGCAGCGGAGTCTCTGGAGCATTTAGTGCAGGTAGTAAAAATGCATAGACACAGACTCTGCAGGAGCAGGCCCACCACATGTTTAAAGGCTACTTGTCTGCATGGTTGACTTGGTTGTGCCGTGGCCTGGAATCCTCAGGATCATACGTTGCATAGAATGGTCCACCTCTCGACACCACGACGGTCTGAAAGTACATACACAGACTCCATGGAGTTGTCAATCGGGGAAGCGAAGGAAGTGGATAGCAGGGAGGGAGACCTGGAAAGACAACAAGACAGGTATAAACAAATAGAGAAACCTTTTAGTTCTTTCCTGTCCTACCCTGACCCCTCTGGAATGAAAAAAATATATTGTAAGAGTTGTACCTGTAAAGAAAGAAAACGTTCTCTTCTAATTGTGTAAGTCTTACTGGCTTGTCAGGCAGACTCTGTCAATTTCCTGATTAAACGACCGGTGTACACACGGGACCTGTGACGCAGTTTTAATTAAGAGGCCGTTTATTACGAGGACTGAAAAACAAGGGGGCCCTTATCTTAAGAATACGCATGTATACATGTGTAAATTGACAGAGTCTGCCTGATATATTGATCGAGACTACTGCCCTGCGATCTGAAAAGTGTACCGCGTGTAGTGGGGACTCACTATAACAAGTGAGAAGCATCATTTCTTCGCCAGTCAAGAACTGTTTTTATTTCTAACCATTTGGGTCTTGACACAGTGAATAGGATTGATAACACTACTGTCCACATAATCCAAGCCTATTTTTAGTATCCACACCATTTCCGAGAGAAAGGAGGCATTATTCCCCTACTCCGTGAATAAATGTTCATAAATATCTATCGAAAAGATATCTTGGGAAGACAGTCAATAAATTCCTGATGAAGGCGGCCATATTCTTTTTGTCCGTTGAAACGCGTTGAAACCAAGGGAATAGTACCATACATATCAATTTAGGAATATCCTGATTGTTGCTGATTATACTTTCTTACACGTTCCCTTTTTACTTTAGGAAATAGACTGAATGAATTTATGTATATGATTTGTTCCTTTGACTTATTCTCTGTGTTCCCAAGTGTTTTATATATAGTGTTTTTTATATATAATTTTAAAATCCTGTGTTTTTATTGTTGTTTTAGAAATTAATAAACTGTATATACCGAATTTGCCATTTTTTACATAATTTTGTTTCCTATGCATTGCTCTTTAAAATCTGTGTGAATGATCACTGTTGAATCTAGGTTCAGGTATTGATTTGTACTTAATGTGCCCAAAGGGAATCTATTGTTGACATAACGTCTTATACTGGTACCCTATCCCTTTGGTATTTGGGTCCCTCTCTCTTTTATTAGAGATGTGTTAAATTGGGTACAATCCTTATGTACAAGGAGATTTCAATACAGTCTCTATCCTTTGACCTTCGAGAATAGTTCCCCTCTTATGAGGCGATCAATACCCCAAACGTGTAGTTCACATGACCCAACAAAAATCATAAGGCAAAACCGCCATTCGCTGCTGGCGGTGAATAATAGGCAACCAATATCTCTTAAAAGGCTATGAAACTTAAAGTAGCTTGCTGGCTTGCCTGCACCTCTATGACCAGGAAGTAGCGTTTTCAACTGCAAGAGCCGATGGCGGCTCGCCAACATGGGAACATTTGTCTGGGCTTGCTTTCCCCACAAGATCAAGGATTTTCACACAGTGTTTGAAAGCAATAGAGGCAGACCCCTTAAGAAACAGCACGGGTCTCTACCTCTGTGTGTGTGTGTGTGCCGGAATAGGGCTCCGCGGGAAAGTTGCCCTGTAAGGAACTGGCAAGTGGTTCTGCCAATGGAGCAACACAAGGAGCTGCGCGGATCCCCCAAAACTGCCACCACTAGGAAATGAGCGTGGCACTGCGACCCAGAGGAAAGGAACAAGAGAGTTGGTGCACGAAGCACCCTTACCAGCCTCCTTGATCATGCAGTGTGGCTCCTCAAGGAAAAGTAAGCAGCATCGTTCTGATGCCCTGGAAGAGTTTTCAACGAGACGCCTCAGGCGGGTACTGACGTCACCAACGTCAAAACGCCGAGGCTCATGGGACCTGCAGTTTCTCGGGTGGCTATCCTGTTTTAGCGAGCCGGTGTTCTCCTGGTGCCCTTCCGGTGGGCTGCAACAGTTTGTGTCAGTACTTCAGTACATATCTGAGCGAATGTGTCAGCCCATCTGTGTGTGTGTCACTGGATGTGTAAGTAACTAACTGGGCATATGACTGGCTCTCTTTGTAACTCTATCGGTATCTAAATGTGTATGGACATGGCTGAATGGATTGTTCACAGGTTGTGTTTGTGAATATAGGGGTATATAAAAGTTTGCACTGTTGGTTCTGCTACTGCTGGATACAAAAGTGCTGTGAGGGTGTTTAATAGAATTTATAGGTGCTTCTGTCACTTTCTCACCGGGTTTGTAAATTACTCTATGGTTTTGTAAATTGATATGTCAGTTGCTGTACAGATAACTGATTGAATGTGTAACAACATACTAGTTCATAAATCTATTTTCTATCTCTCCAAATGCTTAAACTTCATGTCTTACCTTTTAAGCACATACCACCCTGCCCTATTGGGTAACTGCATCTTACATATGCAGTGCATTGCAGGGGCACAAGTTATAGTTAGCTCTAGTAACTATAAAACTGAATTTCTCTAGATTTATATGAGTGAAATGTTCAATTAAATATAACGTCCCTGAAACCTATGGTTTTTTCAGTGAATTTCTAAGGTTTTTTAAATGCTAATTTCTAACTATAACGTCCCTGAAACCTATGGTTTTTTTCAGTAAATATATATATATTCTTTTTTTTCACTGAAAAAACCATCGGTTTCCGGGGCGTTATAGTTAGTTGGACATTTCACTCGTACAAAACCATAGAAATTGCCCCGTTATAGTTAGTTAAGCTAACTATAACTCGTGCCCCCGCAATGCACTGCTGATGACGTCACATAGTACATCATTCATGACATGGTCAGTGACATCACTGATGACAACACTGATGACATCTCAAATTACATCACTGATGATATCATCCAGTGACTGTGTGTTTCTCTAAAGTTTAAATATGTTTTATATATATATATGTCAAGGTGTATTGAAGACTGAGTGGGTGTATAAGTGTCTGGATGGAAGATTTAGTATGTGCATGACTGACTGTATAAGTGAGTGATTAAATGTGTCTAACGGAATGCATGTGTTAGTGACTAAACTGTCTGAATGTGTGTCTCAGAATGTCTGTTGTTGTGTAAGCTGCTGCATGTGTTGGTCAGGAGCAACATGAGTGTCTATAAGGGTTATTGATTGGTTGCCTAAGTATTTGTATGGGAGACTGAGTGTGTGTGTGGGTGTTACTCTGTGCATAGATATGTGAGTGGTTTATTCACCGGGTGTATGGGTTCAAGAGTGCATGTGGAAACAGCTGTTTTGGCAGGTGAGTGTGTGTATGGGTGTGTTGATGAGAGATTGGATGTCTCAGTAGTACATGTCCAAGTAACTACTTATGTAAAAGGCAGTGTATGTGAGCCTTGGAGTATATAAGTGACTATATGTGAGAGTCAATGACTGTGAGAGTGGCTGTATGGATAAGTGTGTACTTATATCAGTGATTGTATAAGAGAGTAATTATGTGTTAGTATATGTTTGAATAAGTGAGGTGGTGTGTGTATAACTGTATAGGTGAGGAAATGGGAGTGTGATTGATTCTTTGCATGACTGACTAGGTTTTTCGAGTAACTCCATGGATGAGTGGCGGTGTGTAAGTGTCTGTATAGGTGTATGAGTGCATCTTATAGTGTTGTATTAATGAGTGACTGCATGTATGATTGATTGTATGGGTGAATGAGTGGATGTGTGTGTAGACCTAGGAATCAGCGAGTCCATATGTAGTAACTGGTATTGGTGTGTTGATGGTTTTGAAAATGCTAGTCTGTATTTTACAGTAGGTGTATTAAAGATTATATTAGAGTGTGAGGAGGTGCATCGGATTTTGATGTGGATGATGTCATTAGTGAAGTCATTTGAGATGTCATCAGTGATATCATCAGTGATGTCACTGACCATGTCATGAATAATGTAATATGTGACATCATCAGCAGCGCATTGCGGGGACGCGAGTTATAGTTAGCTGAACTAACTATAACAGGGGAGTTTCTATGGTTTTGTATGAGTAAAATGTCCAACTAACTATAACGTCCCTGAAACCTATGGTTTTTTCAGTGAATTTCTAAGGTTTTTTAAATGCTAATTTCTTACTATATGGCGCTTGAAACCTTTGGTTCTTTCAGTGAATTTCAATGGTTTTTTAAATGCTAATTTCTAACTGTAACGTGCCTGAAACCTATGGTTTTATCAGTGAATTTCAATAGTTTTGTAAATGCTAATTTCTAACTATGCCTACAAAGTTAGGACATGTGAAGAAAGAGGAAGAAAAGCGTAGCAAGAAGCAAGACAAATGCAGAAAGAGGCAACAGAAGTCCACAAAGACGAAGAAAAGTGCAGGAAGAAGCAACAGATGTGCAGAAAGAACCAACAGAGGTGCAGAAAATCCTCCTGTGCCCTCAACTTTTTAGTGACGGGTACTGGTGATAACTGACTCTGACTAACCAGGACCGGAGCCAGTACTATGCTAAAAGATACTTAGAATACAGTGAAAACACCTACATGCACTAGGGAACACTATGCATTGGGGTACCCCTGTAATGAGCATGAACCCCTCTGTATTTGCCGTGAGTTAGTGCCTAGGTCATTGTATGAGTACATGGGTAGTGACTGGATGATTAGAGTGCTGCAAGGCCAGTGCATGGTGATTTTATAACTGCCTGGGTTGTGGCAAATTGATTGGATAAGTACATGGTGCTCGCAGGGTGATTGGAGGAGTGCATGGGTAGTGACAGGACAATGGCTGGACTGCATGGGTACTGCTCAGGGTATTGTAGCAGTGCATGAGTTAGTGCATGGTTCATTGCATGAGCGCATGGGTAGTTACTGTATGAATAGAGTGCCGCAAGGAGAGTGCATGGTGAATTTATAAGTGCTAGAGTTTTGGTGGAGTGATTGCATGAGTACACAAATGTCGAATCAGGCCCGCCCCCTCCCTTCCCCACTGTGCAAACTCATCCCCTGGCAGGTTTTTAATTGGGGGATTAATTCCCCTTGAATTATGAGGGTCCCTGGGGGCCAACTAGCCCAGCATGTACCTCCAGTAAGCGCCACAGACCTGCGTTGCAGAGAGGTGGTCCAAGGCCACACCCCTTTTTAAACCTCACTGCAACACAACACTGTGGCGCTTACTGGACATACCTGGTGGGCTAGTTGGCCCTCAGGGACCCTCAGGATTCAAGGGGATGCATTCCCCAACTTAAAATGCACTACAGAGCGCGTTTGCACACTTGTCACATCAGGCCACGCCCCCTCCCTGCACCGCTGTTGCACATTTACAATATGTGCCTCATCTTCTAATGCATAAACCAACTATGTACTTATGGTACACTTTGTAAATCAGTTGAATTAATAAGCATCATCTGCACATACAGTGAATAATAATCAGTTATGGAAACCATAAAAAACAATGTAATGAGCAATACTGGTTCGAAGGTAACTCAAAATAAATAATGAGTTTACTGTGCATGACTGCCTTATAGATATGCACTGTAGCGCGTACATATCAACGCAACTAATGATCAATGTAACATATAGAATAACCGAATAGTGCTGGTGACAAACACTCACATAGTAAATAACTCCAACGATGATTGTGTGAGAGCTAGAGAGGTAAATGTACAGTTGCTGAATGCAAAGCAAAATGCTTGGCTGCCACCATGTTCAGTGTAGGCTGTGTTAGCTATCCCTACAACTCTGTAATGAACCAGAATATCAATGCATGCAAGCTGGCCCACTAGCTAGAGTCAGCCTATGAAGTGGTGGAAATGGTATGCTGCACAGCAAGCCTATCCACTAATGTGGTTCTGTTGTGGTACCAAACATAATACTAAATAATGATGAAGGCCGCAATGTAGGCCAATTGGGCATTCAATAGAACTAATCAGCCTATAATTATGGTCCCAATCCAGTCCAAGTGGGCAAGAAGAGTTTTCAATACCATATGAAAATGTGCCAGGACTTCCACTAAAAAGTAAGCATTCATCAAGGCTAGGCTGATATCCAAACTGTGCAAGACTACGAATGATGTATCACAAATTCTTGCTCAAGAATAAGCCCCAATGGGCGGTGTTGATATCACAAATCTGGAAGTATCTTCATAAATTGTGAATGTGCCGACTATTCTCATCTCTGGTAAAGTACAGAAGCCTGAGTGAAAAAAACTAAAATTAAATAATAAGAATGGGTTAAAAACCACAGATCACATGAAGTAAGAAGACCAAAGGCATGCATACAAACTCATTCTGCATTAACCCAAATGCAATGCCATTTCTTCTTCTGAATTCAACCCACCAGAAGTCCATGTATCAAAATCTAGAATGAATCTGGATTTCACTTTACGAAGTGTCGCAACTCTGTTGCCACCCCTGATGTCAGGCTCTATGGTGTCCAATACTATGAATAAGAGTAACTGTTCATTGCCGAATTGCATTTCTGCAAAGTGTCAAGCCACTGGGCATTGTTGATCAATGCCGCGTATCACCCCCATTTGTTCTAGCACCTGTTGTTTTGCTTTGTACCTATATACAACATGTTTCATGGATATATTTAGCTAGAGACACAATATTGCATGTTGCAAGTCATATGTTTTCTAATCAAAACTTCCTGTGATGTATTGAGAATGATGAGTTTGGAGGTGCTAGAACCGTTGCTAATTTCTGCCACAGAAGAAACTGCTTGTCTGTTGTGCATAGCATCTAGGATTGTGCTCAGTAACAAAGTTTTGACTCCAGCTGTCCCCCAATTAGTTGCTCCTCCTAAATGTAATCTCTAGCGAGGTACCTACATATCTTTTGAGAATGACAACTATTCTCAGAACATGCCAGTGTTTGTGAAGGATTCTCCTAACATGTGTGCCTGATTGGAGAAAGTGGTAATAAACCTGACATGAACATCTTCCTTAGTGGGCTTGGCAGCTGGATAAAGGAGATTGTGTCTTGGGACCTGACTAGCTCTCACAATGGTTTTGTTGTATCGCTTTGGAACTATAGCTCTTATCCTTTGAATATAAGTTCCATTTTGTTCTTCTCTAGTTCAAAGGCTTTGGGCGTACTACAATTTCTCTTTGCCTGCAACTGTTTCCAATAGGGATTGCTGTGAATCAAGTTGGAAGGGTGGGCACTGTTTGCAGAGAGAAGACTATTACCCGGTGTGGGTTTGCGAAATAACTTCATTTCCAGTCTACCTTCTACCATAGATACCTCCACATCCATAAATTCAATGGCAGTTTTGCTGGTGTGCCCTAAAGTGAAGGTTGTAATCAGTGATGTTAAGTGTTTCAATGAATACACCAGCTGATCTCTCATCACCCTTCCAAATTGCATCAGTACCTGGTGGACTCTAATCTGACTTCTCCCCAAGAATTGGGTCAGAAGGCATACAAATGGGTCTGAACGAGGATGAGGCAGAAGGTTTAGAACCAAGGTGGTGACTCCAAGAAGCAAGATTCAAAACCCTCAGACAAGGGTGGGGAAAAGGGTAAAGACCAGAAGTCTTCTCAAGGCCCCCAAAATCTTCTACTGGTGGGGAGTCACAATCCAACAAGGAAAAAGGCAAGATGAAGCCATGGTGTCAAATCTGTAAACAGAAGACCCATTGGACAAGTGATTGGAACAAGTCCAAGGACTCAACTCCAACTACCACTGCCCCTAAGGAAACTGTTCCCCCTACTTCAGCCTCAAGTGGTGGTACTCAGAATAAGGGTGTAGTAGTGTTAACCCTGGGATCTGAGATGTACTCCGGCCTAGTCAGAGTTCCAATACAGGCTGTGTTGGTCTGTGAAGGAGGCATGGATATGGCCTCCTTATGTGTCAGTCCAACTAATCTGGGCAAATACAGATAGCAGACGTTGATAAATAGAAAAGAGGCGTTGGCATTCAGGGACATAGGAGCAAGTGCAGCAACAACAACAATAATACTTTATTTGATTTGTTAAAATCATAAAAGGGTGGATCTTACCACCATGTGATAGACGTCAACATCTTTGAGTCAGCATAAAAACAACTAAAAATGACATGCCCCCGTGTCCTTAGCGACTTTGCACAGATATATATGATAAGTAAAAACAGGTAGATCGTTTTAAATGTACAAAAAGAAAAAAGGAAACAGGGGTAACACTTTGTAAGGCAGTGGCTGTCTCATTAAAATATGGGGGCCAACAAATGACTGTTATGACAGGGGGTGCGACGTACATAAGGGCTTATATTTCATTCAATGTGAATGTCCCCTCTTGTCTCAAATAAAGTGCTTGCAGTGTATTACCATATCAGAGAAAAGAAGTGGGAGGAGGGTAACTATTGAGAAAATAAAGGAGAAACCGGGTCCAGCCGCAGGGAGACCATGTGTCCCAGTTCGTCTTTTGCTGCTGCCTTTTTACCAATCTCTTGAGCAGCAAATGCCAGGAATTTTATTGTTTTGCAGGAAAGTTGTATAGAAGACCCGCTGAGGCATTTTATCACAGGTCCTGACTTGTGTTTCTCTTAGGAGTGGTTTCAGGAGAATCTTCCTTAGATTTTGTAAGGCCGGGCAAATACATAATAGATGCGATAACGACTCTTCACCCTTGTCACAGAGGCGACAATCCATTGTTGACCAGGTCTGTAACCCTTTAGGGGAAAGGTCTTTCCTCGGGAACCACCCCAACCTCAGTAGACTTAGTTTCCTCTTGTAGTGAACACTGAAACATTCTTGCAAATAAGGTTGTTGTTCCAGTTGATTGTATGTCGGCCTCACGATCCAGGCATGACTTTTGCCAGCCACTGAGCATTTGTCTATTTGCAGCGATGCTTGTTTAACAGCTTTGTTGGTAATTTGTTTAAAAGTAGTATAAGACATTGGTGAATGCCAAGCTTCTTCCAGATTTAGCGATAGAAGTGCTTGCCTAAGAAACTTGCATGTAGAATTGGTCTGCCTAGCCTGTTTTTTTACTTCCTACCAGCAAAGATGGGCAAGTGTATTATCTTAAGTGTCCCTCATGCGCCAATAGTATTTGGCCAGGGCCCCTTGTCTAGCCAGGATCTGACTTATTAAACCGTATTCCATGCGTATTTGTGCTTGGGAAATATGTCGCGGATTTGAGAAGAGATTTTTAAACAATCTTGATTGAGCAAGGTTTAGCACTGTAGAGTCCTTGGTAGCCATCATTTCCGAGCCATATGTGAGTGAAGGCAGACATTTTGCTGCTACAGCCCTTAGCAAGTGACCGGTTGAACTTAAACTTAGATGTTTTTGAATGGTTTTGAAAGCAAATTAGAGTTGTTTTGATTTTGAGTTCCAATGTTGTTTGTACTTTAGTTGAAGGTCAAGTAAGATGCCCAAATATTTGTATTCGTCCACCTGGGTTAAAGTACAGGAATTTATCCTCCAAACAAATTTTGGTTGTTTTTTGCAAGAGCTGGAGAAGCATAGGACGCTAGATTTTTTGAGGTTTATTGTTAATTGTGCTTTAGTGATGTACAGCGCAAGTTGAGAAATCAGCCGTTGTAAACCAAGAGGAGTTTGTGAGAGAAGCACAATATCATCCGCATATTGCAGACTCGCTATGGGTGTTTGTCCCAATTTTGGTGGGTTGCCCTGGAATGTGCATAGGTCGCACTCTAGGTCGGCGGTGTAGATGTTAAATAGACTGGGGGCCAGCACGCATCCTTGCTTTAGCCCATTAAATGTTAGAAATTTCTTTGTTAGGCACCAACCGTCCCCTTTTTGTATTTGGACCCAAGTATGCAAATATAAATTGATAATTGCTCCCAATAAGTTGGGAGGGGCGCCCCAAGCTTTCATTGTGACTCATAATTTAGATCATGGCACTTTATCAAAAGCGGCTTTCAGGTCTAGAAAACATGTATATAGAGTGGTAGAATTATTGATTGCTTTCTTAGCTAGGAGAGTTAGTGCTGATAAGTTTGTTAGAGTGCCCATGCCAGCCCGGAAACCTGTTTGTGTCAATGGGATCAAATTTTTACTGCTGACCCAAGTCTCCAGATCTGCCAATAGATTGGATGCGTAAATCTTGGCCTCAACGTCTATTAGGGCTATTAACCTGCAGTTGTTAGGGTCTAAGCGAGTCCCTGATTTATGAATCGGTTGTAAAATGCTGCCCCTCCAGGAGTCAGGAATGTTCCCGGTCCTTAAGCTGTTACAAAACAAGGAGGATAAGTGGCTGGACCAGAACGTGGGAACTTGCCTGAATAGAGCGTTGGGTAGACCATTTGGTCGGTGGGCCCGATCTGCTCTCAGGTGGTTTATAGTCCTCAGAACCTGCTTTGGTGTAATCTGATCTGTTTCTCCTGTATGCTTCAAAACGGGAAGCTTACAGCTTGCTTTGGTTTGAAAAGTATTTATTGGGTTTGAGGCTGGAGCTTCCACCAGTACCCGGCTGTGAGTGCGGGAGGAGTCTTTTTGCATGCTGGGTTTCCACACTTTCGCGTTTTTCTCGAACTGGGAGTTGCATTGAACTCTATTGGGATTGCAGGTGTGTTATCTATGAGCTTATCCGGTGTGAAATTATATGTTGAGTCAATGTGTGCGCCCCAAATTTGATCTGTCATGTCCGAGTTAAACTGTCGCTGTTTGCCATTAAGCATGAGATTTATTTTTGCCCAGAACTGTTTGGAATTTCGCAGCTTGCTAGCATGAAGTATGGTGGACTCCAATTTTTCCTTGTACTTTTGCCTGGCCACTTTGGTCTAACGTTTTAGCTCCTTTTTAAAATGTTCTATTGATTTGAGAGTTTGTTGTGATAATTGGGGATCCTTTTTTCGTAATGACCTTAGGTATGAGTTGAGTTGCTTTTTTATTGAACGCATTTTTGGCGTGTACCATTTCCCTCCTCCGTTTCTTGTTGTATTGTGTCCTCTGCACTTAAGTTGGTATTTTTTGTTGATGTTAACTACAAAGGACTGCCGGGCCTTTACTATATCATTGGGTTCTTCTGATGGTGGGAGCAATAAGCGACATGTCTCCATTAGATTAGAAATGTTGTCTTCATTCCAACTTAATCTTTGTAAGTTAAAGAGTTGAGTATTTAATGCTAGAGGATGCACTTGCTCAGACTCTTTTAGTTTGATTGATAATGTGAATATCTGAGGATAATGGTCGCTTTCAACCTGTTCCAGGATATGGAAGTCTTTAATGTAAGGAAATAGATCGGGATCTGCTAATGTATAGTATGTTGTTGAGCCTGTGTTCCTTGTAACCCTCGTTAGGGATGCTGGTCTGACCAAGGGGCCCCTTCCATTTAGCGTGTGCAGAAAGAGGGCTTCCAATTCTGCTGCACATTTCTTCCCCATTGCATCTTGTCTACTTTGATTGCCCTGTCGTGGCTCAATAAAGTTTGCTAAGTTTCCCTCCTGTCCTTGGATTAAGTTCATAATAAAATCACCTGTTATTATCATATTATCGCTTGGGTAGGTGGTTCTCAGCGTGGGGATTACAGCTATTAGTTGCTTAATCCTTTTCTCTTCATGTTTTCCCCCTGGGTGCATGTATAAGTTTACAATCAATAGACCCATGGTGGGAGAGATTTAAATTTTGATGCATTGCATCCATGTTGAGTCTAAATCGATACAGGTATCTCTCCAAAGAAAATCAGTGGATATAAAGATTGATAGACCTCCTTTTGCCCTATCGAGCCATGCCTCCTTTTGTGCTGGTATGAAATGTTCTTTGTATCCCACGAGTGGCGAGTTTTTTGTCTGCCAAGTTTCCTGAAGCAGGAGTAGGTTATATTGGGTGATGAACTCTAAAAAATCATCTTCCACAGGCTTTGTACTTAATCCATTGACGTTCCAAGAACAGATCTTGCAGCCCTGCTCTTTTCCTGCAGTTTGTCTTCCGTTAATTCATTCTGCGCTCCTCTGGTTTCAAACCAGGGGAGCTTGTTGGTGTCTCTCAAGTGTGGCTTCTTCCTGGTTAGCAAATGTGATTGTGATTTGCCTAGATAGGTGACCTTCTTCTGCCATGTTGCTTCTTTGGTCTGGGCCTTTCACACCTTTTAGAAGACTCAGTTTCAGACTTTGTTTCTGCAGCGGACTGGGGTATCGTGCAGGCTCCACCTTTATTAACTCTATGCCCCATAGGGAGAATTCCTCCCTATGCTGCAGGATTTGTTCTGTGAAGCTGTGTTCGGTCCTCCTTATAATCGTGGAGTCTAGGCCTGTTTGGTAAGGATTTGATTTGAATTCAATTGATTCCAAATCGCCTGATTTTATATGGCGCAGGCCTGATAATTCTCCTAAGAGTTTTAAAATGGACCCTCTATTCAAGATGTCATGAGGCCCTCTCGAGCTGTATCGCGGAATTAGTTCAACTTTTTTACTTGGGATGTGTCGTATTGGGTCTATATGTCTTTTATTCTCTCCATTACTTGAAGTGGCTGTCCCTACCCGGTCAGCCTCCGGGTCAAGTGGGGCAGAGTTGAATTGATGTTGGGAACCCTTGCTCTCAGGACCAGTGGAATTCACAACTGGTGGTGCTTGGATTGCTCCAGACGGCGGGGCCCGTTTCTTTCTTCCGTTGGGCTTCGTGAATTTATCTGAGGCAACTTGTCTGCTATTGGAGGTCGCTTTCAGGATAGAGAAGTTCATGTTTGCTTTATTGCCATGCTCAGTGTCTGAGTTTTTTGATGTTCCTGAGCTCGATGATTTGAGTTCTACTTTCCCTATTGGGAAGTTGAATATACTGAAAACTTTCCTTACTTGCTGAGTTGAGCTAGTTCGTTCAGTTAGGCCATCTGGAGTAGTGGGCTCCTTTGTTGAGGAGCTATCTATTGGAGTTGACCCAAGCACCGGCTTTGTTTTATTTTGAGAGGGGTCTCCCTCAATCCGCGCTTTGTTGTTGATATCGTCAGAGTCAAAATTTGTTTTTTGAGGATGAGTTACCGGCTGCCCTCGGGTGTTTGATTCAGTTTTTTATGCTTTTCTCAAACACTTCATTTCTCTCTTTGTGAGAGATGTTGCCAACTTTGTTTGTTTGGGGCTTATTTGGCCTTTTATAAGTGAATCCTGGTTTTGTGGTGCATCCTCTCGCTTGTCAGACTGAGCTCATTCGTCTAAGATTGCTGACGTCTTGATGTCATCTGAAATTGGAGAATATGATTTCTCTAGTATTTCTAGGCTCTCTTCATTGCTCCGGGCACTGCTTGCCCTGCTAATTCCCTCATGGCCGTCATGTTCAACTCTTTCCTGGCTGGTGGTTTTTCTGGTCTCTTTTGGTGATTCCTTAACGATCCCCAATATCTGTGTCATCAACGTAGGTACAGTTGCCAGTTTGGCAATTATTTGGGGGCAATGGCAAGTGTGAAAAGTGGTATCCTTGTTGAGTAGCACCTTCTTTATCATGGTGTTGAGGTCCTGTAGGTTTGATTCTATCCCCTGGATGTGGATGACCAAGATGTTAAGCAGATCGACTTGCGTGTTTAGTTTGTCTGCATGGTAGGACATTGCTCTGCCTATGGTTTCCATGGTGTTTAATAGTTGCGGCCATATGGTGGCCGTTTGGGTACTTTCCGGTGTTTCCACCTGTATTTGGGTTAGTAGGGGTGAGTATTCAAGATGCTCGGGATGTTCAGTGTAGGTGTAGTACTCATGCAGTTGCTCGCTCCTCTGAGGTGTCATGTTTTGAGTGCCCTCTCCCTTTCCTGAACTTAACTTATTCGTTTCTGGAGACTGGCGCCTACTTCGTTTGAGGTCTGCTATTACATTTGCTTCTTGTGGCTTGGAAATGTTGATGTCTTCGGTTTCTAACCCTAAGAAGAGAAGACTATGGCTTTCCGCCATATTGTCTTGTTCCGGTGAAAATTGGCCTCTCATTAAACTGGGAAAGTGTACCATTGAAAGTGGGCTCGGTTCTTGGATGAAATTTTGGTTATGCAGAATGCCTCCTTCTGCTTCTTGCGTTGTCATCTTCTGGGCTGTCCAAAGGCTTTGCTGTGAGAAAACAAGATCATTGCTTGTGTCGGGATCCCGGTGGACAAGGGGCACGAGCCATTTGAAGATGAGTTGTTTGTTGAGCCTGGGGGAGTGGTTGTACTGAGGGTGAGTCTGATCCTTTGGCTGGTTGTAACCTACTCTGGTCTTATAGCCCAGGAAGGCCGGAGCCCACGCTCCCTGGGTTCCCTCTTGTTTTTGTTTTGAGGGCATTACTGGGCTTGCTTTTACTCCTTAATTTGTGCAATGAGGATGTTGATTTGTCGCTGTTATTCATGACATCCGTAGAGACCTTGTGTTTTTCAACGTTAGCATTGGAGCTAATATTATTTTCTGAGTGCTCCTTGCTGCTCCCTGTGGAAAGTCTGTGGCATACTTTGAGAAAGTCAGAAATTAGCGCTCGTTTGCTGGCTTTAAGGCCTGGGCCTGGTGCATTGTGGGCCGGGGAGGCTATTGTGTCATTGTCTGATTCTCCCTTATTAATTTTTGCTGGTCTGCTTTCTGTGTAGTCCCTGTGGGAATCCTTTGCAACAGGGACTGGGCTCCACGACCCTTGTTTTGTAGAGTCAAAGGATGCTGAGGGATCTGTGTGTGGAACTGTCCCATTGTCTGACTCTTTCAAAGATATTGACCTTTAGGAGCTCATGCCCCTGCCCGTGGCCGTTCCTACATCTGACACTTTGTTTGTGCTCGGTGGGCCCCCTCTTTCTTTTGTTGTCTTCCCCTGGGGTTTTTCTTCACCGCCTCGAGGCTTCCCTGATCTCATGATCTGCTTACTAGGGATTGACTCTTAACAGACGCTAAGTTTTTCGCAGAGGATTCCTGGTTGTCTCTTAATTCAACGGAATTCCGTTGGTCCCCCTTAAGCAGTGTATTTCCTGGTTAAAGCTGGGGATCTTCGTTGCGCCCTGTGGTGATCCTCTTTTTTAATTTATTTATTTATTTATTTTGTTTAATAAGACTTTTGGGAGGGCAGGGGCTCTGGGCCTCCACACAATGCTCCTGGGGCTCCCCCTTCCCTATTTTCGTGGTTCTTGTGATTTAATTACCCGCTTATTTGCTCCCTTGTAAGCTACCCCCCACATTGTTGCCCTCTGAGCTACAATTGCCCCCTGCGAAAACGCTTACCTCCTCACTCCATGGGAAGGGGTCGAGACTGATGTCCTTTTCCAAGCTCCTAGGCTCCTGGGCGCGAGAGAGGCAGGCTTCTTTAAGCTTCGGGGGTCGGCACTCCCTTGGTGCTCGTTGCAGTCCCCTTTTTGCCCCTTCTCGCTAGGTCTCTCACTGATAACAGGCTGAGCAATTGTGGGATAGGCGAGAGGGGAGACAGGGGAATGAGGAGTGAGAGCAACAAATCTGCAGTGCACCGGCCGCCAGTGAGTTGTGCTGGGATGCTGCTGATCCTCTGCTGTGGGCTGCGAGCTTAACAAGCTAGGGCAGCTTTTCCAAAAGAACGCCACGTTCAACTTTGTCAATATGCGGTTCCTACAGCGTTGGGCACCACTAAGCAATACCGCCGCCAAAAACAACGCACCGCACCGCTCCGCTCTTCACTGCACCGAGTATCAGTTGCCGCTGGTGAGGGGGGCTCCAGTCCCCGTCAGCCCCCGTCACCCACCTCCAGTCTCGATAGTTGCGGCGTTTGCGGTTGCAGGTGGCGGCTCGAGGGCGGCTCGACGGCTCAGCTGCTCGATGGTGGCTTCCCCAGCGTGCCTGCCTGCCTGCCTGCTCACGGCCGCTCTCAACTCTGTGCTCTGAACTCTGTGCTCATCCTCCTCCGACACGGACACATCTAGCAGCAGACACTTTTCCAGCTGAGATAACTGCCAGGGATCCCTCAGAAGATTTTGAGGAAGTGAATTACCTCACAAAAACTCACTGTATGAAGATATGACCAGCTGTAGGTTGGGTCACAAATCGGCCAACCAGGAGGTTGGTTATACCTCTGAAGTCTAGGGGCTTCCTATTGACACTGGCACATGACATCCTATTAGCAGGTCACCTAGGTCAAAACAAGACTTGGGACAGAACTGTCCCTCTTTTTCATTGGCCTCACATGTCAGAGGACACAAAGGAGTTTTGTCGACTCCTGGAGCACCTGTCAAGCCAGCGGTAAGGCAGGTGTTACTACAAAGGCACCCCTAATACCACTACCTGTGGTGGGGGTTCCCTTTGAGAGGGTTGGGATTGGCATTGTTCGTCCCATGGATCCTCAAACTGCATCTGGGCACAGACTCATACTGGTGTTGGTGGACCATGCCACTTGGTATCCAGAGGCAATTCCCCTTAGAACTACCACAGCTCCTGTTGTGGCTAGAGCCCTCCTGGGAATCTTTTCCAGGGTGGGTTTTCCTAAGGAGGTAGTATCAGACAGAGATGCAAACTTCATGTCTAGTTACTTGCCTGCTATGTGGAAGGAGTGTGGAGTAAATTACATATTTACCACCCTTTATCACCCACAATGAATGGGTTAGCTGAAAGATTCAACAAAACCCTCAAGGGCATGATTAAAGGTCTCCCAGAAAAGCTTAGATGCAGATGGGACATACATTTGCCCTGCCTTCTCTTTGCCTACAGAAAGGTTCCACAGAAGGGGGTTGGTTACAGCCCATTTGAACTTCTGTTTGGATATCCAGTTAGGGGTATATTGTGTCTAGTGAAGGAGGGATGGGAGTTACCTCTCAAATCCCCTAAACAGGATATTGTGGACTATGTACTTGGTCTCCACTCCAGGATGGCTGAGTACATGAAGAAGGCAACTAAAAACCTTGAGGCTAGCCAGGAATTGCAAAAGGCATGGCATGACCAAAAGGCTGTCTTGACTGTTTATCAACCAGGACATAAAGTATGGGTATTGGAGTCTGTGGCCCCAGCCGCCCTCCAAGCCAAGTGGAGTGGCCCTCATACAATAATTTAGCAGAAGGTAGAGGTTACCTACCTGGTGGACCTTGGAACTCCCAGGAGCCCCCATATGCTCAAACCATATGTTGACAGGAGGAAGAGAGTGATCCACTCCCTGACCTGCTCTAACAGAACCCTGATGATGGTTCAGTTGATGGTGTAGTCTTTGCCGGCAGCCTCACTGTCCAGCAGCAAAGTGATTGCAGAAAAGTTCTTAATCAGTTTAAACATATGTTTTCACTGACTCCAAGTCAGACTATCTGGTGCACTTATGAAGTGGACACTTGGAACAGTCTGCCTGTTAAAAATAACATTTACAGGCAACCTGACCATGTCAGGGACTGCATCAAGACTAAAGTCCAGAAGATGTTGCATTTGGGAGTGATTGAACCTTCAGATAGCTCTTGGGCCAGTTCAGTAGTCTTGGTACCCACACCTCACACCCAGAATGGTAAGAGAGAGATCAGGTTTTCTGTTGACTACAGGAGTCTCAATGCAGTCACTAGGACTGATGCCCATCCAATCCCAAGGGCAGATGAGCTTATAGATACTTTGGCCTCAGCTACGTTTCTGAGCACATTTGACCTAACAGCTGGCTTCTGGGAGTAGCTGAGGATGCAAAGCCAAAAACAGCATTTTCTACCCTTAGTGGGCACCACCAACTTGTGGTGATGCCTTTTGGTCTGAAAAAGGCAAGTGCCACTTTTCAAAGGTTGGTGAACAAAGTCCTTGCAGGTCTGGAAACCTACAGTGCAGCTTACCTAGATGATATTGCTGTCTTTAGCTCCACCTGTGAGGATTGCCTCGTCCACCTGAGAAATGTTTTAGAGGCCCTGCAGAAAGCAGGCCTCACTATTAAGGCCACTGAGTGCCACATAGGGCAGAGTCAGGTTGTATACCTGGGCCACCTTGTGGGTGGAGGTCAGGTTCAACCATTGAGGGCAAAATCCAGACCATCATGGACTGGGTTTCGTCAACCACCTAGACTCAGATCAGAGTTTTCCTGGGCCTGACTGGGTACTATAGGATGTTTGTCCAAGGATATGGATCCATAGTGACCCATTTGAATAACTTAACTTCCAAGTGAATGCCAAAGAAAGGTCAGTGGGCAATTAGCTGTCAAAAGGCATTTGATGACCTGAAGAAGGCCATGTGCACTGCTCCCATTCTGCAAAGTCCTGACTATTCCAAACAATTAATTGTTCAAACAGATGCATCTGAGTTGGGGGTAGGGGCTGTGTTATCACAATTGAATGATGATGGTCAGGATAAGCCAGTAGCTTTTATTAGTAGAAGTCTGCCCCCCAAAGAGAAACTTTGGTCAGCTATTGAGAGGGAAGCTTTTGCTGTGGTTTGGGCTCTAAAGAAGCTGAGGTCATACTTGTTTTGCACTCACTTCATTGTTTAGACAGACCCTAACCCCTTTTATAGCTAAAACAGATGAAGGGTGAAAACTCCAAACTTTTGAGGTGGTCCATTTCCTTACACGGGATGAACTATACAAGGGGAACATTGACATGGAGTAACCATGCCAACGCAGATGGACTCTCCATCTATTTCCACTTAGAACATGAACACTCAACCTGTCATGGTTAGTTTAAAGTCCTGACTTTTGGTAGAGGGGTTGTGTAGGAGAGTAGGATCTGCTTCTTATAGTTACCCCACTTGTTGCTGATGTTTCACTGTTTCGATTTAGTATGGCTGGGATCCTGCTATCCAGGACCCTGACCTAGCTGCTTCCTCCTCTAAATTGATTGCATGTACTTTAGGTACACTCCAGACTGGATTCTGGGGCACCCTTATAAGTCCGTAGTATATGGTATACTATGTACCTGGGGTCTAGGTATCCCAGAGGCCTCACAGGGGCTGCAGCATGTATTGTGCCACTCCTGAGAGAACACTCAAACTGACACCACAGGTCAGCTACTGCAACCTGTGTAAGGTGGTGCATGCACCCCTTACTTAGATATAGGTTCACTATATCTACCATATATCAATACACATATAAGCCTATCAGTCACCCCTATGGCAGGCCTTACCAACCCTGAAGGCAGGGTTCTGGCTTTTGTGTGAGATGGTGCCCATGATTGAGCAGAGCCCCTCTGCAGCCTTCGGAATCTATCCTCCGGGGTTGTTAGTGATGTAGCCAAACCATATATACTTAAGTGCATTATAACCTCGCGGTAAATGCTAACTTTAAAACTGCTGCATGGAAACATGTCGCGTTTAGTGTCAAACACCTTGGAATCATACCTCCACAACAGTAACTGGTGTGGGAGATATGATTCCACCCTCCTAGAGGGAGAAATATGACAACATCAGTACACCCGGTACCAGCTTTACAGAACCTGGCATCACAAAGTTGATGCTGCCAGCCACAGACACGAGTCTACCCTCCTGCTGCGGAGTGATGCTCGAGCAGGGGAAGGCTTGACAATAGGCTTCCTGTCACAGTGAGGTGTACCCTCCTCCCAGACAGGCTTTAGTGTATTGGGGCTGGGTGGGTGCACTCTGAGAGTGCTTTGATGTCTGCACTGGGGGCACATTTTGTGTTCTTGCGCATAGTCCAGTTCAAACCGGTTGCAGGAGCCATTGGCTCCTGCTCTATCGCAAAACTGGTCATAGGACATGGGTGTAGCCACCTCTCTGTCCTAACCCTCCCACAGGTGGGTCCCCAGATTTTGTCCCACCCTTTCCTTGGGTATAAAGAAGGAACCCTCATGTAGTGTGTCCTCATGTAACGTAACTGGTGCTATGTAAAGCGCTCTGATAACTGATTCGGTTCGGTTCTAGTTCGCGCTATATAAAACTCTGCAAAAAAAAAAAAAAAAAAACCCTGACTACAGGACTTTAGATTTACCTGGATGAAACTCTGCTACAGAAACCAAGTACTTCAACAATCTACACTACCCTGGATGACTGAACAATCTCCCTTGGAGTAAATGAGTTACTCCCCTTCAAAGCAGGCACCTTAAATGCATCTGACCAGTTTGCATCTCCCAAGCTCCGTAGGACTTCAAAGATTTCTGCAACACAGGAGGTGGGTTCCCATGTGTTCCCGAGGTCAACTAGTGCTCTCAGCAATCCTGAGACCCGCATCCCTCATGGGGACTGTACCCCTGGACACCATGTTCATTTGCAGCAGCATATGCTTTTCGGCGATCCCTGCATCTGTGCTTTGGGCTACTTATAGTACTGGCTCCGATCAGTAATCCCACCAAAGATTTCTGGCCTACACTCCACGAGTGTGCGGTGGGCTGGTATTTTGTGATTCAGCTTGAGGTCCCATTGAGATCCATGGTCCGATGGCCTGTGGGTCCCTGGGAAGGCAACTTTAACTTTTGGTGGGCTTTCCTGGTTGCTCCAGACGTGCCCTGACTCTCCATCATTTGGAGAGTCTCCAGGACCTTGCTGGTCCTCACAGAAGCATCTTCTCTCTGACCTATTGGGTTGCAGTTGCCAAGGCTTGTTGGTGTTCCATCCAGACACTGACCCCCCAGCACTCGACATCCTTTTTGGGACAGCTCACCTCTGGACTTTGGTTGCCCTCGACATCTCCTGGTCTCCGTGGCTGCAGAGTCAAGCTTCACCTCTTCTCACCTGAAGCACCCGACATCGGTGGGCATTCGTCTATCGTGCCCCTTGTCACTGTGAAGTGACCCAGACTATCTTCCCTCTGCTTTCAGGTTCTTCTCAGCTCCGATCCAGGCTTGGATCCCAACGGACACTTTTCATCTTCCCGGCAGCAGCACTTCTTCGCATCACGCCACTGAAATCAATGAGCGTTTCTGACACCACTTGACTCCTATGCACCCGTCTCTCTTGGAATAGGTAACACGGGTACCTCAGTACTGTCAAGGGTGCTGGCCATAGAACCTTCTATATTCCAAAGGGTTTGCTTGACGTCCTCCCCTAAGTGTCCTTAATCTTTAAGTTTCCAACCACGACTTCCCCATAGAGTTGTATGGAGCTCGCGCCTGTGTTCTCACACTGTACACGTCCTCTGTGGGTCCCCTGCATCACTACCTTGGGTGGTTCCTTGGAGTCCCAGTGATTCTATATGCTCTAGGGCCTGGTTGTTACACCACTTTCTTAGTATATGGTCTGCTCTCCCCCTGGAGCCCACTGTGTATTGTGCTATTTACTGTTGTTCTAGTGATTTATTATTGTGTACTTTGTGCTCTAATCTCATAAAGAGATTAGTAGAGAGTGTTTAGTAACAAATACATATTTTTATAATACCACTTGTGTGGTTCTCTTTTTATTTTGTCATTCAAGAGGTTATGATCTGGTAAAACAAGCTGCTTTACATACCTTCAAGACTTAGCCGGAAGGCTGCTCTCCATAACTACCACTAGGATAGCTTTCAATAAAGGTTGTCTTAAACCTAATCATCAATACGGGTCATTTGGACTGGTACAAGGTGCCCACTTTAATTAGTGGACAGCATATACCAGGCCAACTTCTCATAATGTGCTCACTGTGCCACTGGATTCAAGCTAGCCTGGCTGATGAGGGGTGATACCCAGAATCCGGTCTGAGGATGTTTGTTTCTGGTCTTGGGAGGACCTGGCAGTTCGGGCCAGACTATTACCATGGGGAGCAGGTTCAAGACTGATTTGCAGACGGCAAACTGGAATGGCGTGGTGAGCAAACAAACTATAGAATTAGGCCCAGATATCTGTCCTGGGGGTGAGTGTTTGACATTGTTCAGTATCCGTCCATTAATTGTTCTTTTTGCTTTCGGACGGATATGCCCAGGCGTGGGTCCTGTGCTTGCCATGCCATTGGAGTAGGGTGGCCAGACGTCCCGGTTTTCCCCGGATGTTCCCTGTTTTCTGAGCAGTGTCCCGGTGTCTCAACACTTTTCTCCTAATTACAGAAATGTCCCAGTTTTTGTGCAGTTCCCGGGTTAAACTGAGAAATGCCCCATTTTTGTAAATAGTGTCATGCACTGAAACACTATGTAAAAACCAGGGCATTTATCTGCGTACTTAGCTGAGGTGCAGAGACGGGTCTCTATTGGGCTGTCCATTTTTGCTCTCAGGATGAAAAAAACAATCTTACTGCTGCAGCAATACCACCCTTCACTGACTTCAAATAGTCCCATTATAGTTCTTTTACAGTCTCATCATCCCAGAACTGAAGGATTTTTAATGTTATGTACAACGAAGCCCAAGTTTGATGCTTATTCATCTTATCCAGCTAAGAACAACTGACAAAGTGAATAGTCCTGGCTTGTTGTAGGTGTAATGTTACATCCATAGCTGCCTAGGTTTCAGAATTCTATGTGTGACATTTTCGTAATTTCAGAGTAATTATGAGTGACATGTTAATGACTATGAGTGGCACTTTTTTGCGAGCAAAATCAGGATATGAAAATGAGGGAAACTTATAAATTTCAGATATGACACCCATTTGAGCAACTAGAAACTCTACGTTAGTTGCTGCAAAGCGTAAGAAATAATAGTTAAACAACTTTCATTTATACTCATGGCTAAGTGAATATACTTAAAATTGTACAAATACCAGGAAACTCCCTTGCAACATATTAAATCAAGGCTCTCTCTGCACACTAAGTTAGGAGGTTTTTTATTTTTTTGTGTTTGTTTGTTTTTTGAGGCTTATACCTTCAGCCTTTGCTGACCTATACTGGACACCTCTGGTTCCTCTCTCGTAATTAATGATGCTGCGTAGAGAGCATCACTCAGTCCAGGGCCTCACTCCAAGGTGGGACCCAGCCCAAACAGGATGTGTGAGGCCCTGCTAACAACACACTGGTGGCTACTGTTGTTGGATAGGCAGAGAACCAGCATTAAGATTGCAAGCCTTTGTGGTGCCCCCCTCCTTCCCTGCAAACTAAAGTCAGGAGAACATCAGGACTCAGACCACCCTCTGATGTCACATGACTGACACTGTGCCTCTCTCCGAAGTGGGACCCAGCCCAAAAAAGATGTGCGAAGCCCTAACAACACTCTGGTGGCTACTGTTGTTGGATAGGCAAGCAGAGTAACAACTTAAAGATTTCCAGACTTTGTGGTGGCCCCCCCTCCTTCCCAACAAACTAAAGTCAGGAGAACATCAGGACTCAGGCCACTCTTTGACGTCATGTGAGTGACCCGACCCAACAGGGAACCTATGTCAGAGAGGCCCCAACAACATAAAACACACTTCACTCTGCACCAGTCTTGCAACCCATTTTACCATTTTGAGTAACACCACAGGCGCTGCAGCTGCCTGATCACATGCTGCCATTGGCACCCAGGCTTAAAACTTAAACTTTCTTGGGCTGTAACACACTCTGCCAAGGCTGGCCAGGCTGCAGGCCCTGGCAGGCTCAGGCCGCGAGCCACTGTGTGTCCCAGCAATTTGGGTTTGCTGCTCAATCCGCGCCTCCAGGGTGTGTTGTCCAGGCTGTGCAGTGAGTCATACTTTGCAATCCAAAGGGAGCCATGAGTGTCACCAAGTGAGGATATCACAGCGTGCAATTAGCGGGTCACCCTAGGGACGGTCACTGAAACCTCAATGTCTCTCTCACACATATGATTTGTCTGTAATCTTCATCTGTGTCTGTGGAGGCAGCTGTCATTTTAGACCCTTTTCTATGTCTATGACATCAGTCAAATAGTCCTACTTTTATGTCGACCGTTACTGCAAACTGTAGTCCAACTTCTATATCTATGAACTGTCCCGGTTTTTTGTTTTAAGAATCTGGTCACCCTACATTGGAGTCAAGCTATCCAGGCTGATGAGGGGTGATACCCGGAAACCGGTCCTAGAATGCTTGTTTCTGGCCTGGGGAGGACCTGGCCTGGCAGCTAGGACTGGACTTTTCCCATGGAGAGTCGGTTCAAGACTGATTGCATATGGCTGGGTCTAAACTGGAATGGCGTGGTGAGCAAAGAAACAATAGATTTAGGCACAGATCTCTGTACTGAGGGTGAATGTTAGACAACATTCAGCATTCCATCCATCAATTATTCTTTTTTGCATTTGTCTCCCTGCATTATTGTAATTGTAATTGTAATTGCATTTATATAGCACTTACTACCCCTGATGAGGCGTTGAAGTGCTTTTTCGGCAAGTAGCACGCTACTACGGGACCCATAGAGGATATTAGTATAGTGAAACATGCAAGTACATTTTAAGTGGTGGATAGGTTAGTCAGTTATTTGGATTTGGAATGATAGCAGAAGGATAGAGGAGGAAAAAGGTTTGTATTTAAATAGCGCTTGTTGATGCACGCTATTCAGGAAGCCCATAAAGGATTAGTGGTGATTTAATATGGTGAAATATGAATTATTTCAGTGGTGGATATTTAGTCAGATTATTTGGAGTGAGAAGGATAGTGGAGGGATAAAAGGGGAAGAAAGGTTTGCATTCATGTAGCACTTGTTACCCCTGATGGGTGTTGAAGCGCTTTTCTGGCGAGTAGCACGCCACTCTGGAACCCATAAAGGATTAGTGTTGAAAATTAGTATAGTAAAATATGAAGTAATTTGAGTAGTGGATATGTTATTCAGTTATTTGGGTAGAGAAGGGTAGGTGGCAGGATAGAAGAGGGAAAGAGGTTTGCATATATATAGCACTTGTAACCCTGATGCGGTGTTGAGACTCTTTATTGGCGAGTAGCACGCTACTCTGGAACCCAATAAAGGATTAGTGGTGAATTAGTATAGTTGAATATGGAATTTGAGAAGTGAGCATGTTAGTCTGTTAATCCTGATTGAAAAGGATGGTGAAGGGATAAAAGAGTGAAGGATTTATTTTTTTTAATTTTATTTTTTTAGGTCTTAGCAGTAGGAGGAGGCTTTTGGATGAGTAAAAAGGAGTTTTGGAGGGGAGGAGTCAGAGGGAAGAGTTTAGAAAGGTTTGTTTTAGGGGATCGGTATAGTAAAAAGAGGTGTTAGATGATGCAAGGAGGGGTAGAGTAGGAGAGAGTCTAGAAAGTGTTATTTTGGTGATCATAGTAGTGGTATGGGGTTTGGGATAAATGAGAGAGTGGATGTAGAGGATATATTGATAGATGTATAGGATGAGAGATAGGGTATTGCATTGGAAAGAGTAGTAGGAAGAAGTTTGAGATGAGTCAGATGGTTGGGCTAGAAGATATATTGAGCGAAGTATAGGCTGAGAAATAGGGTAATGCATTGGAAATGCTAAATTAGAAGAAAGTAATAAATATATAGATCCATAAGTACATTGAAAGTATATAGATACATAAAGGAGGTAAGTATATGTAGATTAAAGATATTGATAGGAGGCACAGGATGAGAAATAGGGTAGTGCATTGGATATGCTTTTTCAGGAGAAAAGTAACAGACACACAGATCCAGGTACATGGAAGGTACATAGATGCACAATGGAAGTATGTACATGCAGACCAAAGATGATTTTTATTTATTTATTATTATTTTTTTTTCTCTCAACAACATAATTATTTTACATGTTTATAAAGTAATACACAAAGATAGGTACATATCTATAGAGAAAACAAATGCTTATATACACAGGGATATGCTGTCAATTTCTGTTTGCGTATGGTACTTATGTGGGGAAGAGCCAAATCTTGAGTAGTTTTCTGAAGATAAGGAGGTTGTTGGTGGACCTTATTATGGGGGGTAAAGAGGTCCATAGTTTGGCTACTTGAACAGAGAAGGATGTGCAACCCATGGTTTTTTTCTTGTATGGTGGGATTTTGAGGCAAGATGCTTCTTTGCAGCGAGGTTCCTTTGTTGAATGTTTTGATGATTTTATTCCTGATGAAGAGTGGTCCCATTCCATGTATTGCCTTGTGGGTGATACAAAGCAGCTTAAACGTGGATCTTCTGGCAAACGGTAACCAATGCAGGGCTTTCAAGGCAGGGGAGATGTGGTCTCCCGGTTTGATATGCAAGAGTAGTCGGGCAGACGAGTTCTACATCCGCTGTAGTCTTTTCATGGTCGTTAAAAGTGATCCGTGGTAGAGGCTATTGGCGTAATCGAGTTTGGAAAGAACAAGGGAGATGGTAGCTTGGACCTTGTGTGATGAGGGAAATGAGGGAAAACTCGTTGCAGTGTTTTTATAATGACAAAGCTTGATGTTGCTAGTTTATCCACTTGGTCATTCATCAACAGCTTGGAGTCTATGGTCATTCCGAGGTTTCTTACTTCCTTCGATACTTTAGGCAGTGATCCCAGTTTATTAGGCCATGCGGCAAGCGGGTTGAAATGTTTCCAATCGCCACACATGAGTTTTTCAGTTTTTGAAGCATTCAATGTGAGATGGCTCAGAGTCATCCACTGATCCACGGCTTTGAGACAGCTGAAAATTGGTGATTTTCCAATGTCTTTGGGGCATTCCAGTTGAAGGAGCAGCCAAAGTGCTCCAGCAGTAGGTAGAGATCAGAACAGTACCACATTTTAGTAGCTATGGAGCTATTCTGATCGCTCCCTTTCACTAAACACAGCAGAGCAACTTTACTTTCTGTGCTGCGTTGAATGACTTCTTGATAAATCTAGGCCTTAATGTTTAACTAAATTTTAAACTATGTATGAAACATAAGAAATGTTAAAAAAAATTCACATCTAAGATCCTCATTTCCACTGTCCCTGAAAAATAATACAGTAATACCACATCCTGTATTTCTGATAACACTGGGCAGTAGTGACACAGCGTGGTATTACTGTATCAATTTAATCTTTCTGGCTCAGAATGAGACATAGCATGCAGAATCGGGGTTTTGTGTGCCGCTACCTCCATGTTTTGACACTTTTCCTGCTCACATTTCTTAAGATTCTTCGTGGCCAAATGCAAATGCTGAAAAGTACCGAATGTGATTGCTTTCCTGCAAAATTCGCAATTACTAATGAGTCATTCTGGTTAGCGGGACCCTCATAAATAGATCGCGTGCAGTGGAAGGAAATTAGGGAAGAAGGAATGGTTGGACAGAGTGAGCGATGCTGAGAAAAATGGAGACAGGAGGGATGAAGGCAGCGATAGATGGATGGGGAGGAGCATGGAGGGAAGGATAAAACAGAAGTCTGGATGTAGAGAAGGATGGTGAGAGGATGGAGAGATAAATGGACGCAGAGATGGATGGAGAGTAGGACGAAGGGATGGGTGGAGAGAAGGGTGGATGCAGAACATTATGGGCTGTAATGAAAAAAGTGATGGCTGGAAGGAAAGTAGGCAGGAAACCAGTTTACGTTGAACATGGATATTCAAGAAACTTGCAACGTGGGCCTAATTAGGGTAAAACACACGTCTTTTGTATTAACAGCACAACTACATGTTCAACAAAAACCTGTAACTTTTCGAGTTGCAGAATAATTTAGAAGTAAATTTACCATGTAATTATTGTTTGAATTTTGCTAGATTCTTTTAATCAAATCTATACATCTGAGACATGCCTTTTTTCACTGCATATTACGACATAGGCCCCCTGATTAAGCAAATTGTGCATCGTCCTTATCATGACACACACAGCAGCATATACTAAATCTAGCGTTGAAGTTCAGAGATTGTTCCTGAGAATTTCTTCGTGGATATGGGAATAGTAACTTTATTTCGGTGCATTTCTGATATTTTGATTTTATGATTGATTTTGTGTCAGAAAGAAACAGTACATTTTGTAAAATTGCTTGTAAAGTATTCTCACACAGTGCAGCACACTTTGTTCTTCATAACCTTTAAAAATGTAAAAGTACACACCTGAGAGTACTTAAAAATATAAATGGGCCAGGATGCAGTGCACGTCCAAGTTGCAACATTTGTATTCAAAGTGCTCAGGGCCAAAAACTCTGATACTACATATTACAAACGTTGAAGAAAAAATTAGAAAGGACATAATATGCCTATCCATTTCGAGAAGGGCCATCCCAATTCAGGGAAGTTAATAGGCATTTAAAAGGCATGGATTCCCTGATTTTTAATGAATATTTTACCATTAAGTGCCCTTTCAATAATAAATGTAGCTATGTTCTGCTACTTCCAATACAGTATCCTGAAAGGGACAAACAAAGCAGATGTCGTAAGAGTGATAGGATATCATAAATGTGCTTGTGGAGCTTTCAAACACAGGTAAAACCCAACAAAACCGCTGAATGATGTGCACAAACAAGGGTACTTGATAGGGATGAAAAGCAATATCAAAGTACGAAGGAAAAGCTAGTATACAATAGTAATCTGATCTAACAGGTGATTAGTAGACGTGTCAAGGCTGCGTTGTTACAAGATAGTTACAGGGTTGCATAATGCAAAATTCACAAAATTGAAGAGTGACTACTCTCTTAAATGAACCACGGTCCTTCGGGGTCTGTAAGTTTTTGTTTTTAGTCTGTGTATTCTGTTGATGCACCCTCTTTTGACTAAAGACACCGTTTATAGTTTGGTGGACAGCCCAACTTCTGCTAGGGTGTAGGTAGCCATTACCTCCACAATCTGTGGACTACTGCCCACCATATTTAGAGATCTCAGCTAGCTTGGCAGCGATCTTTGTGACTTCAGATGAGCCACCACAATGGCAGGTATTCTCGAATGGTGGAAATGTTAGCTAAGCAAGCACAATATTTCAAAAGGCATCTAAGCAAACATTTTTATTTTAAAAAACAAACTCCCAAACTTTTTTATTTTTTTAATGTTGATGATCCTGAAACTCTGGAAGATTTCTCCCAGGGTGTGTGGTCATTTGTTTCATTCTTTCTATTTGGTACCACAAGGCCTTGCCTGGCAGTCTTAAATAGGACAGTAAAGTAAATCAGTTTAAGATTGTCAGTTCGAAATATGGTGGATTTCTGATGCCCGTACGCGCCTGGACCGCGCCCAGTGCCAGACCCCATAGCCCCGCGAACGCCACGACAAAAGACACCGCTACAATGCCAACATCCTCCACACACTCAATGCCGGCCCTTCATCCACCTGCTTCCAGGCCACCCCAAAGCACACCCACAGACCCTTCACCTGCTGGAACTGCAGCTTCACAGGCCTCCAATCCACAGCCCTGCCCACCGGGTCAGGACGCACACACCTCCGTTGCATACTACTCAACACCTGTTCTGCCCACAAGCATGCCATCAAACTCTGGAACCTACTCAATTTAGCCTCCTCAGACATCGCCTTCCTGAAAGAGAGCTGGATGAACACCTCCTCAGCATCTGACATCGCCATCGCCATCCCGGACGGCTACAAGATCACCCGCAGGGACCGCACCAATGGAGTAGGAGGAGGAATCTGCATCTTCCACAGAAACACCCTCAGAATCTCGACCAGCACCAACGACACCCTCAGCGCCGCAGAACACCTGCACTTCCAGATCCACACCAATCCCAACACCACCGTCAGAGGAACCCTCATCTACAGACCCTCTGGACCCCGCCACAGTTCAGAAACTCCATCGCCGACTTCATCAGCACGCGCGCCCTCGCATCCACAGACTACATCTTTCTCAGAGACCTGAACTTCCCCCTCAAGAACACCAACAACAGCAACTCCACTACCCTGCTCAACAACCTCGACAACCTCGGACTAAACAGCTCCACGACTCCCACTCATTCTGCCGGACACACGCTCTACCCCATCTTTTCCGCCAGCTACAAGGTCTCCTCCTTCCACACCAGTGAACTCCACTGGACTGACCACCGCTGCTTCCACTTCACGTTCGAGAAACCCACCATGCACCACCGCTGACAACGGACCCCCAACCGCAGCTGGAACAAGGTCACCGAAGACCAGCTTATCGCCACCCTTGCCTGAAACCCACCAGCCGACACTGCCGACACCGACACTGCCGCCCACAACCTCAGGCAATGGATCAAATAACTGCGCCAACACTCGCGCCCTGATAAAGAAACCCTCAAACAGACACACTGACAGAAAAGCCATCTTGTTCACCGCTGACCTCCAGGCATCCAAACAGACCTGCCGAAGAGGTAGTGGCACATCGAACAGACACCAGACAACAACAAAGCCCACAAGAACATCATCTGCAGGCACCACCAACTCGTCCCAACCACCAAAAGGACCTCCTTCAAGGAACGCATCAACAACAATGCACACAACAGCCAAGAGCTCTTCAACATCGTGAAGGAACTCTCCAGCTCCAACGAAATCCTGCTGTCGCAAGATCTCTGCGACTCCTTAGCCACCTTCTTCCACCGCAAGATCAAGACATCCACAAAAGCTTCACCAACCAGACCCCCCCCCCAACAGCCATCGACACTTCAGAATCACCGCCCCCCAGCCACACTGGCCTCCTGCTCTCCTGGACCCAAGTGAGGGACGATGACACCATCAAAATCAGTAAACGCCCAAAATATCGAATTCAAAATATCGTCAGGGCAGAATATCGAATCCAAAATATAGAGAGGACAGAATATCGAAATACCAAAATATAGTTGGTCAGAATATCGAAATTGAGGTAGGAAATATCGAATTCCATAATATCGAATTTAAAATATCGTTTTCCATAATATAAAAAAAAAACAATTGTGTTATGTATGGTAGTATATGTGTTAAAATTATATATTATTTTTGTAATGTTTGTTTAATTTTTTTTAAGTAATGAATGTTATGCAATTTTTGCGTAATTTAATTCCGTAGCGGGTTGTGGGTTTATAGGGGAATAGGCTGGGAAGTAATTAAATTATAGTAAATTAAATATTAATTTTAATGAATTATTAAATATTTTTAATGCAATTTTGCGTTTTAGTTCTGTAGCGGGTTGTGGGTTTATAGGGGAAAAGTGTGGGAAGTAATTTAATTGTAATAAAGTAAAAAACAACAATTATTTATATGTATTGATAATTACTTGATTGGTAATTAATTTTTATTAATTGATTAATTAATAATTATGTTAATTGTATCAATGTAATATTTGGAGTGGGTTGAGGGTTTATCGGGGAATAGGGTGGGAGGTAATTTAATTGTAATTAAGTACATATTAATTCTATTTCTATTTATTGATAATTAATTTATTATTAATTAAATATTAATTGGTAAACAATTTGTATACATTTTTTATTGGTATTGATAAATAATTTATTTTTATTTTAACATTCAATCATTACTTTCCCTACTGTTGCACTCTCTGGAGTGGGAATAGTCATTTTTACCGTCACCCTATCCAACGCTTTCCCAACTGTTGCACTCTCTGGAGTGGGAATAGTAATTTTTACCCCTACACTATCCAAAGCTTTCCCTACTGTTGCACTCTCTGGAGTGGGAATAGAATTTTTTACCCCTACGCTATCTAACGCTTTCCCTACTGTTGCACTCACTGGAGTGGGAATAGTACTTTTTACCCACCCGCAATCCAACGCTTTCCCTACTGTTGTACTCTCTGGAGTGGGAATAGTAATTTTTACCCTACCGCTATCCAATGCTTTCCCTACTGTTGCACTCTCTAGAGTGGCAATAGTCATTGTTACCCCTAAGATATCCAACGCTTTCCCTACTGTTGCACTCTCTGGAGTGGGAATAGTAATTTTTACCCTTAGGCTATCCAACGCTTTCCCTACTGTTGCACTCACAGGAGCGGGAATATTCATTTTTACCCACCCGCTATCCAACGCTTTCCCTGCTGTTGCACTCTCTGGAGTTGGAACATTAATTTTTACCCCTACGATATCCCATGCTTTCTTTACTGTTGCTCTCTTTAGAGTGGGAATAGTAATTCTTACCCCTACGCTATTCAATGCTTTCCCTACTGTTGCACACACTGGAGTGGGAATAGTCATTTTTACCCTCTTACTATCCAACAAATTCTCTATGTTTGCATTTGTTGGAGTGTGAATACTAATTAATAATTATATCATAATATTATTAAGTAAATATATATGTTTTAAACAAATATGGGTTTTTTATATTACATTTATTATTTTTATATTTTAAGCTTTTTTACATTATTTTAAGTATGTTTTATTTAATTGTGTTTAATATTTAATTACTTTTATATTATTTTTAATACATTAAAAAAATTCGATATTTTAGTTATCTATATTTTAGCTATTGATATATTGTACCTGATATTTTAGTACTTACCTGTTTGTAGATAGGGATTCTATATTCTGTACTTCGATATTTTGGAGTCGATATTTTGGGCATTCTATATTATGTCCCTTGATATTTAGTCACTGAACCATCAAAATCATGAACACCATCCAGTCCAGCTAACCATCCGACCCCTGCCCGCACCACATCTTCAACAAAGCAAGCTCCATCATTGCACCCCACCTCCGGAAGACCTTCGACAACTCCTACGAGACCACCATCTTCCCGGAGAGCTGAGAGCACGCCGAGATCAACGCCTTACTCAAGAAACCCAAGGCGGACCCTAAGGACTTACAGAACTTCCAGCCCATCTCCCTGCTTCCGTTCCCGGCAAAAGTAATTGAGAAGATTGTCAACAGGCAACTGACATGCTTCCTCGAAGAGAACAACGCTCTGGACTCATCCCAATCTGGATTCCGCAGCAACCACAGCACCAAAACTGCCCTCATTGTGACTGCGGACGATATCAGGACCGCCAACATCGTCCGATCGCACAACCTCAACATCGTCTCATACACCGACCACACCCAGCTGATCCTCTTCCTCACCAAAGCTCCCACCACCGCCAAAATCAACCTCCACTAAGGAATGAAGGCTGTCGCCCAATGGATGAAGAATAGCCGCCTGAAACTGTACTCAGACAAGACTGAGGTCCTCATCCTCAGCTTTACCCCCTCCGCCTGGGATGACTCCTGGTGGCCGACCACACTGGGAGCCACACCGACACCCACCGACCACGCACGCAACCTGGGGTCCAACCTAGACTCATCGCTATCAATGACCCAGCATGTCAATGCCATCTCATCCTCCTGCTTCAACACCCTTTGCATGCTCCGCAAGATCTATATATGGATCCCCACCAGAACCAGAAGAAAGGTCACCCCGGCCCTCGTCAGCAGCAGACTGGACTACGGCAACGCCCTCTAAGCAGACACATGGCCAAACTCCAGAAACGACTCCAACGCATACAGAACGCCTCGGCACGCCTCATCCTCGACATCCCCTGCCCCGTCAACAAGAGGATCACCTTCAAGCTCCTCACCCACGCTTACAAGGCACTCCACAACATCATACCTCAACAACCGACTCACCATCTACACCCGAACCGGCAGTGACGCTCCGCCAACCTCACCCTCACCACTATCCCACGCATCCGCAGAACGACCTCCGGTGGCAGATCATTCTCCCACCTCGCCACCAAAACCCGGAACACCCTCCCCATCTACCTGCAGCAGACACAGGACCTACTGACCTTCAGGAGATTCCTCAAGAACTGGCTGTTTGAGCAGTAGCAGCACCCCTCCCAGCACCTTGAGACCCTTACCGGTGAGTAGTGCACTCTACAAATGATTGATTGATTGATTGATTCATGTACTTTTACACTGATAGCCCCAAATCTGTTGCTCATTAGTGCAAGGTTTCCACAATCGTGCCCAGTGGAGGCCCAGCCCAACTAGAAATAGAGTTGTTGAATCACCAGGTTGGCAGACAGGGTTCTCTGCCACAAATGTACCCTTCCATTACTCTGCCACAATTGTGGCAGAGTTCATCGCCGTCAGCGCTAAATCAGGTCCTACGTTTTTTTTTATAAGTGCAGCTGCCTTGGGAAAGCTCAAACAGGACTCCCATGATGCACTAAAGACATATCGGCTGATGATCATCCATTGGTTTATTTTAAATTAATTGTCCTGAAAGGAATATATATGTAGGTGCATTCCAAAGACAAAGCCATTCCTTTATTGGATTCAAATGTGTGGGCTACTTTTTCCTAAATAATGGCAGTCTTTTAGCCACTGACTTACAAATGTTATCGTCATAGTGTCCAAGTACTGAGGACAAAGACGGTGGCAGCCTTCTAAAGGTGCACTTTTTCATCCAAAAAACATGTACTATAAAACCTACGCGACTCTCTTGCTTTTGTGACTATATCACTATCAACTTAAAAAAGAATATAGATACATTTTTATGAATTTGTTGTATATTCAATTTATTCTATTCAGAATTAATAACGGTTTCACGGGCACCACAACATTGTCAGCACTGATCAAAACACGCACTGTCTTGGGATTGAGAGGAGCTGTCGAAAAATATGTTGTTTTTCTTTATCATATGCCAAGTTTACATAATTGCTGTCACTTCAGAAGTTTTTCTTCTCTGATAGCCGTGACCCATTTTCAAGAGTTCACTTACTGTAGAAGGTTGAACACTTCATGGATCTTTGCTTCATTAAGAGTCACAACTCAGTGTTTTTCTTTGCTCATGGGGAGACGTATAGTCCAAACATGATTCCCCACAGAAATACGCTCTTAAACATGTTTCTGTTTTAATTAGAAATGTCATTGTTGATGTGGGTTGTCTGCCATGCTTCACATTTGCACAGCTGATATGATTATGATATGAACTGCATTGCAGTGATGCACCGCTTTTCATTGAGTGCGGCGTAAGTAAGTTGAAATATAAAGTTCTATATTACATTTCTAGGATTGGTACACATTGTCGGGGCACTAAACAAACGTAGTTGTTAAAATTCAGATACGTTGTTTTACCAATGCCCCCCCGATCGGGGCCATGAAAACAACATAGCACACATGCACAGTAAAAGGAGTAGGCAAACAATAAAATACCCTCACCTGAACCATGTCCCAAATAAATCTAGTTTGCAAGTGAGGCAAACAAACCCCAAAGTTGTTCGGGAGATTTCTCCCAGAGGGAATTCTGAAATCTTAAATTTCCTTCCTCGCTTTTCTTTATTTTTCTTTCACATGTTTCTCCTTCTTTCCACACCCCGCCAGAAATGTTTCCATCTGTCCATCCTTCTTTCCATCCCTTTCTTTTCCTCCTTCAATTTTCATCCATCATGCATTCTTCATTCGTGTCTTCCATCTCTATCTCCCTCCCTCGCTCCCTCCTCCCTCCCTTACACCCTCCTTCTAGCCTTCCATACCTCCATGTATACATACATCATCTGTCTCTTTATCATTCCTTCTATCCATCCATCTTACCTTCCTCCTTTCCTTCCAACCATTACTTTTTTCTTTACATCCCTTACATCCCTTCAATATTTTCTCCATCCATCCTTCTCTCCACCCATCCCTTCATCTTACTCTCCATCCATCTCTGTCTCTTCCCCCTCTCACTATCCTTCTCTACATCCAGACTTCTGTTTGTCCCTCACTCCATGTTCCTATCCATCCATTATTCTTGCATTCATCCATCCTGTCTCAATTTTTCTCCGCATCTTTCTCTCTCTCCAACCATTCCTCCCTCCCTTATTTCCTTCGACTGTATGAGATATATGTATGATAGTCTCGTTAACCAGAATGTCTCATCAAAGTCAAAGGAGCCAAAAATAACTCTTAAATGTTTATATTACACAGAACTGTTAAGTGACACCCACCCCTGCTCAAGCTGCAGAAATGGGAGTGATTGAGACCCCTGGGGACAGTCGGTGGCAACAACGTTCATACACAATTACATTACAAATATTGACACCTCTACCTTCACTATTGCTTTCCTATACTAAACCCCCTCATACAAAACTAATGGACGACAACGATTCATCTGAACTACACCCACCGATCTTAATCCATTTTGCAAGGAAATGCATACATGCCCTAAATTTCTCAAATCCTAACAGACTATATGTAAAAGGAATAGTCATAAAATGCGCATACCAGATACACAGAAGTCATGAACAAATACATCTATTCAAGTTTAGTGAGCACAATCCAAAAACCTGGAAATGCATGAGCAAACAGCCACACTGACTTGCAAACTATGGCACTTCTGCCAATCCGCACTTGAGACATACACATAAGAAATACATAGAAAAACTGACATTTTCAGAAAGACACACAGTCACACTCTTGTATGCATATGTGAACAGTAAAAAAACTGAAAATGCATGGAAACAAAAACAAAATATTAATGTCCAGATTTATCATTCTTTCACACAGTCCAATGCAGCAAGCCACCTTGCTGTGCTGTGTGAAAGGACAGTAATGCGCGGCTTTTACCATTATTCTGTGCATTCCTGTCCTTTCCTAGCAGTGGCACAGTATTGCCGGCCTAGCGCCAACACAGGCACACTTGCTTCATGATGCAGGGTGCCTGCATTGTAGGCAAGATTGTTTTTGTGCATGGAGGAACATCTTCCTAAAGAAAAACAATCCTGAATGGCATGTTCCTCTTTCTATGTGTGCTACAGAATGCAGAACACATAAAAAGAGGACAAATGAGGAGAAATAATGATATTTCTCCTTGTTACACCTGCTCTGTGGAGGGGTAGCATTTTAACACATTCCCAGGTCTACCACTAATAATAAATCTGAGATGGCACCAAAATCCATGGATGGATGCATGGAAACAGCCATGCTCCACCCATGGAACGCCTCCCAGCCGTAGAGTAATGCAAGGCAGCGATTTACGCTGCCTTGTAATACTCATAAGGTGGCCTTGCCTGGTTTGGTAAATCTCACTTAGGTTTGACGTCACATTTTACATTTACATTTACATTTACATTTACATTTACATTTACATTTGACGTCACATTTGAGCCCCCTTGTGTGGTGCAGGTGTGATGCACAACCTTGATAAATCTGGCCCTGTCTAATTTAAAATATACCCGATTTTGCATCTGCAATATTGCATAAGATGTGTGCTTGCTACGTAAACCAAACATAATGGGCCAGATTATGATGTCGGTAGGGGTTGCCTCCAACCGGCACCTCAGGCGGTTCCAGAACTGACCGACCTCGGGTTGCCGGTCCGAAACCTCAATTACGATGCAGCCGCACATGGTGCGGTCGCAAACCCCTATTTCCCTACGGGAGCTTGTGCAGCGGTCAGAAACCAGCTGCGGCACAAGCTCCCATAGAGAAAAGGGAATTACTGTATATCACCTCATGGTGCCTGCCACACGGTGCAGGGATTCACAGTGGGGCACCATAGGTGCCCCCCCGGCCCCCGACCAGACGCCGAGGAGGAAAGGGGGCCCTGTCAGAAAGCCGAACATGGAAAGCCTGTCAGAAACCAACATCATAATCATTTAATAGGGATTAGCAGGCGGTTCCGACTGGCTGACGGGCTCCTTTAGCCCAAAGCCAGTATAATTGACCGGCCGGTTTCAAATCCGACCGTCATCCTTGCAATACGGCAGTCGGAGTTGAAACCTTGGATGTCAGTCGGAAAGCCTTGAGCCGCAGGTCAAATGAGGCCCAATATGTTTGAATTTACGGTTTCCCATTTGGAAAGGTTTGTGCAGATTTAACCATAATGCAATATACATAAGAGTATACCTTATATGCTGAATGTAACATGTCAATCATTTTACTAACAAAGTTGACATTTTCATGGCATGAGAGCCAAAACTGCAAAATATCACCTTAAAAATGTGTGTTCTAGGGGCAAATACTTAGTGGTTCAAGGACAATAATGCAAATCAACTGGCTGAAGCTCAAAGGAGGTAGTCATCCAAGAGGAAGATGATTTCGCAAATGTAAACAAACATATGTATTCAAGCATTACTTCAATATTAGTCAAGTGAAAGAACGCCTCTTCAGCATTCTGTAAATTACACACCCCCACAGGATGGTCTGTGGCATTCAACAAGATGCACAACAATGCCACCACAATGTGGGTTTCTTCAACTAAGAACTAATGAAAATAAATTCCAAATAAGTAGAAAGGTGATTCGCTTGAAAACTGCGCACAAGCACTATCGTGGCAACAACATCCAGTTATAAAATATAAAAATTAAAAACCAAAATCAATATCAAAATAGCAAACTACACCAGAAAAATAAAATTACCCAAAACACAACACATATGTACACTGATGTGGCACACCCACCCTGATTAGGAAATATAAATGGCACATGCCAGTTTTAAAAACATTTGACATAAACACCACTTTCACACATGTGCCAACACCAGTATAATCACAGCTGGCATACAAATCAAAGATAAGCACTTAAACAAATAGAGATGAAAAGAGGCCAATGTGATCTTCTACAAGACACCTCAGACACACTTACCACAGTTGCTGAACACATGTCCAGTGATGAATCAAACAGTAACTGTAAGTAAGATACTCACAATCTACATTAATTTTTCAAAATGTCAGACAGACTATGCAGTGATAACACCGATTATCAGGAACAAGAAGAGACGATAGTGAGACTATAAAGATGAAGGATTACACTGTTTCAAATGGCTGACTAAGAGTTGGGATGTATTGCTTCCCTCATTAGGTTATCATAAACATTGTGGTTGACTATGAACTGCACCCACCACCAGCTTGCTCCAGTGACATTGCTACCTTTGTTAAGGAGCTCACCTGAGTACACTTCCTGGCAACTCCTTCCTTGAAAAGGACCATTGTCAATGCTTCTGGCACCATCCTGGCCAGCAGTCTAGGTGCCCGCACCATACCCTGCAATGAATATTCCTCTGTTTCCCAAAAGAACAGGCAATGTGGAATACAGCAATGTTTTGCTGCATCCCATTTCTTCCATGTGCTTTGGGCTATCTGCAGCACAACTATGCAGCACAACCACCCAAATAGACCACATTTTATCGGAATCAACACCACTGCTACTCTATCAAAGTGCAAACCGGCCATAATGTCTGAAACTGCTTTGCATGTTTGCAGTTGCACTGTGATGCATTTCAGCTTCATATGTTGTTGCTCTGTATTTGCAACACAAATGGATACTCCTAAGTATGAAGTGACTGCTTGGTGAGCCTCTGAACTCAGGCTAACCTATGCATGTCCACAAGTTTCACATACATTTGCATTAAAAAAATCATTTACACCCTGAATACTCAGTCAAAGGAGCTCACCTTGAAATAAATGTGTACTAAAGCAGATTTTATTTGTTTTGTGCATTTAACATACCTCCTTTGGAGACAGGATTGACTGCATTCTCTTCTCTGTATCCACTGACTCCCTTCCATCTGCAATGTATTGTGTTTCAAGTGAGGTGGAACAAAGCACACATATAAACACGAGGCCTCCCAGAGCAGACACTAGGTTAACTGAAGTTATGTTCAAGATCCCTGGGTCAAAAAGCGACTGCTGCATGCTGAACATTATTGTATTTTGTTAGGCCCTAGATATAGCCATCTAAGCTGGCCTACGTTCCAATCCTATACCCTACCTAATATGTGGGTGGGCATTCTATTAGTATTGTGCATTTTCTATTCTGAGCTTTGCTTTGCTTGAGTTTCATGTGCCTGTCAATCAATCAAAATGCTGAATATGTGTGATTAATACGATGCCCTTTAGTCTGTATTATTATGTTCTTCAAGGCAATAATCAAGTTTACGGTAATACATTTTCAGTATTTAATCGAAATACTGACTGCTTCAATTCACAATGGCTTGATATTGACTTCTAAATGCTTCTAGAAGGTTGGCACTACATGTCTAGTATATTGTCGTCATTCAAAAGAACATAAATTGATAGAGCAAATATACCTAAAAGGGCACCACACCACTTTCTGATAATTGTTTTTAATTAAGAGTTTCTAACAATGAGATTATGTCATAAAAGTGAAACACTGAGAGTGAAGGGTACAGGGGAATCTTCACATTAGGCAACACTGGAGCACGCCATACAGAACATATCTCGAGTCCCAGTTGAAAGTTCCCTGTTATTCCAAGAGTTATTTTCTGCTATGCTAGGATTAGATTACTGATTAGAAGTAGTAGAGTGAGTGTACTGTTGTTATAGACTTTTAACAGCAATCAGGTTGGAGGCATTCCTCTTATTTATGCTTTAATAAACATTGCTGCTGCAATTGTATTTATCTTCATTGTAGTTTCTATTCATTATGTGGAATATCAGACCATGCAAATGATTACAACTCTAGAATTACCACACATTTTTTTTACAACAGACTTTATCACAGATTTTAATGTACTCATGTATATTACCTTAACTACGCAAGTTTTAACACACACATTATATTTACTACACATTTCTATCTAGACAGCGGATCTCTAGTTGGCTGAGGTTTGCAATCTTTTCAAGTAGGGACCAAAATCCTAGTCAGGGTAAGTCAGATATACAACCTAAATTAATCTGTGCTCACCCTCTGAAAGCTTGGTACAGTGCAGTAAGGTTTAGCATAAAAGGCAAGGTGTAAAGTATTTGTGGAAAACTACAAAAGTTCAACATGCACAAATCAACAATTAAATGCACTTATAGTACTCAGAAACAGAATAGCTCCAACTGGGGCTATAAAGGAATGCTTGATAGGGGGGGAAGCAAGATGGCGGCCGCGTAGTTGTGGCCGGTTACAGCGGAGTAGTGAGGATGAGGGCAGAGCCCTAAGGAACCGGTTTTAATTCAGCCACAAAACCTCACACATCGAAAGTAATGGTATTAATCTGATGCCCGGATGACGATGATTTCTGCCCTTATCTGTCGCGGATCGGCAAGACAGCTGATGGGGCGCTGGAGTTGGCCGTGGCTGTCCTCTCTCCCTGCAGTAGACTCCTCGTGAATACAGGTGGGCGGGGCTTTCGCACAAGGCAGCGGAGCAGAGCGGAGCTTAGTGCGGAGCCCAGAGGAGGCAGTGGGGGTCGGGGCTTGCAAAGCCTGTGGTGCCGCCGGAGCGAGAGGCAAAGGGGAGCCATGGCCCCAAAAGTGAATACGGGGGCAAAACCGGCACTATCGAAAAAGAAAGCTGGCATGGAAGGGGAGGCGGTGGCGACTGAGGAAGGCGAAATCCCACAAAAAAGTCAAACGCCCCCAGCGGAGCTGTTGAAGAAGAAGCAACAGGTAGCGGCTAGGACCCACCAGGCCACCGCGTCAATTGCCGATATTTTTTCTAAAGGCAGGAAGGAGAAGGGGGCTAAGGATGCCGTACGGCCTGGTGGTGATGTGATAAATCAGGAGGTGGAGGATCAGGAGAAGGGTTCATAGACAGTGTTGTGGGGAGGCTACCCCCCCACTGCCCGAAGAAACAGATTACACCGCAGCCATCCCCCCAGCAAAGGCAACCACTCAGAGAGCCCCCGAAGGGACCCCCCAGTAAGGAGATAGTCTGGGATCGGACACGGGGAAAACAGCTACAAATACATCCACAATCACGGGAACCACGGTTGAAATTAACAGTACCCAAGAGCTGCATGAGCTGGCCGTGTCAGGTGTCGTGGTTCAAGAGGCTCAGCCAGCCCTAGAAATCCCCAAAGTAAGGGGGGGCGGATCTGACTGATGAGGGAGCCACATTTAATGCTGGCGGTCTGGATGTAGAAATTAGTAATGCCACCTTGGGAGCTGGTAAAGATAAGGAGAAAGTCCCAAGTGAATGCTTCTTTTCAGTATCTGAGGGGGCCGAGTGGTCTGATGAGGACGATGATCGCAGCTCCTTCTTGGAGGACAGCAATCCGGAATCTGAGAGTGACCCCGAGCACGAACTTCCAGCGACAGCAGTTAGACCTTTTGTTGTATCAAAGGGGCAAGAACATCCTCAACGTGACTTAAGATGGGATCACTCATCCGAAATGCCTTTGCAAGGTAGCCCCTGTGTTGAATCAACCCAAATCTCGCTCTTGGAGGTAATCCATCAAGAAATTATCCCACACAGGGAGGAAACACGCCAGGACAGTCGCAAATCTCAAGCCGCGATGAGAAAGATGCAGGGCGTGGTGAGAAAGCTGTCTAAAGCCTGCATTAATATGGGGGACAGAGTATCAAACCTCGAGGAAAGAGTGGTGTCAATGAAAGCCGAGGTCGCGGCTGCCAGCAGTAAGGTTGATGCTCACTGCTCTCAAGTAGCAGATATCTAGTGGAAGCTTGAAGATATGGAGAACAGGCTCAGGCGGAACAATCTTAGGATCCTAGGAATACCTGAGGGGGCTGAAGGATCGGATGTCAGAGCGTACATTATCAAGCTCCTCGAGCAGGCATTTCCTGAGCTTTCCTGCTGGAACTGGTCTGGAGAAATCCAGCGAGCACACCATACTCCCTTTAAAATGCGCAGAAACCCAAGGGAAGGAGATAAACCCAGGGCGATCTTAATCTTCCTGGGTAACTTTGTTCTGAGGCAGACCATTACAGAAAAGGCTAGACCAGATGCGAAGAGGACCAACGAAGGGGTGTCATTCTTTGTCCGCCCAGACTTTTGCCATACAACCGTAGAGAGACGCTGGAGATTGAGGCAAATGATCAAGCCCTTTCAGGAGAAGAAGATGCAGGCCTACCTGATAAATCCAGCCCAACTAAAGATAATAAACGAAGGGAGGACACAATACTTCGCATCTGAAATCAAAGCAAAGGAGTATCTTGACTCTCTGGGCAACTAGCTTATCATTATGTACATATTGTCAGTATATTTAAGCATATCACAGAAAGGTGGGAGGTGAGCCAAGCATTGGACGACTGTAGGTATAGATAGAAGGCTATAAGGGGCAACAAGCTTATTTGTTTTAGTTTTTCTTAATATAGTCCTCACTGCTTCTACTGTAAACCATAACGTGCACAGACTAGGTCTGAGCGCTTCACGAGAGAGGGTGCAGGGGTGGCTACAGGGGGGGACTCGGGGCTGAGTGGGGTGGAGAGGGTGGGAATGGGGGGGAGAGGGGAGGGAGGTAAGGGGGGAAAACTAAAAAAATTGATAATTTGGTGCTTTGTAGATTTTCTTTGTTTCTTGCTCAGTCTGGGTAATGGCCCAGGTAAGGCTTGGTTACAAACGTTTCAGAAAAGTGAAGATGGTAATCTAGATCAACAAAATGTTTAACATTAGAATTTGTACAGTTAATGTGGGCGAGCTGAATGACTGGAGGAAGCCTCAAAGGCTGGCTCATTTTGTTAAATATAATGGAATTGATGTACTGTGTCTTCAAGAGATCCACCTACCATGGGCAAAAACGAACCTGATGTATATTAGAGGTTTTGAGCTGTTGGCATGTTCATCGCAAACGTCGTCAATCAGGGGAGTTGCAATTTTAGCAAGATCATCCTTAGGGGGGGCCAAGCGGACTAAAGCTGATTGTCTGGGAGATGGGCAATAGCTGAGCTCTACATAGGTTACACATTGTGTGTAGTCTATGGGTCAAATCAAGACGATCCGGAGGTCTATGATATCTTGGAAGGTGAGCTAGCCAGCTGGCCCACCCCCACTATAGTCTGTGGAGATCTAAACATTTCTGTCGATTGGTATAATCAATCTGTATATGTAGGACGGAAACCTAGAATGTTCCGGGCATTGAATGGTCTCATTAGTTCACATGGGCTGAAGGATGTTTGGGGGGATAAGGAGCCGCACAACCCCGGTTTTACATATTTTTTGAATCCTTTCCAGAAATACACCAAGCTAGACTACTTTTTAATCTCCTCTTCAGAAATGAATAAGGTTGGTATTAGGAAACTCCCGAAAGCAATTTCGGACCATAATCCGTTGATTCTGACCTGTGAATTGGATAAGGTAGAAAGGAAAAAAACTAGCTGGACATTTGAAAGGAGGCTATTAGCGGATAACAGATTCGTAGAACATCTCAGGAAATGGACAGGGGAATTTTTTGATGCAAACCGGTACAGTACGTCGCAAAATGGCGTATGGGAAGCATTTAAAGCGGCCCTAAGGGGAGAATCCATAAGTTGTTCGGCAAGGTTAAGGAGACAGGATAGGAGAGAGGTAGAGAGACTCATGGGGGAATTAGTGGAAGCAGAAGAGCAGCATATCAATGATATTGGACACGGGGTGGATGGTGTTGAGAGCCAAAGAAAACTGATGATTATTAAAGCAGAGCTACAGAAAATGATAACGCAGAAGGCAATCAGTGAATATCAAACCTCTAGGGCAAAGCGATATGAAAAGGGGGAGCAGGCAGGTAGGGCTCTGGCGTTACAACTTAGACAGGATAAGGTGAAGAATATAATCTCTAGCATACATGAGGATGGCAAAGAGTATACTGAGCCAAAGGAAATACTACGGGTTTTTAAGAACTTTTATCAAACATTGTATGACGAGGAGGGCTGCTCTAGCCACCAGAGTGAGGAGAGTGGTGATGAAAGCCCAAAATGGGATGAACAGGGTATAGAGGAGCTGGACAGAGATCTGACTAGGAGTGAGATTACAATCGCATTACAGGAGTTAGCAGCCGGCAAAGCTGCAGGCCCCGACGGAATTCCCTTGGAGGTGTACAAAAGCATTGAAACCGAGATCGCCCCATTGCTGTTGGACCTCTTCAACGGTATATTGTGTTCAGCTGTAATTCCAGATTCCTGGAAGGAAACAAACATAATCGTATTCCATAAGAAGGGGAAACCAAAGGAAAACCCAGGGTCATACCGCCCAATCTCGCTTATCAACGCAGATACAACGCTGTATTCTAAAATTTGGGCTAAAATATTGGGCAGGATCATTGGCGGTCTCGTCTCCCCTTTGCAACATGGGTTTGTTCCAGGGCGAGGTACGACGGACCATACTAGACGAGCTATAGCGCTGTTCGATGCCCATGGTGCCGTGGGGGGGAGATGGCCATGATCCATTTTAAGGCGGAGAAAGTATTTGACCGCGTGGTCTGGGATTATCTTTGGGGTATTCTAGCTGGTAGAGACTTTGGTTCTAAAGCTATGAGAGCTCTTAAAGCAATGTATAAAGATCCGGTAGCCCGAGTTTTAATAATGGGAGAGGGCTCTGATAAGATAGTAATTAAGAGGGGGACGCGTCAAGGATGCCCCTGCTCCCCGATTCTTTTTTCATTATACATTGATCCCCTGATCCAGAAAATCTTAGGTTGCCCACAGATCAGCCCAGTGGTGCTTAATGGATATGTAAACAAATTGCTAGCCTATGCCGACGATCTGGCGGTACTAACTACTGATCCTCACCAGGCGGTGCCAATTTTGGCCCAATTGGCGAAGGACTTTGGCAGCCGGTCAGGGTACTCACTAAACAAAGGTAAAACACAAATAATCTGTACTAAAAATATCATTAAAGCAGATGCTAGATTTGTGGAATCGGCTGTATATCTCGGGGTGAGAGTTAACGCCTCAGTCGATAAGGTTGTCACAGATAACTATCTGCCACTTATTAAAACGATAGAAGCTGATTTGAAAAGAATAGACTTGTTACATCTCTCTCTGATAGGGAGGGTAAACGTTTTAAAAATGACAATGTTTCCCAAAGTCTTGTATTTATATCGGGCTATACCACTTTTGTTAGAGGAAAGAGTAATCAAAAACTTGGAATCCATTTTTATAAAGTTTATTTGGCAGTATGGTACGGTCAGGCGCTCCACAAATTTTATGTCACTCCCAGGGGAAAGGGGTGGGTTGGCCATGCCAAATCTTAGGCTATATCATTGGACATGCCTCTTGACACAAACGACTATCCTTTTTCAATCAGATTTAAGCCCGGCTGTTGGTAATAGAGATAATCAGTGTCCCCCTTCCATTTTTGAGCTCTTATTGGGGAGAAAGGCTATTGTTCTATTGATGTGCGAAGTTGACCGTAGGTACTATAAGAGGGCCCGGTATAAGATCTTGGAAGTGGCGTGGGGGACCTGGAAGGTGACATCAAAAGTTTTTGAATATCCCAAAGATAAACGCACACCTTCATTTGTGGAACTCTAGCCTTTTCCCCCATCTTGGTACAGATAGGAATTGTGTGTTCTGGAAAGAGCATGGTGTGTAGACTTTAGGGGATATTATGGCAGGAGATGAGATCCTTGGGTTTGAAGCAATTCAGCAGAAGTATGGTATCTCTTCCAATCATTGGTTCCTGTCTGGTCAGATTGTATGTACCCTGTCGGCTTTCAGGCCCAGGACTTCTTTGATAACAGGTAATCCAATGATCGATTATTTAGTAAAAGGGGGCAAGAAGATCAAAATAGTATATAATCATCTTCTGTTGGGAATTCAAGATAAGTTCAAGTTCAAGTTCAAGTTCGGGCATTTATATAGCGCACTACTCACCCAGAGGGTCTCAAGGCGCTAGAGGGAGAGGTTCACTATTTGTCGAATAGCCAGGTTTTCAGTTCTTTTCTGAAGGAGATGTGGTTCTGAGTAAGGCGGAGGTGGGTGGGGAGTGAGTTCCAGGTCTTGGCAGCCAGGAAGGAGAATGATCTGCCACCCATGGTGGTTTTTCGGATGCGCGGGACTGCGGCGAGGGCTTGATTGGATGATCTTAGTTGGCGGGTGGGAATGTAGAAGGACAGTCGGGTGTTGAGGCATTCGGGTCCTAGATTATAAAGGGCCTTGTGTGCGTGGGTAAGAAGGCGGAAAGTAATTTTTTTATTGACGGGAAGCCAGTGGAGGTTTTTTAGGTGTCCGGTGATGTGCTCTTGGCGCGGGATGTCTAATATGAGTCTTGCTGATGCGTTTTGGATAAGCTGGAGCTTTTTCTGCAATTTTGTTGTAATTCCGGCGTAAAGTGTGTTGCCATAGTCTAGTCGACTCGTGACCAGTGCATGGGTGACAGTCTTTCTTGTCTCGAGGGGGATCCAGCGGAAGATCTTTTTGAGAATGCGAAGGACGTTGAAGCAGGAGGACGATACGGCGTTGACTTGTCTGGACATTGAGAGAGAGGAGTCAAGAATGAAGCCAAGGTTACGTGCATGGTCTGTGGGTGTGGGTGCTGATCCCAAAGCGGAAGGCCACCAAGAGTCGTCCCAAGCTGAGGGGGAGGATCCTAGGATGAGCACCTCCGTTTTGTCTGAGTTGAGTTTTAGGCGGCTCTGTTTCATCCATTCGGCTACTTCTTTCATACCTTCGAGAAGATTGGTTTTGGCGATGTTGGGGTCTTTGGTGAGGGAAAGGATTAGCTGGGTGTCGTCGGCGTAGGAGATGATGTTGAGGTTGTGTTGCCGTGCGATGGAGGTGAGAGGACTCATGTAGACGTTGAAGAGGGTGGGACTGAGTGAGGAACCTTGAGGTACGCCGCAGATGACTTCGGTGGGCTCTGAGTAGAATGGGGGTAGTCGGACTCTCTGGGTTCTCCCAGCTAGGAAAGAGATGATCCAGTCCAAGGCTTTTCCTTGTATGCCGATGTTGTTGAGGCGTTGTATGAGGGTGCTGTGACAGACAGTGTCGAAGGCGGCGGAGAGGTCGAGTAGAATGAGGGCCACAGTTTCTCCGTTGTCTAGGAGTGCTCGGATGTCGTCGGTCGCCGCGATGAGAGCGGTTTCGGTGCTGTGTTTGGCTCGAAAGCCATTCTGTGAGGGATCCAGGGAGTTGTTGGATTCAAGGAAGGCGGCGAGTTGGCTGTTTTGGGGCCTTCTCGATGACTTTGGCCGGGAAAGGGAGGAGGGATATGGGTCGGTAGTTTTTTAGTTCAGAGGGGTCTGCTGTGGGTTTTTTCAAAAGGGCGCTGAGTTCGCCGTGTTTCCAGATTTCTGGAAAGGTGGCAGAGTTGAAAGAACAGTTGATGACATCGCGGAGTTGGGGAGCGATGATGGAGTCAGCTTTGTTGAAGATGTAGTGGGGACAGGGGTCAGAAGGCGAGCCAGAGTGGATTGAGTTCATGAGGCGAATGGTGTCTTCAGTGGTGATTGGGTTCCAGGAGCTGAGGTTGTTAGTTGGAGGGGTGGGATCTGAAGGGGGTGGGGCGGGTTGGTCACTGGGAGTATTCTTGAAGCTGTTGTGGATGTCGGCAATTTTGTTGTAGAAGAAGGAGGATAGCGCATCGCAGAGGTCTTGGGAGTTAGTGATGTCGTTGGATGCTGCGGAAGGGTTGGTGAATTCTTTGACGATATTGAAGAGTTCCTTGCTGTTATGAGAATTGTTGTCGAGACGGTCCTTGAATGCTGATTTCTTGGCAGGTCGAATCAGTTGGTGGTGTTTGCGGGTGGCTGTCTTGAGGGAGGCCATGTTGTCTGGGGTTGGTTCTTTTCTCCAATTCTTCTCCAGGGTGCGGCATGTTTTCTTGGATTTTTTAAGGTCATTATTGAACCAGGTAGCCTTTTTGCTGGATGATTTCAACTGGTGTTTTTTCAGGGGTGCTAGTTCGTTCGCACTGTGGGTAATCCATTGCCTGAGGTTGGTGGCCGCTTGGTTTGGGTCCATTGCTAGGGTGGGAGGGTTTTGGTTGAGTGATGTGAGGAGTTGGTCGGTGGTGATTTTATTCCATTTTCTCCGGGGAATGGGTTGTGGACGGTTGTGGGATGGGGTGGTTTTGTAGCTGAAGTGGACACAGCTGTGATCCGTCCAGTGGAGAGCTGTAGTGCGATCGAAGGAGATGTGCTTGCTGGAGGTGAAGATAGGGTCGAGCGTGTGTCCGGCTGTGTGAGTGGGGGTGTCAACAAGTTGTTTGAGTCCGAGATTGGACAGGTTGTCCAGAAGGGTGGTGGTGTTGTTGTCGAGTATGTTTTCAAGGTGGTAGTTGAGGTCTCCTAGAAGAATGTAGTTCTCGGAGGCGAGGGCGTGCGGGCTGACGAAGTCTGTGATGTTGTCGCTGAATTGAGATCGTGTGCCTGGAGGCCTGTAAATGAGGGTGCCTCTAAGGGTGGTCCTGGGGTCGGTGTGGATCTGAAAGTGGAGGTGTTCGGCGGTTGCAAGATTGTCGTCAGAACTGGTTGTGATTTTGATGGTGTTTCTATGGACGATGGCGATGCCTCCTCCAGTTTTTTTATTGGTGCGGTCTTTTCGGATGATCTTGTAAGTGTCCGGTATGGCTATGGCGATGTCGGGGGCAGAAGATGCGTTCATCCATGTTTCAGTGAGGAAGGCGATGTCAGGTGACACAGTGTCGATTAGGTCCCAGAGTTCTGTTGCATGTCTGTGGACGGAGCGCGTGTTCAGTAGGATGCATTTCAGGCTGTTGAGTTCGGAGCTGTGTGTGGAGGAAGTGGGTTTGGTGAGGGTCCTGAAGCAGTTGAACTTGCAGGAGAGGCAGGTGAATGGGCTGTGGGTACGTCCTGGGGAAGCTTCGCAGCATCGTGGGGTACGTCCGGGGTTGAGGGCGAGGAGGGTAGCGGCATCATATGTGACTCTAGAGGGTTGGGGGCGGCGGGGACCAGGGGGTCTGGCGCTGGACGCGGTCCTGGCGCGGACGGGCGCAGACGGGCTTACCTTTGGCGCACCTTCGGCGCGCAAGGGGCGCGAGACGCTGCGCGTGAACGCTGCGCGCTGATGCATTAGTCATATATGGATAGAGGAGGGGGCGGAGTGTGGGAGGGGCAGCAGGGAGGCGGTAGTGTGGCTGAGGGGCGGGCCAGGGGATAACAACAACAGCAAAATGGAGGGTCAAAGGGAAAGGCAGACAGTGGCTGCAAAAACAGAAATACGTCGAGTGAGCAGCACAATCAGAGCAAATGCGCAGGTACAAGTAAAAAACGATCGAGTGAGCAGTACTCTAAAAATCAAATGCACAGACAAGCCAAGAATGATCACAATAGCCTGAGCGAGGTCGCGCTGAATGAGGCAGATAGTAATAGTGTTGCTATGCGTGTGAGGCGCTATATTGCAAAGGTAGCAACAGTTCCGTGTAAAGCGTGCAATCAACTATACCAGGGAGCGTTTCAGCTGATGTACAGGAGGAGCGTGGTGGAGCGACCGTTCTGAAGCTGGTCCAGGTGGTCACAGTTAGGCTGGCGGAGAGGAAGGCTCGGTGAACGTGGGTGGGAGGGGCAGCAGGGAGGCGGTAGTGTGGCTGAGGGGCGGGCCAGGGGATAACAACAACAGCAAAATGGAGGGTCAAAGGGAAAGGCAGACAGTGGCTGCAAAAACAGAAATACGTCGAGTGAGCAGCACAATCAGAGCAAATGCGCAGGCACAAGTAAAAAACGATCGAGTGAGCAGTACTCTAAAAAGCAAATGCACAGACAAGCCAAGAATGATCACAATAGCCTGAGCGAGGTCGCGCTGAATGAGGCAGATAGTAATAGTGGCGCTATGCGTGTGAGGCGCTATATTGCAAAGGTAGCAACAGTTCCGTGTAAAGCGTGCAATCAACGATACCAGGGAGCGTTTCAGCTGATGTACAGGAGGAGCGTGGTGGAGCGACCGTTCTGAAGCTGGTCCAGGTGGTCACGATGGTGGTCAAGATGACCTGGAGAAAGCTGAATCAGCACTGGCTTTGAAGCTGGGAGACCCACACGTCGATCTGGATCTAGCCCTACTTCTAAATAGGAAATGATTTCGGTCCTCAAACCTGAGGGCACAGCATTATAAAACATTGTTTAACCTTTATCATACCCCTGCAAAGCTGTTTGTTTGGGGGGTTAGGGAGGTTGATAGGTGCCCTAGGTGTAATGTTGGCCCTGCAGATCTATTACATATGTTCTACCATTGTGATATGCTAGTCCCAATTCGTAGGGAGATTATGAAATTCTGGGAGGGGCTGCTAGATCATAAAATCAATCTATCCCCTACCCTGATGTTATTAGGCATGGATGGTAAGCTGAAGCTGGGAAAGGAAGCAGAAGCCTTGGTTTTTATCTGGGTGGCGATACTCCGGATCCTCATCTCGGAAAGATACCACTGCTTCCTCTTTCCAAATGTGACTCGCTAGATTATTGGGTATGCATAATATAGAGTCTTGTCTATATGAACAAAAGGGCCAAAAAACTCGTGAAATGGGTAGAAGTATCTGGGCACCACTTAAAAAGTGGAGGGATTCAAGACTTTAATAGAATGTTATATCAACGAACGCTAAATGCTTATATCAATTGTTGGAATTTTAACACCGTGGTAGTTTTTAGCTAACAGCTGTTCTTATGTTAGATATGCTTTTACCACCTGTTTTGGGCTTTTATTACTCATTAACTGTTCTGAATATGTATGATGATATCTGTTTTTTCTATAAGGAATAAGGAATTTGTATTTGTCTCTTTTTATTGCACCAGAAAATCTCAATAAATATATATAAAAAAAAGGCATGCTTGATAGAATAGAATCTCAAGGTTCGGGGCTGACCGTGATGTAGCGCCGGCTGATTATGGAGTCGCACAGACCCTGGTTACAGTACCTTGGAAACAATAACAAAACAAAGGTGATGCAGGGTGCAATGGAGGGGAGCTGTCATAGGTCCCAGTGCGGCGTCAGTTCCTTACTGTTGATGTGGGTCAATGGCACGTTGGTGTGCAAAAGTAGTGTGGCTCACTGGTTAGAGGCAGCAGACCCGAGAGCAGAGGACGGCCCGGGACCAGGGTTCGATTCCCGGCGCGGCAGGTTTCTGGACCAGGGTCAGCGGACTCGATAATTCTCTCGCCTCGGTGCCCACTCTGATCAGCGTTCACACTCGGCAACTCTGGGCATTAGCTTGCCTCATCTTCACTAACGGCCCCACCAGACCGCCGGGGATGCCTGGTCTCACCCTGGAGATACCCATTAAGGGACCATCTCTCAGGGAAGCCAGGAAGGGTTTCGCAGCGGTCGAAGCGCCTTGGGACCCTACGGGTAAGTAGTGCGCTATATAAATGCCTATACATTTACATTTACATACATTTACTGCAAAATCAACGCTTTGTGGTTTGACTCTCAACCCTTCATCGTCTTCGCACCTCCAACGGAACTGATGACTCACCGCAGATGCCGCCTCACCACCCCTTTGCCTGGCAACTTCCCGAACACCAATGTGCCAACGACTTGCACCTACAGTAAGGAACCAACACCACACCAGCACCTGCGAAACCTCACCTCACCTCCCCTGCACATCACAACATCTTTGTTTTATGTATCATTTCCAAGGTCATTTAACCGGGGTCTGTACGACTCCATTGTTAGCCTGCGCTCAATCGCGGTCGAGCTCATCTTTTTAGTCCCAATTGAAGCTATTCTGTTTCTAAGTGCTATACGTGCATTTAATACTCGGGAATTCATAATTTGATTTGTGTATCTTGAAGTTTTGTAGTTTTGGTCTTGCTTTACTCAGATAGATATTGCCTATTTTTCAGAAACTGGTGTGGAGTACTTTTGTGGTGTTTTTACTGTGTTGCTGTGCGTGTGTACACATATTTTACACATTTCCTCTGAGGATAAGCCTGACTGCTCTTGTCAAGCTACCAATGGGGTGTGCATGGGTTATTCTGAGGATCTAACTTACTAACCCTGACTAATACCACTGCCAACCAGAGACCGCAATTCTAACACTGTTTAAGCCCTCTGGATGGTTTAAATTATTGAACCCATTACTGAACCTAACAAGATAGTGACATTATTTACTTGTGGTGGAATCTCATACACCTACTAATAATCTGCTTTATCACAGAAACAATATTCCACACATACTCTGATAACACCACACACTCTATGATAAAATAAATTCCCTTTGACAGCCACTGTTCTATCTTCCACATCCCAGACTCTACCACCCGCATGCTACAACCACCAAGGTAATTCTTATCACCATATGCAATTCTATCTCTTACTTTCTCCCTATTTTCCTTCTGTTCCTTTCCTTACCCTATAATTGCCATTTTCCATTGCCTCTGCTCTCTATCTTTTCTACACTAAGCCATTCTTATGCTCATGCCATGAAGGGAGGTAATCCATGTCAGGATATGTCATATGTTATTCCTGAAGAGATTCATAGAATACCTGCTCACACCGCTCAATCATCAACTACTCAACTTTATTACATCATACCACAGCACAGCATTAAACACAAATCACTCTCTATTAAACTATTGTGATTTGCCCCTTAATTTAGGAAAACTCAGACAGAATGAAATCAGCTCTTATTTAAACAGTTAACTATTAAAGGCATTGGTTAATGGCCAGTAAACAAAACCAGTACCATAACATAGAGCAAAGGAAACAGAACATAATATGAACAATATAACATCACCCCACATGCGTCGAAACTAAAGAAGATATGCTGCATCTCCTATGCATATGTAAATTAACCTGCAGTTTGGTCCACTTCATGAAAACTGCCCAAATAAAGCTTCTCGCCGCAGCCTAAGCACAATTGCGCACACCCAAGCTCTTTTATTCGGCAACTCTCTTTGACTCCCACTACGCTCCGACCCTGAGTCAGTTGTCCACGACCACATAATAGACTATTAGATTTACGGACACTGGCGTCACCCCCAGACCGGGACTCACCCATAACTCTTACTTAAATTTTATACCTTTACCGTAAACAAATTGTATGTATTTTTAACCAGAAAATCGTTCGATTTTAAAGCATATCCACCACGTTTTTAAGACAATATGAAATTATGTTATATATATGTATCCTTTTATAAATTTTATATTGATGTGTGGACTGCTAAGATTTTAATTAATCAAGCAATAAACTTACTTACATCACACCACACAACCAAAAATACACATTACACCATGCCACACCTTTGTACATTTGAAAGGATCACAGTAAACATTATTACACTTCATCTCAAAATGAAAAACAAGCTACTACCTGACACTACACAATTACATACAACAATATACCTACCATGAGAATACACACTCAACCATATAGCTGTATACAAGGCTGAACTACCTGGCCTTACATCAGTCCCAAAACGTCACCGCAAAAAATGATGTAGTGAGATCTGGCCCGAGTATTTACGAGTGGCTGAGATCAATTCAAACATTCTGTCCAACAATGTTTTGTGTACTTTGATTTGTCACCATAAGTGGGGCATGTATGCCCAAACACACTGTGTCACTAAAACCAAGCTATACCCGACTGATGAGCCCATAAAGAGGGTGAAACTGGCCCTGCGTTGCTTGTGTTCCAGTTCAGGGATAACATGGCTTGGCGGCTCGGGCTGGACTGTTCCCATTGGAGGAGGGTCAAGATTCATTAGCATATAGGTAGGCCCAAACTGAGGTGGCATGGTGTGCAGCATACCGATGGATTGGGATGCAGCCTGAGTAATTACCAGTGACTGAGATTAATCAAGCATTTCATCCATCACTGTTTTGCACAGGCACATAAAGAAGACAAACAGCTATGCATGATGTTTAAACTCTTCTGATCACCTGGAATCACACAACATCATACCATACTTCAACCACCATATCATACAACACCCATGGTCACAACAATACCCCACCCTACCCTAGCTTGCCATGCTGCACCTTTTTATAACCCATCCCTCTAACATGGCATTTCATCACATAAGACTTTGCCAAAGCATGCCACAGTACACCTTCCAACAGTACATTATACCAATTAGTTCAAAACATGTTGGCATCGAGTAAAACATCACACTAGATGAGACCATGAAACTTGATATCACAGCACAATCACTCTTTATTGCCCCATGCCCCACACAACCGGTGACATAACCACACCATGCAATGTAAAAACATACACATCGCTTCACTCATTATCAGAACACATATCAACGCAATTTCCCACAATGCAAAATATTCAATACAATACACTGTTGCAGGGACAATACCATATACTTCAACCATAAAGCTCACACAAAATCACACCACAGCACACTAGATCACATTTGATCAACTTTCCTCAAATCTCTTCATACCACACCACTTCACACTATTCCTTAACACTTCATACCATAGCACCTCACATACCCTTTATCACTCAACCCCTCTCCCATACCTAAATGTGCACACTCACTGGCACAGTTAGTTTTCATGACATACTACTTTATAAATAGCTTAAAGTATTATGTCTACAACCGTGAGTACGTGCACATATACTATTCACCATGAATCAGGCCCATTGCACAAGTATTGTCATTACTTTTATCAGAGTTTGTGTGGTCGGTGATTTTACACTTTATACCCTTTTGCTATTTTTTATTTTGCCTCCCACTTTTAAAAGGGTGCTTCTCAAATTGATTCTTGTGTCTCCTGTGCTATGAGTTTTTCAGTGCCTTGAATATGAGGACTAAAGTTTTAAAAGTGGGTATTACATCAATGTTTTTTGTTTAGTATTTTTCTGACTACTTGTGTATTGTTTGCCAATGTGTGTGTTTTGTGGAGTAACTGTTAACGTTGGCTAGACTACTTTACATTTATATGTCAATGTGACAAGCAGCCCGCTATTGCATTGCTTATTAGCAATGTCAATGTGTCTTCCCATGGGAGGTTAATCAGAGTGAGGCATGTGTGTGTATGTCCTTGTGAATTTACACTTTGGGGCATATTCTCAAGAACGTGTGATAACCATCGCAAAAGTAACTTAACGCAACAGTCAACATCGCAGTCCATTGCGGGAAAATTACGCTGTGTTAACTAAGTATTCTCAACACAGCAGTAACATGCGATAGTCACCAGCTAACACGTCAACTGGCCGCGTTAAAATCAACGCCACGCCACAAAAATGCGAAACACGAAAGCAAATAAAACCTGCGATGAGGCAACGCACAATACAAAAATCAGCAAAAACCAGCGACAGGTCTGCAATTTCCACAAGCGTCAGGTGGGAAAAATCACTAAAAAAGTAGAAAAAAATAGACAAACAAATGCCAAACAACAGAGAAGCACAATGGATGTTGCCGGAGCAAGTACGGGGGAGAACCAGAACCCCACAAGACCCCCAGAGGTCCAGCATGGGACTTCGGGGTCAGGGAAGGCCAAGGAGAAGAAGAGTAGGAAGAAGCGGTTCAGTCCGCAGGAAAACAGGATCCTGATAACGGAGGTGGTAGAACACCATCACCAGCTGTTCGTCACCTCCACTGTCAATGGCAACCAAAAATGGACTATGGCAGTCCATCATGGACAAGGTGAATGCAGTGGGAGTGCTGAAGAGGACAATCGAAGAGGTCAAGAGGCGCTGGAATGATGTCAAGCGCAAAACCAAGCTTAAACTCACCAACAACCAGAAGGCAGCAATGCAGACTAAACGTGGGAGTCCTGCACCACAGGAGGATCTGGACGATATGGAGGAAATGGTCTCCACATTCTTCAGTGGGGAGACGGTGGCAGGAGTTTGGGGACCAGACACTGCTCAACATGACCGGACACAATAGAAACAGGGTGAGTAACGACCAGGGATTGGGGGGACGGGAGAGATGGGCACAATGGCACACATGCACAATTGAGCTGAGCACATCTGTGGACAATGTGTAGCAGACCTATTGAGCCATAGGCCTCTCACCCTCGGCACCGTTATTGGGGCTGAATATTCAGCAACAGTTTTTATCGAAAGTTGTTTGTTGAGTAATTTTACTATAAACTCCACATCGTTTTATCAAAGTTCAATTTATTCTTTTCTTCCGCATATGTCTCATTTCACATAATTAGAATCATCTCCAAACATTTTTATATAATTCCAATGCATTTCGGTGCCCCCTGCACCTTCATCAGGGAAAATCTGAAATTTACAAATAAACATACTTAATACCACAATCTCTATCTGTTTCAACATGCGCTAGCTTTGGTTGTTAAAGGCGCGCGTTCATATTCAACATGTGTCATGTTGTTGCTAATGCTGGTCGGCACGACCCTTGTTTTAGTCCTTCCTGCTAGTCTGAAGTTCTAACGCTTCAATTATATGTATTGCGTGTAATCGTTTACACAAACGCTCTGCCGCTAGGCTGCTAACCTGATCTCTGCTCGTGGTGCGCTCTTGTTCAAATGTTATGCGTCTTACCTCGCGTGTAGTTCTAACGCTACGTCCTTCCTCCTCTTCGTGTTCGTGTAGTCTGTGTTCCGGAGCCGGTATAGGGCGGGTTTTTATGTGGTGCGTATTACGCGCATGGGTGTTGGCAGTGACGTGGTTTTTTTTGGACTAACTTTATTGACAGTTGAATTCCTGTTTCTTAGGTGTCTAGCGGGGATAAACGCTGCGCGTGCTCGAGTCCGTATCCATGTAAACAATGAAGAATATTACCACAGGTGGCTGTTAATATAGTTAAACATGTGGATTGGTAGACACAATAAAATCAAAAATGCAAATTACTGAATTTCAATGTTGACTTGTCAAAAATTACAAATAACATAAGAATTCTGTCCGATCATTAAGCCCATTGGGCTTGAGGCTATTGAGATGGTAAATCCAATAGTTTTCACGTTTAAGTAAGTTCTTTTTATTGAGGGGGCCCTCAACTTTGGGAATTAATTCCAAAACGCATTCTCGCAATTGGTTGATGTGATGTCTTTTTTCCATAAAATGTGTTGCCACCGTGGATTTGAGCGTGCCAGTTCTTATGTTGCTCTTGTGCTCTGTTAGCCTGGTTTTAAATTTTCTCTCCGTGTGTCCTACATATACTGACCTACATGGGCCTTCAACATGTATATTATGTTCATGGTATCACACGTGGCGTTAACCCTTATAGGAATTTTATATCCTTTCATTGGGTGGGTAATTGTGTTTCCTTTCATGATATTATGACAATTGCTGCAGTTCATGCATGGTACTGTTCCTCTGAATGAGGTCAGCGTGGGCTCCTCTTGTTTGGTTTTTAGCAATTCTCCCAAATTACGCCCTCTCGTACAGGCAAATAGTGGGTCTTGATCAAATATTCAGTTGAAATCAGTATCTAGTTTTAACATCTGCCAGTGTTTTTTGACAATCTTTGTGAACTGGCTGCTCACGTTTGAGAATTTGCTGACACATGTGATTCTTTTCTCAGTTGTTTTGTTCTTTTTGATGAATAAGTCTTCTCTTGATTTATGTTGTGCCCTCAATAGCGCTGTTTTAACAATGGTTGTTGGATATCCCCTGTCCTGAAATCTATGCTCCATTGTTTTCAATTGTTCCTGACACTCCTGTGTGTCTGAGACCACTCTCCTGACCCTGAGAAACTGGGAATAAGGCAGATGTGTTTTGAGGGTTTGGGGATGATGACTTTTATATTTTAGTAGATTATTTCTGTCTGTGGGTTTACGGTACAAGTTTGTGCGGAATTGGTTTCCATCTCTTGTGATTTGCACATCCAAAAATTGTATGCTGTTGCAGCTGATTTGCCATGTGAAGCCAATTCTGTCATTTCTTGTGTTTAGAATTTCCATTTGGTTTACCAAGGATTGGACATCTCCTTTCCATACAATGAAAATATCATCTATAAATCTTACATACATGAGAAGTTGTGAAGCCCATAGTTGGTTATGGTAGATGTATTGTTCCTCAAATGCTGCCATATACAAATTTGCATACGCCGGAGCGGTGCAATTGCCCATGGACGTCCCACTGCGTTGAATAAACCATCTTTTGTTGTATTTGAAGTAGCTGTTCATCAGGGTAAATTTCATAAGCTCCATCAGAAAGATTTGTAGGTCTATTGAGTATGTGCTGTTCAATAAAGAATGTTCAATAGCTTTCAACCCCTCTTGATGGGGTATCGACGTATATAACGCCTTTACGTCTATTGTTCCCATCACTATATCTTCTTGGATGTTTAGATGTTGAAGTTTAATCAAAAAGTCTGTTGTGTCTTTGATGTAAGACAATGATTTCAATACCAATGGTTGCAGGTACTTGTCTAGAAATTTTCCCACAGGTTTGTGGAGGCTTCTTTTTGTGGACACGATAGGGCGGCACGGTGGTGTCTGTGCATCTTTGTGTATCTTTGCTTCCATATATAGGGTTGGACTGCTAGGGCTGTCCTGTGTAAGATATTTGCGTGTTTTAGCTGTTATGGTGCCCCTTTCCTCGGCTCTTTGTAAAATCGATTGTAATGTTTTTCGGATTTATTCAGTTGGATCAAAATCAATTTCCATGTATAATTGTTCATCCTCTACATGTTCTTTGACCACTGTTTCATAATAGAATGTGTTGAGTATCACAAGTGCCCCTCCCTTGTCAGCCTTTTGGCATATGATTTTGTCGTTTTTGGCTATAGCTCCAATTGCTCCGTATTCTTTGTTTGACATGTTTTGCCTTTAGCTTTTTTTCTGGACGTTGATTTTGTTGATGTCTCGTTTGCAAAGTTCCTCAAACAGATCGATGGTTTTATGACTGGTCGGTGGTATGTAAGTACTATGAGTCTTTAAGCCTCTTAATTCATCTTGAGGTTTTGGTCTCATGTCAGTAGCCACATTATCAAAAAAATGCCGTAGTCTCATTTTGCGGGTTAGTTTAAACAAACTTATTCCAACTTGTTGGTATGTGCAGTCGGTACATACGACATGCCCTTTTGAAGTGTCTCCATTTGAACTTTATTGAGGTTCACATCCGAAATGTTGATCACCAGGTTTTTTAGGTCTGTTTCTTTGGTTTGTCCTTCTTGGTCATGGTTCTCGTTTGTGGCGGTCCCTTTCTTTGTTTTTTTCTGCCTCCCCTCCGGGGTCTTCCATTTCTGTGGGGCCTTCCTCTAAAAAAGGCACCACTGTGGACGAACCAGTGTTCTCTAGTGGAGGTTGGGTCCTCTGAGTGCATCTCTCAGGGGCTGATTGTCTCTCACTATCGGTGGATGACGAATCCGTGTGTGACGTGTAAGCCTTAGTTTGACGTCTCTTTGCGTAAATTTCCGCCCAAGTGTACACCTCTTGTAACTTGTAATCGAGGGTGTCCCTCTTATATTTCCTCAACTTACCTTCATTCACTTCTTGGGTGTGTCTGGTTAACCAGAGAACACTGGTTCGTCCACAGCGGTGCCTTTTTTAGAGGAAAGCCCCACAGAAACGGAAGACCCCGGAGGGGAGGCAGACAAAACGATGTGGAGTTTATAGTAAAATTACTCAACAAACAACTTTCGATAAAAACTGTTGCTGAATATTCAGCCCCAATAACGGTGCCGAGGGTGAGAGGCCTCTGGCTCAATAGGTCTGCTACACATTGAATGATTCGTTTACACTCCTGGAGGGAAGTGTTACCCTTGAGCACGATTAACAACGGATAGAATTTAAGGCGGTGCACATCCCCGAACTTGTAGCCATTCAACACATCTGTGGACAAACCATTCCCCAGCCCCCAACTCCCATCAGGAGACCAATGTACCCAAGTATGCAACCACTCAGCACTATATAAGCACGGAATTCAAACGCACATCGCATGAAATATAGAAGCGGCAGCAAAATCAGAGCCGCTGGGACGACTCCCCCGAAACGCAGCACACACACATAACATGCAGAGCACATCAACACTAACAACTATGTGGTACAAACCACAAAACACCTACAACAGTACACAGGACACAACTGGTGCCGCATGGGTGTCAACACTGGCCAATTACATTTGGCATTTCAGGGAACACACATGTCTGTTGTCAAAATGTCCACTGTCACCCATCAAATAGGCAGCTCCTCCCAAACAGCCACAATGTACATAGTCATGCAGTCTGTATGTAAACATATACAATGTGACAACATACATGTGAACACATTGTTAAACTGCATCTCCCCTTCACATTGCAGTGGGAGAATCAACAACTCCTGCTGAGCAGCCCAACCCTCTCTTTTCTGATGATGAAGAGGACCACCACAGCTGCGACTCCGATACCCTCCAAGTCTTCATTGACAGCTTCCGCAGCCCACCTCCAGGAGCAGGGCAACGAGGAGACCCCAACCCCTGCACAGACCACACAGCAGGCAGCACCCACCACCACCGCTGCCTCCCAGGGTCCCCACAAAGAACACATAGCCTTCCAACGCCGTGTGTTGGGGTGCCTGGGGCTGCTGACTGAACAGGAGCTGGTGGGCTTTGACCGCATGGAAAACAAACTAGATGCCATACAAGGGTGTCTAAGCCCCATCAGGGACCACTCACTGTCCCTAACGGACACCCACAGTCCACTCCATGCTCTCCAATGGAGAATAGAATAACTGTCCAGTCAGAGTGGCTCTAGCGATGTCACACAGGAGTTGCAGAGGTCAATGGCGACTATGGAGCAGGCGAATGCGGAAAGAGTGGCTGCACACCAGCAAGTGGTAGCTGGGTTCCTCAATGACCTCAAAACCATCCTCATGGCTTTGCTGCCACAAGGCCTGGTGCTGATGCATGGCCTGGCGTTGATGCATGCTGCTGCTACCACTACATCCAAATCTCACCCCTGAAGTGTCAGTGCCACACAGTGAGGCAGACATTCCACCTCCGGCCCCCGAGGTGTCACTGTCACACAGGGCTAGAGAAAGGGCACTACCACCCACACATAAGGCACATGAAACAGCAGAGGACGAAGATGCGGATGAAACTGCCTTTGTGGTAAGAAGGACGCAGTAGCATTCTTCTCCACCATATGGCCTGCTTCTGCTTGGTTCTGCCCTCTGCATCATCACCTTCCACGGTTCCCCGATGCACCCAGCAACACTCACCTTGGAGCTCGACAGGACTGCCATATATTGTTTGATCGCCAATGAAACAGCAATCAGACTGCGGACTGAACACTTTCTCTTCCTTTGGACTTGTCAGGACTCCGGCTGGCCCTCCATGGGCCAACATCATCATGTGGGGTTTGCAAGGCCCTGTAATGCTCCAGATGCAACACTCCACTGAAAGTGCATTAAAGATTCCTAATCACACAGATGTGTCATGTCTATGGTCTTTCAAGTGTGTAAGTATGGATGAATGTATGGTCAGTGAATTCCTCTTAAGTCCATGTGGCTCATGTCGTTGGACTTGGGTCACAGGGTGACACATTGCCGAATGTTGTCGGGTGGCGCTGACGCAACAACAGGGACACAAACATTAGTTACTTCCTTGTCCAGTCCCGTACGGAACCACGCCCAGAGCCTCGGGTCATTGTTCAAACCCTCACGCTGGACTGACATATGCCAGGCCAGCCCACTCCGCTTACGCTCACGGGGGAGACGGCAACACTACATGTCCCAGGTCTTCCCTGTAGTAATCTGCTGATCACAGGTCTAGTTGTCAGCATGCCACAGCCACTTCCTCATGGCTGGTATACACCCACATCACAATCATCCAGCACACACATCCCAGGACATGTGACCCAACCCATAAAAAGGGCCGGGCACGAGTGTTCAAAGCCATTTCAAACCTCTCTCAGGGTGTATCCGTGTGGTGTTTATGTAGGCATGGGGGCCCAGGGCCCTGCAACATCACATTCCGCCAGCCCGGAGGTGACATGATGGTGTCCGCACTATGATACCCAATCATACAGGGTCCATGACTTGCGGGGAACAGACTTGGTGGCACCGGATACACTGCGGCTGGCACAGGCACACTGCCATGGGCCGGTGACTTTCCGTTCGCTGAGGTAGGGGCACCTTAAATGCTGATCGGGTGTGCAGCCTGCGATGATGCACGTCCCGGCGGTCCGGACATCTCAGGTTTTGTGAGCCCTGCTGGACCGCAGTGTAGACCAGAGACAGCAGACAGTGGGGGCCTACCGACACACGGAGTCGCCTCCTGGATCTCAGAGTTAGTGGCACCTCAAAGGCTGGGCATGTGTGCAGCCTGCAATGATGTTGGGTGCACTGGTATGTCCTCTGCCATTGCAAAATCAAGACCCAGAATCAAAAGTGAGACCTGGTGGCCTGCACAGCGGGTCTGCATGATATGGAGGGTGCCTTGTCCGTGGGCCCCGGTCTTGTGGCTTGCATCGGCACATGGTGGCCCCTCAATGCTACATGCCAGTGGCTGAAGGTGAACAGTGAGGCCTGGGTGCGGAGGGGCGGGCATGCACCGCTGGGCAGCAGGAGGGGCTGGGGTGTACCTGCCTGGGTGCGCAGGGGCGGGTTGGCGATGATGTGTGCAGTCATGTATCTGGATTCTGTTTCAGATGACGGACCTGTTTCAGATGTGGGACCTGGTGAACTGCACTACATAGCGGCACATGGTGGGAGACACACAGGTGTCAGCAGGTGACCAGTGTGGCCTGGGTGCGCAGTGTCAGCCCTCTCTCTCCCTGTCCATCTCTTTTGTTATCTGTGTCTCTCTCTCCTTCTCTGTCTATCTCTCTCTCCCTCTCTGTCCGTCTATCTCTCTCTCTCCCTCTCTATCCGTATTTCTCTCTCTCCCCCTCTCTGTCCGTCTTTCTCTCTTTCCCCCTCTTTGTTCGTCTTTCTTTCTTTCCCCCTCTCTGTCCGTCTACCTCTTTCTCCCCTTCTCTGTCCGTCTTTCTCGCGCTCCCCCTATTTGTCCATCTTTGTCTCTCTCCCCCTCTCTGTCCGCCTATCCCTCTCCCCCTCTCTGTCCATTTTTCTCGTGCTCCCTCTCTCTCTCACTCCTTCACTCTCTCTCTGTCCTTTGATGTGCGCAAAACACACCTTCTCATCATGATTTTTGTCTTGCAGGCTGTGACCTACGGATTGTCACAAGGGGAGCCACCATGTGTCTTCATTTCTGTTCTGTGTTTATTTGAACACATTTTCATTTGTTAATTCAAAGGTGAATGTGTGATGCTCATTTTTGTGACAACACATGCTTGTCACCAAATGTGATTGTGCAACATCAGGCAGATTATTTAGTACATGATTCTGTGCATTGATGTGGCATGTCTTTGGCCGGGGTGGTGTGCCCGGGGAGGGGGGGTCCTGGGGGTGGTGGCGGTGGGTGTTGTGGTGCTGTTGGTGCTCCAAGTTGTATGATCAGTGGCTCCATGTCATCTCTTGCCCTTTAGGTGTGGCTGGGCTCCCTTGTGTTGTGCAGGCTGTGGTCTGACTTTACACCAGGTCAGAGCAGGTGTTAATTTCCTGCTGCTAATGCGCCTTATCGCATGTTTTGTGATCGTATCGCTGATCTGGCTGGTCGTTGATAATGTTGCAGAGTGGTTTTGTCGCAGCTTTTGGCACGGGAAGGCCTACTCTGCATCTCATTAGCGATACTTGCGGGGATCATCTGTGGCCACCTTTTTTGCATCTGCTATGGCATGTAAACTGGTGCTATGGGCTATTAGCACCAGCTTGTGAATGGGGTAATAATTTTATCAACAATAACACTATGGTGAGATAGGACCCAGGGGAATATTTAAAGACCAAGCTCTGTGAACGGTCCCCAGGAGTATATGACAACAACAAGGTTCCAGAGGGTCTACACAAGAGGGTGTGAGCCTGCGGTAGCCAGAAAACTAGTCTGAAACAAAGGGCCCTAGACTGACTTACACAAAAATTCACTGTGACAACTCAGTGGAAGGTCAAAAATACCCATCAGTCACCACTCGAGACCGCCCTTCATCATTTGGGATTTTTTTGGGACCATCTATGCAAGTTGATGATACTCAAAACCATGGGGAGACTAGATGATCAATAGTTCTCCCCCGTTGAGTGACAATAGTATGGTATACCACTATCTGTGACTGGTAAGTGGTAGAGGAGCGATGTGACTGAGGGGGTGCAGTGCAAAATGCCAAACGTGAAAAATTATTAGAGAAAAGTGTCTAAAATTGGATAAGAGAGCATAGAGCAAACTTTATTCAGATGATGCTCTCTTTCCCAAATCTAAAACCATTATTATGTAGAGACAGTTTGAGAAATGCGCTGTCTATGGGTGGAACTAGGTCAACATGTTTCAGCAATTCATCGACATAATGGTCGTTGCTTTCTTCAGGACCTCATAATAATTAATTGCTACTGCAAATCAAAATAATAAGTGAAATTTGTAAAAGGACAAGTACATTAAATCACCTGCAGTCTCCAGGTGAAGAGTCTTGTCCTAACTCACAGCTCGTGTCGTTCACTGCAAGGTCAGAACAAACAAGGGTCAAGCATCAGACTAACCTCAATGCCCCCCATAGCTCACAAAAGACCTAGGTACACACAGTAGAATCCTTAGATCAAGTCAAATGTAATGACTACAGTATTACCAAACAGTGGTGTGGTTACATGATAAATATTAAGATATACAATTTGTATGCATAATAGAAAAAAGGTCACGTCGTACCACAGTCTGCGAGACGTGAAGACCTCACCCCACCTGGCAGTGGCTCAGGGATAGAGTGAAGCACCGCTCTATGAAACATGTAAGCAAAGAAAACATGTTTGCCATGGTGTGCAATTTAACCTTCATCACAGCCCTCCAAAACCTAACTGTGCAGGGGGCGAAAATAAAAATGGTGTTCAAAAGACCCACTTAGTAAAGTGAAATCCACTCAAACTAACGACCTTATCGATCTAACCTGTTCACCAAATAATGTCTCCTTGGTGAAAATGGGAATATACTGGAAGGTTCCCTTAACGTTACAGATATATATTATTTCGCCGCTCGTTCCCAAGAGGAGTTTGTAAACCAGAACCTGGGAAACGAAGTGTCCAATTATGTTATATCTGGAACACGTCAAAGAAAAGAAAACTTGCCGGGGGCACTCACCTAACCGTCGGTACTCCTTCGCCGGCGTCTGGACCGACTGGGGAGGCACCAGACGGTTAGAGAGTGTAGAGTTAAAAGGAAGATGCCGATAGGTCTATTGGTCACGTGACCGGCACCTCCTGCAATGTGATTGGCTCAGCCCGGTAAAGTGATAGCGCTCGCTATTGGTTGGTTAAACTCGCCATGGTAACAGATGTAATCAAAACAGAAGAAGACGAACTGAATGCGTCTTACGGGTGGAGGGAAATGATCGATGTATAGACTCGATGGTAATTGCGCTGGCTGTGGGTAATGACGCTCGCTGTGGTTAATTATATCGCCCTGGTGCTAGCGCTTACTCTTGTTTAAATTTACGATTGCATTTTTATAGCCCTGGTAATAGATGTATTTACAGGAAGGGCGGACGAGTGTAAAAAAAGGGTAAGTGAACTCGTTGTCAAAAGGAAAAGAACACTGATAGAAAGGAGCCAAGCGAAAGATCGATGTTGGCAGTGTTAAATTGGGAATGAATATGACATACTCTTTGCTATAAATAAAAGACACACTAAGGTGGTGATAGATAGATGTACTGAATGGCACCACGTAATGGATACCTGATGTATTAATCACTCCTAGGAGCAAAGAGGCAGGTAAGGAATAGATGATAAATACTGGGCCAAAGGGTGCTCTACTCGGAAGACAAAGTTATAAAGTGGACCATGGAATATCATCGTTGAGTCCTTGCTTGTGGGTATTAAGTTTCAGGACCCACTTTTGCTCTTTTATCAAAAGGAAGTTGGCTACATCTGCAGTGTGGGAGGGAATGAAAGGTTTTTCCAACACAGTCCAGTGAAAATCGGTGGACTGGTGATTAACTTCCAGGAAATGTGCAGTCAATTTGGTAGCCTGTCTTCTGCATCGGATGGTGCTTTTATGTTCCGAGATTCTTAGGCGTATCTTTCGAGTGGTCATCCCCACATACTTGAGTCCGCATGGGCATGTGATCAAATACACCAAATGGTCACTGTTACAGTTGGTAAATTTCAATTGCCTCCAAGGTCTTGAAGTACCTATGTCCAATTCTGATGTTTTCTTCGTTTGTGGACATGCTTGGCATGTACCGCAGGGATGATGTCCCGTGACAGGAGGGAGGTCCCATAATGAACCGACAACCCTGGGTTGATCTTCAAGGGGTCTAGTGTGTACTAGTCTGTCTCTCAAATTAGAGCCTCTTTTGAATGAGAACAGGGGTTGTTGCAACGTAAGGCGTCCAGAATTCAAAATGGGCCAGTATTTTTTGACCAGTTTTTTGATCTTATTTGACATGGTTCCAAAAGTATGAACAAACGTCAATCGTTCCAAAGGCGCTTTTGGGATGGTTGGCTCCAGAAGAGCAAGACGATTGTTATGCATTGCCCGTTTCATTGATTGTTTGACTAGCCTTGGTGGATATTTGCGTGCAATTAACTGGTCACATAAGGTGCTTGAATGTTCTTTATAGGCTGCGGATGTAGAGCAGTTCCTTTGAACCCGTAAAAATTGTCCAAAGGGAAGATTTTCCCTTAGGGATCTTGGATGGTGGCTATTGAACAACAGGAGCGAGTTTCTTGAAGTTGGCTTCCTATATAATTCTGATTGTAGCCCATCAGGTGTAGCTTGTATCAATAAGTCAAGAAATGCGAGTTTGTTCCCTCCTATCTCTATTGTAAATTTGAGAAAGGAGTTCCTGCTGTTCAGCCACTCAAGGAAATCAAGACATCTTTCTCTAGTGCCTATCCAGGTCACCAGGACATCATCGATATACCTCTTCCAGGTTTTCAGGTTATCGATGTAAGGATTAAGATTATTGAAAATATGTTGCTGCTCAAAGGAATGAACGTACAGGTTTGCTAAGCTAGGGGCGTAAACGCTCCCCATACTCGTACCCGACACTTACAGGTAAATATTGTCCTCAAACTGAAAAAAATTCTGTTTCATTGCCAAGGTGGCACAGGCCATGATGAAATGCACCGGTGTTATACTATTCAGATCATTCGCATCCAGCAAAGAGTGAATCACCTCCAATGTCTCATCCTGAGGGATGGAAGTGTATAAAGCCTCGACATCGAAAGAGACAAGGAGGTCTGTAGTAGTCTCAAATTCGATGTCGGGCAAAATACGTAGAAGGTCCGTAGTGTCCTTCAGGTACGTGGGCATCTTTTGTACCATGGGGCGTAAAAAATGATCCACAAAGGTGGAAATTGGTTCAAGGGCTGACCCTATGCCCGAAATTATAGGGCGGCCTGGCGGTGGTTGTTGTTCTTTATGGACCTTGGGCAAGGTGTAAAAATATGGCATTTTAGGATGTTCAGTGTACAAGAAGGTAGCCTCCGCTTCAGTGATCCAACCTTCAGATGACGCTTCTTCGATCATTGTTTTAATAGTAAGTTTTAATTAATTAGTGGGATCCCGATCCAACAGGCTGTAGGCATTCCTGTTGTTGAGTTGGCGCATGCATTCAGAGCGGTAGACGTCAGTGTCCAGAATCACTATCGATCCGCCTTTGTCTGCCGGTTTGATCGTAAGTTCTTTGTTTGCTGTCAATGATTTCAATGCCAAATGTTCTGATTTTGGTAGATTGTGAAAAATTTCAATATCTTCAGTAAATAGCTTTTCAAACTCTTTCTCAAGAGCCTGTTCATAAGCTAAAACCTGTGGTGGCATCAAGTGAGTCAGGGGTGTAAATGTAGATTTACATTTCAACCCGGTGTTGATTTCCTTCTCAACTTGTGAGTTGGTTTCTTTTTCAACAAAAAAGAAATGCAATCTAATTTTTCTAAGAAAATTTGCAAGTTCCAGAAGAGTTTGGAAATGGTCGTTTCTGTGGGTAGGTACAAAGCCTAGACCTCTGTTCAGGGCATTCTCTTCCGATGGTGTCAAAGTATGTGTACTTAAATTCATTATTATTCCGGCATCACGTGTTCTGTGCTGCCTCCTTGCTCTTGGCAGAGTTGCTCCTCAGATTCCTCGTCCCTGATGAAGTCGACGGGGGGCTGTAGTGGACCTGGAGTTGGGTTTGTCCTCTTCTTCTTCCTCGTGACCTGCCTCGGCCAGACCCTAAAAAAGGCTGGCCTGAAAAATTGCCTTGGAACCCTGGCTGGAAATTCGCTGGAAAAGCAGGCATGCAAGGGCCCATAGGTTGTTGATAAGGAGGTGGCTGTTGGGGAGGAAAGAAAGGTGGGACTCCTCCATATTGCCACGGATTTGGTGGCCACCATTGTTGTTGTTGATTACCTTTCCAATTATTTCTAGCATTTCTTTTCCCACGTCCACGACCTCGCGTGTTAGAACTGTCGGTGCCAGTATCACTTCCAAATGTATTGTCATCAGAGCTTGATGTGCCATAAGTGGAGCCCGTACTGCGACTATTTACAATGGTAACTGGGGGGACGTAGGAATCACTAGAATAAGGATACACTTTATCAAATTTAAACTTGTCGAGATCTTTCCTAAATTTATCAATTTTTAATGAGAGTGTATATTCCTTGTATTCTCTGTTATTCTTATTGGAATCATCCAAATTCTTTTGGAAAGCTTTTGAGGAAAGGGTGGCTTTGATCTTGGACTCCATAATCTGTATCTCAATCAGTATAGTGTCTGCTATACGTTTGGCGGTCTGGATGATTAAAATTAACCAGTCTCTGGTGCATCGCCAAGCGATCAATGCCCAACTCTTAAGGAACTCTTTATCGGTGAGGAATAATCTGGGGGCCTTTGTTACTATCAGGCCTGTAGGGGCACAATCATTGCGCAAGTATTGAGCCATTATTGCGCCGTGTAGTGCCGTTCTAGTCTGTGATTTTTTAAGGACCAGTAGTTTGCCCCATTCATCTTCATTTATTGAGATCACAGTAGGAGTGATATCGACCAAATCAGGATGTTCATCAAGTGCTGCTAATAAGTCATCGTCAGTGAAAGAAAGGCCTGAATTTTCGCCCATGGTTAGAAAAGGGAAGGGAAGAACATGTAATGAAGGTATTGCACACCAAGAAAAGAGCAATAGCTAAGAAACTAGTCGTTACAAGCAAAAATGTGATACGAAGTTATCGCATGAACAAAGGGTCCGCAGCCAAAAGACTGCTCAAAAACAACAATAACACTATGGTGAGATAGGACCCAGGGGAATATTTAAAGACCAAGCTCTGTGAACGGTCCCCAGGAGTATATGACAACAACAAGGTTCCAGAGGGTCTACACAAGAGGGTGTGAGCCTGCGGTAGCCAGAAAACTAGTCTGAAACAAAGGGCCCTAGACTGACTTACACAAAAATTCACTGTGACAACTCAGTGGAAGGTCAAAAATACCCATCAGTCACCACTCGAGACCGCCCTTCATCATTTGGGATTTTTTTGGGACCATCTATGCAAGTTGATGATACTCAAAACCATGGGGAGACTAGATGATCAATAGTTCTCCCCCGTTGAGTGACAATAGTATGGTATACCACTATCTGTGACTGGTAAGTGGTAGAGGAGCGATGTGACTGAGGGGGTGCAGTGCAAAATGCCAAACGTGAAAAATTATTAGAGAAAAGTGTCTAAAATTGGATAAGGGAGCATAGAGCAAACTTTATTCAGATGATGCTCTCTTTACCAAATCTAAAACCATTATTATGTAGAGACAGTTTGAGAAATGCGCTGTCTATGGGTGGAACTAGGTCAACATGTTTCAGCAATTCATCGACATAATGGTCGTTGCTTTCTTCAGGACCTCATAATAATTAATTGCTACTGCAAATCAAAATAATAAGTGAAATTTGTAAAAGGACAAGTACATTAAATCACCTGCAGTCTCCAGGTGAAGAGTCTTGTCCTAACTCACAGCTCGTGTCGTTCACTGCAAGGTCAGAACAAACAAGGGTCAAGCATCAGACTAACCTCAATGCCCCCCATAGCTCACAAAAGACCTAGGTACACACAGTAGAATCCTTAGATCAAGTCAAATGTAATGACTACAGTATTACCAAACAGTGGTGTGGTTACATGATCAATATTAAGATATACAATTTATATGCATAATAGAAAAAAGGTCACGTCTTACCACAGTCTGCGAGACGTGAAGACCTCACCCCACCTGGCAGTGGCTCAGGGATAGAGTGAAGCACCGCTCCCCCTCAGTCACACCGCTCCTCTACCACTTACCAGTCACAGATAGTGGTATACCATACTATTGTCACTCAACGGGGGAGAACTATTGACCATCTAGTCTCCCCATGGTTTTGAGTATCATCAACTTGCATAGATGGTCTCAAAAAAATCCAAAATGATGAAGGGCGGTCTCGAGTGGTGACTGATGGGTTTTTTTGACCTTCCACTGAGTTGTCACAGTGAATTTTTGTGTAAGTCAGTTGTAGTAAGTAAACACGACGTCTGGAAGCAGAGTACTTGTGTCAGTTAGCTTTATTGCAGTACAGAGTAGGTAGGACCATCCCCTAACTGACCAGAGCTCTAACTGCCAACAGGGCAGAAGGAAACTCTAGAACCAGGAACTCCATGATATTCTAGAGTGCTAGTCAAGTGAGCAAGAGAAGCACTGTACAACATATCTACCCCCCTTAACAGATAAAAGAAAACATAAACAAACATCATCACTGTGAGAGCACAGTATTAAATCAGTGTATATAATCATTAAGATAAGTGGGTGGACGCCGAGAGCGAGAACTCTTTATCGTGCTCTCCCTAAAGGGCAACTGAGAAGAAGAAGAAACTGAGTCACCCAGAGCACCACCATGAACTGACATGGAAACTGGAGCATCACCACTACCCATCTCCCCCCTTTCAATGGAAACAGAAGGAAGCACAGACCCACCATCAGGAGCTAACAAGTAACCATTACAGCTCCCTGAATCTCCACCCTCTGAACAAACAGATGAACCACTCTCCTTTCTTTGGAACAAAGCTACTCTTCTATAATTCCATGTTTCCCCATTTTCCAATACCACAAAATGTGGAGAAGCTTTTTTGACTCTAAAAGGACCTCTATATTTGCTTAAACCCTTAGAAAACCTTCCTGGTTTAACCTTGACTAGGTCACCCACTGCAATGGGCAGAGGATTGTCAGTAGGAGGTAAGGCCTCACCCCCCTCGCATCTCAACCATGCGGGAGTCAATTTCGAGATTGGTGTGCGACCGTGCATCAATTCAAATGGAGATTTCTCCCCAGTTTTATGAGGCGTCGATCGGTAGGCCCACACCAGCTCTTGCACCCGCTCATACGAAAAACATCCACTTTGCACAAACATTTGAATTACCCCCTTCACCAGACGATTCACTCTTTCACAGAGACCATTTCCTTGCGGGTTGTACAAGCTTGTCCTCTGATGTCTGATGCCACACTCACGCATATATGAAGCCATCTTCAAGGACGTCAACTGAGTGCCATTATCGGAGATAAGAACCGATGGATATCCCTCATTTAAAATTACACCCTTCAGGAAAGCAATGGTTGTATCGGTGTCAATTTCTTTCACAAATTGTACACAGAGCCATTTTAAGAAACAATCAATCACCACAATGGCAAATCGTTGATTCACGGGCAACTCACTCATAGGTCCTATGAAATCTAGGCAGATGTTGTGCCAAGGTAAATTCTCAAATCCAATTTTTTGAGGTGAGTGTGATCTTACGACCTTTAATCGTTTCTCTCCCTCCTTGCAATAGTCACACTTCACCACACAATCCACAGCGTCATTGTCAACTATTGGCCACCAGAAATTCTCCTTAACACGACGCTGGGTGAGGGTTTGGCCCAAATGGCCCTCATGAGCCAAACCTAAAATTCTACCTCGCAATGAACTGGGAGGGATGAAACGGTCACCTCGCATCAACACATTCTCTCCCTCTAGAGAAAGTTCGTCCAAAATTCTCAAAAAGGGTCTAACTTCAGGCATTACAGTGCTTTCTCTTCTAGTCCCTTTAGAAACCAGGTCAATAACAGATTGTAAAACCCGATCTTCCTCCATACCCCTCACCCATTCATCACGAGTGAAAGAACCACACCCTAAAAATAGCACGTCCTCCACCACTGCCGCTACCGCAAAATCATCTAAGACACTGTTACTATTTTTGTCACACTCTCCAGAGTGTGCAGGAAGTCGGGACAAACAGTCCGCCTGGATGTTCTTCCAGCCATGATCAAACTCTATCTCGTACTGATAATCCTGCAAACGAGAAGCCAGCCTGGCCAACCTGGGAGACCCCTTTCCAGTACCACCCGGGGCTAACACATTGACCAGTGGTTTATGGTCCGTGCACAGAACAAATTTGTATCCCCATAAATATGTTCTAAAATGGCTCGTGCCCCAAACAGCTGCAAGAGCTTCTCGCTCTATGACTGAATAATTGGATTCAGAAGTAGACAAGGGCCTGGAAGCAAAAGCTATGGTCTTTTCTTCTCCCCCATGCTTCTGCAAAAGCACTGCACCGAGTCCCACTCCACTCGCATCAACCATCAAGACCGACGAACGACTTGTATCAAAAGGGGCCAGTACACCAGCAGCTTTAAGCTCCCTTTTTATCAGATTGACGCACGATTCATGCTCAGCAGTCCAATTAAATTTGACACCCTTTTTCAATAAACTTCTCAAAGGTGCAGTCTTAGATGAAAAATCACTCACAAATTTTGAATAAAATTCAACTAAGCCCATGAAGGGCCGAAGTTGATCTTTATCCACTGGTGAGGGTGCTAACTCGATAGCTTCCAACAGATTCTTTTTAGGCCTTATCCCCTCCTCAGACAAAGAAAACCCTAAGTATTCAATCTCCTTCAAAAGGAAAGCACACTTCTCCTTCTTTAGGGTGAGTCCAGCATCCTCTATTCTGCGTAATACACACTGCAAAGTTCTATTATGATCTTCAAGCGAATCACCATAGATTAAAATATCATCTTGGAAATATAGAACTTTGTCTAGACCCTTAAAAACTTCTGAAACTAGTCTCTGGAACACGCTGGCCGCTGAAACAAGGCCAAACGGTAAACGCGTAAACTGGAAGGTTCCCTCACTTGTAATGAAAGCAGTTAATTGCTTGGAAACATCATCTAAACAAATCTGATGGTAAGCATGTTTTAGGTCTAGTTTACTGAAGAACCTGGCTCCTTTAAGCGTTGACACTAGTTCCCCAATATTGGGTAGCGGGAACACATCCGCCACTACACATTTGTTTAACGAGCGTAGGTCTACACAAAACCTTATCTTATTATCAGATTTCCGGGAAATCACAACGGGCGAAACCCATGGAGACGCTTCTACGGGCTCGATGATGCCTCCTTGGAGCATTTCTTCTAATGTGGCTTTAACTTCCTCCCGCAAAGCGAAAGGGACACGTCTAACTTTGTGTTGAACAGGAGTACTGCCCTCCTTGAGGATTATATGGTGAGAATAGCCTACCAATTCTCCTAACTGATCTCTAAAGACATTTTTGAATCTCTCTAGAATCTCGTTCAATGAAGAGTTGTCCACAATTGAGACAGGATCATCAGCCCTGGGATTGACTACAATGTGTAAGTCGTATTGTTGGTAACGTCCCAGGATGGCCGGTCCATCAATGGATATGTACACTTTGCCCAATGCTGACCTATTCCTGAATTCAATTTTCCCATCAAAATAACCCAATAGATCTATTTTTTCACCTTGGTAGCCAGAGGGAAAAATGTCACACTCTCTCAAAGATCTGTCACCCCACAATCTCCTCATCAGGGACATGGGAATTATAGTCCATTTTGAACCTGTATCAACCATCAGATTGATAGATTTCCCATCAATGATAAAATCTGTTTTCAAAATTTTCCCTCTCCGTTCTTCACACAAACAAATGGAGTCACACAACACCAAAATCTTATTCACATCACGCCTCAGTTCACCATACTCACTGACTACTGTCACCTTCGAATTATTTTTGTTTCTACACATTTTTGCGAAATGTCCTATCTTTTCACACCGCAAACACTCCTTATTACTGGCAAAACAAAATTTAGCATCGGAAGTATGTGAATAACTTCCACACTTCATGCACATTTTAGAACTGTTTTTGTTGTTAGATTGTACATTCTTCTTTTGGAGAATATAACCTTTTTTTCTAACAATAGCAATAGCTGCCGCTTCTTCCTCACTATTGTCACTATTTACCACTTTGTTGGAAATTTCTGCAATTCTTGGTTCTAGACCACTCTTCTGCAACTCCTTCATGCATTTTTCGCTTTCTTCTACAACTTTGGCCAAATCTATGGCTACTTTTAACGTTTGATTCTTTGCTGCCCACAAACGTTCTTGAACTTTCCTATTGTTCGCTTGGACAATAAGTTGGTCTCAAATAAGTTCGTCGGCCATCTGGCCAAAACTGCACTTTACTGACAGTTCACGTAACCGCGCAACAAAATCATCTATACTCTCGCCCTCCAATTGTTTGTTTTTGTAAAACTTATATCTCTGTAAGACCAAATTTTCTTCTTTGCCAAATCTAGTCTCTAGTCTTGCTATTGCTTCCTTGAATTCGTCAACTTGTGACGTGGATCCTGAAGATAGAACTTGCGGTATAAACTTGAACACACGTTGCCCCTCTTTTCCTAATGTAGTCATTAGTAGGGCTTTTTTCCTCTTGGGTGAGAAATCCTCTCCATCCAGAGCCTCTATGTAGTTATAAAACATTGCAATCCAATCCTCCCAAGTCATAGATGGATTACCTGGTTCAGGTAAGAATTGGGGAGGAAGGGCGACATTAATTGGCTGTGACATGCTTATAACTTATTGTACTGAGAGAAGTCTGGTAATTTATTGTCTGATATGCGCTAATGTTGTTGTGCTGCAGTGTGATAGTTCTCAGCTGGGTACTGAGTGTAATGAACACTTGGGTAATATTTATATTATGAACAAGTCTCTTAACGCTTACCGCATAAATTAATCACCTTCCGTGTTCGACATTAATTGTCCAAAAATCGGCATTGACAGAAGAGCTGATGCGCGACACACACAGCTGATGCTGCAGCGCTGGGTCGCGTCTCCTAGGCAACGGCCTTTGTTTTGATTTTTAAAATGGCCGTCCACGTTCTGCGTCTGTACGTCCAGGCGTGTTGACGTACCCTGACGTATGTTTGTCTAGTGATCAGGAACGCTGCGTAGTCTGGCGTCGCGTACCTGCAGTTGCTAAGATGCTGACATCACTTCTTTGTTGTTACGCCACTTCTTTGTTGCTATGATACGCTGAACACTGCTTCTGCCGTACTTGTCATTGCGTCATCGCAGGGCCTCTGGACTTTTCAAGTCAACACCAGATCTCTCAACGATGGCACCAAACGAAATCCTGGGAGTCGACTACTCTCCTTGTAGGACTATGATACACCGGAGATTCACCTCGTTCTGCCTCGTTTACTGCACGGGTTCGAGGGTTGATGGAACTGCTACCTCTCTGTGTGTTCCTCCGCTGCAAAGCTACGAAATAGAAGCTGTGGTCAGACGCACATCCCATCCTCGTCGCCAAATGTAGTAAGTAAACACGACGTCTGGAAGCAGAGTACTTGTGTCAGTTAGCTTTATTGCAGTACAGAGTAGGTAGGACCAACCCCTAACTGACCAGAACTCTAACTGCCAACAGGGCAGAAGGAAACTCTAGAACCAGGAACTCCATGATATTCTAGAGTGCTAGTCAAGTGAGCAAGAGAAGCACTGTACAACATCAGTCTAGGGCCCTTTGTTTCAGACTAGTTTTCTGGCAACCGCAGGCTCACACCCTCTTGTGTAGACCCTCTGGAACCTTGTTGTTGTCGTAATAATTTTATCACCACTTAGGCTGCGATAAAGTGCTGATAACTCGGAGATAACTCCTTGAAAATATGCCCCTCTGTGCTGTCTTTTGCATGTATGTTGTGGATACATATCTCATGGTGCAGTGTTGTGCTTCAGTGATCGTCAAATATTCCTGGTTTTGACTTTGCGATCTGGGTCTTCTTGGTTTATTCCCTAATCTTACTATTTGGATTTTCGGTTCAATGTGATGAAGATAATTTTCCAATGGAGCATAATGTCCCGCAGAATAAGACATGGCAAACTTATCAGGTTGTTAACAGCATACCATTTGAAACCTACAGACATCATTAGTGCATGGTTCCGCTGCTAAACCGATAATAACACGTGCAAACAAGGCAAACGTGCGTAATACTGCACCCCAGTGGAATCATACGTGAATTGTCAAAGGAAAGGTATTTACAAGAGCCCATGGGGACATAACGTGGCCGTTGCTCCGAGATGTCCCTTTCCTCCTTTCTATGACTGCATGAGCTGCTACACCGTGTAATGTTCAAATACAGGCTCCGCTCAGAATCAAAGCTGACAATTTTAAAATAGCTTTGCCGTAATTGCCTAACCTAATTTGGGTGCATTGTCCAGAAAATTATTACGTTTGTCTCTCCAATCATATCATTAGTTTGAGAAAATCTGAAATGTGGCATGGGGGTAATTGCGACATATTCTGCAATCATCATTCAGAGACATGTTGACGTCGTAAACAGCGTAGCTTTCTGAGTTGAAACTGCCATAGACAACATAGCTAATGGGCTACCACCTGTGTGGCTGTCGCCTGTCATTCTGTCCCCAGAAAGTGCCGGTGATGAGAATTAAACCAATATGCACGTGTATATAATTGGATACAATTGACACAAACGGGAAAGCTCTCATATGCAGTTTGAAGGCATACTCGTTAATTATTTGCTTTCAGACACACTTTCGTGTATAATATATGTTCACGCCACTCCATTGAAATGCTGTTTGGCTGCCTACAGTGGATGTGACTGGATGTGCTGGAAGCTAATATACTATGAAATAGATAAGGCTTTCAAAAATAATTAACGCAAATCGTAACACATTTGTCAACCACAGAGCAGCCCATATTGCAATAATTTGAAATGACCTTTGTGTACGAAATAAAATAGGGTGCACGGAATGCAAATGTAGTTTTTTCCCCTCAATAATTCGCTGTTTAATAATAAAAACAATCATAAAATCTGCCCGCGAAGGATGTAAACACAACTATTGCTTCTCTATCACTATTAGGCAGATTTCTATAAAGGTTTTTTTATTAGTGACAATATACATCAGAGCACATGCAGCTTCTCCACACGATTACAATATGGGCATCGCTTGCCAAGAGAATGTGCGCATGGTGTGGAAGCGCCCGTGCGTGGTGATGCATTGTTTCAATGTGTATTCGCTATGCAGCCTAGCCTTGCTTGTTTGGGCATAGGCAGCGAGATGAGGCATTGATGGAATTCGCAGTCTCTCAGCCCTGTGTGAACACATACAATTCGCACTCATGGCTATTCTGGCACCACGCATGTCCCTATATTGTTTTGTGACTTCGTGGTGAAGTTTCAAACACATTTCTAAGTCATATTGCTTATTCTCTTTTTGCTTTCAGATGTTGTGCCAAAAGCTCAAAGTCTTTCTAAGTTCGTGATACAAAACAGGTCAAGAAAAAATGACATGGAGACATTTACTTCTGATGCAAATAAAGTTCAGAGCACCCTCGAGAAAAGGTGTCCCGGAGAGCTAGGACTTAAAAAACGTAGAAACAAATAATGTCCAATTGAAAGAACTCAGTAATGGCTTAATCTCAGAACTTTCCTATTGATTAGTGTGCGCTAACCTGAGAATGGACTATGCAGCCTTGTCTTTAATTCGTCTGATGGAATCCTGAGGAAAACTGGAGGCTGTGATGCAAGAAGCCCAAGAAGAGATGGGATTGTAGCACTGGAAACAAAGACACTGGAAACATCGAAGGAGTCAGGATCACAGGATCAATAGGAAGGCTTGGAAGACGAGAGTGCTGGAGGGTTCCGGGCAACTCAGAACGTGGGGGCTGGGAAGATGCAAGCACAGGAGTAGAATGAGGCCAAGCCCTGACGCAGGTTCAGAAGGGATATATATACCTTTAGAGAATGTTCCAGAAGGGCACGTGGCTCACGTGGAAGGCTAGAAAGTTCCAAAGGCAATTTAGGAGACAGCACGTGTTAAAATAATGGATTTGACCTTTGCTAATGGCCATTGCAAGAGACGATTAGAATCCATTAACCATGGCGGAAGGAACCAAAGAGCATTCGTTCTTACAGTCAATTGATCAAGACAGTTGGTCCCAATAACCAACGTAGGTGGAACAAATAAGTACCGATGGTTACAGTCGCAAGTATTGACGGATTGAATTAATTAAACAGGAAGCACATAATTCTCTTACAAGAGTGCAATCAGAGGGAACAAAGGTACAGGAGGTTCAGAGGGGTTAAGAGCTCTGGTCGGAAAACCATGGGTTGCAGATGGCTGTGAGGTGCCACAACGGAAAGGCAACATGCACCCTGTGTGCAAAACCCATAATACAGAGGGCACAAGAGGAGGTAATGACAAGTGAGTTGCATTCTCTGCAGCACTCGGTGTTGCCTGCAGCTGCTTCCATCAAATATTCCCAAAAAGCTAATGCGTGAACGAGGCCAGAAGACTCCCCAACATTACATGATCCCTCTTCTGTTAACAGTTATCTTCTTACCAAGCATGCACCAATCCACAAGCATACACGTGCATCTTACCACACATGTTTCATTGCAAACATATACATCTGTGTCATTCCATTAATCAATACTCACACAAAGATTCATCCACAACACACATATCTCTTACCTCACACACACATGTGCATCTCTTCTCACATATCTTTTTACACATATACAAACCTGTCTCCTTAGACACTTCCACACCTGTCTCCTTACAAATAACACACATACACACACGTATATTACAGTTAGGAAATAGCATTAAAAACCATGGAAATTCCCTGAAAATACCCAAAAGGTTACTGATAGAAATGGGGTCTCTAGTTGGCAGTGGTTTGCATCCTGTCCAAGCAGGGATCCTCACTCTAGTCAGTTTAAGTAAGTTACACCCTCAGAATAACCTGTGATCATCCCCTTGCTACCATGGCAAGATTAGTTAGGATTATCTCAGAGGCATTGTGTAAAGTATTTTTACACACATACAGTAACACAGTACAAATACCACAAAAGGACTCCACACCACAGAAATCTAACATACACAACTCAAGATATGAATTTGCAAAGTTAAATATAGTTATCGTTTTTAGAAACCAATGGTTGTGCTTGATCAGGACAAAGTACCTTAAATGTGGTAAAAATCAAAGACGATCCAAGGTGCAGGGGAGGTGAGACATTGGAAAAGCCGTGATGCATTGGTTCCTTACTGTTATGTAGATCGTTTGCACAGTGATGCACGGGGATAATGCATTGCACAGAGGAGGTGATGCATCACTGTAGACAGTGAAGAGTCAGGTCCTTAAGGCGGTACAGACTCATTGAGCCGTCCACATCAGGAGGCGATGCATGGTGCAGGGGAGGTGAAGCATTGTTTGTGGGCACAATACCTTGGTTCCTTGCTGCGGGTGGTATTGATGATGAAATTGGCACCCAGAGACAACGGGTTGATGGTGCGTCAAAAGTCATGTCATGCTGCGTTGATTCCACAGCATCACAGCTGGAGCTGTGTCGGAGTTGGAGCTGTGCATTCTCTGACTCCGGTGAAGTAGGGTTCAAGACTGATACAGCAGTGGTTCTTCAGAGGTGCTGCATCAGAAGGTCGGAGTTTACGTTGAAAGCCATAGCAATTGCATCGAGTGGGGACCATGCTTCAGTGCAGGCAGGCACAATGGGACGAGTTTCCCAATGATGCAACGATTATGAATGGCGCTTCGAGTTGATGTGTGGATGTTTCTTCTTCTTGTACCAGAACTCACTTCCAGGGGCCCAGAACTGGAAATGGCACCTCTTGGCAGAGCAGGGCTCTCAGCCAAGGAGCTCAGGTGCTGCAAGATGAAGTCTTTGATGATCATGGGCTTTCCAACAGGAGGCAAGCTCAACTTAAGCACTTGTAGTAACTTTGTAAGCAGGATGGAGAAAGGAAAGTCCAGTCTGTTCACTCCTAGGACATAAGCAGCTAACAGCATGCCAGCATAGCACAGCAAACAGAAAAGTGTCAGACACTCATGGCAGTAACACAGCTCTTCTTACTGGCAGAATGTCCTCAGTAGAGAAGTGTTCTGAGTATATGGTGTCAGAGGTTCAGTGCTTACACCCAATTCCACCTTTGAAGTAGGCAAAGTTCATAGAATGGCATGTGTAGTGTAAAATACCCTACCCTACCTTCCCCTGGCTCCAGATGCACTACAGGGAGTAGTGAGTTCTTTGTGTGGGGACAGACACAGCCCTTATTCAGGTGTCAGTGTCAACTCCTACCAGCACTGTATCTCAGAAAGGCCCATTAGGATATGCATGGTACACCTCAGGTCCCTTAGTGTGACTATCAAGAGTGAATGCACAAGAGCCCAACTGTCACCCAGATGTGTATTCAGAGGCATGCGTAGTCACATAATGGTTACAGTTAAAAATGCCAACTTTCACTAAAAGGTGTATTTTTAAAAGTCCAAAGACACCAAACTCTGATTTTGGTCTCAGCTTTCTAATGGAAGATACACTTGTAAGACATTACGAAGCAACTACAATGCTAATTTATGGGAGAGATAGGCCTTGCAGTAGTGAAAATAAATGTGCAGTTTTTTACTACAAAGACATGTAACACTTAGCAATACATGTCCTACTTTCTAAATACATTGTACCCTACCCATGGGGGTACCGAGGGCCTAACTTAGGGGTGCCTTACCTGTAATAAAAGGGAAGGTTTGGGCCTGGCAAGTGGGTGCACCTGCCAGTTCGAAAGAACAGTTTAAAACTGCACACACAGACACTGCACTGGCAGGCCTGAGAGATGTTTGCAGGGATACTCATGTGGGCAGAACTATCAGTGCTGGAGGCCCACTAGTGGATATCAAACTAAGGGGAGAGATTTGTTTAAGGAAATCAGAGGCCAGAATCTAATATCAAATATATCAACAAAACGTTTGCCTCTGAAACCATTGATCACAAAGTATTTTGCAGTCACAGATGTTCCTTTTATGGACTCTGTGGTTTCATCTCATGTTCATATCAACTTCGTCAAACAACTTTTTTACCGTTTGGATTTCCCTTCACCCAATACATTTAAAAAAAACTCATCTACTTGTCAAGTAGACATCACACATAGTGCATATATACATAACATCAATTTACTCTACAGTGATAAACATCAAAAACCATTCATACATACTAAACAGTGAAAAATAATATCGCAGAATCATTAATACATAAATAGATCATTTGTAAATCATTTTTCCCAGATATCATAGTTTTGATCATCGGTAAGCGTCCTACTTTTAGCCGTGCCAGAACTAGATCCTGCTCTGTTCCAGGCAAATTTTTATAATTTTGGTCCTGATAGGGGCCAGAGGCTATTTGGCGTTTTTAGCTACGTGAGTCCAATGAATTCGGCTCTACTGGCTGAATCAAACAGCGTGCCTTAGAGTATTTTTTTTTCTCTGGGCCACTAAAAAATACTGACGCGTTTCGACCTTAGAAAAGAGGCACCGTCACTATGTTAAAGGTCTTCTTCAGGGCTGGGTGAGAATGTGATAGGACCTCACTGAATCAGTATCTGTAGCTGGATTTTGTGAAAGATGAATTACTACCTGTGGCACTGGTGTGTGTTGCAACCAGATGTGTGTGGTATCCTCAATGGTGTGCCAGATATACTAAGATACAAGGGCAGCTTTCTTACGTGACGAAGTCCAGTCTTGAACTGGATTCCTTACAGCTTTCTGTATTCAATGGGGATGTTTGCTGTCGCTCGAACACTCCATACTATTTGCCGTGTGATGTATCTAAGAACCCACTAGTAGCATTTGACTTACAGGCCTTGGCACACCTGATGCACTGTACTAAGGCCTTACTAGTACATCAAATAGGCCAGTCATGAAGAAACTAAACACAATTATATTTTTGACAGGGAACACTTGAACATTAGCACTGGTCATCAGTGGTAAAGTTCCCAGAGTCCTAAAGCCAACAAAAACAAAATCCAGCACAGTCGAAAGCAGGAGGTCAGAAGCAAAAAGGACGGGGAAACCACACCAAAAGATGCCAGGTCTAACAGTTATAGGGATATTATAGTTAAGAAATAGAATTAACAAAACCTTAAGAAGTCACAAAAAATCAAAGATTACAGGGACGGTATAGTTAGGTTCAGAACTTACATACACAAAACCAATGGAAATTCATTAGTTATAGATACAGTAATCTTAAGTAACCATAAATCGTGCCCTAAGGTAAATATAACTCACACCCTCGCCATGCACTGCTAATTTCCCCACATATTAGATCTGTCTTTACATCTTCTATGACATCATTGATTATAAACTGCAACATTTGCAAAACAATTATTGATGAGAAACTGTGCATGGTGACCCATGTGAAAATATATATATATAATTCACTGAAAAAAACATAGGTTTCAGGCACATTATAATTAGAAATTAGCATTTAAAAAACCTTAGAAATTCACTGATAAAACCATAGGTTTCAGGCACGTTATAGTTAGAAATAAGCATTTAAAAACCATAGAAATTCACTGAAACCATAGGTTTCAGGGGTGTTATAATTAGTTGGACATTTTACTCGTACAAAACCATAGAAGTTCCCCTGTTATAGTTAGTTTAGCTAACTATAACTTGCGCGCCCGCAATGCACTGCTGATGATGTCACATATTACATCACTCATGACATGGTCAGTGACATCTCACATGACATCACTGATGATATCATCTAGTGAATGTGTGTTTTTCTGAAAATTAAATATGATTTATATATGTATTTCTCAAGGTCGATGGAAGAATAAATGGGTATATGAGTGTCTAAATGGATCATTTTTTTGTAAAATTGATTGTATAACTGACTGATTAAGTGTATCTTAGTGAATACATGGGTTAGTGAGTAATGTTTAAATATGTAAATATCTGTCTCAGTCTCTCACTTTGTGTATAAGTGGCAGCATGGGTTGGTGAGTAGCTACATGAGTGTCTATATAGGTTATTAGTTGGTTTTTTGAGTATCAGTAAGAGTGTCTGTATGGTCCGGTAAGGTGTGTATTACGTAGTGCATATATGCATGAATAAGTGACTCACTGTTTGTATGTGTTGAAGACAGCATGTGTGCAGGACTGTATGGGGGGATGAGTGTGTGTATGGGTGCGTTAGTGAGTGAATGAGTGTCTCAATAGTGTCTTTATGAGTAACTACATATGTTTTAAACTTGTATATGTGAGTATTGTTATATATAAGTGAGTATACGTGAGAGTGAGAGATTGGAAGAGTTCCTGTATATATTAGTATGTGTTTCTATAAGTGATTGCTTAAGAGAGTAAGGATGTGTAAGTTTCTGTAGAAGTAAGTGTGGCGGGTGTGTATAACTGTATATGCAAGTAAATAGATGTTTGATACTTTGTTTGCATGTGTGACTATGTGTGTGAGTAACTCTCTGGATGAGTGTTGATGTGTAACAGGATGTATAGGTGTATGAGTACATATGTTGAGTGAGTACATGTATGAGTGACTGTATAGGACTGTTGGTGAATGAGTGGATGTGTGTGTAGATCTTGGAAATTCTGAATAGGTGTGATATAAGTGGTATTGGTATGTCCATTGTTTTGAAAATGTTAGTTTGTATTTTTGAGTGTGTGTATCAAAGGTTATATTAGGGTGAGAGGAGGTCTGCCACTCTATCACAATGATGATGTCATCAGTGATGTCATCAGTGATGTCATTTGAGATGTCATCATGTCATGAGTGATTTCACTGACCATGTCATGAGTGATGTAATATGTGCATTGCGGGCGCGCAAGGTATAGTTAGCTGAACTAATTATAACAGGGGAATTTCTATGGTTTTGTACAAGTGAAATGTCCAACTAACTATAACGCCCCTGTTAGACCTGTCAGCCTTAGGGTGGTCTCCCCTACATTTTTGCCCTTTTTGCCTCCCATTTTTACCTTACATTTTGTTGGACTTAGGACTCTGGGCGCCTCACCACTGCTAATCAGTGCTGAGGTGCAGGTGCTCTCCCCTAAAACCTTGTGAGGCTGGCATATCTTCCACAAGCCACTGCTAACGCAGTAAGGCTAATCCTCCATAGGTTAACATTGGGAACCTCCCCTCATGGAATAACTTCTGACAGGGACCTAATAAGTCTGTCATGTTTGGTCTTGTTGGACTCGGGGCGGGGAACCCTTTCCAATGATATATAGGGTTTGGGCATTACTACGCTAGGGATCCCACTTTTATAAAGTGGGCCTTTTCCTGCTTACACTTAGATTAGGCTCTGCAGACTCCCCCCTCCCCTCTGCATACTGATAGCCTGCCTGGGTTGGGAGGTGGGAGTGGTGATTCACACCTTCTTCCCTGGGATGAGCTGTGATGGGCTGCCCACTGTAGCCTTAACGGCCTGTCTCTCGTCACTGTGACAGCTAGGTCAGGGAAGGCAGGGAACATACCAGAAATCCCTGGAGTCTTCCAGAAGCCCCTGCCCCAGACCCTTCCAGAGACTTCCACCACTTTCTAGCCCCTAGACTAAAAAGATATATAAGGGAGGGTCCTGGCCTCACATTCTTGTTACACTGCTGGACCTGGAAGAATCCCTGCTGGAGTGAGGACTGCTGCGCAAGAGGATTTCCACTGGGAAGGGGGCTGACTGCTCCAAGGAACTGCTGCCCCACAACCTGCTGAGCTGCCCTACTGTCTGCTGATCCTGCCCTGTATGGGAGACTGCAACATCACCACCAGAGTGTCTCAACAACATCCCAAAGGAACTACTTTTCTTTGAACAACAATTTAAAGAGTCTTCAACATTTTAAAGATTGCCTTTTTGGGACTGCACCCTTTTTAAGCTAAAGGAAACTACCTGTCCTTGGACCACAGCGTTTTAAAGACTGCCCTTTGGAACAGCAACAACACTCTCAAGATTTGCCCTGCAACGCTGTACCTGCCCTCAGCACTGCTTGCCCCGTGATCCTCCTGAGAGCTCTGTGATTGCCTCTGCTTCTGGCGCAAGCCGACTGAAACTGGCCCTGAGGTCACCGCCACTGGGACCGGAGCGCGTGGTGTAGCGCTGAGAAGCGAAGCGCTGTGTGGCAGGAGGCTCCGTCGTTGCCCCGGACTTGGAGGCACTGTTAAGCGCTGTGCTAAAGGAGCGCTGTGTGGCCGTGACCCCCACCCATGCAGCGCCTGCTGAGCCCGAGGCCCCGGGGGAGAGGAGCCTCGCACCCGCGCCCGCAACCACCACCCCAGGTAACGCCTCAGTGCAACCAGGCTGCTGCCAGGGGGCGGGATGCGGGTTGGCCGGGTACCTGGAGTGTGAGCTTTGTGCTTGGCTGGGAACCGTCCTTCACTGACCGGCCTACGGGGGCATAATTACTTGGTAATTGACAGTGGGGCATTTTTTAGCATTACCAGCAGCGCCTAGGCAGCCGCACTTCCTACGCTGGGAGCATCATTTCTATGAGAGGCACACTTATTACGCTACAAGGGAACTTTGGCCTAAGAACCCTCCCACAGTGAATTGTGACCATAAGAACCTACCTCAAGTGAACAAGGACACTGTGAGAAAGACATTACCAGCAGGAGCCCTTGGCACACATGAGCTTTTGGTGATTTGATCAGGCCTGGGAACTGGATTCCTTCCTATTGGTTATTGATCATGCTTGGAAACTGGAATCCTTTTTATTATTGATCAGGCCTGGGAACTGGATTTATTCTTATTGATTATTGATCTTGCTTGGAAACTGGAATCCTTTTTATTATTGATCTTGCCTGGAGCTGGATTTACCTGCTTTTGGTTCTCGCATCATTTTAGATAAAGCTATTCTTATTTTTATATAAAACTGGTGTGGTGTTCCTTTTGTGAGTGTTTTTACTGTGTCATCGCCGTTGTGTGTTGCACAAATACTTTACACATTGCCTCTGAAGTTACGCCTTTGCTGCTCTGCGCCAAGCTACCAGGTCAGAAGCGGTGGTCCCTACTTGGACTAGGGTGCAGACCCCTGCCAACTAGAGACCCCGGTTCTAACATTGGTGATCGAGCGGTGGGATAGGACTTGTGCTTGTGTAACACCACGCAGCGACGCAGTGTACACCGCAACCCTACACCTGACTCTACTGAATTTTTATCTACCCTCTCCAATTGGCATTTTTTTAAATTCTCCCTGACTGGCTGTTCTTTTTAAAAGTCCTTTTGCCTAAGTCCCATTTGTTTTCCCTACAAACGTCTGAGGCCCCACCTAGCAACATGGAATTCGAGCTGGCCAATCTGGAATTCTACACAGTGGCGCAACTCAAAGAGTTCTGCGAGGAGAAAGGGGTGCCCTTCAAGCGAAGTGCCAAGAAGGCAGAGCTTCAGAAAGCTTTGAGAGCATGGGTAACAGCCCACTCAGAAGGAGATGGGGACGAGCTAGGACCAGAGCAGGACGCCACAGGAAACGTGGACCTACTGCACTTGGCGGGAAATGGTAATTTGCTACCAGGTACAAGGGTACCTTCCAGGGCAGGCGGTAGTGTGTCAGTGAAGAGCCTGTCCGTAGAGGACCTGGAGGATAGGAGGGAGGAGAGACAGCTCAAGTTGGAGCTTGCCAAGCTGGAGAAAGAGCGGGAAAGAGAAAGGTGGGCCATGGAGCAGGATCGCGAGAACAAGCGACTGGCTATGCGGGAAAAAGAACTTGCCCTGGCTATGAGGGAAAAAGAACTTGCCCATGAGCTCAGCCTGAAGGAACTGGAAATCCGGGCCCTAGAAGTAGGGGCACACAGCAACAAGAATGGTGGCAGCGTACCTATGGAAGCTTCACGTGAGTCCAGGGTCTTTATGCCTAAAGATGTGATGGCCAGTTTTAAGGTGGGGGATAACATTGATAAGTGGTTAGCCGCCTATGAGGTGTCTTTAAGAGCCCATGGGGTCCCAGAGAGTTATTGGGGGGGTGGTTTGTATAAGTACCTACCTCCAGATGTTAGGGACACCCTCCTTTACCTAGAGAAGGAAGACCAGACTAACTATTCTGTCATGAAAGCCGCATTGCTTAAGAGGTTCGGTCTTACCCCTGAGAGGTATAGGCAGAGGTTTAGGAATAGCCACAAACTTCCCACACAGAACTGGGTAGACTTCCTGGACTACGCTAGTAAAACTTTAGATGGTTGGGTGCGGGGCAGCAATGTGCATGACTATGAAGGGTTGTATGACTTGTTTTTAAGAGAGCACCTTCTAGAGAAATGTTTTCCAGAGCTGCGCCAACACCTGGTTGACCGCAAGTTGACCAATCCTAGGAAGCTTGCGGAGGAGGCGGACACCTGGGTCAGTACCAGGGTGTCCAACAAGGGTTCTGGGGGGGACTCCCAAAGGGGTGGTCAGGGTTCCTACCAGAAGAAAGAGGGGGGAGACAAAAAGAAAGAGTTTCCCAAAGGCCCCCAAAATAATTCACAAGGGAAAGGGTCTGGGTCCCAGCCCCAATCTGGCCACCAGAAGCCCACTTATCCTGACAAAGGTCAGCAGCCCAGAATTGTCCGGTGCTACGAGTGTGGTGAACTTGGACACTACAAGGGGGATCCCAAGTGTCACAAGAGAGCACCACAGCCCACTGGAGGTAAAAACCCCGGGGTGGCTAGTGTAGCGCTTGGGGAGGAGCTGTCCCTAGATGATGGGAGTGAGGGGGCAGGGCTTGTCCTAGTGTCTCTGGGAGACAGTGAGATGGTTCCCAAGGTCCATGTGCCCTCAAATACTACCAAGTATAGGCAGTGGGTCACCCTCAATGGTCGGGGGTGGAGGCCCTGAGGGACACAGGTACCAGCATGACTATGGTAAGGAGTCAGCTGGTGTCCCCAGAGCAAATAATTCCCAATGCAGTCCATCCAGTTGTGATGGCTGACAACAGGGGGGGTCACTATCCCATAGCACAGGTTCTATTTGAGTGGGGAGGGGTTTCAGGCCTTTTAAGAGTTGCTGTGAGCCCTGCCATGCCAGTGGACTGTCTGTTAGGGAATGACCTAGAGCATACTGCCTGGAAGGAGGTAGAGCTCAAAGCGCATGTGGAGATGCTGGGGTTACCGGAGTGGATTTGTGCTACCACACGGTCTATGGCTGCCCGGAAAGGGAGTCAGCCAGGGCTGGAGCCTGGAAAAATGGCCCAGCCAGCTGCTAAGAAGGGAGGAGCCCAAGGGCGTGGGAAGCCCGCCCCGGTGCAGTCACCCCGTGAGATGGATGGGGCACCTGAGGAGGTCGCACCGGAGTCCACGGAGGGGGGCGTTGTTCCCTTGGGGGACCTACCTACCTCTGCAGGGTGGCAGGTGGAAGGAGGGCCCACCAGGGAGGAGTTTTGCCGGGCACAGAAGGAGTGCCCCATCCTTGAGGGCATGAGGCGACAGGCCGAAGCCCAAGCAGCAGGCAATGCCTCCACAAAGTATCATATTTACTGGGAAGATGGGCTCCTTTACAGTGAGCCCAAGGCTCCTGTGCATGGGTCATCAAGGGCCTTAGTGGTCCCCCAGTGCTACAGGGCCTTTCTTTTGGAACTGGCCCATGAGATCCCTTTGGCAGGACACTTGGGCCAAGACAAGACCTTTGCTAGGCTTGTCCCACATTTTTATTGGCCGCAGATGAGGGTCTCCTCAGATACATTCTGCAGGACCTGTCTGACCTGCCAAGCTAGTGGGAAAACAGGGACTAAGCTGAAGGCTCCCCTGGAACCGCTGCCTGTCGTTAGCACCCCCTTTGAGAGGGTGGGCATCGACATTGTTGGGCCTATGGATCCACCGACTTCTTCTGGTCACAGGTTTATCCTGGTTCTGGTGGACCACGCCACCCGGTACCCAGAGGCTATTCCTCTGAGAACCATCACTGCACCTGCAGTGGCGCGGGCCCTGATGGGGATTTTTACAAGAGTGGGTTTTCCCAAAGAGGTGGTGTCCGACAGGGGTACCAATTTTATGTCTGCCTACATGCAAGCCATGTGGAAAGAGTGTGGGGTTACTTATAAGTTATCCACCCCTTACCACCCACAGACCAATGGTCTCGTGGAGAGATTTAACAAGACCCTAAAGGGCATGATCAGGAGTCTGCCTGAGGGCCTGTGGAAAAAGTGGGACATCCTCTTGCCCTGTTTGTTGTTTTCCTACAGGGAGGTACCGCAGAAAGGAGTGGGATTCAGCCCCTTTGAGCTTTTGTACGGTCACCCTGTTAGAGGACCTCTCAGTTTAGTGAAGGATGGGTGGGAGAAGACTCCAAGGAGGCTTCCCCAAGATGTAGTGAGCTACATGCTGGCCTTCCACAGCCAAATGGCTAAGTTGTGGAAGCAAGCTTCTGACAACTTAGAGGTCAGCCAGGCGGTGATGAAGGAATGGTACGACCAGAATTCTCACCCTGTGGAGCTAGAACCTGGACAGAAGGTGTGGGTCATGGAGCCTGGGGAGCTTAGTGCCCTCCAGGATCGCTGGACTGGCCCTTATGAGATATTGGAAAATAAGGGTAAGGCCACTTACCTAGTGGACCTTAAGACCCCCAGGCAGCCCCACCGGGTGCTACACGCCAACCGCCTCAAACCCCACCATGAGAGGTCTGAGCTCACCTTACTGATGGTGACTGATGGGGCCGAGGAAGAGGAAAGTGAACCTCTCCCGGACCTCTTTGCTTCCAAAGAGAAGGATGGATCGGTGGAGGGAGTGGTCCTCTCCCCATCCTTGACTCCTGAGCAACAGAGGGACTGTCGCCAGGTCCTGGGGCAGTTCGCCTCAGTGTTTTCCCTTATCCCTGGGATTACCCACCTGTGTACCCATGATGTGGACACAGGAGACAGCCCCCCTGTCATGTCCAAGTCTTACAGGTTGTCAGATAAGGTGAAGGCCAGCATCCAGAGTGAGGTCACTAAGATGCTGGAATTGGGGGTGATAGAGCCCTCCAACAGCCCTTGGTCCAGTCCGGTGGTTCTGGTACCAAAAGCTGCCACCACCGGGCACCACACCAGAACTTAGGTTCTGTGTGGATTACAGGGGACTGAACTCTGTGACCAAGACTGACGCTCATCCTATCCCGAGGGCGGATGAGCTCATTGACAGGTTGGGGGCTGCCCGATACCGGAGTACATTTGACCTCACGTCGGGGTACTGGCAGATCGCCCTAACAGATGGAGCTAAAGAGAGGTCCGCCTTTTCCACCCCAGAGGGCCACTACCAGTTCAGAGTGATGCCCTTTGGATTGAAAAACGCTCCTGCCACCTTCCAGCGGCTGGTGAACCGGGTCCTCTCCGGTTTAGAGGCCTTCTCTGCTGCCTACCTGGACGACATAGTTGTCTTCAGTAGCAGCTGGGAGGACCATTTGGGTCACCTCCAGGAAGTGCTTCAGGCTCTGCAGCAGGCAGGCCTGACTATCAAAGCTAGCAAATGCCAGATAGGGCAGGGGTCGGTAGTCTACCTAGGACACTTGGTAGGCGGGGGCAAGGTGCAGCCCCTACAGGCCAGGATAGAAACCATCCTGGCCTGGGAGCCTCCCAAAACACAGACTGAGATCAGGGCATTCCTGGGCCTCACAGGTTACTACCGCCGATTTGTCAAGGGCTATGGCACCATTGTGGCCCCCTTGACTGAGCTAACGTCTAAGAAACAACCTAGAAAAGTGATCTGGACAGAGGCTTGCCAAAAAGCCTTTGACTCTCTAAAGCAGGCCATGTGCACCGCTCCTGTGCTCAGGGCCCCTGACTTCTCCAAAGAGTTCATTGTCCAAACGGACGCCTCAGAGCATGGCATAAGGGTGGTACTTTCGCAACTCAATGAGGAGGGAAGGGACCAACCAGTCGCCTTCATCTCCAGGAGGCTGCTCCCCCGAGAACAGCGGTGGAGTGCGATAGAGAGAGAAGCCTTCGCGGTGGTCTGGGCTGTAAAGAAGCTGAGGCCATATTTGTTTGGCTCCCACTTCCTGATCCAGACTGACCACCGGCCCCTCAGATGGCTCATGCAAATGAGGGGCGAGAATCCCAAATTGTTGAGGTGGTCCATTTCTCTACAGGGGATGGACTTCAGGGTGGAACACAGACCCGGAGTAGACCACGCCAATGCTGACGGTCTCTCTCGGTTTTTCCGCCTTAGTGATGAGAACTCCCTAGAGGTTGGGTAGTTCTCCCCACTTTCAGCTGGGGGGGACACGTGTTAGACCTGTCAGCCTTAGGGTGGTCTCCCCTACATTTTTGCCCTTTTTGCCTCCCATTTTTACCTTACATTTTGTTGGACTTAGGACTCTGGGCGCCTCACCACTGCTAATCAGTGCTGAGGTGCAGGTGCTCTCCCCTAAAACCTTGTGAGGCTGGCATATCTGCCACAAGCCACTGCTAACGCAGTAAGGCTAATCCTCCATAGGCTAACATTGGGAACCTCCCCTCATGGACTAACTTCTGACAGGGACCTAATAAGTCTGTCATGTTTGGTCTTGTTGGACTCGGGGCGGGGAACCCTTTCCAATGATATATAGGGTTTGGGCATTACTACATTATAAAGTGGGCCTTTTCCTGCCTACACTTAGATTAGGCTCTGCAGACTCCCCACTCCCCTCTGCATACTGATAGCCTGCCTGGGTTGGGAGGTGGGAGTGGTGATTCACACCTTCTTCCCTGGGATGAGCTGTGATGGGCTGCCCACTGTAGCCTTAACGGCCTGTCTCTCGTCACCGTGACAGCTAGGTCAGGGAAGGCAGGGAACATACCAGAACTCCCTGGACTCTTCCAGAAGCCCCTGCCCTAGACCCTTCCAGAGACTTCCACCACTTTCTAGCCCCTAGACTAAAAAGATATATAAGGGAGGGTCCTGGCCTCACATTCTTGTTACACTGCTGGACCTGGAAGAATCCCTGCTGGAGTGAGGACTGCTGCGCAAGAGGATTTCCACTGGGAAGGGGGCTGACTGCTCCAAGGAACTGCTGCCCCACAACCTGCTGAGCTGCCCTACTGTCTGCTGATCCTGCCCTGTATGGGAGACTGCAACATCACCACCAGAGTGTCTCGACAACATCCCAAAGGAACTACTTTTCTTTGAACAACAATTTAAAGAGTCTTCAACATTTTAAAGATTGCCTTTTTGGGACTGCACCCTTTTTAAGCTAAAGGAAACTACCTGTCCTTGGACCACAGCGTTTTAAAGACTGCCCTTTGGAACAGCAACAACACTCTCAAGATTTGCCCTGCAACGCTGTACCTGCCCTCAGCACTGCTTGCCCCGTGATCCTCCCGAGAGCTCTGTGATTGCCTCTGCTTCTGGCGCAAGCCGACTGAAACTGGCCCTGAGGTCACCGCCACTGGGACCGGAGCGCGTGGTGTAGCGCTGAGAAGCGAAGCGCTGTGTGGCAGGAGGCTCCGTCGTTGCCCCGGACTTGGAGGCACTGTTAAGCGCTGTGCTAAAGGAGCGCTGTGTGGCCGTGACCCCCACCCGTGCAGCGCCTGCTGAGCCCAAGGCCCCAGGGGGAGAGGAGCCTCGCACCCGCGCCCGCAACCACCACCCCAGGTAACGCCTCAGTGCAACCAGGCTGCTGCCAGGGGGCGGGATGCGGGTTGGCCGGGTACCTGGAGTGTGAGCTTTGTGCTTGGCTGGGATCCGTCCTTCACTGACCGGCCTACAGGGGCATAATTACTTGGTAATTGACACTGGGGCATTTTTTAGCATTACCAGCAGCGCCTAGGCAGCCGCACTTCCTACGCTGGGAGCATCATTTCTATGAGAGGCACACTTATTACGCTACAAGGGAACTTTGGCCTAAGAACCTTCCCACAGTGAATTGTGACCATAAGAACCTACCTCAAGTGAACAAGGACACTGTGAGAAAGACATTACCAGCAGGAGCCCTTGGCACACATGAGCTTTTGGTGATTTGATCAGGCCTGGGAACTGGATTCATTCCTATTGGTTATTGATCATGCTTGGAAACTGGAATCCTTTTTATTATTGATCAGGCCTGGGAACTGGATTTATTCTTATTGATTATTGATCTTGCTTGGAAACTGGAATCCTTTTTATTATTGATCTTGCCTGGAGCTGGATTTACCTGCTTTTGGTTCTCGCATCATTTTAGATAAAGCTATTCTTATTTTTATATAAAACTGGTGTGGTGTTCCTTTTGTGAGTGTTTTTACTGTGTCATCGCCGTTGTGTGTTGCACAAATACTTTACACATTGCCTCTGAAGTTACGCCTTTGCTGCTCTGCGCCAAGCTACCAGGTCGGAAGCGGTGGTCCCTACTTGGACTAGGGTGCAGACCCCTGCCAACTAGAGACCCCGGTTCTAACAGCCCCTGAAACCTATGTTTTTTTCAGTGAATTTCTTAGGTTTTTTAAATGCTAATTTCTAACTGTAACGTGCCTGAAACCTATGGTTTTTTACAGTGAATTTCAAAGGTTTCTTAAATGCTAGTTTCTAACTATGCCAACAGAGGTAGGACATGTGATGAAAGAAGAAACAACGCACAGAAAGAAAAAAAATGCAGAAAGAAGCAACAGAAGTCCACAAAGACGAAGAAAAGTGCAGGGAGAAACAAGAGATGTGCAGAAAGAACCAACAGAGGAGCAGAAAGTCCTCCTGTGCCCTCAACTTTTTACTGACGGTTACTGGTGGTAACTGACTCTGACTAACCAGGCCCGGAGCCAGTGCTATTCTAAAAGACACTTAGAATACAGTGAAAACACCTACCTACACTAGGGAACACTATGCCTTGGGGTACCCCTGTGATTACCATGACCTCCTCTGTAAGACCCTAGTACACAATAGGGCAGGGGAATTAAAACTGCCTTTTAAAATACACCACTGGGCGCGATTGCCCACTGGTGAAGGGAGGGGGTGCCTGAGATGATATGTGCAAACACACCCTGTGACCATTTTAATTTGGGGGATAAAGTCCCCTTAAATCCTGAGTGTCCCTTGGGTCCAACTAGCCCGCCAGGTATTTCCAGAAAGCGCCACAGAGCTGCGTTGCAGAGAGGTGTAAAAAGGGGCAAGGCCTGGATAAAGTCTCTGCAACGCAGTGCAGTGGAGCTTACTGGAAGAACCTGGTGGGCTAGTTAGCCCCCAGGGACCATCAGGATTGCAGGGGAATTATTTCCCTGTTTTAAAACGCGCCATAGGGCGTTTCGCACACATCACCTCAGGTCTCGGACCCTCCCTTCCCCACTGAGTAAATGCGCCCTGTGGCCGTTTTAAGTTGGGAGATTAAGTCCCTTCGAATCCTGAGGGTCCATAGGGTCCAACTAGCCCCCTAGGTACCGCCAGTAAGCGCCACAGAGCCACGTTGCAGAGAGGTGTAAAAAGGGGCACGGCCTGGACCACCTCTCTGCAAACGCAGCGCAGTGGCACCTACTGGAAGCACCTGGTGGGCTAATTAATCCCCAGGGGCCCTCAGGATTGAAGGGGAATTATTTCCCCAACTTACAATGCGCCACAGGGTGTGTTTGCACACGTCACCTCAGGCACCATCCCCTGCCTTCACCTCTGCAACGCAGCTCTGTGGTGCTTACTGGAGGTACCTGGTGGGCTAGTTGGCCCCATGGGACCTCTAGATTGAAGAAGAATGAATTTCCCAACTTAAAACGCCCCACAGAGCATGTTTGCACACATGTCACCTCACCTCAGGCACCGCCCCTCCCTTCGCCACTGTACAAACGCACCCTGTGTCGCTTTTTAAGTTGGTGCAAAACCAACAGTTGATGGACAGAATGCAGAACAATGTCATACATTCACCCCAGTACAGAGATCTGTGCCTAAATCCATTGTTTTTTGCACTCCACACCACCCCAGTTCAGACATGGCCATATGCAAATCAGCCTTGACCCTGTGCCTCATGGGAACAGTCCAGCCCGAACTGCCAAGCCATGTCTTTCCTGGACCGGAATCTAGCATCCTAGCACCAGTTTCTGGCTATCAGCCGTCTTCAGCCAGGATAGCTTGACTCCAGTGGCAAAGTGAGCAAGGGACTCGGGCAGTTCGGGCTGGACTGTTCCCATGAGGCACAGGGTCAAGGCTGATTTGCATATAGCCATGTCTGAACTGGGGTGGTGTGGAGTGCAAAAAAACAATGAATTTAGGCCCAGATCTCTGTACTGGGGTGAATGTATGACATTGTTCTGCATTCTGTCCATCAACTGTTGGTTTTGCATTTGTCACCCTGAGTGGGATGGGTATGCTCAGACGTGAGTCCCATGCTCTCCACACTACTGGAGTCAAGCTATCCTGGCTGAAGACGGCCGATAGCCAGAAACCCGTCTTAGGATGCTTGATTCCGCTCCAGGAAAGACATGACTTGGCAGTTCGGGCTGGACTGTTCCCATGAGGCACAGGGTCAAGGCTGATTTGCATATGGCCATGTCTGAACTGGGGTGGTGTGGAGTACAAAAACACGATGGATTTAGGCCCGATTCTCTGTACTGGGGTGAATGTTTGACATTGTTCTGCAATCTGTCCATCAACTGTTGGTTTTGCATTTGTCACCCTGAGTGGGATGGGTATGCTCAGACGTGAGTCCCATGCTCTCCACACTACTGGAGTCAAGTTATCCTGGCTGAAGACGGCTGATAGCCAGAAACCGGTCCTAGGATGCTTGATTCCGGTCCAGGAAAGACATGACTTGGCAGTTCGGGCTGGACTGTTCCCATGAGGCACAGGGTCAAGGCTGATTTGCATATGGCCATGTATGAACTGAGGTGGTGTGGAGTGCAAAAAAACGATGGATTTAGGCCCAGATCTCTGTACTGGGGTGAATGTATGACATTGTTCTGCATTCTGTCCATCAACTGTTGGTTTTGCATTTTAAGTTGGGGCATTAACTCCCCTTGAATCCTGAGGGTCCCTGGGGTGCAAATAGCCCACCAGGTACCTCCATTAAGCGCCACAGAGTTGCGTTGCAGAGAGGTGCAAAAAGGGGTGTGGCCTCTAAACACCTCTCTGCAACGCTGCTCCCTGGGGCGGATCCAGCGCGCATCCCGTGATTTAAAAACAAAAAAATGTTGGCCCGTTGGGCCCTTGTGGGTCAGGGTGTTTATACCCTGCCCCCTTTTCATGTTTTGCACAATTGTTTTTCTCTTTTCTTTTGCCTCGGTTCTACCGAGGCAAGGTAGCTGCCAACACTTCCTTGTTTGGTATGTTGACAGCCAATTAGCATGAAGCTCGGGATCGAGAGGGTGCGCGGATCCTCCGTGCCTCTAGATATCGATATATTTATACATTTGATTTTCTCAGCAACTACAGAACGGATTTATACCATTTTACAAAACAAGTTCTTTCTGAACCATGGGCTACCTTTTTGCCAAATTTGGTGTAATTCCGTTGAGCAGTTCGGGCTGTAGCCGCGGCTAAAGTTTCCTACGGGAAATTGCATGGGAAAAGCACGTTTTGGAACCCCCTTTTTTCTTGGCCCCCGCTAGTCCGAATCACCCCAAAACCTTTAAGATAGGAGCGGACGAGAGCGGGCCACAAGTTTTGAAAATTTTGCGAAGATTCGTCAATCAGCGCCAAAGTTATTGGGAATAGTATGTTGCGATTTTCCTATGGTAACTAGGTCCTAACTATAACTACCTACTGGCGACCGCCAGTAGGTATTATATATATATATTGCAGAGCAGAGAACCAGTAAGAAAAGGAAAACAAGCGAGCCCACATGATAGATGCAGCAGGTGAGGTTTATTCCTGGCAGCAAAGACGACGCTTTTCGACCACGTCCGTGGTCTTGGTCACATTACCCATGTCTCCACAGTGCAACCATTTAAAAGTACATTCACAAATTGTCTAGCATAGACATGGAAGAAAGTAAAATTTCCTATATCATGTTAACATCAAATTTGAAGTAAATTAGAGTGCGAATATATATATGAAGAAAATTCGTCCTCCAGCCACAATCCTGCTCTGAATGAAGACGAGGCAAACCTGATGAATGGTGCAAACTTTTATTCAATACCCTACACCACAGCCATGACACGTTTCAGCCCACGTGGGACCTTGATCACATGACATGAACAGAAGACATTACAGGTATTTAAAGTGCAAGTGCCTGACATACTTCCCTTACAGCTAGTAAACATGGAAGAAACACTACTGAGTAAACAGCATTGTGTGGTTGTCAACTTGTGTTTGCCAGTATATCTCTCTCTGTAAAATACATAGATATACAATGACCATACTAGATTCATATGTGACAATCTTGTATGTGCAAGAACTGCAATTCCTATAATAAATAATATAAATATCATAATATTATAAATAGTGGAACAATAAACAACATGATCATTTAAATATATACATATATATATATATGTATTACCTACTGGCGGTCGCCAGTAGGTATATATAGTTAGGATTTTTTCTCTAAGGGTTTTTTGAAAATTCTATGTCTAATAACTTTGGCGTTTGTGGACGGAATTGGCTGAAATTTTCAGGAAAATGGCACATTTTGTTTCTGAGCAGCCCTTGAAAATTTGGGGGGGGTTCGTCCAGTGGGGGCCGAGAAAAAAGGGGGGTCCCAAAACGTGTTTTTAACATTGAGTTTTCCATAGGGCGGTTGGCCTCACTTTTAGCCCGAACGGCTGAATGGATTTGCACGAAACTTGGCAAAATTGTAGGGACTGGTAGCCCGATGTGCCTTTTGTAGGTCTCAATATATGTGCTCCAGTGGATTTTGAGAAATTAACGTTTAAAAAAAGATATATATCTGTAACAGCGGACCGGGCAGCGGCCCAGGACGCGTACTTTTCGCGCAACGGAGCTTTGTGAAGCGAAGCTGATTGGTTCTCTGGCGTCTGTCAACATTCCAAACAGTCCATAGCGGCCGCCATCTTGTCTCTCGGTAGGATCGAGAGACAAGAGGAGGCCAAAGCGAAGGGGCAAATGACCATAAGGGGGAATAGTAGATCCTCGCTGACCCCCTAGGTTTGATGTGGAGGTTTTAAAAGGGCCCCGCGGGGCAAAAAAAAAAAATAATAATAATAATCGAACGGCTGAATGGATTTGCACGAAACTTGGCAAAATTGTAGGGACTGGTAGCCCGATGTGCCTTTGCTAGGTCTCAATATATGTGCTCCAGTGGATTTTGAGAAATTAACGTTCAAAAAAAGATATATATCTGTAACAGCGCTCCGCCTCGCGTAACGGAGGTTTGCGAAGCGGATTGGTCATTCTGTCACTGGGCTATAGTTGGGCTACATCTGGCTGATATTTGGGCTACATTTGTTTTTTTGTGTGTCTGGCGGCCATCTTTGGGCTACATTGAGCTACATTGGGCTTCATTGGGCTACATTGGGCTACATTTGGGCTCCAACATATATATAGGCCAATGTAGCCCAATATATATTTTTCAAAGTTAATTTTCGTAAAAACCACTGGAGCATATATCTTGAGACATAGCAAAGGCACATCGGGCTACCAGTCCCTACAATTTTGCCAAGTTTCGTGCAAATCCATTCAGCCGTTCGAGCTAAAAGTGAGTCCAACCGCCCTATGGAAATGAAGGAAATGAATGGGTAATTTGTAATTAGCAAATAGCTAATCGCAAACTAGGAATGGTAAAGAATCGCTATTTATTCCTTAAAGTTCGCTATTTAGGAAATGCAAAAAACTTTGATGATACATATGGCGGTTCATCTCTAACAAGATAAGAAGCATAGGGATACATTTATGATGACTGGCGCATCACCAGGGATGTGTTAGTCATTCTGTGCCGCTGTTCCGTCACCTATGGTGTGCTGCATTTACAATGCGGCGCATCATGGGGCAAAAACAGCACAGATGCGTGATGTATCTGTGCCGTAAAGGTGGCGCATTGCTGGAGTTGTATCGCAAGTGTGATGAAGCTCCAGCAAGGGTCGGGGGTGCCCCTGTCGCAGGGTTTCTGTTCTCACACAGAACTGTGGACAGAGGATTGGAACCTCGGCGAATTAGGGTGTCCCAAAACTCACGTTAGTAATCAAAAACTCCTTAGCAAGCTAGGTACAGTGTCACATTGGATATAACAAACTCTCAATGTTTAGACAATCCAGAATATGAACTTATAGTACCTCAGGATACGTGGAACTCATGAACAGTCGGTCGTTATATATTTCTTAGAAACCAGAACATGGAGTTAAGAAGAACACATGTGTATTTGAAATGTTTATTTACTAATGCCGTCTTCTGAGGCGTAGTATCTTAGATTATACAAGTACACATATTATCAGTAGCAAAATTACCAGCATAGTCAGTAGTACATAAAAAGCGAATGGTGACAGTATGTTAACATGCTGTAAATGAATAAGAGTTAGCAACACTTATAAGCAGCCGCGGGCCGTGGAGGGAGTTACGGTGAGGCAGGGAGGCGGGGAGGGGGAGAAGCAGGGTGGAGAATACAAGTACACATATTATCAGTAGCAAAATTACCAGCATAGTTACTAGTACATAAAAAGCGAATGGTGACAGTATGTTAACATGCTGTAAATGAATAAGAGTTAGCAACACTTATAAGCAGCCGCGGGCCGTGGAGGGAGTTACGGTGGGGCAGGGAGGCGGGGAGGGGGAGGGGCAAGGTAGAGAGGGCTCCACCCTGCTTCTCCCCCTCCCCGCCTCCCTGCCTCACCGTAACTCCCTCCACGGCCCGCGGCTGCTTATATCTCACCCTCCCTAATACACATATTATATTATTTGCTAAGAAGGTCTCTTTGTGTTGGTTTAGGGCGTGCCCATACTTTAGTGTCTTAGATTTGAAGGAATCACATCAGCATACACCAGCTCTCTCTTCATGTGAACCGCATCAACTGTTGTGTATGTGTGTTCGGCAAAGCAATATAAAACCCGCCTCATGCCCAGAATTGGCAGAAGTTGCACTTATGTTATGAGTATGAAGTCGTGGAGATCAGACCTCATAACAATTCTGTATCGTGTTGTTCTTGAAACTTTAGCACTCGCTGTACAGATATAGTTTAACAAGCAAAGCAGATAGTAGAGCAATAACATATTATTCTCATGTAAACCACGATGAACTACTAGGTGGAAAGCTAAAGCAACAACTAAGTGTCGTGTGCAGAAGTTGCAAAAAAGGAAAAATGGCGTTTAAACCGGTAATGAGCCCATGCTAACTTAACACGGTGTAAAGATATCCAGGACCTAGATGACACCTCCCCATGATCCGGAAACGAACTGAATAAGATAATAGAAGTGCCATCTCATGAGAGTAGATTGCAAGTTTATATGTGGACGGTCCGCAAGGTAAAGCATTAAAAACTAGGAAAATTTAATGCTAAAGAAAAATAAAACAGCCAAGTACTTTATCGAGTCTTAAGCCAATAGGCAAGGTAAATAATAAAAACTTGACAAATAAGTCAATGAATTGTCAATGAAATGCTAGTACTCAGCATATCAAACATGAAAAAGGTCTATGACATAACTGTGTATGCAAAATAAGCTGCAACAGCCTCCAATAGGAAGTCACCGTCTTCATCCGAAAACAGTTCAGCCATCCAATTTAAAAGCGGAAAAGAACATACGTGCTCTCCCAGCACCGGATCCTCTATCACCATCAGAGGACAGCTCGGTGGGTTTTCAAGAAAGCTCTGTTCCAAGAAAGACTGTGCTGCCGCCAGTAAATTCCAGGGACCAAGTAGTCCATGCATCAATGCCACAGCCATAATCCTTTCGCCAGGACAAACCAACTCGTGAGTAATGATAGGAGTCATCAGCTGATTAAAGTCGACGTCAGGAGAAACCGGTCCGCAGAGACACAAATCAATGGCCCAATCGAAATCACAGGTCAGGCAGTGAAATACAGGCTGGACACAGGTGAAGTAGGAGAATCGAAAAGATAATCCATATGCCGTGCTTAATATCGCCAACGGCATTGTGCCATAATATTCTAGCATGCGATTGCGGAACAGTGTCAGCAGCTGCAGGGTGGGAGGTTGCATAGGAGGGACATCCATATTTAAAAATGTAAAAAAGCACAAGAGCGTCCGCTGGTAATGCAAGTAAAAATGCCAATCCACGAACCAGAGTGGAGAAAATAGAATGAAAGGAAGCAGGGATGACTCCAAAGATTTTCTCAAATGAAGTCACGAGACCACTGGTAACAACTTTAAAAAAGTGCGCCAGGGTCTTTGTGGAGGATGCGTTAAAGATAGTCGGAACCATCTTGCTGAAATTGAAAGGCAAATCTAAATTAAAAGTATTCCTTTTATCGTAACAGTAAGTGAACGGGTTATTTGCTGCAGAAATGTTCTATTTCCTCCCACACATGAACATAGGGAGTTTTCAATCTGGCCACAAATACCAACCTTGGGACAGATTTCAACGGCATGGCAAGAATAAGAGCTCTTTTGTCTCAGAGAGAGGTGGCCTTGAGTTCGGCCCGTGAAACTTTCGTGCTTCACATAGCGAACACCCGTACAGAGGTGCAGACCCTTTTCAATTAACTCAGAACAATCTTCATTATTGAGCATCAAATAACTACCATTTTCCAACAACTTGAACGTGGGGATGATAGCAGGAACTGGCGTGCCTTGCAACACGCAAGCCATATTTGGTCGGTGTTTGTTGCATGAACCGTGTAACTGTATGTGCCTACACATTAGTGAATGATCTGGCGTCTCAGTGCATTCCTCTCCATTCAGATAAACTTCTTGATCATCTTTGAAACATCTGTATGTGTATGGAAGCGACCAGACCTCATGAAGAAAAGCACTACCTAAAGGTTCATAACGACCTATTGGTATATATTTCATACAATTTGAAAACTTATATAAAGCAAAAGGCAGCGTTATTAAACCGTGGATAAGGCACGTTGCCAAAAAACCCGCAATCCTCTGCTGATGATGTCACTGAGCATGTCATGAATGATGTAATATGTGACATCATCAGCAGTGGATTACGGGTAATAGTATCTCTAGTTTACTCCCCTATAGCTGTCTTTCTTTTAACATAAGTGTCTGTTTCCTTCCCTTATACTTACTGTTTTTGGTTCGCTTCTAGTTCGCGTACCGGCGAGCGAACTGGGAAGCGAACTAAGAGAAATAGAGGTTGGCACAGTTCCAAATATTGTACCAATTTTTTAATAACGGGGAGGTAGTTCTGAAAAGAACTTTTTTTTTTATTGTTTTTGTTGTTTTATATTTTTTTTATTATTTTTCGGAACATTTTTTTACTTTTTTTGAATTTTTCTGAGGTTTTATATTTTTTGGGGTTTTTCTTGGAGGGGGCAATGAAAACGATTCATTGTAAAGGGCTCAACAGGAGCAACAAAACAAAAAAAGAAGTATTTATTATTTTGGGCGTTTCGTACAAACTTGCATATGATAGTCAATAGCTCTGTTGATCAGAGTGATGCTTTTTTCTCCGTAGGAAATGAATCCATCGCAAAATACGCAGGTGTGTTTTACTTCACCAAATTTCATTTGTATATTTGGCACCATCTCCCTGCCCTCTGGTCCCGTTACTTCCGGTACAACAGATCTTCTGGCCATAATAGGGAGATTATCTAGGTCGTTCCGAAACTGTGCAGCACTGTAGTTGTTAGGATGCCACCTAGTCATATGGCGATGCATTGTGTAGTTTCCGAAACTGTATTTTTTCTCGGTTCCTCTGGACAGTCTATCTTGACATATAAGGCAAGTTACGTATCTTGCATTTACTTTTTTCTGACCTTTGGGAATTTTAAAAAATTGCCAAATGAAGTTTTCTTTCCGGTGAGACGTCTTGGGCTGCTCAGGCAAAAACTGCCTCTCTTCGTGCTCGTCGTCCTGTTCCTCTTCTTCCTCTTCTTGTTGAATTATAACTTGAGCAGGTGGTCCACTCTTCCTTGGATGTGGTGGAGGTGGTGGGGAAGCACCAGCTGAAGCTACTAAAGAAGCCATTGCTCAGTGATCACAAAGGGTCTTTCTCTCACAATGATGAAAGTCAGAGTGAGGAAAGAAGGAGGGATTTTCATCATTTGGGAAAAACAAGAGTTCTCAACCAATCAAAAGTGTTCATTTTAGATTATATGACCTAGTCTTACATCATTAGGAAACCAAAAGTGAAATGAACCAATGAAAAGTGTTATTACCAAGTCACATGACTTGCTGTGTTTACGTTAAGCGCTTTGCAGGGCCTCACGGTTTGCTTCCAGAAACCTGCGCTTTGCGACTCGCTTCGCGTACCAGTTCGCTAACGTAGCACGTCATATGACGTATCACGCGACAACGTGGAACGTCATGCGGACGGGAGGCGTCACGAAGTTGTTTTCTAACGCGGCACTTGCGGTAAAGAAACGTTTACCGGCTCGCGGTCTATTTCGCGGCATCAAGGTCAGCTAACGGGAAGCTTCCCGATTCGCGAAGCGGGAACGTAGAAAAAAAAATATTAAAAAATAAAATTATTCATAAACATATAAAATATATTTTTGGATTTAAAGAAGAATACATTTTACAGCTACAGATATTAGCTGTTAAAAAACCAATGAAATTCACAGAAAAAACCATAGGTTATAGACCATATATAGTTAGGAATTAGCATTTACAAAACCTTGAAAATTCACTGAAAAAACCATAGGTTATAGACCATATATAGTTAGGAATTAGCATTTAGAAAACCTTATTTTACTCACACAAAACCATTGAAATTCCATATATAGTTAGTTGCACTAACTATATATCGCGCACCCGCAATCCACTGCTGATGATGTCACATATTACATCATTCATGACATGGTCAGTGACATCACTGATGACATCACTGATGACATCTCAAATGACATCACTGATGACATCACTGATGACATCTCAAATGACATCACTGATGACATCATGACACACCAATACCAGTTACTACATACGCACTCACTGATTCCTACGTCTACACACACATTCACCCATACAATCACTCATACATACAGTCACTCATTATTACAACACTATCATATGCACTCATACACCTATGCAGACAGTCACACACTGCCATTCATCCATGGAGTTACTCACACACCAAGTCAGTCCTGTAAAGAATCAATCACACTTCCATTTCTTCATCTATACAGTTAAACACAGAACACCATACTTCAGTGACATCACTGATGACATCACTAATGACATCTGAAATGACATCACTGATGACATCTCAAATGACATCACTGATGACATCATGACACACCAATACCAGTTACTACATACGCACTCACTGATTCGTACGTCTACACACACATTCACTCATTCACCCATACAATTACTCATACATACAGTCAGTTATTATTAGAACACTATCATATGCACTCATACACCTAGTCAGTCCTGTGAAGAATCAATCACACTTCGATTTCCTCATCTATAGTTAAACACAGAACACCATACTTTTCACACATATACTAACACATACTTACTCTCTTATACAATCACTGATACAAGTACACATTGATATGCACAGCGTCACACACCTCCCAGCCAGCCACACACACACTCAGTCTTCCATCCATCCAGTCATTCTTCAATATGTAAAACGTATTTAAACTTTACAAAAACACACAAACACTAGATGATGTCATCAGTGATGTCATCAGTGATGTCACTGACCATGTCATGAATGATGTAATATGTGACATCATCAGCAGTGGATTGCGGGTGCGCGATATATAGTTAGTGCAACTAACTATATATGGAATTTCAATGGTTTTGTGTGAGTAAAATAAGGTTTTCTAAATGCTAATTCCTAACTATATATGGTCTATAACCTATGGTTTTTGCAGTGAATATATATATATATATATCTAAAGATGTACACACACGCACATACACACGTTTGCCCCCGCGGACATTGAGACTGCAGCATACAGGCTGAAGCGGTAAAAGGGGACTTGGGGAGACACTTTGCGGGCATTTCAAAGACTCACTTTTGCACTTCCACAACCCCAAATCCCATCACCGCCCACCCCACTGGGTTTAAATTCCTATCACTACCTACCTGGGATCCTGGCAAAGCATTCTGGGTTTTGGAATTTGGCGCTACATGGCAGGCTTCAATCAGGTGGTGAATCATCTACATAGGGGGCGGAGCCGACTTTCTTCAACAAAGAGGGCGGCAGGATTAACCATGATGCAACCTTGGAAGCTGCTGTGAACACTTTTGGGCGCTGAGGAAGGCATTATAAGCCGAAATGCATTCGCCAAACCAAATGCCATTAAAGTTGCTTCCCTGCTGTTCCCCGATGTGGTCTCTGCTCTTTTTTGTGAGGAAAGGAGGTCAAGGTCATATATATATATATATATATATATATATATATATATATATATATATATATATATATATATATATATATATATATATATATTCACTGAAAAAACCATAGGTTATAGACCATATATAGTTAGGAATTAGCATTTACAAAACCTTGAAAATTCACTGAAAAAACCATAGGTTATAGACCATATATAGTTAGGAATTAGCATTTAAAAAACCTTATTTTACTCACACAAAACCATTGAAATTCCATATATAGTTAGTTGTACTAACTATATATCGCGCACCCGCAATCCACTGCTGATCATGTCACATATTACATCATTCATGACATGGTCAGTGACATCACTGATGACATCACTGATGACATCTCAAATGACATCACTGATGACATCACTGATGACATCTCAAATGACATCACTGATGACATCACATCACAACTGAATGAGTGGATGTATAAGTGTCTGAATGAAGGTTTTAGTAGGTGTGTGACTGACTGTATGAGTGAGTGATTAAATGTGTCTCACTGAATGCATAGGTTAGTGACTAAACTGTCTTAATTTGTGCATCATTATGTCTGGTATTCTGTAAACTGCTGCATGTGTTGATCAGTAGCTATATGAGTAACTATATGGGTTATTGATTGATTGTCCAAGTATTTGTATGGGAGACTGAGTGTGTGTGTGGCTGGCTGGGAGATGTGTGACTCTGTGCAGATCAATGTGTTCTTGTATCAATGATTTATAAGAGAGTAAGTATGTGTTAGAATATGTTCGAAAATGTAAGGTACTCTATGTTTAACTGTATAGATTAGAAAATGGAAGTGTGATTGATTCTTTACAGGACTGACTAGGTGTGTGAGTAACTCCAAGGATGAGTGGCAGAGTGTGAGTGTCTGTATAGGGTGTATGAGTGCATATGATAGTGTTGTAAAGATGAGTGATTGTATGTATGAATGATTGTATGAGTGAATGAGTGAATGTGTGTGTAGACGTAGGAATCAGTGAGTGCGTATGTAGTAACTAGTATTGGTGTGTCAATTGTTTAAAAAAATATATTCTGTATTTAACACTGGGTGTAACAGAGGTTATATTAAAGTGTGAGGAAATGCATTGTATTGTCACATGAATGATATCATCAGTGATGTGACCATTGATGTCAAATGAGATGTCATCAGTGATGTCATTTGAGATGTTATCAGTGATGTCATTTGAGATGTTATCAGTGATGTCATCAGTGATGTCATTTGAGATGTCATCAGTGATGTCATCAGTGATGTCATTTGAGATGTCATCAGTGATGTCATCAGTGATGTCATTTGAGATGTCATCAGTGATGTCATCAGTGATGTCACTGACCATGTCATGAATGATGTAATATGTGACATGATCAGCAGTGGATTGCGGGTGCGCGATATATAGTTAGTACAACTAACTATATATGGAATTTCAATGGTTTTGTGTGAGTAAAATAAGGTTTTTTAAATGCTAATTCCTAACTATATATGGTCTATAACCTATGGTTTTTTCAGTGAATATATATATATATTACCTACTGGCGATAGCCAGTAGGTATACATAGTTAGGATTTTTTTCCTATGGGATTTTTGAAAATTCTATGTCGAATAACTTTGGCGTTTGAGGACAGAATTGGCTGAAATTGTCAGGAAAATGGAACATTTTGTTTCTGAGCAGCCCCTGAAAATTTGGGGGGGTTTCGTCAAGGGGGGGCCGAGAAAAAAGGGGGGTCCCAAAACATGTTTTTCCTATGCAATTTTCCATAGGGCGGTTGGCCTCACTTTTAGCCTGAACGGCTGAATGGATTTACACCAAACTTGGCAAAATTGTAGGGACTGGTAGCCCGATGTGCCTTTGCTATGTCTCAAGATATAGGCTCCAGTGGTTTTTACGAAAATTAACTTTGAAAAATATATATTGGGCTACATTGGGCTATATATATGTTGGAGCCCAAATGTAGCCCAATGTAGCCCAATGTAGCCCAATGTAGCCCAAACATGGCCACCAGAGACAAAAAAAAACAAATGTAGCCCAAATATCAGCCAGATGTAGCCCAACTACAGCCCAATGACAGAATGTCCCAGAGTGTTCTAAAGAACAACTAGAGTGCTAACAGTCCTACTTATTACAAAGGTATGGCACACCTGAAGCCATCTTGATTGGAATAAAGTGGTAACTCTTAAAACATTTAATTTAAAAAGGAACAAAATGAGGGGGTTCATTTTGCCATAGAAAGTATGATTAGCGAATATATGACGAAATCCCGCATACCATCAGTCCGCAAAAAAAATCCCGCATGTACTATTAGGCCGCAAATTAAAATAACGAAAACTTTTAGAACGAATATGCCTTTAGCATACACTAAACAACTAAACTACCCTAAACCCTAAAACACTACCCCCAGCATGACCCTACACTACACAAACAGTACAACACTACCCTAAACCCTAAAACACTACCCCCTGCATGACCCTACACTACACAAACACTACAACACTACCCTAAACCCTAAAACACTACCCCCAGCATGACCCTACACTACACAAACACTACAACACTACCCAAAACCCTAAAACACTACACCCCAGCATGACCCTACACTACGCAAACACTACAACACTACCCTAAACCCTAAAACACTACCCGCAGCATGACCCTACACTACACAAACACTACAACACAACCCTAAACCCTAAAACACTACCCCCAGCATGACCCTACACTACGCAAACACTACAACACAACCCTAAACCCTAAAACACTACCCCCAGCATGACCCTACACTACGCAAACACTACAACACTACCCTAAACCCTAAAACACTACACCCCAGCATGACCCTACACTACGCAAACACTACAACACTACCCAAACCCTAAAACACTACCCCCAGCATGACCCTACACTACGCAAACACTACAACACTACCCAAATCCCTAAAACACTACCCCCAGCATGACCCTACACTACGCAAACACTACAACACTACCCTAAACCCTAAAATACTACACCCCAGCATGACCCTACACTACGCAAACACTACAACACTACCCAAAACCCTAAAACACTACCCCCAGCATGACCCTACACTACGCAAACACTACAACACTATCCTAAACCCTAAAACACTACGCCCAGCATGACCCTACACTACGCAAACACTACAACACTACCCTAAACCCTAAAACACTACCCCCAGCATGACCCTACACTACGCAAACACTACAACACAACCCTAAACCCTAAAACACTACCCCCAGCATGACCCTACACTACGCAAACACTACAACACTACCCTAAACCCTAAAACACTACCCCCAGCATGACCCTACACTACGCAAACACTACAACACAACCCTAAACCCTAAAACACTACCCCCAGCATGACCCTACACTAAACAACCACCACAACTCTACACTACACTAACACAACTACCCCCAGCATGACCCTACACTACGCAAACACTACAACACTACCCTAAACCCTAAAACACTCCCCCAGCATGACCCTACACTACGCAAACACTACAACACTACCCAAAACCCTAAAACACTACACCCCAGCATGACCCTACACTACGCAAACACTACAACACTACCCTAAACCCTAAAACACTACCCCCAGCATGACCCTACACTACGCAAACACTACAACACTACCCAAAACCCTAAAACACTACACCCCAGCATGACCCTACACTCCGCAAACACTACAACACTACCCTAAACCCTAAAACACTACCCCCAGCATGACCCTACACTACGCAAACACTACAACACTACCCTAAACCCTAAAACACTACCCCCAGCATGACCCTACACTACGCAAACACTACAACACTACCCTAAACCCTAAAACACTACCCCCAGCATGACCCTACACTACGCAATTACTACAACACTACCCTAAACCCTAAAACACTACCCCCAGCATGACCCTACACTACGCAAACACTACAACACTACCCTAAACCCTAAAACACTACCCCCAGCATGACCCTACACTACGCAAACACTACAACACTACCCAAAACCCTAAAACACTACCCCCCAGCATGACCCTACACTACGCAAACACTACAACACTACCCAAAACCCTAAAACACTACCCCCAGCATGACCCTACACTATGCAAACACTACAACACTACCCTAAACCCTAAAACACTACCCCCAGCATGACCCTACACTACGCAAACACTACAACACTACCCTAAACCCTAAAACACTACCCCCAGCATGACCCTACACTACGCAAACACTACAACACAACCCTAAACCCTAAAACACTACCCCCAGCATGACCCTACACTAAACAACCACCACAACTCTACACTACACTAACACAACACTACACTACACAACACTACACTACACTACACAATCACTAACCCACGAAAAAATTAACACAAACCCACTTACCTCTCTCGTCATCGTGGTTTTCACAACGCAAATGCATTTACATACATGCCTTTAAAACGTAATTCTTTGTAAAGGCATGCGCGATAAATGCACATGCCTTTTGAAAAAATGCGGGATAATGGTATGCGAGGTCAATGACCTTGCGGGATAATGGTATGCGGACTGAAAGTCTGCGGGATAAAAAATGCGGGAAAATGGCTGCAAACCATGATTAGCAGCAGACTTCCCTGGTGAGCACTAGCTTTACTACAGTGATCTAATGAGCAACTAGAGTGCTAACATTCAGAATTTATGGCAAATGTGTGACACATCTGAATGCCTTCTTGATAGAACCAAAGTAAACAAGCATTGAAAATGCAATAGATGCCGCCCTCGTTCAAGTTAAAGCCATTCTGTTTGTAATGAGGTGGCTTTTTAGCTTTGCTTTTATTAGTGTTTTTAAAACTTTCATGTAAATAACATGCATATGTATGCATATATGTATATGTATGCATGCATTTATATTTATATAGATATGCAGATTATATATGTTTATATATGTATATTACCTACTGGCGATAGCCAGTGGGTATATATAGTTAGGATTTTTTCTCTATGGGATTTCTGAAAATTCTATGTCTAATAACTTTGGCGTTTGTGGACGGAATTGGCTGAAATTTTCAGGAAAATGGCACATTTTGTTTCTGAGCAGCCCCGTAAAATTTGGGGGGGTTTCGTTAAAGGGGGGGCCGAGAAAAAAGGGGGTCCCAAAACGCGTTTTTCCCATTCATTTTTCCATAGGGCGGTTGGACTCACTTTTAGCTCGAACGGCTGAATAGATTTACATGAAACTTGGCAAAATTGTAGATATGGTTTGCCCGACGTGCCTTTGCTATGTCTCAATATATGTGCTCCAGTGGATTTTGAGAAATTAACGTTTAAAAAATATATATATATCTGTGACAGCGCTCCGGTTAGCGCCCCGGTTCGCGTACCTGACGCGTAACGGAACTTCGCGAAGCGAAGCTGATTGGCTCTCCGGTGTCTGTCAACATTCTAAACAGTCCGGAGCGGCCGCCATCTTGTCTCTCGGTACGATCGAGAGACAAGATGTGGTGAAAAACGAAGGGGGAAATGAAGGAAAGGGGGCAAGGTAGACCACTCCTGACCCCCTAGGATTGATGAGGGGGATATTAAAGTGCCCCGCGGTGCACAAAATAAAATAAAAAAATTTTTGCGATTTTACGCAGTAGATGCGCGTCCCGGTACGCGAACCGGGCAGCTCACCGGGCAGCTAACCGGGCAGCTAACCGGCAGCGTAGCTGTCAACATTGTAAACAGTCCGGAGCGGCCGCCATCTTGTCTCTCGGTAGGTTCGAGAGACAAGATGTGGTGAAAAAAGAAGGGGGAAATGAAGGAAAGGGGGCAAGGTAAACCCCTCCTGACCCCCTAGGATTGATGAGGGGGATATTAAAGTCCCCGCGATTTTTCGCGGTAGAGGCGCTTCCCGGTACGCGAACCGGGCAGCTAACCGGCAGCGTAACGGGAGTCCGCCATCTTGTGTTTTTGGAGCGTCCGGTTCGCGTACCGGGTAGCGTCCCGGTAAGCCTAACAAGGGGAAAACCAAGAGAAACAGTAAAAAAAAAATTAAGGGAATAGATTGTTTGTTTGATGTGCCTTTGCAAGGCCTCAAGATATGTGCACGTGTGGATTTTGTCTAATTAAGGTTAAAAAATATATATATATCTGTAAGCGTGCTCCGGCACGCTTACGTTACGGGTTTTGTTTGCGCTGCAGAGCCGATACGTCACGGTTATGCGACGCGTCATGAGGCGTCTCACGTGGCTACGTGATACGTCACGTAATAAAGAATATATTTTACAGCTATAGATATTAGCTTTTAAAAAACCAATGAAATTCACTGAAAAAACCATAGGTTATAGACCATATATAGTTAGGAATTTGCATTTACAAAACCTTGAAAATTCACTGAAAAAACCATAGGTTAGAGACCATATATAGTTAGCTGGACATTTTATTGACATAAAACCAATGAAATTCCATATATAGTTAGTTGCACTAACTATATATCGCGCACCCGCAATCCACTGCTGATGATGTCACATATTACATCATTCATGACATGGTCAGTGACATCACTGATGACATCACTGATGACATCTCAAATGACATCACTGATGACATCACTGATAACATCTCAAATGACATCACGGATGACATCATGACACACCAATACCAGTTACTACATACGCACTCACTGATTCCTACGTCTACACACACATTCACTCATTCACCCATACAATCACTCATACATACAGTCACTCATTATTACAACACTATCATATGCACTCATACACCTATGCAGACACTCACACACTGCCACTCATCCATGGAGTTACTCACACACCTAGTCAGTCCTGTAAAGAATCAATCACACTTCCATTTCCTCATCTATACAGTTAAACACAGAACACCATACTTCAGTGACATCACTGATGACATCACTGATGACATCTCAAATGTCATCACTGATGACATCTCAAATGACATCACTGATGACATCATGACACACCAATACCAGTTACTACATACGCACTCACTGATTCCTACGTCTACACACACATTCACTCATTCACCCATACAATCACTCATACATACAGTCACTCATTATTACAACACTATCATATGCACTCATACACCTAGTCAGTCCTGTGAAGAATCAATCACACTTCGATTTCCTCATCTATACAGTTAAACACAGAACACCATACTTTTCACACATATACTAACACATACTTACTCTCTTATACAATCACTGATACAAGTACACATTGATATGCACAGAGTCACACACCTCCCAGCCAGCCACACACACACTCAGTCTTCCATACATCCACTCATTCTTCAATATGTAAAACATATTTAAACTTTACAAAAACACACAGACACTAGATGATGTCATCAGTGATGTCATTTGAGATGTCATCAGTGATGTCATCAGTGATGTCATTTGAGATGTCATCAGTGATGTCATCAGTGATGTCACTGACCATGTCATGAATGATGTAATATGTGACATCATCAGCAGTGGATTGCGGGTGCGCGATATATAGTTAGTGCAACTAACTATATATGGAATTTCATTGGTTTTATGTCAATAAAATGTCCAGCTAACTATATATGGTCTCTAACCTATGGTTTTTTCAGTGATATATATATATATATATATACATAAATGATTTATTAATTGAATAAAAATTGATTAAATTCAGACTTCTGTTTTTGTTAAAACAAAGTTAAGTTACTACATGTTATAACCAAACAGTTTACTGTTAAAAATGCACCTGGTTATTAAGCAGTCCTTCAGATGTTACATTTAATTTAGTCTTAAAAGCACCTCTTTGTGTTGTACAACAAGCTGCCATTGGATATCCATATAGATCCACCAGCATTCTGCTGGTCCAACCAAGAATGCACACACCAACTATGCCCCTGTGGGCCTATGGTTCTCTGGCCGATTAGGATCCTATACCCATGTATAACAAGCATTAGGTAGTACATAAGAAATATCAATGTGCAAAATAGTGCTAACCCTGTGTAAATTTATATAAAAGAAAAGAAGTTCCTTAACTAACTTTAAAAACAATTCTTGTCTTGTGGGTTCAGGGAGGTAGATAACAGCTAGTCTGATACGTAAACAGATGACTATCTAATGAAAGTAGGTATAAAAATCTTCACTGGTGTTCAACCCGTTCGGAGCCTTACAGTCCATCAATATTATATGCCTGGTTTCAAGTTTTCTTAGCTGAGCTTCATGGTTCCCACCCCTTCTCTGCGGTGGAATTGTATCAATTACATAGTATTTGAGACGTGCCGTATTTTTGTTGTGCACTTCTCCAAAATGCCTAGCAACCGGGAACGCAGCATCGCCGTTGGTAATGGCCCGTATGTGCTGGAGTATCATTTTGTGAACCTGCAGCTTAGTGCTTCCCACATAGCACAGGCCACAAGGACACTCCAGCACATATACTGCATACTCAGTCTTGCAGGTCAATTTGCTATGTATGATAGTGGGTTTAGTACTGAGTGGGGTCATGTATTCAGTTTTGTTTACTCCAAATCTACATGCTTTGCACACAGAGCATTTAATGAATCCCTTACTGCAGTTTAGCCAGGAACTATTAGTCCTCACCTCTGGGCTGCTGGAGACTAGGTGATTGCTCAGAGATTTTGCCTTTTTGTATGCAATACTAGGGGAATGTGTCATTTGTTGACCTAAAATGGGATCACTGGCTATCAAAGCCCAATGCTTGTTAACAATTTTGCGAATGCTCCTGTGTTGGTTACTGTATGTTAGAATTAGACGAGTTTCATCCTGTTCTGTCTCTTTCTTGTTCGGTGGGCCCACCCTAGTAAAGGATCTGCTAGGTTAATTGGCTTTCCTGATTGCCTCATCAATCAGTCCTGATTGATAGCCTCTTCTCAAAAGTCTTTCCTTACAATTATACTGTGACTCCGCACAGTCCTGATCATCGCTACAGATTCTTCTGATGCAGAGCATTTCTCCATAAGGGATGCTCCTGATCAGGGGTGCGGAATGGTGACTTTTGGCATGCAATATAGCATTACCCGCAGTGGGCTTCCGATACATTCTAATTTTCAATTCATTATCATGAATGTAGATCTCCACATCAAGAAAACATATTGCACCATCGATGATCTCACTAGTGAACTTAAGGTTTAGGTCATTGACATTCAAGTTGTTGATGAATTGCGTGGCCCCTCGCATGGTTCCTTTCCAGATAATGAGAAGGTCATCAATAAACCTATACCACTTTACAATGTTGTTGGACATGATGCCTGGGAATGTCGGTATGAGGAACTGTTCCTCCCAATAGCCCATATGCAAACAGGCATAACTTGGGGAGAAACAGGCCCCATAGCCACACCTCTGACCTGCTGAAACACTTGATTAGAAAATAGGAAGAAGTTATTCTCTAAACACAATCTGATCATTCTCAGGAGCATTTTGTAATGGTCATGATATTTCATTAGCCTCCTGTTAAGAAAATACTCAATTGCTCGCAATCCATCCATTGGTGGATACTGGTATACAATGCAGATACATCCAAAGATATTAATAGATAATCAGTTTGCCATTGTATATCCTTTAATTTGTCTAACAAGTCCCCAGTGTCCAATATGAATGAGGATAGGCTTCTGACATGTTCTTGGAGAAAGAAGTCGACATATTTACTCGTATTTTCCATTATTGAATTACATGCCCAAATGATGGGCCTGCCAGGTGGTTTACCAGTGTCTTTATGGATCATTGGAATGAAATAGATAATGGGCAACGCTGGGTGTTCATTTTTTAGGAATTTGTACTCGTCCATGGGGATCAAGCCCATGCTTCTCCATGCCATCAGATTATTATACAGTACATTCCATGCCCCACTGGCGTCTGCCATTGTCGTTCTTTAATAGCAGTTTCTATCATTCAATTGGCCCAATGCCTCCTCCATATACATATCTCTTGGCCACAGTACAACATTTCCGCCTTTGTCAGACTGACGGACAACCACATTAGAATTCTTTTGTATCTTCATGATTAACTGATGCTATGCCAAATCATGGTACTGACGTTTGTTGTGTTTATTTACTCCCTTAAAGTGGATCAACCTTAAGTCCGATGCAACTTTCTCATGGAATGTATCTATATTATCTTTTAACATTAAGGGACAAAACGTGGATTTATGTTTGAAGCTAGTAGAAACTGTCCCCACCTTATTTCCTTGATACAAGTTAGTTACTGTTTGCGTGCTCTCAGTCTGTGTTTGCCATAGATCATTGAATAATTCAGCATCACCATATATATATATATATTCACTGAAAAAACCATAGGTTATAGACCATATATAGTTAGGAATTAGCATTTAGAAAACCTTATTTTACTCACACAAAACCATTGAAATTCCATATATAGTTAGTTGCACTAACTATATATCGCGCACCCGCAATCCACTGCTGATGATGTCACATATTACATCATTCATGACATGGTCAGTGACATCACTGATGACATCACTGATGACATCATCTAGTGTCTGTGTGTTTTTGTAAAGTTTAAATACGTTTTACATATTGAAGAATGACTGGATGGATGGAAGACTGAGTGTGTGTGTGGCTGGCTGGGAGGTGTGTGACGCTGTGCATATCAATGTGTACTTGTATCAGTGATTGTATAAGAGAGTAAGTATGTGTTAGTATATGTGTGAAAAGTATGGTGTTCTGTGTTTAACTATAGATGAGGAAATCGAAGTGTGATTGATTCTTCACAGGACTGACTAGGTGTATGAGTGCATATGATAGTGTTCTAATAATAACTGACTGTATGTATGAGTAATTGTATGGGTGAATGAGTGAATGTGTGTGTAGACGTACGAATCAGTGAGTGCGTATGTAGTAACTGGTATTGGTGTGTCATGATGTCATCAGTGATGTCATTTGAGATGTCATCAGTGATGTCATTTCAGATGTCATTAGTGATGTCATCAGTGATGTCACTGAAGTATGATGTTCTGTGTTTAACTGTATAGATGAAGAAATGGAAGTGTGATTGATTCTTTACAGGACTGACTTGGTGTGTGAGTAACTCCATGGATGAGTGGCAGTGTGTGACTGTCTGCATAGGTGTATGAGTGCATATGATAGTGTTGTAATAATGAGTGACTGTATGTATGAGTGATTGTATGGGTGAATGAGTGAATGTGTGTGTAGACGTAGGAATCAGTGAGTGCGTATGTAGTAACTGGTATTGGTGTGTCATGATGTCATCAGTGATGTCATTTGAGATGTCATCAGTGATGTCATCAGTGATGTCATTTAAGATGTCATCAGTGATGTCATCAGTGATGTCACTGACCATGTCATGAATGATGTAATATGTGACATCATCAGCAGTGGATTGCGGGTGCGCGATATATAGTTAGTGCAACTAACTATATATGGAATTTCAATGGTTTTGTGTGAGTAAAATAAGGTTTTCTAAATGCTAATTCCTAACTATATATGGTCTATAACCTATGGTTTTTTCAGTGAATTTTCAAGGTTTTGTAAATGCTAATTCCTAACTATATATGGTCTATAACCTATGGTTATTTCAGTGAATTTCATTGGTTTTTTAACAGCTAATATCTGTAGCTGTAAAATGTATTCTTCTTTAAATCCAAAAATATATTTTATATGTTTATTAATTTTTTTTTAAAATATTTTTTTTTCTTCGTTCCCGCTTTGCGAATCGGGAAGCTTCCCGTTAGCTGACCTTGATGCCGCGAAATAGACCGCGAGCCGGTAAACGGTTCTTTACCGCAACTGCCGCGTTAGAAAACAACATCGTGACGCCTCCCGTCCGCATGACGTTTCGCGTTGTCGCGTGATACGTCATATGACGTGCTACGTTAGCGAACTGGTACGCTTACCGAGTCGCAAAGCACAGGTTTCTGGAAGCAAACCGGGAGGCCCTGCAAAGCGCTTAACGTAAACACAGCAGGTCATGTGACTTGGTAATAACACTTTTCATTGGTTCATTTCACTTTTGGTTTCCTAATGATGTAAGACTAGGTCATATAATCTAAAATGAACACTTTTCATTGGTTGAGAACTATTGTTTTTCCCAAATGATGAAAATCCCTCCTTCTTTCCTCACTCTGACTTTCATCATTGTGAGAGAAAGACCCTTTGTTACCAGTGAGCAATGGCTTCTTTAGTAGCTTCAGCTGGTGCTTCCCCACCACCTCCACCACATCCAAGGAAGAGTGGACCACCTGCTCAAGTTATAATTCAGCAAGAAGAGGAAGAAGAGGAACAGGACGACGAGCACGAAGAGAGGCACTTTTTGCCTGAGGAGCCCAGGACGTCTCACCGGAAAGAAAACTTCATTTGGCAATTTTTTTAAATTCCCAAAGGTCAGAAAAAAGTAAATGCAAGATACGTAACTTGCCTTATATGTCAAGATAGACTGTCCAGAGGGACCGACAAAAAATACAGTTTCGGAAACTACACAATGCATCGCCATATGACTAGGTGGCATCCTAACAACTACAGTGCTGCACAGTTTCGTAACGACCTAGATAATCTCCCTATTATGGCCAGAAGATCTGTTGTACCGGAAGTAACGGGACCAGAGGGCAGGGAGATGGTGCCAAATATTCAAACGAGATTTCATGAAGTAAAACACGTCTGCGTACATTGCAATGGATTCATTTGCTACGGAGAAAGAAGCATCACTCTGATCAACAGAGCTATTGACTATCATATGCAAGTTTGTACGAAACGCCCCAAATAATAAATACTTTTTTTTTGTTTTGTTGCTCCTGTTGAGCCCTTTACAATGAATCGTTTTCATTGCCCCCTGCAAGAAAAACCCCAAAAAATATAAAACTGTTCAGAAAAATTCAAAAAAAGTAAAAAAATGTTCAGAAAAATAATAAAAAAAATATAAAACAGCAAAAACAATAAAAAAAAAAGTTCTTTTCAGAACTACCTCCCCGTTATTAAAAAATTGGTACAATATTTGGAACTGTGCCAACCTCTATTTCTCGTAGTTCGCTTCCCAGTTCGCTCGCCGGTACGCGAACCGGAAGTGAACCAAAAATTTTTTTTTTTAAAAAGACCAGTAAGTATTAGGGAAGGAAACAGACACTTATGTTAAAAGAAAGACAGCTATAGGGGAGTAAACTAGAGATACTATTACCCGTAATCCACTGCTGATGATGTCACATATTACATCATTCATGACATGCTCAGTGACATCATCAGCAGAGGATTGCGGGTTTTTTGGCAACGTGCCTTATCCACGGTTTAATAACGCTGCCTTTTGCTTTATATAAGTTTTCAAATTGTATGAAATATATACCAATAGGTCGTTATGAACCTTTAGGTAGTGCTTTTCTTCATGAGGTCTGGTCGCTTCCATACACATACAGATGTTTCAAAGATGATCAAGAAGTTTATCTGAATGGAGAGGAATGCACTGAGACGCCAGATCATTCACTAATGTGTAGGCACATACAGTTACACGGTTCATGCAACAAACACCGACCAAATATGGCTTGCGTGTTGCAAGGCACGCCAGTTCCTGCTATCATCCCCACGTTCAAGTTGTTGGAAAATGGTAGTTATTTGATGCTCAAAAATGAAGATTGTTCTGGGTTAATTAAAAGTATTCCTTTTATCGTAACAGTAAGTGAACGGGTTATTTGCTGCAGAAATGTTCTATTTCCTCCCACACATGAACATAGGGAGTTTTCAATCTGGCCACAAATACCAACCTTGGGAGCAGATTTCAACGGCATGGCAAGAATAAGAGCTCTTTTGTCTCAGAGAGAGGTGGCCTTGAGTTCGGCCCGTGAAACTTTCGTGCTTCACATAGCGAACACCCGTACAGAGGTGCAGACCCTTTTCAATACAGATTCGCCTTTCCATTTCAGCAAGATGGTTCGGACTATCTTTAACGCGTCCTCCACAAAGGGCCTGGCGCACTTTTTTAAAGTTGTTACCAGTGGTCTCGTGACTTCATTTGAGAAAATCTTTGGAGTCATCCCTGCTTTCTTCCATTCTATTTTTTTCCACTGTGCTTCGTGGATTCCCATTTTTACTTGCATTACCAGCGGACGCTCTTGTGCTTTTTTACATTTTTAAATATGGATGTCCCTCCTGTGCAAGCTCCCGCCCTGCAGCTGCTGACACTGTTCCGCAATCGCATGCTAGAATATTATGGCACAATGCCGTTGGCGATATTAAGCACGGCATATGGATTATCTTTTCGATTCTCCTACTTCACCTGTGTCCAGCCTGTATTTCACTGCCTGACCTGTGATTTCGATTGGGCCATTGATTTGTGTCTCTGCGGACCGGTTTCTCCTGACGTCGACTTTAATCAGCTGATGACTCCTATCATTACTCACGAGTTGGTTTGTCCTGGCGAAAGGATTATGGCTGTGGCATTGATGCATGGACTAATTGGTCCCTGGAATTTACTGGCGGCAACACAGTCTTTCTTGGAACAGAGCTTTCTTGAAAACCCACCGAGCTGTCCTCTGATGGTGATAGAGGATCCGGTGCTGGGAGAGCACGTATGTTCTTTTCCGCTTTTAAATTGGATGGCTGAACTCTTTTCGGATGAAGACGGTGACTTCCTATTGGAGGCTGTTGCAGCTTATTTTGCATACACAGTTATGTCATAGACCTTTTTCATGTTTGATATGCTGAGTACTAGCATTTCATTGACAATTCATTGACTTATTTGTCAAGTTTTTATTATTTAGCTTGCCTATTGGCTTAAGACTCGATAAAGTACTTGGCTGTTTTATTTTTCTTTAGCATTAAATTTTCCTAGTTTTTAATGTTTTACCTTGCGGACCGTCCACATATAAAGTTGCAATCTGCTCTCATGAGATGGCACTTCTATTATCTTATTCAGTTTGTTTCCGGATCATGGGGAGGTGTCATCTAGGTCCTGGATATCTTTACACCGTGTTAAGTTAGCATGGGCTCATTACCGGTTTAAACGCCATTTTTCCTTTTTTGCAACTTCTGCACACGACACTTAGTTGTTGCTTTAGCTTTCAACCTAGTAGTTCATCGTGGTTTACATGAGAATAATATGTTATTCCTCTACTATCTGCTTTGCTTGTTAAACTATATCTGTACAGCGAGTGCTGGAGTTTCAAGAACAACACGATACATAATTGTTATGAGGTCTGATCTCCACGACTTCATACTCATAACATAAGTGCAGCTTCTGCCAATTCTGGGCATGAGGCGGGTTTTATATTGCTTTGCCGAACACACATACACAACAGTTGATGCGGTTCACATGAAGAGAGAGCTGGTGTATGCTGATGTGATTCCTTCAAATCTAAGACAGTAAAGTATGGGCACGCCCTAAACCAACACAAACAGACCTTCTTAGCAAATAATATAATATGTGTATTAGGGAGGGTGAGATATAAACAGCCGCGGGCCGTGGAGGGAGTTACGGTGGGGCAGGGAGGCGGGGAGGGGGAGGGGCAGGGTGGAGCCCTCTCCACCCTGCCCCTCCCCCTCCCCACCTCCCTGCCCCACCGTAACTCCCTCCACGGCCCGTGGCTGCTTATAAGTGTTGCTAACTCTTATTCATTTACAGCATGCTAACATACTGTCACCATTCGCTTTTTATGTACTAGTAACTATGCTGGTAATTTTGCTACTGATAATATGTGTACTTGTATTATCTAAGATACTACGCCTGAGAAGACGGCATTAGTAAATAAACATTTCAAATACACATGTGTTCTTCTTAACTCCATGTTCTGGTTTCTAAGAAATATATAACGACCGACTGTTCATGAGTTCCACGTATCCTGAGGTACTATAAGTTCATATTATGGATTGTCTAAACATTGAGAGTTTGTTATATCCAATGTGACACTGTACCTAGCTTGCTAAGGGGTTTTTGATTACTAAGGTGAGTTTTGGGGCACCCTAATTCGCCGAGGTTCCAATCCTCTGTCCACAGTTCTGTGTGAGAACAGAAACCCTGCGACAGGGGCACCCCCGACCCTTGCTGGAGCTTCATCACACTTGCGATACAACTCCAGCAATGCGCCACCTTTACGGCACAGATACATCACGCATCTGTGCTGTTTTTGCCCCATGATGCGCCGCATTGTAAATGCAGCACACCATAGGTGACGGAACAGCGGCACAGAATGACTAACACATCCCTGGTGATGCGCCAGTCATCATAAATCTATCCCTATGCTTCTTATCTTGTTAGAGATGAACCGCCATATGTATCATCAAAGTTTTTTGCATTTCCTAAATAGCGAACTTTAAGGAATAAATAGCGATTCTTTACCATTCCTAGTTTGCGATGAGCTATTTGCTAATTACAAATTACCCATTCATTTCCTTCATTTCCATAGGGCGGTTGGACTCACTTTTAGCTCGAACGGCTGAATGGATTTCCACGAAACTTGGCAAAATTGTAGGGACTGGTAGCCCGATGTGCCTTTGCTATGTCTCAAGATATATGCTCCAGTGGTTTTTACGAAAATTAACTTTGAAAAATATATATTGGGCTACATTGGCCTATATATATGTTGGAGCCCAAATGTAGCCCAATGTAGCCCAATGAAGCCCAATGAAGCCCAATGTAGCCCAATGTAGCCCAAAGATGGCCGCCAGAGACAAAAAAAACAAATGTAGCCCAAATATCAGCCAGATGTAGCCCAACTATAGCCCAGTGACAGAATGACCAATCAGCTTCGCAAACCTCCGTTACGCGAAGCGGAGCACTGTTACAGATATATATCTTTTTTTGAACGTTAATTTCTCAAAATCCACTGGAGCACATATATTGAGACCTAGCAAAGGCACATCGGGCTACCAGTCCCTAATATTTTACCAAGTTTCGTGCAAATCCATTCAGCCGTTCGATTATTATTATTATTTATTTTTTTTGCCCCGCGGGGCCCTTTTAAAACCTCCACATCAAACCTAGGGGGTCAGCGAGGATCTACTATGCCCCCTTATGGTCATTTGCCCCTTCGCTTTGGCCTCCTCTTGTCTCTCGATCCTACCGAGAGACAAGATGGCGGCCGCTACGGACTGTTTGGAATGTTGACAGACGCCGGAGAACCAATCAGCTTCGCTTCACAAAGCTCCGTTGCGCGAAAAGTCCGCGAACCGGAGCGCTGCCCGGTCCGCTGTTACAGATATATATCTTTTTTTAAACGTTAATTTCTCAAAATCCACTGTAGCACATATATTGAGACCTACAAAAGGCACATCGGGCTACCAGTCCCTACAATTTTGCCAAGTTTCGTGCAAATCCATTCAGCCGTTCGGGCTAAAAGTGAGGCCAACCGCCCTATGGAAAACTCAATGTTAAAAACACGTTTTGGGACCCCCCTTTTTTCTCGACCCCCCCTGGACGAACCCCCCAGGGGCTGCTCAGAAACAAAATGTGCCATTTTCCTGAAAATTTCAGCCAATTCCGTCCACAAACGCCAAAGTTATTTGACATAGAATTTTCAAAAATCCCATAGAGAAAAAATCCTAACTATATATACCTACTGGCGACCGCCAGTAGGTAATATATATATATATACAGGAACAGTCACCTCTGCCTCACTGAAAATGTGGTAGGGTACTGTCGACCACAGGGAATGCAAGACTCAGAAATGGCAGCACTGCTTACTTTTGCCATAGCTGGTAAATGATAACTAAACAATAACAGGAAGATAAAAAAGAACACGGAGCAAACAATAAAAATAAACACAGGACAGACAGAAACTGACACAAAGTGAAACTAGAGTTGAAAAAAGAGGAGAGGTGGACCATAGTGGGGTGGATGGAGGTGGATGGGGCATATAGAGCTGAGGTCACAAGGGGTAACTAGGCACGAGCAGGCTGTAGTAAAACAAAATGGCCATGTACTTGACTACTTGTGGATTGTTGTTCGAGTTGTTTTTTGGCCATGAAATGCATCTCCAGGATACTTTTGTGATGCAAGGTGCCAGAGATGCTTTGGGCATAATTACACATCATTTTGTTTTAAAATGTTTATAGTACGTAAAAGTAAAATACACAAGTTTTGCACGCACCTAATGGCAGCCTTAGCTCATCTTTGGTAGTGTGATCCACTCAGCAGAGCAACCATTATTGAAAGTACATGTGAGGCGGGTACATAACAAAGTAACAGATGGAAAATTATAATAAGAGAAGACGAACCTCTATGTTTACACTACAGTTATGTGAAAATATAAGAATTAAACATGAGAAATAATGTAAAATGGAAGAAAAATGTATACTTCTTTAAAGTAATACCGGAAAAGGATTCATTGGTGATAAGTGTTGCACCAATAATGACTGGAAAATTAAAAATAATTAAAAATACGTTAAAATACGGAAACCCTTCTAAAGTGTCCTTCAGTTAGTTTCTATGGGGCATAGGCTCTCATTGAGCCTAGCACACGAGTATTTATAGTAAGAAGCAAGATGGATGCTTGTCCTAGCAAAGCAGTCCATCTCAACAGTTAGGGAAAAAAATAGAAGAGAGTTAAATATGTCAGTGGGACCAATCTGGCAGCTCAGTCTTTCAGAGCTCCATGGCAGTTAGGTGCATCTTATCAGAGCTCTTAGTCAGACTCAAAAAAATGATGGAAAATCTGAACGGGTAGAAACATTCTAGATAAGCTGACCTTTGTACATATGACTTCTCTGTTTGATAGGCATGCACTGTGATTTAGATGTATTTCTGAAGCTCAGTTCCCATAAAGAAGGTGAGCTAACATATTGCCCACAGTGAAGTCAACTTTAAACTGAATACCTTACATTTTCCATTCAGCTGTACTTGTGTGAGGATTTCCAGAAGGTCAGAGCTGGGGGAAAGGATTTTCTGTGCCCGTAGTTTTGACTAGTCCAACGGCAGGCCTCTTAACAGTGTGAAAAGGAAAGTTTTTGGTTCAAATTAAAAAAATGCTAAACACAATTTTACCTTTATCAAAATTGAGCAAATGCATTCATTGAGCCAGTTCTCTTTGGTGAAAAGTTGGTAGATGCTTTGGCAAAGGAATTAAATCCTGTGATATATGCCCTTTCTGTAACTTCATTTCATATCTATCAAAGTCCCACAGCAGTTAACTCTCAAAACGTATTCCAGGACTGCAGTATTTTGAGTAGAATGGAATTGTGCAATACTCATTAAATCTCAAGGAGAATGCCACCCCTTCAAACAATGGAGTAGTTCAAAGGTCACAGCAGGTAGAGCAGACTATCTACACTATGGCACAGATTCAATAAGACTTTGTGTCAGTGCTGCATCACTCTTTTGGCTAAGCCTTTATGCAAAATCCATTCTACGATTTATTTATAAAGCCAAGCAAAGTTCAATTTGTATGGCTTTCTTCAAAAAGGTGCAGAGTTTTACCCTGCGTTACCTTGCGACAGATAGATGGTTCATGGGTGCAGAATGGCCATTCCCATACATACACTAATGTATTTTGATGCAAACCCATATTTACAAAGACTTGTGAACATGGGTTTGCGCTAAAATGGTGCACCTGCGCAAGGCTGAAGTAGGAAGGGGAAATATCTTTATTTTTCCCTTCACTTGGTTGTTAAATATGTTAATGTGGTGGTTACAGTCCAAGTGCAACAGCACTTTCTTTTGAGCTTCTCCTCTTCAAATATTTAAAACCCTATACCTATGATTGAACCAGTGTATTTACTCCAATCCTACCACACTTTCCACAGATACCACTGTCACTTTGGCTATGTTGGCTTATGGAGGTTTAGCTATATTTTCTTTCAGGCTGAAAATAGTTCTGAAAGAACTTCTTTGTAAAGTAGAAATGATAAGAGTCTCCTCACTGGAAACTAAGGGGCAGATTACGATGTCGATTGGAAACTCTTCTGACTGACTAGGTTTCGGAATCGGTTCTGACCGGCTCGGGTTTGGTGAGTCCGACCGACTGATTATGATGTTTCCGAACACCATCCAGTCGGAATCCCATTGACTTCAATGGAAGCCGGTTAGCTGAACGAGAAAACAGGCTCCCATTGAAAAAACCTATTACCCTGTCGGAGGCACCCCATGGTGCCTGCCACACTGTGCATGGTTATAAAGGAGAGTCACTTGGGGACCCCAACGGACCCCAACTGGATGCCTTAGGATAAAGGGGGGGCGGCGATGGGCCATCAAATACAGTTTCCGACAGCTGTTTCATGTCGGGCAGGTTGACTCGCAACAGCTGTCAGAATCTGACACATAATTGCTCGATCGTAAACGGTGTTCATAGAGCTGTATGAGTCAGCTCAGACAGACTCGGGGTCTCCGAGTGCTGATTGGAAGCGATTCGGTAAGCCCGAGTGGGTAACTTCTAACCTAATCGGTCGGTCTGAAACATTGCTGACTTGGTGGGAAACATAGGTTCCAAAAGGGTTTAGGAGAATCTGAATGCTGTTCGGAGCCTTTCCGACCAACATTGTAATTGGCCCCTAAGTCTCTCTCAATTACAAATGCTACCTTCATTTCAGCTACAGAAGTTAAGGAAGCCCAATCAAGAAAACAGGAAAACTTCCCCATGATAAAAAGTCACATGTATAGCATGGATCTGATGTGGACATGTACAGAGAGGTTAAATTAAGTAATAAAAATTATGCTTAGTGAAATTTCATTTATGCTGGCACAGTCTTGCATAATTGTTCTCATTTAACGTTAAACTTGTCATATGAAATTCCTGAAAATATGATATTACCCCACGTGACAGAACTGTGTGCCTTTCATGTCAAATATATTACACGAGTGCACGAGAACAACTGAAACGACCAGAAAGCCATTGGCTGCTGTTTGCAGCACTTGTGTTTTTTGTACAATTTTTTGATCATGAAATGCATCCCTGCATCCACAGTTCAATTTGTGCTACAATATAGCTCCAAATGCCGGTTTTGCTTTTCACAGAATTACGCATAATGTTTCTGACTGTTATCATAACTATGCAAAATCAGATAATGGGAATTTTGCCCAGCCTTAAAAAACACATGGGATATCCCTGATATAAATTTCTGGTAAAGGCGAGTTAATGCACAATCCTTTATTAACTATGCTATTTGTTCAGCTAAGCCTTTCAAGTATTAGCCTTCTACAGGATCTCAGTGGGGCCTCCATAATAGGTTAATTTTTTTGTTCTGTGAGCCCAGTAGAGTTAATCAACCAGTTTTGAGTGAGATAGTTAAGATACACTACTCTAATTATTATTGCTAAGTTAATTAGGTAGGGCAATCTGGGTAGATACTGTCACCACAATCAGATCACAATCCCACTGAAGAAGTGATTTTAAACGCAGGGGAAGAAATCAGGATTATCCTCAGACTTAAATCTTGAAATATTTTTTTGCTGACAGTTTTGCTTTAAAAGGAACACACTTCGCCCTGTTTTTGATTTACAATACTATATTGATTGCAAGGTTTCACTTAGACTTAAACTTAGGGCCTGATTTAGATCTTGTGGATGGTTACTTCATCACAAATGTGACGTATATTTTTTCCACCGCATTGCAAGTACATTATATCATATGGTACTTCTAATAAAGTGGATGTGATATTGATCAAATCTGTGATGGAGTATCCCATCTATCAGATCTAAATCAGGCTCTTAGTGACATGTTTATAGTTATTTTTCTTATGAAACATTGCATTTCCCCAGAGATTGCTTCAAAGTACTTGCTGAGAGGTGTGAGGGGTGGCTGAGGTGGGAAGAAGACAATTACAGGTAAATAAGAGGACTTCTGCAGCCTCAAATATGGTATTTTTGAATGGAAGTACAGAAATTCAAGACGCAGTCAGCCGTGACGTAATGCCAGAACAGATGTACCTCTTGGACTTTCCTGAAAATTGCAAGATCTAATTTGAGATGTAGGGGAAGGACTGAGAATGAAATGTTAAAGCCATGCATGCACGATAAAACTACCACAATGTCTTTATATCAGACCTGTTTGATAAACAATCCGTTTTGGGATGCTGACTTTGGGCCTATAGAAAATCAACACAGTGGAAAAGAGGATGGTGGATATAAAAACAAATTCTACTTAAGGTATGGCATGGATGTATATCATTAGATCAAGTGACACTTGTTAAACCTGATAACCTTTAGTGTGGGCTTCCCTGAAACATGTTGCCTTCTCCCCTATTGTTTTCTGAAATTAGTTTTTGTTGGCTGTAAGTCTGTGCACTTTACTACTACTAACTAGTAATAAAATGATCCTGCTCACTCCTTCAAACATGGTAAAATTGGCTTTAATCCAATTGGCACAATTAATTTACTTATAAATCTCCAACAAAGGCATACTACATGTATCCAGTGCCTCTAAATTAAATGCTACTAGTAGGTTTGCATCACGTATTGTTCCACCCACTAAAGTAGGCCCTTAAAGTATGTCTCAGGCTTGCCATTAGACACTGTGTGTAGATTTTAACTGTCAATTTGACCTGGCATAAATAAACCTTTTACCAGGCCTTAGCTTTCCTTTTAACCACTTGGATGCTACGCATGAACTCCATTTTCAATGTAATTTCCATTGAAATCAATGGAAACTCCATGACGAGTTACCCTTGTCATTAGCAGCCAAGTGGTTAAATACACATCTGCCGTCCCCATGGCAGACACTAAACTGCTCATAGGGCAGTGTGCATTTTATTTAAAAGGTCGGACAAGTGTTTTTAAGTTTTTCATGTCCTGGAAGTGAAAAACTCCCACATTCATTTTCATTATTGTGAGGCCTGCCTGTCCTATAGGATAACATTGGTTAATTCATCACCTTTAGTAAGAACTAATTTTTGATAGTGAACAGGTAGAAATATTACGTTTGGTCTCAAGATAATTGTATTTTAAAATCCTCTTTTGTGGTAAAGTCAGATTCTACGTCACTATTCTGAAAATGCCACTTTTAGAAAGTTGGCATTTTCTTGTACTAACCATTTGGTGCCTGATGCCTGTATCCTGGGTCACATAAGAGTCAATAGTTTGCAGTTGACTTTTGAAAATTCCTCACAGTCAGTGAGACAAAGAGAGAGTAGGTGTTGTCAAGATGGGCCATCCTTCCAGGATGGGGGAGCGAACTGTTCATTGTACCATTTATATTTCAAAGGGCTGCCTCCAGCACACTTACAAAGGATCTTGACACCAGCTTTTTGTAACCCTAGATCACTTGGAGCCTGGGCAGGGTAAGGAAGGAAATTCAAGAACCAGATGGGGGAATAGCCTATACGTTTGTCCCAGTCCAAAGGCTGGCACCAGGTATACATATTGGGCCCTCAGACCAACTCTTCAGTACACTCTTGGACCTGTGGAGGAACCCCCAAATACTGCCTTGTATCCTCAGAAGACTGCCCTGCTGCTTGATGCCTGCCTTGCATGTTTGTTGACCCACTTGAGGTGTATAGCCAGTTAACCTGCCTTTATGGTAGCTAATGCTTTGTTGCTCTCCACAGCAGCAGATTCTGTTCACTGAGACATCTCAGAAGGGGTATTCGGCCTTGCGGAGCACTCGTTGGCTATAGCTTACAGCTTTCTCAAGTATAAAGATTTTCGACTTCCAAAAAGTGACAAAGTGTGAACATAGAAATCTTCACTGCGACTTTATCCAGCGGCTCCCCAATGGCAATGACACCTTGTCCTTGGATACCCCTAACTGCCGTGCCCCACTGAAATTTACCTTTTCAAGTACTTGTCTTCATAATTTACTCCAAGCCCAGAGGTAAGTCGAGACAGGGCGCAATCCACCTCAAGTAGTCGAACTGCAACATTTGACTTTTCCCCATTATCACATGACTAGATATACGCAATTTGACCTTTGATCTTTTTGCTGCAATTTTTCACTAAATGTTTTAAGAGTGCCTTTTACAGGTTCTACTACTAGGATTTAATTACTTTTGGTGTCATTTTATGTAAGAAAATGTTATCTATTTTTCTAAATTGGTGTATGATTTTTCTTGTATTGTGTTTTCACTTTATTACTGTTTCTGTACTGCATAAATACTAAACACAGTGTCTCCAAGTTAATCCTAATTCCTTTTGTGCCAAGCTACCAGAGGGTTAAGCACACACTAAGTCAGTGACTTTAGTGGTACAGACTGACAGGAATTGTGGTTGTTTTTTTGGAAGGGTTTTCACTTCCCTCGATCAAAAAACCCAATTTCCTACCACACAATATTCTTCTGCATTCATATTTTATCCAGAATATCAGCTGCCACAATATTGTAAAATGCAGTATATGTAGGTAATTATAGTTTACTACTCTGAAATCCCCCTGTAAGAAATTGGGTTAATGGTTCATGTGGTGAAACACTTCTCAAGCAGCAATCGCAATTCTGCTTAAAGGTGATGTCACAAGCAAAGCCTAACTTAAATGTGCTCAACACTTGGTAGCTTGGCACAGAGCAGTCAGGCTTAATGCAGGTGCAAGGTATAAAGTATTTGTGTAACAGTAGCACAGTATGCAACCAAAAATTCCCACACCAGTGTAGAGAAATAGGGAAATTATTAATAAATGACAGAAATTCATACAACTGGAGATATTCAATTTGAAAGATTTATTTTTGTAAAAATAGCACCAAAAGGCATAAAGTGTCAACTGTGGATATCTTGTTTCTCCCGACCGAGACAAAGTCACAGGTATAGGTTGACCGCATTGGAGCGCAGCCTAGGTGCAAGTCCCAGTTAGTCCCTCTGAACAGAGTATCTTCAATCCTGGTTAGTGGACCATTTGGAGGATTTGTGTTGAAGATGCTTTATACAACCAAAGTGATGCATTGGTTCTGAGATGCTGTGAGTTTGCAGTGGAAGGTCCTGCTGTGTTGTGTTCAAAGATCCCACCGATTAGGGCTTGCAAAGTGGAGTCAGAGATATGTAGTGCAGTTGAGGTGATGCACCGGTTCAGAGGCACTGTCATGAGGAATCCAACATTGTAGAGGCTGCCATTGACACAGTATGTGAGGTACTGTGCCAAGGATGCATTGCACAGTCACTGTTCCAATGAGGTGACAATGCAATGCAATGTAGGTCTTTGCGGCGGATCCGATCCCCACAGCAGCAGCACTGCATCGGTTCTGCTCAGCATTGTGCAGTGCAGCAGGAGATGTGTTGGTTCATCTGGGCCCACAGAGGCTGGCGGAGCACCTTAGGCTCACTACCAAGGGCACAGGAATGGGGTGGCACCCCTTTGCATAGTAGGCTTACAGATGGTAGTGTCCCGGTAGGGGTGCAAGATTGTTGGAGCCTTCTGTCCCTGAGGCTCAAGTCCGGAGGCCATCCAACTAGCCCTTGGAGTCACTCTAATGTTCTGGGTTCAAGAAATGTAGGTCCACTCCATCTCACCCATCCAGGAAGTCAGCAGGCAGCAGATCAGCATAGCAAAATAGCAGCACAGCAGGGAAGTAGTTCAGCTGAGTGCAGTCCAGCAGAGTGGCAGTCATTTAGCAGCACAGCAGTCCTTCCTCCTGGCATAGTATGCACAGGTCCTAAAGTGTACTTAAGTGGTGGTGTCTGAGGTGCAGTATTGATACCCAGAAGTGCCTTTGAAGTGGGAGAGAAGTTTCAAGATGTTTCCCTTTGAAGTCCCCAGGCATCCTGCCTCCCCCGTCCTGGCTCAAGACTAACTACAGGGGTATGCAGCCCTTTGTGTGGGGCCAGGCACAGCCTTTTCAAATTTAAGTGGTGCTGTGCCCAGCTCCTTCCTCCCATCCTGCCAGAAATGGCCCATCCAGTCACACCTAAGTTACCTATTACGTGTGGCTGTTTAGGAGGAATACACACAGCTCAACTGTCAGATACACCCAGTCATGTGACTCAGGTACAGGCTTCAGGTACCAAATGGCTAAGGCAAGAAAATGGGAACGGTCACATTTTGCAAACTGTAATTTAAAATTCGACTTCAAATTAAGTTAGGATTTTAACTCCCAATTCCAAAGACACCAAACATGAACTAGTTACCTGTTCCCATATGGTAAGTATACTTATAAAGTGTAATAAGGCAACTCCAATGCTATCTTAAGAGAGAGGTAGGCCTTGTAGTAGCGAAAAACAAATGTAAGAGTTTTTCACTACCAGGACAGGTAAAACTTAAATGTACATGTGCTATCTTTAAATACATTGCACCCTCCTTTCTGGGCTGTGAGTTGACTTTTATGAATTAAAAATGAAGGTTTGGGCCTGGAAAAAGGGTTTACTTTGCCACATCGAAATAGCAATTTAAAACTGCACACACAGGCTGCAATGGCAGGCCTGAGACATATTTAAAGTGCTACTTAAGTGGGTGACACAATCAATACTGCAGAACCACTAGTAGTATTTAATTTACAGACCCCGAGTACATGTTGTACAGCTTTACAAGGGACCTAGAAGTAAATTAAATATGCCAAATTCGGTATCAGCCAATGTTACCATGTTTAGGATGGAGCGCGCTAGCACTTTCGCACTGGTTAGCAGTAGTAAAGTGCACACAGTCCCAAAGTCAGCAAAAACGAGATATGCAAAAATGGAGGAGGAAGGCAAAATGTTGTGGGGCAGACCACCCTAAGGTTGACAGGTCTAACACCCCCACACAAATACATATACCCCACGCACACATCTACACACACTTACATATAGCAATATTCTCACCAGTCTTAACACATTCAGTTCTTTGTAAACAGCCAAAAAGAATGCTTAAAACGCTGACTTGTTTACGTTATGTAGGGACGCAGAACAAATATTTTGGAACTGGAAAGTATGACAAGCATAATACTGTAGTGCAGAACACTGCAACGAGATGTATGTTATTCTTTGCACTATGGTCCATGCAGTGAATACTGAGATTTGTTTTCCTCTGCTCTTGCTAAATAATGGTGAAAATGCAAGGTCCATGATAAAATGAAAGACTCACAAAGGGATAGCTAATAAGAAGTGTGACGTGTACATTCTCCTGACTGTACTGTGTATGAGGTAGACAGACAATTTCACTCTACAGCCACAGACAGCCCAAGAGCACCATACAACATTGGAAATGGCACAGGTACAGCTAGTTTCAGCATGGACCTAGCATGCTCATCACTCTATTTACCATGATAAAGCAACACTCCTTTCTATTGCACAGTGTGAAAATCCTCCCATTTTTTTTGAGTGGGTTTCCTGAATACTCACAAGGATACATACAGGTAAAAACGTTAGCTGTGCTTGCTATTCTTTGGATCCTTAAGCGTCAAATCACCGAGCAGGCACAGAATTCTGCAGAATCTGCCCCTCCTTTGTTGCCAGGTTTGCTGGTTTCCTCTCTCCACTGCCCTGCTGCTGGTGAGAGGGACCAGAAAGCCACTTGGCTCCCCTATTTCCTGTACCAAGAGAAGGGAGTATATTGTCTATTACATGTATAGGGGTGGAAGTAGGGGTACTGGAGGAGCCGCAGCATCAGCGAAATAACCAACCTGAAGTTTAGCATGTAAATGAGCTATAAGGAGTCCTTGAAATATTATTTTGATTTTGCTCTATATGCAATACGAAAGGGGGATAAACGTCAGGCTATGTCTTCTGCCAAATTGCTGCTTATTATTTTAAAAGGACAATTAGTGTTTACTTTTCTTTGACTGCAAAGTGAGAGGATTTTGTAAAGTAAACTACTGTCAGTATTGTTGGGGCATGAGGATTGTGCAAGAAAGACATCAGACAAAAGTTAAATACCCGCAAAATAACTATACAGATGTTCCAAAATATATCATCAGCACGGAAAGCACAAATGAAGCACATTTTGAAATCTGAAGTGTGATATAAAAGATTTTTAACAGGAGCAAAATGAATTAAAACACTTTACTTGGTGATTCGCAAATGATAAATATTTGCAGAAACCGATTTTCCACAAATTGTCATTTGTGTGCTTTATATATTTAGCTGAAAAACTGTATATCTGTGCAACTTTAGTGGCCATTTCAATGAAAATGCGCTGTCTATAAATGGCAATGCACTGCTACACCATGCTTTAGTGATATATTTAACAACTGCGGTCCATGCAGGTAACAGCGGTGGGGCAGTGGGGTCGCGTGGAGGGGGGAGATTTCGAGGGCCGGTGCAGAGGGAAAATTAAAGAAATCATTAATTTTCCCTCTGCATCATCCCTCGAAATCCCCCTTCCCTTAAGCAGCTTCACCAGTGTTACCTGCACAGACCGCAGCTGATATTTGAAACAGTGTGCTCCAAAATGCAATGCCGACACATACCCTGGGCCTTATTTATGAGGCTGTGCGTCACTTTTTGTGACGCACCAGCTGCGTAAAAAATGTGCCTTGTTGCACCATATTTACAAAGTCACGCATCTAGGTAGATGCGTCACTTCGTAAACCCCTGCGCCACATTATACCTGCGCCAGGTATAATGTATGCAGGGGGGGGCGTTCTGGCGCAAGAAAGGGTCATAGAAGTGACGCAGTGAAATCTATAAAATTTCACTGCTCCACTTCTAGGACGCAAATGCGTCAATATCCTACGCCTGCATTACAGCAGGAGTAAGACTGACGCAGGCGCTTTCACATGGGGCTTACCCCATGTGAAAAGACACATTGCTGGAGTTGCATCACTTTTGTGACACACTCCAGCAATGCATCACTTTTGCGCCATACAGATATGTCAGAAATACTGACGTATCTGTAACTCCTTGTGACATGATGCGTCATACAGTAAATATGACGCATCAATCATGTCGCAAGGAGGGCGCACTGAGAAGTGACGCATCGCTGCTTTCATGCAGCGATGCGTCACTTCTCATAAATGAGGCCCCCTATCCTTACCACTCCAATGCAGAATTGGTGTGGCTTATTTGCTACACTTGTTGTGTGAGGCTTGGACTTTTCACAGCCCCTATGACTTCTGTGATGGAAGCAGACTCACCCTGAAAAGTGTTGCAGCACCACAGATTACATGTGTAATGGCAGCTGTACTGCATCTCTTCTCGGTGTGTGCCACATGTTCTGAAAGAAAAACAGGCAACAGAGATATGAAAATTACGATATTTTCAGCAAGCAAATCACGCATGCCTACACTTCCATGTGCAAGCTCATGAACAGCCTTTGTTCACACGTATTCACTCATTCATTGTGAAAAAGGCTCCTGCCCGTTATTGCTGTGCCAAATTCAGGGGCATATTTACCACTGAGTTGCGTTGCCTTTGTTCCACATAAGGGAGAACAAGGGTCACACAACTACAAAGCCACCTCTATGTGGCTTAATGCTACGTCTTCCCAGGTGAAGCATTCTGCAGGACACATAGGAAGAGGAAAATTCCTCTGAGGATTGTTTTTGTGTACAAAGGTGTCCCTTCTTGCACAAAACAATCTTATCTACAATGCAGCTACCATTATACCACGTCAATACTGCTGTTTGTGTGGGTTGTACTTTTCACAATATGGTCCAGGTTATTTCCTCTGAAAACAACTACGTTTTGTAAACGCCAAAGTGCGGCAGT